>NC_141697.1:460779053-462017386 GCF_964263255.1 Lissotriton vulgaris
TTTACCTATTTCACTAGACTGGAATGTGTTTTCGAGAAGGCTGGGCAGATAACTTGTAGGCAAAATACTATTTTGGCAGGCAGGCCAGGCTGAGCCGGGCACCGCTTCACTGGGCAGGAAGTAAGTTAGAGGTCAGGGATGCATACCTAAACTGCAGCTTTCAGAGACAGAAGAGACTCGGAGCCTCAATTAAGGGCCTAGATCGGCTGAGCCAGGAAACATGGAGAAAAACGTGGGCAAGATTCAAAAATGCACCATGTGAAGACGTTGGCACCATAGGCCTAGAAGCCAAATTAACGTGGTTTTCTTGGAGAACTGAATAACTGACATGTTAACGTTGGACGCAAATGCATATGCGTCTTCCTAGCATGTACGGGAAAGGAATTACACGACATACATAGAACATGGGTGCATGGATAGGGTGCGAGTGGGGGACACATTGATTACCTAAAAATTTCTATTTCATCATTCCCTCCTTGGCCCCTACTACACCCTTTAGGATATGTCTATGTTCATGAGGCCATCTATCTGTTCATATAGCATCATTTGTTCATCTTTTTTCATTCGGGAATGGGAACGTGCACTTGGACGGGGAATACAAGCTGTGGCGCACAAGCCGCAAATCGCTGGCCCACATTGCAGACAGAGACAACAACTGAATACTATGAGCAGTATTATTCCTAGGAATGACAATACTTTCCATCCCCAGGCGGATATCACACTCCAAAGCCAACCGGACCAAGTCCAGGTGCCAGGATTCTGGTGTATCAGGTGAGCTATCTCGTGGAGCCTTGTTATTGCTTTATATACTGATGGCGCGTTATTAGGAATGAAAATACAACTGGATCCGATGACTCTACAAGCCCCGCCCCTATCGGCCAGGATGACGTCAAGGACAAGGCGGTTTTGAAGAACAACAAGTCTCATAGCAGACTGCTCTTCGGTCAGGTTACCTAAAGCAGAAGTAGTCTCATTCACTACTGCTTCCAAAGTTCTGGTTAATTTGCGTATCAGTTTACTGTTTTGGACAGGACCTACAAAGAAAAAGAATCCTTTATTGAAATCTGTATATTGCTCCCATGTGTTTCAGTCTGGTCGACAATCGGGGTCTTGATCTCCCTTCTATGTCTTACATGCACAAGATGTGGATTTCGATGATAATCAGGTGGGGCTAGGAAAACAGGTGGCAATAGGAACGCGATATAACACGTTCCATCCCAATCCAATGGCAGACGTACATAAGCTGTCTGACCACATATAAAATAAGAATGGCGGGAAGCTTTGAAAGTAGACTTTCCCTTTATCACTGAATTCGACCACAGTATTACAATCACTGTGTCCTAGATGTACTGAACCATTCTTTCTAACGCATAATTCGCCTTTCACTGGCAAAACTGTAATAAACGGCAAGTCCGAATTAGTCTCAGACTGCACGTTCAGAATCATGAGGTTAAGTGTAAAATTACCTAATCCATACACTTCATGAACTAGATCGGTCCCTGTCCTTTGGGGAAGACCTTCCTTGTCTGGGAAAACATATTTTATTCATAACCGAATTTAGGTTCCCCCATATCCAATTGCCTTGGGAAACTGTGGACGTACTGTCTAGGAGGACATTAAAGTAAACCATGCACCACACGAACCATTATGCGTAAACGGATAAGGAAAGAGGGGCAGAGCTCCCTTGTATTTCTGATAGGGAGGGAGTCGGCCACATACCCAGCAATTGGTGGCATTGCTGGTCTGGTGAGAATGGTGTAACATACGGATAAAAGTATTGTTGCGCATTGCTAATCGATAGGACAGTTCGTGGGGGGGCAGGTCACTGAAAGTGTGCTCTACAGTGTTATTAGAGGAAGAGTGTACATGAGAACCAAGAGGAAAGAAAACATGTAGCATTAGACTTATGCATATGATCGTAAGACTCAGAAGAAACATAAAAATTAAAGTAATAACGCATCGGCCATGCAGATTTTTGCAATATTTTTCTCTCTTTTCAATTCGCCTATCTCTCTGACTACTTGGGTCTATCTTATACATGTCAGAAACCTGTCTAACCGCTTCACCCGAGGGGGACTTAAACAATTAAACGCTGTCTGACTTTCTAGACCTCAACTTGACTCGGTACTCCTGTTGTGGAGTTTTCTCTAACAGGGGAAGTTTAAAGTCTGTAGCAGGGCAGTCCTTGATAACAGTCTTTGGACACAGTCCATAAAATCTCTTCACGTGGCTGGAGTGCAACCACCCCTTCCGGCCTTCAATCTTCACAGCGGTCCTGGTGGTCATCAGCACCAATTTGGGTTCCTTCCACCTGGGCTCCAGAGGGCTCGATCGGTCAAAGTTGCGGACCAATACCAGGTCTCCGGGAACGATTTTATGCGGATTCACCTGGGTATTGTCCGGGAAGGCAGCCGCGACCTGTGAACGACAAGATAGTAGTGCAGACATCAAGGAAGCCAGGTAATCTGTCAGCATAGTACTTTCAACATCAATCATTTTGCGGGCATAGGCGTACCCCACATATTTGGGGGACGTCCAAAGACTATTTCATACGGGGACAATCCGGTTCTGGAATGGGCTACCATTCGCATGTAAAAGAGGGCAACCGGCAAGGCTACCATCCAATCTACTCCTTTTTCTGCACAGACCTTCGCTAACCGTGTTTTCAGGGTTTGATTATGTCTCTCAACGAGACCAGCGGCTTCGGGGTGTCGTACGCAGTGGAATTTCCACTGGTATCCTAACAGGAGTGATACCTGTTTCATGAGCTCGGACGAGAATGGCTGTCCATTATCAGAGTACACGACACGGGGCAAGCCGTATCGCGGGAAAAATTCACGGACCAACTGTTTGGCAGTGGTTACAGCAGTGTAATCTGGGACTGGATATGCTTCTGTCCATCGGGAAAGGGCCCATACAACTACGAGGACATACTTGAATCCTCGGCATCTGTCCATCTGGATATAATCCATCTGGAGGACTTCAAAAGGATGGTCAGGAGGATGAAATCCACATTGTTCCACGGGGATACCTTTGCCTGGATTGAACTGACAACAGATCATGCAGGTACGCACTTTCTGTTTTGCTGCTGCACGTAAATGCTTGTTGAACCAAAGATTCTGAATGCTGTCTAACATGGCTTTCTCTCCTAAGTGTGCTGGACTATGTGCTGTGTTAATGATAACTTGAACCATAGAGTCGGGGAGGAACCATGTGGCTCTTCCCTTCGTCATCCATCCCTGATCTGTCTGGATCCCTCCTTGTTCAGTCCATTTCTTGATTTCATCTGGGGTTGCATGTGTCTGTATGTCGAGTACATCTAGTGTGGGATCCTTAACTGTCATACAATGTGTCAGTGAAGTTACTTCAGTCTTTGTCGTGTCAGTCGGAATGTCTGTTTGAGTCTGAGCTGTGAGTTTGGCTGTTCGATCTGCCAGGTCGTTACCCTGGGAAATAGTATCAGTGACTTTAGTATGTGCTTTGCACTTCATGATGGCTATGGCTGTAGGCAAATGTATTGCTTCTAACAGGGCTTGAATGAGGGGACCATGTTGTATCTTGGCACCGTGAGAAGTTAAAAAACCTCTTTCCTGCCAGAGAACACCGAAGTCGTGAACGACTCCGAATGCATACTGTGAATCTGTGTATATGTTTACTTTCTTGTTCTTGGCTAGTATACAGGCTTGGGTCAGAGCGATGAGCTCTGCTGCTTGAGCAGACAGTGTGTCAATACAATGTGTTTCTATGACTTCAGTTTCAGTGGTCACTGCAGCTGCGGCTACTAACTCTCCTGTGCTTGTTCTCATACATGAGCATCCACGTAAAGTGTCAGGTCTGGGTAGGACAATGCAATGTCTGTCAAGTCTTGTCTGGGCTTTGTCACAGTATTAATGACTTCCACACAGTCATGTGGTGCTGGATCAGTTGTACTTGAGGGTAACAATGTAGCAGGGTTGAGTATGTTGCAACGTCTGATTTCTATGTGTGGTTGAAACAGTGTCAGTTCATAACCTGTCAGTCGTGCTATGGTCAAGTGTTGAGTCTGGGTTCGGTTTAGGAGAACTTCCACGGAGTGTGGAACCTGTACTGTCAGGGGATGTCCTAATACTATTGAGTCGCTTTGTCTGATAGCTAAAGCTGTTGCTGCAACTGATTTTAAGCACGCAGGCAGAGCCTGGGTTACTGGATCCAATGTACTAGAAAAATAAGCACAAGGCTTATGGTGTCCTGCTTGATCTTGTGTGAGAACAGATAATGCTGTGCCATCGCGTTCTGTGACAAAAAGTGTAAAAGGTTTGCTGTAACATGGTGCCGCTAAAACCGGTGCTTGACATAAAGCTTTCTTCAATTCATCAAAAGCTAGTGTATGTTCCTGAGTCCAAGGGAGGACAGTCGAAGTCGCTGCCTCCTGTGTTGTCAACTGTATGAGTGGCTTGGCTAGATATGCATACTGAGGAATCCATTGTCTGCAGTAAGAAGTGAGGCCAATGAAGGCCCGTACTTCCTTTTGTGTCTTGGGTTGTGGCAGATGTGCAATTAGCTGAATACGATCTGGTGTCAACTGTCTACCCCTCTTGGACAGCAAGTGTCCTAGGTATACCACTTGCTGGGCACAGAATTGTAGCTTCGAAGGGGACACTTTATGCCCCTTTTCGGCCAGAAAATACAAGACTGTCAGTGATGCGCGTTCGCAGTCACGTTCGGTCCGTGCAGTAATTAACAAGTCATCAACATATTGCAGTAGGGCAGCGTCAGTAGGCATGTGAATACAATCTAGTTGTCGATTCAGTGCTTGGCTGTAAATACTAGGACTTTCTGTGAACCCTTGAGGTGCACGTGCAAATTTGAAACTTCGGCCATTTAAACAGAATCCGAAAAGGTACTGGCTTTCCGGATGGATGGGGACACTAAAGAAGGCGTTCTTGAGATCGATTACAGTAAAGAACGCAGCTTCGGAATCAATGGCAGTCAATAGGGAAGAAATATCTGGGACCACTGGGTACTGTGGTATTATGCATTTATTTAATTCTCGAAGGTCGATCACCAGTCTGTAGACTGGAGGTGCATTCGGGTCAGTTCGTTTAAGGATCGGTATGATTGGAGAATTACATATATTGGAGTCAGTTTCTACAACTACTCCTTGTGCAATGGGTTCGTCAATAATTTTCAGTAAGGCTGCTACAGCCTCAGGTGGCAACTTGTATTGTCGGATTCGGGGCAGTACAACACCTTGTTTGAGAGTGACACGATAGGGTGTAATGTGCATACAACCTACATCAGTTGGACCTTGCGCCCATAAATGCTGTGGTACATTCTGCAATCTTGGATCAAAATCTCTCAACACATAATGTCCTTTAAAATCACGTAAAAACAATCTCACTCCTTCCGGAGAACAACATATCACTGCTCCTAGTGCTTTCAACGTTTTAATACCAAGCAAGTTTTCAGGACATGATTTCGTAAGTAACAAGTCTGTAGTACGGGACAATGGACCAACTTCAAGGGAAACTGGCTTTGACACTTCGTTAACAATAGGCTTTCCTGAAAATCCAAGGGAAACATTCTGTGAGCCTGAGAGGGGTGCCCCTGGAACCTCGTCATGACTGATGGTAGTTCTGCTCGCCCCTGTGTCAATCAAAAATTTTCTGTCTTTCCCTAATACCTGACTATGTACATAGGGACCCTCTTCATCTACAGGAACCTCGATAAGGGGCAAGCCAAAATCCCTCTCTAGGCTGTTTCATGAATACTGCTGATAATCGGGGTAATCTGACTGTGCATACTGGTACATTTGCTGTGTAACATGTTGCGTGGCAGCAACGGGTTGGGGCTGGGGTACAGCTACTGTCTGTTGTTGTGCATTCTGTGGAGGTTGCGTGTTCTGTGGAATATTCTGTGGAACATGTTCTGGTCTAGGTGGACGCGGTCTTTCTTTCGTCCTGCCTGTAGCAATATTGTATTTCAGAACAGTACATTCGTTTATATAGTGACCTGGCTGTTTACAGTAGTTGCAATTCCCTTTAACAGGAGCTGCAGGATGACTAGTCTGTGTTGTACCCCTTTTCTGACCGTCTGCTGGGACGGACTGGGCAACTAGTACTTTCATTTTCGTATCTTTCATACGTCTCTGTTCATGTTCGTGTTCCTCTCTAATTCGGTTCTGATGGTACTGTAACATTTGTAACATTTGGGAAGGGGTGTTAGCTTGCCATGTACTCTCGACTTTCAGTACTCTGTTTTTGACCTGTGGTAAGGAATTCTCGACTAGTTTGGTCACAAAAAGATGTGGATAAGATTCACTACTTGTTTTTAGGCCGCTATTAATAATGAAACATTTCTCAAATCTGGAATAAAAATCACTATTTTCTTCATCTTGTTTCTGTTTGCAGGCTGAGATTGCATCCCAGTCTTCCTTTTTAACTGTCAATAACCTAGGCAAGACTTGTACTAATAATCCTGGTAATGCTTTGGCTTTGTCCCCAAGACCTGTACCTGGGATTCGCCCATTTTCTTCTGTTTCTAATTCAGTCCAAATAATCTTTTTATCTCCCACCTCCCATTCTTTTTCTTTAAGTTTTTCGTAAATGCCGGCAGGCAACAATACTTTTAACATTTTAAGAATATCGGGATACGTATAATCCCCCATGAGTAGCATGTCTTTTAGTTCACGGTGGAACCCTGCCGGATCTTTATCATGACACAGCACTAATTTTTTCATTTCCAATAATTCCATTTTAGTCAAGGGGGTGTATACGAATACTCGTTCTAGCTCCCCGGCTTCTGTCCGAACGGGATGAACTTCTTGTAAGGGATTCTGTCTGTCTATGTAAAATGGTTTTCTTACTGGGGGTGGAACAGGAACGAAATGTGGAGTCAGGAAAGTTCTGTATTTATGACGTTGTTCTAGGATAATGTTAATTAAATCGGTACCTAGGCCTCTCCATCTTTTTAGGAGTAACTCTTCCAATATATTATATAGGGGACCTGGATCAGAATGCTGTCTTTCATACAGTGTAATGAGGTGTTGGATCATGTACATACCAGCTAGTCGCTGATCGTCTGGGGAAAGACTCAAAAATGTTTGCGCTACTGAATCATCTTTATATATACTAGTATTACCAGCCCATTGGACTGCTGACCGGGCTAGTTCCTGATCATGCATGGTACTAAGTTCACTATAACCTATTCGTTCTTTCAGTATTTTATCGATGGCTTGGAATAAATGTTCAAGAGAACATTGTTCTGGTATGGGAGAAAGAAAACTTTTCTTGCATTCTAGGCGTATGGGTTTGTCAAAGGGTCTGTCAAAAGGTCTGGCTCTACCTACGTACGCTATCCTGCCTTGTGTTCCTGTATCTATATCCTCGTCGTCTGAGACGTCATCATCTGTTTTCTCGGTTTCTATCGCTGCTCCTTCCTTTGCGTGTATACTTAGAATTTCTTTACGAATCTTTCTGTACATGGATTCTATACTACCTTGCTTACTATGTTTTCCATCAGCTATGTTGTTACTCCATTTAATTAGAAGTTTCATTTCGTCTTTGTCTTTACCTGGCTGGTCTTGTTCCCTAATCAGACAATTTATCAAGAACTGTAAAATCATGCCTTGAGTTTCCACCTTGTGGAGTGCCATGGCCTCGTGAATACTTTCTGGTCTCTCCCCTGTTCTAATAAAATGATATATGTTGTCTAAATGGTTAGTCATTTCTGGTAAAATAGTCAAATAATTTGTAACACGTCGTAAACGTAATGAATATAACATCATATCTTCTTCGCCTGGTACTGGGTCATATCTACAATCTGTAATGTACTGTCTTAGGGTTGCGAAGTTAGCTACTTTTGGTGTGCGTTGTAATGCTGCTTCTCGAAGTGTGAGTCGTTTTAGTGGAGGTGGGGTGACGGGGCGACCTCCTACTGCTCCCCCTGAAGCGATTAGATCGTCAGCCAGTACTGGCTGCGCTGTCACTTGTGGCTGTGTAGGCGGAAAAATAGGTGCAGGTAATA
Organism: Lissotriton vulgaris; assembly: GCF_964263255.1. NCBI lineage: Eukaryota > Metazoa > Chordata > Amphibia > Caudata > Salamandridae > Lissotriton > Lissotriton vulgaris. The sequence continues at coordinate 460,787,058 of NC_141697.1, forward strand.
CAGGTAGGCCCTGAGTTGCAGGTGCCTTAAAAGGATTGGTAGGACCAGTGGCCGGAACAGTGGCAGGAATAGTGGCAGAAACAGTGGCAGATGAGACAGTGGGAGGAGGGGTCGAGTCTTGAGCAGGCTGAATAGGCTGATGTATGTTGTTAGCAGGTGGTACCCGTGCATTGGTATATTCTGGAGCAACATCATCTAAATAGGAAGAAAGGAAAATGTCCGCTGCAGTCTGTTTATGACGTAATTTAGTCGGGATCAATGGTGGTGGCAAATTACGGGGTACTTCCGGGGTCGCTTTGGGCAGGCCCTCGGCGAGAACAGGATACATGCCTGTGATAAGGGCATTTCTTTGTCTGTCCAATTGTTCTGCTCTGACTCGTTCACCTTCTTCTAGTAACTCTCTTTCTTTAGCTTTTTCAGATTCCTCTCTACTTTTCTCTGCTTTCCTGATTTCTTTCTCTGTTCTTCTATGCGCTTCTTTACACCACAATTCTATGGCATCTTTCTGGGATTGTCTGGCTTTTTCCATAATGCTTCTTCTACTCTCATGATGCATTCTGCATCCCATGTCCCTGAGACAGGCCATCTATACTTCTCTTCCAGATCCCTAGTATAATCCACCCACAAGTCTAAGTACAGTATGGCATCTAAGCCGTGCTTGTGGTACATCAAATATCCTGGAGTGTCCCTAGGCGGGACCGGAACTGCTTCTTCGAGTATCCCTTTCCTAGTTCCTATCTGACGTAATTTCGAGAACAGCGGCATTTTTGAACTGACTTGAACGTGAACACAATAAACACAGTAATGAATAGCAAACAATCATTCATACCACGACATTAAACACATAAAAACATTTCAGACTGATTTTTACCTGGTACATAGAAAACACGAATTCTGAAAATCTCGAGAAACAATACTAGAATACTGGATTACTAGATGCACTGCTAAAACAGTACAGACAATACCGGTCCCATAAAGAGAGTGAGACACGTCATACCGCATTCACCTAAGTGAACACGTCTGGACCAGGTCTGTGTACCCAGACCCGTCTTGACCGGGCACAAATTAATGAACCCGTCTAGATGTGTTCCGAACAACGGTACTCACCGGGAAGCAAAACTGAAGGCCTCGGAAACTGGACTGGACTGGACTGGACTGCTACGACGTCTGACTGCTACCACTGCTACTACGCATGCGCTTCGGAACAGGTGGGCCTCTGGATACCTCGGACCTTGCTCTCTCGGCTTGGGCTCTGGTCGGGACTCTCCGCATTCCTCACCGCCTCGTCTGGATGCCGGACCGCAGTCTCCGTCTCCTCCGTGGGCCTGAGGGAGATAGCAGGAAAACCCGCAGGTGTGCACAGGAATCCGTCACAGCTGTAGAAGGGTCAGGGGCCTGCGTACATCACCGGCGTGTGATGAAGGGGGGGGTCCCTATTCGGGCGCCAGATTATGTGGTAAATAAAATTACCGGACTATTTTTCTATACATTAAATGACAATAAAGGATAGCTCAAAAAAATGATAGGCAGAGTCCGTGGTATCTGAGTCATACGGGCTTTAATTATGATTCTCGAGGATCAGGACATCATGTTCCATCACCACTAAGGTGCAGGAAGGGATATTCAACATTTTATTAGCATCACACATTATATATAGTAAAACAGTATAATTGAAATGAATACAGTAGGCGTAACAAGTGGAAAGAGAGAGATAAGAACACATGGGCGTAAAAGAAGGCGTGTACAGAGGCGTACACGGAGGCGTGTACTGGAAACGTCACAGAAGTGTCATAAGTAGGTGGATGCATAGAGAAATTCTGCAAGGTCAGCAGAAACCTTTGTTACAGATGCGCGCGCAACTAAGCATGACGTGGTATGGACGTGTAACTGGGGAGAACTGGAGGCTTGACTTTTAGCACTAGTAGAGGAGTCTGGTGTCTGGGATGTCAGAACGACCTGTACCTATAGCATATCTGGTATCTCATGTTTGGAGGATGTGTCGTCTGAAGTAAAAGGTCTCTCGGACAGAGGCCGTTCAATACTGAATGCTAGCGCGTGCATACGTGTCTTGGTGCAATGCGCGGGGCCATGGGCCTACCATGGTAACGGGTTCTGTAAATCACTTGCAAGGAGGACAGGAAGGCCGGGCCCTTTGCTCTGCAGCCGGGAATATGTTTACCTATTTCACTAGACTGGAATGTGTTTTCGAGGAGGCTGAGCAGATAACTTGTAGGCAAAATACTATTTTGGCAGGCAGGCCAGGCTGAGCCGGGCACCGCTTCGCTGGGCAGGAAGTAAGTTAGAGGTCAGGGATGCATACCTAAACTGCAGCTTTCAGAGACAGAAGAGACTCTGAGCCTCAATAAGGGCCTAGCTCGACTGAGCCAGGAAACATGGAGAAAAACGTGTGCAAGATTAAAAAATGCACCATGTGAAGACGTTGGCACCATAGGCCTAGAAGCCAAATTAACGTGGTTTTCTTGGAGAACTGAATAACTGACATGTTAACGTTGGACGCAAATGCATATGCGTCTTCCTAGCATGTACGGGAAAGGAATTACACGACATACATAGAACATGGGTGCGAGTGGGGGACACATTGATTACCTAAAATTTTTTATTTCCTCAAAGTTTAAGGCAATCGGAGATTAAATCTCTGTTTAGCGATGTCTCAGGGGTGACCCATACCTTGTGCCATAATAGTATGGGCGTGATTTTTATAACATCTGAAATGTACGGTAGGCCCAGTTCAATATGTACGATAGAGGTGGCTGTTGATTTGGGGGCCCCTAATAAGTATCGGAAGTACTGGTTCTCACTTTGCTGGATCAGTTGTGCATTTTCAATCCCCCAGAGGCCTGAGCCATATATGGCTGAGGAAATGCATTTAGCCTTATAAATTAGAATCAGTTCTTTCACAGGTCTGCCCCCTGATTTGGCCGCAAAGTTATTCAGGGCGCCTACTTCCCGGGAGAAGGCTAAGTTTCTGGCACTCAATGCTGCGTGCCAGTTGCCCCTCCTGTCAAAATGTATTCCGAGGTAGGAAAATTGATCCGTAGTCTTGATCCTCCTGCCATCAATAAAAATTGGACAGGGTGCCCTCGTAGTCCCAGGACCACAAGCCATGGTGTAGGTTTTTGTGGTATTAAATTTTAGCCCTCTGTCTCTCATAAAGTTGGTGAATTTCAAAACAGCCCTCTGTAGGCTGACCTTAGTTCGGGACATAATAGCGGCATCATCGGCGTATAAAAATAGTGGCGCTGATGTTCCCATGATAGTCGGATAGTCATACTGTGACTCCCTGAGGTGTTCGCCAATGGAGTTTATGTATAGGGTGAAGAGGAGGGGTGCTAATATGCACCCCTGTCTCACACCCCTCCTAATGGGGAACTTGCCTGAGCACTCTCCTATTCTGGCATAGCGTACCATGGCGCCTGCACCCCTGTATAATTCCTAAATAAATAAGAGGATTTGGTCGTCTATACCCATATCAGTTAGTGTGGACCATAATTTCTTATGGTCCACACAGTCGAAAGCGGAACTCAGGTCCATGAAAGTAACAGAAAGGTTTCCCTTTTTGGCCTGAGTGTACTTGGATATAACTAAGGCCAGGTTTAATCCCTGCTCTGTTGTGCCTTTGCCCGTTCTAAATCCATACTGTAGGTTTGAGATGGTATCACCCTCCTCTGCCCATGTTTGAATCCTGTTTAAAATTATACGGCCCGCTACCTTCATTAATGCGTCAAGAAGCGAAATTGGCCGGTAGCAGGTGGGGTCATTTCTTTCTGCTTTTTTAAAAATTGGGACAACTATTGCTTCGATCCAGGACGGTATGAGCCCATGGTAATTTGCGTTGTTTAAAACATTGGTTAACGGAGCCCAAAGATCAATCTCAGTTTTGTAGACATCTATTGGGACCCCGTCCGGACCGGGGGCTTTACCTGAGGGGCTTTCTTTGATTGCCTTAATGACCTCCTCACAGTTAAAAGTAATACCTAGCAGGAATACACTGGGTGGATTATTATCATGATCAACACCCATCTTCTCGGTCATAGAATTTACAGGGTCCAGGGTGTTCACTTTTTCATAAAGATGTTTAAAGTGTTTCACCCAGGTTTCCCCGTTAATAGCTATGTCTATGACGTCTGTCTCTTTATTCTGCAAGTAAGGGGTGTTAACCACTTTCAAAAAGGTGGTATTGTCCTTGCTTTTTGAGGCTACAATCAGAGCCGACCAGGCCTCTTTCTTCAGTGATAGTTTCCTAGTTTTGACGGCTGCTTATACAGCTTTCTGACTTGACGAATCTCCATGGGGGATCTTGGTGTTGCGTGCAATGCCTTTTTAAAGGCTGTAAGTGCTTTTGTGCAGTTGTTATCAAACCAGCCGTTAGGTCGGTTTGAGTCTGGTCGGTATTCTCTAGTTAATAGCCTTTTTAACTCTGCTTGAATTTTTGAAAACAAGCCCAAAACTTTTGATGGCTCCTCAGTTTGTGACAGACAAATGTGCATATCTTCGTGGGTTGTTGATACTAAGTTTTTTATAAGTCCCACGGGTTCCACCTTGTCCCATTTAATGGAGTATCCATTTCTGGTTGGTAGGTTAATCACCGGTTGGTATAAAAATTTGTCGCCCGGGACCTGTTGACACCCTTTAATTTTTACATTGAAAGAAATTGGGTAGTGGTCGCTAAAGACGGCATCGAGTGCTTCCCATGACGATACTAACCGTGCATGGGTTGTGGATAAAAGAGTAAAATCTATCGTTGAATTACACCCCTCCCGTGAAAAGTTGGCTGGAACGGGAGGATTGGGGTGCATAGCTCATTAACATAAGACAAATTAAAATGGAAAATCATGCTATTCAGCGTGTTACCAAGTTTGGAGTGAGTGAAATGGGTAGGATTGTCGTCCTTGTGCTCGCCTAGGCCGCAAATGCCCGTTGAACTGTTGGGACAGACAGTACAATTAAAGTCACCCACCCAAGACAAAACCATCTCCCCTGCTATTGGATCCTTGAGAGTAGTAACACTGTGCATCAGTTTGTTAATTATATTTTCCAAGGTGTTTGTTGGCACATTGTTATAAAAATTTATTAAAATCATGTTCTTTACATGACCCCAGCTAATTGTTAGGATCTGATAGAACTCAGTGGTCAAGTACCTAAGTACTTTGATCCCCCTATGGTAGAGACGTATATACCCAAGCCGCCTTTATTTCTCCCCTGGGAGCTTACTACTGCAGGTGTGTGGAAGGTCTGAAACCCGGGTATGTGTAATTCATCTATAGTCCAAGTTTTCTGAAAACAGAGGATATTATACTTGGTAACTATATGTAACCAAGGTTGGTGAGCCACTTTGTTTGTCAGTCCTGCGACATTCCAGGAAAGGATATTATGACTGGGTTTTGTCAAATTGAGGGGAGTATTGTCAATAATATCTCTGACTGTCGCGGCCCTAGTTAAAGGGGGAACTATCTTAATTTAGTGTTCAGTTTGAGGTCTAAGATCAATGGGTGATTTGTCTGCTTCGTTCTGGCCCAGATGGTGTGTTACCCCTTCTGCCACTTTTTCCTTGTCCGTATTTTTGATCCTAGCCCTGCCTAGGTATACATTGCTCTGGGGGCTAATTAGGTCCGCTGGGGACAAAGGGACCATTACTTGTAATTTCCCCTCCGGGATGTTCGGCATCTGTCAATCTAATTCATCCAGGCCTGTTAATGCCTCATATCGATTGCCTAAAGCAGGGCTCTCCAAACCGGTCCTGGAGGGCCGGATCCATGCCAGATTTTTAAAATAACTACATGTATCTCAATGGGGATATCCAAAAGATCTGGCATGGATCCGGCCCTCCAGGACCGGTTTGGAGACCCCTGGCCTAAAGGGATAGACCATTGTGGATTAAAAACTGCATGTTGTTGTCTGCCATGATGTAAAGTAAGGGCCTGTCTGCATGTGGTTGTGTCGGGTAGAAAGGCGCCCGTCGATTGGGGAGTCTAGGGGTGTGATCTAGAGAGATACGTCCGAAACTCCTAAAGGTCTCGCATGTAGGTCTAGTATTGGAAGAGGCCAGTAACGATTGGGGGTAGAAGTAGCTCAGGTCGCGACTTGATATTCCTCCACCTCCTCTCTCTAGGTACCAGTCTACTATATGAGTGACTACCCTGCGGTCCCTAAAGGTAATAATTAGGACGTCCCCCTCAATGTCTTTGGGTCTGTGCCCCACCCAAGCTAGTCTTCTCACAAATACAATTTCCCCGTTTATATTAGGGGGCAAAGGTCTATTGTTTCTTAGCCAATAAATTGCTTTATTTTTGAGGTCTATATAGCCTTCCGTCTTCCCTTCTACCTGCTCTGGGACCCCGGTAAGAACTATGACATATGGGGCCGCCTCAGGTGGCAAATCTATATGCTGCCCAATTCCTTTTGTGTTCTTATCCGGAGAGTGTACCCTCCTAGTGCTTACATTATTAGTTTCTGGCATGTTCACATGTCCTACTGGTCTCGCCTCCCTAGTTGTCCATGGGACACTGTCTTTGTTTGCAGGCACTAGTGTAACTCTTTTGGTAATAATGGGATATTCCTAGTGGTGTTGGTGTCTGTAGATTTCTGTCCACAAATGTAAATGTACATGTATTTATATAGCGCAAATCGCCCACATCGCAGGCTCCTATGCGCTTGCTTAGGGAACCCGTCCTGGTATTCCCCTGTGAGATACCCCGGCAGGGTATCCACAAGGTGAAAGCCAGGCATCCCGCCGCGAGGGGCCGTTGTGGAGATTAAGCAAGCTATTGCCCAGAGTCGCAGAGTGTGAACCCGTGAGTCGTGTAGGCACCGGAGTGAGAAATATCGAGTCCGTGGAAATATTGAGCCCAACCCCCGTCGGGGCGGGGAATTGAACCCTGGTCCAGGGCCGATCTCAGCTTCCGGGTCTGCCGCCTCTAACCCCTGAGCCACACTTCTCCACAAGTAACGTGAGGCTGATTATGGGCTGCCAATTCCTTTAGTAATTTACCGTTGGAGGTGGTTGCTTCCAATATCGTGCTCATTTGTTCACTCAGCCTCTTTACTCTCTCAGTGAGGGGTAGGAGTAGGGATTTTACTAGGTGTTCTATGCTCTCTAGTAGGCCTTCGGTGGAGATGGGCATGAAGGGTTGTACATCATGCGTAATCTTTGGTACTGGGGTACCTTGGCCCTTTATGGGGCTTGTGCCAGTTCTAAATGTTTTAGCACGTCTACCCCTGTGGCAGTCCCCGCCCCGCTTTCTCTTTGATGTGACCCCTTGCCCAGGGTGTTTGTGTGGTATATAATTTTTCTTATTCCTAGAATTGGAATTAAGTGCCGAAATTGGTGAGGACTCCTCCAGGGTAGAGTCTAAGGAGGGGTCCAAATTAACAGTATTCATGTCTTACCCCCTAGAAGATTGTAATATTGCCAATTGGTCTTGTAAAAGTAAAGAAATACCGGGGTCACTGTTTAGGTTTACTTCTGTAAGTTGTGTAGGTGGGGAAATTACTGTTTGTATGGAACCCAAGGACGAGCATTTGTTATGGTGGAGTTCTAAGGACGTGCGATGTTCTGTGGCTGCTATCTCGTGATCTAATTTTGTAGCAGCCTTAGTTTAAAAATGATCTAGCATCCCCCTGAAGGTCCCTCCCACCAATGAGTTCCTGCTTGTGCTTAAGCGTGTGGTCGTCTTGTTATAAGTTTAACCACACAACTTGTGGTATGCAAGGTAGACAAACTAATAAGGTAAAACCGTGGGCACTATGGTTTTAATGACAAGCCCCAAACGTGAGCAGAGTCTCTTACTTTACGTCCCGTGTGATGAAACCAAGAGGTGTGCCCTGGCCCGGCCTCGTCTGGCCCCGGATGGCCACAGATGGCCCCGCCCTTGTCCGGGCTTAACACGGTGCGACCTGCGCACGATCCTGCGACGCGGGGGCAGGTCGCAGATTTATGCGCCTCCTGGCGCGGGTGCGGGTGTTGGCTGCTTCCGGCAGCAGGGCCTTGTTGATGTTGTGGTCCCTTTAGGTCTCCCCCCCACTGCGGCCGCGCTCTGGTGGTGTGGAGATGCGGCGGCAGGAGAAGACCGTGTGCGGCGGTGGCGGTGCGGGCTCTGCGCGATGTGGCGGGCGATCTGCCAGGCTGTGCCCCAGATGAGAGTGAGCAATACAAAGTGTTTTTAGCAAAGATGAGTAACAAGGTAGATCTTACTGAAATACCTAATTTCATTAAGAAACACTCCTATGGAGCAGTACCCTATGTTTACTTTTTTCTTCCTGTTTCTCGCTAGTTGGCCATTTAGGATTTAAGATGAGGGATATATAAAGAAAAACGTCATATTTCGGGTTGCCTTTCTGAAATAATTGCTATTTTGTTAACAGTGCCCGTGTATGAAAATTACAACAAAACATTTGGTGACAGAATCAAGCACTCTCTTTACTATGCTTGAATTTTGCTTCAAAGCTACATTACATAGACAGTGCGACAAGTACATATTTGCGGGAAAAGCTCCGGCTGACAAACTCAGTGGGTCGTTAAGCTAAAAGTAAGATTTTTTTTTAAACTATGGCTGTCAAATACTAGTCTTTTTCCAAATAATCTTTCCTTGGTGCGTATTGCCATCTAGTGGTCATCTGTGAATATACAGCGCTCGGGTGATTCGCCGCGGTTGGTCAAGTTTACTACACAAACGTACCAAAAGAACAGCATTATTACTATCTGATCGGCGGTCGCTGCAGTATAAATAATAAGGGGCTTATTTTACAAGCCCCTTGCGTCACTTTTTCCCATATTACAAGTGACGCACCGGTGGCGCAAGGAGCTTGCAAATAAGCCTTAAAGTATTTTCTATGATGTCTAGTAAGATCAGTTGATTAAGAAAATAGGCCAACGGTAACACAAATGTGTCTGCTATAAATTGCCCCCACACCCGACTCCCATCTTTCAAGTCTTTTAACTGTTTCTCACTGAAGTAGGTTCATAAACGCCTGCAGAGCTGGTAATTCAAACCATATCTTAAAGACTTTTCTACCACTCCAAATGTGCTATAAACCACTCCTACCTGAAATAACGCAAGTGGCTTAGAAACATATTAAACATATTCTGAATGAGCATTACACCTGTTCTTTTTATATATATTTTTTTAAACCTGCACGTGCTTCTAAGTAATAACGATACACTTCTGCTGTAAGGTGTAGCCTCACTAGTATATAGCTCATTGAAGGCACAAAATCAGGGAGCTTGTGACTGGAGCTGATTGAAAGAAATAAACACGAGCACATGGGCTCATGAAATGGTTTCAATTTAGTCTATATTTTAGGGCAGACTTGTTGATGGTTTGGCATAAATGAAGGGTATGTTTAGTGAATGGTGTGAGTGTGTCAGTCGGTTAGAATTTGGATTATTCTGATTAATGAAAGTCATCAACAATGAAAAACTTTAGATACAATTTTAATTTAAAAAGTAAACTTATAAAAGTCAACAAATGAAAGCAATAGCAAACTCAAAAAATGCATCATGTAACTTTAAGGAGAAATTAACACGGCGCACAACATTTGTGAGCGTGTGTCGCTTTAGAGCATGGGTACTCGCAAACATTTGCCCAGGGGCCACAAAATACGGTCTGTGGTGAGACCGAGGGCCGCACTGATGCCAGCAGTATGGTGTTAGGGGTCTGGGCGGGTTGGGGATTGTGTAATGTTAATGTTAATGTTAATGTTAACTAGATTTATAGAGCGCAGCTGATACCCTGAGGTGTCCTGGCGCTATGGTGAAATCCTACCTGTGGAATGTAAGCGTGGGAGAGATATGTCAGTTGTTAAAGAGCCACATTTTTAGGGGCTTCCTAAAAGCCAACAGGTCGATCATGCTTCTGAGATATAGGGGAAGCATGTTCCAGGCCTATGCTGCATTGGTAATGAAACTTCTGCCCCCCCACTTTGCTTTTTTATGCGTGCCGTTGTTACCAGCTTAGCCTCGGAAGAACGAAGTGTTCGTCTGGTAGTGTACCAGCGGAATTGTTGCTTTAGAAAGTCACAGCCAAATCCTTGCAGGGCCTTGAATACCAGGCAAAGTGCCTTAAATTGCGTACGTTTTTTGACTGGAAGCCAGTGGATTCTCTTTATAGCTGGAGAAATAGAGGCGTACTTGGGGATCCCTGTAAGGAGTCTAGCCGCAGCAGTCTGCACCATTTGTAGCTTGTGCATGGAACCTTCTTGTAACTTAAGGTGTAGTCCATTGCAATAGTCAAGCCTGGATAAAACCAGGCCTGAAACTGCTATTTGTTGTGCTGCTTTTGGAAGTAGAGGAGTTATTTTCCTACAGGTTCTGAGAATGAGTGAGGTGGTTGAGGTCACTGCGTTGACCTGGTCTTTAAGGCTTAAAGTGTCATCAATCCAGAGGCCAGCAGTTTGGGGAACAGAAGGAGGGGTTATTGCAGAACAGTACCACCTCTGTTTTACTGGAGTTGAGCTTTATACTCACCGTATGCATACAGTTCTGCAGCTTCGAAGCGATGTCACAGTGTTTATTGGGTCGAATATTGACCACAATTTGGGTATCGTCCGCATATGATGTGAGATTAAACCCAAAAGTTTCAATGAGCGGGGCAAGTGAAGAAACGTAAATATTAAAAAGTGTGGGACTCAGGAAGGATCCCTGGGCCACTTCGCAAGGTAGGGTAAAAGCTTCCGCCTCAAATGTATCTAATTTCACCATCTGTGTTCTGTAGGAAAGAAATGATTTGAGGAGCGCTTGTGCCTTATGTTTGACCCCTATTTCTTCCAGGCGGTCCACCAACAGAGTGAGGTGTACATTGTCGAACGCCGCCGAGAGATCCAGCATGATCAGGGCGGCACTTCCTCCCTGATCAAGAATAGCCCTAATCTCTTCCGTGGATTTAATGAGTACCGTTTCCATACTATGCCCTTCTCTAAACCCGTATTGGGAGGGATCTAGTGTCTCAGATTGGATGAGGAATTGGTTAAGCTGGGCATTCATGTTACAATTTTCGCTGGAAGGGGCAGTCAGGATATTGGTCTAAAATTGTTTGGATCTCCAGTGTCTAGGTTGGGTTTTTTCAACAGGGGGAGGATGGAAGCCTGTTTCCATTCTTTTGGGAAATATCCTTCGTTGTACATATTATTGAAAATCGATGTGAGTTTACTTGCCACTGTCATAGCCGCGAGTTTCACAGTTTCAATAGGGGATGGATCAAAAGGGGAGCTTGACTTTGACTGGATAAGGATTTTAAAGGTGTCTTCATTTGTAAGGGGGCTGAAAGCGTTAAAAAAGGTGCTGTTTATAGATTTTTTTGTAAGCTTAGAACCTGTGAGAGATGGGTTACTATGTGGCAAATTTGAAAAAGCTGAAAAAATGGCATTAACTTTATTAACTTATCAACAAAGATCATGGCTATGTTGTTGCAGAGAAATCTTGACTAGTGTGGGTGGGTACAAGGATGTCTATAAAATGTTAAATAAACAGGCAAGCATTTACTTGCAGGTTAATAAATGCTTACCCATTTATTTAATATTTTTTTCTGAATATTATTGCTCAACAATAAAACAGCAGCTTGTGCTGCTGATCATCAGAGGGTGGAGGGGCACATGTAAATATCAAGAGGGCCGCAAGCGGCCTCAGGGCCATACTTGAGTATCACTGCTTTAGAGGGACCTTTCTAGGGCAAGCCAGAGCTGCCCAATGACAGCGATAACATAGAATGTCCAAGTTGGGACCGGCCGAAAGGCTGTTAACAGTTCCGTGGGAGAGACAGAGAAAGTCACAAATGGCACTGAGAAGCTAAAGACTGGAGGGTAGCTAGATCCATATTTTTTCTCTAGAACCTTCATATAAAAAATTGCTTTAACTTAAAAAACCTACCTGCTCTCATACTCATTATGAAAAAGACCCAGGTAGCTGCAGTGTATGTTGCCCTTCTACTCCAGTGTGGTGGTGCAGGTCAGAGGTGGACCTTACGTTTGAAGACCCGTGACTGAACCTCTAGGATCCCAATTTAGTGACACTGAAGAAAAGCTTTTCACCCAGACAAAGAGGCTTGCATCTTGAACCGAAAGCGTGATAGACTCCTTGTCCCGGATTTAGGAAGCCCTTGCATTCTCATTGTGTCACACAATGCAGCACAAAGCTTCACAAGGGCTTCAGTGAGATTTACTAAGCACACCACTTTGAATGGCTCTGTCTGACTCAGTAAATCTAGAGTAATGCAAGGCATTGCAACACGACAAAAAGTGACATTTTGTGAATAGAACATCCTTGAAGTGGGGGAGAATTCAAAGAAGGGCTTTGAAGTGCACAGAGGTCCCCACTTCCTGCTCGGGCTCCAGACTCACTACAGGGGTTTCTCAGTCTTTGTTTGGGGACAGGACACAGCATATTCAGGTGTAAGTGTGAGGCTGTGTTCCGCTACTCCCTCCCATCTTTCCCAGGATGTCCCATCAGGTGTGTGTGGCCCATCAAGTCACATTTAAGCTCCCTTTGTGCATAGCTATCTAGAGGGATGCACAAACCCCAGCTGCCACCCACATCAGACGTTTATGGGAAACGCCTGCAGGCACACAAAGATAAGAGCAGAAAAAAGGCCAACTTTCTAAAAGTGGTGTTTTTTTAAGTTTAATGATAAATTTGACTTTGCCAATAAAGAGGACTTATCATTACAATTACATAGATACCAAACATGAGAGGTCCCATTCTCAATTAGGAATTACAGTGTACTAAATGTAATAAGGAATCCCCAATGTTATACCATGAGAGAGGTAGGTCACACAGTAGTGAAACACAAATTTGGGAGTTTTTCTCTGCTAAGACATATAGAGCTTACAAGTACATGTCCTGCCTTTTACTTACACAGCACCCTGCCCTATGGGCTACCTAGGACCTACCTTATGGGTGACTTATATGTAATAAAAGGGGCCTTTAAGGTTTGGCATGGTTTTTTAAATGCTAAGTCAACATGGCAGTGTAACACTGTTTTCAGGCTGCACTGGTAGGCCTGGGGCATGTTATAAAGTGCTACCTAATTGTGTGGCACAATAAGTGCTGCAATCCCACTGGTAGCATTTAATTTACAGCCCCTGGGTATATGGTATGCCACTTTACAAGGGAATACATTAAAAATGTCAGTTGGGGATATGTCAATCAAACTATGTTTAGAGGCATGAAAAAAAGCACTTTCAGACTGGTTAGCAGGAAGAAATATGCATGATTGCAAGGTTATGGAGATGTTTCTATGCCCAGGGCCTCAAAATCATTGATACATTATTAGTCTGTCTAGTAATACATCCATACTTACATTAATTCTTATCAATATTGTAATTTATCCATCTAGCAATCCTTTCATATATCCTCATGCTGTCGTTCATGGTTGTGCAAAGGTACTGCAAATGCAGAGGTAGATTTACTGAGTTTCGCACTGTGCAGTTTAGGAACCTGGGGCCAGATGTAGGAAGGCTATTACCGGTCAGTAACGGCCGAAATTAACGAATTTCGGCCGTTACCGACCGGTAATAGGCTTTTCTGATGTAGGGGCCGAAATTAAGGATTCGGTAATTTACCGAATTGGTAATTTAAGGAATCTGTAAATTACCGATTTCTTAAATACTGATTCAGTAAATTACTGAATTCCTAATGTAGGGAGCACTTAAACGAGTGCTTATCCCATGTTAGGATTCGTTATTTACCACCAACTACAAGTTGGTGGTAAATAACGAAAAAAAAAAAGCAATTTTATGCAAATTGCTTCAGTGCCATGTTGCAGACATACATGCCCTTAGGGCATGTATGTCTGCAATATGTGCACCCATACACAATTGAGGGGTGGAACAGGTTGACACCCTGCCACCCTTCAATGTTTTCCCCCTTTTATTGAGATTCATTCCTATGGGCCTCCAGGCCCATAGGAATGAATGGCAATTACCGAATCGGTAAATACCAAATTCAGTAAATACTGATTCTTAACGATTCAGTAATTTTTACCGCATGATTTACTACATAGCATTTACCGATTCAAAAATACAGAAGCGGTAAAATTCGGTATTTTCGAATCGGTAAATGCTATTTACCACATCTGGCCCCAAATTGTCTGTGCTGCATTGCATGAAAGGGACAGACCAGAACAGTGGGAAAGTTCTACAATGATTTGGCACTAGTTCCCTCTCCCTAGTGTTAGCACACTTTCAGCTGCTTTGTATCAGTGTTCACACTCTTGCACCATAATGCAAGAGTGTGTGTGAATTCAAGCATAGGTTTTGTACTGGTAGGGTATTTGCTTAGACATAGTGTAAGAAAGTGAATTATTAAGTTGGGTGGATGGTGGAACACTGCAGGCGATAAAGTCATGGACAAAGGTTTTAGTAATTCAAACCTGAGCTCATCCCCTGGTAGCTATGCCACTAAGCAGACAAGCTTAACATAGCGAACATATGTAAAGTAAAACAGCAAAAAAGTCAAGAACGCAACACAATACAAATCCCACAACAGTTTACAAAAATAGAGAGGAATTGAATAAATCAAATAACAAGAAAACAACAGAAATCTAATAAAGGAAACTGGATATATGAATTTTAAAATATTTAAGAGAAAAGGCACCAACAAAATGTAATGCACCAGTAGAAAGTACTGTTAAAGTTTTCCCAGGAACTAGGACCAATTTCAGGGCAACCTTGTTGGTCATTGACTTTGCTAAACAGATTCTGCCTGTTCAAAGATTTTACCTTCAGACCTGGAAGTCGAAATCTTCCAATAGTGTGAGGTTGCACTCTGTATCCAAGGAGGTCCTCTTCAAACCAGATTGCCGTTGGTTGAGGTACCACAGAGGGCTTTGATTTTTGCAGTAAAATCTCAGAGGATGAAAAGCTCAAATGTCACACCTAGATAAATCCTATTGTTGTCTGGATACTTTTATGCCATAGCCGAGTCAGAATTTCTTCACTCAGTCTAATCTCTTTTATGGAACTCAAAATCCTCCAGTGGCACAAGGCTGCAGGTTTTATCCGGTAAGGGCACATCAAGGTCAAATAGGCTTGATTGAAGCTCCCCTAAACAGATTTTTCGAGTGACAAAAGCTCTGGGCAGGACCAACTTGAGATATTGGCCCACTGAGATCACACCTTGGTCGGATTGACTTGGGTGGTTGGTCCCGGTTCTCCAGTGGTATGGACATCCAACATTTTTCTAAGTCCCACTTTTTCTATGATTGTTGAAAAAGTTCAGCTGGACACAGCTGAGGTTCCCAATATTTCAGGGACAGCATGTAGCGGTCACAACTTACTCCAGAAAAGGTCTCCAGAAGGGGCCTGTTATGGTCTTGTTGAAGCTGTTCTGGTGGTCACTTCAAGATAAAGCCTCTTGCAGCTTTTTGCGTCCATATAGCCATAGAGGAGGTCAGCAATCGGACTCTTGGAGGGCACTTCTTTGTACTGGGTACAAGTGGGAGCAGGTACAAACCTTCAAGTCTACTCATAGGTCTCGAGCAGCCCTTCTTCTGTTCTTCCACAGGTCCAGAATGTGCTCTAAGGAGTGGTAGTGAGGTCTATGTTTGTGCAATTCAGTAGCCAGTAGGTGGGAATTACTTGTTGTCGCTACCTAACCAAGGAAAAACTTTTCCAGGGGCAAAACTACCCACCTTCACAGTGCATTCTGTTTTCCTTACTTCAAACTGGTACAGAATGTACAATTCTTTTGGGAGTCCAATATGGCACAGTGCGTTTGGAGGGAGCTTGAATGCCAGGCAGGGGTGTGTTTAGGGAAATGATCAGTTCCCTCCTCCTAAGCTACACCAAACTGGTTCTGCGATGAGCTCCCCCTCCAACTAAGATGGAAAGCCAGGCTGGCCAGCCTTTGACCTGAAATCAGACAGCTTCTCTTCCTAGGTGTCTCCTTACATTAAAGTATGAATTGATAGGTTTTCATCTCTGTCCTTTTCATGTTAATGAAGTTTTTGGAACTTCCATAGCTGCCCATCCTGAGCTGATAGGGTAGTCTGCCCCATACCCATACTGCCACCGGGTATATGCCACTGTCCAGCTCTGGGAACAGTTTTTAAGCCTCGTTAAGGTCAAACGTTAACAGGACAGCTACTGTAGACTAACATAAATTAGCATCCAGAAATTTATGGCTGGGAAAAGCTAACTTTCTCAAAGTTACTTTTTTCTAAATCTGTACTAAAACACCAACCTCACCAGTGAATATGATTTTAATGAATATTGAAAATAGCTGTCAAATCCTTTATATTGCTTGTCCCATATGTGAGATAGCAGATTTAATATGTGTATCTGTTTTCCTTGTTGATCAGCCAGGGCCTTCCAGAGTAAAAGTACATTTTGAAGCTGTGTCAATGTAGGCACATGGTAACATGACATTTCTGTATCTCCCACTTCAAAATACGATGCATCTTGCCTTCTGGACACAAGGCCTACATCTGAGTGACTTATTAATATTTAAAAGGTGGGAGTTTTAATAATCAAAAAGATTATTTTTAATAGTTGAACTGTAGGTTTAAACTACCGCTATCAGGTCATAATGGTAGGCGACAAAACATGTTTTTCTGTGTATACATTAGTGTATGCTGTTTCTATGGAATCCATCTTGTTCTCTGTTGTCCTGTGAAACTCAGTGATCACAAGGTCTGCAAAACGTGTGAGGACTAAATGACCGCGAATCAAATAATGTATCCTGCTGAACAGCTTTTACACAGGGCTTGCTCAATGGCACCTCTTGTTACATGCATTATCGTGCTAGCCCAGCAACAGCCACCCATGTCGATGGACACATGTAGCTACGGTCAAGTGCCTGCATCGGGTTGGACAGGTATTATGAAAAAACTTTTTGTTGAAGCTCTGGGAAGCACCCACAGTCCCAACCACTGGGCATTTGGACATCACACATGCTGCCATATTGTATCACGCCTGTAACACAAAAAAATATTGTTCTCTGATTGGTTGAATGCGTATTTCTGCCTTGTCCGTTCAACAGTTTACTATTAAGTTGCCCATAACAATGAAGAAATCACTTGTTTCTGTACCATGACTGGATAAGTATCAATATGCATTCCTGTGGTTTTTGTGTATGAAAGACTTAATGAAAGTATAGCAAACTTGACATGCTGCTATTTTGCTCGTGGCCCAATAGCTCACTTATAAACAATGCTTATGCTTATCCTAGGCCTGCTGGTGACCAGTCTAAAGACTGACCGCAGTTGGCTTCTCTTCTCCTTGGCTTACGCTCTGTGCCTGTGGACGGACGACGCCCTGCGCCCTGGAGTGACAGATCTGCCTTCCCTACCTGTTTTGCGTGAGATATCTGCTGGTTGAGTCTCTCCACTTCTCCACCACAACCAGTAAGTATCAGTGTTCCCCCTGCACTCACCCTAGATGTTTCCTGCTCTTTGCTCTGGTACTATATTTTGACATTGCATATTTCATACACAGCTGTCCTTCAGGATATCCATTGTTTCTTGCTATTTGCCTGTTTATTCTGTAGTTTCCCACTTTCTTGTTACACAGCCTATCTCTTCCGTCGACCTGGTGACTGGCTACTGGCCCATTTGCTTGGTTTCGGATTCCTGGCGTCTGCGAGTCTCTGGTTGTACTGAGGGGGCTGTCAACCTCGCTACAAGAGGAGAGAGATAGTGTAATTATTTTCTGTTGGGTTGTCCTGATGTATATGATTTTGTGTTGGGTTGTCCTGATGTAGCATTTAGGATTCTGATTTCAAGTTGTCCCAGGCTTCTGATTGGCCAAGTGTTTGTTAAGTGGTGAAGGACGTGGCCCTTTGGGGCAACGCAGGTTATTTACACCCCCCTGCTATGCCTTCCCAAGATTAAAGAGTGGGCCAGACAGTAGAGAATGCAAATAGTTAGTTTACTAGCAATACGCTGCAGAGGAGTCCATCATGCCCTGCACCCTAAGATGTCTGCGGAGGGACTGACCCCCCAACGGCCTACAATGGATAATCATTCCTCTCGTGAAGCCCCCAACCATGCCCACAATGGAAAAATACCGGCCTGGACTGAACATGAACAAAGAGGCACAGTAGGATGAGCTAGCACCTGCCAGATGGTTA
Organism: Lissotriton vulgaris; assembly: GCF_964263255.1. Taxonomy (NCBI): domain Eukaryota; kingdom Metazoa; phylum Chordata; class Amphibia; order Caudata; family Salamandridae; genus Lissotriton; species Lissotriton vulgaris. Next base: position 460,805,137 of record NC_141697.1, read on the forward strand.
CATGTTATCAAGGCCTCAAGGCCATGGTGCTGGGTCTCAGCATCTCCTAAAGTGGGAGCAGAAAGTACACATTCAGATAAAATATGGCAGGGCAGAATTGCCTATTCATTAGCAAGCCAGAAAACAGCCTTGAGCAGCAGAGAAATTAATAATGAGATGCAGTATTCTGCAGATGCAAGCAGCATGAGCAATGAGGCCTAACTCGGGCACAGTCTAAGCAGCTTAATAGGGATTACGAAAAGCAAAATGGATTCACACTTGCTAACTGAAGCCTGCACATTAAGAGGATAACCCAGTGGGTTGCATAACATGAACACAAATGTCGTCTATTTAGCCATGCTCTGCTAATCTAATATAGCATGAAACGAGTGCATTGCAGGAATGGGGATTTCAAACCTAACAGTGGTCCAAGTTCTCCCAGGCCCGGATAACATGGTAGGGGTGGCCCGAGCCTAGTGCATGCACATCATTAGTTGTCGATAACATTCACTATGTTTATTGGCTTTGCCTTTGCTGAATCTTGGACGTCACAGGCGTTCTAAGCCTTGCCACATTGTATATATATTATCTGCTCATTTCCTTGTCATTGTCCAGTGAACATGTCATTGTGGACTGTGGGTTTTTTAGTTTCTATTGTTGTTATGTTGGGTTATCCTTTTCGTCTGAATTGTATTTGTAGTGTGCAAGTGGCTCCCTATTTTCTTGTTATTGTTGCCATTTCTTCTTCCCCTCCCGCAGTTCCCAAAGGGAGATATGGACCTTGTCGGTAGGATACACCTAGGCTATGAGGGTCAGTCTCCCCCTCTTCTCTGTGTGTGAATGCATATCGGACTGAAAGAGGATTTACCACTATCTGTAAGTGTTTCTATGTGTATTATTGATGGTGGATTCCCGGGGTTTCCCCGCATACATTCAGCTACACCTGCCTCTGTCAGAAAGACAGGAAGTTCATGCAAACCAATTATTACACCTTTTCTGTCTCCTTTATTTGGTGGCAAAGACACTGGGACATCGGCACCTACAGCACCGTTTGTCTCTGTAGACACTTTCCTACTTGTATCAAGCATGAACGCGTGTAGTGCCAGAGGCACTCCCATATATTTGGAACACAGGATGACCTTTGACTACCATTGTTTTAATTGAGGTTAGGTGTTTTGATTTATTCAATGTACGACATCATTTTGGTGTGTTTTCACAGATTAGAACAGCCTTGCCAAAAACAGAATGTGTGGGATGTGCGTTTGAAAGCAAGAGAGAAAAGTGTGAAATGTACTTCTTTGTCTTGGAGTGTAGTGTTATATGTAGTGGTGCTCAAATGTGCATTATGTTGTACATTGGGAAATGAGGTGTGTAATGCTACAGACAGTGGTGCACAAATGTGCATTGTGTTACACATTGGGAAGTTTAATGAAGTTTTTACTATTGGCTTTCACATGCCCTCATGCCATCTTAAATTCTGACTCTCTCTAGCTTGAGTTTTGAGCACACAGACAGGTCCCCAGATCACTCAAGTTGTTTAGGCTATCCACGTTCAAGATTGTTTTCTGAACATTTAGAGATTGTGGGCCAGATGTAGTAAGGTTTTTTGCAGGAGCAAATTGGTTTTAGACCCGTTTGCACCTGCAAAAAACCTGTGGCCCATGTACTAATCCTATTTTGCGAGTCGCAAATCAATTTGCAACTCGCTAAATAGGATTAGCGATTAGCTATTAGGAAGGGGCTTTCCCAGGGCATCCATTCCTAACAGCAACTCCTTCAGCTATGTATGACTGTTTGGGACCGCAATTGTGGTCACAAAACAGTCCCAGTTTACCACCCTTCACAGAAGGATGGTAAACCACTCGCAAATGGGAAGGGGTCCCCCGGGGATCCCTTCCCCTTTGTGAGTGGCTCTCAAAATATTTTTAAGGCAAGCAGTGGTCCTAGGACCCACTGCCTACACTTAAAATATGAAACGGAAAAGATTAATTTTTATTTTTTAAATGCATCCCGTTTCTCTTTAACGAAAACTGGCAGCATTTAAAAAAATCTGCTTTATTTAAAAGCAGTCCCAGACAGGGTGGTCTGCTGACCCCAGCAGGCTACCATCCCTGGGAGTGCCAGCCATTCTCAATGGAGTCGCAAATTGCGCATGCCTCATTAATATGCATGAGGCATGCAATTTGCGACCCCATAGGGAATCGCAAACAGTGTCTCAGACACTGTTATGCTTCCCAATTTGCAAGTCACAAATTTTGAGTCACAAATTGACGGGTCGTACATCTGATCCTGTTTTCTGTACTTTTGGAGACTTTCTCAAGCTTCCCTGAGATAAGGGGATGGAACATGTGGGACTGCAGAAGAATATGTGAGAATTCCTTTGCCTTTGTAATGCTTGCATGGAGAGTGGCCAACTTCAGTAACTTTCCTTGGCGCAGAGGAGGTCCTCTGGGAAACTTCTAGTGCTTTGAGATTATAAAACGGGTTTGTTGACTTGGAAAGTGGGATTTTGGACCTGCATGAAGGCAGACACGTCCAATTTAGTGTAGGAGTTCCCTTCGTGTCTCTTTTTTTTAAAAAACAGATTTTATTGTTTAAACACACATAGTATGCAAAGCTCTGCCATCCAGAGTCTACTGTCATAGGTACAATAATGCGAACAGTATAAGAGTCCGGACTGTACTACTTACAGATGGGGTGCACCTGATGCGTGTTCGCTGCGTGTAGAGTCCCTCTGCGTAATTACTACAGGCATAGGTAGAGAGTAGCCTTACTGGGGTTGTGAGCTGGCAGTATCTTTGAGCATGAGGAGGTAAGTTGAAGCGGCTGCCACATGTTGCAAGGTCTGGATGTAGGCGGCAGCAGGCTTGCATGCAATTCGCTGTTTTTACTGCAGTGTATTAAGCTATTAATCCATGCGTTTCGTGTGGGCGGGAGGCTGCTGCCCCATTGTATGGCAATTTCCCTAATAGAGAACAGGAGAGAGATAGCAATGAAACGGCACAAGGCTATAGGAATGTTGTGAATGAAGCCCAGGAGCACCTTAAATGACAAGGTTGTAAGTGTGGTTTGGGTCCTGCATGACAGCTCAGCAAATATGGTTCACCTGACCTGGGCTGTCTTGTTGCTGGTCCACGTCGTATGGGCAAAGTGTGCTGACAGAGAATGACATTTGGGTCAGGCGTGGGAGCGGGAGGGGTTCATCCGATGTAGTTTAGACTGTGTGGTGTATGCTCGTCAGAGGAATCTAAAGTGGAGTCGTTTATGGTGGTGATAAAGGGAGATCAGTCGCATCTGTATGCAGCATTTATACCATTGGGAATAGGTCAGTGGGTGACCAAGATCTTGTTCCCAGGCTGCACGGACCCTAGCGTCTCTGGTTGGGAGCAAGGCTAGGCTTTATTTGCAAAGTTCAAATATTAAATGATACCCTCATGTGTCTGTAATAAGTAGCATCAAAGGGAGGAAGCCATCTGGTTCTATGGGATAGCTGGGAACCTGGGCTTTGAGTGCCCCCTGCAACCGCCACAGCACAAACTGGTCCATCAAAGAGGCGGTTTGGAAACGGATATTCTCTGTGCGCAAGAATACATGTCCATTGGGAAAGGTCTCCAATGGTGGTCAGATTATATCTGGTGAGGGTTCAGCAGACTAGAGCCTCTTGTGTGGTGGGCAGCCATGGGTTGACGGCCAGAGAGAGGGTAGATGAATATAACATGTGGCCTCCCGTCATCCAGATCAGCCGCTTCCAGGCCCAGCTGATTGTTGACCCCATCTGAATGACATGGAGGTCACTAGGCAGTCCCGTCTGTAGCAACGCAGCCAGTGGTATCGGGTCAGCAAGATCAGCTTCCAGCACTGTGTATGTGATCCTGCATCTGGGTTATACCTGTAACGAGCAAAGCTGCACTGGGCCACCAGATAGTACAGATGGAATTTAGGGACCCCGAAGCCCCTCCGCTCATATGGTAGGGTCATTGTACCCCAACTAATTCTCGGCTGCATGCCCCCCAGAGATAAGGCGTGTGAGGGTGGTATGAAGCGTTGTGAAGAATGAATTAGTCAGCAGGATAGGGATGTTATGAAACATACAAGAACCAGGGCTAGTCCACCATTTTAATAATGGCTATTCTGCCAGCCAGCTTTCAACTTGTGTGGACAATTTATCTAGCACAGGACGGTAGTTGAGGCGTATTATCTGCTCCTTATCTCTGTGAACATATATATCCGGAGGTACTTAATGGAATCAGCACACCACACCAGCGGAAATGCACTATTGATGCTGCTCTGCACTGTTGTCAGGGGAAATATCTCGGTCTTATCCCAATTTATGTGTAAACCAGACAGGTCCCGTACCGGATTATTTCCATTAGTATGGGTGCCAGGTTGTCACTCGTCAGCCTCACATAGAGGATAATGTAATTTGCATAAAGTATGAACCAGTGTGGTCCGGTTATAAACTGTAGCCCTCTGTGTTGGTGCCGTTCCTGAAGGTGGCGTATCAGGGGGTGTAATGCTATAATAAATAATAGAGGTGATAGCGGGCCACCTTGCCTTGTTGCCCGTGTCAGGGGAAAGGAGGGCAACAGCATCCCATTCAAGTGAATGCGCGCTGTGGGTAGCGTATACAGCAGTGTGATGAGTGCTGTGAATCCCAGAGGGAGACCCATTTTGTGCAATGTGGCTTGCAGGAACTGCCACTTCAGTGAGTCAAACACTTTCTCAGCGTCCAACAGCGCAGCTATCGAAGGCATGGTGGAGGAGATTCTGTGTAAAACCGTAAAGGGCATGCACAAATTTAAAGCTGTGGATCTGTGTGGGACTAACCCTGATTGGTCCGAGGATTTTATTTGGTCCAGCAGGAGGGAGAGTCAGGTTTCTATCATTATAGCCAATTTCTTATTGTTAAAATTGAATCCGGAGAGCGGCGTATAATAGCCGCAATACTGCAAGAGGCAGGCCTCACTATCAACGCCACTAAGTGCCAGATAGGGCAGAGCAAGGTTGTGTACTTGGGCCACCTGGTAGGTGGAGGCCAGTTTCAACTATTAGAGAGTAAAATCTAGACAATTGTGGACTGGGTTGCTCCCACTACCCAGACTCAGGTCAGAGCTTTCTTGGGCCTGACTGGGTACTATAGAAGATTTGCGAGGGAATATGGGTCCATTGTGACTCCCCTCAATGATCTCCCATAAAAAACAATGCCCAAGAAAGTTCAGTGGACAGTAAGCTATCAAAAGGCATTTGATGACCTAAAGCAGGCCATGTCCACTTCTCCCATCCTGCAGAGTCCTGACTACTCCAAACCTTTTATAGTCCAGACAGAGGCATCTGAGATGGGGGAAGGGGCTGTTTTATCACAACTTAATGCAGAGGGCCAGAATCAACAAGTAGCTTTTATCAGCAGAAGGTTGCCCCCCAGGGAATACTGCAGGTCTTTCCCGGTTTTGGGGAACAGTATTATCACTGCTTCAGGGAGAGTGGTCGGAAGGACTCCCTCTCCAATGCCTCCTAATACAGTTCAAGAACCAAAGCCAAAGAGGCTGTCAGGTGGTGCACTGACTGTGTGCCCCAAATAGGTGGCACCTAGTTAGGTTGCACCCTGCAGGCAGGCCACTGTAGGGGATAAAAGGGGTCAGTCACAGTACTCAACTGCAAGGGGATCTCCGTCCCCACTTTAAAGTGCAGACAGGGTGCCTGTCAGACGAAGTCTTCCTCGGAATCTGATGCGATGATAGAAGGGCCCACCTTTCGATACCTCCAATTCTGATTGTAAATATTACACAGAATATTGAAGTGATCAAGCGGGGGGAAAAGGGGAGTTGGGAAGGGAACAGCTGGGAGGGAGATCTGAAAAGGAAAAAGTTAAACACACACTAATACCTATTTACTTATATTTCAGTACATTTTCCTTAATGCAAGCAGCAATCTAAGCATGGAGTTTTCATGTAAAACTAGATTCACTTCACAAAATTCTGTGGAATAATATCGCAATTAAACCTCTTGCAATTTGACCTTTTATACTAATTATTCTCCAAATGCTTGATATTTCTTTGCACATAAAACATCTGTACTTTTCTGATAATAACTCTCTCAGAAAAAATAGTACGATTTACATTATCTTCTGTAAATTGTTCACTGTTAGATAGTATCAAAACCTTTAAACTTGTTCACATAGCACGAAACTGTGTATTGCAAAACACTCTAATTTTATCTTGTTATAGCTTCATAATCAAGTTACATGTAGAAAACATAAGCAAGAGATTTATCTTGTTTCTGTGCTAAAACAATAACTTTCTATTCAAAATATTATGTTGGGTTTACTTCATACCAAAAACATTGAAGATTTCTAATTCCTTAAATAACATGATATAAAAAACTGAAACAGCGTTTACATCTTTCTTGCTCTTTAGATTCTGTAAATATAAAAAATAAAAAACTTTTTTTGCATTAAATCGCCTTCATACCTAAAGAGTACGACCTACTTTTAATTATAGGTTCATCTGCAAACTCTGGACCCCAAAGGAAGAAATTCCTCGAAGAAATCCGGTCCAAAACCACCTTCTCAAAGACTGCCGGAGAAGTTACCAACTCAAGAAGCTCCTCCGGAAAGATCTGCTCCAGCGCGGCACACACGAATCTGCATCAAAGGGTTAAACAGCATACCAAAACACAGAGCCTGCCTGGAATCAACTTCCTTCTCAGAAATCTCCAGAATAGTGAGCACAGATCCTTGGGTGTGGTCACGTACATCAACGTAACCACACCCGCGTAATTTCCCCTGCTTGCGGCGTTGAAATGCGACAGCATGCCAAATTGCACGCATCTCGCGTACCCTGCCAAACCTCACTCATCTCGCGTACCCTGCCAAACCTCACTCATCTCGCGGACCATAGGGAATCAATGGAATTTTTAGGGCAAAATACATTTCCAAAGCTTAGCCTGCCCTAGCCCTATAACAAAACAACCACCAATGTCCAGCAGGGGAAGACCCATGAGTCTTTCCACATAAACGTTTGGGACATGGCCGTAGGCCAAATGGGGCGGGCCCTAGACCGCAAGCGCCCCTGGGCCTGACAGTATTCCCCCCTCCCTGGAGCGGTCTAGGGCCCGGCTTCGAGGGATGAAGGAGGTGGAAACGTCGCACCAAGCGAGAGGCATGAATGTTCTCTGCCGGTTCCCAAGAATCGTTCTCAGCTCCGTAACCTTTCCAGGAGACAAGATACCACAATCTGCTTCTCCTTAGTTTAGAATCCAGTATGTCCTTTACCTTGTATTCCCAGTTACCCTGAACCAAAACCGGCGCTGGCTTAGTTGCAACATTTTGTCTAGCTGGTTTCAAAAGGGATGTATGGAACACTGGATGGATTCTCAAAGTTTTTGGAAGTAACAATTTGTACGTTACTGGATTGACTTGACGAAGTACTGAATATGGTCCAATAAACTTAGGATGAAACATACTTTTTTTTTTGAAGGTTAAGTTCCTGGTAGACAACCAAACTTTATCCCCAGCAACATATCTTGGACCAGGTCTATGATGTTTATCATACTGCTGTTTGTACTTTTACTTACTTTGTAGTAAACGTTGGTGAGTTTGTTGGTGAACAGTTTGCATATGTTGTATAGCATCCTGTACTGCAGTTGTATCACTGACATGTTTGGGCAATAAAAAGGAATTGTGTTTGGTAAATAGCCATAGAGAGCCTCAAATGGAGATGACCCAGTTGAAGAATGCGGTGATGTGTTATAAGCCATTTCTGCAATCCAAAGCAAATCATACCAAGATCTCTTGGAGTCTTCTACGTAACATCTTAAGTATTGCTTTAATGTCTGATTTAATCGTTCAGTTTGACCATCAGTTTGGGGATGGTAACTAGTAGACATATTAGATGTGATTTGTAGACTTTGACACCATTGCTGCCAGAATTGAGATGAAAACTGAGACCCTCGATCAGACAGTAACACTGAAGGCAAACCATGTAATCGCACAATGTTTGTTAGTAGTATTTGCGCTAATTGTCCTGCTGTTGGCAATTTTTTACAAGCAATGAAATGGGAATATTTTGTTAAACTGTCCACTACTACCAAAATTACTGAATGAAGATTCACTAGTGGTAAATTCGTGATGAAATTTAAAGAAACATGTTCCCATGGTTTGATTGGTGTTGGTAAGACTTGTAACAAACCTTTTGGTTTGCTATGATCAGTTTTAAATCTAGCGCATGTTTCACAGTTTTGAGCCATCAAAGAAACATCCTTTTTGAGAGTTGGCCACCAAAACAAGTTTTGAATCTTTTCTACAGTCTTTTTTGGACCTGGATGTCCAGCCATAGGATGGGAATGTAGCCAATTAAAGACCGTCTCATGTAATTCCTTGGTTGGAAGGTAGACTTGTTTTCCATGAAATGGTATTCCTTCTTTGATTGTTTGGTTTTTCTTCTTGTTATTCCATTTCTCCCATTGTGATGGAGGAAAATTCTCATGTATACTGTCTAAGAACTGATCAGCATTCAACAAACAGATCACTTTGTCAGGTTCTATTATTGCTTGTGGAGTTCCTTCACACTTATGTAATGTTGAGTCTTTCCTGGATAAAGCATCCGCCTTTTTGTTGTCTTGTCCAGGTCGATAGGTTACTATGAAATCATATTCTGCAAAGAACATCATCCATCTCATTTGTCGTGGAGTTAACATTCTGGCTGAACTCATGAATTGTAAGTTTCTGTGATCTGTATACACTGTTACTGTGAATTTTGCTCCCATAATATAATGTCTCCATTCCTTGAATGCTTCAAGTATTGCAAGAAACTCTTTCTCTGCAATTATGTAATTCTGTTCAGCTGCATTCAATTTACGGGACATATAAGCGACAGGATGCATTTGACCAGTTTTGTGATGTCTCTGAGATAAAATGGCTGCAATTGCAACATCTGAGGCATCCGCTTTGATTATAAAAGGTTCATTCACATCAGGATGCATCAAAATTGGGGCTTCAGTAAAAGCTTTTTTCAAACTTTGGAATGCTTCATTTGCTTCTGTAGTCCATTCGAACTTCACCTTTTTTCGTAACAGACGAGTTATGGGAGCTACGACTGCTGAAAAGTGATCGATAAATCGTCGATAGAAGTTTGCGAAGCCCAAAAAACATTGCACATCTCGAACAGATTTTGGGATTGGCCATTCTGCTACTGCCTTTATTTTTTTATCAGTCATTTTCATGCCCGTTGGTGTGAGCAGTACTCCAAGAAATTCAACCTCAAAGACATGAAAATCGCATTTGGATAACTTGCAATACAGATTGTGTGATTGTAATGCCTTTAAAACTTGTTTGACATGACCTTCGTGCTTTTCTTCTGAATCGGAATAAATTAAGATATCATCTATATAGACAATAACAAATAAATCTAGAAATTCCCGTAGAACATCATTGAGGAAAAACTGGAAGGCTGCTGGCGCATTACAAAGACCAAACGGCATTACCAAATATTCGAACAGTCCATATCTAGTTTTAAATGCAGTTTTCCATTCGTCTCCTTGTCTGATTCTCACCAGATGGTATGCTCCTCTTAGATCAAGCTTGGTGTAAATTACTGCTGTTTTTACTTGATCTAAAAGAACTGGGATTAATGGAAAGGGATATTTGTTTTTGATGGTGATTTTGTTCAAAGCCCTATAGTCAATGCACGTTCTTAATTCACCATTTGCTTTTGGAAGAAAAAACAAAGGGGAGGCGGCTGGTGAATTTGAAGGACGAATGAACCCATTTTCAAGATATTGATCCAAGTATTCTCTCAAGTGTTGATTTTCTGTTTCAGAGAGTGCATAAATCCTACAGTTCGGTACACATGAACCTGGCATGAGATCGATTTGGCAATCATAGCTGCGATGAGGAGGAAGGACTGCTGCTTTCTCTTCACTGAATACCTCCTGAAACATTTTGTAACATTTGGGTAGAATTGTCTCTTTTTCTTCTGCAGTAGCAATTTGACTGATTGTTTTTGTGAGAGTTCCCATACAAGATGATTGACAAAAATCAGATTGGAATACAAGTTCTCTCTTTTGCCAGTCAATAATTGGATTATGTAGACAAAGCCATGGCATTCCTAAAATAAAGCCGTATTGAGGTGCTTGGATTACATTGAATTGAACCTCCTCTCTATGACATCTCTTTTTTGAGTCTTCACAACACATTATTACCTTTGAGGTTTGCATGGTGACTGGACCTCCGGACAAAACTTTTCCATCTACGGCTTGGACTATTTCAGGAGTGTCTTTTTTCTCACAGATTATACTCAATCGCTGGGCGGTTTTTAAATCGACAAAGTTTCCTGTGGCCCCAGAGTCAATTAAAACTTCCATTTGCCAGATTTTGTGAATCAGTTGTATTTGAACTGCTAATTGAAAATGTGCTTTGTAATTACTTACACAAGAGTTTATTGAAGGGTAAGCAATGGTTCCCAAGATATCCCCTTCTACCAATCCTGGGCATGTTAGTTTCGCGACTCAAAGTCTTTTGTTTCCAAAACTGACACTTTACCTGTGGTTGGAGTTTTATTCTTAGGTTTCAACATACAATCTTTCACAAAGTGTCTTTGCGTCCACAATAGAGACACTGTCCATTTTTGCGTCTATTCTCTTTCTCGTCTTTTGACAATGGTTGTCTAAGGGTTTCAATTTCCATTGGTTCAGAGCTAGATTCAGAATGTGTGAACTGAGTTCTGGGTTTAGTTTCACTTTTCCAATTAGGTTTCTCTCCTCTTTTTTTATCACCCCTTCGTTCTGTTAGTCTGTGATCCAATCTCAAAGTTAGATTATTTAAATCTGAACAAGTTGTTGGTTGTGGGTCAATTTGAGCTAACACATCTTTCAGATCGTCCTTCAACCCTTGATAGAAAAGTGCTGCTCTTTTTTCTTCAGGCCAAGAGGTTTCTGCGACCAATCTATTAAAATGTGACAAGTAGGCAATGAGATCTCGATTTCCTTGTCTTAATTGTAACAGTTCTCGATCTGCAGACAAAGTTACTGTTCGTCTGTCGAATACTTTCTCAAATTCTTCTACAAAGCGCTGCCGGTTATACAATAGAGCGCTATCTTGACGTACTAGCGGAACTGCCCAATTTGCAGCATCTCCAGACAGATAAGAAATTAGAAAAGCTATTCTGGATTGAGGGGTGGGAAATACTGCAGATCTACAAGAGAAATGCAATTCTATTTGTGTTAAAAATATTTGAACCTTAGAAGTGTCTCCTGAAAAACGTTCTGGCGCCGCCAGAGGAATTTGTGGTGGAACAGTTACTGATATATTTGTGGAAGCTCTAGTGTCTTGCGCCTCCTCAGGAAGGGGAGTGTTCAAAATCTGAATATTATCTACTTTATCAGACAACAATGCTGTAGCAGCCATAGTTTCATTTAAATCTGCCTGCATTTTAACTATTGCCGCAAGTAAATCATCCATGGTGGCCATTATGTCAACACAGTCAGATCGGGAGGAAAATAATTCGTGGGCTCACTATTCTGTCAGACGAAGTCTTCCTCGGAATCTGATGCGATGATATAAGGGCCCACCTCTCGATACCTCCAATTCTGATTGTAATTATTACACAGAATATTGAAGTGATCACGCGGGGGGAAAAGGGGAGTTGGGAAGGGAACAGCTGGGAGGGAGATCTGAAAAGGAAAAAGTTAGACACACACTAATACCTATTTACTTATATTTCAGTAAATTTTCCATAATGCAAGCAGCAATCTAAGCATGGAGTTTTCATGTAAAACTAGATTCACTTCACAAAATTCGGTGGAATAATATCGCAATTAAACCTCTTGCAATTTGACCTTTTATACTAATTATTCTCCAAATGCTTGATATTTCTTTGCACATAAAACATCTGTATTTTTCTGATAATAACTCTCTCAGAAAAAATAGCACGATTTACATTATCTTCTGTAAATTGTTCACTGTTAGATAGTATCAAAACCTTTAAACTTGTTCACATAGCACGAAACTGTGTATTGCAAAACACTCTAATGTTATCTTGTTATAGCTTCATAATCAAGTTACATGTAGAAAACATAAGCAAGAGATTTATCTTGTTTCTGTGCTAAAACAATAACTTTCTATTCCAAATATTATGTTGGGTTTACTTCATACCAAAAACATTGAAGATTTCTAATTCCTTAAATAACATGATATAAAAAAACTGAAACAGCGTTTAAATCTTTCTTGCTCTTTAGATTCTGTAAATATAAAAAATAAAAAACCTTTTTGTGCATTAAATCGCCTTCATACCTAAAGAGTACGACCTACTCTTAATTATAGGTTCATCTGCAAACGTGTGTGGTCACGTACATCAACGTAACCACACCCGCGTAATTTCCCCTGCTTGCGGCGTTGAAATGCGACAGCATGCCAAATTGCACGCATCTCGCGGTACGCGGTTGCCAAAGTGCACGCATCTCGCGTACCCTGCCAAACCTCACTCATCTCGCGTACCCTGCCAAACCTCACTCATCTCGCGGACCATAGGGAATCAATGGAATTTTTAGGGCAAAATACATTTCCAAAGCTTAGCCTGCCCTAGCCCTATAACAAAACAACCACCAATGTCCAGCAGGGGAAGACCCATGAGTCTTTCCACATAAACGTTTGGGACATGGCCGTAGGCCAAATGGGGCGGGCCCTAGACCGCAAGCGCCCCTGGGCCTGACAGTGCCGCCTGCACAAACACAGCTGTTGCCATAAGCAACCACACCGTCTTTCACTATTGTGCAGACTCAAAGGCAGTGTATTGATGTTAATAGGGTGCATTCCCTCAAGGCACGTCTTTAACAAGGTGCACTTGGACCAGACCAAGGCAGTGTATAATATGGTTGCTGATCTTAGTTTAGAGTTTCCTCTCCCACTTCCAATGTAGAAACAGTCAGAGGTGGATTAAACTGCTAGCAGAAAAAGTGAGAAGTTGTCATTTTTCCAGGAACTTGCTTCATCATAAATGTGCCCCACTCCACCGACAGAGAAGCTATGTAGCAGTGTGCGCTGCTTCCAAAAATACAGAAACTGGCACACCCATCCACACAGCCTTTTTCTAACAACTGTTATTTCACTGTTGTAAGTAGTTCTCTGCTACTTTTTACAGTGCACAGCATCCCAATATGTGATGAGGCCCATATTCTCTTACATTCAATTTAGCAGGCTCTTCAGAGATCATTAGGATACAGAAATGTAATAAAAAATACAAAAACAAAAGCAAAGTTCAGAATATGCTAACAATACCATTAAACAAAATGTTGATCAAGCAGTAAAGGTGTAAACCGTGATGTTTTGTATCTTAGATTACTCAGACCATGCCTGATTTACCAAGAGTTTTATAAACTATGGGGCTCATTTATGAGAGTGTAGTGCAGCAAGTCACCTTGCTGGGCTGCACTGCACTGTGTGACAGAGAAAAGGCAGAAATGCACCATATTTAAGGTAATACAGAGCATTCCTGTCCTTTCCCCTGCACTGGCACCCTTCCACTGTGGTGCCAGGGTGCCTGTGTTGCATGCAGGATGGTTTGGATTCAGGAAGGAGCACCTCCCTGCACAGAAACAATCCTGGGAGGCATATACCTCTTTCTATGTGTGCTGCAGAATGCAGCACACATAGAAAGATGAAGAAAAGGGGAGAATATATTTTTTTTCCTTGTTACGCATCCCAAGGGTAGGTGTCACTTTTTGGCACATTCCCAGATTTATCAGTACTGGTAAAGTTGGGAATGCGTCAAAAACCATGGCAGTTGCATAGGAACACCTACACAATGCCCATGAAATGCCTTCCCCAGGCAGAGTAATGCAACACAACGATTTGCGATCCATTGTGTTACTCCAGATTTTTTAAGCTACTCAGAGCCACGCAAAGTGGTTTTGCATGGCTTCATAAAATCTGAATTAGAGGTCTGCGTGATGTATGTACCAAGTTCCGTGGTGCAAACACAACATAAGCCTCTCATAAATATGCCCCATATAGGTGTGAAAGGTAGGTAGGTATTAGATCCAGATCCTTGAATGATTTCCAGGATTTCCATATAAGATTTAGAAATAATGTTTCTCGATGGAATACATTTACACATCAGTGGTTATCCTGAAAATCTGAAATGGATCCTGTCCTACTTTTGACCCCTCTGTTACTCCCTGAATCATGGCCACTTTTCGAGATATCTGCAGAAGATTTACATACAGTGAATTTAGGTGGAAATCATTTTTTTAAATCAGTGGTTATTCAGAAAGTCTAATATGGCTCTAGTCCTCATTCACCTACCTTAAAAACTCTGCTATAAAGCGATGACAAAGAGTGCAAGACCTATTTCCTGATCTTGTGACGCATTAAGGGATACTCCTTAATCTGTGCCTTTATCATTGCTGTTCGTCAGTTCTTATGTTGCCTTGTATGTCACAGGATTTTTGAAGTACTATCTCTTTGCCACCAATAACTCTTGGAGCTTCAGTCTTAAACCTCTGCATACTTTGAATGCAACATGACTGTGAAAGATTTTAAATGCATTGCCTTTTTAAGTGCAACTGTAACTATATTTCCTGCTAAACCTAATTTAGCTACCCTATTTACTGATCTGTGAGCATAGATGTACTGCTCTACTAGCAGCACTCGAGGCACAAAAGTTTGCAGACTATCTTGGTCAGCCAAAACTTAAAGTTTTTGTTCCTTATGAAGACCATCTACTGATTTTCATGAGTTCAGCAGGACCAGCTTCTTCTCTTGGTTAGAATTTGTCATGGGATCAATATTAAGAACAATGGCCTAGATGTAGGTAATTTTATTTTACCACTTCTTAAATACTGAATTTTACCGATTCGGTATTTAAGAAGTGGTAAAATAGAGGGGGGGGGATGTAGATATTACAAAATCGGTAAATACCGAATCGTTAAGATTCGGTATTTACCGATTCTGTAAATACCGATTCGGTAATGCCCATTGATTCCTATGGGCATTGAAGCCCATAGGAATCAACGGGCATTACCGAATCGGTATTGGCCGATTTGGTAAATTCCGATTCCAGCAAGGGTGCAGGGGGTGTCACTTTGACACCCTCTAGCACCCCAAATACAGGCATGTGTGCCATGTGGCACACAGACGTGCCCTAAGGGCATGTCTGTCTGACACATGGCATAGGTGTGCATGCACACATGTGCATGCACACCTGGATTCGGTATTATACCACCCAATCGGATTGGGTGGTAAAATACAGAATCTGAAAGGCCTTTGGGACTCAGAAGAGTTCCACCTACATCTAGAAGTTACCAAATCGGTAAAAATACTGATTCGGTATTTTACCGATTCAGTAAATTTACTGAATCAGTAAATTTACCGAATCAGTAAAATTGGCCGCCAACATCCCAAAAACCCATTTACCAGTCGGTAACGGCCGAAATGGGCCGTTACCGTCAGGTAAATGGCCACCTACATCTGGCCCTATATATTGGCCACAGAGAAAGAAGGCTGCATCTCCTTGGGGCTCTAACTGACCACATGCAATACAAGGCCCATATTTCCAAATAGCCAACATGGATCACAACCTTCGAGAGAGGAAAATTGGACCAAAGACTCATAAGAGCCTGAGGCCCACGGACACATGGAATATGTGAGAGGCTGTCTCAGTTTATGATGTACACTTATGTAAGTGGACACCTTGCACTTATCTAGACAACCCTTATGGTGATCTTAGTGGTCTTAAACAACCTTATAAAGCTCTCTAAGTGGTAGCTGTGGAGAGCGGCCTTCAGGCTTAGTCAGGAAGGAGTGTAAAGCAGCCTGTTTTACCAGAACGTAATCTTATAGGTATAGATTAAATGAAAAAGAACCACACAATGTACTTATAAAAATTATGTATTTATTATAAGACACTCACTAACACATACAGATATCTCCTGCCCAGAGATATACGCAATGCACACAATACTTTGCAATAGAAACACGTAGGTAGCACAGAATACACCCATGGTCCCCAGGGGGAGACCAAAAAGCCATATACTAAAATAGTGGTATGTGAACCACGACTTGAGTCAAGGACAGACCCAGAGGATGTAGAAGTGTTGGTGACCCAAGGAATCCCCAAAGGTGAGTATCTAGGAGCCCCACGGAGGTCGTGTGCAGTGTGGGAACACGCCTGCGTTCTCCGTACAAATCAACATGTAAGTCGCGGTTGCAATTTTAAAGAAAGAGGACCCTTTCCAGTGGACCCTGAAGAAACTATGTGGAAGACAGAAGGTTGGAGATCCACCCCACCCGTGGATACCCTAGTACCCATGTTACCTACACCTGGGAAGCCGGGTGCTTAGGTGTGTAGTGGTGTCAGAAACCGCTGTTGAACCCAATGGAGGACTTCAGGAACATGCTGCCACTATGGAAGGTGAAAGTGTCCGAAGGTGGATTCAAGGTGAAGTGTACCAGAGAGGGCAGAGTCTATGTAACTCAGGGGTGATCCAGGAGGTCTGAAAGACGAATGTCCACCGATGTTGGATGTTGCAGGAGAGATGACTGTGCTCTTGGAGCTGCAGCTGTGAGGACCAAGCGACACTGTGGGAGACCAGGAGCCATTCACGAGCTATCCCACATCGGATTTTGAAGGCTGAGGGGTCGGTGTCTGTCGGAAGCACCAAAAAGCCGTGGCAACTGCAAACAACATGGCAAGCGAAGAAGGTGCAGAGTCGGGGCCAGCAAGGACCTGGTGACTCACCACAAGCAGGGGAGTCAGAGCAGGCCCCAAGCAATCAGGGGAGCCCAAAGAATTCAAAGGTGACCCTCAACAGGACTCACAGGCCGGAGGCACTGAAATTGCAATCTAAATGTAAAATGTAAATCTGTTTGTATTTATATAGCGCCTTCTACCCAGAGGTTTTGTAGCCCTGTATTCATATCGCTGTGGAACCCTTCCTGGCTTTCCTGTGAGATGTCCACTCCTGGGCACCCGCAAGGTGAAGCCAGGCATCCAAGCGCTGCTGGGGCCATTGTGGAGATTAAGCAAGCTATTGCCCAGAGTCACAGAGTGGGAACCATGATTAGACTAGGCACGAGGCGAGAATTATCAGGTCCGGAGAGATTGAGTCCAAGAGCTGCTGAGGCAGGAATTGAACCCTGGTCCCGGGCCAGACCTCTGCATCAGGGTCTGCCACTCTAACCATTGAGCCACGCTTCTCCACCAAGAGGACCTCGAGCAGCTCACCAGAAGATGCAGATCACGGTGCAAGCGATGCGGTGTGGTCAAAGATTCTAGTCACTGGAGATACTTGAGGTTGGAGCTACTTGGAGCCTGAAGAACTTGATGGAAGGAAGCCAACAATCCTTTGCAACAGCAAGTCGATGCTGTGCACAGGGGTTCGGTTCCTGTGGCTCCGCAAGGGAAACTGGCCTCAAACTTGGAGAGGACAGGGCAGGCCCTAAGGGATGTGAAGAACCACCACCTGGGTTGCTGAGCCTTTTGGAGTACGGAGTCTGTGGGAGCTCAGCATAAGCAGAACGGTCAGCTTATTTGCAGTGCCTGAAGATGCAAGGAAGTGACTCCTTCACTTCAAGGGAGATTCATTCAGGTGTCTTGGATGCCCACAGGCCTTGGAAGGTTTCCTGTATGGAGGACAGGCACGGACATTGCAGCAGATGAGCAGGGCGAAGAGATCAGGAGCTGCAGGAGTCTTCCCGGTTGCACCCTTGATGCTCAGAGCGAAGTCCAGCGAAGTCCAGAGTGCCCAGACAGACAAAGTTGAAGTGCTGTCTGAAATTAATCCTGTCCCATGCCAAATCTGGGAACCCACCCTCAGGTAAGCCCTTGAGTACCCTAAGGAAAGGGTTGGGATGATTCATCGTTCTCTCCCAGGAGGAGGGGTTGGACAGTGGAGACGATACTCCCATGTCGTTTTTCGAGTTTCACGCCAGAGCGGAAGCCAACAGCTCCCTGAGCTGGTTTGAACTAGACTATTAAAGGAGTGCACCAAATGTGCCCCTCAGGCAGATTGAGTACGACTGGCAAGCGCTCCCACCCAGCCCCAATACACTAAACCCTGTCTGGGGGGGTGTCACAGCACCCTTTGACAGGATACCTATTGTTCTGCCTTTCCTTGGTCGAGTTTGGCTCAGCAGCAGGAGTGCAGAATCGTGTTTCTGGTCGGTAGCAGCCATGTTGTGCTGTTCGGGTCGATAAGACTGGTATTGGGAGCACTTAGAACCTAATGGAGGGCCTTTATAGTGCTTGGAATCATACCTCCCACACTGTTTATGGTGTGGGGGTATGATACCAAAATGTTTGATACCAAACATGATAGGGTTTGCTACAGCCAATTTTGAGATGGTTATTGTGTAATGATGTGGTGCCCCTCTATATGCTACATGGCTGTCTCACAACCCGGGAGAATGGACTCTGTAGGCAGTAGGGGTGTCCTGCTCATGCAGGGGCACCCACACACTTAGAACCGAGCACCCTGCCTCCAGGATTGAAAAGTCCTGCTTTAGGGGGGACTTATAGGTTTTAAGTGCACTGGCTTTAGATATAGGATAACCTATATCTTTTGTAAATGGTGGTGCTAGCACCAGCTTACACAGGTTGCAATGGCAGACCTGTAGTTACAGTTTGAGTAGTCCCTCATGGGTGGCATAATGCATGCTTCAGCCCATGGGGGACCCCTGGGCTACCTATGCCCTGGGTAGCTAAGTACCATATACTAGAGACTTATAAGGGTACCCCAGTATACAATCAGGGATGTACCTGAGTACTGACCATAACAATTTAGGGGAGAAAGCAGAGAGACTGGGGTCCTGATTAGCAGGATACCAGTCAGACTAGTCAGAACAGCATATCACCAGAAAAAAAGTGGGGGTAACCATAAAAGCAGATCCTACTTTACTACACACACCCCCAAACGTAAGGAGATGAGATTAACCTTGCCCAGTTGAGTCTTAATGTTCTAAGTGGAAAAATCTGGAGAGTTCATCTGCATTGGCATGGTTATTCCCAGGTCTAACTATGTTCCACTGTAAAGTCCATCCCCTGTAGGGAAATGGACCACCTCAAAAGTTTGGGGTTTTCACCCTTCATCTGTTTAAACTATACGAGGTGGTCTGTCTGAACAATGAAGTGAGTGCCAAACTGGTTTTGCCTCAGCTTTTTCAAGGCCCAGACCACAGCAAAAGCTTCTCTCTCAATGGCTGACCAACGTTTCTCCCTGGGGGTCAACCTTCTGCTGAGAAAAGCTACTTGTTGATTCTGGCCCTCTGCATTAAGTTGTGATAAAACAGCCTCTTCCCCTATCTCAGATGCCTCTGTCTGGACAATAAAAGGTTTGGAGTAGTCAGGACTCTGCAGTATGGGAGAAGTGCATATGGCCTGCTTTAGGTCATCAAATGCCTTTCGACAGCTTACTGTCCTCTGAACTTTCTTGGGCATTGTTTTTTATGTGAGATCATTGGGGGGAGTCACAATGAACCCATATTCCCTCACAAATCTTCTATAGTACCCAGTCAGGCCCAAGAAGCTCTGACCTGAGTCTGGGTAGTGGGAGCAACCCAGTCCACAATGTTCTGGATTTTACTCTCTAATGGTTGAACCTGGCCTCCACCTACCAGGTGGCCCAAGTACACAACCTTGCTCTGCCCTATCTGGCACTTAGTGGCTTTGATAGTGAGGCCTGCCTTTTGCAGGGCCTCCAGAACATTACTGATGTGGGCCAGGTGATCTTCCCAGGTGGAGCTAAAAACAGCTATATCATCTAGATATGCTGCACTATAGGCTTCCAGACCTGTTAAGAGTTTGTTCACCAGCCTCTGAATTGTGGCATGTGCTTTCTTCAGACTAAAGGGCATCAGAGCAAATGTATAATGCCCACTAGTGGTTGAGAATGCTGTTTTTGGCTTGGCATCCTCTGCTAGTCTGATTTGCCAGTAGCCAGCTGTCAGGTCAAATGTACTCAGAAACTTGGCTGAGGCCAAAGTATCTATGAGTTCATCTGCCCTGGAAATTGGATGAGCATCAGTACTAGTGACTACATTGATGCCTCTGTGGTTCACACAAAACCTTATCTCTTTTTTTCTACCCTTGGTGTGAGGTTTTGGCACAAAGACTACTAGACTAGCCCAAGGGCTTTCTGAAGGCTCAATGACCCCCCAATTCCAGCATCTTTTGGACCTCTGTCCTGATGCAATCCCTGACATGGTCAGGCTGTCCACTTCATGGGTACACCAGGTGGTTTGACTAGGAGTCAGGGAGAACATTTGTCTGTACTGATTGAGGACTAGCCTGCAATCAGTCTGCTCTTGGTCAATGAGTCTGCCTGCCAAGGCTACTCCATATACTGTCTGGACTGTTCCCATGTGGCACAGGGTCAAGACTGATTTGCATATGGCCTTGTATGAACTGGGGTGACTTGGTGAGCAAAATAACATTGGATTAAACCCAGATCTGTGACTGTGGGGTGAATACTTTGCCATTGTGCAACATTCGGTCCATCATCTTGTGTGTTATGACGTTCACCCTATGTGGGAAGGGTATGCCTAGACGTGGGTCCCTTGCTCACTAAGCCACTGGAGTCAAACTATCCTGGCTGAGGATGGCTGATAGCCAGAAATCCGTCCTAGGATGCTTGATTCCGGTCCATGAAAGACATGGCTTGGCAGTTGGGTCTGGACTTTTCCCATGAGGCACAGGGTCAAGGCTGATTTGCATATGGCCATGTCTGAACTGGGGTGGCTTAGTGAGCAAAATAACAATGGATTAAACCCAGATCTGTGACTGGGGGTGAATGTTTTGCCATTGTGCAACATTCCGTCCAATATCTTGTGTGTTTTACTCCATCTACTGACCCATCATCTGGGTTCTGAGAGAGGAGATCAGGAAGAGGGTCACTCTCTTCCTCCTGTCCCTCATCAGTTGCCATGAGCAAGCCCATGTCAGCCCTGTCTGGAGAAAAGAAAATGGGGGAAGCCCTAATAACCCTACTTCTCAAGGGCTAATCATGTAAGGAAAAAAAGAACTGAGAAGCAGGAAAGGACACAAACATTACTAAATCTAACAATTATATCAATTAATCATAGATACAACTCAAAAGGTCTGAGATTCTTCTTTTATTGATTCCCTCCAAGTATTCACATTTTATCCATATCAAAATATAGTTACTGTAAAGTGTGGTACATCTTCACTGATAGTCTGTGATGAGGGCAACTGCTTACCTTTCCTGCTCCTTCTCTTGGGAAGCACTTGGTCCATTCTTTCAGGATCCTGTGCTTTGTCAGCGGAGAGCTGTTTGGCCTGAGCCCTGGTGACATCAAACACAGTGGCAGAGATGCCCATCATCTCTGCATAAGTCCTATACTCCACTTCAGCCCAGGCTGCAGTTTCCAGATCATTGCTCAACAGACAATCTACTGGTAGGTCTGGAGATACCACAACCCTCTTCGGTCCAGTTACCCCTCCCAGCTGAGATTCACAACTGCCAAGGAATGCTCAGTCCTGACGATGCTAGTGTTGATGACTTGGTGCACTTGTCCAAGTATGACCTGGTCAGAGGATACAAGTTTATCTCTCACCATAGTCACACTGGCCCCTGTATCCCTGTAAGCCATTGCTTCTTTTCCATCGATTAAAGGTTGTTGCCCATACTTGCCCAAGTTAGTGGGACTTATTAGTAAGGTGGCAAGATCCATGCCACCATCACAGACTAACACAGCCTGAGCTGGAGTTCTGACTAAGTCAGAACCCATCTCAGTACCCAAGGTAAACCCCACTAATCCCTTGTTTGCTGTAGTACCACTTGTACTTGTGCAGGTGTCTTGGGGGTAGTGGTAGTAGGAGTAGATTCCTTGGCCGTTGGACAATCAGCATCTTTTGTGCAATGGGTCTTCACCTTATAGAAGTAACACCAAGGCTTCTTTTTGCTTTTCTTGGAATTTTGGGACTCACTGTCACGATTACCTAGATTGTAAGGCTGTGCCAGGGAACATTGGCAATTGAGCCTTCTTAGCTTGTCAGGCATTGCCAGATACTTAACCAAGGGGATTACTATTAACCCTGGGCGAAGCACTACGCTACGCTCGCGTAGTTTGTGAAGTTTACGCAACTTCACACTACGCGAGCTGCACGTAGCACAGTGCGAACACGCGTAGTGCAGCGTAGCGTAGTGCAGCGGTCATTTTTTGCTTGTTCGCGGTCCTCAACGTCATGTTTGCGACCGCGAGCAAGCAAAATGACATCCCAGCGAGATTCTCAACGCGGGGAGGTCAGGTTTCTCATTGCGAGTGGTTGCGCATGCTCGTGACCGCTCGCAAGAAACTACCAGTTTGCGTTGAGAAAGCTGCCGCTCGAGTAAAAATCAACTCGAGCAGCAGAAAACTACAGCTTGCACTGTGCAAGATGCCATTTTCAATGATTGCACAGTGCCGGATGCTTGTCCGCACTGTGCAATCATTGAAAACGCATCTTGCACAGTGTGAACATGCTACTACGCAGCTCGCGTAGTGCCACGTGAAGTTTGCGAAGTGCGCTTCTCGTAGCGCTACTTCGCGAACTACGCCCACCCTTAATTACTATGAATCCCAATGATTATAAAAAAAACACATGTCCAGTTACAAAACCCACCTCTGTGTCATGCAACCAGCACAGCCGTATAGGTAAAGGTGTCTTATTTATACTTGTGTTGTGATTTGAATTTTGTTGTGTGTTTGTGCCATCATACTCCGAAATATGTCATTTTGAGATTCCGTTCCGGTTTCGAACTATAGGATTTTGCGAGTTAAATTGTGTAAATATCAAAGCTGTTTAATAAATATAATTCCAGGTTTGCAGGCAAGAGAAAGAAACTGTTGTAATCAGCTTATACTAAAATGTTTAATTATAGTCGTACTTTGGAGATGTGTTGTAACCTGCCCATACCTTCAAGTATAATGTATAATTAAAGTGGTACATTCCCCCCCCCCCTGTCCCCTTCCTGATGGTATGTTCCATGGGAGTCTGCTGTAGAATGTTGACAGCCACCCGGAGTCTTGGAGAGTGGTGACAGAATAAAGCTAAGTTCTTACCTTCTGCTGCATCAAGAGATCTCTTTACAACACTGGCGACGGGGCGAAGAACCTGGCGCAGGGGGCCTTGCTGTCACCTCCCCTTTCAGTGCTCTCTCCCTCCAGTGAACTTGTGCGATGGTGGTGATCATGAAGTGAATTATGTGAAGATTCCCTCGAGGAGAGAAGTGATCTACAAGTGCCAAGTCCTGAGTGAAAGTACATTGATGAGACTAGCACAGGTATTTCCCAGTGAAGGACAAAGTGCCTGACTTCTGCGGGCCAGGAGTCTATGGAGACGTGAGTGTATCTGGTGCTGGTCGATTTTCGTAAGAATCGTCATGCTCGCTGTGCCCACTAGTTTAACATTCGGGCTGTCTGACTGCAAATGCTGAATTTGTCTTACACTGCCAGATTCCATGTAGGAGACGTTTACGAGGAGTTGCTGGGTGAGTTGTCTCCTCTGCCAGTTCTACAGGCGGTTATGTGCTGTAATGCACTGCCAGAAAACTACAAAGGGGTGGCTCTAATCAGTATGGCTGAGCCAGTATCTATAACAACAAGAAGGGGATGCCAGTACTGATACAAGTAACCATTTAGCAATTTAAGACACTCAACCTGAAGTAAAATTCAAGGCTTGGAGCTGATCAGTAGCTTTTATTATTTTGCTTAATGTTATCAAAGAACAATTGGTTCAAAATTAAACAGTATTACATGCTAGGTACAAAAAATGTGGGAAGGAAAAATCTATCATTCTATCAGGCATGTCACAAGCTTACAACAATCAATCATACAGGGACAGTGGGGGACATAGAAACTCATATATTACAGTGGACAGTATTTACAGTGAACAGACAAGCACAAGAATAGTGCAATAGGCCACAGTCTGCTAAATTTCTAAAAAGTTTAGTTATAGAATTATTTACATAAACTGTACATTCCTAACGCAAGTTTGAAATAATCACAATTTTTGATGCAGTCAACCAAAAAGATGAATAAGGTAATGTACAACTAAGGGTGAAAAAGTGGCAAAACAATTCAGGTCAACTTGTCACCCAGGCAGACTTAAAGGTGGTGGAAGGCCTACGCGTTTCGAATCCTACAGATGTACGAGGATTCTCATCAGGGCCTTTGGTTCTGGAGAAAGAAAAGAAAAAGAGTGATAGTAAGATCAAAGGGTTTGACCTCAAGTGTATTTAAAACGGATCATCATTAGAATCTACACTCAGTCCACACCCTCTCCTATACAGCTTACCAAAACACGGTGTTATAACATCCGAATGTAGTTTTTCACAGCATATATACTGAAGGGGGTATTTTGTACCTGAAATGTCCGAAGCAGACTTGAATTACAAAACGGACTTGGATGCGGTGGCAAAAAAAGGGATTAAGGGCTTTTAATATTACCTGCTACCGTGTTTACAGATGATGCTTTACCAGGTGCGGGGTCACTTTGGAAAGGCTGAAGGGTTCCCAAAAGATGGTAAACATGCGAGATTTTAGGGAGGGTTTGCTACAATTGTCCTACCAACAGATTATCTACAGGTGGCACTTCGCCTTACCTAATATTTTAAAATCTCTATTCTTATTTATAACCGATATCCCTGTCCTTAGGGTAGCTGTCGCTTTATTTGAGACACTGTCGCCGTGGGAGTAGAAGTGAAGTTGAATCAGAGGCCTGCGAAACAGGAGAGGCAATGTTTCATTATTATAAGCAATTGCTTCAGGGATTAAACAGGGTCGACAGCGGCGCTGAAGCCTAATTCGGCAATTTGGGTTTGTCAACTCAGAAGTTTAATGGACCTGTAAGAAAGCACACGCGGCGCTTAACATTGCGGTTATGAAGTAGAGACAGCCACTAGTTGCGTGCAGGAGGAAAAAAGGAGGACTCAGCGGCTTACCGTGTTTTAAATTACGGCGGGCGTGGTCCGCTAACCGTGGTTGCAAACGTTCAAACCATTCTACGATCCTGCAAAGATATAATATAACAGCGTATCAGCGGGCTATTACGCCCGGATTACAACACGCGGTTTATATGGGGAAAGCGGAAAAAAGAATTTACCGTCAACATTACACAGCACGCTGCAGAAAGGTGATTTATTCCTGCCAAGAAAGCAGAAGTTTCTAGATTAGTTAAGCAACATAGGGCTTTAACTGGCTCCTAACGTGAAGAGAGTTACTTCAAATACTCACTTTCAAAGGTTCAGGCTGGCGACCTTAGCGACGGCGAACGCGAACAAAGTGGTAACCTTCAGGCAAGGGCGCCTAAGCAGACTGAGCTGCTGGGGAACACCCTTAAATGCAGGTGATTATCAAGGCCACACCCACCAGGTGTGCTGGCCGGTTTAGAAAAAAGAGTGGGGGCAAGAATGAAAACCCGGACCGGAGTAGCCAATCCTTAGTCACTTTCAGACCTTAGTAATATGCATAGAATCTGCAGTATAGAAAGAGGCAGGAAGAGAGAGTTAAAGCTTGAATATCTCACTTAATTCATTTAAACCAGACACCGCAGTGTCGAATTTCAGTATCAAAAGGGCTTCCCGTTTTGACAAGGCAAGGTTCTGGTCATCACCTCGCGGATTTTTTTCCACTTTGGAAATTACAGTCCACTTCAAGTCACTAACAGTATGTTGCATACGTGTCCAGTGGAGCACCAGGGGTGCATTCTCAACCCGCTTTTTGACTCTTGATTTGTGCTGCGAGATCCTTTGCCGGATCTCTTGGTTGGTTTTGCCTATATAAAGTAGGCGGCATGGGCATATGATACCGTAGACAACAAACTTGCTCTTGCAGTTACTGAATGATTCATGTTTCCAAAAAATTCCGTTGTGCTGGAACAATGAGCCCTCAATCGAGGATTCACAACAGAGGCAAGTGCCACACTTATGGTGTCCAAGAATCGGGGGCATCCCCATCATTTGGCGCAATGTAGCTGGTTTAGATGTAGGCATATCGGCCCGAACTACATAGTTGGCAATGTTGTTTTCCTTTTTAAAGGCAAATAAAGGGGTGTCTACTAAGCTGTTATCCAAGTCTTTCACTAAATGCCAGTTTTGTTTTATGACTTTCTTCAATTGGTTGGCATTCGGGCAGTATGTCGTAACACAAACCTGTCTTTTTAATTCAGGTTTGGTCTTGCGTACTAGAGTGGTCTCACGCGGTGTCCATTGTGCTCGCCTCATACAGCTCTTCACGAGTTTTTTGGGGTAACCTCTTTCGCATAATTTAGATGTTAATTTCTCTGAATGTTTTTGAAAATCCTCTTTGAATGTGCAATTCCTACGAACTCGCAGGAACTGCCCATATGGCAGGTTCTCTTTTAGGTTCCTCGGATGGTTACTAGAAAACATGAGTGATTTATTTCTATCCGTGGGCTTGCTGTATAGGGTCGTGGCCAATTTCCCTTCAGAAGGGAAGACTTCCACATCTAGAAACGCAATCCTTTTGGTTGAGCTGGAAATGCTGAATTTTATATCAGCAGTTCTATTATTCAACCACTGGTAGAACTGGTCGAGGGTGTTACTATCACCTGTCCATGTCATGAAGACGTCGTCAATAAACCGGAGCCAAGCTCCGATGTATTGAGTGAAAGGGTTGTTCTGGTAGATATATGCCTCCTCGTACATAGCCATAAATAATACCGCCAATTCGGGCGCAAAGGGGCAGCCCATGGCTACTCCCTTGGTTTGGTAGTAGTACTCGCCATTAAAGCAGAAATAATTCTTCTTTAAGGCGAAAGCTGCCAGGTCGACAATGAATTTGGTGGGCACCTGCATGGGTCTTAGTCTGGAATCAAGGTAGTGTGTTAGAACTGCTATCGCCTCATCCTGAGGGATCTGGGTGTATAGAGCAGTTACGTCCAACGTAACAAGTATGTCTCTGTCTTCGCGAAACTCAATGTTTTCGAGTTTGTTAATGAAGTCAGTTGTGTCCTGGAGGTAGGACTTCACGCTGGTCATGAATTCTTTTAAGAAACAGTCTACATATTTGGCTGCCGGTTCTAATAACGAACCGCACCCGGCGACAATAGGTCTGCCGGGGGGTTGATGTGGGTCCTTGTGTACCTTGGGCAGTACATAAAACAACGGCACCTTGGGATGTAAATTTTTAAGGTATTCAAGCTCTTTAGGTCCGACAAAGCCAAGATCAAAACCTTCTTGTATGATGGAAAAAAGTTGGTCTTGTAGTTCAGAGGTAGGATCTTTCTTTATTTTACGATAACAGCTGTTGTCAGCCAGCTGTCTCATAACTTCGGTAGTATAGTCGTTGATGTCCCATACTACGATTGCTCCGCCTTTGTCGGCTTGTTTTATTATGACTGTACTGTCATTTTTAAGGTTGTTCAGAGCTGTCATTTGTGCCTTAGGGGTGTTAAATTTAACGTATTTTCTTTCTTTTTCCATAGCTGATATCGCTGACAATACGCTTTTTTCGAATGTCAGAAGGTTTTTTGGGACTTTACTAGCAGGAGGACAAAAGGAGGATTTATTCCTAAGACCAGTCACCTCTAAAGACTGGGAACTGGGGGAATCTTTGAAGAACAGAGTCAGTCTTAGTTTCCTGCAGAATTCAATAAATTCTGACTTCATTTTAACGAAGTCAGTTTTTTTGGAAGGGACAAATGATAGGCCTTTGGCCAACACGTTTTCCTCATCAGGTGTTAGAACTCTCTTAGATAGATTGAAAATAGGCGACATATCTAATTTTTGTAATGTTGTCGTCTGGTTTTCATTTCCCAAGGGGTGTTGATTCTCACTCGACCCCTGGGTAGGGATTGGCCTCTCCCTAAAAAATGAGGGTTAGAAGTTTGGTTTGATTGTTGTTGGTTGGCGTTCCAGTTGCGATTCCTATTTGGACGGTTGTAATTACTGGTTGAATCACTGTCCGTTCCTGATGATGAAGTATCACTGAAGGAGATAAACTGCTTACGTGATCTTCCTTGGTTCCCTTGAAGGAAACGTCTCGATTCTACCTTGGAATAGAAGTCGGCCTGCAAGTAGGGGTATATGTTGTCTAATGAAAAACCCTTTTTGTCCTTCTCAAATTGGTTTGATTTTTGAGTTATCGTATAATCTTTAAACTCTTGGACTTCTTTGTTAACTTTGTCCAGGAGAGCCTTAGCATCTGCTATGGTAGGATTAATACTTATGTCTGCCTCTAGTTTAGAGATTTCAGCCAATTCCTCTTTTGATATACGGACTGCTGTCTCAACTGTTAACATCATCAAATCTCTACTACATTTAGTTTCTATCATAGAGAAGCCTTTCTTGAATATCGGGTCTTCTGTAAAAATTACAGGTATGTTTTTAATTTGCAAACCGGCTGGGATGGTGCCTTCCCGGAGGTGTTGCAACAAGAAGTGACCATGAAGATCAGTCCTTATCTGCTTTTTCTTAAGACGGATTAGTTTATCCGATTCGTTGGATGTAGTGGCTGTTTCGCTGTTGCGCCCGAATTGGCGGTATTATTTATGGCTATGTACGAGGAGGCATATATCTACCAGAACAACCCTTTCACTCAATACATCGGAGCTTGGCTCCGGTTTATTGACGACGTCTTCATGACATGGACAGGTGATAGTAACACCCTCGACCAGTTCTACCAGTGGTTGAATAATAGAACTGCTGATATAAAATTCAGCATTTCCAGCTCAACCAAAAGGATTGCGTTTCTAGATGTGGAAGTCTTCCCTTCTGAAGGGAAATTGGCCACGACCCTATACAGCAAGCCCACGGATAGAAATAAATCACTCATGTTTTCTAGTAACCATCCGAGGAACCTAAAAGAGAACCTGCCATATGGGCAGTTCCTGCGAGTTCGTAGGAATTGCACATTCAAAGAGGATTTTCAAAAACATTCAGAGAAATTAACATCTAAATTATGCGAAAGAGGTTACCCCAAAAAACTCGTGAAGAGCTGTATGAGGCGAGCACAATGGACACCGCGTGAGACCACTCTAGTACGCAAGACCAAACCTGAATTAAAAAGACAGGTTTGTGTTACGACATACTGCCCGAATGCCAACCAATTGAAGAAAGTCATAAAACAAAACTGGCATTTAGTGAAAGACTTGGATAACAGCTTAGTAGACACCCCTTTATTTGCCTTTAAAAAGGAAAACAACATTGCCAACTATGTAGTTCGGGCCGATATGCCTACATCTAAACCAGCTACATTGCGCCAAATGATGGGGATGCCCCCGATTCTTGGACACCATAAGTGTGGCACTTGCCTCTGTTGTGAATCCTCGATTGAGGGCTCATTGTTCCAGCACAACGGAATTTTTTGGAAACATGAATCATTCAGTAACTGCAAGAGCAAGTTTGTTGTCTACGGTATCATATGCCCATGCCGCCTACTTTATATAGGCAAAACCAACCAAGAGATCCGGCAAAGGATCTCGCAGCACAAATCAAGAGTCAAAAAGCGGGTTGAGAATGCACCCCTGGTGCTCCACTGGACACGTATGCAACATACTGTTAGTGACTTGAAGTGGACTGTAATTTCCAAAGTGGAAAAAAATCCGCGAGGTGGTGACCAGAACCTTGCCTTGTCAAAACGGGAAGCCCTTTTGATACTGAAATTCGACACTGCGGTGTCTGGTTTAAATGAATTAAGTGAGATATTCAAGCTTTAACTCTCTCTTCCTGCCTCTTTCTATACTGCAGATTCTATGCATATTACTAAGGTCTGAAAGTGACTAAGGATTGGCTACTCCGGTCCGGGTTTTCATTCTTGCCCCCACTCTTTTTTCTAAACCGGCCAGCACACCTGGTGGGTGTGGCCTTGATAATCACCTGCATTTAAGGGTGTTCCCCAGCAGCTCAGTCTGCTTAGGCGCCCTTGCCTGAAGGTTACCACTTTGTTCGCGTTCGCCGTCGCTAAGGTCGCCAGCCTGAACCTTTGAAAGTGAGTATTTGAAGTAACTCTCTTCACGTTAGGAGCCAGTTAAAGCCCTATGTTGCTTAACTAATCTAGAAACTTCTGCTTTCTTGGCAGGAATAAATCACCTTTCTGCAGCGTGCTGTGTAATGTTGACGGTAAATTCTTTTTTCCGCTTTCCCCATATAAACCGCGTGTTGTAATCCGGGCGTAATAGCCCGCTGATACGCTGTTATATTATATCTTTGCAGGATCGTAGAATGGTTTGAACGTTTGCAACCACGGTTAGCGGACCACGCCCGCCGTAATTTAAAACACGGTAAGCCGCTGAGTCCTCCTTTTTTCCTCCTGCACGCAACTAGTGGCTGTCTCTACTTCATAACCGCAATGTTAAGCGCCGCGTGTGCTTTCTTACAGGTCCATTAAACTTCTGAGTTGACAAACCCAAATTGCCGAATTAGGCTTCAGCGCTGCTGTCGACCCTGTTTAATCCCTGAAGCAATTGCTTATAATAATGAAACATTGCCTCTCCTGTTTCGCAGGCCTCTGATTCAACTTCACTTCTACTCCCACGGCGACAGTGTCTCAAATAAAGCGACAGCTACCCTAAGGACAGGGATATCGGTTATAAATAAGAATAGAGATTTTAAAATATTAGGTAAGGCGAAGTGCCACCTGTAGATAATCTGTTGGTAGGACAATTGTAGCAAACCCTCCCTAAAATCTCGCATGTTTACCATCTTTTGGGAACCCTTCAGCCTTTCCAAAGTGACCCCGCACCTGGTAAAGCATCATCTGTAAACACGGTAGCAGGTAATATTAAAAGCCCTTAATCCCTTTTTTTGCCACCGCATCCAAGTCCGTTTTGTAATTCAAGTCTGCTTCGGACATTTCAGGTACAAAATACCCCCTTCAGTATATATGCTGTGAAAAACTACATTCGGATGTTATAACACCGTGTTTTGGTAAGCTGTATAGGAGAGGGTGTGGACTGAGTGTAGATTCTAATGATGATCCGTTTTAAATACACTTGAGGTCAAACCCTTTGATCTTACTATCACTCTTTTTCTTTTCTTTCTCCAGAACCAAAGGCCCTGATGAGAATCCTCGTACATCTGTAGGATTCGAAACGCGTAGGCCTTCCACCACCTTTAAGTCTGCCTGGGTGACAAGTTGACCTGAATTGTTTTGCCACTTTTTCACCCTTAGTTGTACATTACCTTATTCATCTTTTTGGTTGACTGCATCAAAAATTGTGATTATTTAAAACTTGCGTTAGGAATGTACAGTTTATGTAAATAATTCTATAACTAAACTTTTTAGAAATTTAGCAGACTGTGGCCTATTGCACTATTCTTGTGCTTGTCTGTTCACTGTAAATACTGTCCACTGTAATATATGAGTTTCTATGTCCCCCACTGTCCCTGTATGATTGATTGTTGTAAGCTTGTGACATGCCTGATAGAATGATAGATTTTTCCTTCCCACATTTTTTGTACCTAGCATGTAATACTGTTTAATTTTGAACCAATTGTTCTTTGATAACATTAAGCAAAATAATAAAAGCTACTGATCAGCTCCAAGCCTTGAATTTTACTTCAGGTTGAGTGTCTTAAATTGCGTAATGCACTGCCGGCTCTCACTCACCCTGAAAATACGCAAAGGAAGTGGAAATTCAGCGCCATAAAGGTACTTTTCTCCTGTTCTGGAAGAAGGTTGGTGTCAGGAAGGTGCTCTGTTGAAGTTCATTCTCTTCAGGTGACAGAGGGAGGCAGCGGTGCATTTTTTTGTCTCTGAGGTAATTCCCTCATACGAATGTAGGCAGCAGTGGCGCCCTCCATCCCGTGTTTCCATTATAGTTTGAGATGACACCGTCCATGCAGTTGTAACTTGTTCACATTCTGCGCAGCTGCAGCCTTCCAAGGTACTTAATCCTGTCAGCCGATGAAATGTTTGAGCAAGCGCAGTGAGGAGACACCGTTTCTCTGTCAGTTTCGGGGTATTCCTGGTTTCCATCGGACCTGCGCAACAGCAGCTCTGTCAGCGGAAGCTGCGCTGAGGCAAGCTCTGTTCGGAGACACTTTCCCTCAGGAGTTCCAGTCAGTTTCTTCCTGAGCACAGCACATCAGTTTCCCGGCGCACCAGCAGCAACAAAACTGTCCCGGTCATTATTCATTTCTTCCTTTTCAACTCAACAGTGTCTATTACTTTCTGCTGCATCTTTACAGTCAGCGTATGTGTCCTCAGCGGTGATACACACACCAAGGTTTTGTAAACCATAGTTTCTTCTATACTGAGACACAGAAGAGTACCAAACTCTAACTAGGCTTTTCCATGGACGTGAGTTTGTGAAGATCTACAAGTACGGGGGCAGTTCTTCAATCCTCAAGTGTTCCTGTCAGCAGAACAGCGCTCATCATTTCTCTTAATTCTGTCATCTCGTCATTTCTCTTCTGTGCACTCCTCGTCAGTTTCCTTGTCAAGCTCCCGGCGCCCCAGTCGCTTCAGCACCGGTCCTGCCTTTCGGCCACCATCATCCTCAGTCCTGCCTTGCCAGGGGAACATACGCCGGAAGCAATCCTGTGAAAGAAGGAAGCACCGGGGACTGCTGGTCGAGTAAGACTGCAGAAGGACTGCTTGTTTCCCAGTTTTTTTTGGTCACCGCTAATACAGTGTTTGGGGACTGCTTACCCCGTAAGACTGCTGTGTCTCCCAGTTCTTTGGTCTATGTTAATATTGTGCTTTGGGACATAGGGGACTGTCTAATGTCGTAGTATGCCTGCAACTAGACGGAGTTTCCATACATAGGTGTTTCGTGATATTGTAGACTGCCTACGCTCGCTGCGTAAGACTGTTGTGTCTCCCAGTTCTACTGATCCTTATATATATTGTACTTGGTGATATAGGGGACTGTCATTTTGGTAGCAAGACTGCTACTAGACTGTATCCCTCATACTTATTGGTCCCTGTTGTACATAGCTTATTCCTATCTGTCCTTTCCCTGCCTGTCCTGGCTCCAACCTTCTAGACTGTTAACATGGTTCTCTCTGTGTCACCATCAATGATTCTATTCTGTGTCAGTTACTGCCTGGCCAGATGGGAAACGGTCCTGTTACTTTTCTGTCTGCTGCAATAAACTACTTACCTGCCACCTTCCTGGATGTGGAGTCTTCTTGCTATTTACTACATTTTGGCGACTTCTGGACGGGAGCATCTGGCCATTTCTGCCTCATTTCGTTTGCAGCTAAAGAAAAGACTGGAAAAACGGTGATCCGTTCCCCAACGAACTCACGAGTTGCAGCGTTTGTATTTCTGTCGACTACATCTTCCGCAGCTGTTTGGCGTCGAGATTTCCGGATCCGAAGGCTTATCTCGGATTTTCTCCGCCTTTTCCTTTTCGGTTGATGTTGTCGTAAGCAGCGTCGCATAGCAACGGAGCCTGACAACAACGGTGCGTATGCTAGTCTCTCTGTTGCCATATCAACTGTCTCGCGAAGAACTGAGAGCGCGAGCAGTGACAAGAGCGTGGGCTGTGACTGAGCGTCTTGCGCGCTCACAGGAACACTGAACTATTGGACGCTACGCTTTGCCTACGCGAGGTCATTAACGTGACCTCCGTGACGTCATACGCAAGCGGCCATCTTTGTTCGTGT
This sequence comes from Lissotriton vulgaris, assembly GCF_964263255.1. NCBI lineage: Eukaryota > Metazoa > Chordata > Amphibia > Caudata > Salamandridae > Lissotriton > Lissotriton vulgaris. The sequence continues at coordinate 460,838,680 of NC_141697.1, forward strand.
TTAACCTGTGTTTACCTTTGGCAGTCCAACGCTGAAAAGTTTAACGCTGAGGCGATTCAGTAATTCCGTGAGTAGACCTCAAGGACTTCAGTACACAAGGAAGCAGGCCATCCAAGATACAAGTAAGCTCGTTATTTGCTGTGAGACATTTATTGTTTTAACAATATCGGCAAGCAAGTTAAAAGCGAATTTTGGGTATTGTGCTAAATCCATTATAAAGTTCGTGACCACAGCCTTCAATTCCCATTTTAGCTACTCACTAGCAGCTACATGTTATATAGACTTACAGTGCTTCGTGGTCAGCGATAAGCTTTCTTTAAGTTCAAGACTATCATGGCGCAATCCATAAATGTCGCTTTCCCTCCACAATTCCTGAGTGAACCAGGCAATCCTTCCACTCCTTGGGAGGACTGGATCATTATGTTTAATGATTATATTGAAGCCCTGGATGGAGAAGGTTTCTCTGCCAAAAGTAAGAAAGCGCTATTGATGACCACATTAGGAAAAGAAGGGCAACGACTTTTTAAATATTTACCTCAAGTTCTTTCTGCCACTTCACAACCTTTGGTTGAATTCAAAGAAGCCATTGCCAGGCTGGAGAACAGATTCGGAAGGGAAGAAAACCTAATCCTTCAACGTTATAGATTCTACAAAAACAAACAACTTGAGGGTGAAAGTATAGATGACTTTGTTGCTCGCCTACGTGAATTGTCTGTCAAATGCAACTTTGGCCAAATGGCAGATGAACATATTAGGGACCAATTAGTTGTACAAGCTAATAATAGAAAAATCCAGGAACGCTTGTGGGCCGCAAAGAACCCAACTCTCAAAGTAGCAATCGAGCTTGCTAAAGTAGTTGAGGAGAGCGAGAAATGTATTAAGGAGTTATCAAAGGGTGGTATTGATTCCAAAGTTGCTGAAATATCCCATAAAATGGTCAATAGCGACATTAGTGATGATGAAGAGGCTGCTGTTGCGATAGTTAGGAAGAAAGGTTATGTGTTACAAAAGAAGAATATGCCTCAACAGTCGTTCAATAGGCCGCAACTACAGCCTAGTAACAAATTTGTGTCTAAAATGTGCTCTAGATGTGGGAGTTATTCTCACACGTCTGACGCAAAATTTTGTTTTGCTAACAACAAGGAGTGTTTACGGTGTGGTAAATTAGGTCATTTCGCAAAAGTATGTAAGAACAGAACCAACCAGAGAGTTACAGTAGTGAGTAACAATGACCTAAAGCGTGATGTCAACAAAATACTTGTATTGTATGATTCAGTGTGTGCATGTGTCGAGAAGAGAGAGCGGATAATCAAAGCAAAGTTTTTGATTGATGAGAAAAATGTCGATTTGATGGTTGACACCGGTTCCAAGTGGACTATTATTCCGTCGTCTATGCTGAAGAAAGTGTGGGGAAACAAGTGCTTGGATGTGTGTGATATTTTTCCATCCGGTTACCAGGGTGAGAAAATCAACCTTCTTGGTTACTTTAAAGCGATGATTGTTTTCAAAAATAGGTCAACCTGGGGCAAGATTTACGTGTCTGTGGATGGTCCCGCAATACTGGGACGTTCTCATCAGTACGACCTACACATAATTGTTAATCCCAGAGCTGATGAACCTGTTTTAGTTGTGGATGATTGCCACATCGATGACATTCTTGCCAATCATAGTCAGGTGTTTCGTGAGGAATTAGGTGAATTACAAGGATACACACACAGAATACTGTTAAAGGAGGGCAGTATTCCTGTACAGCACAAAGCGAGGCGAGTCCCTTTTGCCTTGCGTGATGAAGTTAAGGCTGTTTTGGAGGAGATGCTTCAGGGAGGTATCATTGAACCGATTGAAGCTTCTCCATGGGTTTCTCCCGTGGTCATCTCACAGAAACCCGACAACAAAATTCGTTTCTGTGTAGACTTACGCTCTTTGAATAAATGCGTAGTGGCTGACATATTCCCTTTACCCAATATAGGTGAATTGGTTTCCACCCTTAAGGGGGCTAGATTCTTCAGCAAGTTAGACCTTAAGCACGCCTATCACCAGATTCGTCTGGATGACAGCTCAAAACATCTTACAGCTTTTATTACAGGCGAGGGAACTTTTCAATTTACCCGGTTACCCTTTGGACTAATTTCTGCTGCCAGTGTGTTCCAGCGTATGGTTACTGAGGTATTCAAGGGATTGGATAAAGTTATCTTCTTCCAGGATGACATTCTCATTTTTGGGGATACCTTGGAGGAACATAATTGTGTTTTACGCAATGCTTTAGGTAGAATTGTTGATGCTGGTCTCACGTTACGTCGTGAAAAATGTGCATTTCTGGTCAAAGAGGTCGAATATTTGGGTTTCTGTCTCTCTGCTGAAGGTGTAAGGCCTAAGAAAAACCTTTTAGAAGCAATTGAACTAGCGCCTTCCCCTGTGGATAAGGAACAACTCAGGTCCTTCATGGGGCTAATTGAGTTCTACTCCAAGTTTGTAAAAGATTTTTCCACGAAAACAGCTCCCTTAAGATCTTTGTTAAAAAAAGGTGTCAAGTTTTCCTGGATGCATGAACAAGAGTCTTGTTTTCATAGCATCAAATCTAAACTTAAGTCCTCAGATGTTCTCACTCCTTTCGACATTAGACGTTCTTCTGTTCTAATGGTCGACGCAAGTGGTGTCGGTCTTGGGGCTGTCCTTCTTCAGAAACATGAGGGAGGTGAAAAAACTGTAGCCTTTGCTTCTAGGCCCCTGTCTACCTCTGAGGTCAATTATTCCGTTATCGAGCGGGAAGCCCTTGCGGCTGCATGGGGTGTTAACTATTTTAGAACATATCTGTGGGGTTCTCGGTTTGTTCTTCGTACAGATCACAAACCCTTAGTGAATGTTTTAGCACCTGGTGGTACGGGTAAAGGTTCGCCCAGGCTAGCCAGATTAGCCTCTCGCCTTCAGGACTATCAGTTCGAAGTTGAATTTGTCCATGGTTGGAGGAATGTCCAAGCCGACTGTTTATTGCGCCTCCCTGCTTCTCCCTCTAATGCCCGAGATTCATTGAGTGAGCTGTGTGATGACAGAGCTGTTGCCTCTTTACAAGATGTCTTGTTTTTGTGTGAGAGTTCTTTTTCTGCCGAAGATTGGTCCAAAGGCATGGATGAGGATCATGTCTTAAAAGCTGTGGTTAATCTTGTTCTCAAGGGGGCAAGAAGAGAAAGTACCTTGGAACCAGCTGTCAGACCCTTCCTTAAGGTTGTTAACGAGTTGTCTGTTTTTGGGAAAAATATATTGATGAGAGGTGATCGCTATATTCCTCCTAGCTCCTTGAGGGGAAAGATTCTCAGTTTAGCTCATGAGGGTCATTTAGGCCAAACCCTTACCCAGCGGCGTGTAAAAGAAAATTTTTGGTGGCCCTCAATCGATAGTGATGCTGTAGACTGTGTGGTCAAGTGTTCTTTATGCATGGAAGGAGAGAAGCGCCTTAAGATTGTTGGCTCCCAATCTGTTGGTAACATTTCCTTTAAAAACATGCCCTGGCATACAATATGCTTGGATTTCATTGGCCCTATGTGCGAATTACCCTTAAATCAACGCTTCCCTGTGGTTGTTGTTGATTGCTTTTCCAAGTGGTTGACTGTACGTTTCATGAGGGAGATTACGACTGACTCCACAATTCTTTTTCTTAAGTCTGTTTTTATGAATGAAGGTTATCCTTCAGTTCTAATTACGGATAATGGCACCCAGCTCACCTCTAACAAAATGGCAAGTTTCATGCGTGAATGTGGTATATCTCATCACCGCACTTGCCTTTATAATCCCGAAAGTAATGGTTTGTGCGAAAGGGTCAATCGACTAGTAAAGGGTGTGATACAAATGTCAGTTGCAAGTGGTTGTTTTTCTGATGAGCGTGTACAAGAGCTGGTTTGGGCATATCGCTCAACGCCCCATGGGCAAGCCGAAAAGTCCCCTTTTGAACTAATGCGCGGTCGTTCCCCTGTTTCTAGGCTGACTCCTGCCTGGTTGAGGGAAGATAGTAAGCATTCTTCTCCTTCAAATGCTTCTTCTCTTCCCATATCCACTGGTGATTTAGTCAAGGTCAAGCCAGGTCGCTGTACTAAGGGCCTCTCGAAGTTCAGCGGTCCATTTCGCGTTAAGAAAGCTTTTCCCCAGTTTGTTTTGCTTGAGAATGGTGCCAAATGGAACTACAGAAGGGTCGCTTTATATCAGAAAAAGGCCTCAAATGTTTCAGATTGTAACCTTGATTCTCCTGAGATGGGTTGCAGTGGCTACATGTTGTCTGCTCAAAGAGATTCTGATTTGCGTGGTTTACCTGCTGTACGGGGGGAGGTGGGTGGTGGCGATGCTTCTTCATCTGTGTGTGATGATGTGTTTGGGAGTTCTGCCTCTGCTCCTACCTCTGCTATTCCTTCTTCCAACGTTTGCTTAAGGTGTCCACGTTCTCGCCATCCTCCCGCTTATTTGAATGACTATGTTCATTAAGAGTTTTTACTGTTCTTTTGCTCTTTTCTTTTCTTGTTTTCTTTTGTTATCCAAAGGGGGGAGATGTGTTGTACATAGCTTATTCCTATCTGTCCTTTCCCTGCCTGTCCTGGCTCCAACCTTCTAGACTGTTAACATGGTTCTCTCTGTGTCACCATCAATGATTCTATTCTGTGTCAGTTACTGCCTGGCCAGATGGGAAACGGTCCTGTTACTTTTCTGTCTGCTGCAATAAACTACTTACCTGCCACCTTCCTGGATGTGGAGTCTTCTTGCTATTTACTACAGTCCCCCCCAGCAACCCTTCCAGCCCCTTTGAGGAAAACCCCCTCCTTGGGTATTTATTGACATATTTCCACCTCCTGTGCAGCCCCTCCCTTCCGCATCAACACTCCAGGTTCCTTCCCCCCCATCCCCCCCCCACCTAAGACGTCCAGTGATTACAGTTGCTGCTGTAATTTGCAATATTTTCTAGTATCTTATTGTACCCTGACGTTAGTTTTCCAGGTCTTACCTGTAGGTATTTCCCTCTAGGGGTGGGGGATTTGTGCGCTTTGTAGCACTGTACAAACAGGTGGTAAGTGATATGGTGCATTGTGACTAGTGCAAGCACTATGGGCAGTGGTGGTAATCTAGCCATGTGGATACCCTCTGCTGTGTAGTAGAGTACTTTCCCAGGGCGAGTGCTCCTTGTGCTTGTCAGTCCTGTTATTCCTCAGTACTATTTTGCAGCCTTAATACTTTGTGAGTGCCAGTTCCCAGTTTCATAGAGCCTAGTGAACACGTTGTACAGCGCTTTGAGTTTGGTCTGAGAGTGCGCGGAGAAGGCCTTTTGGTACTGTACTGTTCTATTATGCTGTAATACTTACAGTTGTGACATTTTGGTCTTCACCCTTATATATCCTGTTCCTATAGGGACACGCCACTCATAAGTTCAGTGCATTCCAGCTATTCGTTGACCTTCAGTTCACGCTGTACTGATCCTTCCAATGGTATTACTGTGAATGGATTTCAAGTGTGTGTAGTCTTCATGTTATCAGGATCTGCAGTGATATCGTACAATTGGTGACAGCTAGTTCCAAAAAGTTTTTGCATTTTTACCTTATGCTTCACAAACTTTGTGTTGATCGGTTACTACATACAGGTACTTTATAGTGTGCAATTGAATTTGGCACTTTCCGCAGGAAAGGTACATACCTCTACCCATTCCTCCTCCTTTCTCCATGGATGCTTCGTCCAATTCCCTCATCAGAGAGAAACGTAGTGAGGTGGTTTGTCGGGTTAGCTTTTCCATGTTTAATGTATCCAAACCCAAGGTATCCCTGACTAGCTATGCTGACGGGCCCATACACCTTATGGGCAGGGTGAAGATGAAGGCCTAACTCGTTTTGGGGATTTTGGTGAGTGTTCGACTCCTTTCAAGGAACTCAGGTAATAGGTAATCGCCATCCCCCATTAAGAGTAGCTATCAGTAGGGCTAGTCTATCTATACTTTGCCAGAGTTGGTTGGAGAGGTATCCACCCGAAAAACCCGTCAGCAGGGTAAGCCATATTAAAGGTACATTTAGGATACCCATGACAAGATTTTGGCCTGCATAACAAGAGCTCATGGAATGTTCTTTGCTTCAAACAGTATGTATTTAGCCATGTGCCCTCTAGGGAGTATAATGATGATGCATTCGTGATCGCTATATTGTTGCATGCTCTCTGTTAACTTGATGGTGGGATTACTCCTTGCATCTGTCCTATATCCCGACTTGGCTATCCTAACTGGCATCCTGCCCGGGATTTCCCTTTGTTTTGCGCCCTCTCCCTGCACCCTTTCCTCCTTTCTTCTCCGAGGCTGATCTCTCTCATAGCCTAGGGGAGGTGTTGCATCTGTTTTCACTATTGATTTGACATCGTTGTACGGTCTCTCCCTCTTACTTCGTTCTTTCCTTCCTTCCTTCATTCTTACCTTCCTTCTTTCGTTCCTTCTTTCCTTCCTTCCTTCTTTCCTCTTTGTTCCTCTATAACAGAGGGAGATGTGTTGTAATCAGCTTATACTAAAATGTTTACTTATAGTGGTACTTGGGAGATGTGTTGTAACCTGCCCATACCTTCAAGTATAATTAAAGTGGTACATTCCTCCCCCCCCGTCCCCTTCCTGATGGTATGTTCCATGGGAGTCTGCTGTAGAATGTTGACAGCCACCCGGCAGTCTTGGAGAGTGGTGACAGAATAAAGCTAAGTTCTTACCTTCTGCTGCATCAAGAGATCTCTTTACAACAGAAACGTTTGCAAACTCGAGCTGGCCGAGTTACATGCATATGCATCGGAGAAAGCAAAGGAATGGCCCTTAGCAACAACACGCTACATTGTGTGTGCGTCAACGTGGTGGCCCTCTTGGGTGTGGCATTACTATTTAACAACACCCCAGTTCTGGAAGGTGCTTAGCCTTCCGGTTGTCACTAAGGAAGAGTTGCTTTCCAAGGGCGCTTGTTTGAAACTGACGCAGCGGTCTTGCGCTTTATTTCTGTTCCTGAATTCCATCACGGTGTTGATCCTGAGGACTCAAACAGAAAGCTAAGTATGAATGTTTCAATTATATGGCGCCCCTCGCATTGCTTTTTAAGCTCAAGTGTGTTTAGAGTAAAAACCGAACTAATTTTTGGACTCTTTGAAGTCACTTTAGGAAAGACTTTGGGATAAAAAGAAGAAACTGTTGACGAATTGCCCTCTTTCGCACTCAGGACATTAACAAAACAAAAATGAATCAAGGTATTAAGATTATTAATGTGTAATTTAGGAACAGTATTTGTATTTTTGAGCAGTATTGTTTCTTTTATTTTTGAATATAGACCTTTGGTGGATATAAGAGTTTTGCATGAAACTGATAGTAAGTATCATTGCAGGTGACATAATTACAGTGTTTGAAGAAACAATGACTTGAGTATGCCTTACAGTTATGTGATATTTGTTTTCCTAGCACTACCATCTTTGAAGATCTAGTGAGGTAAACCACGCCGAGTACATCACTAAATCCACTACACAAGAATACCTGAACGCTGTGCCTAATATATTTTGCTGGCAGGTAGGAGTGCTCAATTAATATCGGGGTGTTCACATGCTTAGAGAAAGACTAGTCCTATGAAAGGAAATAGAAGGTACTGATAGTGAGTTAATGTTACCGCGCAGGTCGACTACCAAGATTCCTCGAGCATCCAGTATCCTCTCCGAACCCTACTGTGTATACTAAGCCAATTACAGAATACACAGGTTATAAGGTAGGGTACTGAGAAGTTGGTCCATAATGTCTCAACGAAATTCAACCTTGCGGACTCAGGTAAGAACGCATGGTCAAGTCTGACACTCAACCCGAGATGCAGGTTTTCGGGGCCCTTGACACAACTATTTTTTATCTTTAGCCTTGTCCCGACCCATATCCTGATATTTAGAAGAATCTTGCTTCCAACCCATTTGTCTGCCTTCTGTCCCAATTCTTGAGGAGAGGTCAGATCAGAGTCCCTCAGGTACTGGTTCAAAAGCTGGTTCTGACAATTATTAAGGATCTGCTCCCTCATAATAAAATTGTAGAATCCTTGGTAGCCCTGTACTTTGCTTCCATGAAGCCAGCCTTCCAGAGCCTTAATAGCGCTGTCCACCAAGTCTACCCAGTCCTGGGTGTGTGTCTTCTTTGTGTCTCTGAACTTAATCCTATACTGTTCAATGGTTAAGCCAAACCCATGGATGAGAGCACTTTTTAGTGCTGAGTAATTGTCAGCATCCTCTTCTCGGACAGTGAGGAGCTTATCTCTACCTTTGTTAGCAAAGGATAGCCACAAGATAGCTGCCCACTGCTCTTGAGGGCCCATCTGAACTTTACAGGCCCTCTCCAAAGCAGTGGTCCACTTATGAATGTCATCCCCCTCTTAGTAAGGAGGGACTATCTTTTTCAGGTTCCTATGATCAAAAGAAGTCTCTCTGATTAGAATCCCTTGAGACACTGTTGCTGCCGCCATGGGACTCTAGTTCCAATTTCTTTCCAGCTTTCAGGATTTCTAGGGGCTCTTTGACAAGGGCCAACTGATCTTGCCTGAGCCTAAGCCCTGCTTTATGAAGTTCAAGCAGTTGGTACGCCCTGTCAAATGAGTTGTTCCTCCTACTAGATATGGAGGTCCCTACTAAATGTCCTAAAGCATTGGATTCTCTGGAGGAGGATCTAGACCTCTGTGGTCTACTCTGAACTCTACCAGGAGGAACAAAGAGAGACCCACTCTGGGGTTCCCTCTTTGACTACTGCATTATCCTCTGGGGGATCTGAGTTCTCCAGGTGGGAGTCTTGTGACTCCTCCTGCTCAGGGTTAAAATCAGGTTCTAAGAGGAAGTGCCCTCATGACCCATCTTCAGTCCCCTACCAACTATCCTGTTCATCTGACCCACTAGCTTTTTGTAGGTCATCCAATAGTAACACCTCTAGGAGGCATTGAGTATTTGGGCCTTTCCCTGTCTTAAGCTTCCTAAAGGAACACAGGGCCCTCAGTTCCTGGAACGTCAGGTCATTGTATTTGGAAGGCAGAGAGCCACTGGCTTCTCCTTTAGAAGACATACTAGGTGTAGTGAGGTGTTGCACCTACCTAACCTAGTGGGAACAAAACTCTCTGAGGTTGGAAAAAGGGTTGTGTTAGACCCTAACTACCCAACCCTTAGTTCAGTAGAACTTACTTATTCTAAGCTTGTATTACATGTGCTTAAAATAAGTTATGTTTTTTCAATTAATCAACACCACGCTTATCTAGTAAAACAATGCAGGCTTGAATCCCAACCGCTGGACACCAATGTGAGAGGCTGGCTCAGTATATTATGTACACTTAAGTAAGTGGACACCTTGCACCTTATGGTGATTTAATAGGTCTCAGACAGCCTTAGAAAGCTATCCAAGTGGTAGCTGTGGAGAGCAGACTTCAAGCTTAGTCCAGAAGGAGTGTAAAGCAGCTTGTTTTACCAGAACGTAATATTATAGGTTTAGATTAAATGAAAAAGAACCACACAAGGTACTTATAAAAATGTGTATTTATTATATGACGCTCTCTAACACATACAGATATCTCCTACCCGGCGATATACACAATGCAGACAATACTTTGCAATAGAAACACGTACGTAGTACTGAATAGGAGCCCCACGGATGTAGTGTGCAATGTGGAACACGACTGCGTTTTCTGTACAAATCAACGAGTACGTTGAGGTTGCAACTTTAAAGAAAGAGGACACTTCCCAGTGGACCCTGAAAAAACCCTATGGAAGACATAAGGTTGGAGAGCCACCCCACCCATTGATACCCTAGTACCGAGGTTACCTACACCTGGGAAGCTGGGTGCATAGCTGTGGAGTGGGGTCAGAAACCACAGTCAAACCCAATGGAGGACTTCAGGAAAATGCCCCTGCTGGGGAAGGTTAAAGAGTTTGGTGGAATCCAAAGGTAGATTGAAAGTGATGAGTACCTGCAAGCAGAGAGGACAGAGTCTAGGTCAATCAGGGGTGACCAGGAGGTCTGGAAGACGAATGCCCACCGATGTTATATGTTGCAGGAGAGATGACGGTGCCCTTGGAGCTGCAGCTGTGAGGACCTGTCAGGCCCAGGGGGGCTTGCGGTTTAGGGCCTGCCCCATTCAGTCTTCGGCCATGTCTTCGACCATGTCCCAAACATTTATGTGGGAAGACTCATAGGTCTTCCCCCGCTGGTCATAGGTGGTTGCTTTTTCATAGGGTTAGGGCAGGCTAAACACTGGAACTGTAATTTGCCCTAAAAGTCTATTTGTTTCCCTATAGTCCGCGAGATGCGTGAGGTTTGGCAGGGTACGCGAGATGCGTGCACTTTGGCAACCGCGTACTGCGAGATGCGTGCAATTTGGCATGCTGTCGCATCCGCGAGATGTGTAAGGCTTCTCAGTGACGCCGCAAGCTGGGAAAATACGCGGGTGTGGTTACGTTGATGTACGTGACCACACCCAAGGTGCTATGCTCACTATTCCTAGGATTCTGAGGAGAGAGGGTGATTCCTGTTAGGCTCTGTGTTTTGGAACCTTTTTTTTTAACCCTTTCTGCAGTTCGAGTTGCCCGCGCTGGAGCAGACCATCTTCCAGGATTCCTAAGGTGGCAGTTTATTGGCAGCAGTTGAGAAGGTCGTTCTTTGGGGCAGAATTTCGTCGTGGAATTCTTTCTTTTGAAGTCCAGAGGTGCAGTTGATCCTATAGCTTGAGAGTAGGTCGTACTCTTAAGGTATGAAGGCAAATATATACAAAAATTAGGTTTCTTTTGAATTTAAAGAATTCTTGATTTTAAAAGAAGAGTTAATGCTGTTTTCAATTTGAAAGTAAACCCAATAACTTTGAATAGAGAATTCATTGTTTTTTCATACAAAAAGATCAAGGCTTTATTCATTCCAATAAATGCAAATTGGTTGTGATTATGTAAAAGAAAATTATGCAAGTGTTTAAAAGAAAAAATACACACACACAGTTTTGATTTTGCAAGTAATGTTTATTATTTTTGATGCTTTAGTAGAGAATAATTTACAGACGTGTAATGTGAATTATATCCTTTCTGAGTGAGAAATTTCAGAGAAGTAAGGAAAGTTGATTTGCAAAAAAGGTTGTTTAGCATCTGCACAATAATAAGTGAGGTGGTTTAATTGCAAGAGGTCTAATTGCGCAATATTCTATTATTGTATGTAGGATTACAAGATTCCATATTTAAGTTGCTGCTTGAATTCAGGAAAGTTTACTGATTTATAAATAGCTAAGTATTAGTGTGTGTTTAACTTTTCCTTTTCAGATCTCCCTCCCAGCTGTTCCCTTCCCAAATCCCTTTTCCCCCCGCTTGATCACTCCAACATTCTGTGTAGTTATTACAGTCAGAATTGGAGGTATCGAGAGATGGGCCTTTATATCATCACATCAGATTCAGAGGAAGACTTTGTCTGACAGGACCAGGCGATGCAGTGGAGGACCAGGAGCCATTCACGAATTGTCCTACATAGAATGTTGAAGGATGAAGGGTCAGTGTCTGTGGGGAGCACGAACAAGCATTGGCAACTGCCAACAATGTGGTAAGCGAAGAAGGTGCAGTGTCGTGACCAGAAAGGTCTAGGTGACTCACCACAAGCAGGTGAGTCAGGTCAGGCCTGAGAAATCAGGGAAGCCCAAAGAATTCAAAGGTGACCTGGTGACCTTCAATAGGACTCACAGGCCGGAGGCGCTGGAGTCTCAAGAGGACCTCGAGCAGCTCACCAAAAGATGCAAGCCACGGTGCAAGCGAAGCAGTGTGGTAGAAGATTCTGGTCACTGGAGATGCTTGAGGTTGTGGCTACTTGGAGCCCGAAGATCTTGATGGAAGGAAGCCAAAAAGCATTTACAACAGTAAGTCAACGCTGTGCACAGGCGTTCAGTTCCTGCGGCTCTGACGAGGGATACTGGCCTCAAACTTGGTGAGAGGACATGGCAGCCCTCAAGGGATTTGAAGAACTACCACCTGTGTTGCTGAGCCTTTCGGAGTCTGTGGGAACCCAGGATCAGCAGACCGGTCAGCTTAGTTGTGGTACCTGCAGATGCAAGGAAGTGACTCCTTCACTTCAAGGGAGATTCTTGGATGCCCACAGGCCTTGGAAGGTTTTCTGTATGGAGCACAGGCACGGACCTTGCAGCAGACGAGCAGGGCAAAGAGATCAGGAGCAGCAGGAGTCTTTACGGTTGTAGCCTTGATGCCCAGAGCGAAGTCCAGCGAAGACCAGAGTGCCTGGATGGTCGAAGATGAAGTGGTGTCTGAAGTGAATCGTGCCCCACGACGAATCTAGGGACCCACCCTCAGGTAAGCCCTTGAGTACCTTAGGAAAGGGTTGGGAAGATTCATGGTTCCCTCCCAGGGGAGGAGTTGGACAGTGGGGAGCATACTCCCATGTCCTTTGTCCAGTTCGCGCCCAAGCGGGAGCCAACGGCTCCCTGAACTGGTTTGAACTGGACTATGCAAGGAGGGCACCAAATGTGCCCCTCAAGCAGACTGAGTGGCGCTGGCAAATGCTCCCACCCGGCCCCAATACACTAAACCCTGTCTGAGAGGTGGTCACACCTTCAAGTGACAGGACACCCATTGTTCTGCCTTTCCTTGCTCGAGCTTGGCTCAGCAGCAGGACTGGTACCGGAAGCACTGACGACCTAACAGAGGGCTTTTCAGTGCTTGGAATCATACCTCCCACACCGTTTATGGCATGGGAGGTATGATTCCAACATGTTTGGTACCAAACACGATATGGTTCGGTGCAGCCAGCTTCGAAATGGTTATCGCGTGATGATGCGGTGCCCCTCTATATGTTATATGGCTGTCTCCCTTACAACCCGGGAGAATGAACTCCATAGTATGTAGGGGTGTCCTGCTCATGCAGGGGCACCCTCACACTTAGAACCGAGCACCATGCCTTCAGGATTGAAAAGGCCTGCTTTAGGGGTGACTTATAGGTTTTAAGTGCAGTGGCCTTAGATATACGGAAACCTGTATCTTTCGTAATTGGTGCTAGCACTGGCTTACCCAGGCTGAAATGGCAGGCCTGTAGTTACAGTTTGAGTGGTCCCTCATGGGTGGCATAATGCATGCTTCAGCCCATGGGGGACCCCTGGGGTACCTATGCCCTGGGTACCTTAGTACCATATACTTTGGACTTATAAGGATACCCCAGTATCCAATCTGGTACATACCAATGTACTTACCATAACAATTTAGGGGAGAAAGAAGAGAGATTGGAGTCCTAATTAGCATGATCCCAGTCAGACTAGTCAGAAACAGCATAGCACCGGGCAAAAAGTGGGGGTAACCATAAAAGCAGATCCTACTTTCCTACAGAACATAATGGGGATTTCTGAGCAAGAAAATACAAATTGGCATACCTGTGCTCGCCCATCCCTTCGCTCTCAGAGGAAGGGAGATGCGCTACTGCTGATTCCACAAGCCAGAACAGGCTGTGTGTGGATACCGGTGACCTAGCAGGATGTAAGAGGTGCCACCTCCATTGTCTTCGATGTCCCTCTCCCTTCACCTGACAAGCTAGCCAACTGTGACTTTCCCCTCTAAACCCCGTACGGACCTACATCATCACAGGGAGTGCCACATTTTGCCTGGCCTGCCTTCTTCCAGTGCACATCTCACACCCACGATGGAGTAGGAAAGACATTAGTGGTGAGGGGGCTTCCTGCACTGCTCTCCTCAGCAGTGGTGAACCTAGCCTACAACCTGTGGCACAGAATGTATATGTCCGCACGTTGGAGAACCGGGCCTTATGGGCCTGGCGGCGCAGGGCATGCCTTAAATCCCCGAGTTCGCCTGCCTTGTCGAACAGAGACACGAGACACTGTTGGGCGTAGAAAGCCAGGTTTATTAGCTGCAGTTAAGCACAGTTGTCCTAGAAGTACATACAGGGTGTTAGTTCTAAGGAGACTGCCACTTCAGTCTGTGGCGCATAGTCTCTTATAGTACACATATTTACGACATATACTCCCAACACACACAAAGCAAGCCAATAGGAAAAGTTGGAAAACAAGCTATCAGGTATCCCAAATACGCCCCTTTTTCAACCCTGTGTGTTACCCCTCCCAACAAATTAATCAGTGCTAGTACCGACAATCCAATTTGCAGGTGGCAGGACGTGTTTGTGTGCCTCAAAGGATGGTTGTGCAACAAGAGAATACAAGGAGAGAATAACGAAGGCCAGTCGGATAAGATAATGTAAGGAAAGAATAGGAGAAGCCAAATAGTCAGTCGAGACAGGGATCAATCAACCCATACATGGATTAACAAACTCGACCAGACCCTGACATCGGTTTAGTAAACAAGGGCAAGGGAGTTACTCTTTAACAGAAGGGACACGTAGCAGCTGGGAAAAGCAAAAACACTCCGTTCACCGTGCAGCCTAAGTGAGGGCAACACAAAATGGCGACGACAAACAAAATGGCGGCTAAATACGGGACGAAGTCAGAAACCAAAGAACCTCAGACCCTCCTTTTGCCATTACTCAGGCAAAACACAACGGACTCGAGTTAGTCTGAGTCGATGTCTATGGCCATGAGGTCATCAAGCTGTTGCTGCAACATCATTTTAATGTTCTCTGTTTTCTGTGACACAGGCCTAGGGACACACATGGTGGCACAAAGACCACAGATGGCAGGGCCACACTGTATACAAAGACAACAAGAGAAAATGATGGCCAAAACCATTCCAAGCAACGTTAGTATCTTCCATCCCCAAGTAAACAGTAGTCCCCAAAACCATCCCATCACAGACCAATCTCCTGCGTCTGATATATAGACTTGGAAATGATATGCAACTTAGAGATGGCTTGGTATACTGTAGGGGCATTATCTGGAATGTAAATGCAGCAACTAGACCCGATCAATTTACAGACTCCTCCACGATCTGCAAGGACAATGTCTAGAACCATCTGGTTCTGCAAAGTCATAAGGCGATCCGCCTGAAGTTCAGCTGTCAGATTACTCAAGGCTCCAGAAGTTACATTTATGGTAGCCTCAACAACACAAACTAGCTGTCTGATGTCTCTGCTGTTGGCCATTGGGCCCCAAAAAGGAAGCAACCCTTTGATGAAGTCATCTCCTTCTTGTCCTGCTGTGTCCTTCAAATCAATAACCCCTCTGCCATATCTTTTCCTATGATAACCTGAAGGAGCAGTATATGTTGGAGGAAGAAGAAAAGCCACATAGCAAGTGCCTGAAAAATAGGTAGGAAGCCACGTATAGGCTCTATCATGACAGACAAAATATGTGCCTTGTGATGGCACTAACGGTGAAGAATTCTGAGGTGAATAGATGTACGTATGGGAACAGACACTCTTCTCCTGTGCGTTTTTAACATTTTGGCCATTGATCTGCAAACAGAAATTACCTCGATGAGGTACAGTCCAAATTGGTGGGGATCTTCTTTGTCTAGCCTTATCTGTAAGGCTAGTGACATAACGAGTCACATTCCAGCCATCATATGCTCGTTTCTCATCAACTGGAATCTTACTAGTCTCAGCAATTCTAGCCATGGCCACTATTCCCTTTATCAAAGAACTGTGACTAACATCTGCTCCACCACCATATGGACTACCAGGAGGATATCGTAGTTGGTTCTGATAAACATTAGAAAACATGGCCAAATAGGCCCAAGCGGAGCCTTCATAGGAAAACGGAAGGACTAAATATGGCATCCCTCTCTCTGTATTATGGGGCATGAGCCCACAGACCCAACAATCAGTGGTATTCATTACCAGTTGATGCTGATGCAATAACTGAATAAATGAATTATTGAAGTATTCCGTCCTCCAAATTTGTTCATGTTCTGGGAGTGTATGAAACCGATGTGGGGAGGCAGTAGTAGGAAAAGACAAGGAAACAGAAGTTGGAACAGGTGCTTGCTGCATAGTGTAAACAACCCAACTTACACAAGCCAATAAGATACATGAACATATTAAAATACATAAGGTTATGCCACACGGACTAACCAATAATTTCTTATATTTACTTTTCAATTTTACATTCTTATCATTGCTTTCCACTTTAATATCCATTCTCTAAAGCGTTGCTCACGGCAATCTTCCTATATCACTTAGCTGTGATTATTAGCCGTCCTATGACACTACAAGTCCTGCAGACCTACTGTCACTACTCAGGTCACAGCTTAAGACTCCTACCGTGACCCTGCAACTTGATGGATAGTGGAAAAAAAATGTCTCTCAAGAACGTAATCAGAAAATGGAAAAAGAAAAATTCAATTGTCTTTTCTTAGTCTGGTTCTTAAATTGTACCGAGTCTTATTAGGGATCGTTTGGTCCTGAAACAGAGTCTCTGGATTTACTGTGTTCAATTGCAGATGTGATGGTACAGATTCTTGCAACATGTCGTCGTCTTCTTTCTCAGAGTTCGTTCGATCCAGGCGTGCACTACTTAAAAGGTACAAATCGAGGGACCCTTTCGCCTTCACTGTCACTCATGCCCTTACGAATCCACTGCTCAAAAGGTAAGGGCAAAGGTACCCTCCTACAATGCACGCCATGGATCCAGTTCTTCTTCCCGACAACCTTTATTGCTGTACGTGTTGCCAACAAAACTTGCCGAGGCGGGCCCTGACGAGGTTCCAAATTCTTTTTCCGCTGGAAAGTTTTCAGACAGACCCAGTCACCTGGTTGGATGGAGTGTCCTGGATCTGCAGAGGCCTCCGGCAAAGTGTTTTGAACCTGTTGATGAAGAACACGTAATTTAGTGGTGAGGTAATGCAAGTAATCAATCAACATTGGGTATGGGATGTCAGAATACTTTTTAGGTCGAGAGACTCCCCAGACGTTAGCTGGGCGCCCAAAAAGGACCTCATATGGGCTGAGTCCTAAACGAGAATGCACAGTAGTTCTCGTGGATAAAAGTGCCAAAGGCAAAGCGTCAGGCCAAGCAAGACCCGTGCTGGCCTGAATCTTCGCCAATTTAAGCTTGAGAGTGCCATATAGCACTCTACCAAACCTGCTGACTGAGGGTGGTTTGCCGCATGGAATTTCTGCCTAATACCAAGACCCGTACACACTTTCTGCATAATTTGGCCTACAAATTCACTTCCATTGTCACTCCAGACAATGCGCGGCAAACCAGACCTCGGGAAAAACTCCTTCAAAAGGACTTTAGCAGTAGGCAAAGCAGTATTGTCCTTTAGGGGGTAGGCCTCTATCCATCTGGAAAAGGCGCAAACCACCACCAGAACATACTTTAAATTGTTACAGCGGTCCTTATGAATGTAATTGATTTGTATCACCTCAAAAGGGTACGTAGGGGGAGCAAAATGACCTGCTGGAGTTGGGGTTCCCTTTCCTGGATTATGCATTAAACAAACGATGCAATGCTTCACCACATTTTCCACACATTTACGAATTCCTTCATTCTGCCATACTGGAGCCAGAAGTTTACATATCCCTTTTTCACTAATGTGAGCTGGACCATGTGCCATAGTAACTACAGGCAGTACATAGGCGTCTGGTAACAGCCAACGCTGATGTTCTGACAATTCCGTCCATCACCCTGTTGCATCCAACATTCCCGTACTTTCTTTCCACTTACTCAATTCCTTCTCAGTAGCCTCTTCTTGAATCATTCTCACACTTTCTATCGTGTCCTCACACATTCCTCCCTCTCTGACCCATCTTGCAGGGCCCGCAACACACATGCGACTCGTAGCATCTCTCGCCGTTTCTTTCGCTACCTCATCTGTGAAAGCATTTCCGCGACCCACATCATCAGTGATCTTCTTATGTGCACTACACTTTATTATCGCTATTTGTGTAGGCAAAGCAAGTGACTCGAGAAGGTCAGTCACCAACTGACCATGCTGTATCTTAGTCCCATGGGAAGTAAAAAATCCTCTTTCCTTCCACAAGCGACCAAAGCTATGAGCCACGCCAAAGGCGTATTGGCTATCAGTGTAAACATTCACTCTCTTTCCCATAGCCAACACACACGCTCTCGTCAGGGCAATTAATTCAGTTGCTTGGGCTGAATTCTGTGCAATGCGTGCTGTCTCCACTATCGTATATAAGGTGGTAACAGCATAAGCTGCTGTCGTCTCACCATTTGGAAGTTTGAAACAAGACCCATCCACCCATAGGATCCCATCCGGGTCCACAAGTGGTGTGTCTTTTAGGTCTATTCTGCCTTTCGTTTCCTCCTCTGTTCGGAGAAAACAATCATGTTGTTCTTGAGTGTCTTTCTCTTCCGAATGGGCAACAATGTTGCTGGATAGCCAAAAGCGTCAGCTCATATCCAGACAAGCGAGCACTCGTAAGGTGTTGTGTTTTCGTTCTGTTCAAAAGAGTATCCACTGCATGTGGTACCATAACAACAAGCGTGTTATCTAGTACCAATCCAGCAGATTGGCGAATGGAGATCGCTGCTGCTGCTGTAGCTCTGAGACAACTAGGCAATGCCTTGGCTACTGGATCCAACGTAGCCGAAAAATAGGCACATGGCCGTTGTTTGTCTCCAAATTGTTGTGTTAAAACTGACAACGCACAACCTTCCCTTTCGTGAACGTAAAGTGTGACAGGCTTACTGTAATCTGGAGTACCTAACACAGGGGCAGAACACAAGGCAGTACGTAAATCTGAAAAACTCATCTGACATTCATCAGTCCAGGGAAGAGGTTGGAGTGTGTCTTTCAGAGTAAGTGCCAGCAGAGGTTTAGCCAACAAAGAAAAAATTGGAATCCACTGTCTACAATAAGAGGTAATGCCCAGAAAGGCACGTACCTCTCTTTGTGTGGATGGTACAGACATTTGCGCAATTGCTTGAATTTGTTCTGGGGTCAATCGTCTTCCCTCCTTCGTCAAGAGATGACCTAAATAGGTAACCTCTTGGCGACAATATTGCAACTTAGTGGGTGACACATTGTGATGCAGGTCAGACAAATGACGCAACAGTGAAACAGTCACATCCTTACAAACATCCTCTGAATCAGCAGCAACTAACAAATCGTCCACATACTGAATAAGAGTGGCACCTTGGGCAAAGTGAAAGCATCGAGCTGAGATTTCAAAGCCTGACTGTAAATGGAGGGACTCTCACAATAGCCTTGAGATGCACGATTGAATCGGAAACTTCGGCCTCCGAGAGAGAAGCCAAAAATATCCCTACTTTCCTCAGCAATAGGAATACTAAAGAAAGCATTTTTGAGATCAATAACCGAGAACCATGCCGCCGAAGCTGGTATCATAGTGCGCAAGGCAGTGATATCTGGGACAACAGGAAACTGGGAGACAACAATCTTGTTTACCTCCCGGAGATCGATCACAAAACAATATACAAGAGGGTGATAAGGATCAGTGCGTTTAAGGACAGGTAGAACAGGACTGTTACAAACATTACCTCTCGTCTCTTAGACCACACCCTTCTGAACCAGATCATAGATAATAGCCAACAAAGCACGTTCACCATCATTGGAAATCTTATACTGAGGAATGCGTGGTAGTTTAACATTAGGGTTAATAGTAACCACATAAGGCGGAATCTGGAGCAGACCAACATCATTTGGACCTGTAGCCCAAAGCGTAGCAGGAAGAGAATGCAATTCAGGTGGAAGTTTGTCTTTAGATAAATACATGGAAGAAACCAGTTTCTCACCTAAGGTAAGATGCACACCAACGGTGGAACAATACAACGTTGTATGAAGGTGTTTCAACAAGTCCAAACCCAACAAGTTCTCTCCACAACCAGTCGTTAGAATAAGCGGAGCTTCCAGATTACAAGGACCAATCGAAAGAGGCAAAGGACAAGAAACCGGGTTAGTAACTGGGGCGCCAGAAAATCCTACAGAAACATTAGTTAAGCCAGACAAAGGTGCCCCACGGAGTTTAGAGTGAATGATAGAACTTCTCATTGCACCGGTATCCAAAAGAAATGGCTCTGCAACACCCAATGCAACAACTTCAACATAAGGCCCATTCTGATCCACTGGAACTGATACGACTCCCTTACTTTGTCCATGGCTGTCCTAACTAGAATGAAAATCCTGAACCTCACCCTCAACACAGTAATCGTCATTGTAATATTGCGCAGACTGAAAATTCTGTTGATCAAAATAATTCAAAGAATTCTGAGGGGGAAGGGAACGCTGTCCTTGAGGCAATGCACCTCGCCCTCTACCTCTAGGTGCTGATTGAAAACCACCACTGCCTCGCGGCCCTGGGAATGCATCATTACGCTGCAATAAAACCGGACAGCTATTCTTAAAATGGCCTTCCTCTTTACAATAAGCACATTGATTAGGACCAAGCAAAGGTCGCGGAACAAAATGTTCAGGTTTCTGTAACAACCTCTGAGGCTGGGGAGGCTGTTGAAACTGACGCTGACCAGAACGAGGGGGATAAGCCTGTTGAAGAAGATCTTTCGTTTTTAATTCCTTAGTCTTCTTCTCGATCTTATCTTTCTCTTCTTTATCTCTATTTTCATAATACTGAGCAGTAGCTAATATCTGTGCAGAGGAAGAAACAGCCCACAAACTTTCTGAGTCTTTCAACTTTTGCGATAATTCTGGAAGTAAATTAAATACAAATTTATCCACAAACAATTGCTGTCCACCTTCAGTACTCATATCTTGACCACTGTGGTCAATAAACGTCTCCTCAAAACGAGTAAAGATATCAGAAGCACTCTCATCTTTCTTCAGCAGCCAACTTATCCCAGTTAACACGTAAGGCAGGCATCATCGTCTTCATCAAAGCGATGATTCTACCAGGCAATTGCGTAATCAAATCATCTGGCTTAGCACCACCCACTTGTGCTGTATCTGCGGCACTAATAGCGGCCCAATTACCACCTAAAGCATGGTTGTAGTCCTCCCTATGAATCCGCGCCCACAACGCTTGTGGAACTACATTCCCCATCAGCATATCAATATCGGCCAGATTCATGATACACGCATCAACAGTCTGGGACAGCTCTTTATAATATCCAGCAGGATTTTTACGAGGGTCCGGTAGAGACTGTTTGAGCGCAAAAAATTCAGATTGTTTCCAAGGAACATGTACCCATATACGCTGGAAATGAGCAGGGACACCCGGAATATTGCCTGCCTGTGGAACCGCTTCCCTCCATACTGGAGGAACTTCCCTCATAGGATAATGTTTCATTTTCTGTCTAACTGCAGGATCAGGTTCAAGAACAGTCTGAGAAGAATATAAAGACCTGAAAGTAACAAGTGTCCTTACAGCGTCCTCAACTTCGGAATCCACAATAAGCCCTTTATCAAACTTATCCTGTATATCTAACAGACCCTGAGGAGTTAAATCCAACTCCATATCCTCCCATCCTTTGACAAGAGTGTCACACATGACATTAAAAACATATCTCTGCATGGGCGCATTCCACTGGAGAAAAGTACTCAGAATATCAGATATACCATACTGTGGACCACTCATGATCCATTTGTGAGCAAGAGAGTCCAATGCAACTCGTTCGGCAGAATCTGGAATTTGACTACGGGATTGCCTTAGAGAAAAAGCAGGAGTCCTATTAAAAGGTCCAAAGAGGGGGGAGAAAAGACCAGAAACAGTATCAACCAACCGATTGCGAGTTGGGGAAGAAGCAGACAATAAAACTGGAGACGCTGTATTAAGCAAAGGAAGAGAAGGACTAGCCGTGACAAGAGAAACTGAAGACGAAGGAGACTGAGATACAGAAGTTAGTGGCAAAGGAGGTGCAGGTTGTAATGCATGAAGGGACAATTGCGGAGGAGCCGGACCAGCTGGCTGAACAACAGGTTGCTGGGCAGGTGGCAACAATAAGGGTGCATTAGCACCTGGTACATAAGGCGGAGGCAATCTCAACAAATGGGACATCAAGGGATCTTCGTCAAGATCCTTACTCTCTGGAGAAGTAGGCAACACAGGGTAGCATCTATCTATTGCCTTATGATGTTGTCTGTCTGAGACTTCAATCGCTCGATCCGTCTCATTGTCCTTAAACTACTGGGCAGCCTGTATGATTGTCATATCGTTCACTTTTCTATCACTTTTTGCCTGCTTAATTTCTCGCTGTTTGGCTTCCTTACGCCAAAGGCGAAAGGAGTCAAACATTGCCGGCCGGGCTTTTCTTTTGAACAAAATTGATTCTGAATTGTCTAATATATCAGGCTCAAAGCTACCATTTTGTGGCCACTGCAAAACACCATCTTTCTTCGTGTATCGTGCCTCAATAAAGGCAATGGGGCCAACACCATGTTTAGAATAGAGTTCAGAAGTGGGAGTTCCAACCGGAGGAATCGGACATGAGTCCTGGAGCCGGGAATCCCTATCACAACCAAAACAACAAAACTTTCTAAATTTTCTAAAACCAGGCATCCTAAATTCACTGGTTCGTTTACGAACTTCAAGGGGTTTAAAAGCAAAGAACACAGCACGTACTCACACCTTGGCTTCGGCTATTGCAATGGTCGAATAACAAAACCATAAAACAAAACAAAGAAGTGGGCGCTACCCACAAATACTTAACTAGGTGGTCTTCTCACGCCAACAGAGGTCCGTCTAACGTCTCGCAATACCAGTCATCACCAGAGGGTCCAAGGCAGGGCGGCAGTCAGGGCAGCAGTCACCAGCAGCCGTCGGAAAGGAGTAGCCGCGCTGAAAAAGACCTTCGGTCCACTTTGACATACAGGCGTCGCTTGACGTGGTTCGTGAATCCTCCAGAATTTTCTTGAGAGGCTTCTCACGACCCTTGGGCTGAACCGCTACCTCTGAAGCTGCCCCACATTGGGCGCCAGTTGGAGAACCGGGCCTTATGGGCCTGGCGGCGCAGGGCACGCCTTAAATCCCTGAATTTACCTGCCTTGTCGAACAGAGACACAAGACACTCTGTTGGGCGTAGAAAGCCAGGTTTATTAGCTGCAGCTAAGCACTGTTGTCCTAGAAGTACATACAGGGTGTAAGTTCTAAGGAGACTGCCACTTCAGTCCGTGGCGCACAGTCTCTTATAGTACACATATTTACGACATATACTCCCAACATACACAAAGCAAGCCAATAGGAAAAGTTGGAAAACAAGCTATCAGGTATCCCAAATACGCCCCATTTTCAACCCTGTGTGTTACCCCTCCCAACAAATTTATCAGTGCTAGTACCGACAATCCAATTTGCAGGCGGCGAGACGTGTTTGTGTGCCTCAAAGGATATTTGTGTAACAAGAGAATACAAGGTGAGAATAGCGAAGGCCAGTCGGATAAGATAATCTAAGGAAAGAATAGGAGAAGCAAAATAGGCAGTCGAGACAGGGATCAATCAACCCAGACATGGATTAATAAACTCGGCCAGACTCTGACATCGGTTTCGTAAACAAGGGCAAGGGAGTTACTCTCTAACAGAAGGGACACGTAGCAGCTGAGAAAAGCAAAAACACTCCGTTCACTGTGCTGCCTGAGTGAGGGCAAGACAAAATGGCGACGAGACACAAAATGGCGGCTAAATACGGGACGAAGTCAGAAAGCAAAGAACCTCAACGTGTCTTTACTATGAAATTTTCCACGTGGTCACACCACAAATGGTCATGAGGACTGACTTTCCTACCAGGTAAGCCTATGTTTGGTCATCAAGGCTATTGTAGTTACTCCGGTATGCCCTTAACACCCAGTCTATAGGCACAACTGCCTTACTACTGCAGCACTACAGCCCCGAACTCTTCCACCCGCATTGCAACATCTCACTACATTCCACGGAGAAGACAGCAGGCCTACCCTGACAGACTTATGTTCATGAAACTTTATATGGGATCATGAAACTAGAAGGACATAAAGGCTGAATTCCTTGACTGTAAGGATTATACTTGCCCATACTTGTTAATCTTATCAACACGGTATCAACAACCCAGCACTCTAGTACTATCAACCCTGTAGGTGTCAGTACTCACAGACCGTAGTGCTCAGTAGCGGCTGCTACCAGGCAGTAGTGGTGAGGCGGGGAGGGAGGAGTAGAGGGATGGGGGTTAAAAATGAAAAAAAAAGAAAAGGGGCCAAGAAAAAAACCCACTTATCTTCCCTGTGGCTGCTTTCCTCTGTCCTCGTCCTCTTCAGGTCGAAGCACACAGGCTGCTGACTCCCCTGACCAATCACAATGCTGCAGTGCACCAGATTCTGCCACGCAGACATGGGGTTGCATTTTGCCAAGCTGCAGCAGAGACATGCTGCTGATGCATTGATCTTTGGAGGCAAAGCATGTTTCTGATGCGAATGCGCCGGTTTTACTCCCGTAACCGGGATGATGCACTGGTTCTGACAAGAGATTTGTTATAATCCGTGTTGCAAGTATCTGGGACATTTCCAGTGATCCAGGCACAGGAGCAGGGGTAGAGACTTTGATATCTCTGAGTTTCAAGTAATAGGATGCAAGCAACCAGCCCTTGGGGACGTTTGGAAGAATGGAATGTCCAGCTCTCCCTCAGCAGAGTCATAGACCAGCAGGCAGCAGGGCAACACAAGAGAAAAGCAGGCCTTCCAGCCTGCAGTCCAAAGATGAGTCCTTTAAGCAGCACAACAGTCCTGCTGACAGGAGGCCAGCTTGAGATCCAGAAGTGTCTGTTTTTAGGAGATCAGAGACCCAGTACTTACACCCAAAAGTGCCTTTGATGTGGAGTGTGAGAGGCTGGCCTGGTATATGATGTCCACTAATGTACGTGGGCACCTTGAACCAGTCCAGACAACCCTTATGGTGATTTAATAGGTGTCAGACAACCTTAGAAAGCTATCCAAGTGGTAGCTCTGGAGAGCAGCCTTCAGGCTTAGTCTTGAAGACGTGTAAAGCAGCTTGTTTTACCAGAATGCAATTTTATAGTATAGATTAAATGAAAGAGAACTACACATGGTATTTATAAAAATATGTATTTATTATATAATACTCTCTAGTATGGTCCAGTAACTCCCACACAGAGATATACACAAAGCATGCAATACTTATAGCAAAGAAATCTCAGTTAATAGCGCCAATACACAGTAGGCCCTGGGGGGGGGGGGGGAGTACCTGAAAGCAGAGGGGACAGAGTCTAGGTCACTTGAGAGTGACCAGGGGTTTGGTAGAAAAATGCCCACCAATGTCAGGTCCTTCAGGATAGTTGATGGTGTCCTTGACTCTGCAGTTACAGGGACCAGGCAATGTTGAGGACAACCAGGAGCTGGATGCTAGCTGCCCCATAAAGGATGTTGAGTGCTGAGGGGTCAGTGTCTGGGGGAAGCACTAACAAGCCTACAAAGGAAGTCAAGGAAGTGTATGGTTCAGACCATCAAAGTCCAGGGGACTCACCACAAGCAGGGGAGCTAGGGCAAGCCCAGAGCAATCAGGGGAGCCCAAGGAAAACAAATATAACCCTCAAATGGACCAACAGGCTGGAGGCACAGGAACCACGAGAGGACCTCAGGCAGCTTTACAAAACACCAGGACACGGAGCACACAGTGCGAGGTAGTTGAAGATCTTTGTAGGAAATGTTGCCGGAGGTTGGGGCTCTCGGAGCCCAATGCACTTGTCACAGGATTAGCAACAAGCACTTACTTGCAAAAGTATGCACAGCACAGAGTTCAAGTATTGCAGCCTACACAAGGGATTCTGACCTCAAACTTGGTGAGAGGGCACCTCGGGCCTCGAAAGACATAAAAACTTACCTCCTGTGTTGCTGAGCCTTTCAGGGTCTGGAGGAGCTCATGATCAGCAGACCGGTCATCAGTGTTGCGGTGCCTGCGAATGCAGGGGAGTGACTCCTTCACTCCAAGGGAGATTATCTCCAGGTGTCTTGAATGCTCCACAGGTCCAACATGGATCATGTACTGTGCATGGGCACAGACAATGCAGCAGACTGAGAGGGAGGCAAAGTCAGGCCCAAAACGAAGTCCAGCGAAGTCCAGAGTGCCCAGACGGCCGAAGTGCAGTGGTTTCACTTCTGAATCTTGTGCACAACGAATCTAAGGTCCTACAACCAGGTAAACCCTTAAGTACCCACGGTAGACGGTTGGAAAGATTCAAGGGACCCTCCCAGGGGAGGATCTGGACAGAGGGGAGGTTACTCCGATGTCATTTGTCCACTTTCATCCCAGAGCGGGAGACAATGGCTCCCAGGACTTTTTTGAGTTGAACTATGCACAAAGACACCAAAATTACTCCCGTGCAGGCTTTCAGGTCCTGGCAAGCGCGCCCACCCAGCCCTAATACACTAATTAAATAGGTGGTCACACCTCCCTGAGAGAGGATGTCTATTGTGCTGCCTTCCCCTGCTCGAGCTTGGCTCAGCAGTAGGAGGGCAGAAATGTGTCTCTGGTCGGCAGCAGCCATTTGTGCTGTCCAGAGATAAAAGGGTGGTACCGGGACACTGAGGGCCCCACAAAGGACCTTCCTGGTGTGTGGAATCATTCCTCATGCACTGGTTACCAGTGTGGGGGTATGATTCCCACATGTTTTTTTTTTTTTTAAAACCTTTATTGAATTATCAAAGCATTACAATCTCAGGCCTACAACTACAGGGGCCGGCCGCAAACTCAGGATATAGATTCAGGTGGCGTGCAAATATATACGACCGAGTAATATCAACGAGACAAGCATGGCATATGATTGTATGTGCCACTAAGCGAAGGATATCAAAGGTTTCATTTTTTAGTTATGAAGAAGCAGTAGTGGCTGCACTATCGATGGCGTCACACCGTAGAACACCGTAGAATAGAATTAAGAAGAGATGGGGGGGGGACGTACCCCGCATTGCAATCAGAACCAGGTGACGAGCATTACAGCCTTAAACAAACTACGCCCGCTGAAGCAGACTAGGAGTAAAAATCAGTATAAAAGCGAACGATTCAGCTAGAGCAGCATCCCGGAAACCCACCCTCCAGAGACAGTGAGGCATAGGCAATATAGACGCCAGATAGAGAGAGAAGTGAGATAGAGAGAGACAGCCAACCTACTGAAGAGGAAGGAAAGCCCAACCGAAGAGAAAGAGGAAAAGAAAGAGACCATAGAACAAAACAAACTAAAATAATAAACCCCCCCAACACCCACTACCCTGCACCCCTGTAATGGCTACGGCCAACCCCACTAACAGCGTGCCTGTCGCCCCGGAACTGCCCTAAAGAAAGGAAAGAAAGCGGAGGAGGAGAGCAATAAACACACTCCCGGTCCTCGTAACCCCCCACCAGCAGCAACCTTCCCAAAATTCAATGTCGACCATTAAAGCAAGTACTGAACACACACATGGGGAGAACTCCAACAAAAACCTCCCGTCTCCCAGTAGTATACACGGTGCATATCCGTCATAAAGCACATAGAAAGCTAACCCCGAATGTCAAAGTCAACCCTGACCAGTTCGGTTCTTCATGAAAGCCCATGTCGTCCAAGCCACAGCAATCACGAAGAAAGCGAAGCGTCCAAGACAGTTCAAAACAATGGCGACGGATCGAGGAGAGGAGACAAAATGGCGGCATCCGAAAATTCGACAATGGAGGATGAAGAGGGAAGACAAATCTCTCGGAAAGTCACTGAAGAACTGTCTTCGGCGGTAAAAACCTTTAGCAACAATGTTCTGTCGAACAGGAATGGAGCAGGGAAAGCCAACAACGATCACAGGTGCACCCTCCATGAGGCCAGAGTCATCAAAATAGGCTAAAACAGACTTCCGTCCAGGGATCTCTAAATGGTGCGGAGAATAATCCACGGGGTCCAAGGCATGCTGACAACTTGCCGGATTATCCACTTCTGGTTCCAAGTGTATGTTATCCAGCTTTACAGACATTCGTTGGCACAGGACGGCAAAGTGAGAGTGGAGCGCCCCAATGGTGGCCATTACGGACCTCAGCGATGGTGCGCCGTCAGTCCCCCCCATCTCCTCCGGCATGAGACGAGGCAGGATTTGGACCCCTGAAACACCGTCCAGGAACCAGGCACACACGGGGCTTATGACAACAGCGAGCGCTCACACAACAGGCAGGGTCGGTATTTCGCCACTCGCGGGGGCCGCCACGACATTCCGGGCTCCCCAGGGCGTCACCGGGCATAGGACCCCCGACCGTGGTCACCGATATCACATGCGTCACTGTGCCGTGTCCTTGGATTAAGCCGGTTACTCAGTTGCCAACTGAAAGTAGAAGTATTGAACCGAGATCGGGAGACCGGAAGCAACCCTGGTCCCACAGCCGATGTTGATCACTTCCAACCCGGATGGGCCAGAAATCGAGGTCCCGGCGGAAGCCCTGGAATAGGCCGAGAAGTAAATTCGACGTAACTTTGTCACCCGGTAAGTTGGAGAGTCCGGGTTTGCACCGCAGGAGTCAGGAGCACTTCATACATGTGGGAGTCCGGCGTGCGTGAAGGATGAAAGGCAGGATATATGAGCTACCGGTGGAGGTCGGCGGAGCCGGGAGCTTATGCGGCCATCTTGGATCGTAGCGTAACTCCTCCCCCGATTCCAACATGTTTGACACCAAACACGATAGGGTTGGCTGAGCCGTCTTCGAGATGGTCATCACGCGGTCATGTAATGCCCCTCTATATATAGTATATGGCTGCTTCACTGACAACCCGGGAAAATTGACTTCTTAGGCTGCAGGGGTGTCCTGCTCATGCATGGGTACCCTCTCTCTTAGAACCAAGCACCCTGCCCTCAGGATTGTAAAGGCCTACTTTAGGGGTGACTTATAGGTTTTAAGTGCAGTGACCCTTAGATATAGTAAACCTATATCTTAAGTAAGTGGTTCATGCACCCACTTACACAGGCTGCAATGGCAGGCCTGTAGGTTCATTTTGAATGGTCTCTCTCATGGGTGGCAAAATACATGCTGCAGCCAATGGGAGACCTCTGGAGTACCTAGGCCCTGGGTACATAGGTACCATATACTAGGGACTGACAGTGGTAACCCAGTATCCAATCTGGGGTGTACCTATGTACATGCATAACAGTTTAGGGAGAAAGCAGAAAGACTGGGGTCCTGATTAGCAGGATCCCAGTCAGACTACTCAAAAACAGCATTACATCCAGCAAAAAGTGGGGGTAACCATAAGAAGCAGATCCTACTTTCCTACATGGAGGGTGATTTTAAAACAGCTCTATGAAGTGCACAAGCATCCCATTCAACCTAGTCCTATGTGCCAGGCTTTCTCTGGGGGGTAATCAGTATTTTCTGCGTGAGTAGGACATTGCCTATTCAAGTGACGTGTTAGCCCCTCCCTTCCATCCTGCCCAGGCAAGGCCATCAGAATGCAGATGTATGTAGATGGGTAATCAGACACACATATCCTTCCTGTATTGTAGCTGTCTAGAGGGACTGCACAAATTGTGCTGTCAATCATCCCAGATGTGTATTGGAGAAAGGGTGTCAGACAAACGGAGCAGTAAGTGCAGAGAAATGTCGACTTTCTAAAAGTTGCATTTCTAAAACAGTAACGTTAAATCCAGCTTCACCAGTAAGGAGGATTTATCATTACCATTCCAAACATATAAAGAATGAAAAAGCTACTCCTCTCGGATAAGAAATTCCAGCAAAAAAGTGTGTTAAGGAATTCCCAATGCTCGCCTATGAGAGGAGGAGGCCTCACAACAGTGAAAAACGAAATAGGCAGTTTGTCACTACCAGTACATGCAAAACATAAAGGTAAATGTTCTACCTTTTACTTACATAGCACCCTGCCCTTTGGGTTACTTAGGGTCTACATTAGGGGTGTCTTGTATTTAATAAAAGGGATGTTTAAATCGTGGCTATAGTCGACGTGGCAGTAAACAACACACACATGCAGCAGCAGGCCTGAGACAGGTTTTAGTGCTGCAGGCCCACTAGTAGCATTTGAAATACAGTCCTTGGGTATATGTTATACTACTTTACAAGGGACTTACAAGTAAATCAAATATACCAATCAGGTATACCACAATGCCACCATGTTATGTTATGTTGTTATGTTATGTATTTTGTAAAGCGCGACAGCTGCCCCAGCAACGGGGCGTCCCGGCGCTAGAACCATATCATAACCAGCTGAGAGAGGGAAAAAGGAGACCTACGGGGGGGGAAGAGATGAGTTTTAATAGCTTTACGGAAAGGTGAGAGGTTGTCGATGCAGCGGATGTGGAGGGGAAGGGAGTTCCATAATTTTGCCCCTAGCAGTCTGAAAGATCGTCCTCCGATGCGACAGAACTTTGTGTGGGGGACCAAGACTAGATGTTGCCCTCTGGAGCGGAGGTTGCGTTGGGGGTTGTAGGGTGTTAACAGCGGGCGCAGGAGCTCGGGTCCCTCGGTTTTCAGAATTTTAAAGGCAAAGGTGAGGGCCTTGAATTGGATGCGGGCTTCCACGGGCAGCCAGTGAAGTTTGTGAATGGTAGCTCTCGCGGAGTACCTTCTAGGCAGGCCTACAATTGCCCTGGCCGCAGAATTCTGTATACGTTGGAATCTCTTGATTTCAGCTTTGTTAGCTCCTAGCAACAGGACACTCGCGTAGTCCAGCCGGGCAAGGATGGTCGATTGTACAATGAGTTGCTGCGTTTTGGGGTCGAAGAAGCCTAGAATGGAATTGAGGCTTCTCAGTAATCCAATACAAGTCGCAGCAACTTTTTGGTGTGGGCCTGGAAATTGAGTGCAGAGTCTAGCCATACTCCTAGGTTTTTTGCCAGAGTTTTTTGGGGGGGGCTGGACCCAGTGAGCAGGGCCACCAGAGGTCACTCCAGCTGTTGGGGTTCTTGCCCAAGATCAGCACCTTGGTTTTTCCTCCATTCAGTTGAAGGCAGTTTGCCGTCATCCAATTGGCGACGGCGGTCAGTCCATCCCTGAATCTAGTGGCATCGGGGGAGGGCGCCTCATTAAGGGTGATAACCAACTGTGTGTCGTCGGCGTACGACACCATTGTGAGATCCCACTTTTTGGCAACTTCCGCCAGAGGTTGCATATAAAGATTAAAAAGAGATGGACTGAGGGCAGAGCCCTGTGGGACTCCTTGTCCTATCTCTTGAGGTTGGGAGATGAAAGGGGGGGCTGACACCCTGAAGGACCTATTCGTAAGAAACGACCGGAACCATTCCAGTGCCGAGTCTATGATCCCGATGTTTTCCAGGCGTTTTAGAAGGATGTCATGGGAGACCGTATCAAAGGCCGCGCTGAGATCGAGCAGTATCAGCGCGGCACTTTTACCGGTGTCCATGATTTTCCGCAAATGTTCCGTGGAGGTAAGGAGAGCGGATTCCGTACTATGGCCCGGCCTGATTCCATGTTGGGAGGGGTCCAGGATGTTATTTTCCGCTATATGGTCATAAGTACTTTGTTCGCGTGGGCCTCTGCTAGTTTGGCCACCCATGGGAGCAATGAGACGGGCCGGTAGTTCTCCGGTTTGGAGGGGTCTAGGGTGGGTTTCTTTATAATGGGAGTGACCCAGGCCTGTTTCCAGCCGATGGGTACTGTGGCTGAGGCGAATGAGAGATTGAGGAGTGAGGTCAAAGATGGAAGGAAGAAGTCCAAGGCTCCCAGAAAAAGGACTGGATCTGCCGTGGCACCGGATTTCACCTTCCTGCAAAGTTTGGTTAGTTCCTTGTGAGAGATAGCTGGGAGGCAGGTGAGCCTGGAGCCCTCGAATGTGGCGTTGGGGGAGTTGATGTCCTCTGGAGGGTTGTGAGTGAAGGAATTGTAGATCTTCCTCACCTTTTCAGTGAAGAAGGTAGCTAGGTCTTCACACTGCTGAGTGGTAGAGATGTGAGAGGCAGGCTTGTCGCCATTTTGAAGTTTTTGGACGATTTTGAAAATAGTTTTCGTTGGTTGATTGCTTTATTTCGATATGCATATATCATAAAAGCAGTACAAAAGATAAAAACAGCATGTCGAAAAAGTATGACTGAACATTAGGAAAAAGAGTAAAACACATTTGGTGAGCATAAATTAGTTAAAAAATGATTAAATTGAAATGGACAGTCTTCTAAGTCTAATCAACCAGGCCCATTTTAAAAACTTGGAAACGGCACATACAATGGGAGGGGCTGTATTGGTTAAAAGAATCCGAAGGGCAACAGAATACTGACGGGTACCCAATTCTCTGCAGATAGGTCCAAGCCAACGTGATCTGGGGCGTCCATAGTCCGGGCATTCAAAGAGAAAGTGTGGCACCGTCTCAGGTTTATCAAGACAAAGGGCACAGTGGCGTGTTGAGGAAAATAGTTTTCGTGGGGTTGGGGCTTGCTTTGATCTCATTAGCGTAGAAGGCTGCACGAGCTGCCGCAATTCAGATTCAGATTGCCGCAAGTCACTAGTGCAAGTAACCGAAACTCAAGAAATGGGACAGCAATACAGACTGATAGAGCAAACAACGATTTAGGTGACGGTGAATGGCAAGCCCACATACTACACAGATCCTGAGGAGTTGGCACATTTTCATGTTGGACTGGATGGCTGGAGTATCCACACAAAGCCATCATCACCAAAAAGCCACAGCTCCATATCACAAGACGACAAATGATCTCAGCTTCCTCATAGATCACAAGACTGCCCCTTCCAGAAACAGACTAAGAAAGAGAAGTAATCAGAAGTAATAGCGTATTTAAATAAAATGCAATAATTTAGATGTTTATAAATGTGCAGAAATTAACATGCAAGCAAAACTAAAAGAAAATGTTTTAAAACAATGAAAATGTACACAGCAGTCACAATTACTTGTGCTAGGCTTCAAATCTGTTCAGTTCAAATGTTAAAGGTCTTTCTTTAGAAATGCTAACACACACACATTTTTGTGAGAATGGGATCATGTGCAATGAAGATATGACACAAATGTATGCTCTTGACCCCCGCTACAAGAAGCTATTTCATAATAAGATTCTCTTTTTATACCATAATTCGCAAATTTTGTACAAATATTCTCGTTTCACCAGAAACGTATTGGTAGGATTGATTAGTTTGCTGCTTAGAATGGAAACTGTGCAAACTATATGAAGAATCAGCAAAAAACGTGATTGCTGACCCCTTAAACAAACTTGTATTTTCTTTCCGGGTGATGTCATTGTAAACATTTTTATTTTTCCATAAATGATGATTCAACTTCTCCATTACCTTCTTTAGTTCGAATGATAGAACTGTACAAGTGTACATGGGAAAGCTAAGCCATAAGTGAAGATGAGCCTGTTCGATATTAGTTGCAACAAATTTGGTTAACATATTTAATAGTTTATTGTCTGCTTGAAGATATGATGAGGAGTTATCCGGCTCCCAAGAAACCTTCAAACACTGATCGGATGGAAGAAGACTGGAGAGGCAACGGTTGCATATTCTAACAAAATGTGTTTTTTATATAAGTGTGTGCTCCTAGATTAGTTCAGATTTCTTCTCTGGACTTCTTGCCATTCACTTCTCAGACTTCTGTTCTTTACCTCACTTGCCAACCTAATGCTAGCTTGCTTTTGCAGACTTTGGTCTGCAGAACTTTGATTGAGAATGTTTTCCCATTTGCTCCAGATCCTGTGCTATATTGCACTGAGACTGTACTGAGTTTCTTGAACTTCTCTTTATGGGATGTTCTGCCCTGATTTTTCTCATTTATTGAACTGAATTTATCAAAGCGTTATGCTTGCTCTATATAGAGCTCTTAATGAGTTTCTAACTGACCCTTTCTCTAAATATTTTGAATAGGGATTCTTTCCTTTATGGAACGCGCTTATTAATAGTCTATGTATTGTATTGATTAAAGTTAATTGAAATATTGATTTATGGATAAAGCTGACCAAATAAAGAGGAGCTACTAAAGATTTCATCTTAAAAAACATTTACAACTTTTTAAAACTCTCTTCATTCACTCACACCAAATATTGACTAGTGATGATAAATCGTTGAAGTGATTAATGATTTAATTTCTCTTCTCGCTTCAATGGCCAAGGTCCGTCGGCCTGACCGAGTGAGTGTTAGGCTAGTACATTTTGTAAATAATTATACTTAATTTAAGCTGACTCTTGCTCCAGCAGAACTGTGATAAATCTAGATTACCATTGAATCCAATGACATTGCCGAAAAAAGAGTCCTACAACCAACTACTGGAAATTGACATGGCTAAATGAGTACATTTCAGCCGGTTGTAGTATGATGATCCATCGTGTACTTTGATTTTGCGCGCGTTTACAGAGCGTCATTTACATCGCAACGGCGCTTACATCGCCATTGTTTGCATCGCGGGTTGTTGCGATGCTAGTGCGGCCATATCATTGGATAGCGTGTCACATCGCAGAGGTTACCTGGAACTTCCTCCCGACCGACCTGCGCCTGACCCAAGACCACCTCTCCTTCAGGAAGAAGCTGAAGACCTGGCTGTTCGAGCAGTAACGGCACCCCCCTCCCCCAGCGCCTTGAGACCCTACGGGTAAGTAGTGCGCTCTACAAATGTCTTTGATTGATTGATTGATTACGTCGCGCGACATGAAAACGCAATGTTTGTGCCAGGTTTAAAATCTTTATAGCATGGGCGTCTGCAGGGGAGGGCAAGGGGGGGCACTTGCCCCCCCCCTGGAACACCGGTCCGTCACTATTGACAGCCCCCACAGTGGTGTTTGTCTGCAGGGCCGTCAATTTTAAAAGCGTGAGAAAGCGCTTGCAATGACAGCCCTGCTTGATGAGCGGGAAAACTGCTGCTGATGGGCAAGAGAGAAGGTCCGGGCCTGGCTGCTCCCACAGCTTGAAGCAGAGGCCACCTAGAGTCAAATTTCGGGGAGGGGGGGCACATTTTTCAAGCTAAGGAAGAGTGGAGCTGATGCCAGGAGCCCTAGGAAGGGGTGAAAACCATCAAAGCCTCATTAACGCCGGCACCGAATTACACAATTCGCCCAGTGATGCAATGAGTGTGTCTCCCTGTTTTTTGCGAGATCAATTGGAAAGTCCTTCTGTGCACTTGTGATTTATTCGTACTCAAGCTATATTCCTTTCTTTTGTTGGTACTACTACATCCTGGTGCGTACTTTTTAGGTGCCCTTTCGTATACCATATCTTGTGTGGTACAGACACTTCTGTTCCGATGGATGTGTGCACTTTTCAGCGAACATTACAGTTTCATCAATTTCTTTTCCATGGTAATAATCAGTTTTAAATCTTTTTCATTTGTCAACAAAATATTTTAATTCATATTTTGGTTTCCATTGTTAACTGTTGTTATACGTTTTTTAATATATCCATTATTTGTCAAATAAAATGATGGAAATATTAAAAAACAGTTAACAATGCAAACCAAATTATGAATTAAAATATTTTGTTGACAACAGAAAAAGAGTTAAAACTGAACAGAAGTGTCTGCACCACACACAATATGCCTGTTTTTTGCACGATAAGCACTAGTATTACAGAAGGGTCTGCAATTAGATGGATTAAAGAGTTTACGCCTTGAGCTCCAAGGTGTTCATTGCAGCATCGAGTGTGGCCCCTGGACCACTGTCTGTGCTTACTGTCGCCTGACATGATTCCCGAAGGGAAAGCTATCCCACAGAGACCACTTTTCTTTTCTTAATCATGTACCAACTGCAGTTCAGTGTTGGCATCAGATCAATGGTTTGTGATTGCCATTGCGTTTGAAAACCATTGATACATGTCCTTGTAAATTGCAATTTGAAGATGGCGCCCTTTTCACTGCCCCTCCAAAGTCCAATATGGAGTAAGATGCAGAACCCCTTTTGTCAATCATAAATGTTATACACAACTCCAAAAAGGGGTTTTGCAGCAGCAACCACTGTGATGCTGCAAATTGTAAGCTTTATGACCACAAAATCCTTTTGTATTAAAGGGCCCTAGTTTTTTAGATAACGCAGGAAGTGCAGTGAAAGGAATGACGCTACAAATGAGTAGTGCCTTTAATGCACTGGAAATGCTAGGATCTCCAATCTACCTCTCTACCTCTCTCTCTCTCTACCTCTCTCTCTCCACCTCTCCCTACCTCTCTACCTCTCTCTCTACCTCTCTCTCTACGTCTCTCTCTCTCTCTATGTCTCTCTTTACCTCTACCTCTGCCTACCTCTCTACACCTCTCTCTACACCTCTCTACCTCTCGCTATCTCTCTCTCTCTACCTCTCTCTCTCTACCTCTCTCTCTACCTCTCTCTCCACCTCTCTCCACCTCTCTCTCTACCTCTCTACCTCTCTCTCTCTACGTCTCTCTATACGTCTCTCTCTCTCTGTCTCTCGTTACCTCTACCTCTACCTACCTCTCTACACCTCTCTCTACACCTCTCTACCTCTCGCTATCTCTCTCTCTCTCTACCTCTCTCTCTACCTCTCTCTCTCTATCCTTCCTCTCTACCTCCCTCTCTCTCTACCTCGCTCTCTCCGCCTCTCCCTCTCTATCTCTCTCTCTCTCTACCTCTCTCTCTCCACCCCTCTCTCTCTCTACCTCTCTACCACTACCTCTCTACCTCTACCTCTCTCTCTACCTCTCTCTCTCTACCCCTCTCTCTACCTCTCTCTCTCTACCTCTCTCTCTACGTCTCTCTCTCTCTGTCTCTCTTTACCTCTACCTCTACCTACCTCTCTACACCTCTCTCTACACCTCTCTACCTCTCCCTATCTCTCTCTCTCTCTCTACTTCTGTCTCTCTCTCTACCTCTGTCTCTCTCTCTACCCCTCTCTCTCTACCTCTCTCTCTCTACCTCTCTCTCTTTACCTCTACCTCTCTACCTCTCTCTCTTCACCTCTCTCTCTCTACCCCTCTCTCTCTACCTCTCTCTCTCTCTACCTCTCTCTCTACCTCTCTCTCTACCTCTCTCTCTCTACCTCTCTCTCTCCACCTCTCTCTCTTGCTACCTCTCTACCACTAACTCTCTACCTATCTCTCTACCTCTCTCTCTCTACCTCTCTCTCTCTCTACCTCTGCCTCTCTACCTCTCACTCCCTCTACCTCTCTCTCAACCTCTCTCTCTACCTCTCTACCTCTACCTCTCTCTCTACCTCTCGCTCTACCTCTCTCTCTTTACCTCTCTACCTCTCTCTCTCCACCTTTCTCTCTCTCTCTCTCTCTACCTCTCCCTCTCTATCCCTCTCTCTCTCTACCTCTCTCTCTCCACCTTTCTCTCTCTCTACCTCTCTACCACTACCTCTCTACCTCTACCTCTCTCTCTACCTATCTCTCTACCTCTCTACCTACGTCTCTTTCTCTCTCTACTTCTCTCTACACTTCTCTCTACACCTCTCTCTACACCTCTCTCTCTCTCTCTACCTCTCTCTCTCCACCTCTATCTCTCTCTCTCTACCTCTCTCTCTCTACCTCTCTCTCTCTACCTCTATCTCTCTCTCTCTACCTCTCTACCTCTACCTCTCTCTCTACTTCTACCTCTCTCTCTCTACCTCTCGCTCTACCTCTACCTCTCTCTCTCTACCTCTCTCTCCCTACCTCTCTCTCTCCCTACCTCTACCTCTCTCTCCCTACCTCTACCTATCTCTCTCTACTTCTCTCTTCCTCTCTCTCTCTACCTCTCTCTCTCTACCTCTCTCTCTACCTCTTTATCTCTTTACCTCTCTCACCCTCTCTAACTCTCCCACTCTCTCTCTACCTCTCTCTCTACCTTTCTCCCTCTACCTCTCTTTCTCTCTCTTTCGCTACCTCTCCCTCTATCTCTATACCTCTCTCTCTACCATTACACCTCTACCTCTCTCTACCTCTCTCTCTCTCCCTACCTCTACCTCTACCTCTTTCTACCTCTTTCTTCCTCTCTACCTCTCTCTCTACTTCTCTCTACCCCTGTCTCTCTACGTCTCCACACCTCTCTCTCTCTACCTCTCTACACCTGTCTACCTCTCAACCAGTTGAATTCCGGGAAGCCCAAACCATCAGTATTTAAAATCTGCGCATGAAACGTGGGTAGGATGAGCCGTGCAGCTCAGAAAGGGATGTTCGTTTTACATAATTTGTATTTAATAGAATTAGGAAGCAGGAGAGCAGTCTCACAGTTGAGATATGGATTAACATACACTAGTGACAGCTTTTGAATTGGCTTTAAAACCATTCAAAGATGGCTGCCGCATCTACGTGGGATGTAGTGGACTAAGTGGCAGCCGGAGCCACATAGCACTGCCTGTCATTTAGCAGTGACATAGCCAATAGGTCTCCCCTTTGGGACCTTATAAGTGTTTAGTTATCCAGCACAATATCCTTGGTGCAACAACTTTAAGTGTTGCATGGCTAAACACTTATAAGGTCACAAAGGCGAGACCCATTGGCTATGCCAATGCTTGTTTGTTTTTTCCTCTGTTTCATTGTGGTTGCCAGGTTATCTGCTGTGAAGCCTCACATGATTTTTCTCCCACTCCATGAGTTTCTTTGTTTATTTAAGCTCTTTGTCTTATTAGATTTTTTTATTTGTTTATTTAATACTTGTGCTCAATCATGTCGGAGGATGGTGATGAAGTAAAAATGTTGCCCCCCCTTGGAAAAATTTCTGCGGACGCCCATGCTTTATAGCCAATGAGTGATTGGGGGGGTATATACCGTATTGCCCACCGTTTGTATTTCTGTTGTGGATGTGAGCAGCCGTGACCCTGTGTACAGACTTTTAAATCGGTAAGTGACGAAATACTTTTTATTCCTGTACATCCTCTTGTCCTGCTACCCACCTCCCTAGAGCTACATCCATCCACTCAGGCATTCCTTTTGTTTGCCCAGTCCTTGCCGCATTTTTAATTCATTGTTTTTCGTCTCCCACAGCCTCAGCTATAGGGGCCAGATCAGGAAATCGAGGCCATTGCGTCCCTCTCCTGCCACTCCACAACAGTCTTAGTGGGGTACTAGGGAGTAAAGTGTGATTCGGCTGTATTTGGGACTTTATTGTAAATCAGAGTTTCAGTTGTAGCACCCGGATACCTCAGCGAACCGAGGGTGTCCCTTCACGCAGCTCTTCAGGGGGTGGTGTTCCAGGGATGTAGAGATCACGGCCTTTTGATGCATGCTTCCAAAAGTTGAATTACAAAAACATTTTTTGAGATTTATTTTGAACAACAATCCGCGCAACCGAACTCGCCAAAAGTTGCGAAGTGAGTGCGTAGGTGTAGTATGGTCAACTTTCTCTCGATTTAGACGAGTGAACTCAAATCCCCTCAAGAGGGGTGGCACACTTGTATAAGGGAATGCCTACTAGCTCCTGACAAATTCCAAGCATGTGCTCCTATTCGGAAGGAGAGTTGGGAATATGGTGAGATAACCTCTGTGGCCCAAAATGAAATAATTAAAACTTTAGGTGGAACCAGCTGGAGGGGCGATTTTCGAGCTGTCACAGGAAGATTAACCTGGAAGGGCATTTATTACCATAGCACAGTC
This sequence comes from Lissotriton vulgaris, assembly GCF_964263255.1. Taxonomy (NCBI): domain Eukaryota; kingdom Metazoa; phylum Chordata; class Amphibia; order Caudata; family Salamandridae; genus Lissotriton; species Lissotriton vulgaris. The sequence goes on from NC_141697.1 coordinate 460,877,952, forward strand.
TGTAAAGGCCTAAAAGAACCGCCCTGTCAGCCAAACTACTTTCTACAAAACACAGCTCCTACTGGAAGGAGAAACTTGGCACAAAAGGCAGTACAATAGCACTGTGACTAGGTACAACTGCTGCCATTATAGGCTATTAAATACTTGGCAGGATGAGAATGGATCAGACTACCCCAATCACTGGCAGCAATCACCCCTACACCCACACACCAGCTCAGTGGATTAACGGGTCTTCCCTAGCAGCCTTGGCACACTATATGATCACGGATTCTGTGAGAGTGGAACATCTTTCCACTCTCTTAATTGTCGAGAATAACTGGTACCTCCAATCCAGCCTCTTTCTTGTCCGTCATTACGGACATGGAGGCCGTGTGCCCTGCTTGTAGGCAGTGGTCGAAGTGGGGGAAAAAAAGTAGGGGAACTGTGGGCGGAGAATAAGGGGGCGGGAATAAACCGAAGATTGGATCAGTGGGTGGAGTCAGAGGTGTGGCTAGAAATAGCAAAACATACCAATTTTGAGTATGTTGGGTATTTCATTGACCAGTTATAGCTTATAACGTTATTTATTCAAACAATGGATAAACATGTTTATTTGAGGTTTAATATATAAGTTGTTTACATCAAAATACATTTACAATGTGGGACATGTTTCCAATCACAGAATGTCCCGAATACGATTATAAGTGGAATCATCAGCCATTTGTCTCGGAGCCATGCAGTTTCTTTCATTAGCACTTCCTCTCCCTTTTTCGAACCATTTCTGAACATAAAATTCAGGTTTAAATTCTATGCCAGGAGGCCCTATGATTTTTATGAACATTATAGAAGATATTTCTCCTTGTTATGCCTTCCCTGGGAGGTGCAAGATTTTGACGCATTCCTAGGATTACAAGTCCCTGTAAATCTGTGATTGCATCAAAAACCGTGGGCGTTGCGTGGGAGACGTTTATTGTTGTAAGAAAACTACTGGGCTTACAAGGAACTCTGCAGTGATTTATGTGTTTTTAAGAGTGAGTCATTATGCTGCGCAGTTCTGCTGTTTTTTGTTAATGGGGGCCGATTTTGCTGCATTCTCCGATGCAACACCCACAGCAACACCACCCAGTAAGACAACGCAGTAGCTTGCGTTGCATTGCTCCATATTTATGAAGCCATTCAAAGACATGCAAAGTGGCTTAACATGGCTTTTAAATTATTAATTGGAGCTTTGTGTTGTGCATGTACCACGATGCATGGTGAAAGCATGATGCAAGGCCCTTGTAATCATGCACCTTAGTCTTGTGTGCATGCAAATTCTGCAGTTCAAGTCCCTGTTGAGTTGCATTAGTACTGCTGGAACAAGTCCAATGGAGAAACCAATGGGTAAGGTGGACTGGCCTCAAGGGTCCTGTGACCTCCGTGACAAAGTCACTGCTGCTCTAGGGTGTGCCTCTTCTTTGGCCTGCCTGCAAGACTGGAGGTGAACTGCAGTATGGATTGTGGTGGACAGGCCTTCAAGTTTAACCCACAATCGCCACAGGTAGGGTCCACATGCTGGTGCTAAGAGACCAGAGATTCTATGGTCTAGGAGGGCCTTTTAAGGTCTAGTAGGGCCTTCTAGTCTACGAGGGGACTATGCTCCCTCAGGAGAGTGGTCTGATGAACTAGTCACGAAGGCTGGACCAGGTTTCCTAGGTCCAAATTCAGTAGCTCTGGCCATAGTGTCATTTCGTATCCACCCCAAACACCGGTCTACCCCACTGAGTGAAACTAGCACTGTCTCCAGCTACAACCCAATGCACTGCCTGAAAAACAGTAAAAACTTTCTGTAAAAAGAAAACACTCATAGGGAATGCAGGATTATGTAAAGCATGCGAAATATAAGCAGGAACAACCTGTTACCTTAACTCTTTTACTCTCATTGTTCAAAAATCAATGAGTTTTTTTTGTCTCAAACATTGAGGACATGAATACAGGGCTCTTCCTGAACACAAGTGTTAAACAGGGCTCAAAAGAGAAAGGGACTCTTTAGGACAATCTGATCTGACTCACAGAAACCCACAAGGGCTCCTTCATATTCATGTCAGCCAGCTAGCCGCTCAAACATAGTACAGTACATATGTATTCAAGTGTCCTGCAAAGGATACCTTTTGAATTGTACTGCTTGGCCAACTCTTCTACTCACAAAAAACAAAAACGATCTTGACAGTAAAAGGCACAATTATATTTTCATTCTGGAAATGACAAAAAGCAGTAACCCACTGAGCTATGCACGTAAAATATTGCTCTTTGATATGCATGCTACAAATTCTTTGCAGCAGGCGTATTAACCCTCTGTGCTACCTTAGATGAGTCAAAACAGCCATTAGACAAAACTCCCCACCCATCTCTCTCCAGTAGGTACATTGAGCACCAGAGTTCTCTTGGCACTTTTATTGTTGCCCGAAACCTGCTGAATGTACAAAGAGCTTTGCAGTGTTTTTAAAACTCCTGCACTGCTACCAAACCGTCCCTCCAAACTAAACCGGCCCCTACCCTTCCAGTCACCCCGGGAAATGCCTGATGCCTGGAAGGGCCAGTCTGGCCTAGGTACTGTAAAGCCTTTTTCAATGCAATACTGCAGATATGTAAGCTTATTTAATGTAAACGTCACAAATCACTGTTAGTGTAAGACTCAGATTCTTCCTGAAAATCCCTTGAATTGGGTTCCTGCATGAATGATACACATGAGCAGTTTGGTACATAAAAGAATGCCTCTGGGTAGACTTTTGAGGTAAGCACATTAATGTTAACCTAAGGACCCTCACACAGGACCACTTGCCTTTTTAGGTCTCGGCGTCAACGCGCGGAAGCGCGTCTCCGCCGAGATCTTTTGTCAGCGACTATCATTCCCAGGAGACAGTCCTGGCCACGCGCATCCTTCCAGGCGATTTGTAACTGGAACGCGCGCTGTGGCCAGGCGCTGTCTCCTGGGAAGCGCAAGCACCACACACGCATGCGCATACACACACACAGGCGCCCATGCACGCACGCACATACATACATACAGAGACACCAACCCTGACTCATACACACGCGCGCGCACACACACAAGTGCACCGAGGCCCCCCCTCCCCCTCCCCCTCCCCCGCCGTCACCGTCGCGCACATACATACACACACACACACGAGCATACACACACACAAGTGCACCAATCGCGCTCCAGACCCCCCTCCCCCTCCCCCGCCGTCACCGTCGCGCACATACATACACACACACACACGAGCATACACACACACAAGTGCACCAATCGCGCTCCAGAACTTACCTTACCTCAGCACGCGGCGCCCAACCTCCTGCTGGCGCGGCCCCGGGGCTCTACACCGCTCACAGGAGCCCCGGGCCGCGAGACGCAACGACTCCGCCTGCCTCCTCTTCCGGTGTGAACGTGGCCCCGCCCCCGTCACAGGCGACCGTGCCTGACTTCCGGGGCGGCCGCGAGTTCAATGAAATGCAATAAATACCATAAATGCAATTGTATTCAATAGCTGATTAATAGGTTTTCCAAGCCCTCACCTAACGGTGTTTAAACAGGATTTAAATTAATGCTTACAATTCTGCCCGGAGCATCCTGCTCCTGCTTCATTCTAAGAACAAAGTTACCATAACTCCTTGCTAAGCAAAGCTCAGCAGTTGTATGCACCAGTGTTTCATCTGCCAACAATTTACATGTTTAAATTATGAATGGTTGAGTATGCAATCATCCCCTTTTGCACAACACAAATACAACACAGGCAACGTTCCAGGGATTCGCTGTTAGTTCTCAAAATGGACACTGATGAAAGACGCTTTGTTTACATCACCCATTGATTGAACTCATGCAAGAAAATCGCTTGCCGTACTGCCAAATTCTGTCTCTCTCTCGTTGAACCCGCATCAACATTTTGGATTAAAGCATACAGTGAATTCCAACAGCCCTCAAGCCAACGTGCGATAGAATGTGAACGTTTATATTCAAACATATTCAGAAGGACGCGACCACAGAGTTAAAAACAAGCATTGGAAAAGCCAATAGGTCTCGCCTACATAAGGTATTGGGTTTGTCAATGCTTGGTGGTGGTGAGTGGTGAGTGCAGAGTGGTGAGTGCAGAGTGGTGAGTGCAGAGTGGTGAGGGCAGAGTGGTGAGTGCAGAGTGGTGAGGGCAGAGTGGTGAGGGCAGAGTGGTGAGGGCAGAGTGGCGAGTGCAGAGTGGTGAGTGCAGAGTGGTGAGTGCAGAGTGGTGAGGGCAGAGTGGTGGTGAGTGCAGAGTGGTGGTGAGTGCAGAGTGGTGGTGAGGGCAGAGTGGTGAGGGCAAAGTGGTGAGGGCAGAGTGGTGAGGGCAGAGTGGTGAGTGCAGAGTGGTGAGTGCAGAGTGGTGAGTGCAGAGTGGTGAGTGCAAAGTGGTGAGTGCAGAGTGGTGAGTGCAGAGTGGTGAGGGCAGAGTGGTGAGGGCAGAGTGGTGAGTGCAGAGTGGTGGTGAGTGCAGAGTGGTGGTGAGTGCAGAGTGGTGGTGAGTGCAGAGTGGTGGTGAGTGCAGAGTGGTGAGTGCAGAGTGGTGAGTGCAGAGTGGTGAGTTCAGAGTAGTGAGTGCAGAGTGGTGAGTGCAGAGTGGTGAGTGGTGCAGAGTGGTGAGTGCAGAGTGGTGAGTGGTGCAGAGTGGTGAGTGGTGCAGAGTGGTGAGTGCAGAGTGGTGAGGGCAGAGTGGTGAGTGGTGAGTGCAGAGTGGTGAGTGCAGAGTGGTGAGTGCAGAGTGGTGAGTGCAGAGTGGTGGTGAGTGCAGAGTGGTGGTGAGTGCAGAGTGGTGGTGAGTGCAGAGTGTTGGTGAGTGCAGAGTGGTGGTGAGTGCAGAGTGGTGAGTGGTGAGTGCAGAGTGGTGAGTGGTGAGTGCAGAATGGTGGTGAGTGCAGAGTGATGGTGAGTGCAGAGTGGTGAGGGCAGAGTGGTGAGTGCAGAGTGGTGAGTGCAGAGTGGTGAGGGCAGAGTGGTGAGGGCAGAGTGGTGAGGGCAGAGTGGTGAGGGCAGAGTGGTGGTGAGTGCAGAGTGGTGGTGAGTGCAGAGTGGTGGTGAGTGCAGGGTGGTGAGTGCAGAGTGGTGGTGAGTGCAGAGTGGTGGTGAGTGCAGAGTGGTGGTGAGTGCAGAGTGGTGGTGAGTGCAGAGTGGTGAGTGCAGAGTGGTGGTGAGTGCAGAGTGGTGAGTGCAGAGTGGTGAGGGCAGAGTGGTGAGGGCAGAGTGGTGAGGGCAGAGTGGTGAGGGCAGAGTGGTGGTGAGTGCAGAGTGGTGGTGAGTGCAGAGTGGTGGTGAGTGCAGAGTGGTGAGTGCAGAGTGGTGAGTGCAGAGTGGTGAGTGCAGAGTGGTGGTGAGTGCAGAGTGGTGGTGAGTGCAGAGTGGTGAGTGGTGAGTGCAGAGTGGTGAGTGGTGAGTGCAGAGTGGTGAGTGGTGAGTGCAGAATGGTGGTGAGTGCAGAGTGGTGAGTGCAGAGTGGTGAGTGCAGAGTGGTGAGTGCAGAGTGGTGAGGGCAGAGTGGTGAGTGCAGAGTGGTGAGGGCAGAGTGGTGAGGGCAGAGTGGTGAGGGCAGAGTGGTGAGTGCAGAGTGGTGAGTGCAGAGTGGTGAGGGCAGAGTGGTGGTGAGTGCAGAGTGGTGGTGAGTGCAGAGTGGTGGTGAGGGCAGAGTGGTGAGGGCAAAGTGGTGAGGGCAGAGTGGTGAGGGCAGAGTGGTGAGAGCAGAGTGGTGAGTGCAGAGTGGTGGTGAGTGCAGAGTGGTGGTGAGTGCAGAGTGGTGAGTGCAGAGTGGTGAGTGCAGAGTGGTGAGTGCAGAGTGGTGAGTGCAGAGTGGTGAGTGCAGAGTGGTGAGGGCAGAGTGGTGAGGGCAGAGTGGTGAGTGCAGAGTGGTGGTGAGTGCAGAGTGGTGGTGAGTGCAGAGTGGTGGTGAGTGCAGAGTGGTGAGTGCAGAGTGGTGAGTGCAGAGTGGTGAGTTCAGAGTAGTGAGTGCAGAGTGGTGAGTGCAGAGTGGTGAGTGGTGCAGAGTGGTGAGTGCAGAGTGGTGAGTGCAGAGTGGTGAGTGCAGAGTGGTGAGTGGTGCAGAGTGGTGAGTGGTGCAGAGTGGTGAGTGCAGAGTGGTGAGTGGTGAGTGCAGAGTGGTGAGTGCAGAGTGGTAGTGCAGAGTGGTGAGTGCAGAGTGGTGGTGAGTGCAGAGTGGTGGTGAGTGCAGAGTGGTGGTGAGTGCAGAGTGGTGGTGAGTGCAGAGTGGTGAGTGGTGAGTGCAGAGTGGTGAGTGGTGAGTGCAGAATGGTGGTGAGTGCAGAGTGGTGGTGAGTGCAGAGTGGTGAGTGCAGAGTGGTGAGTGCAGAGTGGTGAGTGCAGAGTGGTGAGGGAAGAGTGGTGAGGGCAGAGTGGTGAGGGCAGAGTGGTGAGTGCAGAGTGGTGAGGGCAGAGTGGTGAGTGCAGAGTGGTGAGGGCAGAGTGGTGGTGAGTGCAGAGTGGTGGTGAGTGCAGAGTGGTGGTGAGTGCAGAGTGGTGAGTGCAGAGTGGTGGTGAGTGCAGAGTGGTGGTGAGTGCAGAGTGGTGGTGAGTGCAGAGTGGTGGTGAGTGCAGAGTGGTGGTGAGTGCAGAGTGGTGAGTGCAGAGTGGTGGTGAGTGCAGAGTGGTGAGTGCAGAGTGGTGAGGGCAGAGTGGTGAGGGCAGAGTGGTGAGGGCAGAGTGGTGAGGGCAGAGTGGTGAGGGCAGAGTGGTGGTGAGTGCAGAGTGGTGGTGAGTGCAGAGTGGTGGTGAGTTCAGAGTGGTGAGTGCAGAGTGGTGAGTGCAGAGTGGTGAGTGCAGAGTGGTGGTGAGTGCAGAGTGGTGGTGAGTGCAGAGTGGTGGTGAGTGCAGAGTGGTGAGTGGTGAGTGCAGAGTGGTGAGTGGTGAGTGCAGAATGGTGGTGAGTGCAGAGTGGTGGTGAGTGCAGAGTGGTGAGTGCAGAGTGGTGAGGGCAGAGTGGTGAGTGCAGAGTGGTGGTGAGTGCAGAGTGGTGGTGAGTGCAGAGTGGTGGTGAGTGCAGAGTGGTGGTGAGTGCAGAGTGGTGAGTGGTGAGTGCAGAGTGGTGGTGAGTGCAGAGTGGTGGTGAGTGCATAGTGGTGGTGAGTGCAGAGTGGTGAGTGGTGAGTGCAGAGTGGTGAGTGGTGAGTGCAGAGTGGTGGTGAGTGCAGAGTGGTGGTGAGTGCAGAGTGGTGAGTGGTGAGTGCAGAGTGGTGAGTGGTGAGTGCAGAGTGGTGAGTGCAGAGTGCAGAGTGGTGAGTGGTGAGTGGTGAGTGGTGAGTGCAGAGTGGTGAGGGCAGAGTTTTATTTTTGATTTAAAGAAAAAAAATGTCATGAGCAATGCCAATAGCTCTACCTTTAATGATGCCGAGACCATTGCATTGCAAATGCTTGTTGATCTTGCTGTACAGTTCCGGCCTGTGCTTTACTGAGTGTAATCTTTTTGGCAGATGTTTTAAAGTTTGCACCTTTAACATAAACTTTCTAACAAGCAATACAATAATTTGTTTTAACTTCTAGACAATGTTGTACCTTTTTTAGGGCCATGCCGTACAGAATAGAAGTAAAGGTAGAAAGCAGTCATAGTCCTGTGACTTTGAGTCACTTTTAAAGCCGGAGAGATGTTGCTCTTTGTAAACTCATTTACTAATACACAGAAGCCATAATACTATTGCAATTTCTACCAGTCATCTGTCATATGCAAAGGGGCCAATCGGTGACCAAACTAACCTGCAGTTTAGCTATTGATTTCAATTCTGGTTGGCGCTTGACATTTTAGAAGCAAAAATTGAGAAGTAGCGGTAAGGGTTACTTTAAGCACTGCTGCAAAACCGGGCCCCAATAAAAAAACAGCCTCCCACCCCTCCGTCCCATGCCCTTTAGGTCAGTCTGACCTTAATGCAAGGGCCTATTTTTTCATAGTCCGACCCTGGATGAGGTCCGAAAGGGGCTCTGGTGCTGGGGAGAGGGGGTTGTTACAGAACTGGACTTATTGTGCTACTTATATGCAATATATATATATTTTAAGTAAATATGTTTTTAAAAGACCACACACCCTATACACAGATAATGCAGTAGTACACATTTAATAAAATAACATGAAAAGCAGCTAAGACATTCACGTTTTCTAGTTCTTTAAAAAATAATGCACCAGGTAATCTTTCATTTTCCCAACTGGATGTTTATTTAAAAGTGTGGAGTTCAGAGGCAGTTTAGGCTCCTCTTGCAGGCCCCAGTGCAGTGAAAAGAGCAGAGGTGTCAAGGAGGGGCTGGGGACCTCTGTGAAGGCACGCAGAACTATTTCCAAGCGAGGCTGGTGGGGCTGGGTCAGCTGTGGGGAAAACGGAGGGCCTCTTCAGCAGCCGCACTCCTCCTGTTTTTCAGTTCTGGCTGGCTGGAGAGCAGATTTACAGCAAACCACGAATTCCTCACCTTTCCCCTTTTCTTCTTTTCCAGGTGGCGTTCCTCAGTCTGCCTGAACCCAAAGATGAAGGGCAGAGGAGGTCAAGGGCGGTGCCAAATAAGCATCTTGATGTGACCATTGAAATGGTCACAGTGGGGGCAGGATGGCGGTATTCTCACTAAATGAAGTGTGAATCACTGCAGCAGCAGGGCCATCAGAGGTAGCAGTTTTCGCGCTAACCTAAGTCTGATGGCCCTGTCAGTGTCCCATGAGATCAAGCCGAACATATCTAACTTTCCGCTGGCTTCATTTGGTTTTGTCTGATTTACAGGAATATCTCTGCACTGCCCTTTATGCTGCTGTGCAAATCCCATCTGTGCTTCTTCCTCGCTACCGTTTCCCGGTATCATAGAATTGGAGGATGTTAGCCGGCCCCAAATAGATGCTTGAGGCAGCTTCCCTACTTCACAGAAACGGGTTTATTTGGACAACACAACTTCCCACCTAATTATTTCTATCACGCGCACAGCTGTGATATTTGATACATGTGACTTGCAGTTTATTTAACAATATTGTCACAATAAATGCTGATGCGATTTAAACAGGCAAATGAGGTTATTCCAGTACAATACGTGGTGGCCTGCAATCTTTATAACAACCGATCTCTAATTTCCTTATTGAAGACTAATAGTGCAATTACCAGTCACAGTGGGGAAGGGGGAGGAGGTCGGAGGGCACTGCAGAGGCCTTCCTCGATGTGCACCACACAGGGGACACGCCTGAATCATAAAGTTATAATTTCTAAGTAGGACAATTCCTGCGTCCCGGGACGCTTTTTCAAAACAAAGAAGTAGGGGAACGGACTTTAATAATTTTTAAAAGTAGGGGCACGCCGTGCCCTTCCGTCCCCGCCCACTTCTACCACTGCTTGTAGGCACTGTTTCAGCAAGGTGCAGACAAACAGCTGGACCCGATTTTAGCTGATTATTATACCTATATCAGCAGCACACCAGCAAACACTAACAACTTCTGTTTTCAGATACACATTTTGTGAAGAGATGCTGCATGCATTTCTGATCGCCTTTAGACCCGAAAGGCATGAAACATGGGTGCTTCTCTGTGTGTTCCGCGCCCTGAACAATCAGCAGTTGGTGCTATGGGCATTACTTAATTATACCATTCTTAATGGTGGTGTATCATGAAGCGTGTTTGTTTTCAGTGCGTGTCTTTTGTGTTGGGGTGAAGTCATGGCGAGGTTCGTGTTCGGTAGTTTGCAGAGAGCCTGATTCGTTTTCTAAGGCACACATTGCTTTTCTCACGTTGAGAGTATATATAGGAATAAGAACTAAAAACATGTAACAGTGTATTCGAAGCCTGGTAAACATCCACCTCCCAGGTAGACAAATACTTGTCTCTTTTTGCAGTTGGAGCTTTATTGTACTGGCGACATTAATGTCCCTCCCCCAGATGTACCCCAGAGCAGTGACTGGCCTCTAGCCAGAGTGGTGAAAATTAAAACTGTGTGCCTTTTGTTGTGCGTTTGGTCGTCTCTCCAGCTAATACTTGAATTTACTTCATGTTAGTTAAAGCATCAACAAGCTTCATTTGGACTGACACATGTGTCAGTTCAAGATGCCCTGGGTGTTTAGAGCTCTGGCATCACAGAACAAGGGGCTCGATAGGTGCAGGCGTCTGTGGTCACTCTCTCTTGTCCTTCATCTATCGCTATCCTCCCACAATCGACCCACCTGTCCCCCCTTATCCTCAGAGGACCTTTCCCTGTCTCATGAGAGCCACATTGACATTTATAAAATAATCTCATTGCTATTAAAATCTCTTACCAGAAACTATTACCAGAAGGTGGCCTGATGCCCTTTTCAAATATTTTCTTCTATGAACCTGTGTTCTTTTGAATAGCAATAAAAACATGACACATAGTTGACACATAGACACATAGTTAAAGTCGTTGAAATCAATTATAAGCTAATGTAAAATGAAACAGCTAGCATTTTCGATTAAGCACTGTAAAGATATTCACCTACGCTTGGTTATTATATAGATTGAAAATAGCAATTGAGAGTTAAATGGGTTTAATTTACAAAATTAGAATCTTTTTTCTATCATATATTACCAAATCAACCTCTGATCGGTTGATTTTGGCTGTCCCAGGATTTAATGTAATAATAACTGCGTCAGCCACGTGCCTGAGGTGCATCACCAGAGCTGTGTGAATGGATGCGTGATAGATGGATGCCTGATGTATGGGTTGGTGGATGGATGGGTTGGACGATGGGTGGGTGCATGGATGGGTTAGTGGGTGGATGGGTTGGTGGATGGGTTGCCGCATGGGTTGGTGGATTGAATAAATTGTTGATGGATTGGCTGGATATACCCTAAGTTTGACTAGTATCTATTTTGTCTCTTAAAATAGGCTGTCACCATCGTGAAGCTTTGTGTGGATATCCAAACACAAACAACAAAGGCATTCAAAGTTTACAACAACGATATAGGTACATTAATGGGTTTTCTGAATGACTATTACTAAACAAAAATTGTTGATGGGTGCGTGATGGATGGATGGGTGGATGGATGCGTGACGGATGGGTTGGTAAATGGATGGGTTTGGGATGGGCTGGTTCAAGGATGGGACTTCCAAATGGCTATTACGACATAAAAAATGTGGATGGAAGCAATGTGTTAAAATGTGTAGTTGGAACACCTAAGTAAGAATGCCACCGCAAACCTAATATTTTTACTTGCTGTTGCAGATTTGGAAAGCTAACTGAGGTGCAAGGCAAGCAAAGATTTTGGTTTTCTACGCTAAGTACGGCAGAGTAGCACAAAAGGTAAACAAGCATTTGCAATGCAATAGGTCTCGCATTAGGAAAGTTTGATTTATTTTTCCTGTACATGACAAATTTGTTATTTATGTGTTATGTTTGGAAATTGTGAAATTAATAGCTTTGTCATTAACAATCGTAATACTTGTATTTTTGGACAATGTGACACCTATAGCATTTTCAATGCAACATGTTTTGGATTGACGTGACTTAGAAGCATTGATGTTACAAATTCCAGGTTTTTATAATAAAATAATACTTTTCTAAATAAAAGTTATTGTAATTTATAATGGCAAAAGCTTAAACTTTAGTAACTAATTTTGGGGAGATTATGTTCATTTTATTTTATCGAGACTAAAATATCAGAACAGAAGTGAAATATCAACTTTTTTTGCAGACATTTGTAATAAAGCTTGAAACATTGAGGGAACATATTTGAACCAGTTGTTGTTGAATGTTTACACAGGAGCAGAGGTTGAGGGAGGGGACTGTTGCATTAGTTGGAGGGGCGTCAGGCACGGGCCTTTCATCCATCTGGGGCCGATTGTGATGGAGGTTTACTGCCGCGGGCGCAAGGGTGATTGCAGGACTGTATGCATTTAGCGACCAGCATTAGGAAAAATGTGTCTTTCTTACGATTTTTAAAATGCATGTTTTTGATTTGTACCTACCGCAAATGTCTTTCTTATCATTTTTAAAATGTATTTTTTGTTGTCTTCCTAGAGCAAATGTCTTTCTTATCATCATTTTTAAAATGCATGTTGTTTTTTTTTTCTACAGCAAATGTCTGATCCAAAGATGGCGCAATATATCACGTCAAGCAGAGGAAACCGCCTACTCAAACACAGTGGTTATATATATTGCAAGGAGAGAAATTCTGAGCCACAGGGTCATTGGAAGTGTGTGCAATATTACTCAAGGCATTGCAGAGGACGAGCGGTTACTCTGGGTGAGTCTGTTTTAACCACATGCGCGCTGCTCTTATTCTGCTGATATGCTGACTTTTTAAAAAACCCATTGTTCATGACGAGCTGGGCTCGTCATCAGTGTTTGAGGAGGCTACACCATGACGAGCCCAGCTCGTCATCAGCCTCGAAGGTGTTAAGAAGCACAGACCATAACCACTCGGCCTCTTTAACTGCTATTGAAGTTAGAGAATCGATAAATGAAATGAAAGTGATTGCAGGCAACTCCAATGACCCTTGTGGTGCCATTTTAAGGGAGGTATCCCAACATATTACTGAACATGTGGCTAGTAGTATGCCTGCCATCCCCAACTTACGTAGAATGATCCAATGTAAGAAACACGCGAAACACGCGAATCACCCAAAACGCGTGGCACCACAAACTTTTGGGGATATTACAATTCTTGCTGAACTCTGTGTTACCGTTTCAAATTAACAGTTTATTATGTATGACAATGACAATTGTCATAAGCGCATTGTAATATTTAGCAACCCCCGTAATCTTAACCGCTTGGAGAACAGTGATGTGTGGATGATGGATGGGACCTTTAAAAGCACGCCCACCCCTTTCACCCAAATCTACACCATTCACGGGTATGTTAACGACATCGTAGTTCCTTTAGTCTACAGTTTACTACCAGACAAACAATCCTCAACGTATACTGAGTTTTTGTCAGTCCTAAAATCCAAAATCCCAAACAAAAGTCTGAGAAAAGTAATCATGGACTTTGAATTACCCATGATAAATGCTGTAAAGAATTTTTCCACTTTTCTCAGGCTATTTGGCGCAAAATTAAAAAAACATCCCTTATTGAGGATTATGTGTCTGATAGTAAACTACAGTTTGAGCTGAAAAAACTAGCTGGACTTTGCTTTGTTCCTCCTAATAGTGTAGATGAATACTACACATCCATTACAGAGTCTGATTACTTTATGGTAAACTAAGAAATATTAGCACCATTATTAAATTATTTTGAAGACTCATGGATTGGGCATCTAAGCAGGTCGGGTTGCCGGAGGAAACCACGTTTTCTTGTGGACTGGTGGAACTGCTACTCCACCTGCTTAGAGGGAGGAGCAAAGACAAACAATGCCCTAGACTGGTTGGCACAGCTCTTTAAACAAAAGTATTGGGAAACCGCACCCAAATTTCTACAGTTTTCTTGAGATTTTGCAAAAGGAGCAAAGTTACCAGGAAATGCGCATGTCACGGTGTTTAGCAGGTAATCTACATCCACGTGTTTCCCACCGTTAAAAGGAAATCTCTGCCCGACTTGTGGCAGTATTAAAACTTTTCACCTTGTCTGTGCCTTCTGACTACCTATCTTCCATCGCACATGTACTTAATTCCTTTGCTTAAAAAAGTTGGCCCTTGTCTATGTTGGATTTCGTCATCTGAACTCTTACAGTTGTGCACCATAATCCTATTTGTAAATTGTACACCCTATCTTGTATGTTGGATTTCCTAATCTGAACTCTTAGTATTGTCTACCATAATCCTATCTGTAAATTCTACACCCTATGTTGTTTAAATATTTTTAGGGATATGTACCACCCTTAAATTGTTAATGCATTGTGTCATTTTTTTGGGTAGTTATTTTTGTTTGATATACATACCTAGTAATGTTTTTTTGTATTTGGTTTCAATGCAATGTAAAGGAATTAAAAATGTCCAAAGAAAATAAAAATGTCCAAACGTGTTTATTGTGTTTTTTTGTATGTGACATTACATATCACCTTCATTTATATTTTAGCACCCATCCATGCATCCATCCAGACACCCAACCATTAATTCATCCGCCATCCATTCATCCATCCATCCACCCACCCACTCACCACACACACATCGACATCTACCTATACACCCATCCATGCATCCATCCAGACACTCATCCATTCATTCACCTGCCATCCATCCACCCACACCCCCAGCCAGCACCCATCCATGAATCCACCATCCATCCACCCACCCACCCACTCACCACACACACATCATCCACCCATACACCCATCCATGCATCCATCCAGACACCCATCCATTCATCCACCCGCCATCCATCCATCCACCCCCCAGCCAGCACCCATCCATGCATCCACGCACCATCCATCCACCCACCCCCAGCCAGCACCCATCCATCCATCCACCATCCATCCACCCACCCAATCACCACACACACATCATCCACCCATACACCCATCCATCCAGACACCCATCCATTCATCCACCCACCATCCATCCACCCACCCCCCAGCCAGCACCCATCCATGCATCCATCACCCACCCACTCACCACACACACTTCATCCACACATACACCCATCCATGCATCCATCCAGACACCCAGCCAGTCATCCACCCACCATCCACCCACCCCCAGCCAGCACCCATCCATGCATCCACCATCCATCCACCCACCCACCCACTCACCACACACACATCATCATCCACCAATACACCCATCCATGCATCCATTCATCCACCTGCCATCCATCCACCCACGACCAACCAGCACACATCCATTCATCCACCCATCATCCATCCACCCACCCCCAGCCAGCACCCATCCATGCATCCACCATCCATCCACCCACCCACTCACCACACACACATCATCATCCACCCATCCATGCATCCATCCAGACACCCATCCATTCATCCACCTGCCATCAATCCACCAACCCCAGCCAGCACCCATCTATCCATTCATCCACCCCCATCCATCCACCCACCCCCAGCCAGCACCCATCCATGCATCCACCATCCATCCATCCACCCACCCACTCACCACACACACATCATCCACCCATACACCCATCCATGCATCCACCCAGACACCCATCCATTCATCCACCTGCAATCTATCCACCCACACCCCCAGCCAGCACCCATCCATGAATCCACCATCCACCCACCCACCCACCCACTCACCACACACACATCATCATCCACCCATACACCCATCCATGCATCCATCCAGACACCCATCCATTCATCCACCTGCCATCCATCCACCCACCCCCCAGCCAGCACCCATCCATGCATCCACCATCCATCCCCCCACCCACTCACCACACACACATCATCATCCACCCATACACCAATCCATGCATCCATCCAGACACCCATCCATTCATCCATCCGTAATCCAATCATCCCACTCCCCAGCCAGCACCCATCCAGGCATCCATCATCCACCCACCACACACACATCATCCATCCTTACACCCATCCATGCATCCATCCAGACACCCATCTATTCATCCACCCACCATCCATCCACCCACCCCCCAGCCAGCACCCATCCATGCATCCACGCACCATCCATCCACCCACCCCCAGCACCCATCCATCCACCATCCACCCACCCACCCACTCACCACACACACATCATCATCCACCAATACACCCATCCATGCATCCATCCAGACACCCATCCATTCATCCACCCACCATCGACCCACCCACCCCCCAGCCAGCACCCATCCATCCATCCATCCACCCACTCACCACACACACTTCATCCACACATACACCCATCCATCCATCCATCCATCCAGACACCAATCCATTCATCCACCCGCCATCCACCCACCCACCCCCAGCCAGCACCCATCCATGCATCCACCATCCATCCACCCACCATCCACACACACATCATCATACACCCATCCATCCATGCATCCATCCAGACACTCAGCCATTCATCCACCTGCCATCCATCCACCCACCCCCAGCCAGCACCCATCCATTCATCCACCCATCATCCACCCACCCATCATCCACCCACCCCCAGCCAGCACCCATCCATGCATCCACCATCCATCCACCCACCCACTCATCACACACACATCATCATCCACCCATACACCCATCCATGCATCCATCCAGACACTCATCCATGTATCCACCTGCCATCCATCCACTCACCCACCCCCAGCCAGCACCCATCCATGCATCCACCATCCCTCCATACACCCACCCACTCACCACACACACACATCATCCACCCATACACCCATCCATCCATCCAGACACCCATCCATTCATCCACCTGCCATCCATTCACCAACCCCCCAGCCAGCACCCATCCATCCATTCATCTACCCGCCATCCATCCACCCACCCCCAGCCAACACCCATCCATGCATCCACCATCCATCCACCCACCCACTCACCACACACATCATCATCCACCCATCCATGCATCCATCCAGACACCCATCCAATCATCCACCCGCCATCCATCCACCCAACCCCCAGCCACCCACCTCCCAGCCAGCACCCATCCACCCACCCACTCACCACACACATCATCATCCACCCATACACTCCTCCATGCATCTATCCAGACACCAATCCATTCATCCACCCCCATCCATCCACCCACCTCCCAGCCAGCACCCATCCATGCATCCACCACCCATCCACCCACTCACCACACACACATCATCCACCCATACACCCATCCATGCATCCATCCAGACACCCATCCATTCATCCACCCCCATCCTTCCACCCACCCACCCACCCACCCCCGAGCCAGCACCCATCCATGCATCCACCATCCATCCACCCACCTACCCACTCACCACACACACAACATCATCCACCCATACACCAATCCATGCATCCATCTAGACTCCCATCCATTCATCCACCCGCCATCCATCCACCCATCCCCCAGCCAGCACCCATCCATGCATCCACCCACCCATCCACCCCCCACCCAGGCCCTATCCATGCATCCATCCAGAAACCCATCCATTCATTCACCTGCCATCCATTCGTCCATCCATCCATCCACCCAGCCACTCATCACACTGGTGATAGGCACTGTCTTTTGAAAATTGTTATGACTGTGACACCCATCCATTTATCCACCTGTCATCCACCCACCCACCCACCAGCTAGCACCCATCCATGCATCCACCATCCATCCATCCACCCACCCACTCACCACACAAACAGCATCATCCACCCATACACCCATCAATGCATCCATCCAGACGCCCATCCACTCGCCATCCATCCACCCACCCCCCAGCCAGCACCCATCCATGCATCCACCATCCATCCACCCTCCAACGCACTCACCACACACATCATCATCCACCCATCCATGCATCCACCCGCCATCCATTCATCCACCCGCCATCCATCCACCCACCCCCCAGCCAGCACCTATCCATGCATCCACCATCCATCCACCCTCCAACGCACTCACCACACACATCATCATCCACCCATACACCCATCCATGCATCCATCCAGACACCCATCCATTCATCCACTCGCCATCCATCCACCCACCCCCAGCCAGCACCCATCCATCCATCCACCATCCATCCATCCACCCACCCACTCACCACACACATCATCACCCACCCATACACCCATCCATGCATCCATCCAGACACCCATCCATTCATCCACCCGCCATGCATCCACCCACCACCCAGCCAGCACCCATCCATGCATTCACCATCCATCCACCCACCCACCCTCCTCACCCACTCACCTCACACACATGATCCACCCATACACCCATCCATGCATCCATCCAGACACCCATCCATTCATCCACCCGCCATCCATCCACACCCCCCCAGCCAGCACCCATCCATGCAATCACCATCCATCCACTCACCCACCCACTCATCACACACCATCATTATCCAACCATACACCCATCCAGGCAACCATCCAGACACCCATCCATTCATCCACCCGCCATCCACCCACCCAACCCCCAGCCAGCACCCATCCATGCATCCACCATCCATTCATCCACCCACCCACCACACACACATCATCATCCACCCATACTCCCATCCATGCATCCATCCAGACACCCATCCATTCATCCACCCGTCATCCATCCACCCACCCCCAGCCAGCACCCATCCATGCATCCACCATCCATCCATCAACCCACCCACCACACACACATCATCCACCCATACACCCATCCATGCGTCCATCCAGACACCCATCCATTCATCCACCCGCCATCCATCCACCCACCCCCCAGCCAGCACCATCCATGCATCCACCATCCATCCACCCACCCACCTACTCACTACAGACACATCATCCACCCATCCATTCATCCACCTGCCATCCATCCACCCACCCTCCAGCCAGCACTCATCCATGCATCCACCATCCATCCACCCACCCACCCACTCACCACACACACATCACCACACACACATCATGATCTACCCATACACCCATCCATGCATCCATCCAGAAACCTATCCATTCATCCACCCGCCATGCATCCCCCACCCCCCAGCCAGCACCCATCCATCAATACACCCCCCACCCAGGCCCCATCCATGCATCCATCCAGACCCCCATCCATTCATCCACCCGCCATCCACCCACCCAACCCCCAGCCAGCACCCATCCATGCATCCACCATCCATTCATCCACCCACCCACCACACACACATCATCATCCACCCATACTCCCATCCATTCATCCATCCAGACACCCATCCATTCATCCACCCACCATCCATCCACCCACCCCCAGCCAGCACCCATCCATGCATCCACCATCCATCCACCCACCCACCACACACACATCATCCACCCATACACCCATCCATGCATCCATCCAGACACCCATCCATTCATCCACCCGCCATCCATCCATCCACCCCCCAGCCAGCACCATCCATGCATCCACCATCCATCCATCCACCCACCCACCTACTCACTACAGACACATCATCCACCCATCCATTCATCCACCTGCCATCCATCCACCCACCCCCCAGCCAGCACTCATCCATGCATCCACCATCCATCCACCCACCCACCCACTCACCACACACACATCACCACACACACATCATCATCTACCCATACACCCATCCATGCATCCATCCAGACACCTATCCATTCATCCACCCGCCATGCATCCCCCCACCCCCCAGCCAGCACCCATCCATCAATACACCCCCCCACCCAGGCCCCATCCATGCATCCATCCAGGCACCCATCCATTCATACACCCGCCATCCATTCATTCATCCATCCATCCATCCATCCATCCATCCATCCATCCACCCAGCCAGCCAGCCACTCATCACACTAGTGATAGGCACTGTCTTTTGAAAATTGTTATGACTGTGACTACATAAAAAGTTAATGTAGCGGTGCACTTGAGTCGTTGATAGAGGGCTCGAACCCTGATTGACAGCACCAAAGATCGGAGAGCTATCCATCATACCACATCCTCTCACGGTCTCCGCTGGTTCTTAAATCTTGGCTATATTGACAGTCTGCAAGAAAACGGGTAACATCGCATCATTCAAGGAAAAGGCCGTTAGTAACATCCCCCCAATATATTCAAGGCTCTTTATTCCATCCATCGTTCTTAAATGTTGGCTATATTGACAGTCTTCAAGAAAATAGTGTGCAATTAATAGCTTGGACATCCTCCCAACATCGGGTAACATCGCATCCGTTCTTAAATGTCGATTGGCTGCTTGGACATCCTCCTAACATCGGGTAACATCGCAACATTCAAGGAAACCCCTAATATATTTCTTTATTCCGTCCATGCTCCCAATATTTCTTGACATCCTCCAATCTAATTAATTGCTTGCACATCCTAATTGCTGCTCCCAATATCTTTCTTAATTCCGTCCATCCTGCTGCTCCCAACATCGGGTAACATCATCGCATGCGTTGTAATTGCATGCAATGTTAGCGGCATCGCGCCGTTGTAGCATCCGTAGTAAAAGACTGCGATCTGAAGGATGATGCGATGTAAAAGTCGCGGTGATATAACATTGCTGTAATTGGTGTTCCGAAATAGCCATGATAAATCTGGCATTTTCTATCTGTTTTGCTGCTACTGTTTACTATTATATTTCTTTTTCTTGTCTCCAAATGTTACTTTCCAGTATAATATGTGACAGAGAATTGGCTTTTCCCACAATCATCTTTAAATTCTCTCCCCTCACCTTTGTCACTGGGGATATCATATCCAAGGCAGATATTTACCACCAGAGTATAGCTTACCCTGAGGAAGGCCAACATATATTTGATGAAAAGTCAAGTCATGTGTTGATGAATACATAGGTCCAAAAGTGAATCGCACAATTTTTAAGTATCACCTTTTTAGTATCCAATGGGCCTTGAGATACCTACCCCAGAGACATTCCAGTGTTGAATTCCTCCCCTCACAGAGTGAGTGGTACCAGATTCCACACCTGCTTATACTCACATATGCAATCCATACGCTTCTTCCCCCTTTAAATCCCCCACATCCCCACCCGCCTCTCTACCACATCTCCTTACACACCCATCTGCTACCTCTCTAATATTCTGCATCCCAAGAACCAACTATCGTATGGAGTCCAGCGCATTTCCCTCACAGGGTTTTGGGTACGACTGAGAAGAAAAACCCACTATTGAAAGTACTACGAATAGGGTACGCATCCACATGTTTTTCCACTTCTATTTCACCTAACGTTTTGGCACTTCCAAGTACCTAAAGCATACACAGATATACTCCTTGGTTGATAGCCAGAGGTAGGAACAGTTTTGATCCACTTTCTCTCTCCACACATTATACCCCTTCTACATCC
Source organism: Lissotriton vulgaris (assembly GCF_964263255.1). Lineage (NCBI taxonomy): Eukaryota > Metazoa > Chordata > Amphibia > Caudata > Salamandridae > Lissotriton > Lissotriton vulgaris. The sequence continues at coordinate 460,898,780 of NC_141697.1, forward strand.
AACTCTGCATTCTGATCTAAATGGTATGACCTATACTTTATAGAGAATGAACTTAAGCCTTGTAAATGGGTATAGACCTGCATCTTTGTATTACAACTATGACAGCTTTACAAATTATATCAAAAGAAAGATTGTGTTGACTTTCCTGGCCTCTAAATGGGTGAGCATTGTCCACTACAACACACTCATCTTTCAAGTATACAGACTGTAAAACTTAAAAGGGACTGGGTTGGGTAGGCTCATTTTTATAGTAGAACCCCCTAGCATGATTCCACCACCCACCACTCCCTGCTTGTCTCCCAAAAATGTGAGGTAGCAATCCCTGTAAAAGATCCCTCCCATGTACAGTGATACAATCCTGGATTCAGGGAGATGTCTGTTTGCCAAACTGAGGATAGGCACAAGAGTAGGCAGTGTAGGATCCCTCTACTCTCTGAACAAGAAAGCCTTTTTTTATCTGCCTCAATAATGTCATAGCAGAACTGAACACTGCACACATGGTGCAAAGGGAGACTGATACCTAGTCCCAGACACACATCATGGACTCAAGAGGTCCAATTGACACAGCCAGTAACAAGGACAGGGCAATCTCGCAAGACATCCTCAAAGATTAGGGCCTCTTACATATATGGCACTTACTGCATCCTCTAGAAAAATGATTTCCCCATTTTTTGGCTGTCCATGGCACTTAGTCATAGTTGGACTACTTTTTTATATTACAGCCAATCACAAAGACTGCACAGTTTTGGAGGGTGTCTCTCACAGGACATGCCTCTGTCTGCCTGGACATAGACTGGAACATCTGAAAACCAATGGGTGAGCTCTTATACTTTAACATCTCACACTACAAAATGCCCCTGGAGTAAGTGAAGCTGAAAGCGTACATGGCCTTGTATTTAAAAGAAAACAAGAGCACAGTGAACTCAGCGCAAATCTTAAAAACAGCAGCCAAAGCTACTCTTAGGGGAAAGTAAAGAGAGAATATGCATTGGCCCATGAATGCAAGGCAGAACAGCAGGCCTCTTTAGAGTTTGATATTTAATCCCACAACTGTGAAGAAACATAAACTAGAGAGGACAAAAATGGATCTGAACTATCTCTATACCACCAAGACAGAGTATATACTTTACAGGCTCAAAGCAAGACATTATGACTACGGGGAAAAGTAAGGATGACTTCTAGCTGTTCAACTTACACAAAGGTAGACAATGGTGGCTATCACTGTAATTCGAAAGGACTCAGGCTGACCAATCAGGAAAAACAAGAGAAAGCAACCGAGTCTGGTGCCCATTAAGAGAGGCTTTATAAATATGAGTTGGAAATTAATGAAGCCCGAGATGAGAGTCTTTACTAATTTGAAGTTACCATGCCTGAAAGTCAATCATCGAGAAATCCTAGAGGGCAAGATAACCAAGGAAGAAATAGCCCAAGCAATTATTTACCTTCCTTATAACAAAACCCTGTTGAAGACAGTTTTCCAGAAGAGTTTAAAGTGGGGTTAGGAGAAAGCAAAATAATCACTTTATAAGGCCTTCAAGGAGGCAGAGTATGTGGGAGCCTATCACCCCTCCCCAATAGAACACTGATTGTTGTCCTCCTAAAATCTGGAAAAGATCCTTTTCTTTGCAGCAGCTACCACCTAATATCCCTTCTTAATGTGGATATCAAAATACTGGTGGGAATATTGGCCACACAACTTAAACAAGTCATAACAGATCTGATCCATCATAGTGGGATCCATACCCTAAAAAACATTCTGCAATGTTCTGTACGCTTCGGAGATTGGGCCTAGGGAACAACTTTATCACAAATGTTAAATGGCTATTTTCCACCCCCACTGCACATGTCAACTTTGGAGGCTTTCTTACAGATCATTTTCCTATCTATAGAGGAATGTAGCAGGGTGGGGCCTTGTTGCCCCTATTCTTCCTATTGGTATTAGAACCCCTAGGGGACGACCATTTGCTAATCGCCTAAGATATCAGGGACCCCCTATTCCACCAGGCCCTTCAAAGATACTATTATAAATTGACGCCATCCTGCCAGCATCCTACAAGCAATGATTTACTTAAATAGCTTGCACACAGCTCTTATGTCCACTAGAACACATGCCTCCTCCATATTCGGCTACAAAGTCAACTGGGACAAAAGTGAAGCACTACCTGTGTCCCAGACCACAGGAAAGCTGCCATTGGAGAATATCAGTTCCTATGGAAGCCTGAAATACACAAATATCTAGGGATATACATGAATGGGGGCTTGGAAAGGATACCAAATAACTTAGACTTGCTCATAGCCAAAACTAATCTGGACTATAGAAAATGGTTACGACTACACCTATCCTTATGTGGTGAATACAAGGTGTTAAAATGGTGGTGATCCCTGGATTTACACGTTTTTGGTACACTACCATTCTTATTCAAGACCTCCCTGCTGAAATCCACGGACAAGTGATTTTAAGGGCTGTTTGTGAAGGAACAGTAGACCAAGACTGAGAATATCTAAATTAGTGGCTCATCGAAAATGCGGGTGTTTAGGTCTATTCTGTATTGAACACTGCAGCACGGCACTACATTGATCAAAATTGATCTAGATGTGGCAAAGAACTCCTTTATGGGTTCTAATTGAGTGATATGCCATGTGCAGAGGACCAGGTCTCCATTTACTATATCAGCACAAAATAACTTCCTCATTAACATCAAAGTCTGTGATCCAAAACACAATGCGAACCTAGATTCACTGACATAAACTGCTGAAAAACAACACCAGATTGAATACCTACGCACCTGTATGGAATAATGTCAGTATATGTGTGGGAGGGCAACCCATTAGATGTGGAATTTAGCAAAAGACAGGGATTCTCACCTTGGATCAGTTAATAGCACCAGGAGACCTAACATTACCAGAATAAAAACAGGAGGAATGCCATCTACCTTCATCTCAGAAATAAAACATATACACAATTAAAACACTGCCTAAATAACACATTAGGAGTGTGCCCTTTGGACATCCCAGACTCTCCCATCCAACAGCACTTGAAACATTAGGAGTAACTTAAGGGCGTCACATCTGGGTTTGATAAGTTAATGCTATATAATCTGCATTCTAAAGCCCTCTTATTACAGCTTTGTTATACATTGAAGTGGTACAAGTGGACTACACAGAGAAGGACTGGGCTGATGTGATAGAGAACTTAGACACAGAAAGAAGAGATGTCAGAAAGAAGTTCTGCCTATTTAAAATGCTGAATTTGGCATTGGACACCCCAGAACTAAGCTACCACAAGCCTATTGCCCCACTCTAATAGCTGTAGGTGTGGCCAGGCAGACTTTGAAATAGTCAACATCTGCTATGATTACCCAGTTGTATGCCAACTCTAGTCCTGAATCAGGACCACCCTCAGCAGAACTCTAGAGATCTCCCTTTCTGTAATAAATAAGCTGATTTTGCTACATCACACAACCAATCTAACCTCTTAAGGGATCACAAACAATGTCTTCTAACTATGGCCATGACTACAGCCAAGATGTGCATTTTGCTAAGCTGGCGATTATTGCAACTATCAACACATGATGAATAGTTAACAGAAATGTGTAATGTGGCTTCTTTTGAAAGGCTTATAAATAAACTACAGGACAACATGGAGACTTTCTGGAATATTTGGTCTACATTTTTGACACCAGCACAGATGCACTTGAGAGGGGCAACGGTAAGAAACAAAAACAAAAGTGCTTGAGGACTAAGGTCTCCATTCTCTTTAGCTCCTTACCTTCTCCTACCTCTACCACCTGTGATTTTGATATTTAGACCACTCTTTCCTATTGATGCCCTAGAAGAGCCTTTGAGTTCTTTCTTACAGAGGTCAAAATGTCCCTAATAATCCAACATGGAGTCAGAGTATTCCTTTCTATTATATGGTTATGTGTTTTTAGGGAAAATAGGTTCTGTTTTTCCACCGTAGAATGTTCGCTGATACCAACATGGAGCTTTATCATTTTTCCCAATTGCGGAGTACGTGTGCGAGATACAATTTTCTATACTCTCATACTCTTGTATGTGAATGTACACCTATGGCATAGTCTAATACAGAAAGTGTGTATATGTTAGGGTACATATTAGAGGTCTGCCTTGGGTTGGAGAGCATTATTCCATAGTTGATGTATAGGGGCTCTCTTGTTGGTCAGCACCCTGATTCACAGTCTTTTGAGATTTGCAATAAACCCTTTACAGACTCAAAAAAACTCAAACTTTCTCGAGCTTAACATATTCTGCAGAGTGTATTTTATAGTCATGCATGATATAATTGGTACTGTTGTTTCTCTTTTAATGTATAGGCACTATAAGAGGTTAGGAGTCAGCCATCATAAAGCTGAACTGATATTATTTATCTTTTGATGTATTGGTAGGTACTTCATTATGATTAAGGAGAGTCAGATATACATCTGATCGCACTACTGGGCATGCTGTAACTGCACATTATTTTTTTGTAACTGTGCTGTACGTAATAATCAGAGCATTACGGCCATTTGAAAGACTGCCAGAAATCTTGTCTTCCTTAAGGTATACTCTCCCCTCACTCTAATGCATGCATTCTATTGCATAAAAATTATACAGCATTCAATTCATCCAGGCACCACTACATTACATGGGAAGTATATGTAAGTAGAGATACAAATATAATTATATAGTTACCATACGGTGTGGTGATAGTTAATATATAGGATGTGAAATTTCTTTAGGTGCGATGATCAACCTTGGTGTAGTGTCTTACACCTCTCAGTAATACTGAAAAGACAGGAGCTTGTGTGGAAATCCTCGTGAATTACTTCATACGTTGTGTGTTAGATTTTGTTAAGAATTTATTATGCATGGCAAATACCCAAAAGGCATCCTAGGCAGTGGACTAAAAAAAGCTAATATATATTGAATAGGTAACATTTGAGTATTTTCGATCGGGCAAGGGGGCAAACAGTAAATCTGAGAGTGAGAAGAAGATCATCCCAGAGCGTGGATACCTAGCAGGAGAAGGAACATCCACCCAGCTGATACTTGGTGATTCTACTGACCACAAGAAGTTCTACTGAGATGGATCTAAGCGGTGCCTGGGTAGAAAAGGCCTGAACTTGTGCCTGAGATGTGGGGAGCCAATGTGATCGACTTTTCTGTGCACCATCCACCGGGCCTTGAACACAGAGCATTTTTTGATGGGGAGCAAATGAAAATCTTTTAAGTAGGATGAAACAGCAAAAGTAAAAGGAAGGGTGAAAATAAACGGAGCAGCTGAAATTTGGATTCCTTGGAGAGGGCAGGGGCATTAGTCTGGGAGCCCAAGGCAGATAGAATTCCCAAAGCCGAGGCGAGAAGTGATTTGGGAGTGAATGATCATTTTACGAGACCAAAAAGGAAGCAGAGGTAAAGTCTTCCGGAGTCATTTTAGTGGGATGCATTCTGTACACATAATTTATAAGCATGGGCGAATTTTGCGAATTTGCGGATTTGCGAATTCGCAATCCGCAAAATTCACGAATTTGCGGATTTTTTTGGTTTTGCGTGTTCGCGAGACGCTTTGCGTGTTCGCGGGGTGTTTTGGCATGTTTGCGGGGCGCTTTGTGTGTTTGCGGGGTTTTTTGGGGGCGGGACCATGATGCGCCCTCTGGTTCGTCACTGCCACCCTCTCGTTTTTTATGCCCTTCTGCCCTCTGTACCACTCGTTTTTGTGCCTTTCTGCCATTTGCCCCACTCGTGTTTGTGCCCTTTTGCCCTCTGACTCACTCGTGTTTTTGCCCTTTTGCCCTCTGCCCCACTCGTCTTTGTGCTCTTCTGCCATCTGCCCAACTCGTTTTTGTGGTCTTCTGCCCTCTGCCCCACTCGTTTTTGTCCCCTTCTGCCCTCTGCCCCACTCGTTTCTGCCCTCTGTCCCACTCGTTTTTGTGCTCTTCTGCCCTCTGCCCCACTCATTTTTTGTCCCCTTCTGCCCTCTGTCCCACTTTGTGCCATTCTCCCCTCAGCCCCACTTAGAATGGCGCCAGCAAGCTGCCAGCGCCATTCTAAAATAGCTACAAAGTCAGCTTCAACAGGAAGCACTAATAGATAAAGTAAAGCAGGTGCTCGAGTTGAAGGTCAAATTAAGTTACACAATCAAGTTTGGGGTGATTAATGATTGTGTAACTTAATTTGAGCTTCAACTCGAGTACCTGCTTTACTTTATCTATTAGTGCTTCCTGTTGAGGCTGACTTTTGTAACTATTTTAGAATGGCTCTGGCAGCTTACCGGCGCCATTCTAAAATAGTTACAAAAGTCAGCTTCAACTTTTGACCCAATCCGTTCCGCTCACGGATTTTGCGGGAAATTCGCGAATCTCGCGGATTGCGAATTTGCCGAAAATCCGCAAAATCCGTGAGCGGAACGGATTTTCCGCCCATACTTAATAATTTATTTGCTTCACAAAAGTGAATACATTTGTGAAAATGGTACCAACGTTTTTAAAGAAGCAACCGGGGCTGGTGGAGTACCAAGCTCTGTGGCCACAAGGCCACTATCCAGACGGGAGGCTGGTGGCCAAATAGAAGAAATCCCATCTTGTCATTGTGGAGCTTGAGACAGTTGTTCTGCATCCAACTCACAACAGCTCTAATGCAAGAACAGAAATGAAATTGAACTAGATGGGGATCACCAGAGATGGAGATAAGTGTGTGTCATTGATATATGAGTTGATATGACGTACCTATGTATGCATTAAACAAGGTGGGTTTAATTTCTTAACTTGCAGGACTTCACAGAGAAGGAGAGAGGTTGAGGACTAGAACAGAGGAAGTGTAATGGGCTGGGTTCTATGGGAGAGAAAGAAGGTGGAACATTTGCTTACAGATCTTCTCGAAAAAGCTTATTAATCAAGATGGAATATGAGTCAGTGTTGAAGTCCGCTGATTTAATTAAAAACAATGTATTTGATTTACACGCAAAAGGATAGTAAGTCTCTTGATAATGAAAGAATGAAAAAATATTTTGGTACGTTTGGTACCCTTTCTTGCGGAATGTCAATGGGTCACTGTAAAATGTTACTTTCCGCAATTTCCTCATTATGTGACTGTCTCTGATTCTGTAACTGAGGGCACAGGATGCTCTCACTCCTAACGTTTGAGAAGGAATGAAGTCTCCATTTTCTCAGATCCCTACAGATGTCTTTTCTAACGTTTTCACTGGCTAAGACATAAATAAATGGATCAGCGATGCCATTGACCGTGGCCAAACACAGCAAAGCACAGTTGGCCGTGTAGATCTTCTCTTCAAACCAGCAGGTTTGTCCAGGATTCAGAGAATAAATTATGGCCCTTACAAGTAGCACCATGTGATATGGTGCAAAACATGTTAGAAAAATTGATATAACCGCAGTCGTCAAGTACTTCACTTTGCGCTTCTGTTCCACACTCAGGGTGCTTGTTTGAATGACCTTTGCTATGCCACAGTTAGTATAGACAAGAACGCCTAAGGGAATGGCAAAGCCAACCAGAAATCTGGCATAGTTGAATGATGCCACCCGCGAAGGCATTGGCAAAGTTTCAAAACAGGATGATTTGTTTTGGGTTTGCACCCCGTCGCTCACGGTGAACACCGGAGAATGGATGATAGCAACCGATGCACAGAGACCACAAGTGATGCCAATTGCAATCCTCTGACGCCTCCAGCACCTAGACTCCACAGAATACACTACTGCCACAAATCTGTCAATTGAGATGCAACACAGGAGTAGGATGCTGATATAGATGTTGTTGAAAAAGATGTATCCAGTTATCTTGCAGGCTACAGATCCCCACTTCCATTGATGGTTATTTTGAACATAAAGGACCCACAGTGGTAGAGTGCTCAGATACATCAATTCACACAGAGATAGACTGAAAAGGTACACAGCCAGCACATTCTTTCTTCTGAGTTGTAGGAAAGTCAGCCATGCGGTCAAGATGTTTGCTGGTAGTCCGAGGGCAAATACGATACTGTAGGTGGCAACCAGAGCCAATGTGCTTTCCTCGAATGGTAGATTGCATTTTTCTGTTGAATTGTTCATCATAGTTGTTGGTTGCGGCACACGTAAGTGAAAACATCAGAGGGCACTTTCCTACAAACTGAAAGAAAGTTGAAAAGTTAGCTGTAGAAGTGTAACACAAGTTACACAACATAGACCATATAGTGTTGTAATTAGAAACAATGCATCCATATTAAATTAATTTATTGGACAACAATTTATTGTTATTCAGATAGGAACACATTAGGCAAAATTCAGTTGAACAACGAAATGTAAAACTATATGTTTTCCCAGTATTTTTAAGGAAAGGAGAAAATCAAGACATGCCACGAGTAGCTGTGTTTTGCTGTCAGGGACTAGTGGGCTAAACATGGTGCCCCTTTAAAGGGTCCCATCATGCATACATTTACTGTCCTTCTCTGCAGGGTCTCCCCCAAACATTTTGCCTTTATTCCTCCTGTTTTCTGCACACATTTGTTTTGGCTTTTAGGACGCTGTGCATTTGCCACTGCTAACCAGTGCTAAAGTGCTTGTGCTCTCTCCCTAAAATATGGCACAATTGTCTTTACAACCAGTTAGCACATGTAATTTAATGCTAGGTCCCTAGTAAAGTGGTACTACATGTAACCAGGGCCTATATAAATTAAATGGTACTATTGGACTTGCCACTCTTATTGTGCCACCCACTTAAGTAGCCTTTTAAAACATGTCTCAGCCCTGCCATTAAAGCCTGGTTGCAGTAAACCTTTTTTTGTCAGGCCCAAACCTTCCTTTTTAATACATATACGTCACCCCTAAGGTAGACCCTAAACAGCCCGTAGGGCAGGATGCAGTGTATTTAAAAAGTTGGACATTTACTTTTAAGTTTTACATGTCCTGGTAGTAAAAAAGCTCCTAAATTAGTTTTTCACTACTGCAAGACATACTTCTTCCTTAAGATTACATTGGGTTACCTTATTACATTTAATAAGGGAAAACCTTTGTTTGGGAACAGGTAGTGTTAGAAATTGGGTTTCTGGTTGACTGGGGTGTGAACCCTGGTCAAGCAGCAGCCACTATGCTAGTCATCCTAAAGCACAAGCAAACCCCACATTAACATGTGCCCACCCTCTGGTAGCTTGGCACAGAGCAGTCAGGTTAAACTTGAAGGCAATGTGTAAAGTATTTGTGCAACATTCCAAACAGTAAAAACAGGAAAAACACCATACAAAAAGAACTCACACCATGTTTAGAAAAATTGACTAGATATTAATAAATAAAGCAAGACAAAAATTATCAAAATTCAATCAGGCAATCCGGAGATATTGAATTACATTTTTTAGGTCAGAATAGAACCAAAAAGGTCAAAGCGCCAACAAGAATTATCTGGTCACGCCAGACTGGTACAAAGCCACAAATTCAAGCCAACCATGATGGAGCACGGGCCAGCTACAGGGACCAGATTAGGCCCACTAAACAAACTATCTTCAATCGTGGTTACAGAGCTGTGCGTGGATCAGAGGTAAAGAAGTCACACAGCTGAGGTTATAAGTCGGTTCCGAGATGCGGCATGACTGTGATGCGAAGTTCTATGCGTTGTCGTCGAGGGTCTGGTTGTTGGGGCTTGCGATGGGAAGTCCGGGTGTCATGAATGTGGCACGCAGCTGAGGCAATGTGTCGGCTCTGAGGAGCTGTGAGGCTGCGATGTGGAGGCTGGCATTGTCGTTGGGCTACCATTGACTAGGGATGCAAGGACCTGGCTTGGGGATATGGTACCCCTTCTGCGATGCATCAATTCTGATAACTGCAGGGTGATGCAGACCTTCTGTTCCAGGTCCAATCCACGCAGCAGTGTTGATGCTTATAACATGTAGAAATGCCATGCTTACACTTAAATTAATTGCAATTAAAAACCATATCTAATGCTAAAGTCAAAATTCTGAAAATGCCACTTCTAGAAAGTTGGAATTTTCTTGTCCTAACCATTTGATGCCTGCCGCCATTACCCTGGGTCACATGACTTGGTGTAGTTGGCAGTAGACCTTTATGCATTCCTCTCAGACAGTATCACAAAGGGGGACTGGCTGTTGGTGGGATGGACTATCCTGACCATATTGGGGAGGGCGGCAGAGATGTAACCTACCACACTTGCACTTTATTGAAGCCGCTGCTCAGAACACATACAAAGAATTAACTTCACACTAGGTCCTGGGCACTTGGATGGCATCAGAGTTCAGTCCTCTAACTACAAACAAGAAATTCTGAAGTGTTGGGTGCCTAGCGACTGCAAATGGGCCTTTTAGCTGCAATATCTTGCTGCCCATGCTGACTGCCAATGTGAATCTCGAGTGAACTCAACTCTGTGTACTACAGTGACCGCCAGCGACGACCGACAACGTGAGATCTGAAAGTTTCATGACAGCATCGATAGCCCACAGTGACCACCAATGGGAAGATCCTCCAATGACTGCTTTTGACGCCCGACAGGATCTTTGCACTACAGCGATAACCGGCCGCACCGCCCAGCTTGCTCTTTGTGCTGGACTTTGAGAAGGTAACTTTTTCAGCTGGATTAACCTGGTCCCTATGTCTGGCCTGAACGTGTGGCCTTCCCTGGTTTAGCAGAACTAGGTGGCTGCAAGTGGTGCTCTGTGCTTTTAGGCGCTATGCTTACCTAAATCTTTGAAACTGCATATCTCCAATTGTACTGAATGGATATCTGTCATTTTGGTATCAAATAATGTATTAAATGCTACTCTAATTTCTTAAATTAGTGTGGGATTGTTCTGCTGTAGTGTTTTCACTTTATTACTCTTAGTGTGCTGCATAAATGTTTAACATATTGCCTCCAAGTTAAGCCTGACTGCATGTGTGCCAATTTGACAGAGAGATAAGCACTGCTTTGTTAAGCACTGGTTAATTTAGTGACTTTTGTAGTTATGTTATGTTATGTTATAACCTATTTGTAAAGCGCACTTCGACCAAGGTTTCATGGTGCTATTTCGAGCTGTTCTGAGTTGACTGTTCTGACTTGACTTCAGTGGGGTCGGTTTACTCATGTGCCTGTATGAACAGCCATGTCTTAAGCTGCTTTCTAAATTGAAGCAGATCGGGGCAAGAACGGATCTCCCATGGGAGTGAGTTCCAGAGTTGTGGTGCCAGATATCCGAAGCGACACCCGCCATGCCGCTTTCGTTTGAACTTTGCGCTCACCAGCAGATTTTGATGTTTAGAACAGAGATCACGGGTTGGAATATATCTCAAGATCAGTTTGTTAATAAAAATAGGGCTATAACAATTTAGGGACTTGAATGTAAGACAGGTGGTTTTGAAGGTGGCCCGTTGAAGCAGTGGGAGCCAATGTAGCTTTTTTATCAAGGATCTGGCCGATTGCCACTTAGGCTGCTGATAAATCAGTCGTGCTGCCTGGTTCTGTATAAGCTGGAGCCTCTTGATCTGATAAGAGGGGAGGCCTAGATAGATTGAATTCGCATAATCTAGATGGGACAAGACTAGGCCAATCACAACTTGTATCAGTGCCGCCTGGGTGAGCAAGTGATGTATCTTCTGGATCTTTCGTAGTTGGAAGAAACATTTAGAAAGTACTGTACCCACTTGGGTGTTTAAAGACAGATCTCTGTCAATAGTCACCCCCAGACTTCTTACGGAAGAGGAGGGTTTAGAGAAAGGCCCTAGTTCTGCTGGCCAATAATGAGGGCCCCAGGAGATACGACTATCTCCTATCAGCAGTACCTCCGTCTTTCCGGGGTTCAGCTTTAGATGGTTATAATCCATTGAATGGCGGATGAACACCATAGTATCCTGAAAGTTGGTAATAGATTTAGTGGAATTATCTTTGGTGAAGGAAAGCTGCAGATCGTCTGAGTAGTTAAATGTTGTAACTTCCCTCTGTTTTAAGGCTTTGATCAGGGGGAGTAAATAGATGTTAAACAGATGTGGGGATAAGGAAGAACCCTGGGGAACCCCACATGTGGTATTTAGCCCTGGCGCTGTAAAGTTAGCCAGGCGAACAGCCTGTGTACGGTCTTCCAGAAAGGAGGTGACCCATCTCAAGGCTCTGCCCTGAAAGCCTGCACGTCCGACAAGGTCCACCAAGATCTTATGGTCCACCGTGCCGAACACGGCCGACAGATCTAAAAGAACCAAGGCTTGAGGGGTTTCAATGTCAGCCTCCCTACGGAGCTCGTCCAGGACTGCCAAGATGACCATCTCAGTCGAATGACCTGGACGAAAGCCAGCTTGGCGGGGGTCCAAATGTCCGGACTGTTCTATAAAGGCAGACATGGAATTTGCGACATGTGCCTCCAAAACCTTGGCTAAGTATGGAAGCAAGGAGATGGGGCGATAATTAGATGGTTCTAATATGTCGGCGCCAACCTTTTTTATCAGAGGGACCACTGTGGCGTCCTTGAATGATTTTGGGACGCAACCTTTAGTAAGTGATGAGTTTAATAGGGATAGAGCAGGTTGAGGAATAATGGAAAATACTTCCCTCATTATATGTGGGGGGCAGCAGTCAAGGTGGGATCCAGATTTAACTTTGGACATCAAGGAGATGAACGATTCGACATCGATCGTAGGAAAACTGTCCATAGTACAGGTATTCCTGAAGGAGTCAGGCGGGATCACAGCTGATGGAGAGCATGTAATGCTGGCTTTAATTGCTGTAATCTTTTCTAGGAAGAATGTGTTCAATTTATCACATAATTCCTGTGTAGGAGTTGGTTTAGATGACACTCTATCAGGGTTGGATAGTTCATCCACAATCGAAAAGATCTCTCTCGATTTATTAGTGGACGTTAAGATCTTAGAGGAGAAATATTCTGCCTTGGCTGCCTTAATAGCTTTATTATATTTTACCTGTTCTTGTTTATAAAGGAGCTTATCTTCAGGGTCATAGCAAGCTCTCCATTTCCTCTCCTTCTGGCGGAGTGATAGTTTCATCTCCTTTAATTCGGGAGAGAACCATTTATGAGCTTTCGCTTTTCGGTTTATCTTAATTTTTTTGGGAGGGGCAAGGTGATCGCTTGCTGTTTTTAACCAGTCAGAGATCTGAGTATCAGAAAGATCCACATTCTAGGCCAGGCTAGGTGTTGAGCCGGCCAAAAAGTTTGTGAACTCAGGTATATCAATAGATTTCCAACATCTAACAGTCTCGCCCTCGACCAGAGGGGATTTAGCCCTAATGGCCAGGGTGAGATGGAATGTCACCAAAAAATGGTCAGACCATATGCATGGGAGTACCTTCAAGGCAGAGATGATTGGATTTGTCGTCCAAACCTGGTCCAGTATATGGCCCTTATTATGTGTTGGCATAGAAATATGTTGTGTGAGATTAAAATTTGTTAAAAGGTTGGTGAATTCAAGGGAGTGAGGACCGCCTGTTTGGTCACCAAACCAATAGTTGAAATCGCCAATCAGCAAGATGTTGGAGTATTTGGTTGCTAGATTGGCTATCTGTTCACTCAGGGTGATGGGGAAGAGCTGCATAGGCTGAGGAGGCCTATAAACGACTACGCAGATCAGTGATGTGTGATCCGAGTCGAGTTTAATCACTAGGTTATCTGCGACAGCTAGATTAAGGGAGTCGATCGATCTAAAATCATGTTTACGACGAATAATGGCGGCCACTCCTCCTCCAGCTTTTCTTGATGGACGGTCGGTATGGAGTATATAGTAATCGGTGGGGAGTTCGGCCAATATGTCAGGAACAGAGTCAGGGGTTATCCATGTTTCAGTTAGAAACAGGATATCAGGTGAATCAGTGGAGAGTAATGTAAAAATCTCCAGTTGATGTTTGACTAGGGAGCGTGTGTTTAAATAAGACACCCGGAAATTCGTATGTTTGTGAGGAGTAATTACCTTGTTGTTCCTTTGAACACCTTGCATTTCCGGGAATTTATCACGTTGCTGCAAAAGTCCCAGTCTATCAATGCGGTTCCTTGTGGTTTTGTCTAGTAGTCGGTGCGCTCCATGTAGGTTGCATAGGTCTACTGCGGTGTATTTCAGTAAGTGCGCAGAGTGCAGTACCCCTTGCCCCGTACTGGCGTGGACGGGCGCAGACGGGCTTGCCTTTGGCGCGTTGCCGGCGTGCCCGCTGCGCTCCCTGTATGGAGGGGCCATTTTGTAGTGTCTGATGCAGGAGGGGCCGAGCACTAAACCGCTCGCCCAAATTCACCACCAAGATGGCGGACGCCACGGAGACAAGTCAGACCCAAGCAGCTTTTAATCGGCTGCAGTGGGCTAGGGGCATGAGCCAAGTGAGTACTGGATAGTTTCACAGTGATCACAAGTTAAAACACAATTACAGTGCAGAGCAAAGGAAATATACGTGCAGTTTTAAAATATGGTGTAATTATAGTCACAGCATACCAGTCCCGGCTTCCGCCTCAGGACAGACACTCACACACTTTCAATCAGAAATGCGAGTGATTTAGAAGGGCTTTTGTCGTGTCTGATGCGGTAGGGGCCGAGCACTAGACCGCTCGCCCAAATTCACCACCAAGATGGCGGGCGCCAGGGAGACGAGTCAGACCCAAGCAGCGTTTAATCGGCTGCAGTGGGCTAGGGGCATGAGCCAAGTGAGTACTGGATAGTTTCACAGTGATCACAAGTTAAAACACAATTACAGTGTAGAGCAAAGGAAATATACGTGCAGTTTTAAAATACGGCGTAATTATAGTCACAGTATACCAGTCCCGGCTTCCGCCTCAGGACAGACACTCGCACACTCTCAATGAGAAATGCGAGTGATTTAGAAGGGCTTTTGTAGTGTCTGATGCGGGAGGGGCCGAGCACTAGACCGCTTGCCCAAATTCACCACCAAGATGGCGGGCGCCAAGGAAGTTCCCCCTGACAAGTATTATGGCTGTTGTTTGATAAGGGCTCACACCCCTCAACTAACATACACATTTGTCACATTTATTTACAAAATATTCATAGATTAATAAGAAAAACAGGGCATAATTTACTGAACACAGATCTACAGACTAATATTTTATATAAACCAGTATTCAAAGCTGTTTATTTACACTGTAAGAAATGTGGGTTAGATATTAATAACAGGGTAGTTTTCTGTTTTTATGATATCACTAATCTTCTTATTGCTGAAACTCATATATGTTGGCTGACATATCTTTCTCTAATAACTTTGATATAAGTGTGACTTTCATTTGGCAGGTTGACTAATTTAATACATGTACATGTTATCAATGCACACTCTGTAAAGGCAGGTTCCCGAAAGGACTTGGCAGAGATACCAGAAATGTATATTTCCCATCATCATAAATTTCATTTTGACCTCCTCATACGAAATGTGGCAAGCACATTTTGTAGAACTTGATCTACCATAAAATCCATGCCCTAGTTATAGCAAGAGTGGACTTTGGTATCACTATACTTGCAAGCAGTTCCAGTCGTACATTGCAACCCTCAAAGCAGTACTCCATTCAGCACTCTGGCTTGTCACCAGCCCATGAAATTCCGATCACATCATCCACCTATTTCGCGATCTGCACTAGCTAGTCACCATGACTAGCACTCAAGTCAAACTTGGCTGAGTGGTGCTTGAAACCATCCACTTCTCAGACATCCTTACCTCTCAGGATTGTCACCCATTTCTTGTAGTCTGAGAAGATTTAGAAGCAGAAAACTCTTCAACTCGAGATATCTAAATCCAGAACAATTGCCCTACAGAAATCTAACTCTGGTGCAACCACGACTTGTGGGAAATCTGTACCTCTTGATTTTGATGGGGCCTATATCCTTGAATCTCAATCTCTTAAGTGAAGTCATCAATTTATTTATTTAAAGAGTTTTATATAGCGCTGGCTAGACCTGTAGGTATCAGAGCTCTTTACATAAGGATCAACAATGTTACAACAATGATAATAATTACACGTTACATTAAATATATGCAACACCTTAACACCTTGGCTGCTAGGGGGTTTTCCCCTCCTGTGCTGATCCTTGATGAACCCCATTGTTCATGACAAGGTCAACTCGTCAAACGCACAGCGCAGGTAACACCCATGAGGAGCTGACCGTGTCATGAACATGGAAGAGGTTAAAGAGCGAGAGGGAGAGACAAAATAGAGCGGAAAAGGGGAGAGGGGGCGTGAGAAGGGAGAGGAAGAGGAGGTGGAGGTATGAGAGATGAAGGGAAAGTCTGCCCAATGACCGACTAGGTAGGTGACGGCCGAGGAGGGAATCCACAGCCAATCATCCCAATAGCTCTCATGGTAGCTCCATCAGGCATCGGTCAGAGAAATAGAAAGATAGGAGACAAGAAAAAAGCAGAGTTACTGAAAACGATGAGGGGGGAATGGGCGAGACAGGGAGACGGGGACAAAACTGTGCCCAAAGTCAGGCGGGGCAGGTGACAGTCAAGGGGGTGAACCAAGGCTGATCTCCTCAATAGCTGAACAGAGCACATCCACCGGGAGTCGGACACAATGCTCGAGCTCCGCTGTCAGAATAGGCATCGGTCAGATAGATAGATAGATAGATAGATAGATAGATAGATAGATAGATAGATAGATAGATAGATAGATAGATAGATAGATAGATAGATAGATAGAAAGCAGAGTTACAGAAGAACGATGAGGGTGGAATGGGCGAGACAGGAAGAAACTGTGCCCAAAGTCCCGCTGGGTAGGAGACGATCAAGGGGATGAACCAAGGCCGATCTCCTCAATAGCTGAACATAGCAGCTCCACCGGGTGTCGTACATAATGCTCGGACTCCGCTGTCAAGCTAGTGATCCGGTGTACTCATAGGTTGTCAGAATAGCATAGGGGAGTGAGTGAGAGACATAGTTCAAATGAAATCCAGACGCCATCCTGAGGTCGGGCACAGTCCTGGTAGGTTTATGTAAGAAAAGTTCAGCTCAGAGAGAGTCACTACTAAGGGTCAGGCACCCATCAGCCACAGCTTCTAGTAAATAGTGGCCCCAGGGTCTTAGACTGGGACTTAGAGGGCTGCTGCCTCTAGACAGGGAAAACTGCCATGGGGGGCGCCTTGGTCTATGGACCTTTGGTTGCCGACCTGAAGTGTAAGAAAGAAGCTTTCATCAGCAATTCATTTCAATTACAGTGAAACCAATGTGACTTTGCATAAGCAACAGAGAAGATGCCGTCTAAACCTTAAGGGTTTTATCAGCAAATTAGTTCAAGTTTCAAGTTAATTCAATCAGCACATTTATTGAAAATATATTGTAAAATCATACATATTAGAATGATCAAGCAATAAAAATGTATAAGGAAATTTATGAGAAAAAAGATGCATAGGATTATAAGAGAGACTAGATATCCCAAAAAAGTATTCCATAAAGGAGCGTCCCTATTCTAATTAAAGCATCGAAAGCGACATGGGGATTTCTATGAGTAAGAAGTACCACATTTAAGATCAGGACCACTGGAATTATGCAGCAGCGGAGCACAAATTATGTGGCAGGGTTGACTTAATTATGCGACAAGAAAAGGCAAATTATGTGGCACATGATTTGATAGTAGTACTCCATTATTTTCACATTTTTACACAACGTACTACTGTCTGGGCAAAGATTTCACCTCATTAGTACTAGCTGTTCAACCAAATACATAAGTAAGTAACAGAAAGAGGACCAGTTAACCTTTGTGAAGGTTCTTCGAGTGCCCACAAACACATATTGCCATGTTTTTAGTAACTTTTGATCCATTTGAGCTAGAATCAAAGGATAATGTTGTTAAAATCTGCAGATTATGTATGAGATGATGGATTATGGGCCTGCACCAAATCCTTTACTATGAGAAAAACAGCATGGGCCGCAGAATTGCAGAATTCCAGTGGCCCAGTTTATCAATCTAATTATCAATCGAATACAATAAACCATAAGCATATTGTAACTGACAAGACACACGAAAAGACACTTACAGAGGAGAGAAAAACAAGGCACTGGCAAAAAACATTTATGGAGATGCAACATGTGCAACTTGGGCCTGGTTACAAGTTAGGCACCGTTAGATCCAGAAAGACTTCTGAAAGAATACAGTTAGCATAGGTAAATATATCAAGCACATTAAAGGTAGATATACAATTTCCAATTAAGGTGAGTACATTTGTTATTGTTCAGCTAAATATACAGGTGGCTCTCATTAAAGGGATTATATAGCCACTTACTACTTCTGATTAATAAAATGCACACAGATTAATACAGTTAAACGTTGGGTATATACATTGCATATAAAGATGTGAAGCTTCAAATTATGCTACTCCAGTTTAAAGGAAGAAACACACATTTTTACACTCCAGAACACATCTTAAGATCCACCATTTTCTAAACGAATACATTTGAAACTGAAATTTATGGATTTAAACACAAATCTGTTTTACTGTCGTTATCGTTTCTTTTCTTTCTCCCACATAGTTAACTCTCATTTTGCCACTTCTCGAAGGGCGCCCGCAGGGTGCGCACTGACTGTGCACAATTTCTTTGTGTTATACAGTCAGTGCAGATCCTAACAGTCTCTTTGGCTCTGCCCTGGTGTCCATAATACAGCGCAGGCATAGAGGCAAAGTGCTTTCTTTGTTTGCATGGGGCCTTGCCCCCATCCAAGTGAAGATAACACTTTTAGGATAGTGCCGTAGGTATATTGGCACTGCACTCTCTGTAATACAAAAGGGACTGTAACTTCTATAATACTAAAGTTCCCCAGGAGTGCAGAAAGCAGGCGCATGCGTCTGTTTAACCCAAGGGGCACTTTATTGTCTACAGCCCTGGGGCCTCATTTATGAGAAATGACGCATCGCTGCGTGAAAGCAGCGATGCGTCACTTCTCAGTGAACACTCCTTGCGACATTCCTGATGCGTCATATTTAATGTATGACGCATCATGTCGCAAGGAGTTACAGATACGTCAGTATTTCTGACGTATTTGTAAGCGCAAAAGTGACGCATTGCTGGAGTGTGTCTCAAAAGTGACGCAACTCCAGCAATTCATCCTTTCACATGGGGCAAGCCCCATGTGAAAGGGCCTGCGTCAGTCTTACGCCTGCCATGAGGCAGGCGCAAGATTTTGATGCAACGGGGTCCTAAAAGTGACGCAGTGAAATCTCATAGATTTCACTGCGTCACTTCTACGACCCTTCCTAGCATCAATACGCCCCCCTTGCATACATTATACCTAGCGCAGGTATAATGTGGCGCAGGGGTTTACAAAGTGACGCATCTACCTAGATGCGTCACTTTGTAAATATGGCGCAAAAAGGCGCATTTTTTATGCCACTGGTGCGTCACAAAAAGTGACCCACCGGTGGCATAAAAGTGACGCACAGCCTCATAAATGAGGTCCCTGGTGCGCCATATAGACCTGAGACATGCAATATGCTTACAGTGTAGTACTAGATATTGTTGTTGAATATCGTATAACAAAAATATTATCCTTTTAATAGTGTTTGCAAAAAATCGCTACAGTGGAGTCAATAATAAAAAATCTACACGATATTATCGTAAACGATATATATAGTACATAATATGTGGCCAGACATTATCTGTGCACACAATATTTATTCGTACAACTGTGCATGGATATTGCTACAAGTGGTAAGCACACTGAGCTAACCTTATATTTAATTACATGGATCTGTATGCGAGATTGAAACCGTATAATGGAAAAAAATGTAAAGCATGAGTACCATAGTAATTATTCCATAGGCACTTGTTCAAGCAAGGCCTATCTCACTATTATTGGGGTAGTAAAATACAACAATTTTCAGGGCTCGATGGGGCCTCTGGACTCTGCGGCTCGGTGCATTGCATCTGCTGCATCAATGCTAGCCGCTCCCCGAATTGAAATATTTATTATTAGTACACAAATCAATATGTCCATTTCATTGCCATCATCAAAGTTAACACACTTGAATGGAATCTGTGACCACGCGACTAACCACCTTCGTAGATGCAGTATTCCACCGAGGGAGCGGACAATGGTTTGGTGCAGCTTGTGGAAGCGTTTACGAAAGACGTTCGTTACTTTCACTAACACTTTCATCACAGGATCAGTTCTAAAAATGTATACATTTGAAAAGGTGGGTGTGGTTGAGTAGGACAGAGTTCATGCCAAAAGTGAAAAGGAAACATGGTTGAGGGCAGCTACAAGAGAAAGTGTGCCAGCTTGCGGTTTGGAGGCATTCTCCACCCTTCATAACTCTGCAAGTTAAACTGAAAGTTGTAAACGTGCATGCGTTCCTCAAATCATGCTGTTTCTTTCGTCTTCAGAAATGACTATTTGTGGCCTTTGCAGGCACGAACATTTAAATTCATAAGTATTGGTAAAGCCAATTGGGCTGACTTTAACGCGTTAACATATCCCTAAAGCTAGGCATAAATGGGCAGAGAATGTTTATACCATGTCTCCATGCAACCTGCCTGTTTCTCTTACTTCTATGCCCATTAAAATAAAAACTGGAGCACCATGAAACCGGGCAATGAACATAGGTCACACAGATAGCAAGAACTGAAAGAGACAAGAAGTACAAAGACACAGAACAAAAAAACTATTATTTGTTCGTGACAATGTTTGCATGCATTAGCCCAATGAAGTCAGGCATTTGGGGGTTGTGTGTGTTGAGCTAAATCACATCCTGGGGATGCCCGTGTAAACCGACAGAGGGAAAAGAAGTGAAACTACAGGCCCCAAGGTGATTTGGGGCTGCCTCCGCCCATGTCATTCCTCTCGCACCCAGAGGCGCCTATTTAAACTGCTGGGGGTTCCCGCTGCGCGGGATGCCCATGTAAACCGACGGAGGCAGCAGAATTTAAACTAGAGGCCACAAGGTGATTTGCGGCTGGCGCCGCCCACTCCATTGCTCTCGCACCCAGAGGCACCTATTTGAGCTGCTGGGTGCTCCCGCTGTGCGGGACACCTTTGTAAAACAACAGAGGGGGCAGAGTGAAATTACAGGCCCCAAGGTGATTTGGAGCTGCTGTCGCCTACATCATTCCTCTCACGCCCAGAGGTGCCTATTTGAGCTGCCGGGGGATCTAGGGTGACCAACCGTCCGTAAATTTCACGGACAGTCCGTAATTTCGGCCGTCTGTCCGTTGTCCGTGAAGGATTCTTTAACGGACGCCATTTGTCCGTAATTTTAACCGGGCACGGTCGCACATCCCTAAAGCCGGCACAGCTTCCACTCACCTCCCTTCTTGACTTGACATGACGCATTCAGGGCTGTTTGCATCTGAATAGATGCCCCTGCTCTTGAAGCTTCAGCCCCCACCCCTCACACCTCCAGCCCTTGATGAGCTGTTAAGAGGTGCTTGAAGGTGACCGAGAGGGAGGGGCTGCAGCTTCAGGAGCAGGGGCATCTATTCAGATGCAAACAGCCCTGAATGCGTCTTGTATCTGCAATTTGTGTGAGACATTCCCTTTCTGCCCAGGGCCCCAAACATCCTACAACCGGTATGGATTACACCGAGGCAGCACGTGGTTCTCATCATAGAGCTTAATAACTGTCACTAAATTGTAAACAAACCTCGATTCTTCAAACATGCAGTGTTTAATGTAATAAAATAAAGAAATGGCACAATCGCACCCACACTGATTAACAAAATAAGGAGGACAATCAGTTAAATCCGTTCTCTCGGAGTATCTCCTTAAAGTGCTGTACATCACAGTGGGGGCTGGCAAAAGTAACATTTTGGAAAGAGAGACTGACTTCTCATTGTCTTGTCCAGGAGGGGGTAAGGAGCCCTCTGCCACCCTGGAAGAGACCAAGATGATACTAGGATACTGCATGCCCACCCCTGTGCCCACCCTGGTGGATCCTGGTCCCCCTCCTTCCCACCCCCTCCAGTGATGGCTCCTGTCCCTCCCCCTCCCCTCTCCCACCTGTGGTGGATCCTGTCTCTGCCCTGGGGGGCTTCTGTCCCAGTCCCGGAATGGCTTCTGCAGCTCAAAAAGGCTCAGCTCAAAATTAATATGAAAAGGTGGGCGAGTGAGTAAGTGAAGGGATGGGTGGATGGCTGGATGAATTAGTGAAAGGGTGCATGGATGAATGAAAGATTGAATAGATGGATAATAAAAGAGGATGGATGGATTGATGAGTGAGTGGTGGAAGGATGGAAGGAAGAAAAGGTAAATAGCTGGATGTATGGGTGGAAGGGTAGCTGGATGGGTAAAAGGGTGGATGGATGAGTGAAAGGATGGATGAGTGAAAAGTTGGATGAGTGAGTGGGTGGGGGGGTGGATTGATGAGTGAAATGATGGATGGATTGATGAATTGATAAGTGCAAGGGTGAATGGATGGACAGATGAGTGAAAGGGTGGATGTAAGGATGGATGAGTGAGTGAAAGGGAGGATAGATGGATTAAAGGATGAATAGATGAGTGAAGGAGTAAAAGGATAAATGGATGAGAGAAAGGATGGATGAGTGATAGGGTCAATGGATGGATTCATGAGTGGATGAGTAGATGGATGGGTGGGTGGATGGATGGATGGAAGGATTGCTAAGTGAAAGGGACGATGGAGAGAGAAAGGGAGGATGGTGGATGACTGAAAGGGTGGATGGGTGGAAGGATGAGTGACTGGGTGGATGGATGAGTAAGAGAAAGGATGGCTGGATGGGTGAAAGGGTAAATGGCTGGATGGATGAGTGAATGGATGGATGGGTAGAAGAGTGGATGGATGAGTGTACAGATGGCTAGGGTGAAAGGGTGGATGGATGGATACAGGATGGATGAAGGGATAGATGAGTGAAAGGATAGATGGAAGGATACATGATGGATAGGTTTGCAAATGGTTGAATATGTTTGGATATGGCTATGCTTACTTATATACCATTGCGCGACCTCTGATGTGTCTGTAAAACGTAACCAATTGTCCTGAAGTTTTGTCCTGAATTTTGACCTCCTGTCCTGAATTTGTGTCCTGAATTTTGACCCTTTGTCCTGAATTTTTACACTCACCGTCCTGAATTTGCACCAATGCCAGTTGGTCACCCTAGGGGGATCCCGCTGCGCGGGATGCCCATGTAAACCGACGGAGGGGGCAGAATTGAAACTACAGGCCACAAGGTGATTTGTGGCTGGCACCGCCCACGTCACTGCTCTCGCGCCCAGAGGCGCCTATTTGAGCTGCTGGGGGCTCGAGCTGTGCTGTACGTGCTGGGCGCATGCGCAGGACATGCTTGGGTGCTTGCGCTGGACATGGCTGGGCGCATGCCCGGGCCAAGAGTGGGCCCATCTGTGCCTGTCAGAGTCCGGAGGAGGCTGGTTTGGGCTTACTCTCTTTGAGGCCCAGGTTGATGGATCCAGTATAGTATTTTTAGGTCTTGCCTAGCATCGCAGCGTGCATAAGCTGATCGCTTTGCGAGGCATGTAGTACATACTATAGTGGGGAAACTTCGCATAAGCTCTGCCCACTCCCCACCCATTTAAGTTTGGCTTGCAGCCTAAATGCTGCCTTCTGATTTGTTTTCCACTTGTTAGTCCCTCCTTCTGATGGTCATGGCGTAATTTGTATGCTTCCGAGGCTATTGGCCCCTTTACTCAAACACTATTTTTTGTCCTGTGTCTCCCCGCACCACCTGCAGTTCGTAACATTTCGCCCCACCCTCACCCCTCCACTCCCGTTCATGCCTCCTTAAATGCATGCACTCACATTTCGATTGCAATGCGTCTCGTGTAAATGCGAGTCGTATTGCATTGCAAATGCTTGTTTTAAGTAGTGCGCAGTCATTTACAGGCATGCCCCAGGAAGCCGTAGTGTACCAGAACTGACATCCTTGGGGTGCACCGGAAAAGAACACTCTGTTGCTCCGGAAGTGTTGTTTTTTAACCTTTATGGTTCTCGGCAACCATGTGCTTTTCTTTGTATGCTGCTCCGTTTCTCTTCAGCTCTAATTTCCTGTACTCCATTTTTTCTACTTAAGTACAATGACATGCTTTGTATACATTAAGCGCATCATATGCGCTTTCACTTTAAGGCAGCACTTATGTCCACGGAAATGTGTGCCGTAAACATGCATTAGATTCTACATTTTTCAGCTGGAACACACCGCATTATCACTCATGCATAGGTGCGGAGCTCGGAATGTGGGTCTAATACTGCAACCAGTAAATACCTCACCCGTCACAATTATTTCTAGTGCAGTGCAGTATCACCTTCCAAACTAATACTCAGCACTGAGCACTCAGAAGGCCGCTCCCTTTAATGATGCTGAGTGACAGCCACTCTCTACTGCGTTTAATGTGTCCTCTATAAAACACAAGAACGGGCTTCTATTCCTTTGTAATCAAAAAAGTGTATTGAATTTTTTGGGACACCTAACAAATAATTTTTAGTGTGCTTAGATATGTCTGAAATAAAGGCATCTTGCTGAAGAAAGGCAGTCTTGGGGTTTGATTTATCTACCTGTCACGAGCAGTACATTCGCCATCCAGGCTAATTAATAAACAACAATGCAAGATTAAATGTGCATTTCATCTGGCAGTGATTTGCCAACTTTAAAAGAAAGACTTGTGAAATGCAGCATGTATTTGTAGCGCTCACCACAATCCCTGCATCCCTAAGAGCTCTGATGTTCAGAACGCCTTACATTAGTTCCTGGCTAAAGATTTACGCCTACATTGATCCTGGGGCTGCAGACAGAAGGAGGGGAAGGACACATGTCTGGCAATGTACTTGTAATGTGGTTTATATTCAACATTTCTCACCCAAAATGAAAGGCGTTTACTGGACTAGTCTTTTATGGAACAAATGACTTATTGATCTGGACTCTGCCAGCCTTTCCCCCGGCTGGGAACTCAGACTCTGCTCACATTCTTTTTGTTTCTCTGCTTTGCTTCCGTGATGTTATCATTTATCACACCTGCCCTCCTCGTGGCCTGCGAGACCTTTGTGCTGCTTTGTGACAGATAATTTAAC
Organism: Lissotriton vulgaris; assembly: GCF_964263255.1. NCBI lineage: Eukaryota > Metazoa > Chordata > Amphibia > Caudata > Salamandridae > Lissotriton > Lissotriton vulgaris. The sequence goes on from NC_141697.1 coordinate 460,923,706, forward strand.
AGCTAGTTAAGAGACCCTCATTTGCCTAACCTTTCTATTAGAACAGGCAGTGTTAATCACGTCTGGGCATCCCAGCTCAGCATGCAGCAAAGGGCATAAACATCCGTCTCAGAAGGCTACAAGATCACCCGCAAGGACCGCACCAACAGAGCAGGAGGAGGAATCACCATCGTCCACAGGAACACTCTCAGAGTCTCGACCAACACCGACGGCACCCTCAGCACCGCCGAACACCTGCACTTCCAGATCCACACCTACCCCAACACCACCCTCAGATGAACCCTCATCTACAGACTGCCCGGACACCGACCACAGTTCAGCGACTCCATCGCCGACTTCATCAGCACACACGCCCTCGCCTACACGGACTACATCATCCTCGGGGACCTGAACTTCCACCTCGAGAACAATGCTAACACCAACTCCACCACCCTGATCGACAACCTAGCCAACCTCAGACTCAGACAACTCGTCACAACACCCACCCACTCCGCCGGTCACACGCTTGACCCCATCTTCTCCGCAAGCCCCCACGTCTCCTTCAACCATACCACTGAACTCCACTGGACCGACCTCCGTTTCATCCACTTCACCTTCAAGAAACCCACCACGCACCACCGTGGCCAACAGATGCCTCACCGCTGCTGTAGCAAAGTCACCGAAGACCAGCTAACCACCACCCTCGCCCAGAGCCCACCCGCTGACCATACCGACCCCGACACCGCCGCCTGCAACCTCAGACAGTGGATCAACGACTGCGACAACACCCTCGCCCCGATCAAGAAACCCTCCAATAATCATACCAACAAGAAAGCCAGCTGGTTCACTGTAGACCTCCGAGCCTCCAAGCAAACGTGCTGAAAGCTGGAGAAGATCTGGTTCTGTGAACGAACACCAGACAGCCACGCCGCCCACAAGAATGCCACCCGCAGACACCATCACCTCATCAGATCCGCCAAAAGGGCCTCCTTCAAAGACCGCCTAGACAACAACGCTCACAGCAGCAAAGAGCTCTTCAACATCATGAAGGAACTCTCCAACCCCAGCTCGAACATCAATGACGTCCCACCCTCGCAAGACCTGTGCGACTCGCTGGCCACCTTCTTCCACCGCAAGATCACAGACATCCACGACAGTTTCAACGCCACCACCGCCCCGACAACCACCGAGACCTCCGCCCCCACAACCACCATACGCACCAACCACCTGCTCTACTGGACCAACATCAACCACGATGACACCATCAAAATCATGAACACCATCCACTCCGGATCCTCGTCAGATCCATGCCCACACCACATCTTCAACAAAGCCAGCACATCCATTGCATCCCATCTCCGGAAAGTCATCAACACCTCCTTCAAGACAGCAACCTTCCCGGAGAGCTGGAAGCACGCTGAGATCAACGCCTTACTCAAGAACGCCAAGGCACACCCCAAGGACCTCAAGAACTTCCGGCCCATCTCCCTGCTCCCGTTCCCGGCAAAGGTCATCGAGAAGACCGTCAATGAACAACTGACCTGCTACCTCGAGGAGAACAACATCCTGGACCCTTCCCAGTCCGGGTTCCGCAGCAACCACAGCACCGAGACTGCCCTCATCGCCCACACCAATGACATCAAGTCCCCACTGGACAACGGAGAAACGGCGGCCCTCATCCTCCTTGACCTGTCAGCCGCCTTCGACACAGTCAGTCACCACTTTACGAACACGCCTCCACAACGCTGGGATCCAAGAGAAGGCCCTGGACTGGACCTCCTCCTTCCTCTCCGGCAGAACACAGAGCGTCCGCCTTCCCCTCTTCCGCTCCGAAGCCACCGAGATCATCTGCGGCGTACCCCAGGGCTCATCCCTCAGCCCAACTCTGTTTAACATCTACATGGCACTGCTCACCCACGTCACCCATCGGCACGACCTCAACATCCTCTCCAACGCCAATGACACCCAGCTGATACTCTCCCTCGCCAAGGACCCCTACACCGCCAAAACCAACCTTTACAAAGGAATGAAGGCCGTTGCTGAATGGATGAGGAACAGCCGACTGAAGCTGAACTCGGACAAGATGGAGGTCCTCATCCTCGGATCCAACCTTTCGGCCTGGGACGACTCCTGGTGGCCGACCGCACTGGGAACCGCTCCAACACCCACCGACCATGTACGCAACCTAGGGGTCATCCTCGACTCCACCCTCTCCATGACTAAACAGGTCAACGCCATCTCCTCCTCCTGCTTCAACACCCTCTGCATGCTCCGTAGGATCTACAAGTGGATCCCCACTGAAACGAGAAGAAAAGTCACCCAGGCCCTTGTCAGCAGTAGGTTGGACTATGGAAACGCCCTCTACGCAGGAGCCTCGGCCAAACTCATGAGCCAGCTCCAACGCATCTAGAACGCCTCTGCACGCCTGATCGTCAACATCCCTCGCCACAGCCACATCACACCACACCTGAGAGACCTGCACTGGGTCCCGGTCAACAAGAGGATAACCTTCAAGCTCCTCACCCACGCACACAAGGCACTCCACAACACCGGACCAACGTACCTCAACAGACGACTCAGCTTCTACACCCCCACCCATCAGCTCCGCTCCGCTGACCTCGCCTTCGCTAAAGTCCCCCGCTTCCGAAGAGCGACCTCAGGCGGCAGATTGTTCTCCCACCTCGCCTTAAAGACCTGGAACACCCTCCCCATCCACCTACAGCAGACCCAAGACCTGCTGACCTTCAGAAAACTCCTCAAGACCTGGCTTTTCGAGCAGTAGCAGCATTCCCATCCCCAGCGCCTTGAGACCCTCACGGGTGAGTAGTGCGCTTTACAAATGATATGATTGATTGATTTATTGATTGATTGAACACCTGCAGAGAATGTGGGACTTGAATTTATGGGGTCTAAAACACTTTGGGCCAGATGTTTGCTAGCAACGCTATAGAGTTCCTGCTCACACAATTGTAAACCAAGGCCGCTATGGATAAGTTTCCACAGTACAAGGAGCAGAGTCTCCTGGTGAGAGGAGGTTACAGCGGAGACACAGCAGACTGGAGCAAAGATCCCGGGCAGGGCCGTCCCCATTGGTAAACAGTCTAAATATCGACTTTTTCATTTCGACCCACAAGAATATAGAGTTTGAAATATCGTAGGGACATAATATCGAAGTCAAGAATATCAACAACCAAAATATTGACCAGAAGATAAGAAATATTGTTTTTGTTAATATCGAAGTTAGTAATATCGATAGCAAGAATATTGATGTTACTAATATCGATATTAATATTAGTGTTATGTATTTTATTATGTATTTTATATGTTTATTTTTAAATTTTTTTGTTAATTATTGTATTCGTTTTAGAATATATGTATTACATTTTTAGACATTAGAAATCATTTTTTTAAGTAAATTTTGCCTTTTAGTATCATAGTGGGTTCTGGGTTTATAGAGGAATAGGGTGGGAAGTAATTTAATTATAGTAAATTCATTAAATATTTTTTAGGAATTATTAATTATTTTAAAATAAATTTAGCGTTTTAGATCCTCTAGCGGGTTGTGGGTTCATAGGGGAATAGGGTGGGAAGGAATTTTATCATAATTAAGTAATTATTTAAATTGTATTAATTGGTATTGATAATTAATTGTATGTTAAATAATTATTATTTGTTAATTAATTTTTATTAATTGCTAATTAAATTGTATTAATTGATTAATTGGTAATTATATTTAGTGTATTAATTTATTATTGAAGTGTGTTGTGAGGTTATAGGTCAATATGGTGGGAAGTAATTTAATTGTAATTAAGTAATTATTTATTTTAGTGTTGAGTATTGATAATTAATGTATTGTTAATTAAGTATTAATTGGTAATAACTTTTTAATAATTAATTAAAAAATGGAAATTAATTTATTGTTCATTAATTAATAATTGGTAAAGAAATGTGATTAATTAATATTTATTGGTATTTATCAATAATTGATTGTTAATTAATTATTAATTGCTAAATGTTTTTTTAATAAATATTGTTTTTTGGTATTGGAAATTAATTATTTTTTATTTCATTATTATTTGGCAATATATTTTTAATAATTATAATTTAATTGTATTTATCCTAAATGTAATTGTTAATTAATTATCAATTGGTAAATATTTTAAGTAAATATTTATTGGTATTGTTAATTAATATATTGTATTTAATAATTAAATTATTTAAAACATTTTTTTAAATTATTAGTAAGTTAATTTAACCCCTACACTATCCAACACTTTCCCTACTGTAGCACTCTCTGGAGTTGAAATAAGAATTTTAACCCCTACGTTATCCAACACTTTCCCTACTGTTGCACCCTCTGGAGTTGGGTATAGTAATTTTAACCCCCTACGCTATCCAACACTTTCCCTACTGTTGCATCCTCTGGAGTCGGGCATAATAATTTTAACCCCTACGCTATCCATCACTTTCCCTACCGTTGTACTCTCTGGATTTGGAATAGTATTTTTTACCCCTATACTATCCAACACTTTCCCTACTGTTGCACTCTCTGGACTTGGAATAGTAATGTTTACCCCTACACTATCCAATATTTACTGTTTTAGTTAATGTAGTGTATAAGTTATTTAGAATTTTTTTTACAATTTGTTATATATAGTTTTGATATTTTTATTTATAATATTGTTGTATGTGTATGTTTGTATTTATAAAATGTTTTTTAACAATGTATAAGTTATTATAATATTTGTAAATATTATTAAGTCTATATATTATATTTTATATGTGTTTATTGTTTTTTACATTATGGGGCCAATTCCCATCCGGTAAAATTACCGTCCGTACTAATCGCATCCGGAGCCGCCTCCATACAACACGTACACACGTCGTACGACCCGACGAGTACGATCTGGACCGGGGAATCAGGACGCGAGTCGTACGGTCCACGTCAGGTAAGGGCGATTCGAACGGTAAAGCGCACCATCACATACACACCGTACGGCGCGTACCCCCCATGATCGCAGGGGTACGGCGCGTACCCCAGCGATCATGGGGGTACGCGCCGTATACACAGCGAACATGGGGGACGTGCGTACACCCAGCATACGCGCCATACCCGGGGGGCGTTCCGTACCTGTTTCGTCACGAACTCTGCTTTTACGGCTGTTTTCAGCTCCCCTAGAAAAAGGGTCGTACGGTGCGTACCCGACACATATCATACCTACTGGGTCGTATAAACCAGCCACGAACCGTACAGATGTCGCATACAGCAGGTACCGAGTGAGACTCGTACGGAGATTAGAGTCGTACGGTCTCTGTACAATTCGTACGGAGTCCAGCTCCTGTTATGAATCATACTTCGTCGTACGTACGGGGGACGTTGCAGGGTATGATTCGTACGGGAAAAACGCTCCGAACGGCTATTTGGAGCGCTTTTTACGGGATCGGAATCGGCCCCTATATGTATTACTTATAATTTTAAACATATTTGTAACTATGTTTATTTCAATTATATGTATTATTTATTTAATTTTACATAATTTTTAAACAATTTTAAAAAACAACATTTTTAACAATATTTTTTACAAAAATATGTTTTTTTTTTCTCGATTTTTTTGTACTTACCATAATGTAGATGGGACTTCGATATTCTTGACATCGATATTCCGCCTCCGATATTTTTGACGTCAATATTGTTGATGTTGATATTCTGTCAGACTTTCGTCTACAATACGTTCCTACCAATGCTGCTGCTGCTAAATGAGGTGACTGCGATAACTTAAATCATACAGTGCCAATCGCACCCTACCTACCTGCTCTACGTTCATGTCACCTGTCTGTGTGCCTTTCATATGTTAATCTGCCTGCCTTCCCATTCCTCACTTGTCTTCTGTGTTATCTATGTTAAATTCTGCTGCCTCTGCATGCTGTTGTTGCCTCCTTCATTTTCACATATCTTAGTTGCTACGGGTGCCCAAGCCTTGCCTGCTCTGTGTTGTGCCTGCTCCGTCTAACTCTGTCATATGGATACTTCATTACATATATTGCGTTAAGTTAGTATGAGTGTATTACATGTTTAAACAGCCGTTTTTCCTTCAGGCTTCAGTTTTGCACACGACACGTACTTGTTGTTGTAGCTTTCAGCCTAGAAGTGGTGAGGTGTTTTATTTGAGAATAATATGTTATTCCTAAGCTATCAGCTTTGCCTTGTACACTTGGTACAACTGTCTGCACACTGAGAGCTGCACACTCTAAGATTAACCTAACACAAGGTTGCTGGGAAGTCTGATCCTCGCACCACATTAGACATTAGACATAACACAAATAATGTTGATGCCAACATTTTGGGCTCTACGCGGGTTTAAGATAGAGTTACACGGAATGAACGCAGACACTTGGTGCTGCGCATGAAGAGAACTGGTAGATGCTGATGTGAACTGCTCCTACTGACATTGAGAGGTATGGGGTCGCCCTGCTAAAGCCCGAATGAGACCTTCTTAGATATAATATAATATGCTAGATAGGGTGCGCGAAATATAGGTGATATAGATTTCTATAGAAATTGCATTATAACATGCTAGCACCTTTTGCTTACTATGGATTAGTGACTATGCTGCTGACTCTGATTTTTATAATCTGCATTTTGGTATTATACAAGATACTGCGTTTGAGAACTTTGCATTGAATAATAAATATTTCAAACTTGCACTTGTGTTCTTTGACTCTCAGTTTTGGTTTGAAATGATTATAGAACGAAAGAGTGTTCATGTGTTCCACGACTCCTGAGGTATTCTAAAGATCATGTTCTGGTTTGTCTAATACATGTATCATTCCATAATGATCCATGAGACACTGTAGCTAGCTAGGTAACTAGATTTCTGACACTGAGATGAGTTTTTGGATCATCCTAACTCACTAAGGTTCTAGATCTCTATGCACAGTTCTGTGGGAGAACGGAAACCCTGCTACATGGCGCCCAACGGATTGGTTGGCCGTATTTCATGACACTCGAGTAGTATATCATTCAGACCTTGACACCTTCATTCCCGTTTCCGGAAAACGGTGGTGTCGGAAAAACCTACCTATTGATATGATAGGTATTTTCAAGCTTGAATTCTTCTAAAAACGGTTTCTTTGAATTACTACCCAGTTGTGCTACAAACTGTTCTTTGTCTGGTCTTTAATCTTCCTGTGCTAACATGGCAGTGGAAATAGCGCAGCATAGCCGAGTCGCGGTTCGCGATCACTTGCGGGGATATAATGTACCCGCTGAAGGCTTAGCTGTGATTCTGGTTGTGAGTGCGGAACATGCGTACCCGTACGAATTGTTTTATTCCTGGGTGACATTTCCGGAAGTAGACGCTAATTCGGGTGTCTATCACACATACACTGCCTCAGCAGTACCGGCAGCTTATGCTCCGTACAGGGCACTGGAAGTACCTATTGACGCTTGGCAGCACGGTGTTTGGTTTGGTGGCGCCCTACCCCATTCTTTGAACGCTACGAGGTTAGGTCCTTTGTCCATTCCGGGCACAAATTGGCCCGCCTTGGGTGGATTTACTCCTCATCCTAATCGCGCCACGTGTAACGTAGCCGACCTGAGACGTCTACATGAGGTCTCGGTTGAAGTGATTAGAGCGCTTGTTCATTACATTAGTCGTAATATTCAAGGCGCAGCCCCCGCAGGTGCGCAGCTTCGAGCAGAACAGGCTGGTTTGAAAATCAGTCCTGTCTTGGTGAATTCCGTTATGGGCAGAAAGCCAGAAAGTACGGATGAATTTCCTTACTGGCTAGCCGAGAAATTCGACCAGTTAGAGGCTGTGTTTCCTAATACGACTCCGAGTGAAAAACACCGGATTCTTACGCTTAGTTTACCGAAGGAAATAGCCCCGGACCTTGCTGACTGTGAGACATGGGGTAAGACTTTTGCAGCGGTTTACTCGAGGTGCTTTGGCACACCGTCAGTTTCGAACCTGTCTGCGATCCTCAAGCGTGTTCAGGATGATCACGGACCTGAGTCGGCGGTTGAGTTGGGTATGCGCCTGAACGGTTCATTTGAGACAGTTTGCGGTATTATCCTTGCCAATGTAAAAGGGGATGCAATGAACTTTCAGGTGGCCAATGGTCTGGCGTTAGTACCCGATGCCGAGAAACCCCGTCAGCTGGCAAAAATAATTGTGGCGGCTTATAAAACGGTTGGCCGCAATTCAAGGGGTGCGAAAGTTTTTCTGGAAAAAGAAAAGAAGCAACCCCAGGGGCAGTCTTCGGAAACAGGTGGACAGCCCAAGTCCAAAAAACAGACTTGGCCGAAAAAGCAGAATAGGGGTAAACAACAGCAACAACAGACACAGGTCTCTAGTCCGACACTTTCGCCACCTGCGCAGTCTGAGCGAGTTTATGAATTGCGCGATCGCGCTACGATTAAATCGCCTGACAGATATCAGGCAACTGACCAACGCTCTCCTCGTTCCTTTCAGGACTCATCGGCTCCGTCAACCGGTGGTGGAGGGGGCGGCAGGGGCAGGGGTGGTCAGCAAGGACGTGGCCAGCCCCGCACGCGAAGTGAAGGGGACAAGCGGGACGACTCTACGCCAAAGAGACCGCAGTTTGCCAAGAAGAAAGTCGCTGCCTTAACGGCGCATCGATATGCCCCAGATAGTGAGAACGCGGCTTCGGAATCTGACGTGGGCTCTGACCTTGCTGGACAGCGCGGCGGAGATTACCATAGTGAGAGAGGCCCTCCGTCCACTGTTGAAGGTGACAGCGACTGACACTTATGTTGTAATCGAAACAGCTGATACACATGTTGCTCCCCCTGAAAGGCTTTTTGAAATTGTCCTGTTAATTGAAGGTGACATGCAGCGAACTGTAAAAGGGGTATTTTGGGAAAATCTTTCGGATACGTATGACATTTTGCTTTCGGAGGCTGACTGGCCCCCACCTTTTGTTCTCGCAGCTCCGCGAGGGGAGGAGGTAATCCTCCCCAGTTTCGCGCACACTGTACCGAGAGTGGAAGCGCTGCATTTTGCAGAAGAGTGGGCTCTGGCGCTTGCGCCGGCTGTGTACCGAAATCAGTGTGGCTGGGATAAATTGTCCCCTAGCCATGAGATTCCATTACGGTCACAGCCTCAGCCACAACCCCAGTACCCCATACGGCGTGAAGCTAAAGCTTCGGTCGCGGCTATCCTTGAACAATTGGAATATCAAGGTGTAATTGAAACGTGTGTGTCACCAATGAATAATCCCCTTTTTACTGTTAACAAGCCGGACGGCTCATATCGTCTAGTTTTGGATTACCGGCATTTGAACTCGCATTGCCGTAACTGTGCAGTACAGAATACTCACGGCTCTGCCCTAGTGAATAGTCTTGAGCGTAAACGGTTCAAAACCACGCTTGACATTTCCAATGGTTTTTATGCACATAGATTAGATGGTCTAAGTTCCCAATGGACCAGTTTTACATGCGGCGGCGTACAAAAAAAGTTTAAACGACTCCCAATGGGATACAAAAATAGTCCTGGAGTGTTTTCCGCTCGCATTGTCTCTCTTTTGGAGAGTTTCGACCCAGTTGCATGTTCGTATGTGGATGACATTTATCTCACAGACGACGAGCTTTGGGTGCATCTGTGTCGAGTAAACAGCATAATTTGTAACTTTGCAGACATGGGTTACAAGTTTAACTTTGCTAAATCACACATTGCAGAGTACACAGTGTTGTTTCTAGGTTATGAACTTAACCATGAAGGAAAGGGATTGGCTCCTCACTTCCTGGAGAAGTGCGCGCAGTTGCGCTCTCCGACAACACTGAAAAAATTACAGTCTTTACTGGGTTTTTTAAATTTCGGGAGGACATACATTCCGGAATATGCCCAGCGTATCAAGCCTTTATATGCCTTGGTACAACCATCTTTTTCCAAATCATGCTGGCTGCCTGAGCATTCAGCCATTCTGCAGTCTTTGCAGGCTGATTTGCTCACTTCTGACTACTTACAGACCCGTGATAACCGGACCAACCTGGTGATAAGAATAATCCCTGGGACGGTGGGTTTCACGTACCTGACTTTTAATGAGGGGGATACTGTACCTATTGCTTACAAATCACACTTGTACACTTCGGCTGAACTGCGTTTTTCCACTGTGGAGAAAGTGTTAACGGCTGTGCAGATGGCAATTCTTAAGGAACGTGCCCTGTCGCAGGGAAAGCGCATGTTGGTTGTTACCCCGTGTCCTGCCTTGGAGGCGGTCACGAAAGCCAGTGTACCTAATTCTAAAGCTTTGCACCCTCGGTGGATTCAGTGGGCTACTTCCTTGACATCTCAGGATGTCACGTTTATTTTTGACGCCGCTTTACGGTCGCAGGAGTATTTACAGTATGAATTTGTTCATCCTGCTCCTTTAGCAATGCGGCCGTTGGAGGATTTCCACTGTATCATTTACACGGATGGTTCGGCGCAGGTTGCGCATGGCTCTAAACATGCCTACGTTTCCGCTTGCGCCATTGTGGTCGGTGCCATGGTGAACGATGAGTTCAAGTCCAGTGTCGTGCACACGCAGACACTTGGAGACTGCACCGCACAATTAGCAGAGCTCCGTGCTCTTATGCTTGCATTGGAGTACGCAGATCCTAGTGTGACAACTTTAATCGTAAGTGATTCTTACTACTGTGTCCAGTCTTACAATGAGAACTTGTTCTTTTGGATTCAGAATGATTTTCGTGATTCCAAAGGTAGCACAATAAAACATAAAATGATCTGGGTCCGAGTGGCGGAACTTAAAGAAAAGCTGCCGCTCGTGTTTGTAATTCATACTCTCGGCCACCAGCGCGTGGGAGTCCACGCTGTTGGCAATTCGCTTGCTGATGAGGCAGCGAAGTCTGCGGTATCAAAATACTTAGTTGCAGCGGTCACGAGGTCCAAGAGCAAAATAGATGACGACATCTTGGCGGCTGTTGCTGCCACGGCGAAGGGAGGTAAATATCCTGCGGGGTTCCCTTCGAAATACACATACCACTTAAGTCCCGATAAGGTTCCTTATGTGAAAATTCCTGAAGTTGGAGAGCGTCTGATTCCCAACTCGGATCGCAGAGCTTCTCTGATTACAGTGGCTCATGAAGGTGTGGCGTCTGCGCATGCGGGCGTCTCAGCCACTGTATCACAGCTACAACAGAGGTTCTGGTGGCGGGGACTGTACAAACAGACGCGCGATTATGTCCTTATGTGTGACATTTGTCAGCAGATTAAGCCTTCTACTGCTGCGCGTCCGCCTCAGACAAAGTTGTACATTTCTAATAAACCGCTTGGTTGTGTTTATTTGGATCACTGCGGTCCTTTCTCTTCTGATACTACGTATAAATACATCTTAGTAGCAGTTGACTCATGCACACGCTTTGTGTGGTTATGGCCGCATCGCAGCGCTGATTCACGGACTGTCATTAAGGATTTGCGTGTCTTTGTGGGAATCTTTGCTTGTGGTGCTTTCCATTCGGACCAGGGTCCGGCTTTCGCCTCTAAGGCGTATAAGGATGCTATGGTTTCGTTGGGAGTACAGGTGAAGTTTTCAAGCCCCTACAGGCCTGAGGGCAATTCTGTGGTAGAAAGAATGAACCGCGACTTAAAGCAATCTTTGACAGCCCGAGTTATAGGCACTGGTAGAAACTGGCTGTCCCACCTCTATGGCGTGCAGCGTGCGCTTAATAATCTCCCTAGAAGGTCTCTGGGTGGGCGGACCCCATACGAAATGCTCTTTGGTATCAAGATGTACGTCCCTGACCTTGATGGTGCAGACTGCCAGGCCCAGGCCGCGGCCTTTGACGTAGATGAACATTGCAATGTTTTGCAGGATCTACAAAAGACCAGAGACAGTCTTGCAAAGGAACACTTGCCCTCCACGTCGGATGATGCGTTGCAGATCCCGGTAGTTGGCTGGCTACCCCAAGTTGGAGAACTGGTTCGAGAGAAGATCGATAACAAAAAGGAATTTGGTCCCTCATATCGAGCGCCAGTTCGGGTCCTTGGAGTGAAGGGCACAAGAACAGTCATTTTACCACCACTTCCAGGTCGTAAAGAAAACAGATTTATTTCTATTGACAATGTCAAGACACACAGGGTGGCCGATTCTTCATAGCATGACACCGGCTGTATCCTGTCCTTCCATGGTGAGGCACTCTGTGCTGGCTATTACATCTGGTGCAGATCAGGAGGTGTCCCTCGAGATGCCTGCCATGACAAGTCCTTTATTAAATACTATTCCTGTTACTAACATTGATGAGGTGACCTATGCAGATCCTGCTGATTTATCCATGTCCGATTTACATGCACGTTTGGCTAACCAGTCCAGATTCTCTTTTGACTCTGTTTCGGAACTTTCAAAAAAACCATCAACTATTGCAAAATATGCCACGTTGTTTAAAAAACATTTTTTAATTCCGCCTTGGACATACGTTTGGCTGATACTATTTTCGTTTTATCTTTTTATGTCAATTGGTTTTGTGTTTTATTTTTTCCGCCTGATTGATGGCCATTATGTGAAAGAAAGAACAGGAATTCGGTACCTTAATGGAACATTGGCCCCTCACTCCTCGTCGCATTCAGCACACAGACTAAAGAGAGACTTACATTCAGTACAAATTACTGCTTGGCCTGTCCTTGATGGGATTGTGTGGGATGCGGTTAGGTTTCAGATACATGGCCCCACAGAAGTTATTAATGTTCCTAATGTGCTTAGAGTAAACATGGGAGATGTGATTAAGCAAAATATTCGTTCTGATGATTGGGATCTTCAGGCAGTAGAAGCATTATTCTCTGATTTAAAATATTATGCGGCCTTTGATGATGAGGATTTATATTTAGATTCTGTCAATTATGGTGATTTATTTTGTTACCAACATTATGGAAATCATTTCTTGCACAAGACAAGTTCCAGGCGGGTTCCTGTGAATTACACTCAGTGGGAACATTGCCCTGCTCCTTTACAGGGGAGCTCAAGTACTTTTTTGGGAAAATACTCTTACTTTACAGATTTTAATCAATCAAATCCTGAGTCGTTTTACTTCAAGGTGAAACAGAAATCGATGCCAAAAGTTAGACTGACTGACACAAAATTGTTGTATTCAAAGTCCTTTCTAGAAAGGTTATCTGTGGATGGCTATGAGTTATGGAAGGATGTTATTGACCTTAAATCGGTTTGGGGTACCAAAGATTGGCAGGTACAAGGCACTGAGGCTTTGCATCGTGCATGTCTCATCCCAAATCACATGTTGTTTTTAAATTCGACTATTTCCCAAACAACGTGTTTTGGATTGGCTACATCTAAAAAATTAAATACCCCTACTATCCCTGATTTGGAAGAATATTCAGGTTGGAGTAATTTCACTACCTTGTCCATAAATCAGATACAAGCTCTTTTGCAAAATTCCTCCTTTAATATTTCCAGTTTTGATCCGGATGGGTGGCTTTTATGGCAAAGAAGCTCTGATTCTTGCCAAAGTCATTTTTTGGGTTTGTCTGAGGGTTTTACACACATCAGGCCAGATCCCAGGTTTGACCAAGATCACACTGTTACAACTTATTCAGTAGGCAAATTGTGTCAGAACTGGTTACAACATTCCACTTTAGCTGCAGTTAAACTGCATTTGTCCCAGTTGAATGAAAACATAGAGTTAAATGATTTTATAAAAGGCCCAACTATGGGTAGGTCTAAACGCTTTATTTATGCTATTTACAATGAAATTTGGAAATTTTCAAGAGTCGAAGCAGCTAAACGCCTGAGGGCTATTGATCAAGCCAATTTGGAAAAAGTGCTTGCAGTGGTTGATAATAGTATTAACACGCTTTCTTCCAGAATTTACACATTGGATAATATTGTTTCTTCTGTTGTTGATATTGTACATGATGAAGTGTCCACGTTATACCATGGTCAAAATCAATTACGTTCTGTAATGCAGTTTGCCTGGACTCTACAGACAATTAAGGCTGGTCGAGTTCCCTGGACCTCGTTGAACGTTTCATCACTTTTTGCCCCTTTTAATCTTACTGATAAACAACGCATGCTTTCAATGCGTGATGCATCGTTTTCTATGTTACATATTGAGAAGCTAGAATCCTTATCTTTTTCTGTTGCTGAAACCACCACTGCCACGTGGCTTATTCATGGTTTAATTACATTACCATTTCCCTTATATAAATTTACTAACTGTATGCGGTATATTGCTATAGGACGATATGAGCCACTAGGCAATGCATTCCTACATGAGGCTTGGTCATTACCATACACATACAGATGTCTGAAAGATGGAAAAGAAGTGAATCTTAATGGTGAGGAATGCACACAGTCACCTGACCATTCATTAATATGCAGACACATTCAGTTACACGGTTCTTGTAATCAGGACCGCCCAAATTTAGCATGTGTTTTAAAAGGCACGCCAGTTCCAGCAGTAGTGCCCACATTTACATTATTAGCTAATGGTAGTTATTTGCTTTTAAACAATGAATTATGTTGTGGTTTATTAATTGGTGTGGCTTATATAGTTACTGTATCAGAGCGTGTAGTGTGCTGCAAGAACGTTCTATACCCACCCACGCATGGCTCTTCAGATGTCTCCATCTGGCCTCGGATCCCAACCTTGGAAGCGAAATTCAATGGTTTAAGCAGAATAAGGGCTCTTTTGTCTCAAAAACAAGTGACCCTGAGTTCGGCCCGGGAAACTTATGTCCTTCACATAGCTAACACCCGCACAGAGGTGCAGGCGCTTTTAAACACTGATTTGCCATTTCATTTCTGCGAGCTGGTACACCAGATTTTTAATGCTTCTTCAACGACTGGGCTGGCGCATTTTTTTAAACTAGTAAGCAGTGGACTCGTGACTACGTTTGAAAAAGTTTTTGGTATCATTCCCACGTTTTTCCACACTATTTTTGGGAGTTTGTTTGGTGGAATACCTGTGTTGCTGGCTGTGGCCGCAGGCTTTCTGTTGGTGTTTTACTTCATAAAACATGGATGCCCATCCTGCGCAAGACGCCGTTCAACGCCTCCTGACACTGTGCCGTAATCGGATGCTCAATTACTATGGAACTTTGCCGCTTGCAGCATTAAGCACGGCCTATAGATTGTCATTTCGGTTCACCGACTTCACGTGTGTCCAACCTGTGTTTCACTGCCTAAACTGCGAGTTCGATTGGGCCATTGATTTGTGCCTATGCTTGAGGACTGCTCCTGACGTCGATTTTGATCAGCTAATGCGTCCCGTTGTGGCTCACGAGCTGATCTGTTCTGGCGAGAGAGTTATGGCCTTGGCAGCGATAAATGGAGTTCTGGGCCAATGGGAGATCTCTGCAGCGGCGAATGCCTTTCTGACACACAGCGTTCTGGTGAACCCACCGAGTTGTCCTCTGACGTTGCAAGAGGATCCGATGCTGGAAGAGCACGTATGTTCTTTCCCATTGCTAAATTGGATGGCTGAACTATTTTCGGATGATGGCAGTGATTTCATACTGGAGGCTGTTGCAACTTTCTTTGCATATACTTTCCAATCGTGAAATGCCTGGAAGGAATGCTTTGTTGTGAAATATGACTTTCCCCTCGCTGAATTGGAGGGATGGACTATGTTCAGCTGATGGAGAGTTCGCTCACGTGAGGTTGCTGGAGATAACGTCTAAGTGGCACATGACTTTGGATATCGGATGAGTGCCTTGGTTTTTTCTCTTACAAACATTTGAATGGAAGCGACCTGGTCATACATTTCATAATTTTTTGAACCGGGCGGAAGACTTTTGGTTCAAGACTTTTGATATTTTTTAGATTTGATGCCACTGTAGGCATTCATACATATTCATTCATACATATTCATTCATACATATTTTTAGCTTATTTTGGCTCAAGACTATTGAATTTTGCTTTCAAATTGTGTATCTGATTTAGTATTGCCTTTTCCCTTATGATTGGCGGTGCTCGGACCAATGGGGGGGTGTCATATGGATACTTCATTACATATATTGCGTTAAGTTAGCATGAGTGTATTACATGTTTAAACAGCCGTTTTTCCTTCAGGCTTCAGTTTTGCACACGACACGTACTTGTTGTTGTAGCTTTCAGCCTAGAAGTGGTGAGGTGTTTTATTTGAGAATAATATGTTATTCCTAAGCTATCAGCTTTGCCTTGTACACTTGGTACAACTGTCTACACACTGAGAGCTGCACACTCTAAGATTAACCTAACACAAGGTTGCTGGGAAGTCTGATCCTCGCACCACATTAGACATTAGACATAACACAAATAATGTTGATGCCAACATTTTGGGCTCTACGCGGGTTTAAGATAGAGTTACACGGAATGAACGCAGACACTTGGTGCTGCGCATGAAGAGAACTGGTAGATGCTGATGTGAACTGCTCCTACTGACATTGAGAGGTATGGGGTCGCCCTGCTAAAGCCCGAATGAGACCTTCTTAGATATAATATAATATGCTAGATAGGGTGCGCGAAATATAGGTGATATAGATTTCTATAGAAATTGCATTATAACATGCTAGCACCTTTTGCTTACTATGGATTAGTGACTATGCTGCTGACTCTGATTTTTATAATCTGCATTTTGGTATTATACAAGATACTGCGTTTGAGAACTTTGCATTGAATAATAAATATTTCAAACTTGCACTTGTGTTCTTTGACTCTCAGTTTTGGTTTGAAATGATTATAGAACGAAAGAGTGTTCATGTGTTCCACGACTCCTGAGGTATTCTAAAGATCATGTTCTGGTTTGTCTAATACATGTATCATTCCATAATGATCCATGAGACACTGTAGCTAGCTAGGTAACTAGATTTCTGACACTGAGATGAGTTTTTGGATCATCCTAACTCACTAAGGTTCTAGATCTCTATGCACAGTTCTGTGGGAGAACGGAAACCCTGCTACAACTCTTTTCAATGGTTTCTGGCCATATCACTTGGTTTGCTTTATATTTTGTTCATTTTATGTAATTATGCTCTTATCCTGCCTGCTTTGTCCCTGAATCCCACCTGCTCTCTGGTAAGCTGTCCTCTCTGACTGGTCACTCAATGACTCCATGCCCACCTAGGTACCTGTTTTCTACCCCCAAACTTTAATTTACAAAATAAACCAGTGTGTCTGGGTAGCGGTGTGGTGTGGGGGGGGGGAGGGTGAGTGAGGAGGAAATGAGCTCCACATATCTCCTTCTGGGGCATGGTCCAGTGGAGTATTTCTGGGAAGTACCCACAAGCACAGAGAAGGATGGTAAATAACGCTCACTTAGCGCTCGTGGGTGTTAGGCCACAAACTACTCCCCACAGAGACTCTAAAGGGAGCACTCTCCTTAAGAGAGGCAAGCAAGAGCAAAACTCGCTCAGCCCTCCTAGGAGCAGATGCAAAAATTCAGCTTCAGTCTATATGGGAACCTGGTCAACCTGAGCACATGCGTCTGCCAATAGCTCTGGCTAAACACTACTAGGGTCCAAAGGCGAGACCGATTGGCATTGCCAATGCTTGTTGTTAGAGGTACTTTGTTTTACAATTTAATTTTATCTTTGTATAATGGGTAAGCGAAAGGCACCAGTAGGTGGTATATCACCTCATCCAACTACTGCAATTGATACTATGTTGGCCAAAGCAGTGGGGACAATTTCAGACGAAATAGTATTGGTCGAGCGCAAACTCTTTATGGGTGATCCCCAAAAGCACGTTCAGATTGAAGCAGACTCCCCCTCCTTATTTACAGCTCAACCTGTTTCACCTCCACCATATTTACAAAATACTTCTCCAGTAGATAGTAGTTCCCTTGATTCTGCTACTGTAATATGTGGCGTCATCAGAAGTGCATTGCAGGGGCGAGAGTTATAGTTAGCTCAACTAACTATAACGGCCAAATTTCTCTGGTTTTGTACGAGTGAAATGTCCAACTATCCATAACGTCCTTGAAGTTGTATTTCAGATATATTGATGATCTGTTTATATTGTGGGATGGATCATGGAAGCAAGGCAAGAATTTTGTTAGACTTATCAACAAGAAGAATGTCAACCTTAATTTTACTTCCACCATAAGCAATTGTATGATCAACTTTCTTGATGTGGAGATCTATGTTAACAATGATAAACTGGAGACCATGCTAAACAGAAAAGAGAAGGCAGGCAATTTGGTACTATGTTACGCTTAAGGAGAATTTGTAGCAACCAAGATGACTTGATCCAAGCCCAACAGCAAAGCAAAAAGAGATTTTTAGCTAGAGGGTATCCAGCAAAAACCATTGACGATGCCATTAACAAAACTTGTGATATAGCACGGAATGAGCTCCTTATTCCCAAAAAATCTAGAGTCAGATGATAAAATCCAGCGTTGAGGACCTTAGATTTATCACCACCTATAGTTCCCAAAAAAATCTATCAGAAAAATTGGATACAGAAACTGGGCACTGGTTAAAAGTGATCCAATTATAGGTCACAAGCTTCCGGCTAAACCTAGCATTACTTACAAAAGAGCTTTCTCCATGCACAGTAGTCTGGTTTCCAGTAGTCCCGAATCATCTACTTCCATCAACTGGTTGACGGTCCCTAATGGTTTTACCAAGTAAATCATGCAAGGCGTGTCAGTATGGTGCTTACAAAAAAAGCTATTGCACTGCCTTCAGTGAACAAGAGGTTAAAATTAACAAGCCTCTTCACTGTAAGACAGAATTTGCAATATATGTATTGGAATGTTCATGTCCTCTCAAATACATAGGCAGCACCAAATTACCTGTAAGTAAAAGAATCTTGCAACACATTAGGGCCATCAATAACAGCGACCCCACTTACCAGTCACCAGGCACTTTCGAGAAGTACACAATAACAATCTTAAGGACTTCTCTTACTATGTAATAGATGCCATACCGAAAACCAAAAGGGGTGGGGACAGAGAATATCAGTTGCAGGCAGCAAACTTGAAACCAAATATATTCTAAACATGGATAGTAAGGCTTCAGGATGCCTTAACATTACGGAGGATTTATGTACTTGTTTATGATTCTGTCTACTTGTCCTTAGATGCCACGCGTTCATTTCTTTTCGGTTGTGTTAAAGAACCCAGGTTCCATTTTTAATCCATTTTCTATTTTTGCATTATTCATGTCCTCCCATAACTCTAGTATCTGTGTTGATATCTTAAAACTAGTTTTTAGTTATTTTATGGGACTTACTATTATGACGTATAAAGAGGCTGCCCAATCACTCCAACCAATCGAACATATTTTCTTTGTAGTCTGTAATGGCGCACCTTTGAAAAAGCTCGAAGGTCGAGCGAAACATGTCAGGACTGCCGGGTGAGAGAAAGCACTTACAATAAAAACACAAAAGCTCCGCTGTTGGTGTGCGGCTTACTTTCTTTCTTTGAGGAAGATGTTGGGGAATATGTAACGGCGTGGTTCTGCCGTAAAGCTACGCACCTCCTGCAAAGAGCGCCATGCCTGCCCGAAGGGAACCGCTGGTGGAGTTACAGAAATGTTAAGGGCAGTGCGGTGAACGCCAAAGACTGACTTTGGTAATGGACCACAGGGAGCTTTAAAAATGGGCTCACAGTGGCACAACGGACCCTTTGTGTAAATAATTGAAATTGAAAAACATTACCTTTCAGCCTGGGAACCATTACAGACTACAAAGACCAGGAGTCTTAGAAGCCATTGGGGGCGTGTCAAAACGGATAAAGTATGAGAGCATGGTTTCCATCAGCTGAGAGGACAAGGACTCACGGCGCACCTTTGAAAAAGCTCGAAGGTCGAGCGAAACATGTCAGGACTGCCGGGTGAGAGAAAGCACTTACAATAAAAACACAAAAGCTCCGCTGTTGGTGTGCGGCTTACTTTCTTTCTTTGAGGAAGATGTTGGGGAATATGTAACGGCGTGGTTCTGCCGTAAAGCTACGCACCTCCTGCAAAGAGCGCCATGCCTGCCCGAAGGGAACCGCTGGTGGAGTTACAGAAATGTTAAGGGCAGTGCGGTGAACGCCAAAGACTGACTTTGGTAATGGACCACAGGGAGCTTTGAAAATGGGCTCACAGTGGCACAACGGACCCTTTGTGTAAATAATTGAAATTGAAAAACATTACCTTTCAGCCTGGGAACCATTACAGACTACAAAGACCAGGAGTCTTAGCAGCCATTGGGGGCGTGTCAAAACAGATAAAGTATGAGAGCATGGTTTCCATCAGCTGAGAGGACAAGGACTCACGGCGCACCTTTGAAAAAGCTCGAAGGTCGAGCGAAACATTTCAGGACTGCCGGGTGAGAGAAAGCACTTACAATAAAAACACAAAAGCTCCGCTGTTGGTGTGCGGCTTACTTTCTTTCTTTGAGGAAGATGTTGGGGAATATGTAACGGCGTGGTTCTGCCGTAAAGCTACGCACCTTCTGCAAAGAGCGCCATGCCTGCCCGAAGGGAACCGCTGGTGGAGTTACAGAAATGTTAAGGGCAGTGCGGTGAACGCCAAAGACTGACTTTGGTAATGGACCACAGGGAGCTTTGAAAATGGGCTCACAGTGGCACAACGGACCCTTTGTGTAAATAATTGAAATTGAAAAACATTACCTTTCAGCCTGGGAACCATTACAGACTACAAAGACCAGGAGTCTTAGCAGCCATTGGGGGCGTGTCAAAACGGATAAAGTATGAGAGCATGGTTTCCATCAGCTGAGAGGACAAGGACTCACGGCGCACCTTTGAAAAAGCTCGAAGGTCGAGCGAAACATGTCAGGACTGCCAGGTGAGAGAAAGCACTTACAATAAAAACACAAAAGCTCCGCTGTTGGTGTGCGGCTTACTTTCTTTCTTTGAGGAAGATGTTGGGGAATATGTAACGGCGTGGTTCTGCCGTAAAGCTACGCACCTCCTGCAAAGAGCGCCATGCCTGCCCGAAGGGAACCGCTGGTGGAGTTACAGAAATGCTAAGGGCAGTGCGGTGAACGCCAAAGACTGACTTTGGTAATGGACCACAGGGAGCTTTGAAAATGGGCTCACAGTGGCACAACGGACCCTTTGTGTAAATAATTGAAATTGAAAAACATTACCTTTCAGCCTGGGAACCATTACAGACTACAAAGACCAGGAGTCTTAGCAGCCATTGGGGGCGTGTCAAAACGGATAAAGTATGAGAGCTTGGTTTCCATCAGCTGAGAGGACAAGGACTCACGGCGCACCTTTGAAAAAGCTCGAAGGTCGAGCGAAACATGTCAGGACTGCCGGGTGAGAGAAAGCACTTACAATAAAAACACAAAAGCTCCGCTGTTGGTGTGCGGCTTACTTTCTTTCTTTGAGGAAGATGTTGGGGAATATGTAACGGCGTGGTTCTGCCGTAAAGCTACGCACCTCCTGCAAAGAGCGCCATGCCTGCCCGAAGGGAACCGCTGGTGGAGTTACAGAAATGTTAAGGGCAGTGCGGTGAACGCCAAAGACTGACTTTGGTAATGGACCACAGGGAGCTTTGAAAATGGGCTCACAGTGGCACAACGGACCCTTTGTGTAAATAATTGAAATTGAAAAACATTACCTTTCAGCCTGGGAACCATTACTGACTACAAAGACCAGGAGTCTTAGCAGCCATTGGGGGCGTGTCAAAACGGATAAAGTATGAGAGCATGGTTTCCATCAGCTGAGAGGACAAGGACTCACGGCGCACCTTTGCGCAATCACGTAAATAAATAAATAAATAAATATATATGCGGTTACGTAGAATATGCAGCGATGAAGGGGAACTCAGGAGACATCAACAGGAGAGCAAGTGTAGGTTCCTGGAAAGAGGCTATAGTGCCAAAACAATTGATGCGGCAATGGCCAAATCAAGATTAAAATCAAGAGAGGAACTTCTACAAAACGCAGAAATCCCCACACTAGAAAACACAAGTAGCACAACAATATCTGAAGAGGCACCCAGATTAATCATGAGCTACAACCGTCAGCTTAGGGAATTGCGTAAAATCATCCAACGTAACTGGCATCTTGTAAAGGAAGATCCAGTAATAGGAGACTCCCTTCCTGAATACCCTTCAATCACTTACAGAAAAGCAACATCAATGGGGGATGTGCTGATAAGAAGCAGTCCAGAATATAGGGACAACACAGGCTTGTCTCTAGCGCGTAAAGGATTTTACAAGTGCTCCAGCTGTAAAGCTTGTACATTTGGGGTGAATAAAACTTCCTATTTAACAGCTTTCAGCTCCAAACCACAAAACATTAAGTTTCACCTAACATGTAAAAGTGAATTTGTGGTATACATACTGGAGTGCACTTGCAATTTAAAGTATGTAGGCAGTACCAAGCTTCCCAGCCACAAGAGGATCTTACAACATATCAGGGCGATCACCAACAACGACCCTAATTACCCTGTGGCGAGACACTTCCATGAAGTCCATGGTGGAAATCTTAAAGATCTAAGATATTATATCATAGACGCAGTCCCCGCGCAGAGAAGAGGAGGGGATAGGGAGGGCATGCTGCGAAGGCTTGAGACACATTATATCTTGACCTTAGATACTAAGCAGCCGAAAGGTCTCAACATGACTGAAGATCTATACACATTTTTAGAATGAGTTTTGGGAAGTCATTGCTTACATTATGTACCAAAAAGTCCATACAGTTTTCATCAATTCAATGCAACAGGATGTATAGTTTGAACTATCCATCACTTTCAAGATGTAAATACCTTATGAACTTGTTTTGTATTGTAAATAATAGATTTTACATGGTGATGAAGATAAATATTTTTATATATATATTTTTGATACTTCAAAAGGGTTTTAACTATTTATGCAATTTTAATTGAGCTATGAGTGGATTGAACAACAATAATTATCTATCAATTTTGGTAGAGGTTGGTCAATTGTGGGAATCACTCAGTCAGACAGTTATATTCAGTTGCATTTATTTGGAAGAACCCTTTATGAAATGGAGATATGTGTATAAATTCTTCCTTGTATTTATCTTCAAGAAGAGTAGAAGCTATTTTTCGATTTGTTTTTTGGTAAGGTATATGTGTGTGTAAACATAATAATATTCTTTTGTTCACACAGGTTATCATTTTTTGTCTATTGGAAAAAAGAGGTTTTTTTCTATCACGTTTTGATAAATGTTTTAGTTTCAATTTCTCTTTATTTAGATTCACGGTGATGCACTATAGTATTCAGTGAATGGATATTCGGAATACAGTCAACAATAACCCATTGTATTATACTGAAATATCTTTTGAGACTGAACTCTCATAATTAACTTTTAGTTAATGTATTTTACAATTATTTCCTGTATTTAACGTATCACACTAAGAAAAATGAAAGAAAGCTGTAAATAGTATACTTTCTATGTCCATTCACGCACTTGCACTTTAAAAGGAGGTGCAACCCACGACACTGTTGTCATGTGATCAAGGCAGGGATCTGCCGAAACGCGTCGTGGCTGATGTGGTTGCACTTTAAAAATTAAATAAAAAAGAAGAAGCACAGAATCGGGTCTACCTCGTCTTTGCTTGTTTGGCTGTTGTTTTCGTTTGGAGACTGAGACGAGTTCTTGCAGCAAATAAATATATATATATATATATATATATATATATATATATATATATATATATATATATATATATAAATTAACTCCATCAACCACAGTTGCGTTGCCAAATAACGATGCACTCACTGGCAAGATTCCAACATACTTTGCAAGCCAAAAGCACTGACAGACGTGTTTCGGCACAACCCCGAAATGAGTCTGTCAGTGCTTTCGGCTTGCAAATTAAACATTCTGGTGTAATCTTGCCTGTGATTGCACTTGTTATTTGACTGTGGTTGTAGGAATTAATTGCTATGTAGCGGTTCACCATCGAGGGAGTGGCACCCAAGATGTGAGGTGCGGCAGAGAGTGAAACTCATCTGAGGCCAGGGAAATATGTACGCATATATACATTTATACATTTATATACATATATATATATATATATATATATATATATATAAATGTAAATGTGTGTATACTTGTAAAGCGCACTGCCGCCCCATCTTGGGGCATCCTGGCGCTGTATACCGCTGTGGAACCCTTCCTGGCTTTCCCTGTGAGATTCCCCCTCCTGGCCACCCCCAAGATGAAGCCAGGCATCCCAGCGCTGTTGGGACCGTTGTGGAGATTAAGCAAGCTATTGCCCAGAGTTGCAGAGTGGGACCCATGACTAGGGTAGGCACTGAGGCAAGAATTATCGAGTCCGCAGACATTGAGCCCAAGACCCTGCCGCGTCGGGAATTGAACCCTGGTCCCAGGCCTGACCTCTGCTTCAGGGTCTGACCCTTCTAACCAGTGAGCCACACTTCTCCATATATTCCCTGAAAAAAACATAGGTTCCAGAGACGTTATAGTTAGAAATTAGCATTTAAAAAACCTTCCAGCCAACCATGGTGCAAGGATGTCTGTGTCATGCGGAGATTGTTTTTGTGCAGAAGGGACACCTTCCAGCAAAAAAACAATCTGTAAAGACGTTTTCCGTTTTCTATTTATCCTGTGGAATGCAGCATGCATTGAAAGAGGAAAAAATTAGGAGAAATGAAAACAATTCTCCTCGTAGCGCCTGGCTACACCAACTCTAGGATGGCGCAGTATTCACACACATCTCCAGATTCACGATTTCTCATAATTCTGGAGATGTGTCTTGTTCTATGAGTGTTGCGTGGGAACACCCACAGCAACACCTATGGAACGCCCCTTCAACGCAAAGTTCTGTATATGATGGGGTCGTATTTGCAAGGAGAGGAAATAACCATGCAGGGTGGCTTTTCCTCTACTTGTAAATATGAAGGAGTGCCTGGCGCCATCACTACGTTACAAAAAGTGACGTACTGGTGGTGCAGGGTGCTTGTAAATCTGCCCCATAAGTGCTTAGGTATTGACAGACTGATACAATAAGAACATAGTGTTGGATGGGTGATTGAAGAATTGCATGAGACTGACAGGAGGTATCCTACACTGCATGGGTACTACTTCAGAATTTAATGGAGTGGACACATAGTATGTATCTGCTTAGAGATTTGAAGGTATTATACACAGAATATTTTATGTGTACTTGTTTTGGTGCCTAGGTCATTTTATAAGAATACCACAAGTAACTGGAATGATGACAGTGCTGCAAACAAAGTGAACACTTAATTTATAAGTGCTTACATATTGGTGTAGTGACAGGATAAGTAGATAGTGGTAGATAAGTGATTAAAGAATTGCATGGGACAGACTGGACGATTCCTACACTGCATGAGTACTAACTGGGTATTTAGTAGAGTGTATCAATAGTATGTAGCTAGTTAGAGGTCTGCTTGGATAGTGCACACGTGTTTGTAGCTAGGCCATTCCATAAGTTCATGACTAGTAACTAGAATAATTACAGTATTACAGACAGAGTGTATAGTGAATTTATAAGTGCTTAGGTATTGGTCGAATAATAGGATAAGTAGATAGTGCTGGATGGGTGATTTGAGAAATGCAAGGGACAGACAGGAGGATTCCTACACTGCATAGGTACTAGGTGGGTATTTAGAAGACTGTATCAATAGTTTGTAGCTGATTAGAGATCTGCATGCATAGTGCACAGAATATTGTAGCTTTACTAGTTTTACTGGCTTGGTCATTACTTAGGTACATGACTAGAAACTAGAATAATTTCAGTGCTGCACAGAGAGAACATTTTGAATTTATAAGTGCTTAGGTATTGCAGAGTGATAGGATACGTGCTGGATAGATAGTGCTGGATGGGTGATTGGAGAAGTGCATGAGACAGACAGGAGGATTCCTAGGTTGCAGGGGTAGTACTTTACTAAGTAGCTGGTTAGAGGTTTATATATGTATAGTGCACAACTGAATGTAGTTGTGCATTGATAGTGTTTGGATTACTTAATCTTACCTTGACAATAGTGCATATCAAAAAAAGCTAAACATTTGGATGGTCAGAGCCTTTAGAGACAGAGAACTAGGTCAGCAGAGCAGCTTTAGAGTCAGAGAACCATGTCACAAGAGCTGCTCTAGAGACTAAGAACTAGGTCAGCAGAGCTGCTTTAGAGGGAGAGAACCAGGGCAGCAGAGCTGCTTTATAGGGCGAGAACCAGGGCAGCAGAGCTGCTTTAGAGGGAGAGAACCAGGGCAAGAGAGCTGCTCTAGAGCCTAGGAACCAGGGCAGGAGAGCTGTTCTAGAGGCAGAGAACCAGGTCAGCAGAGCTGCTTTATAGGGAGAGAACCAGGGCAGCAGAGCTGCTCTAGATCCAGAGAACCAGGTCAGCATAGCTGCTTTAGAGCCTGAGAACCAGGCCAGCAGAGCTGCTCCATAGCCTAAGAACCAATTCAGCAGAGCTGCTCTAGAGGCAGAGAACCTGGACAACAGAGCTGATTTAGAGCCAGAGAACTAGGTCAGCAGAGCTACTCTAGAACCAGAGACCCAGGTCAGCAGAGCTGCTCTAGAGCCAGAGAACCAGGTCAGCAGAGCTGCTCTAGAGGCCGAGAACCAGGTCAGCAGAACTGCTGTAGACTTAGAGCCAGAGAAACCAGGTCAGCAGAGTTACTCTAGAGGCAGAGAACCAGGTCAGCAGAGCTGATTTAGAGGGGAGAACCGGGTCAGCAGAGCTGTTTTAGAGCCAGAGAACCAGGTCAGCAGAGCTGCTTTAGAGCCATGGAAACAGGTCAGCAGAGCTGCTTTAGAGCCATAGAACCAGGTCAGAAGAGCTACTCTAGAGGCAGAGAACCAGGTCAGCAGAGCTGATTTAGAGGGAGAGAACCGGGTCAGCAGAGCTGTTTTAGAGCCAGAAAACCAGGTCAGCAGAGCTGCTTTAGAGCCATGGAAAAAGGTCAGCAGAGCTGCTTTAGAGCCAGAGAACCAGGTCAGCAGAGCTGCTCTAAAGCCAGAGAAACCAGGTCAGCAGAGCTGCTTAACAGGGAGACAACCGGGCAGCAGAGCTGTTCTAGAGGCAGAGAACCAGGTCAGCAGAGCATTGTTAGAGCCTGAGAACCAGGTCAGAAGAGCTGCTCTAGAGCCTAGGAACCAGTTCAGCAGAGCTGCTCTAGAGGCAGAGAACCTGGTCTACAGAGCTGATTTAGAGCCAGAGAACCAGGTCAGCAGAGCTGCTCTAGAGCCTAAGAAGCAGGTCAGCAGAGCTGCTCTAGAACCAGAGACCCAGGCCAGCAGAGTTGCTCTAGAGCCCGAGACCCATGTCAGCAGAGCTGCTCTAGAGGCCGAGACCCAGGTCAGCAGAGCTGCTGTAGACTTAGAGCCAGAGAAACCAGGTCAGCAAAGCTGCTTTAGAGGGAGCGAACCAGGTCAGCAGAGCTGCTTTAGAGCCATAGAACCAGGTCAGCAGAGCTGCTCTAGAGGCAGAGAACCAGGTCAGCAGATCTGATTTAGAGGGAGAAAACCAGGTCAGCAGAGCGGTTTTAGAGCCAGAGAACCAGGTCAGCAGAGCTGCTTTAGAGCCAGAGAACCAGGTCAGCAGAGCTGCTCTAGAGGCAGAAAAACAGGTCAGCAGATCTTCTTTAGAGGGAATTAATCAGGTCAGCAGAGCTGCTTTAGAGCCAGAGACCCAGGTCAGCAGAGCTGCTCTAGAGCCAGAGAAACCAGGTCATCAGAGCTGCTTTAGAGGGAGACAACCAGGCAGCAGAGCTGCTCGAGAGGCAGAGAACCAGGTCAGCAGAGCTGCTTTAGAGCCAGAGACCCAGGTCAGCAGAGCTGCTCTAGAGGCCGAGAACCAGGTCAGCAGAGCTGCTGTAGACTTAGAGCCAGAGAAACCAGGTCATTAGAGCTGCTTTATAGGGAGAGAACCAGCAGAGCTGCTTTAGAGCCAGAGAACCAGGTCAGCAGAGCTGCTCTAGAGCCTAAGAACCAGGTCAGCAGAGCTGTTCTAGAGCCAGAGAACCAGGTCAACAGAGCTGCTGTAGAGCCAGAGAAACCAGGCCAGTAGAGCTGCTTTAGAGCGAGAGAACCAGGTCAGCAGAGCTGATTTAGAGGGGGAGAACCAGGTCAGCAGAGCTGCTTTAGAGCCAAGGGACCAGGTCAGCAGAGCTGCTATAGAGCTAGAGAACCAGGCCAGCAGAACTGCTTTAGAGCCATAGAACTGGGTCAGCAGAGCTGCTTTAGAGCCAGAGAACCAGGTCAGCAGAGCTATTCTAGAGCCAGAGAACCAGGTCAGCAGAGCTGCTGTAGAGCCAGAGGAACCAGGTCAGCAGAGCTGCTTTAGAGGGAGTGAACCAGGTCATCAGAACTGCCTTAGAGCTAGAGAACCAGGCCAGCAGAGCTGCTTTAGAGCCAGAGAACCCGGTCAGCAGAGCTGCTTTAGAGCCAGAGAACCAGGTCAGCAGAGTTGCTCTAGAGCCAGAGAACCAAGTCAGCAGAGCTGCTTTAGAGCCATAGAACCAGGTCAGCAGAGCTGTTTTAGGGCCAGAGAACCAGGTCAGCAGAGCTACTCTGGAGCCAGAGAACCAGGTCAGCAGAGCTGCTGTAGAGCCAGAGAAAACCAGGTCAGTAGAGCTGCTTTAGAGGGAGAGAACCAGGTCAGCAGTGTTGTTGTAGAGCCAGAGAACCAGATCAGCAGAGCTGTTCTGTAGCCTAAGAACTAGGTCAGCAGACCTGCTGTAGAGTCAGAGAACCAGGTCAGCAGACCTGCTGTGGAGCCAGAGAAACCAGGTCAGCAGAGTTGCTTTAGAGGGAGAGAACCAGGTCACAGATCTGCTTTAGAGCCGGAAAACCAGGTCAGCAGAGCTGCTTTAGAACAAGAGAACCAGGTCAGCAGAGCTGCTTTAGAGCCAGAGAACCAGGTCAGCAGAGCTGCTCTAGCTGACACTGACTGACTGACACTGACTAATTGGCACTGACTGACACTGATTAACTGACACTGACACTGACTGACACTGACACTGACTGAGACTGATTGACTAATACTGACTGACACTGATTGACTGACACTGATTGACTGACACTGACTGACTGACACTGACTGACTATGCTCTACTACTCTACTGCTCACTCTTTACTACTCTCTCTCTACTACTCACTCTCTACTACTCTCTACTACTCTACTACTCTCTACTACCCCACTACTCTCTACTTCTCACTCTCTACTATTCACTCTCAACTACTCACTCTCTAATACTCACTCTCTACTACTCACTCTCTACTACTCTCTACTATTCACTCTCTACTACTCATTTTCTACTACTCTCTACTACTCTAGCTCTACTACTCACTCTCTACTACTCACTCACTACTACTCTCTACTTCTCACTCTCTACTACTCTCTCTACTACTCTCTACTACCCACTCTCTACTACTCACTCTCTACTACTTACTGTACTACTCTCTGCTACACACTCTCTGCTAGTATCTCTACTACTCTTTACTACTCTCTACTACTCACTCTCTACTCTCTAATACTCACTCTTTACTCTCTACCTCTCTCTCGACTCTCTACTACTCTCTACCTCTCTATCTCTACCCCTCTACCTCTCTACCTCTTTACCTCTACCTCTCGACCTCTACACCTCTACCTCTACACTTCTACCTCTCTACCACTCTCTACCTCTCTCTACACCCACACATATGCACATATATATATGCATATATATGCATATGCATTCATATATATGTATGTGTATAAATATATACATATATATATATATATATATATATATATATATATATAATCTGCATATCTATATAAATACAAATATAAATGCATGCATGAAATAAACATATACATATACGCATACATATGCATGTTATGTACATGAAAGTTTGGAAAACACTAATACAAGCAAAGCTAAAAAGCCACCTAATTACAAACAGAATTGCTTTAACTTAAACGAGGTTGAAACCTATTGAATTTTCAATGCTAGTTTACTTTGGTTCCGCCAAGAAGGTATTCAGATGTGTCACATATTTACCATAAATTCTGAATGTTAGCACTCTAGTTGCTCATTAGATCACTTTAATAAAGCTACTGCTCACCAGGGAAGTCTGCTGCTGGTATTCAAAGTGCATGTTTCAGTCTGCATGTCAGAATTTTTTTTATGAAATAGAAGAGGAATTGAGAAGTCAAAATGTGCCCTAATTTTTCTTTCTGTAGCACTAATTATAATTTCTATGGCAAAATGAACCCTCTCATGTTGTTCCTTTGCAAAATAAATGTTTTAAGTGTTACTACTTTATTCCAATCAAGATGGCTTCAGGCGTGCCATACTTTTGTCATAAGTAAGACTGTTAGCGTCCTAGTTATTCTTTAGAACACTCAGGGACATTCTGTCATTGGGCTATACTTGGGCTACATCTGGGTGATATTTGTGCTATATTTGGGCTCTTTTGTCTCTGGTGGCCATCTTGGGAGACTTATTTGTTATGAAGTTTCAATATTTCCTCATTTACTGCAGTCTTCTCGGTAGGAAATACTTTCCGGTTTTTACTTTGATTCCATCAAGAAGGCATTCAGATGTGTCACACATTTTTCATAAATTCAGAATGTTAGCACTCCAGTTGCTTATTAGATCACTGTAGTAAAGCTTCTGCTGACCAGGGAAGTCTGCTGCTGGTATTGAAAGTGCATGTTTCAGTCTGCATGTCAGAATTTTTTAATGCAATTGAAGAGGATTTGAGAAATCACTCAAAATGTGCTAAAAATGTTCTTTCTGCAGCACTAATCATACTTTCTATGGCAAAATGAACCCCCTCATTTTGTTCCGTTTTAAATTAAATGTTTTAAGAGTTACCACTTTATTCCAATCAAGATGGCTTCCGGTGTGCCATACGTTTGTCATAAGTAGGACAGTTAGCGCTCTAGTTGTTCTTTAGAACACTCCGGAAAGCTGCAGTAGAACACAAAGGAATCAACAAACAGTCTCTGCCCTTGTTGGATGTACATATTTCACTGAGAATGTCAGACTTCATTCTCACATGACTGAGAAAGATAATGTGAATTTACAGAAAATATGCTCTCGGTTTAGCTTATAGATCACCTTCCAAACCTCTGTGGGAAAAGCATGACAAAATAGATTTTCTCTCAAACATGATATATGATATACCAGTAGAAGTCATTTTCACATCGTAAAATCACCTTAGAACACAACACAATTCCTAAAATTAGTATGGTACCATCAACAAATAATGTATAATGTAACTAAAGTCTTAAAATCTATTAACTGCAATGCTTTTTAATGAGGTGCTATCATGTATATTGGTTCCAAGATGGCTGCCAACACTTCTTGGATGAAGTGCTGACAGCCAATCAGATCTCACGATGAGATGTGTGGTTAGGCTCCGCCCACATATATCTATATTTTTTTCCTTAAATATCTAAAAAACTACTGAACAATTTTACACCATTTAACAAAAAGGCACGACTCTGAACCGAGGGCTACCTTTTTGACAAATTTGGCGTAATTCCGTTCAGCAGTTTGGGCTGTAGCTGCGATTAAAGGTTCCTATGGAAAATTGCATGGGGAAAACACTTTTTGGGACCCCTCTATTTTCTCCGCCCCAGCTTCACGAATCAAAGTGAAACTTTCAGGATAGTAGCGGGCCATCAGTTTTGAAAATTTGGCGAAGATTCGTCTACCGGCGCCAAAGTTATTCCAAATAGAAGGTTGCAGATTTCCTATGGATAATAGGTCCTAACTATAACTACCTAGGTAATATATATATATATATCTATATATGTCCAAAACAAAGCTCAGGGCTTTGAAGCCGCACACCGCTGAAAGCTTGGTCACAAACCTTTATTTGCAAGCACATTGTATGCCCTCCAGTTGCTGTATCCTTCGGCCTGACGCGTTTCGATGCCTTTGTGCATCTCTTCAGAGGCCAGCACAGGGAAAGTTCTTTCGCCGCTCTACTCCCACAGCTATATATATATATATATATATATAGATATAGATATAGATATAGATATATATATACAACAGTAGTTATAAGATACTCCCCTGCCATGCACAGCGTTATCATCAATGATTTAATTTCTGATGTTGCATTGATGTTATCAATGATGTCGTAGAACATGTCATAAGTGATGAAATATGTGAAGTAATTAGCAGTTCCTGGTGAGGGCAGGAGTTATAGTTGTTTTAGGGCATACATTATAGTTACTTGAAATAGCTATTACTGTTGAATTTTGGGGGGTTTGTTAGCTTAAAACAGTATGTTTTAATTTACATTTTCACATAACTATAACATCCCTTTAACCTTTGTTTTTTCAGTGAATTGCTATGGTTTTATGTTATAAAGTAAGATATTATTATAATTTCTCACTATAACGCAATATGAAACTTTGATTTATCAGTATATTTAAAACATAAATAAAGTAAGATGTTCATCACTGTGCATGGCGTGGGGTTGGGTACCCAACTCCCAGCCGTCCACAGCCTTTGGCCTGTGGCGAGGCCCTGCACCCAACTTCTCACAGGTGCCCAACCGCCCGCAGGCACACAGACTCCATTTTCATTTTATTTGGATCCCCATTGGTTTGCAGATCCACCACATTGTTCAACGTGACATCTCTGGGGTTTCACTCCAGATCAGATAACAGAGCGAATCCCCGGAGGCGTCACTTTGGGCATCACAGTGGTTCCGAAGATCCACAGACCCCCCAAAAATCTTTTACATTTAAGCCAAAAGGAGTCCCTCTTGGGCCATCTGAAATAGCCCAGGGGGTCAGGGT
The DNA here is from genome assembly GCF_964263255.1 of Lissotriton vulgaris. Taxonomy (NCBI): domain Eukaryota; kingdom Metazoa; phylum Chordata; class Amphibia; order Caudata; family Salamandridae; genus Lissotriton; species Lissotriton vulgaris. Next base: position 460,956,370 of record NC_141697.1, read on the forward strand.
GCCTCTACCCTGCCCCCTTCAATATTATTTGGTATTATTTTTTAGGACTAAAGGACCAAGTCCATGAGTCCTCAGATGGCGGTCGCATCCTCTTGCGAATACCTTAGTATTGATATCACATGTAACACAAGACCAGTTTGCACCTTGCAGACGTTCTACCACCCTCCAGGTGACAACCTCACTTTCATCGAACAGTTTATGGATAGCGTGACTAGAAACACACCCAAATCTTCCTCGGAGACCTCAACCTACATTGGAACGACCTAAATGATTTAGATGTAAACAGCTTTAAGGCATTCCTTACGGACCTCAACCGTAATCAAATCTGCACCAGCCCCACAGATGATAAGGGTTTAATCTTAGATCTTGTTGCGCGCCCTGCATCGCATTTTGCGATGCAAGGCGCGCTATGAAATTCGTTTTATTAATTAAATTGTTTACTTACCTTCAATTATCCATACTCCAGTTTTTAGCACCCCCCACCCTGCCCCTCCCCCGCCCCGCCCCACCGAACCTCCCTTCACGGGCCGTGGCTGGTCGTAACTTTACACGCATAACTTGAATCTTAGATGTCTGCACCTGCTGTGTAATTCTACAACTAGGTGTAATTTTACAGTCAGAAATTGTGACCAGTAAAAATTTGTAACAATACTCCTAGATGAAACAGTACATACAAGTACATTCACATTTACAATGTAAATTTACATCTCTTAATAGGACCCATGGGGTAATGACAAATCTTGTGCTGTAGCTAGAACCAATATCTCCTGTTACTGGGCCCATTAAGATTTACAGCCTACGTGACATGTATATCTCGGTTCTAGTACAGAGCAGTAAACTCAAATAACTGAGTAAAAGACATTTATATTTTATTGAAAGCCATGTTGTCAAATAGGAAATTCATTAGAAGAAGAAGTCAGATGAGCCAAATGTGAAATAGATGTTAGTCTGCATGCCAAAGGTACAATTTCCCAAAAATTGCAGTTAATACAGTTTGTTTATGAAAACAGCATAGAAAGGATAATAATAACTGGTGAAAACAGGACAAGTCAAATGTATATAAATATGGTGATATATGGAGCTATTTTGGCACATGCTATGCTAAATAAACAGCGTGATTTCTCCTGTTTCGAATGTAGCTTTCAGGTCACGTAATATTCTTACTTCTTAATCATTTTTGTGTGAGTGGGTGTCGGGTTCTGTTTTGACGAACTTCATTAACATTGGGCAGAACATTTTACATTTGTATATGTACATCAGTATTGGTGTGTTAAATTATTGGGTGGATTCTGCTTTAGTTTCCCATTTTATTTTCGAAATATAATAAATACTAAAATACTATGGATGCGGAATGCTAGTGTAATGCTTGGATAAATGTTAATAAACAGTATTGATCTTAGAAGGTAGGGCTGGCAGGTAGCGCTGACAGCCATCAGCGTTGCTATGTGTTTTGGTAGGGGGGTGGTGGGCAATAGAAACTCTTTGCGTATTGTTTAGTAAGGAGCCATATCTGCACAAGCTGCACCATTCAAAGTATGGGAAGCTTTGTTAACGTATATTGAAGGTAATCAGTTCGTCACTAGACATATGTGCAATATGTTAGCAAAGAAAGGGGGGGGGGGTAAACAACCATCTCAACATTTTACCATTAGAGACAAATTAAAGAAAAAATCTTCCTAAAACACAAACATGTCACGTCTAAAATTTGAGGAACCTCTTCTGACTCTTTTTTTAACACTTTTTTAATTTTCGACAGTAGACAGCCAAACATTTACATTGTTATGGATGTTATGCACAAGTATGAAAATGTTTTATCACATTGAGACTTACATTTGCTTTAATGTATACATCCCGGTTCAAAATATAAAACAGTTCAACATCCCAGTGCCTGATTACACTACTTTGCTTATTGATCAGAAGGTGACACTGAGGATCAGGACATCTTGTTGATACCTGATCATAAGAGAACACTAGATCTACCAGTTAAGCAACCCCTGCATCCCCTATAGCTTTTGTTGTATGTCACAAAAGGGGCCCAAACTATTTTCATATCTAGCCATATGGTCCTATGTCAGCACATCTTATTTTTTGTTTGAGTAAATTGACCAGGTTATTGCCCAGAAGACATGGAAGGTAGGGGTGAGCTCTTATTTTCAAAATTGAGCCAATTTAGCCGCCAAAGCCAAATTCGTGAAGTAGTTAACCATGTGGAGTAGTGATAGAATATATGGTGTCCTCCCCTGTGCTACCAAACTCTTCCGTCTCTTAACATTTTCTGAGGAGTTGGTCTAACGGCTAGGGCGGTCGACCTTGAATCTTGGGAACCGGATTCGAGTCTCGGCAATGACGCAGAATATTCTGTGATTCTGGGCAAATCATTTACTCTCCACGTGCCTAAAAAAAATTGAAGGTGCCTCATGTAACGCAAGTGGTGCTATGTAAAGCGGTCTGATAATCGATACTGGGTCAAGTTCGCACTATATAAAACTATTTAAAAAAACAGAAAACTAACAATTAAAAGAATTCTAAGGTGATACGTTGGAATGGCTACTTTGGAAATTCTGAAGTGTATGAGGCAAGTGAAAATTTAGCAATTTTGCGAGCCAAAAAGCAGTTACATTGTGAAATAGATTTGTTTAAATTCATTGAGTAATGAAAAACCAGAGCGTTTGAGAACGCTTGAAAGAATTGCATAACCTTAGGTGTTTGCAAATGTCTTCGAAAATCACGTAATTCTTGAGGTTTTGAGTTCCTGGACATGCGACAATTAAGAAACTCCTGATAGTTCAGTTCAAGTGCATTGCATCAGCCTTCGCTGGAACATTGGCAGAAAATGCTCAAAACAAAATGAAATCATTTGATAGTAAATTATAGAATTTTCAATTGATGCAAACCGAATGTTTTTTCTGGAGACAAAAAATAAATAAGGTTTTTAAAATTTCTGCTGTTCCTTTCATTTACAAGATTTTCCATTTCCTTATCTTACAATCATTATTAAGTGAGAGGCGCTGTACCAAACTGGGTTTAGTGCCTAGGTTGAGAGTAAGAACTTCCCAAACTGAGTCCCAAACCTCTTTCAGTTCAATTAACTGTATTGTCTCATTTTAATCTGCATCAGGTGGTTCGCTCTCATGTTATTAATATTTAAAACCTAGTTCTAAGATGGGTTACTATTTCTATCTGAAAGTTCTCGCTTCTTGTAGGGATGCATGTATTTTTGTTGTTCAAATGTACCGGGCACTGGCATCATGTGGTTGACCCACTTCCTAAATGGGCAACATAAAAAAAATCCATGAATAAATAAATAAAGTCTGACAACCGGTTACACTAATTATAGCTACATTATCCACAAGAACGTTTTGGGCGACTGACCTTATTATTAAAAAGGAATACGAGTTAGAATGAGCAATCACTGTGTTAGTTAGCATGTTGTCAATCGAGTTCACTAACAGGGACTAGGGCAGCATGTAGGCTCCTAATACAGAATGAGTTGCCCTCTCCCTCTTCAATAAGAAAATAGCAGCTTCCCATTTGAAGGAGTTGGAAAGTGAAAACAAAGAGAAGCAGAGCTGTCTTGCACAAGCACAGAAATGTGCATTTTGGGAATTAGTTAAAGCTTCCTGTATGAATCCATTTCGCTCAGGCCTTTGTAATGTCACACTGTAGGAAAAGTGAATTTAGATCATCCTAGTGACAGCTTATAATTGTTACAGTTTACATTTAATACCTGCGGGTTAGTGCTGTCCATTAACCTTTGAACAAACCTAAAAGAAAGATAACATCCTTATTTCTCAGCTTCAAAACAAGGGCTCTTTTCACTTGTTCTAAATTCCCTTGGCCTGAAGACTTGCTTGGGGACTCGACTAGCCAGGTCCCAGGTTAATTCCCTCACCCATTGGCATCCCTTGTCTATTCTGCCTGCCTGAAATACGGAGGCCAAGTGCCTGGAGGTCTATGCGCCTATTTGGTAGCTGTGAATTCATGTAGATAGGATCCGGATCGCAGCAAGAGCGCCTTGAAGCCAATAGTGATATGCTCACGTTTCTGATTTTAGGTTGAATTTAGTTCGCATTTGGGTATTCTTCTCCTTCAAAGAAATATATCATGCACGTGTGTACTGCTAAATTAATCTTGCATGAAATATAGAAAGCCTAGCTTTCCTTTTACCATGAGAACATAATCAGTTTTTATTTTTTTTAAACACCCATATGAGTTTAGTCAATACTGACTAATGTAGCAGAAAGTGACGGGGAACTATAGCACACCATACAGGATACAAAAACGCAATTTGAGAACACGTTACATAACTGTGATGCGAACATTTGTGATAGATTTAGGAACGCAATACATCTTTATATGAGGTTTGGAATCCAATGCAGTTTGGAATAGATTGCAGTCTGGGGTAGCCAGCGCAAGAGGAAATTTTTCAATGTGTTGATGGAACTTAAAAATAAAATACTACTAAGACGTGGCCGTTTCATGATGGTCTTTTCTAGGGCGGCTCAGAGTCGAGCGCCTCTTTTATGTGCCTGAGGTCATAAAGTGAATTCATTTCACCGGGTATTTCTCTGTTAGTGCTTTATTTTCTAGCAGCACACCCCAGAAACAGAAAGAGGCAAATCTTCCTTCACTGTTTTCGAGCGGTGCTATGTGAAAATGATGGAATACACTGGGGTCCAGTGTATGTACTCTGAATCTAAAGCATGTAGACATTGGCTAATCCTGGCATATTTAACTACTAGGACATAGAATCTGGTGTAGAAACTGCATGGAAATGTAAATGTCACCTGTCGACTGCAGCACTTCTTGTGCCATCTACTATTGTGACATAAAAAACTGTGGCAGGCTTACCTTTGTAGCCTGTTCCTGTTTAAACCTGCAGTGCAACCTGTTAAAATAACCCCTTTTGACAAGTAAAAACCTCTGTGTGGATCCTGTAACCCACAAGGTATGGAGCATGGTATTTCAGGGTGGAACATGTAAAAAATTAATGCAAATATGTCCCTGCAGTAACAAGGCCAAAAAAACTATTTTCACTGTGTTTCGAGAACCAACGTGCAGAGTAAAATACCAATAATGCTAACTCAGATAAGGGACCAACCAGAAACATAATTAAACCACTATTTTGAATTCTTGGTAAAAATCCAATTTAATGATGAAGTCAGATATGTAATAAATATTAAGGAAAAGTCATGTTACCTTTACCTGCCTGAGATTTCTGGAGGCTAATTTGTATTAGTTCTCCATCTGCTCCTAGCCAGTAATCAGCCTTGAATAAGGCATGAATAAGGTGTGAAATTCGTCCCAGCAGCACTCAATAGGCGGACCTGAATGTGAAGAGATTACTCCTTTGAGCTCAATAGAACATGCAGGGTGGGGGCTTTGCTACTAATGTTGATTCTGCAGTGTCACATTCTGCATGACAGTTTTGCGCCCTTCAAAGGGAGCAAACAAGATGCTAGGACAATTCTTGTATATGGTCTGTCTGGTGGCTGAGAGGCTATGTAAGCTCTTGTCCTTGTTTCTGGGTTCTTCGTGGGGACACTGTCAGATTCAAACTGAATTTTATTGTTAGATATGGTGAACACTAGGATTGCCATAGTACACTCCCCACGAACCTTCGCTATCTTGAAAATGCTCTGACATTGTGGCCCTGTTTTGAGTAAAGTAAACAGGAACTACTGCAAACGTAGGTAGGTTCTGGCCTAGGAACCTTTACTCTTCTGGTCAGAAAGAAACTAGGAGTGTCCTAGGGTGTCCCAAAGCCACACTCTTGTGAACCCTACAAAGCTGGCCCATCATACAGCCTTTATGAGAACACTACTGGAGTTGGGAAATTATACCAGGTGGACTTAATCTGCTGCACTTGACATCTGTGACCTCCAAAAAGGAATGGAGGAGGTTAGACCCCTTTCCACTTGAAATCAAAGGACAGAAAGATCTCCCGGTATCGTACAGGTGACACCCTGGTTGGCTGACTCCAGGCACATAAAAAACTGTGACCAGTGGCACCTGGACCTGGTCTGGATGTTCCTGTTCCTGACATCATTAGAACCTCCAAGTGCTCCCATGGAGTTCCTGGGGCCCTTGAAGTACACCCCTGTGGTTGGTTGGGCACCAAAAGAGTTTTGGTAATGTTTTGAAAACTGTTCCTCCATAACTCTACAGCTTCAAGATGGCCAACTGCGAAAAGTGTCTGACCGGCAGCTCCGTAGTGCCAGACCGAATTTCAGGTTTGCCTCACACGGAGAAGAAGTTTTCCAGAACAACAACAAGGTCCCTTAGAAATTTTTATGAACTTCCATTCTTCCCAGGCCTTACTTGGCCAATGTACGTAGAGTATCCAGCCACAAATTGCACCTAAGACCCGCTTCTTCCTCTGCCTTTGACTACCATTGATGCTTTGTACTTTTTGGTGCTAATTTCACTGAAATATTTAAAAAGAAATCTTTCCAGAACGCCTTATTGCATTTTTGTCACTTTGGTATCATTTTACACAATTTTACTCTACTTTTCTAATTCAGAGTGGGATTTTTTTTATTATATTGTGTTTTTGACTTTTGACAGTTGAAGTACTTCTGAACACTTTACACATCTTCTTAAGTTAAGCCTGTCTGCTATGTGCTACAACCACCAGCGGTAAGCTTACTGAAACCTCTGACTGGACCTAGAAAGATAGTGATCTTATTACGGGTGATGACACCAAGCCACACCAACTAATAAACAACTTTCCCACAGAAACGCCTCTGTTTTCAATGGATGTCTCACCTTTGAAGAAGCATACTTCACAGGACTGTCACTTGTGGACCTTTATTGTATTGCATCAGATCCCCACAAACATTGTATTACATACACTGCAGATTTAATTATGCTGCTTCCCTAAACCAGCTGTTAGTATTACTTAATTTGTGCAGGTAGTTGCCGATAGTGGGCATTGGCACATATTTCTCACATGAGAGTGGATGCAGAAAATGGAGAAATAAGAAGGAAAAAATAGGAAAACAGTGACATAGAGTTAACATGGGGGATAATGAAAAACCTGCAACAGTGAGATAAAGAGATAGAAAGTTTAGTGTACTGATGCAAGAGAGAAGCTTGAGGTGAAATCAAAACTAGACAGCTTTGGTATTTGTTTTCAATGCTGGTAAGGGTCTCCTTAGAAAATGTGAGACCTGTGCAATTAAATTTTTACAAACATATATTAGCTGTTAATTCAGCTGTGCAGAATGTATGAGCAACCAACATCTCTCTACCCAGAATTCTAAACCCCACCTGCACAGCCTTCCAAAAATATTAAATATTATGCATTTTTAGATTTTTTTTTAATAGTCCTTCCACCTGTGAAGTCTCAGACACTAGTCACTTATCTTGCAGACCAGTAATTGTGATGGGACAGAAAGAGGGGAAGGGATTCAGAGAGAAAGGAGGTGTAGGGAAGGCTATCTGGCAGAGGCTATTTTGGGTCTCATGTGGAATGGAGGCATGATTTATCTCAGGAAATGGTGGGCATTGGTCAGACTTCAGCCTCACATTTAGGCTTTCCTATTTCCAGTTTCTATTTTTGGTAAATTCTAGTGGGGTTTTTCAGGCTTTTCAAGTGATTTCAATACCTTACAGTGGTTTTCAGTGGTTACACATTTTCACACAATTAACAACAGAAAAAGTGTTTTTCCAGTGTTTATGGAACGTTTTGCTTTTATTATTGCTTTCTACACGGATCTTGCATGGTATGTAGACAGTGTACGTACAGTGTATATGAGGTCCAAATAAGTGTTTACAAATCAAACTTATTGTAGTAAACCATACAATACTTCTTCAGTGAGTCTTTGGTCATGTGCGCACGCTCTTTCCTTCCCATGAAAACTTTTATCTGTGAAAAGGCCCTCTCAACAATGGCACTTGAGACAGACAATGCCAAAACAGTCAGTACACAATTTGCTAACTCTGGCCTCTGATATTGCTTTTCATGCAAAAACTGATGCACCTGAAGATTGCGATTCTCTTGGACAGGTTCTGCAACAAATGCATTAAATTGAACGCATATGCCCCCCAGTGTTATTGAAGCAGTCAAAAATGAAGCAGCACTTTGGAAAGTCCTGACAAAATTCCCCTTTATGGAAGGGATCTAGAACTTGTGCAGAGTACAACAGTGAGGCATCATTGATTTCAAATGCCATGGTTGGAGAAGGGTATTGATGCAGGGTTGTACCCAAATAGTGTCCCTGGGACCTGGGTGATCAAAGTAATGAAAGGAAGGGGTCCCAGTACTCAAGGATCAATTTACAAGGCAAACAGTAAAAATAAATCAATCAAGAAGCAAATCTGTCCACATTGTTTTAATCACAATGTGAATATTTATAACAAATATATGAATTATTTCATTACGTAAAAACAGTTTGCGTAGTGCCCCAAATATAGTAGAAAGAGGAGGGGGGGAGTGATCCTGTGAGGAAGTGGTGGAGGAAAGGAGGAAATTTTATAGTGACAATTAAATCAGTAAATATACATCATTTGTACATGCTACACAGTGTGTGTAGGAATTGAGACCACAAGGTTCAATGTATTATTCCTACATAACAACATACTCCACAGATTTCAAATAATGAAGGCGTTTAGGGCGTGGAGTTGAGTTCTACGGGTAGTTGTCGACGTTTCGACCCTCTATTGTGCAGGTAGAATTGCTATCCTTGCTGTGGGGTCTTCATCAGGACAGGGGTGGGGACACACCTGTTCAATATAAATATATGAATTAATATTGGGGAGTTAATCCCTATATTATTCCAAAGGGAAAGCACATCATTACTGACATACGTTGGTAGGGAACACACTCACTATTGTGCCATACAATTAGGGCGAGTATATTCATGCGTCACACAAGTCTGGTTGGCTAAATAGATAATAAATAATAATAATAAGCGCACCTCGACTGAGAGACAAAGAAAGTTGCGCTAACCCAGTTGATTAAATCTAACGGTTTGTAAGGAAAAATTAGGAGTGAAGCCGGTCCGAAAAAGCAGCAAACGGACATTTCTATCTCCACTGGTTATGGACAAGGGGAAAGACGTGGTAATTGCTCAGTGTCAACAAATCAAAGGAAACTCACCACGAAGTAGTATAAACTGGACCGTGAAACCGGCTAGCGGCTTGGTCCGAAGGAATCGTCAAGGCTGATAAAGCTGTTAATATACACTAAATGCGGGCGATTTAGATAGATTAGAGTATCTAAAAGTTAGTGGTAAAATCAGGAATACGAATAGGGAACTCACCACGGAGTGGTATCAGGGCGACCCCAATTCAATTTGGTGATATGGTCCGAGGTAACAGCAATTTAAATCGATGCTGGGGGGTATGAAGTAGAGAACACCAGAGTTTAGCACAGGAGAGGCGAAATGTGCCACATCAGACACGATGAATTAATTGGAGGTTTACACTCACCAAAAATGCGTGATCTCATTAACTTCATTAAGGGGTCTGGTCAATCCACACGGGTGCCTGGTAGGTTATTCTAAAGGTAAAGGAGGGTCAGGGTTTTAGCATGGGGGAGGTTAGCTCTGTACCACCAGACAGAGATGGTTTTAGCGGTTGAACTCACCAGAAAAACGCGATCAGATTCCGATCGTGTGGGGTCCGGATCAGTCGGACAGGTGGTTTCTTGGAAGATACTGTGGGTAAAGACGGGAAACACTGTTGGGGAGCGCCCACCAAAGGGTAATCATTGTAAAAAGCATCCGATAGTTAGAATGAACGCTTACCGGTACAGCGATGAATCGCGTCCCGCAGGGAGCCGAGTTCGCAATGGCGATTCTCGGTTCCGGGTTTAGAGTTATCTGTTCAAAAGCTGTACATGGCAGCTTTTGAACAGGACACTATTCTCAATCCAGTTAACCCATTCAGAGACCAGCTCGGTCTCTGGATGCGGTATATAGATGACATCTTGCTAATCTGGAACGGAGATTTGGAAGGACTAACGCTCTTCTTTGGTTGGCTAAATAATCAATCGGGACATCTCAAATTTACGATTGAATCAGATAACCATAGAATCAATTTCCTTGATCTTACCATCTACGAATGTTCGGGTCACTTACTAACTACACTCTATCGCAAACCTACCGAAAGGAATTCATTATTACACTATAACAGTCATCACCCCAGAGCTTTGCGAGAAAATTTTCCGTTTGGGCAATTCCTGCGCATTCGCAGGAATTGTTCCAACAAGGACCATTACTTCAGTGAATCAGAAGAACTCAAACAACGACTGCTGAGTAGGGGATATCCAGCACAACTACTCAAGCGAGCGAGGAAAAGAGCGTGGTTCTACCCTCGAGAGGAGTTGCTCACCCCCAAAATTGATAAGGACGATCAGCAAGAAAGGATTGTATGCGTTACCACTTTTAACACCCAGAGTAACAAAATTAAACGCATTGTCAACCGCCACTGGGATTTGATATCAGATGACATTAGGCAATCTAACCTGCCTTTACATGCCTTCAGGAAGGCACGTAGTGTAAAAGACCAAGTGGTTCGTTCCTTTTTGAAGACCAGAGATGACCCTACGGTCACGACCCTTTGGAACTAGCCTGCTATTGTGGGCCATTTTAGATGCGGTCAGTGCAAGGCATGCGACAGTGTCATCCAAACCAAGGAATTCATTTATCATGATCATAAAATTCCACTGAGAACACACACCAACTGCAACTCATCAAACATTATATACGCCATCCTGTGCCCATGCCCGATGATATATGTTGGTCAGACACAGCAGAAAGCGAAGGCCAGGATCCTTCAGCATATGAGTAGGATCAGGTGCCGAACACCAGGTGCACCTTTGGTCGAACATTTCTCTACAGCCGGTCATACACCGGACAGTCTGAAATGGGTAATCCTTGAGAAAGCCACCTTGGGGCCCCGGGGTGGCAATATCGCGGATATTCTGAATATTCGGGAGCTAAAATGGATGCTAAGGTTTGATTCGATTGAGAATGGGCTTAATGAGCAAGATAGCTCTTTCTCCCAATTGGCTACCCTATCAACCACCTGAATTTAATGTAATGTAATTTAATGTAGCTCTGTAAGACATATATAACTTCTCTGTGGCTCTTACATACATATGTTTGATATCACTCTTGGTGGATCTATATGACTTGACTTGTGGCCTTTACCCTCATGTGAGAGGTACGCCACGCCTGGTTCTGCCGCTATAATTATCGAATTTAATCGCATCCATTATTGTACCATCTACTCAAAATGTTACATGATGCTTTTTTGTAGGTGTTGCTCTTGAATGACCTGATTGTGAAATGATCCCACATCTACTCAAAAATGTTACATGATGCTTTTCTCTAGGTTTTTTTTCGAATGATCTGATTATGCAATGATCCCAGTGATGTATAGGAAGCTGATCCCTACTCGAATAAGATGTGTTTAATGAGTCCATGAACCGGTAGATAGCAACAAATAACATACATATTCAAGTATGACCCTCTGTACTGGGGTTTTATGAATTATGCTTCCGATTCCATTATGGCTATCTTTGAAGTATTTAACATAATTAATTTTCTGTGCTATCACAAGATTGTTAATTATCGGTTTAACTTAAGATATTACCGAACTCTGGCCGCAACTGCAGTCTTTTTTCTATGCCTACACGGGTGCCTCGCACCACGTGATCCTATTGCCATGGGGATAACTCTAAACCCCGAACCGAGAATCGCCATTGCGAACTCGGCTCCCTGCGGGACGCGATTCATCGCTGTACCGGTAAGCGTTCATTCTAACTATCGGATGCTTTTTACAATGATTACCCTTTGGTGGGCGCTCCCCAACAGTGTTTCCCGTCTTTACCCACAGTATCTTCCAAGAAACCACCTGTCCGACTGATCCGGACCCCACACGATCGGAATCTGATCGCGTTTTTCTGGTGAGTTCAACCGCTAAAACCGTCTCTGTCTGGTGGTACAGAGCTAACCTCCCCCATGCTAAAACCCTGACCCTCCTTTACCTTTAGAATAACCTACCAGGCACCCGTGTGGATTGACCAGACCCCTTAATGAAGTTAATGAGATCACGCATTTTTGGTGAGTGTAAACCCCCAATTAATTCATCGTGTCTGATGTGGCACATTTCGCCTCTCCTGTGCTAAACTCTGGTGTTCTCTACTTCATACCCCCCAGCATCGATTTAAATTGCTGTTACCTCGGTCCATATCACCAAATTGAATTGGGGTCGCCCTGATACCACTCCGTGGTGAGTTCCCTATTCGTATTCCTGATTTTACCACTAACTTTTAGATACTCTAATCTATCTAAATCGCCCGCATTTAGTGTATATTAACAGCTTTATCAGCCTTGACGATTCCTTCGGACCAAGCCGCTAGCCGGTTTCACGGTCCAGTTTATACTACTTCGTGGTGAGTTTCCTTTGATTTGTTGACACTGAGCAATTACCACGTCTTGCCCCTTGTCCATAACCAGTGGAGATAGAAATGTCCGTTTGCTGCTTTTTCGGACCGGCTTCACTCCTAATTTTTCCTTACAAACCGTTAGATTTAATCAACTGGGTTAGCGCAACTTCCTTTGTCTCTCAGTCGAGGTGCGCTTATTATTATTATTTATTATCTATTTAGCCAACCAGACTTGTGTGACGCATGAATATACTCGCCCTAATTGTATGGCACAGTGTGTTCCCTACCAACGTATGTCAGTAATGATGTGCTTTCCCTTTGGAATAATATAGGGATTAACTCCCCAATATTAATTCATATATTTATATTGAACAGGTGTGTCCCCACCCCTGTCCTGATGAAGACCCCACAGCAAGGATAGCAATTCTACCTGCACAATAGAGGGTCGAAACGTCGACAACTACCCGTAGAACTCAACTCCACGCCCTAAACGCCTTCATTATTTGAAATCTGTGGAGTATGTTGTTATGTAGGAATAATACATTGAACCTTGTGGTCTCAATTCCTACACACACTGTGTAGCATGTACAAATGATGTATATTTACTGATTTAATTGTCACTATAAAATTTCCTCCTTTCCTCCACCACTTCCTCACAGGATCACTCCCCCCTCCTCTTTCTACTATATTTGGGGCACTACGCAAACTGTTTTTACGTAATGAAATAATTCATATATTTGTTATAAATATTCACATTGTGATTAAAACAATGTGGACAGATTTGCTTCTTGATTGATTTATTTTTACTGTTTGCCTTGTAAATTGATCCTTGAGTACTGGGACCCCTTCCTTTCATTACTTTGATCACCCAGGTCCCAGGGACACTATTTGGGTACAACCCCGCATCAATACCCTACTTCGTGCAGACGCTGGTCTGCGAGGTTTCATTCTATGTCTAATTAATTTTGACCTCTGCACATCATGGTAGAAAGGGAACTTCTATCTTTTTCTGAAGACTATATTGATAAACTCCTTGAAGATCCAAATAATATATTTATTTCATCTGACATCCCCACCATTGACTTCACACTAAAGGATAAAATTACTCGTCTGGAAAGACTGGAGAAAAAGCTGGTCCGTACCCGGTGGCATGGGCATCTCTTAACCAAATATCTTAAAGAAAACATAATCCCCGTTGGGCTGCAAATTAAGATTGAACCGGCAATCTTTGTCGAGGTACCTAAGTTCAGAGAGGGGTTCAGTTACGTGGCAAATAACTGCTCCCGTCACTGGATGGTCCTTGGCGTGGAAACTGCTGCGGACCAGATCCAGGTGATTACGGCTGAAATAAAGACTTTAAAAGCTGAAATAGCGGCAGATGCCAACTTCGCCAGTGCTAAAGAAACCCTGGCCAATCTTGAAGCCACCCTTAAAGATTTTGATTTGACAACGCAGAATCGGAAACTTGAAAAATTGGCACGTGATATCAGACTGTACGATAAGAAAAAAACCTATCCTTACCTGCAGGAAGATTATTTTCGCCAAGACCAACAAGGCAGATTCACTAATCGGGGAAGAGGTGGTTACAGAGGTAGAAGAAACTACCAAACATTCTCAGACTCTTCCTTTAGCTCTGAGGGTGAACAGGAACAACCTGGCCCTAGTTTCCAGCAATATTACCCTGACTACGCACAATTTCAGCAGCACCAATACAACCCTTTTTTAGGGCAACGCCAATGGTCATGACGTCCACCGCGCGGCAGAAGCAACAACTGGCAGCGCGGCCAACAACGTGGATCGCAGCTGGGCACCAACACCTGGAATGGAGGTTGTGGCCAACCGCAAAAACAGGTGCAATTTCAGACAGAACCCCAACACGGAGAACGAGTGACCCGCAACAAAACCTACAGATGGTGAACAGTTGTGAGATTTACCCTAAACTCAGACTTCTCGGAGGAGCACCACCGGCGGCAAACAGCCCGGTGGTCAACATATCCAATCAGTCCCTCAACGACGATGAGATCAAGGTATTAGGTAAAGGACTATCTTTTGTTCCAACCAACAACCCTGACGCATTCATGATTCGTACTGAACTTTTTCAATTCTTTCGGAAGATCAGGCTAAGATACTTCTTCCGTAACTCTGAACCTTCCATACCATCATCCATCACTGGGCCCAGACCACCCTCCACGTTTGTTCCATTTAATAGCACTATGTCGCATAAGATTCTCGCCTATGAATCCATTGTCATCAGGGATGTGTTACAACTATTGGGAACTAAACCATTTGTCAAATACAACACCAGTAGGAATGAAAAAATGGCTTTACAATCACTGGCCAACAATGAACTACTTGTTATCAAACCTGCCGACAAAGGCGGAGCAATCGTGGTGCAGGATGTCACCGCCTATGAGTCCGAAATTCTCAGACAATTGAATGATGGAACCAGCTATCAGCAACTGAGATCAGATCCCTCAAGGACTATCGCAAATGAGATCTTGGAGTTAACCCAAGCTGGTCTTGAACAAGGTTTTTTATCGGAACTAGAATTCAACTTTCTGAACAAGAAGTATCCACGCCTAGCGACCATATATACTCTACCAAAGATTCACAAGTCCATGGTTGCCCCCCCCGGTCGTCCAATTGTCTCGGGGTGTGGCTCCATGCTTGAGCCGCTTGGGAAATATATCGATTTCTTCTTAAAACCATTGGCGGAAGACACTCCGGCATATCTCCAGGATACTATGCACACCATCAATATTATTGAAAATTCTACATTTGATCCCTCGAAACAACGACTTGCCACCTGTGATGTTGTATCTCTTTACACATCGATCCCACAACATGAGGCGCTAACGGTCATCACACGATGCCTGAACCAACGCCCGGCACCAGTCCAAGTACCAACTGAGTTCATTGTTGGGTTATTACGCATAGCCATGACAAAGAACTTTTTCATATTCAGGGACAAATTTTACATTCAAACCTCCGGAGTTGCAATGGGGGCGCCCTTTGCCCCGGATGTAGCCATTCTGTACATGGCAGCTTTTGAACAGGACACTATTCTCAATCCAGTTAACCCATTCAGAGACCAGCTCGGTCTCTGGATGCGGTATATAGATGACATCTTGCTAATCTGGAACGGAGATTTGGAAGGACTAACGCTCTTCTTTGGTTGGCTAAATAATCAATCGGGACATCTCAAATTTACGATTGAATCAGATAACCATAGAATCAGTTTCCTTGATCTTACCATCTACGAATGTTCGGGTCACTTACTAACTACACTCTATCGCAAACCTACCGAAAGGAATTCATTATTACACTATAACAGTCATCACCCCAGAGCTTTGCGAGATAATTTACCGTTTGGGCAATTCCTGCGCATTCGCAGGAATTGTTCCAACAAGGACCATTACTTCAGTGAATCAGAAGAACTCAAACAACGACTGCTGAGTAGGGGATATCCAACACAACTACTCAAGCGAGCGAGGAAAAGAGCGTGGTTCTACCCTCGAGAGGAGTTGCTCACCCCCAAAATTGATAAGGACGATCAGCAAGAAAGGATTGTATGCGTTACCACTTTTAACACCCAGAGTAACAAAATTAAACGCATTGTCAACCGCCACTGGGATTTGATATCAGATGACATTAGGCAATCTAACCTGCCTTTACATGCCTTCAGGAAGGCACGTAGTGTAAAAGACCAAGTGGTTCGTTCCTTTTTGGAGACCAGAGATGACCCTACGGTCACGACCCTTTGGAACTTGCCTGCTATTGTGGGCCATTTTAGATGCGGTCAGTGCAAGGCATGCGACAGTGTCATCCAAACCAAGGAATTCATTTATCATGATCATAAAATTCCACTGAGAACACACACCAACTGCAACTCATCAAACATTATATACGCCATCTTGTGCCCATGCCAGATGATATATGTTGGTCAGACACAGCAGAAAGCGAAGGCCAGGATCCTTCAGCATATGAGTAGGATCAGGTGCCGAACACCAGGTGCACCTTTGGTCGAACATTTCTCTACAGCCGGTCATACACCGGACAGTCTGAAATGGGTAATCCTTGAGAAAGCCACCTTGGGGCCCCGGGGTGGCAATATCGCGGATATTCTGAATATTCGGGAGCTAAAATGGATGCTAAGGTTTGATTCGATTGAGAATGGGCTTAATGAGCAAGATAGCTCTTTCTCCCAATTGGCTACCCTATCAACCACCTGAATTTAATGTAATGTAATTTAATGTAGCTCTGTAAGACATATATAACTTCTCTGTGGCTCTTACATACATATGTTTGATATCACTCTTGGTGGATCTATATGACTTGACTTGTGGCCTTTACCCTCATGTGAGAGGTACGCCACGCCTGGTTCTGCCGCTATAATTATCGAATTTAATCGCATCCATTATTGTACCATCTACTCAAAATGTTACATGATGCTTTTTTGTAGGTGTTGCTCTTGAATGACCTGATTGTGAAATGATCCCACATCTACTCAAAAATGTTACATGATGCTTTTCTCTAGGTGTTTTTTCGAATGATCTGATTATGCAATGATCCCAGTGATGTATAGGAAGCTGATCCCTACTCAAATAAGATGTGTTTAATGAGTCCATGAACCGGTAGATAGCAACAAATAACATACATATTCAAGTATGACCCTCTGTACTGGGGTTTTATGAATTATGCTTCCAATTCCATTATGGCTATCTTTGAAGTATTTAACATAATTAATTTTCTGTGCTAGCACAAGATTGTTAATTATCGGTTTAACTTAAGATATTACCGAACTCTGGCCGCAACTGCAGTCTTTTTTCTATGCCTACACGGGTGCCTCGCACCACGTGATCCTATTGCCATGGGGATAACTCTAAACCCCGAACCGAGAATCGCCATTGCGAACTCGGCTCCCTGCGGGACGCGATTCATCGCTGTACCGGTAAGCGTTCATTCTAACTATCGGATGCTTTTTACAATGATTACCCTTTGGTGGGCGCTCCCCAACAGTGTTTCCCGTCTTTACCCACAGTATCTTCCAAGAAACCACTAGTCCGACTGATCCGGACCCCACACGATCGGAATCTGATCGCGTTTTTCTGGTGAGTTCAACCGCTAAAACCGTCTCTGTCTGGTGGTACAGAGCTAACCTCCCCCATGCTAAAACCCTGACCCTCCTTTACCTTTAGAATAACCTACCAGGCACCCGTGTGGATTGACCAGACCCCTTAATGAAGTTAATGAGATCACGCATTTTTGGTGAGTGTAAACCCCCAATTAATTCATCGTGTCTGATGTGGCACATTTCGCCTCTCCTGTGCTAAACTCTGGTGTTCTCTACTTCATACCCCCCAGCATCGATTTAAATTGCTGTTACCTCGGACCATATCACCAAATTGAATTGGGGTCGCCCTGATACCACTCCGTGGTGAGTTCCCTATTCGTATTCCTGATTTTACCACTAACTTTTAGATACTCTAATCTATCTAAATCGCCCACATTTAGTGTATATTAACAGCTTTATCAGCCTTGACGATTCCTTCGGACCAAGCCGCTAGCCGGTTTCACGGTCCAGTTTATACTACTTCGTGGTGAGTTTCCTTTGATTTGTTGACACTGAGCAATTACCACGTCTTGCCCCTTGTCCATAACCAGTGGAGATAGAAATATCCGTTTGCTGCTTTTTCGGACCGGCTTCACTCCTAATTTTTCCTTACAAACCGTTAGATTTAATCAACTGGGTTAGCGCAACTTCCTTTGTCTCTCAGTCGAGGTGCGCATATTATTATTATTTATTATCTATTTAGCCAACCAGACTTGTGTGACGCATGAATATACTCGCCCTAATTGTATGGCACAATAGTGAGTGTGTTCCCTACCAACGTATGTCAGTAATGATGTGCTTTCCCTTTGGAATAATATAGGGATTAACTCCCCAATATTAATTCATATATTTATATTGAACAGGTGTGTCCCCACCCCTGTCCTGATGAAGACCCCACAGCAAGGATAGCAATTCTACCTGCACAATAGAGGGTCGAAACGTCGACAACTACCCGTAGAACTCAACTCCACACCCTAAATGCCTTCATTATTTGAAATCTGTGGAGTATGTTGTTATGTAGGAATAATACATTGAACCTTGTGGTCTCAATTCCTACACACACTGTGTAGCATGTACAAATGATGTATATTTACTGATTTAATTGTCACTATAAAATTTCCTCCTTTCCTCCACCACTTCCTCACAGGATCACTCCCCCCCTCCTCTTTCTACTATATTTGGGGCACTACGCAAACTGTTTTTACGTAATGAAATAATTCATATATTTGTTATAAATATTCACATTGTGATTAAAACAATGTGGACAGATTTGCTTCTTGATTGATTTATTTTTACTGTTTGCCTTGTAAATTGATCCTTGAGTACTGGGACCCCTTCCTTTCATTACTTTGATCACCCAGGTCCCAGGGACACTATTTGGGTACAACCCCGCATCAATACCCTACTTCGTGCAGACGCTGGTCTGCGAGGTTTCATTCTATATCTAATTAATTTTGACCTCTGCACATCATGGTAGAAAGGGAACTTCTATCTTTTTCTGAAGACTATATTGATAAACTACTTGAAGATCCAAATAATATATTTATTTCATCTGACATCCCCACCATTGACTTCACACTAAAGGATAAAATTACTCGTCTGGAAAGACTGGAGAAAAAGCTGGTCTGTACCCGGTGGCATGGGCATCTCTTAACTAAATATCTTAAAGAAAACATAATCCCCGTTGGCCTGCAAATTAAGATTGAACCGGCAATCTTTGTCGAGGTACCTAAGTTCAGAGAGGGGTTCAGTTACGTGGCAAATAACTGCTCCCGTCACTGGATGGTCCTTGGCGTGGAAACTGCTGCGGACCAGACCCAGGTGATTACGGCTGAAATAAAGATTTTAAAAGCTGAAATAGCGGCAGATGCCAACTTCGCCAGTGCTAAAGAAACCCTGACCAATCTTGAAGCCACCCTTAAAGATTTTGATTTGACAACGCAGAATCGGAAACTTGAAAAATTGGCACGTGATATCAGACTGTACGATAAAAAAAAAACCTATCCTTACCTGCAGGAAGATTATTTTCGCCAAGACCAACAAGGCAGATTCACTAATCGGGGAAGAGGTGGTTACAGAGGTAGAAGAAACTACCAAACATTCTCAGACTCTTCCTTTAGCTCTGAGGGTGAACAGGAACAACCTGGCCCTAGTTTCCAGCAATATTACCCTGACTACGCACAATTGCAGCAGCACCAATACAACCCTTTTTTAGGGCAACACCAATGGTCATGGCGTCCACCGCGCGGCAGAAGCAACAACTGGCAGCGCGGCCAACAACGTGGATCGCAGCAGGGCACCAACACCTGGAATGGAGGTCGTGGCCAACCGCAAAAACAGGTGCAATTTCAGACAGAACCCCAACACGGAGAACGCGTGACCCGCAACAAAACCTACAGATGGTGAACAGTTGTGAGATTTACCCTAAACTCAGACTTCTCGGAGGAGCACCACCGGCGGCAAACAGCCCGGTGGTCAACATATCCAATCAGTCCCTCAACGACGATGAGATCAAGGTATTAGGTAAAGGACTATCTTTTGTTCCAACCAACAACCCTGACGCATTCATGATTCGTACTGAACTTTTTCAATTCTTTCGGAAGATCAGGCTAAGATACTTCTTCCGTAACTCTGAACCTTCCATACCATCATCCATCACTGGGCTCAGACCACCCTCCACGTTTGTTCCATTTAATAGTACTATGTCACATAAGATTCTCGCCTATGAATCTATTGTCATCAGGGATGTGTTACAACTATTGGGAACTAAACCATTTGTCAAATACAACACCAGTAGGAATGAAAAAATGGCTTTACAATCACTGGCCAACAATGAACTACTTGTTATCAAACCTGCCGACAAAGGCGGAGCAATCGTGGTGCAGGATGTCACCGCCTATGAGTCCGAAAAACTATCGCAAATGAGATCTTGGAGTTAACCCAAGCTGGTCTTGAACAAGGTTTTTTATCGGAACTAGAATTCAACTTTCTGAACAAGAAGTATCCACGCCTAGCGACCATATATACTCTACCAAAGATTCACAAGTCCATGGTTGCCCCCCCCCCCCCGGTCGTCCAATTGTCTCGGGGTGTGGCTCCATGCTTGAGCCGCTTGGGAAATATATCGATTTCTTCTTAAAACCATTGGCGGAAGACACTCCGGCATATCTCCGGGATACTATGCACACCATCAATATTATTGAAAATTCTACATTTGATCCCTCGAAACAACGACTTGCCACCTGTGATGTTGTATCTCTTTACACATCGATCCCACAATATGAGGCGCTAACGGTCATCACACGATGCCTGAACCAACGCCCGGCACCAGTCCAAGTACCAACTGAGTTCATTGTTGGGTTATTACGCATAGCCATGACAAAGAACTTTTTCATATTCAGGGACAAATTTTACATTCAAACCTCCGGAGTTGCAATGGGGGCGCCCTTTGCCCCGGATGTAGCCATTCTGTACATGGCAGCTTTTGAACAGGACACTATTCTCAATCCAGTTAACCCATTCAGAGACCAGCTCGGTCTCTGGATGCGGTATATAGATGACATCTTGCTAATCTGGAACAGAGATTTGGAAGGATTAACGCTCTTCTTTGGTTGGCTAAATAATCAATCGGGAATCTCAAATTTACGATTGAATCAGATAACCATAGAATCAATTTCCTTGATCTTACCATCTACGAATGTTCGGGTCACTTACTAACTACACTCTATCGCAAACCTACCGAAAGGAATTCATTATTACACTATAACAGTCATCACCCCAGAGCTTTGCGAGATAATTTACCGTTTGGGCAATTCCTGCGCATTCGCAGGAATTGTTCCAACAAGGACCATTACTTGAGTGAATCAGAAGAACTCAAACAACGACTGCTGAGTAGGGGATATCCAACACAACTACTCAAGCGAGCGAGGAAAAGAGCGTGGTTCTACCCTCGAGAGGAGTTGCTCACCCCCAAAATTGATAAGGACGATCAGCAAGAAAGGATTGTATGCGTTACCACTTTTAACACCCAGAGTAACAAAATTAAACGCATTGTCAACCGCCACTGGGATTTGATATCAGATGACATTAGGCAATCTAACCTGCCTTTACATGCCTTCAGGAAGGCACGTAGTGTAAAAGACCAAGTGGTTCGTTCCTTTTTGAAGACCAGAGATGACCCTACGGTCACGACCCTTTGGAACTTGCCTGCTATTGTGGGCCATTTTAGATGCGGTCAGTGCAAGGCATGCGACAGTGTCATCCAAACCAAGAAATTCATTTATCATGATCATAAAATTCCACTGAGAACACACACCAACTGCAACTCATCAAACATTATATACGCCATCCTGTGCCCATGCCCGATGATATATGTTGGTCAGACACAGCAGAAAGCGAAGGCCAGGATCCTTCAGCATATGAGTAGGATCAGGTGCCGAACACCAGGTGCACCTTTGGTCGAACATTTCTCTACAGCCGGTCATACACCGGACAGTCTGAAATGGGTAATCCTTGAGAAAGCCACCTTGGGGCCCCGGGGTGGCAATATCGCGGATATTCTGAATATTCGGGAGCTAAAATGGATGCTAAGGTTTGATTCGATTGAGAATGGGCTTAATGAGCAAGATAGCTCTTTCTCCCAATTGGCTACCCTATCAACCACCTGAATTTAATGTAATGTAACTTAATGTAGCTCTGTAAGACATATATAACTTCTCTGTGGCTCTTACATACATATGTTTGATATCACTCTTGGTGGATCTATATGACTTGACTTGTGGCCTTTACCCTCATGTGAGAGGTACGGCACGCCTGGTTCTGCCGCTATAATTATCGAATTTAATCGCATCCATTATTGTACCATCTACTCAAAATGTTACATGATGCTTTTTTGTAGGTGTTGCTCTTGAATGACCTGATTGTGAAATGATCCCACATCTACTCAAAAATGTTACATGATGCTTTTCTCTAGGTGTTTTTTCGAATGATCTGATTATGCAATGATCCCAGTGATGTATAGGAAGCTGATCCCTACTCGAATAAGATGTGTTTAATGTAAATGTAAATGTATTGCAATTTATATAGCGCACGTATCACCCGCAGGCATCAAGGCGCTTGCCTTGGGAACCCGTCCTGGTATTCCCCTGTGAGATAACCCCAGCAGGGTATCCACAAGGTGAAAGCCAGGCATCCCGCCGCGAGGGGCCATAGTGGAGATTAAGCAAGCTATTGCCCAGAGTCGCAGAGTGTGAACCCATGAGTCGAGTAGGCACCGGAACGAGAATTATCGAGTACGTGGAATTTTTGGAGCCCAAGACCCGCCAAGGCAGGGAATTGAACCCTGGTCCAGGACCGATCTCAGCTTCCAGGTCTGCTGCTTCTAACCCCTGAGCCACACTTCTCCTAATGAGTACATGAACCGGTAGATAGCAACAAATAACATACATATTCAAGTATGACCCTCTGTACTGGGGTTTTATGAATTATGCTTCCGATTCCATTATGGCTATCTTTGAAGTATTTAACATAATTAATTTTCTGTGCTATCACAAGATTGTTAATTATCGGTTTAACTTAAGATATTACCGAACTCTGGCCGCAACTGCAGTCTTTTTTCTATGCCTACACGGGTGCCTCGCACCACGTGATCCTATTGCCATGGGGATAACTCTAAACCCGGAACCAAGAATCGCCATTGCGAACTCGGCTCCCTGCGGGACGCGATTCATCGCTGCACCGGTAAGCGTTCATTCTAACTATCGGATGCTTTTTACAATGATTACCCTTTGGTGAGCGCTCCCCAACAGTGTTTCCCGTCTTTACCCACAGTATCTTCCAAGAAACCACCTGTCCGACTGATCCGGACCCCACACGATCGGAATCTGATCGCGTTTTTCTGGTGAGTTCAACCGCTAAAACCGTCTCTGTCTGGTGGTACAGAGCTAACCTCCCCCATGCTAAAACCCTGACCCTCCTTTACCTTTAGAATAACCTACCAGGCACCCGTGTGGATTGACCAGACCCCTTAATGAAGTTAATGAGATCACGCATTTTTGGTGAGTGTAAACCCCCATTAATTCATCGTGTCTGATGTGGCAAATTTCGTCTCTCCTGTGCTAAACTCTGGTGTTCTCTACTTCATACCCCCCAGCATCGATTTAAATTGCTGTTACCTCGGACCATATCACCAAATTGAATTGGGGTCGCCCTGATACCACTCCGTGGTGAGTTCCCTATTCGTATTCCTGATTTTACCACTAACTTTTAGATACTCTAATCTATCTAAATCACCCGCATTTAGTGTATATTAACAGCTTTATCAGCCTTGACGATTCCTTCGGACCAAGCCGCTAGCCGGTTTCACGGTCCAGTTTATACTACTTCGTGGTGAGTTTCCTTTGATTTGTTGACACTGAGCAATTACCACATCTTGCCCCTTGTCCATAACCAGTGGAGATAGAAATGTCCGTTTGCTGCTTTTTCGGACCGGCTTCACTCCTAATTTTTCCTTACAAACCGTTAGATTTAATCAACTGGGTTAGCGCAACTTCCTTTGTCTCTCAGTCGAGGTGCGCTTATTATTATTATTTATTATCTATTTAGCCAACCAGACTTGTGTGACGCATGAATATACTCGCCCTAATTGTATGGCACAATAGTGAGTGTGTTCCCTACCAACGTATGTCAGTAATGATGTGCTTTCCCTTTGGAATAATATAGGGATTAACTCCCCAATATTAATTCATATATTTATATTGAACAGGTGTGTCCCCACCCCTGTCCTGATGAAGACCCCACAGCAAGGATAGCAATTCTACCTGCACAATAGAGGGTCGAAACGTCGACAACTACCCGTAGAACTCAACTCCACGCCCTAAACGCCTTCATTATTTGAAATCTGTGAAGTATGTTGTTATGTAGGAATAATACATTGAACCTTGTGGTCTCAATTCCTACACACACTGTGTAGCATGTACAAATGATGTATATTTACTGATTTAATTGTCACTATAAAATTTCCTCCTTTCCTCCACCACTTCCTCACAGGATCACTCCCCCCTCCTCTTTCTACTATATTTGGGGCACTACGCAAACTGTTTTTACGTAATGAAATAATTCATATATTTGTTATAAATATTCACATTGTGATTAAAACAATGTGGACAGATTTGCTTCTTGATTGATTTATTTTTACTGTTTGCCTTGTAAATTGATCCTTGAGTACTGGGACCCCTTCCTTTCATATGGTTGGAGAAGGGACATTTATTTGCATCATTGCAAGCCATTTCTCATGTATTGTAAAATAAAATCTTCTGAATTGCTCCTCAATATTTCTTTGCTTACCAAGTGACAAGCTCTCTAAAACGGAACATGTGACAGTGTTAAAGACACGAAAAGTGTCGCCCAGCCTACTCTGAAGGAGATGTTTGACATCTACATCAATTATGCTGAACACTTAGTAGAGAAGAGTGTTTTCAAACTCTGGTTTATTTATGTCCACTACAGCAGTCACGATTTTCTATAAAAATTTAAGAATGCAGTGCACTTTTTTACACATCACTATCAATGTGAGACTGAAGATCCTCACATTTCTTGCTTTTGGCATCATCACTAACAAAAAAACAACAAAAAAACACTGAGAACCATCAGCTAAATGGCACAGTTGGGATGCCTCTTTATTTGATGCCACACAAAGCACAAAGTAAGAAATATTTACATTTTAGTTCCTGCACATAACAAAATAGTGCACCAGAATGGACTAAAAGTCAATAAAAATGTTCATTAACTCTGAAGATTGTAAGATGTTTTCAGCATATCATCTAGCAAGTGGCACGGTTCTCTTACAGGAAAGCACTTCAACTGATTGTGACATGTTATCACACAACTTTTTCATATACGTAGCTAAATCACTGCAAATACAAACATTATCACTCCAGTCTTTGTTGAACTTGGTAACAACGTTTTGCAGCAGCATGCCAAGTGACTTGCATGTTTTCCAAATGTCTGGTGTCATGTTTTCACCACAGTCCCAGGTGCTTTGTGATGGCACTCTTTTCACATGTACCTGTCACTACATCTTATTTTGAATGTTTAAAGCCTGGGGTGTATGGCAATTCACCTACTATCAATACTGACTCGCTAGAAAAGGG
The DNA here is from genome assembly GCF_964263255.1 of Lissotriton vulgaris. Lineage (NCBI taxonomy): Eukaryota > Metazoa > Chordata > Amphibia > Caudata > Salamandridae > Lissotriton > Lissotriton vulgaris. The sequence continues at coordinate 460,982,033 of NC_141697.1, forward strand.
GGTTGATGCAAGGGGTTTTACTCATTCTCTGTGGGCAAATGTGATGGCACATATTGGGTAAGCTTCTTATGAAACCAGCAATTTAACCTATTAGTGAAAGAATCAAATGTAGCCAAAATGTCAAATATGATTTTGATATTTCCTGATTCTCTACATTTAATAAAATAATTAAACAAGACCTAAAACATACTTCTAAACCCTGCATCTTTAGACCACATAACTGAAAGAAGGAAGAAGAAACAGTTTTTTAATGACATCCGTATTCAACAGAACTCAAGCAGAATAATTGTAGCCCAGTTTTATACTGTTTCATTGTAATTCTTTCCTACTGAAAAGGTATCCCTTTCTTCATTTGCATTTTACTCTAAATACTAATAATTCACTGTTACAATTTGCAAGTCTGTATTTATATTTATTTAAGATTAATGGCCCTTTTAATGGGCATGTCGTACATATAATAAAGTGCTATATAAGAACATATGTACATACAGGTGACACATAAAAATGTGAGTTCTGGAATACTGGTACGGACAGTGAAATGATAAATGAATGCCACATCTGCATACAAAGTTTACACATTTTCAATTTGACTAAGGAGTTTTCAAGGTAGCGAAAATAGATTTGTTATGAGACAAGAATTACCTTTAGATTTTGTTAGTGGAAAGGGTTATTAAGTTCTACAAGATATTTTTTGAGGTCTGCTTTAACTTAAGTAGAGATGGAATTGATCTGTGTGGGTTTGAAATGCTGTTCCAGAAGAGTGGATGTAGGATCTTGAAGGGAATGAATCCAGAGGGGATGGTAGCTGGTCTGGGTGATTTTAGGGAGGAGAGGTTAGTTCAGCAGAACAATCTGACTTTGTTGTTGTGCTTGTTCAGCTGGAAGAGCTAGGTAGGTGTTGCACTATCAACGGCTATGGACTCTAGATTGAGAACTTTGTATTGTGCCATATATTTAGAAGATAAACAACTATCTTTGTGCCAGTGGAGTGAGATGTATGAATAGCTATTTAAGTTGAGTAGTGTCAGCATCACAGAATTAAATATATTGTCCAAGGGAACGTAGGAATTCTGGTGAATCCATGAGCAAGATGTTGAAACATCTCAGCTTATTCACAACAAATGCATTAACTAGGCAGGCCAATATTTGAAATTAAGAACACAGGTGAATTTTTTAGATATTTTGAAGGTGAAATATGGCAGCTCAGGAATTTTATGAACAAAAGAGCCTGGGATAGATGTGATGTTTGATGGACAGTGTACTCTACAACAAATGTTTCAACCAAACGGACGGTCTGCCCTTTCTATTTAGAACTGGGTGCACTTTTGTTTCCACCAGGAGAGCCCAGGCTGACAGAAATCCTAAATGGTCATAAAAGCCTTGGACCTTCTGTGTAAGTACCGTAGAACGTAGACCCTATATAGATTACTTGAAGTACTTTTTTTCTGTTCGGATGGCCTGTAAAACCCGGTGGTCCCAAACACAAAATGAATTTACCCCCCACACAAGGAAAATACTCCCAGAGTGTCAGGGGCATTAGTTTTTCATTTAATATAAAGAAACTAATGCTTTGCGAGTTTGGTATTGTAAAACAAAAATGTTTACTAGTGGCCTAATGAAATATGGCAGCCGCTCAGGCAAACTTTCAGGACCTTCAAAGGAGCTACCATGGCAGAAGCTCCTCTTAAGGCAGAGATCTCTAAATCTGGTGATAGTGTAAATGAGAGGACAAGTCACTTGCTTGGGTTTAATAGGACTTTTTTGGTTTTCTCTATAGGCAAGGGTGACAGGTTGACAGGGAGAATACAATAGAGGTGGGAGTGAGGTTGGGGGTGTTGACGCCAGATAGTACATTATTTCAGTCTTGGATTTATTTACCATTAAAGAGCAGAAGACCACCTAATGTCTAGTGAAAGTGGGACAGTTGGACTTTCTCATGTGGAGGGGGCAAAGTCAAAGGATGGATGGAAAAAAGGTGAGTACTATCATCTTACACATGATATAAGAAGGTGAATGAGGAGGTGACTCCTCAAAGGGGTTTGTGAAGCGGAAATAGTGGAGGAGTCTCAGAGGTGAGAGTGACAAGCATCTGGAAATCAATAAAGAATGGTGTGTGAATCAGCAAGCGAACCAATCCAATACTTGCAATATGTAGGGAGACTAGACTAACAAGCATGGCTGGCTGATCATGTGTGGAAGGTGCAGCAGAGGGCCCAATCTCAACCACAACTGCCTCTGTCACAAATCAGAAGAGCTCTATCTCCAAAACAAAAAGATACATCCCTTTTAAAGGTAGTAGGAAATATCTGGTCTCCCCTCCAACAAAATGTTTTGTTCCATTCATTAAAAAAAGCATGCTTCCAGCACTGTGTCTACTAAACCAATAACTCCTGAAAGGAATGCTGTGTGATTTATCAAGAAATGATCTCAAACCCTTCACCCAACCCTGAAGCGAACTCTTCTTAATAGCTCATTGAGGGCCATATATCCTACTTTAACGAAAAACTATCCAGCTCAGGTCTAACATGCAACCTTCCATTCATGTACAAAAGAAACTATTATGCCTCAATAAATTCAAATCCATTAATAACCAAAACACATCATTGGCAAGATCATTTATGAACACACATTTGTGGCTTCTCGTTCATCCACCTGCAACACAGAAAGCATTATATGTGAATAATCCACTTTGATGGTGGGGGGGGGTTCCTCATGGGAGGTGGGTGGTTAGATGGGTTGCAGGGGTAAAAAAGGGAAAAAATAATCCTCATGTACTTATGAAGAAACAAAGTTTTTTCAGATGGGAGCTGGACAGTGAAACTTTTAAAAAACTGTCCGTATGGCCAATATGACAGGTAAAATTAAAATCATCAGTTGGAAGGTTTAAGGGACAGGATGAAGATGCATAGGGTAAAAGATTACTTGTATAATTCGGGAGCTCATATTTGCCTGCTTGAGGAGACACATCTAGAGACACGAGAGTGAAAGTCTGCGTTTAATAAATGTGGGTGGGTTCAGGATATCCTCTGCTCAGAGCAAAGTGGTAGTGTGAGAGGGGTGGCAATATTGATTAGATCAAATGCCGGGATTAGGCTAGTTAAGTCTGAGACAGATCACTCTGGGAGATGGTTGGTGGCATCTTTAATAAGGGTTCAGATCCCCTTTATATGTGCAGTTTATTATGGGCCCAACCAAGACGCCCCAGGGTCCCTCATAAAGCTTAAAGCCAGTCTAGCGGAGACAGTAGGACCAATATTTTAGGGGGCGACTTCAATCTAATCTTCGACGAAAAATTAGATCGTACCTCCAGGGTTAGATTTACACCCCCCAAAGATCCCGAATGGAGCTCAAAAATATAATGTAAGATTTCAATCTTATTGATATCTGGAGAGCTAAAAATTAAGGCAAAAGGGATTACTCCTTTTACATTAAAAGATATGGACATCACTCCAGAATTGGCTTTTTTTCTATTGGATAAAGAACTCTTTTCAGCGGTAGACTCCATATCATATACCCCGGCGATTTTGTCTGAGCACTCAACTGTAGAAGTTGTAATCCACCTTAAACAAGAGGTACAGCAGAGGAGGTGGACTCTCGATAGAACCCTCTTACTTCAGGAGGAGGTTAGGCTGGATTTGGTAACACAGACGGAGGAGTTTTTCAGGCTCATCAACAATGGTTCTTCAAGTAAACAGATGATATGGGAAACATTTAAGGCCTTTATCAGAGGCACTTTGAGTGCCCTGATGATCAGGAGAAATAAGCAGATGAGGTCAGAGGAAGAAGAACGCCTCCGCAAGCTTAAATTCAAAGAACAGGAACTACAGAGAGCATCAATAGATCAGTCGGATACTAGATCCAGATTACAAAAAAAACTTAACACTCTATGGGCAGAGTATTAAGCAGATCTAGATAAGGTTTAAAAAAATATATGGGACACTAGTAAGCTCCAAAACTTTTCGTATGGGGAGAAATGTGGACACCTACTCGCATGGAAAGCTCGTGCAGATAAGACCAGAAACCAGATTAACAGCCTATCCCTTACTAGTACAGGGGTTACCACCTACGATGACGATCTTATTAGAGAAGAGGCTAAATCCTACATGCAAAATTTATATAGAACTAACTCTACTTATTGCAAGCAGCGGACTGAAAACTGGCTGGGTGCGATACAGCTTCCTAGTTTGTCAGAAGAAGATAGGTCTTTTCTCAGTTCTGAGATCAGGGAGTGCGAGGTAAGAACCCAAATCCAAAAGATGGTCTAAGGAAAAGCAGCTGGCCCCAATGGGCTCCCTGTAGAGCTGTACAGGATAGTCCTAGATCAAATAATATCTGATCTAACACTACTGTGTAACGGAATTCTTATAGGGGGAGAACAGGCCCCAAATTCATGGTCAGAAGCTACCTTTACATTAATACCAAAGCCAAACAAAGATCCAGTAAAGATTGAGTCTTATAGACCTATTTCTTTATTAAACGTGGACTATAAGATTTTTGCGGGAGTATTAGCAACGAGACTGGCTAGGGTGGTTAAAACTATTGTCCACAGCGATCAGAGGGGCTTTAATCCTGATAGACAACTTAACGAGCTAACTTTTCAAGTTATTGCCGCAATAGATGTTGCCATAGAAAAAAAACTGCCTCTGACCCTGGTAGCGGTTGACGCCGCCAAGGCATTTGATCAAGTAGACTGGTCATATCTATGGACTGCCTTGGCCTGCTTTGGTCTCCCAATCTCTTTCGTAACAGCTATACAATCTCTTTATTGTGCACTGTGTGTTAACATTTTAGTGAATGGGTCTCTTACGGATTGGATACCTATCGCCCGTGGAACCAGGCAGGGCTGCCCTTTGTCACCTCTTTTGTTTAATTTATATATTGAGCCTTTTGTGTGTCTGCTGAGGTCTGACCCATTAATTAAGCCCTTTAAGATTTCTAACCTAGAATTAAAATGTGCGTTATACGCGGATGATTTATTGATGTATACTTCAAATCCAGCTGAAGCCCTGCCAAGACTAATAGAGTTGGCAGAAACTTTCGGGGAGATCTCAGGGTATACAATCAATAAAGATAAAACTGAGATCATGGATTGGAATCAAGAGGCAGGGACAATAGGATCAAAAACACGAATGAGATATCAGGGTGTACATTTGGCTAAAAAGATTGAAGATATCCCAAAAATTCATCTAGATAGAGTCATCAAAGATATCGGCACCCTACTCCAGCGATAGTCGTCTCTCCCCTTAAATATCTTTGGGAGAGTCAACCTAATCAAGATGATTATCTTCCCAAAGATAACGTTCTAATTTAATTCTATCCCTTTATCTTTTCACATACTGGCTATTAAAAAACTACAAGGGAAATTAGTATCTGTTATTTGGAACTCAAAGTCTACACGAAATGCCTGGAAAAGGCTCAGGAGAAGCCTGATAACAGGGGGGTGGCTTTTCCAGACCTATTCGTAAACTGCCATGCATTTCACTTCAAAAACTTCAGATTATTGGCTGGTAAAACTGATCAATCTTCTTTGGGTTTACTTTTTTCAGCACTGTTGCAGGATACCCCACAGGGACAAGACTCCTTTCTTTTTAAATTTGGGGACACTACATTTTTTTGAAAAGTGAGACTCAAGATTCTGGGGGCGGCCTTAAGAAACTGGGCATACGTTAGGAAAAGGCTCAATATTCCATATTATGCAAAGCAGGCCCCGATATGGGATTCACCGGGGACTCCAACCTGTCTGGACGACCAGTTATCCCGGCCCCTGAGGTTGGCTGGGTTAGAACGGTGGGGAGACCTGCAGGTGGATGCCCAGCTTTTGAGTTGGGAAGCCCTCTCTAACTTAACTAGGGGTACACTTACCAGATTCAAATATTATCAGCTAGCCGGATGGTGGTCAACTAGAGTTTGGGACTTTAACAATTCTAATCTGAAGTTTGATTCAGTAACCAGAGTGGGAGGTGGAAAAATCAAATCTCATATTGGTACTCAACCATGCTTGATGTTGAAAATGTGACGGAACCAGAGATACAAAAACTTTGGGGCAACTCCTTAAACTTGAATAGTGAAAATGTTGGGGACTTGTGGTTTGATTCTTTCTCCATCTTGCAAGCAGTAGTTAAGCCTGCTATGTTAAAAAGAAACCATCTGTATACTATGTATAAGATATACATAACCCCTAAAAAATTAGCTAAATTCTCCAAATTAGAATACCATTGTCCGAGATGTAGGCATCCCGAGGCGGATGATGTCCATATGTTCGCTGATTGCCCAGAAATAAAAGACTACTGGGTCAAGATTCGAGGTTTTCTGGAAGATGTCCTTCAAGTATCCCTGGAGGTTACCACAAGAACTTTTCCATCTGGGTTGTGTCTGGACTACAATGTAAATGATCCCCTTACTAGATTTGTTTTTTATGTTATGTTTCTTGCAAGGCGCAAAATTTGAAGAGCCTGGAAGGATCCAACCCCTCCCACTTTTTTAAATTGCTTAAGACACATTATTTTTACAAGCAAATCTGACATGGCATGTGATTCCACAAGTTTGGTTAAAACCTGGGCTGCTCTAGTGGCATGGCAAGACGGATGATTGGTTTTCCAATGATTTATCGGGGGCCATGCTGGTTCCCTTGACTCCAAAGTAAGACGGGGCGGCAACTATGGTGTGAAATGGTGTAAAATGGAGTGGAGTTGGGAAGGTAGTGGCTACTTGATGGATCAGGCTTACCACCTCACTATTGGCCGATAGAATTCAGGGCTGGAACAGGATGACCAACTGCGTAGAGGTTGCCAGTCTCCCATCAAGATTACCAACAATGGTATATTAGAAATACCAAGAAAAATAAAAACTTTTGAAAAAATAATCCACTTTGATGCCAATCATCACCTGGTGTGTCAATTGTTCCCTACTGGCACACCATCTTCATACCATTTCTCAAGACAGCTTTTACTGACATTAAAGTCTTGTCTACAGACAAATTACCGGACTCTTTACATTGCCAAACTCCTAGAAGTAGCAGTTATTTTCCTACTTTCAGACACGTTGGGTGCCAACAACCTACTCAGTGGTTTCCAGCTGCCCTATAAATCTAGTATAGTCACCCAAATTCCTCTAACCCCTTTAGCTCAGAGGACGTGAGCTCCATGTACTCTACAGTACCCCTACAGCAATTGTCTTCAAACATTTTAATGCAACACACCCACTGTGAAAACTTTTTATTAGGCCCCCAAGATTGACAAACATAATTTCTTACAATTATTCTATAAAATCAGCATCTCTGAAAATATTTAGCAACCAAACACTGTAATTATGTTTAACTATGCATTTAAAAAAATGCAATCAAATAAACAAAATTGCAACATTCTATTGGTAGCTCAATCACCTTAAGAGTGCAAAAGTAGCCACAGTGCGAGGCACTTGGAAGGTTATTTGGAACACCTGCATGTTGACACCAACAGGACATGAGTGACAAAACCATTACTGATGACCTGTTACTGAGTGCTCACAGACACTGCTTTCTTTCACTAAAAACACAGCATTTCTTTCAGCATGATGTTTGCAATGGTCACCCTGTAGGCATAGTAAACCTGATGCCCTTATGCCCCAAGATCATTCCAGACTCCGAGAGCGAGAGTCCGATAGTTTGAAAACCTCTGCTCTAGAGTGTGAAGGACATGGAGGTCATGTACTGGCCCACAGGGGTCCTACCAAAGTGATTCAGTTTATGATTCCCCCCCTGGAATGCAGGTGTACAGCTTGCCTTGCTGCCCAAGATATTTCTTTTCTTTTGGATGACTTTTGGAATGCCCCATGCACTAATGTTATTGGAAGTGAGACTGAAAACAGTTTGGGGTCTAAAGGTTGGTACATGGTGGAAGAGGTGTGGTGAAGCGGCCAGGGCGACTGACTCCAGAACCTGGGGCTCACGGTTCAATACTCGGGCCGGCGACAGATCAGCCCAGCACCCTGTGACACTGGGCAATAGCTCGCTTAATCTTCCAGAGGGCCTCCAGCGCCTTGACACCTTCGGGTAATTGTTCACGCTTTACAAATACTGGACATCTACATCTAGGCGCAGCTCAGTGTCCTGAGCACCGATATCGAGGAGGAGGTTCTGCCCTTTCCAGTGGTTCATCTCACCAATGGATTTTAGTTCAGAAATTGCTGCTGAAAAGTGTTCCCTGAGCAGGAAACCTCTGCACTAGGCCATCAGGAATATTTTCAAGTTGCGGAAGAGCTGACTAGACATGGATTAACGCTCCCCACCACCTAGGACAACATACAGTCTTTTTGCCCCCCCCCCCATCCCCCGGGGTAGGGGCTGTCAAATTGAGTGATTTATTCCCAAAGTGCTTCCCCATATGTTCAATCGGTGGAAAAAATGAGAAAGAAATGTTTTTAAAACATGTATGGAGTGGGGCTGGCCTGTTCTCGAATCGGATCACACTTGACCCCATGATCCTAGGAAGTCTTTCTGCCTCTGAAAACTCACTGTCCATTAGGCAGAATATTAAACAGAAAGTAATGGGACAGAATGCTGATCTATCCAGACATCATACAGCCCCCACTACTGAGAGGCCACAGTCTTTCGGCATCTATGCATAAGGAGTTTGCAGTGTTTAACACTACTATGGCCTCGCCAAAGGAGGAAAAGAGCAACAATAGGAAAAGAAAATGGGGAGGGAAATTAGCCCTTCATCACATCGGGCCGCACTCCCCCATCCATGGGCCACAGACAGTTGTTTTGCCATCATGGGAAGCATATTGTTGTTTTAACCAAAACATACCCTTACCAGGGAGCAGAAAATCCACTAGACACCAAGGATTGGTGTGACCTAAAGAGAATGACCAGAGAACATGGTCATCCTGGCACTGAGCAGCAACCCCCACGGCCAAGGAACTGATTGCCTTTCTGTTCCTGTGGAGGCAAAATTAGGGGATTACCAATAATCAGGCTACCACAGGAGGGCAGAAAGCCAGGTAGACACCAGAGATATTTTGCCCTGTCAATAGCGTGGAGGCTGGCAGCCAAGGTATTGTGCTTCATCCCTGATCTCTGGGCACCAGAAAGTCGTTCTGCCCCTCCGGTTCAAAATCCTGTGATGTTGGGCAGTTCCTTAATCTTTCTGTATTCCAAATGTGAGATAGGTTCGTGCTCAAAGTAAGTATATATAATCCTAGGGTAATGAAAGCCTAAATTCTTGATTAGCGTTGTGAATACTAAGAGTAGACTGCAATGTATTTATAGCCTTTTCTTCTTTATTTAAAGGCAAGTCAACATAAAGACAGCCAACATGTGTTTCGCCCAAATGACCAGCAGGCCAAGGGCTTTTTCAAGGCAAGCTATGGCAGCATCTGACTGAAAGATCTAAAATCGTAAAATAATTCTTAAATATCTGTGACATAACCGAGCGGGGATGTGTGGAATGGTCTCTTAGGTCCGATCGAATACTTAGCTTACATAAGGTGGTTCCTGAGTGAAACCACCGGATAGGCATGTGCTACAGTGTCTGAACCCTGGTAGCACCCTCTACCCGAAAGCACTACCCTTAATCTCTCTGTGCCTAACAAAATTAATGATTCCGTCCATGATGCAACTGGTGCTCATGTAAAGCGCTCTGATTTCCTAGGTTGTAGTTGCACTATATAAAACTCCCCCCTCCAAAAACAAGAATCAAACTACGTTTTCTGAATTTTACAGACAACATTGCAAGAAAATATCACAACTTAATCATGATACATTGGATGTAATTTGTGAACAAGCAGACAACACCACATGTAAATGGAACAACTGACCCACAAATGCTAAATCTTGGACTTTGAAACAGTCTGCAGAAATATACAAATATAACACTGTATGAAATATGTCTTTTAAAACCGATGGCACGCATGTCCTTACACTGCAGAACAAAGATAGTAAAATTGCAAACGTCTATGAGGCTTAGCTACGTAATCTCTATTTATTTATTTATTTATTGACATTTGTAGAGCGCGGCGAATACCCGTGGGCGTCTCGGCGCTAATTAAGGGATGGATCAGCAACTGGAGTAAAGAAGATATACAAGGCTATTGGTCAAATAACCACGTCTTTAGCTGTTTGCGGAATGTGAACAGGGAGGGACTTGCTCGGATATGTGCAGGAAGGGTGTTCCAGAGTCTAGGGGCGGCAACCAGGAAACGCCTGTCGCCCCAGGTGACTGTTCTAGTGCGAGGCACAGCCAAGAAGTTCTGAATAGAGGAACGAAGAGATCGGGTTGGGACATGATGGAGAAGATTCTGTTTGAGAAAGTGGGGACCTTGATTATTGAGTGACTTGTAAACAATACACAGCGGTTTGAATTTGATACGGCTGCGTATCAGGAGCCAATGGAGATCCCTAATGATGTTTGTAACTGGTGCGAACTTGGGGATCCCAGCCAGCATTCGTGCGGCTGCATTTTGGATTGACTGCATCTTATTTGTCACTCGGACTTGGGCATTTAAGAATAGAGCGTTACAATAGTCCAAGGAGGACAGGACTAGTGAGCTGACCAGTGTTTTCCCGGCCGTGTTCGGTAGGAAAGGTAGTATTTTCCTAATCATTCTCAATTTCATATGAGCTGAAGCCGCAGTTTTATTCGCCTTTAGGAACCTGATAGTTCCTAAATCAGACATTACTAGCTAGAACACATTTTGGTCATCGTAGAAACAAGAATTGGCCAAGCAGATCTATTTTTAGTCAGTACTGGCTTTACAACATAGCTGTATGTTTACCTACTGTTACCACTAAAACTGTTGGCGCTATTTTATAAGATAATCAAGTTAAAGAGCCTGCGCAGGATCAGAGGCGATTTTGAACCTCATGCATGTATGAAGCAATGTGTCCCTAAATGGCACCCATCACAAATTAAATAATTAGCATTACAAGAAAAAAATAACTCAGTCAGTAGTAAATTAGAAACCATGAAGGTTTATTGAAGTAATTCAAAGTACAATACCAAAGCCAAAAATAATACTCAGTTGGAATGTTAAGTAAATCAATGTAGGGAATTAGGATAAGGCTGAATCAAATACAGCAAAAGAATGACATGTAGTCACGGCAAAAAGATTCAATGTCAAAATCATGAGGCAAACCGACAGGGGTTCAGTCTCTAGAGTCAGAAAGTTAAAAGGACATGGCTCACATCCAATATGCACCCTCTTTTACAGGACAATTCACAACAGGAATCAATGCAAACTGCACAGAAAACATAAGGTGAGCAATGCTAAACAAATCACATAGCAAGATGTGCACGTCACCTAATGGCATCATCTTAGCACTATTCCCTAACTGAATATTATTATGCCCCTTTCAGACCTAACATCATCAAAAGTGGCAGTACAAATCTAGATACCCAAAACACTAAAAGTCTCATAAATGAATAAGCTTATAGTATCATAAATATGAAGACTCTTTAATGTAGCAAAACAATGTCTCTGTAGTTCTGTTTACATGTGGTGAACAGAGAAATGGAAACATGGCTGCTGTAATTCCAATATGGAAGTTAGCCTTAATTCTGGCCTAGTTTAGCCAAGCTCAGAAAAATACAGTTCTGTATGTTGTAACATTCCGCTTCGTATGCACTATAACACGAGAGGCTATTTATATTACTTCTGAAATGTATCTCAAGCATCAAAGTTTTTGATAAATGTATTGACTTTTCTGTTTTTAGACATAAGGGGAGATTCATCACAAGATGGCCGACGTCTGGTAAAATGAAGAACAGAAGCTATGATCTTGCGAGATTTGGAGTCAAACCCTCAGTGTTGCCAAGCTAGGATTTTTTTGTGGTGACAAAGAAATGCTGGACATTCGGGATAGTTTGAAGGCAAACTGGTCTAGGTTCCGAACACACTTATTTTTAATGAACAGCCTATTTTTGACGAGCTCCACATCCAGCACAGTTTGGAAGGAGAGTCACGGGGAAAGAGAAACTGTGAAATGGAGCACTCGAGCTTGTTTATCGGTGCTGCAGTCCTTGGTGCACTCCTCTGTGCACATGTGGGTACTTTCCAGAAGTCTGCTACTTCCTGCCAGCAAGTAAACATCGATGTTTTGGTAGCATAAGTGGGGTGCTGAAATGTTATATAAGCACGTGTCCCGCTTAAAAAAAGCAGCGCAAAAGAGGAAGACAGCGAGTGTGACCCAGAGCAGATTTCTCGTATTAATACATGTGCAGGAAACAGGCAATGTCTCCTAAAAAGCCTACAAATCTGACGAGGCGAATGTCACAAATCAGCGCACGCAGGATGGAGTTTGTGAATGAATAACTCTTCTTGGGTGCAAGTCAGAGACCTCGAGATCAGACTCACCACAGCTGCCGTTCACAGTGTCAAGATAAGGTCAGGCATGTCTCTTTGGAATGAAAGTGAACTATCCTTTTAAACCAGTGGGACTAGTTTTCAGTTGGAAGAAAAACATCGGCAAACAAAAGCTGCACATAAAAAAGTGCAAACAGATTACTTTTGAGACACGATGTAAAACACAAACATTGGTCAGGCTGTAGCGACATCGGGAGCAATGCTTTTTAATATCTTTAATACACAGAAGCAGGGGTGCAACTGGACCCAAACTTCGGGTGTGCAAGGGCTAGTACTTCAAGCCGCAAGGGCAGAGTTATGACTTCATGCAATTGGTACACAGACATCCTCAGAGCCAGTTTGAGAACACATATTGCCAATAAATCTGACGTTGATGTATTAACACATGCAAGCAGTATTTGTGTATGACTGCATTTTTCATGCTTTAACACATTAAAGCCAGGTCTGTTGGCTTTCTCAATACTTTCCACTGAGTCACTGAGCACTGTTGGAGCTTCAGGAGTGTGCACCAAACCTGTGACCATCAGATGTCTGCAAGATGGTTGGTACTGAGCGTGTCTTGTGGAAAGGGGCGACCACTCGGTCCCCCCGAACGTATGGTGGAGTACCCCGATCCCCCCGGGAGGCCATCTTGGGCGGGAGGCAAGTCTCGGCTGGTATGCCCGAAGCGGCGTAGCCGGGGCGCGCCTTTTCCCGCCCTCGAGTGGGTTGTCCTAGACACTGACGCGGCCGGCCACGCCCCCGGAGGCAGGCGGAGGCGGGTTTACGCCCGCCCGAAGACGGATAAAAGGAGCAACAAGCCAAGAAAGCATCCTCATCCTATGCTCTGAAGCTGCACCTCCCCGCTGCACGTGAGCTCGAGACGGAACGAAGAGCCAATTTTGAGCGTTGTAATCTTTCTCTTTGTTTTCCAGATATCTTCGTTCGAGAATGCCGGGCAAGAAGGTCGGAAAGCGGGTCGGGACCGATCAGATGCTCCGCATGCTCATAAAGGAGGTAGCCGATTTGAAGAAGCAGATGGCGGCTAAGAACGGGGAGGGAGGACCGAAGCGAGTCGTCGGACCAGCTTTGCCGGGAGTAGTCCCCAGCGGGAGGGGCAAGAGGTCCAAAAGGGGCGCACCTGGGGGGGAGGCCCCGGTTCCCGATACTCCACTGGAGGAGCCAACCTCGGTTCCGAAGGAAAGGCATCCGATCCCCGTGGTGGTCACCCCCGTGAACGGGGAAGATATGCCTCCCGAGTTGGTGGCGCAATTGGCAGCGTGGTTGGGAAAAGATAGTGAGGGCACCACGGCTGACGACGCCCGGGCAGTAATGAGACAACTGCGGGAATCTAGAGAGGCTGCGAAGGCACCATCTTCTGTTCCCCCACAGGTTCCGGCGGCTGAGAATGCAGCAGGCGCAAGTTCGGCAGCAAATGCAGCATGTAGCTCAGGTAAGCGGCTATTGCCGATTGTGGGGGAGGGGTCTGTACCTTCATGAAGGGAGAAAGTGGCCCAGCATGTTCCACTGGAAATTAAGGAAAAGATTTGGGCGGATAAGTATGTGAACATGTTTTCTTTGCTTACCGACCATTACGAGATGGAGCATGTGAAGAGCCAAAAGGAGCTCATGCATCCGAGTGTTTGGCACGCAAAAATGGCCGCCTTTAAGGTTGACGAAAGCATAGGCACTTGGGGCAGAGCGTCGGGCATTTTTACCTCCATCATGGGTGAGCGCAGGCCCGAGTTGTTGACCGAGTTGCCTATTTATCAGTCACGTATCATGGAGTATTCTCTGGCGTACGAGGGTAATCAGTGGTTCTGTTATGACAATATCTTTAGAAAGGCTAAAGAGCACGACCCAGCTTTGTCATGGGATTGTTTCGACTCCATCTCTTGGCAGAAAATGGAGAGTTCAGGAATGTTAAAAGTGCCATTGTCGGGGAGTAATGGGGGTGAATCTTCCCGCCAACCCTCGGGGACACCCTTTCGGACGGGTGCAGGTAACGATCACCACTCGAAGTCGAGTGGCAACGCAGGTAAAAGGGGGATTTGTTGGAATTTTAACAGGGGAAAATGTACGAGGCCCCAGGGGTCATGCAAGTTCAGGCATGAATGTGGAGGGTGTGGGCAGTCATCCCATCCTGAGACCATGTGCAGAGCCAAAACGGGTGATAACGGTGGTAGGGGAAGCGCCAAACAGGTCTGAAATAGTCCGAGGGGCGCCTTTACCTACCCCGATTGATACCATGGCAATGATTCCTTGGCTCAACGAATACCCGGATCATGCTTCCGCTGGGGTGTTGCGGGACGGGTTTTCATATGGTTTCCGCATCCCAGTGGGAGAGTTTCAGGGTGTAGCAAGCTGTAAGAACCAACTGTCGGTCTTGCAGCATACGGCAGTGGTACAGGTAAAGATTGGGAAAGAGGTGACTCGAGGTCGTGTCGCCGGTCCATTTGATTTGCCACCGGTCGCTAACTTTGTTTGTTCCCCTCTAGGAGTGGTCCCCAAGAAGGACCCGGGTGAGTTTAGGCTGATACATAACTTGTCAGCCCCACGTGGTCTTTCCGTGAATGATGCGATAGACCCGGAAGTGTGTTCGGTGCGGTACGCATCTTTCGATGAGGCCGTCGCCATGTTGAATCGCCTGGGGCCCGGGGCGCTGATGGCAAAATCAGACATCGAGTCAGCGTTCCGGTTGCTCCCGGTACACCCAGACGATCAGCGTCTCCTTGGTTTCATGTTTCAGGGTCGCTATTACATGGATAGATGTATGCCAATGGGATGCTCTATATCTTGTGCCTATTTTGAAAAGTTCAGTTGTTTTTTGCAATGGGTCTTCACAAAGAAGACGGGTTTTCAACATGTTATGCATTATCTCGATGACTTTCTGTTTCTGGGGGCAGCTGGGGATCCATAATGTGGACAGGCTTTAAATGAATTTTGTGTCTTAATGAACCATTTTGGTGTGCCATTGGCGCCAGGTAAGACTGTGGGTCCCTCGACCTCCCTCGAGTTTCTGGGGATCGAGCTCGACTCGGAAGAAGGTTGTTTTCGGTTACCAAGAGGAAAAGTGTTAAAATTCAGGGCATCCCTTGAAACATGTATTAGTGAGACTAAGGTAAAACTGCATCAATTGCAACAAATGGTGGGCCAGTTGAATTTTGCCCTGAGAGTAATGCCGATGGCCCGCCCCTTTTCCCGCTCGATTGCACAAGCCATGGTCGGCCTGAAGGAGGGTCACCACCGCACGAGGCTCTCGGCAGAGGTTCGCCAGGACATGCGCATTTGGTTGGCATTTCTGGCGGATTTCAATGGTCGAATTGTCTGGAACAAACCGGCGGTGTCCTCCGAGGAGCTGGGGCTGTGGACAGATTCGGCGGGGAGTATAGATTTTGGCGCCATATTCGGCACACAATGGTCGGCTCAAAAATGGCCGTCATGGTGGCACGAGTGCGGGTTGACGAGTAACATTGCGTTTCTCGAACTTTTCCCTATTTTGGGGGCCCTGAAGACATGGCCTGAGGGGTTCCGGGATCACTCTGTGGTGTTCTGGTCTGATAACATGACCGTGGTTGAGTGTATCAATAGTCAGGCAGCACGTTGCAAATGGATTCTGAGACTGCTCAAAGAAATTGTGTTATTGTGTATGCAGTTGAATGTGCTCTTTAGGGCAAGACATGGCCCGGGGGTACTGAACCAAGCGGCTGATGCGCTTTCTCGTTTCCGTATGCAGGCCTTCTGGGGTTTTCTGCCCACAGCGGACCCGGTGGCGGCACCCTTTCCCGAAGCTCTCTGGTCTCTCGGTGCCCCGAACTACAAAACCTCGTGGGAGAGAGTTTAGCACCCAGGACAAGGAAGGCATATGAAGGGACGTTCCGTTCCTATTGGTCCTTTTTGGGTTCTGCTAGGGGGGAGCTTTGGGGACAGGAAGAGCTTGTCGTAAAATTTTTGCTGTCTTTACATCAGGCAGGCAAATCAGTGGCTACGGCCCAGAGGCATCGGGCCGCCATTTCCTTTATGGCAAAGGCTCATGGGATCCAGGACCCGACAGCCTCTTTCATGGTGCAGAAAGCGCTACGTGGGTGGCAACGCCTTGAGGGTCGCAGAGTAGATGAGAGGCGCCCGATAGGTCTGGATAGGTTGGCCCTGTTATTATCCGTACTTCCTGCAACGTGTTCATCCCAGTATGAAACAGTGTTATTCCGAGCCGCATTTGCGCTAGCATTCCATGGGGCTATGCGGGTAAGCGAACTAGTGGCGAAGAACAAGCAGGATACGATGGGGGGACTGTGCCGAGAGCATATTCAGGTCAAGGTGGAGACGATGACTGTCTCGTTTGTCAGGTCCAAAACCGATCAGGGTGCGATTGGGGACTGCATAATCATTCAGAGGATTCCCGGGTCTTCCATGTGCCCTGTTGTTTGCGTAGAGGAATATTTAGCGCAGAGGGTGGCATCATGGGGGGGACCTTGTTGAGACACGCTGACGCCACCCCACTGACGAGGTTTCAGTTCCAGCGGGTGCTTGCGATGTCAGTTTCGGCCGCGGGCTTGAACCCCGACGATTTCGGGACCCATTCCTTTCGGATAGGGGCTGCTACTGAGGCTACAGCCAGGGGTCTGAGTGTTGAAAAAGTAAAACGTTTGGGGCGTTGGTCCTCGAACTGTTACAAAAGGTATGTGCGGTTGCACATGTTGTGAAGCTGTAATGATGTACTCACGCTTCTTGTTTTTGTTTGGTTTACAGTTTCGCAAGCTTACGAGGCGGGGCGGACTGTGCAGTCGACCCGACACCTGGGAACCAGCGGTCTGACATCACCGGCTGCGAAAAAGGAGGTGTGGGTCGTGGGCCACTCATACGTGAGGCGTGCCGCGGACGTGTTCAAAGCAGGTGACATGATTCACATGGCTGGGGAATACGGGTACAGGGTGACCTTCTACGGAAGGGGTGGGCTCTGTATTGACCAGTTTCGAGGGTTTGTTAGGGCGGACAAGGTCACCGCCGTCTATAATCATAGTCCATCTTGGGGGCAACGATTTGGTGGCCACTGGTAGATGACTTCTTCTCGAGGCGATGCTTTCCACAGTAAGTTGGTTGGCGAGAAGAGTTCCAGGGTGCACAATTGCATGGTCCCATATGATTCCACGGCAAGTGTGGCGGGGGGCAATTTCGGTGTCTGCTCTGAATCACTCAGTGAAGAAAGTAAATAACAAATTGGGTAGATTGTTTCGTTCAAGTACATTGCATTCTATTCCGCATGGTTGTATCAAGGGGGACAGTATGTATATGGGCGATGGGGTCCATTTGTCCCGGGTGGGGAATGAGTTACTCATAGGTGACCTCATAGCTTGGCTAAGGAGTTTAAAACATGACCTTTAGGCAGGAGTTGTTGTGGGGGGTCCGGATAGCCGGTCAACTATCCGGCCTGTGGCGGTAAGGTCATGATCGGTGAGCAGTAATTGGAAGATCCCTATGGGGGGGCGTCACCCATTACGGATGGGAGCGCTCGGGGGAGGTGGCCATTGGCCCCTCAACGGGGAGGCGGTCCCTTCTAAGGATGGGCCGCCGAAAGGAAAGGGAAGGCGGTCAAGGCCCCTTCCTGGATAGGAGGGGCTACGGGCCCCTCCTGGGGAATTTCCCGGGGCCAGGACATCTGCGACGGCAGATGTGGTAAGTTGTGTGGGGCGTGGGAGGGGGTTTACGCTACCTTCTAGACACCTCACATGAGTCCTCGGACGACCTTTAAATGGCGTCGAGTTTATTGGGCCCCCGTCAAGTCAAGGGAAATTGGTAAATGCACTGAGGTACGCCTCTGTGCGGTCGCCCCTCACAAGTGAGGGGGGTATTTCTGGTTTAGGGATCTGACACCGGTTACGACCTTGCCGTTGGCCCGTAAACGTTAGGATGTACAATTTCAAGTTAAACGTTTTGTAGGATGTTAGTTCGGCTAGGAGAACCTTTGTATTAGAAATATGTTAAGGTTAGCCAAACATCGTAATGTGGAAATGAAATTGTACATAATATGAAACTGTTATTTTAATGTTTTGATTTTGTTTCATATTTTAATAAATACGGCCGGGAGGGTCACTCCCTCCCGTCTTCCAAAAGTTCAGAACCGTTTCCGGTTTCCCATCCTTGGGGATTGTGTTGAGAGGGGGTGGCGGGTATCTCAGCCATATGACTGTGTGCATGTCTGATACACAGAAAAGAAAGCACTGAAGACTTATTGGAAAGGTGTATTTTCTCCATTAAAACAACATAAGCCATATCATAAGCAAATGCTTCCAGGGAACAGTGTATAAGGAGATCTCCCAATTAGCACAAAAAGTGCTCCCACAGTCAGAGAAGTAGACTTTTATGATCCCATTAAAGCTATGGCATGTGCGATGGGATAAAGAAAATTATGGGGACTGGGGCTTCTATCTGGATATGACAAAATGAGAGCGGTTCGCTAGGAGCTGAAAAGTAGGAGACTCTTAGAGCGCAATAAGCAGGATATCTGTTCAGAATGTTCAACACGTATGGGCCTCATTTATGAGAAGTGACGCATCGCTGCGTGAAAGCAGTGATGCGTCACTTCTCAGTGCGCCCTCCTTGCGACATGCAGGATGCGTCATATTTGCAGTATGACGCATCATGTCGCAAGGAGTTACAGATACGTCAGTTTTTCTGACGTATCTGTAGGCGCAAAAATGGCGCATTGCTGGAGTGTGTCACAAAAGTGACACAACTCCAGCAAAGAGTCCTTTTACATGGGGCAAACCCCATGTGAAAGTCTTACGCCTGCTGTGAGGCAGGCGTAAGATATTTATGCCCTAGAAGTGGCGCAGTGAAATCTCGTAGACTTCACTGCATCACTTCTACGAGGCTTACTTAGGTGGGAAAGCCCACCCTGCATACATTATACCTGACACAGGTATAATGTAGCGCAGGGGTTTACAAAGTGACGCCTCTGCTTAGAGGCATCACTTTGTAAATAGGGCGCAACAAGAGGCATGTTTTACATCGCCGATGCATCACAAAAAGTGACGCAACGGAAGCGCAAAACTGGCGCAAGGCCTCATAAATAAGGCCCGTATGTGTTTATATTTATCTAGCACAGACTTAGCTGGGGAGCAACAGAGCACTAAACATTATGGGGAATTATGGAAGATAAAGCAAGATTGCATACATCAATTGGAGGCCTCAATCTTTGAATTACACACAGTTACACAATCATCACAGATTAAGAGGTTAACCCAGAATTGCATGATTTTCAGTCAAGAGCCAAGCTGCATTCAAAACTAGGTCCCCAGGTTGACTTATTCACTACACCACAACCTCTTCCTTAGCTAATGTAATACAACATTCGAAAAAAGGTTAGAAGTTCAGAATGTGGTTGAAAATACTTCAAAAGTTTATATTCACCAATTCTTGAGAGCACTTATATTCTTTTGATATTTTCCTATGTGCCTCATGCTATCTAGTGAGTAGACCAAATGCAAATTATTGTCATATGTAGATATTCAACAGGTGTTGCACCGTGACTACATTGTCTCTCGTTTAAGGTCAAGTTGTCTATGTGCATATACACTTTTCTTTGAAAGTGTAACATGATATATAACACAAACATTTACATATTTCGCAAAGCTGTAATGATTTATTAATATTGATGTATCTCCACTGTACCCATCAGGGTGGAACAGAGATGGTGGTCCAGGTGATGAAGTACCTTTTTTTACTGTGATATTTTCATTTATGATAGTGTAGAAGAGCTGATACATCTTTGGGTCTGCTATCCTTTCTTGTATGGCTACGGACTACTGTGAGGGAAATGCACCAATATCATAAACAACAACTATAGAGCTTGTTTCTGTTTTGAGATTGATAGGTTACTTTTCCTTTAAAAATACACACACATGCCTAAGCCAAAATTGCATTATCACCTTTTCTCAGAATGAAAGAGGGTTGGCTAAAGATGCTAAGATTTAAATGTGCACATGCAGCTCCAGAAATTACTCATGGCAAATAATGTTGTCAGCGATGTTTATGACAGAGCTGAAGCTGTGCAAAAATAGATGACTTCTTGTTATGGTGAGCATCAACAGTACATAATACTGTTGCAGGATTAGCGTGAGATATATGAGGATAGCCAGACCGAGACCTGTGTATAGACCCATGCATGTGGGATGGTGTGTGCATGCCCATCAACCTGTTGCACCCCTCACACCACGCTCCTGTAGTTCCATATTGTGAACAACACCTGCACCACCAGTCAGTAAGGAGCTCATGTTCTTCCACCTGAATAGATGCCTGATGTGTTCTCAAAGGTAGATGGAAGGAATAGCTAGCTGCTTAGGGGAGGCTGAGACATTTTGTTGGCTGAAGAAACCATGATTAGAGCCTTAGGCTGCTGCGGAAAATCCCTCCTGTACCCTTGAAGTTGAGCTGCTCTCACAGGCTTTATTCTTCACACATGCATCCTCTCACACAGGGGTTTGTCTGCTCCAACCAAGCCTGGAGAAGTGATAGGAGGAAAGACTGACAGGTGGATCTGCAGTGGATGACAGCCTTCTGCATCAAAGGCTGAATGGTATGAGATATATCCTTTGACAACAGTACTCAGTACGACAGCAGGAACTGTCAGTATATGATGGCAGCATTACATGTTTGCAGTACTGAACACAAGTTTCAGGACATGGCAGCATTAAGACCAGCAGGCACTGAAAGCAAGACTCAGTAACAGCAGCAAGGCTCCATGATATGACAAAAGAATGAGTTGTGGTACAGGCAGGTCTCAGCATGAGAACTTCATAAGTATCATGATATGTCATAAGCATCTTACGTAAGCATGTGCTGTTAGAATGCCACTTAGGGGAGAGTAGCAGAAGCCCTCACACTTTCAGCCATATATATACCCACTTCAATGGATTTAGCTCCTACTCCTGAGAAGTTTGTTAAATCTAGATCCTGAGCCATACATGGCTTTTCAGTGATGAGATTGCACTACAGCTGCCATGCTGTGTCTGTTCTAAATGGAGGCTGAGCGTGCACTGCTGCTACCTACAACAAGCACGCGAAGCATGTTTTTTGCTGTCAGAAAGTACCTGATTTGTGATGAAAGAAAACTTGCACTGTAGGATCCCAGCATGAAGGGAAAGGTACACTGCTGCTGCCCAGTACACACACGTTCTATAAGAGAGGGAAGCGTGCACTGCTGTCTGTCACCTCAGTTGCACCTGTTGTCTAAGGAAGTATAGCATGAACTGCCTCATAAGTACCTATGCTGTGAGAGAGACCCACGCTTCTACTGCTGCTCCACTTCTACCTGTTCTGCAGGGAAGCTTTCACAACTTCTGTCCTTTTTGTACCTCTTTGTTTGACAGTACCTTGTTTTCCATTTCCTTCTGCTGCCCCGTGCACTATGCCTTTTCTTTGTGCTAGGGATGCTGCCAGTGTCACGATGGGCCTATAGTGTGTTTTAGTAATGCTTCTAATAAAAACATTTAACTGTACCCTAGCCATAAACAATTGACTAGTAAATAGTTATTTTTATACATGATCTTACATAAAGACCAAATTCACCAAAATATTCCAAAGGATACTGCTTGATCTTCCATGTGAAATGCAGTTTCATTATTTTCTATCTTGTCTATCTCTCGTTCTCCACAGTTTCTCATCACCCCTCCAACTTTCTCCTCCTGAGTGCCTTCCTGTCGGACACAGCCCATGTCAAAGACTAACCTAAGTGGGACGCCTGTGGCAATTCCACAGATTATGACCTGTGGGCGATATATCAATCCCCAAATAAGTTCAGCGTTTACATTAAAGGAATGAATACTAAAAGAGCAGAACTATGATAGCAAACTAGCGCACCACAATCTATGAATCAATACAACTCTAGCTGTGCAGAGACTCAGCTCTATGAACAGTCTAAATATCGAGTTTTTAATTTCCACCTACAATAATAACAAGCTGTAAATATCATAGGGACAGAATATCGAAATCAAGAATATCGACAACCAGAATATCGATCTGAAGGTAAGAAATATCATTTTTGTTAATATCGAAGTTAGTAATATCAATATCAAAAATATTGATGTTACTAATATCGATATTTATATAAGTGTTATTTATTTTATTATGTATTTTATATGTTTGTGTTTATATTTTTTGTTAATTATTGTACTGGTTTTAGAATATATGTATTACATTTTTAGAAGTTTGTAATTTTGTTTAACCCCTTCGATACTTGTGACGGAACCATTCCGTCATCAGTCACGGTTGGGCTGTGCTGGTGACGGAATGGTTCCGTCACGGCCAAACCCATTTACATAGGGGCCCAGAACAGCAGGATAATCTCTCTAGCAGCCAAGGTGTTAAAGTAAATAATGCGTTTTAGTACCGTAGCGGGTTGTGGGTTTATAGGGGAATAAGGTAGGAAATTATTTATAATTTAACTATAGTAAATCAATTAATTCTTTTTTAGGAATTAGTAATTATTTTTAATTAAATTTGCATTTTAGTTCTGTTGCGGGTTGTGAGTTTATAGGGGAATAGGGTGGGAAGTAATTTAATTGAAATTAAGTAATTGTTTATTTTTATTTAATGGTTTTCATAATTAATTTTATGTTACATAATTATTCATTGGTAATACATTTTTATTAATTGGTAAATAATTGTTATTAATTGGTCATTATATTAAGCATATTAATTTATTTTTTGAAGTGTGTTGTGAGTTTATAGGGGTATAGGGTGGGAAGTAATTTAATTCTAATTAAGTAATTATTTATTCTATTGTTGAGTATTGATAATATTTTTTTGTTCATTAATTATTAATTGGTAATGCTTTTTTGATAATTAATAGTTTTTGTTGCAAAAATAAATGTATTGTACATTAATTATTAATTGGTAATTAGTTTTGATTAATTAATATTTATTGGTATTTATCAAAACATTATTGTTAATTATTAATTGACAAATACTTTTTTAATAATTATTGTTGTTTGGTATTGAATAGTAATTATTTGGTATTTAATAATTATTTGGTATTTAATAATTAGTTGGTAATTAATGTTTAATAATTATTATTTATTTGTGTTTATCATCAATGTAATTGTTAATTAATTATTATTTGTAATTATTTTTAAGTAATTATTTATTTTATTGTTAATTAATTTATTGTTATTTAATAATTAAATTATTATTTATTTAAACATTTTATTTTTTAATTATTAGTAAGTAATTTTTACCCCTACGCTATCTAACACTTTCCCTACTGTTGCACTCTCTGGAGTGGGAATAGTTATTTTTACCCCTATGCTATCCAACACTTTCCCCACTGTTGCACTCTCTGGAGTTGGAATAGTAATTTCTACCCCTACAATATCCAACACTTTCCCTACTGTTGCACTCTTTGGAGTTGGAATAGTATGTTTTACCCCTACACTATCCAACACTTTCCCTACTGTTGTACTCTCTGGAGTGGGAATAGCAATTTTTACCCCTACGCTATCCAACACTTTTCCTACTGTTGCACTCTCAGGAGTGGGAATAGTAATTTTTATCACTACGCTATCCAACAATTTCCCTACTTTTGCACTCTCTGGAGTTGGAATAGTAATTTTTACCCCTACGCTATCCAACACTTTCCCTACTTTTACACTCTCTGGAGTGGGAATAGTAATTTTTACCCCTATGCTATCCAATATTTACTGTTTTAGTTAATGTAGTATATAAAATTTTTTTATTTTTTATTTGTTACATACATTTTTTATATTTTTATTTATATTATTGTTGTATGTGTATGTATGTATTTATAATTTATAAAATGGTTTTTTAACATTTTATAAGTTATTACAATCATTATTTGTAAATATTATAAAGTAAGTATATATTAAATTTTATATGTATATGCTTATTTTTTTACATTATATGTATTAGTTATAATTTTAAACATATTTTAACTATGTTTTTTTAATATATTTCTTTTTTACTTTATTTACGATATTTTTGACAACAACATTTTTTTCTCGATATTTTTGTACTTACCATAATTTAGATAGGACTTTGATATTCTTGACATCGATATTTCGCCTCCGATATTTTTGACGTCTATATTTTTTACGTCGATATTCTGTCAGTAATTCCTATGAACACAGGGACTCTGCTCTGGTTCACTGCAAGAAATCACCTGTCTGTAAAGAAGCTCACCAGTATATATGTAGGACCTCAGCTCCATCTGTGCATAGACTCTGCTCTGTCTGTGCAGGGGTATAGCATAATATATTCAAGGACTTAGCTGTATCTGTGAATGAGCTCCATTTTACAATATGATGGAGGCCGGCTGGTGAACTGCTGTCTACTGCTGCCTCCTCGAACCCTTTCCTATGGCTGCTGCCTTCCTGTTTACGGCCATGGCTGACCAAAGGCCTCTACATTTTATCCACCTATCCCGCCCCTTTAGCTAAATTTTTCTTGCAGGTGTATGAATCCTATGTATGCCTTTATAGGATATTCGTCCCAGCTATGTTGTTTTTACTGAGAAAAATTAATGGTTGACCGTAAACCCTGGCATCTCATTCTATAAGGTCAGACGAATTCTGTATTGGGCCCTAATTATTTTCCCAAGCAGAGTAGTGAAGCAGCAGTATTCTCGAGGGGAGAGGTTTGGGTGCTATATGGGATATATCTTGGCTGGCCAAGGACGCTACTTTTACACAGATTTGGGGCTGAGTTGGGAAATGGTACTAGAACCAGGGGACCAAGATATGGCCCAGTTGCAGAGGTCCATCGTCTAGAGGTGTCAGGGGAATCCCATTTTGGGTTGCTCTGGCATGGTTTAGGGTTGAGCTTACTTGTTGGCCCAAGGGGCATCCCTGGTATGAGGCAGTGGCTAAGTTCACATTGTAAAGTACTAAGTGGGGGCCCTAGTGGGAATCTGGAGGTCCCAAGTTAAATTTTCATAGGCTTGGCACTGGATAGTAAATTTTGAGAAATATTAGACAGCAAATGGTATATCTAAATTTGTATTGATCTGGGTGTTCAACATATATGAAATACGTATTTTGAAGTGTGTCACTATAAAGAAATGTTGCTTATGTGTCTTTTGGAAAATCAATGTGGCCCGAAATTGTTTAAGCCTCAAAACAAATTTGGTGGTGTTAGGCTACTTCTTGGCTTTGATGCTGAGGTGGGGGATGGGTTTGGTTTAGGTTATGCACCCAAATATAATTTCCACTCACCCTCCGTTAGCCCCTCACTTTGGTAAAATGTGAACTCATTTCTCAATCAATCAGGTGTTGTGTAAAGTATGATTACTCACCCGTAAGGGTCACAAGACACTGGGGGGGACTGCTGATCTGTCGAAGGCACTGTGCCTAGTTTCCCTAATTGAAGACACTGAAGAATCACAATCTCTGGACAGTGAAGATGGGGGACCTGGGTAGGGCTAGTTGACCCTGTGCAGCTGCAATGGAGGAAAAGGATGTTTCCTTTCCCATTGGACAATTACCTGAGAATCCCTGGAAATGGGGCCTGCCTCAGATGACATACCCATGGCTATTGGTATTGCCACTGTGCTGCCATTCAGTATTAGAACTGTCAGTCTTGATGTATGCAGTTTTGCCTGTGTGCCAACAATTTTATTTGTCCATTTTGTGTATGAGTCTGCATTCACTAATTAAACAAAATAGGTGGTGCTTTGAGGCAACTTTTACTGCTTCTAACATCACTCAATGAGGCTGTCTAGTCTTGTGACATGGTCCCTGCCGAACAAAGGGAGATATGTCACTACCCATGAGGCTAACCAGATTCATTTGAGATGGTCCTTGCCAACCAAAAGGAGGTTTGACACTCCTCACGAGGCTGACCAGACTCATTTGAGATGATCCTTACCAACCAACAGGAGCTTTGTCATTCCCTGCGAGGCTGGCGGGACTCATTTGAGATGGTACCTGGAAACCAAAGGTAGGTCTGTCACGTTTGTGCCAGACAAAGGGAGGTATTTCACTCCCCGCTGTGGTCATGCACATACCCCACTTAGCACTGGCAAGTCCTTCTAGGGTATGTCGCTCTACCCACCAGCTGCTCTGGATAGTCAAATTTCACAGCCCTGGAATAGGGCAGGTGAAGCAGAAGAGTGATGTTCAATGCTTCCCAGTAAGTACGGGCGCAAAATCCGTTCCGCTCGCGGAATTTGTGGATTTTCGGCAATTTCGCGATCCGCAAATCTCGCGAAATTGCCGAAAAATTCGCAAATTCGCTTGCGGGCGGATATTTTTGCAAATGCACGAGTTGAAGCTCAAATAACCAGCCCAAACAACTAGTGAGCACGGTCTAGGCCAGGCAGGTGTACTTCCTCCCTATATCTACCGCCTACAATTAGATGTAGTCCTTGATGGAGGTCTTTGCATCCACGAGTTTTTCAAGCGCAATCCCCGTGTACTTCCTGTGACCAGGAGGCTGCTTTCTTCTCATCTGCTGCTCTGATCGGTCTCTGAGCCTTTACAAACCATGTGAACTCGCATAGAAGGCCCGCCCTTTGCCCCGCCACACACACACTAGAGTATGCAAAGTCTTCCCGCCCTTTCCTCACTATGATGGACAGCTCACTCGAGGGACCTTGACGCCTTTCGGCACGGTGGCAGAGTTACAGACACACGTGGTCACTGGAGACAACTCTTCTGGCCCTTTACGCAGCTGTAGTGTAGCAAAAGCGCTATATATTTACCCAACAAGGTAACACTTACTGATTAGCCAGTTGAAAGTACTCCAGTTGAGTAGAGGTATGGCACAACACAGTGGCATCTTCGTGGATAAATATGCAGGCAGGATTCGTTCTGGCACGCTGCTCCTGTCACAAAAATTAAACCTCAACAGGAAGCAAATAGTGATATAAGCTGGTGCCCGAGTTGAAGCTCAAATTCAGTTGCGCATTATAATCAGCCCAAACAACTAGTGAGCACGGTCCAGGTGTGCTACCTCCCCATATCTACCGCCTACAATTAGATGTAATCCTTGATGGAAGTCTTTGCATCCACAAGTTTCTCGAGCGCAATCCCCGTGTACTTCCTATGACCAGGAGGCTGCTTTCTTCTCATCTGCTGCTCTGATCGGTCTCTGATCTTTTATAAACAAGAGGCATGTGAACTCACATAGAAGCCCTGCCCGTTTGGCCCCGCCACACACACACTAGGGTATGCAACGTCTTCCCGCCCTTTCCTCACTATGATGGACAGCTCACTCGAGGGACCTCGCCGCGGTGGAAAAGTTACAGACACACGCGATCACATATTTGTGCAAATCCGCGAGTTCGCAGATTTTCCCACAAACTCGCAGATTTTTTTGCTATTTCGCGCGAATTCACGGACAGCGAATCTGCAAAATTCGCCCATACTTACTTTCCAGGACTGCAAAATACAATGCCACTTGAGGAGGAGAATGAAAGGTAGATACTTCGATACTACTGCGGCAGAGGATGGCATTATGCAAGGGACTGCCTCTAGCGCTAACACTTCAGAGACAGCCAAAATGGCTCTCAAAATGGTTGTGTTAACTGCCTGTAGCTATCATGGACCACTTTCTTTGTCTCACACAGTCGATTGCAACTGAAATGAAAGCTCAGAGAGGCTCCCACATCAAGGCTGCCCTCACTCTCCTTGCACCTTTAGCAGCTCCAGGAGCTTCCTAACTTGACTGTTAACCTGGCTACCCTCCCTTCGAGGCCACTGGATCTCAGCAAGGTGCCAGGCATAGCCGAGGGCAAACTTTACAGAGTGAAGGAGTAGGCCGCAAGCCTGTGCAGTACTAATGCAGAAACTAATTACTAGAAGGCTACAAATTATTATTTACATAATGCTTTGATTTTGTGTATAACCTTAATAATGCTTTGCAAAAACCCATTTAAAAATGAAGACTTGTGTGGAAACGATAATTACATTACATTTTGTCTTTCTTAGAAAAATGGAAAAGGGTTTAATACTGAAATGAGAAAGGCCTTGGAAAGCAGCTTGAGCATTCAGAACTATGGTGTAGGGAGAGGAATATGACAGAGAAATGTAATCTCCGGTGATGCAAAAGTTGTGCAAAGGAAGACAAAGAATACTGAAAAGGAAGACAAACAATAATTTTACAGCCAAGTTCCTCTGGAAGTGGACATGAACACAATTTGTTACATGGAACATGAGCGTGCTGCGGATGAAGGTGTTGCTGAGACCTGTGAATGGCGTAGCTTTATGAACAATGGTGTTCTTCACATTTCTTGCTTTTGCCTGAGTGGTGTGACCGAGAAACCCCTAGTTTTAGCCAATTAGAATCGCTAGTTAGGTGGGGTGAATTGAGTAGTGGGTTGGACTGGTGAGAAAACAGAGTATAACTAAACATAGAAAGTAGGAGGAGTTGTCGGCATTTTCCTAACTTTGTCAGAGGAGAGAGCTGTAACACTGTTTCCAATCCTTGAGGGGTGGCTGATTATCAGCTGAACCCAACCTTTATATTTTTGCACTTTAAAATCTTTTGAAGTGCCTTGCTTACTCTCATGGCCAGAGGGTAGCATTTCCATTTCCTAGAATCTTGGGTGATAGGTAATATTCATGATATCTGATTTGCATAATAATTTGCAAATGTTTTCTCTTCTTTTGTCTCTCTACCTATCCACTCCTTCAATGTGCTGATCTTCAGATGTATTTGTATTTTTATTTGTTTCTTCCTGTGAATAACA
This sequence comes from Lissotriton vulgaris, assembly GCF_964263255.1. Taxonomy (NCBI): domain Eukaryota; kingdom Metazoa; phylum Chordata; class Amphibia; order Caudata; family Salamandridae; genus Lissotriton; species Lissotriton vulgaris. The sequence goes on from NC_141697.1 coordinate 461,011,053, forward strand.
TGCATTTGGCCTGTATTGTACTTCTATGTGCATTTTACATTATAAGATAAAAATCATTACCTTTACCAAAGGTGTCTTTTGTTATTATGGTATTGTATTAATTCATGGAGTATTATTAATAACCAATCCCTGCCTTCTAATACAAAGATCAATAGACAGTAGAGCTGAACCAAACTATTAGTAAGAGGTATTAACTCATGCAGAGTGGAAGGAGCTTATAATGAATTTGGGTCCAGTTTATAAAAGGATATATTTAGGTTCCGAAACGCTGTATCATAGGTAAGTCTTACTTGTGAAGGGAGCTGACAAGCAGATTTTCGTACTATGAAATGGCATTGAGCTAAACAACAGACCTGTGCCACTGCAACCAAGCTACACCCAACTGAAGAGGCCCATTCAGGATGAAACTGGTATGGGTTGCTTACGTTCTGGTTCAGAGAAGTGCCTTGGCTATTTGGTCTGGACTGTTCCTATAGGAGCAAGGAAAAGACTGATTTGAATATGGGTGGGCAGAATATGAGGTGTTATGATGGGCAAAAGAGCAATGGTTTGGAATACTACCTTGAACAAATGCCAGTGGTTAGACTTATGGCAAGCATTTCTTCCATCATCTTTTGCATGTTTAATGTAACGCCATAAGTGATGATGGGTCTGTCCAGATGTGGGTTCTTTGCTCACTGTGGCACTGGAACCTAGCTACACCTGGCTGAGGACGCCCAATCATGGCTTGGGTTGCTGGTGTTCTGATGGTTCAGTGAAGACCTGGCTCGGCAGTTCATGCTGGACTGTTCCTGTTGGAGCAGAAATCAGACTGATTTGCAGATGGTTGGGTCTAATCTGAGGTGACATGGTAGGACAATGGGTTGGAATGTTACCCAGTGATTGCCAGTAGTTAGACTTATTGCAAGCATTCCTCCCACCATTTGTTGTATGTTTGACTAAACAACAGATCATCCCGGTGGCCCTACCAAGTTACTACCCTTTGATGTAAGAATCTCTGTTTTTTCTAACATTTGCTGTCTTGGACCAGGCAAGGTATTTAATGGCTAACACATTCCTTGCCATACCTTAACCCTTTCGATGCTGATGACGAGCTCAGCTCGTCATCACCCACGGGTGTCGTGTGCTGATGACGAGCTGAGCTCGTCATAGTGCCACTAAAATGGCATTTTCCAGCACTGGGGGGGAAAACGCCCAGCAGCCATGTGGTTAATCAATAAGGACCACACTAGATTTGGGTGCCCAATATTCAATCTTTACTTCTCAATTTAAACAATATTGACAAAAAATGTACTAAAAAGAGACAGTGGCTGCCCTTCAACCACCAGCGGTGAATGTGAAAGCCACCAGCCTACCATTCAAACCCCTTATTATTCTCCAGAGACCCGAGGTAGAATTTAGCAACTATTCATTTGTTTTGATGTCCCTGGATATACCCAAATACTGATGTGAATGATCTGGGCATATTGGCCCTGTAATTGTGTTTTTGATAGATTTATGTGTCTAGTCATTCTATACTTGTTTATGTGCCTCTGGTGACTTCTTTTCATTCCTAGTATAATCTTAACTACGGGCCGTGAGCCTGTGAGGGTCCTGTTTCTCATTTGCAATATAAACTGTAGGGTTGTGGCTTCCTGAGGAATCCTCTATAGACTTCTCTCCTTGCTCTTCTGAAGGCACAGAGTTGTCTGTTAGTGGGTTCCAAGAGATTTCCCTTTGGTCTTTGGGGGATCAGTCAGGAGGTAACAAATTTCCTGCACTGGTGACATACTTTCATCCAATACATTTTATCTCCCGAAGTCGGTATTGGGGCACACAGGACTTATCCAGGAGCACTTATTTATCCTTCGAAAAGTTGCTAATCATCAATCCATCACAGGTTGCCCCTTTTGAAATACAATAGCTAGAAGTTTCCTGGCAGTTCACCAAAAACCTGGGATTTCTGGGGTCTTCCTCTTATCTACCTCTCATCTGTGCTGATTTACACTGGAAAGGTGACTGGTAATCTGTGATCGTCGTACCCACCTCGACACACACTCTGAGAAATTGGGTTACTGGTTGAGGGCCCTACTCAAGCAGCAACCACATTCCTTGCCAGGGTGAGGCACTAGCAAGCCCCAACCAAATTAACCTGTGCTCAAACCTCTGGTACCTTGGCACTGAGCCTTCAAACAGCAATGAAGTGAAAACACAACGCAAGAAAAATCTCAAAACCAATTTAGACAAATAGAACAAAGAATAATAAATCAATCAAGACCAAAACGGCAAAAATCCAATCAGTAAAACCGTAGATATGCAATTTTAAAGATTTAAGTGAAAATATTGCCAGAAAGACAAAAGCTCCACTTGCCGCTACCTGGTCGTGTGAGACCGGGGGTGCACAGACAAAATATCGACTCCAAAATATCGACTGGACATAATATCGAGTTTTAAATATAGACTTGACAAAATATCGACTGGACATAATATCGACTACAAAAATATCGTTTTTCAGGTAAGTGAAGTAATATCGACTGTATAAAATATAGATAGCAAAAATATCGAATTTCTAATAATATATAATATTTTATAGTGTATTTTTATGTAATAATATGTGTGAAAAGTGTGTATTAATGTTATAAAATATTTTATTAAATTAATTTTGTTCTTATAATAATTGCGTAATGTCATTCTGTAGCGGGTTGTGGGTTTAAAGGGGAATAGGGTGGGAAGTAATTTAATAATAATTATTTAATTAATATATGTTTGTAAATATTTTAAATTAATAATTAATTGATAATTAATTAATAATAATTAGTTAATTAATTAATATAATTGTGTACATATTTTGTAATAGTAATTAATTGGTAATTAATTAATTGTAATTAGTTAATTACATTAATTATAGTACATTTTAATATATATAATTTTGTGTTATTGTTAAGGAATTAATTGGGAAAAAATTATATTAGTTATTAAAATAATTACAGCTAATGTGCTAATATATTTACTTTATTGTTATTGTTAATTAATAATTATTTGGTAATCAAATAATATTGATAAATGTTGGGTAAAGGAGTATTTTTAGGGTTCAGGGTCAGTTTTCAGTTTTTGGGTAAAGGGGTATTTTTAGGGTTCAGGGTCAGTTTTTAGTTTTTGGGTAAAGGGGCATTTTTAGGGTTCAGGGTCAGTTTTCAGTTTTTGGGTAAAGGGGTATTTTTAGGGTTCAGGGTCAGTTTTCAGTTTTTGGGTAAAGGGGCATTTTTAGGGTTCAGGGTCAGTTTTCAGTTTCTGGCTAAAGGGGCATTTTTAGGGTTCAGGGTCAGTTTTCAGTTTTAGGGTAAAGGGGTATTTTTAGGGTTCAGGGTCAGTTTTGGGTTTTTGGGTAAAGGGGTATTTTTAGGGTTCAGGGTCAGTTTTCAGTTTTTGGGTAAAGGGGTATTTTTAGGGTTCAGGGTCAGTTTTGGGTTTTTGGGTAAAGGGGTATATTTTAGGGTTCAGGGTCAGTTTTCAGTTTTGCTAATCGATAATGTGACTGTCTATACTCTTTGGAGTGGGAATAGTATTTTTTACACTTCTGGTATTGTACGGTAATATAATAGTATCTTATTTAATTATATTATGTTACTATATATATATGTTTTAACAAATAAGATTGTAAAAAAGTATTTTTATTATTTTCATTTATTATTTAATTATTATAATTTAATTTAAGTATTTTTAAGTATATTTTAGTAATTAAAATTTTATATTAATTTAATTTAACACTGTTTTTAATAAAGTCGATATTTTTTACATCTATATTATTGTAAACGATATTTTGTACTCGATATTTTTGTACTTACCTGTTTGTAGATACAAACTCGATATTTTGACTGTCGATATTTTGTCCACGATATTTTGGCAAGTCGATATTTTGTCCCTCGATATTGTTTCAGTGATCCAGACCGGGAGACAGTCACAAGTTGAAGTAACTTCTCAGTTCAGCACAAAGAGTCCCATTCACAGTGGAGCAGCCCGTGAGGAGCAGAGAAGTGCCGCAAACGGTCGTCCATGTTGCGTGAAGAGCAGGCCTGGTGTTGCGCACAGTCATTGCTGTAGTGCCGTGATACTCATAGTACGGCCCGCGGGCCGCTTGCGGCCCGGCAGGCCTTCATTGGCAGTCTGCGGACCTTGCCTTGCCGTGTCTAAGATTCTAGTGAGGCCAGTAGTAAACAGATAACCGCAGGAGCATACGTAGTGATTACGTATTAAATAGGTATTCACTACGTATGCTCCTGCATGTAGCCATCGTTTGTGTTTAAGTCCGGCCTCTGTGACCTCACGGCACCGCCGGAAAGCTTTCCAAAAGGCCCTTTAAAAGTCAGGCTTTCACAGCTGACTTTCAAAGGTCCTTTTGGGAAGCTTCCTGCTTGGACTGAGACAGATAGAGGCAGAGGACAGATAGATAGAGGCAGGGATAGATAGAGGCAGATACAGAGATGCAGACCGAGACAGAGACAGATAGAGACAGAAACAGATAGAGATAGAGACACATAGAGATAGAGATAAACAGAGACAGATAGAGACAGAGAGATAGATAGGGACAGGGAGAGACAGATAGAGGCAGACTGAGACAGACAGACAGAAAGATAGAGAGATAGACTGAGAGAGATAGAGAGAGAGATAGAGAGAGAGCGATAGAGAGAGATAGAGATGTGTGTGTGTATGCCGGGTCTGGTGACTCAGTGGATGAATGTGTCTGCTGCAGGGGTCTGTGTTCAACCACCTGGTCACAGTTTTTTATTGTTGCTCTAGCCTTGTCCCCCCACTGACCCCGCCCCCACCGTTGCAGCCCTCAGTCACAAACCACACTGTAAATGTGGCCCCCAAGAGAAAGTTTATGAGTCCCCATGCTGTAGTGCATAGATTCTTTTGTCATTGAAAGCGGGTGGGTCAAGTTGACGGAACGTCGCATTGGGGCTGGGTGAGCAACAAGTTTTTTGGCCCCCAATGGGCCTTTTTGCGGTAGTAAACAGACCAAAAACTGCAATTCAGCCTCTCTGAGGCCACACCATGTGTCCAGGATTTGAGGTGCATCCCGTGGGGGTCAGGGGCCGGCTCCAGCTAAATCTTGTTGCTGGTTAAGGTGGTTGTGAGCCTGTTCTATCCCATTTCCTCTGACAGGAGGCCAGCAGACTAGGTCTTGGAGTCACTCTGGGAGTCCTGGATTCAGTTCCAGGTCCAAATCCCTCTGACTCTGGCAAGAGGGCAGCAGGGAAACAATCCAACAAGGCTGTAGTCCAGCAAGGCAGTAGACCAGCAGGGCAACAATCCAGCAGCACAGCAGTCCTTCTTCCTTGCAGAGTTTCCGCAAGTCCAGAAGGGTACTGAAGAGTTGGTGTCTGAGGTCTAATATTTATACCTGAGCCTTTCTTGGAAAAGGGTAAAGCTTCTATAGGTTTTCCTTTGAAGTCCACAGGCATCCTGCCTTCCCTGCCCTGGTTCCAGACTAACTACAGTGAGCAAAGCAGGATGTGAGCTTCATAAAAAAACAGTTTATGTCTAGGGCATACATGTTGCGAGAAGAAGTTGAATTATCAAAACCATCTGTCCGAATGCATTACTTGTCACTCCAGTCACTTGCAATTGAGCCTTATTTGTGTTTTGTCACAAATCCTTTCCCCAGATTTTTGTTAACAAGATTTAGATTTAACATTATTCATTTTTATTTGGGCAATTTTAACACCTGGACGAAACCTGAGTTAGCACCCCCTTGCACCTGTGACAATTTTTCTGTTCAAGACAGTTTACATTTTGTTATGTTTTGCGATTTCTTCTCTGCGCAAAGGAAAAAATACCTGCTACCAGTCCTAAGAGAAGCGGGCTTCTCTCAGGTGAGTCCAGCCATGCAATATTTAAAATCACTGGGCAATATCTGTATTACTTTCGCCATGGCCAATTTCCTTGTGGCAGCAACCAGAGCCAGAAGGAGCATGAATTTGGAAATTTGATGTACATAACGTGTTTTTTAAATATTTTAATGTATCCACTTTGCCAAATTAACTTGTTTACAAATGAAACTGTTTAATTCTTTTTTAATTGTAAATAATACTGTTTTTATGTACTTTGTATGATTTTATCAAATCGAATAAAGTTAATTTGACTGACTGACTGACTGACTAACTACAGTGTGTGTGCAGCCCTTTGTGTGGAAGCAGGACACAGCCTATTCAAGTGCAAGTAGGACTGTGCCCAGCTGCAACCTCCCATACTGCCAGTGATGACCCATCCAGGCACACCTAAGCTCTCTATTGAGTGTCGCTGTGTAGAAGGATTACACACAGCCCAACTGTAAGCTTCATCCACTCATTTGACCCAGAGACAGGCTGCAGACACTAAATGGCATTTTCAAAATTGTAATTGAAAATCCAACTTCACCATGAGAGACGATTTTTCATTATAATTACAACAACACCAACCATGAACTGGATACCTGCTCCTATTTAGAAATGATCACTTATTAACTGTAATAAGGTAACTCCAATGTTATCCTATGGGAGAGGTAGGCCTTGTAGAAGTGAAAAACAAATTAAAGAGTTTTTCACTTCCAGGACTTGTGAAATTAAAAAGCACATGTTTGACATTTTCAACAAACTAAACCGTAAGGATGATTTATATGTACTAAAAAAAGAAGGCTTGGGTCTGGCAAAAGGGATGCTTTGACAGGTCGAAATGTCAGTTTAAAACTGCACACTGCACACACAGGCTGCTATGGCAGGCCTAAGACATGTTTAAAGTGCTACTTAAGTGAGTAGCACAAACAGTGCTGCAGGCCCACTAATAGCATTTAATTTACAGTTCCTGGGCACAGGTAGTGCCACTTCACTAGGGGCTTACAGGTAAATCACATTTGATGATTGAGTATAAGCCAATTCTACCATGTTTTAAGGAGAGAACACGCCACTGTTTCTCCTACCTGGCCGCCAAGACCTGGAACAACATTACCCTCCACCTTCAGATCTCCCCCTCCCAGCAGGAATTTAGAAAGTGTCTGAAGATCTACATGTTTGACTGAACCCACCCAGCAGCAGATAACCCCCAGATAACCCCCAGCACCTAGATATCCTAGTGGGTCATAAGCAGCATTCTACAAATCCCATTTGATTGGTTGAGAGCACAAGCACCTTAGCACTGGTTTGCAGTAGTAAAGTGTGCAGAGCCCTAAAGCCAGCAAAAATAAAGTCAGCAAAACAGGAGGGTTGAAGGCAAAACGTTAGGGAGGATAACCACACCTAGGATGCCAGATCTAACACACACTAAACACAAGAAGGACCCTGGTAATGCATTAAACAAGCATACTGTGAGCAGTATTTTCCTTATGGCTGGCCTTATCATCCTACTCCAATCAGCTCCAAACTCAACCCCCCCCCCCCCTTGCTTCCTGCCAGAGACTCTGGTCTAACTTGCCTGGACTTTCTATTGTGATGTCAACAGCTCATCAGCCTATCAGTTTGGGGCACATATCTCAGTCACTACGCCCTACTAACTCCACTCACATCAAGCAGAACCCTTTTTTATGCATGCAAGGAAAAACCATTGGCCCTTAGACCAACTGCACTCTACAGGGAGCTCTAATTACTAAGATTGACCAATGTGGGTTATATTTCAGCAATGATCCTGATTTAGAGTTGGCAAGGAAGTGAAATCTTTGGAATCTAATTTACGTGCATTTAATATGATTTCGCTCCTTGAAGGAAAATGCTATTAAAACATTACTAATTGCAATAATCCTATTTCACTGCCATAGAGACAGGGTCCGTTTTCAACAGCAAAATGCTTGTTCTGACATTACAGTTTTAAATGTGGATGCACTGTTTCTGTGTGTTGTTTACCCTTTAAAGTGAAATTTGCATCAATATCAGAGATAATAGGTCTTGTAACCAAATTGCTGATTTATTTTATTATCGCTTAACCCTCTCAAGCTCTGCATGATACATAGGAAGAGATAAAACAGTGATATACACCATGAGGGGCCTTAGGAGAAGGTGAGGGAGAGTCTTCTCTTTACTTGCTCATAACTAGGAGAACGCCTCGTTTTTAAAGATGTCACCCTAATAACAGGAACTCGATTCCGATTCGATTTCTGTTTTCTGACCCTTGCACAAATTCTTCTTTGCACAAGAGTCAGAATTCGGAGTTGAGTAGTAATACCTACACCTGGTAATTACTAGATGTATTAAATACCTCACCCTTCATTACATTTCGTCAAAAGGTACCCATGCCAGAATTTAGCTTTGGAAAACAGTATGGCACTACCACCACATGCAAATTATGTAGCCGAAAACACCCAAAATCACAATGTTATTGCCCAAAAAACTAGGAATGGGTGCTATTGATCACTCTGATGAATTCCATATCCCACAGTGGCCCCTATTACAAGTTTGTCGGGATAGGGAGAGGCATTTACATTACCCCAGAGTGAGGTATTTACCACGTGTAGTAAATACCTCCTATTCTGATTTTTTAAATGGAAAATGAGGCATAACTTGCGGAATCGGTTTTCAACAGACCAAATACTATTACCACACAACTTGTTATTCTGATCCCTGTTCAAACTCGAAACCTGGTCGGATTTAACCAGGTTCAGTAAATAACACCTCCAGATCCCACCTCGACAAATTCAGAATCAGGGCCATGGAGCCCTATTTGTGTGACGACCGTGGATTTGTTTTTAAATTAATTTGGTGGTTACTGTTCCACTTAGGTTTCTAAGAGTTCATGATTGCCATTGTCTAGCTTTTGACAATATCAGGATGTGAAGCCAACATCTAAAGACAGTAGCATATGCTTCTCGTAGGAAGGAACAACAGGAAATCCGTGGGTGTGGGATGTCTGTAGCTGAGAAGTCAGTTACAACTGAAAGTACAAAATATTTCTAGGGCAATTGCAGGAGGCAGAGGGTTTGTCATTCAGTTACAGCACTTTAAGAAGCCGCTTTGGCTTCATAAGGGACTATTTTCAGACTTTTTCCCAGTGAGTGAATGAATGGCTAAAGATGTTTGAAGTAAATGTGAAATAGATATAAAGTTTCAAAGTTGTTATCATATTTACTGCAAGGAATACTACAATGTGTGACTTGAATTCATGTTTTAAATGTCATTTGATTTTTTTTGTTTTCTTTTTATTTTCTTTAATGTTTCTCCAGATTTTAGCAGCCCATTGTCTTATTTGCTGTTCTTGACGTCAGTGGTGTTTGAGTGAGTAAATATGATGTTCGTGTTTTATTTGTAGTAAATACAACACTCAAACATCCTTCAGATTTCATCGTTGTCTCCAAAAGTCTCATATTTCCAAATGAAACAGTACAAACATTGAAATAACTGAAATCCGTTTCGTCAATAACATGTGTTTGTGTCAGCTGAAGCTGGGTGCACTTGGTTTCGTGGTCACCTTAAGTAATACTCTATTAACTAGAGCACCTTATGATTTTGGATACACACTAATGCCCTGATTATCTACGCCGGAGCCCCGTCCAAACTCATCAACAGACTTCAAAGAATCCAGAACGCCTCCGCACGCCTGATCCTCAACGTCCCACGCCGTGACCACATCACCCAGCACCTGAGAGACCTGCACTGGCTCCCCATCGACAAAAGAATGACATTCAAACTCATGATCCATGCACACAAGGCACTCCACAACACCAGCCTAGCCTACCTCAACGACAGACTCTCCTTCTACGTACCCAACAGGAAACTCCGCTCCACCGACCTACCCCTGGCCGCCGTCCCGTCCATCCACAGAACCACTTCCGGGGGCAGATCCTTCTCCCACCGTGCCGCCAAGTCCTGGAACGCCCTCCCCCTCCTCCTACGACAGACCGCAGACCTCCCGGCATTCAGAAGACTGCTCAAGACCTGGCTCCTCGACCACTAGCTGCAGCTCCCCCCCACAGCGCCTTGAGACCCTAGCGGGTAAGCAGTGCGCTTTACGAATTCCCTGATTGATTGATTTTTAGTACCATATAAAATCTGACCCCACAGAAGTCAGTGTCATTTCCTATTGTGAACGCCCACCTATGAAGGGCATACAACCATTTTTAATAATGGTGAGAAACATACAATAGAGATTTTACTTAACTAGATTGATGATGGGCTCAATACATTATTTAGTCGCATTCCCAAAAATGGATAAATGGCATCATAAATTACCATATTGTCCTTGTGGTGCAAAATCCACGTAGCATTTTATTCTTTTTTGTAGTTTCTATAAAGATATTCGGAAATCAGTTTTAAAGCCCCTTTTTTATCACATAGACTTTTTAATTATAAATATGCTTTTAACTTCATATGCAGTCTGGAAAATGTGAAAATGATTAATGCTGTCTCTCTCTTTGTACAGTTCGCAATCAGGAAAAGAAAAGACAACTCGCATTTAGACGTATTGTTATATGAAAATTAGGATGAATTTGTTTAGTCTAGCTCCCTGTTCAGAGTTAGTAGGTGGAATTTGCACTTTATAAATCCCAATAAACTTTTATGCACAAGCATTTTATATCTCATGTATGTATGCCTTGTAACTCGACAAACTTGAAGTATTATTGATTTTTAAAATAAAGGTATCTCTTTATTTTGTACACAAGATTTTTTCTTATATATTAGTATGTGTCCTTTTAAAAAAAATGTTATTGATGAGTTCTTAAGCTGTTAAAATTGCATACCTTTTATGACACAATGTAGAAATGTATTTTTATTAGAATGCTTTTATGGTGGTATTTGCTGCACCGAATAAAGCTGTTTTGAATTGAATTGACCCCTCAGAATCTTTTGGGTGTGATCCAACTGCACCTATTCTGATTTTTTGGACAAGGATATACAGATTGTAGTGGTTACTGCACCAAAATCTGCATTTGACAGTAAATACTGTATTCTCCTAAGCCCCCTGTTAAATTCCGGCTGCTTTGACCCGCCAAAACTTTATGATGGTTGCAGACTTTATCACACCCGGTAATTACCGGGTGCTGAACTTGGAATTCCAATTCTTCCGAAAACAGGGTTTACCACATGGTCTGGAAATCATGGCAATAATAAGTCGAATTCTCCAATGGACTCAGGGGCATATTATCAAGGGGGTTTATCTCCGCTTTTTTGGCTTTAAAATCCAAGAAAGCGGAGATAAAATTATCTCCCTATTACCTAGCTGCCGCTAACACCAGTTAGCGACAGCTAGTAGGAGATAGCGACCATCTTGGGCCCCACTTTGCATGTCAGTGATATTTATCACTAATGACATGCAAAGTGGGCATGCCAAGATGTTAGAGACTGAAAACAGTCGCTAACATCGCTATCTCCTATTACCAACTTTTGGAGATATTCGCGCTAAGCGGGAATATCTCCAAAAGCTAACACCTGCCCTGAGCAGTTCTTAGCCATGTTATCCAATGGGAGGTGGATAACATGGCTAAGAGCATTAGCTCGCTAATGCATGAATATCGCTGACTTTTCAGCGATATTCATGCTTTGCAGCGATTTTTACCGCATTTGCGTTAAACCTTGTTAATACCAAGGTTTATTTGCGGTAAAAATCACCGCAGCGCTGCGGTAAATTTTTGTCTCTAACCAAGCAATAGCGATAATTATCGCTATTGCTTGGTAATATGCCCCTCAGTTGCTTCAGTGAGTCGTGGTGATTGATGAGTGATATGGGAAACGTAGGTTTAAGTGATATTTTTTTAGTGTTTTGAGGTTTCCTCTTCCTCATCAACACTATGTTAACAGGGACTGTTGCTATTTCCTGCTCAGGTTCAATATAAGGTCGCTAGTCTTACATTCAACGCCTACCTTCTGCTTCGCATTTGGCTTCAAAATGTGACAAATTTGAAAATGTTGATTGCACTTGTCCTCTGTGGAAAATCCTATCTTTAAGAAATACACAGAGGATAACATTATGAGCTTCAGATTCACCAATATGAGCTTTTGTGTTAAGATGGGTATCAAAGAAAGAGCTAATATTCTCCTCCCAGCTTTTCTTAAAATGATGGTTTGCTGCCTGGATGAGATGAATCTGCATTTTGTTTCGACGTACTAAATCTTACATTATGCAAATTCAAAGTCTTTGTAACAATACTGAGTAGCATTAGCTTTGGCCTTGATTCAGAGTTGATTGGAGCTCATCTACCCATGCACAAATCTCTGTTTAGGCAGGGGTCGGAATTTGGAGTTGGGTGGTATTAACGCACCCTTTAATTACTGGGCTCATTTATATAGCTCACCCTTCGTCACATTTCAGCAGGTCAAACGTGCCACAATTTAACAGGGGAAATGTGAGCATTTACAGTGCCATGTGGATTTTGGTGCCCCAAATCCACACGTCATACCTCAGAATAGGTGTTATTTAATGTACTCTGAAAATAATGTACCCAACAATATTATTATTTATCAGGTTTGATAAATAGCACCTTCAATCCAAGAAACTGAGAATCAGAGCCTTTAAGTCTAAAGTAGGAAGTCATGAAAAAAGAGACGCAGATCGAATGTTCCACCTTAAGGATATTTTGCAACTACCACCTAAGATAAAGACTTTCGAAACCATGGTGTTATGAGTGGAGTGTGCTTTGGACTTACCTACGTCAACACTGACTAATTGGAGGACCATGCACATCCAGCAGGCAAGTGTCACTATCAGGGCCGGACTGGCCATAACGGGCACCAGAGCTATCCCCCGGTGCGCCTCTCGGGTGGGGGCCGGTTTTGGGTCCCTGGGGGCCCTTTTTGTTACAGGGCCGTTTTTGCAGAATCTGCCCTGTACAAAAATCGGCAGAAAATCGGCCACGGCAAAGTGCTCGGCGGCACCCCCAACTACCCCCCCACCCCCCACGAGTGTGGAGGGGGTGGCCGGCCGAGCTCTTTGCCAGGGCCGGTTGTGGTTCTCAGTCCGGCCCTGGTCACTATTAAAATAACCTGGGAGTCTTTTGGTAGGAAATCAACGAATCAGAAGAGGGCCAGAACAGTTGGGTTTTCTGTTCATAAGCCTGAAAGCAATGACCAACATACAGCTATGAATTGTTCAGAAATGTGGGGTAAAGAGTAAAAAAGGTTTTTGTAAGTCTAGCAAAGAAAACAGATGTCAGCTGGGGTGAAGGGTATAGCGATTAACCTCCAAGGCAGATACCAAGGGACCCTGTAGTCGGACAATAGGCAAATAAATTATGTCAGCTTCAAAGAGAGTCTATGGAGGTGCTGGCTCTTCTTTGGAAGTAAGCTGACTAATAGTGAAAGAATTAAACTAGCATCCCAAAGAGAGTTTTAACTGGAAATAGATGGGTTCTGCAAATTAATTCATTTAAAAAAGTCAAAATATTAAGATTGTCCTCTTCATTGAAGTATCGTCCATTGGTAGGTGACATGTGTGGGAAGCTTGAGACAGGCATCCTTGAGGACTAGCCTGGTAAGCCAGTCCGGCTTTTAAATTTCGAAGGTGATGAACACCTTCATGTGAAGTAAATGGTTGAGGAAGCAGAAAGTGATCACTGGGTTCATCCAGCGATTGTCTTTCCTATCAACAAGAAAGACTAGCGATAAAGGAAGAGGAACAAAAGACGGTCTCAATTCTCAATTATGGTGCCCTGTGAAAGTATGGCTCGGCCTTTCTGGCCTGCTAAGAGCATCTCACAGGGAGGGCCTGTGACTAAAGGGGGAAAGGCAGTATTGATGGCAAGAACCTGAAAGGAATAGACATTAGTCTCTGACAGTTTGTAGAGTCAAGGGTTCTAACGAAATATGAATACTTGGCACAAACAGAAAAATCCTTTCTTGTACCCCTTGATGGTTGGCTCATGGAAAGACCTCCCAAAGAGCTCCTGATGCTGGACAGTCAAGGTACCCCAGGATTCTGCAGCACCTCAAGTTCTTTGAGGAAAGCATTCCGATCTTCCTAGTCTAGATGTTCATAATAAGGACAAAGGAAGAAAGAAGCTTGGCACATAGGTATATGGTCTGTAAGATCCCCTATTCCTAAAAAACTACCTCTGGGAAAAGCCTACAAGCACCATACTGAGGTTTCTTAGCAGCAGTAAATACGTCCAGAAACAGAATGGCATCTGAATTTGTGTCTTTCTCATCGAAGTTTAGTCCTGTGAGCTTAGGAATGATCTTTATGAAAATGGCATTCCTCCACTAAGAGGAAATGGCTTTTTTTTCATTCTGTAATAAATTTAGGCCATTGCTGAGAGGTCCTCTCAGGGCTTCAAGGATTAAAGAAAGGTTTGCCTCAGCTTGGCTCAGGCCTTTGGTGAGGGGGGGGGGGGCAGCAACATCCAACATCCAGTCTTGGCAAGCTGTGAGGCCTTTGTGTAGGCTCTTTCTTGGGCAATTTTCCAAGTGTCTATCTGTGAAGTTATGAATGCATCTGAATGCAGATCGCTCACGTAGGCACCCTCGTCTAATAATCACCATAGCCAGTAACATGGGGGACAAAACATTCTGGGGTAAAGAGCGGCTTAATAGCAAGGGGATGAACACTGAATTCCCCAAGGGGTACACAAACTCAGAGGGGCGCATATGGAATATTTATCATTACCCTTAGCTAATCTGGTGTAGAAGTGCGGACTCTTGAGATTTACCTTCTTAAGAGTTGAGGTCAGAGGAGAAAGAAAGGAAAAGTTCTCCCCTACAACAGGAGTTGTCACATGAGATTCAATTCTTAAGTAAAGCCAAAAGGTTTCTCAGCATAGTAACCATAGTAAGAGGACCACCAAAGTGTATAGAAAGGAGTCTAGCTGGCTCAGGACAGAGGAAATAAAGTCCTCAGTTCATACATTCCAAAAGACATTTGCTGAATGAAGCCTTGGAGGCTATGCATCTGTCATCCCGAGATGGCCAATTAGGGGGATGTTGCAGGTTGTTCAGAACAAGGAGAATACATGTATGCCACAAGGAATAACAGGGAAACAAATATCTCGGCTGTGAGAAGTTGGCCTGATATATAATGCTCACTAATTCTTAGTGATCACTTTGTATCATGCCAAGCAACCCTTATGATGATGGTTGTAATTCAACCTTGTAGACCAGTTATCCTAGTGGTAACGTGGACAAAGCAGTCTTAGGCTAAACTCTGAAAGGCATGTGAAGCCAGCTGTTATACCATACACAACCCCCTTGAATACCAAATGAAAGGGACACCACACAGATATATATTGAAAATATATATTGATTTATTAACTATAAAATCCCCTGGACTCTTTATGAGCACAGAAGCACAAGCGTTAAATCACAAGACAGTTTAAAATACACAAAAGTTGCACAATATGGATGAGCCCTAGGGGCCACCTAAACCATATACTAAGAAAGTGGTATAAGAGATACCAAGAGGAAAGTGAAGAGGCCTAGGGCCTTGGGACTCGCTGGAGCTATTCGAGACTAGCAGTGACTAAGTCGGGAGAGGCCCACGGGACTCGGGTGCAGTGTTCAAAGTGCACGCACTTTCCAATACAAAGTCTATGGTGCGTAAAAAGTACAAAGTTAGAAAGTTAGGAACCTTCCGAGTGACCTACGGAGTTAAAACTTAAGACACAGGCCCTTGAGATGTGTACCAATGCAGGAGCACTGGCGGAGCTGAGTTACCTCACCCACAGGAAGCGGGTGCACAGGGTCGAAGTAGTGTCGGGTTTCGTCACGCCGGTCGATGGTGCTTGGAGCTGAAGATGCTGCAGGCGGCTCGATGAGAAGGGTTCCGGTGGATCCAAGGGTGGATCTGAAGATGTGAAGACCTGAAAGCAGAGGGGACAGTGTTCAAAGTCACTAGCCAGTGACTACCGTGGAACCAGATTGGAACCAGGCGATGTCGGGTGCAAACAGGCGTTGTCGGGTAGCTTCTTTCTGCAGCCACGTGGATACCCGGGGTCGAGGACGTCCAGGAGTCGGTCACGAGCTGTCCCACGTAGGCTTCTCGCTGTTGGCGGTGTCGGAGACCTGATCGGAGCAAACAGGCCTTGGCAAATGCAAGCCACGCAGAAGTTGAAAGATGCTGTTCACTCGGACCAGCAAGGTCAGAGCGGGTGCTCCTTTTCACAGGAGCTTGGGTAGGTCTGGAGCAACCAGACCTGCTGTGTAAATCTTCGGGTTCGTCGCCAAGATGGCCGCTGATCACGTGGCTAGTGGCCGGGATGGCGCGTCGAGTGGCACAATGCAAAAGGGCCCCACGCAGATCGTGGAGATGCTGGAGGGCTGATCTTCGGTGCAAGGGCTGCTCGGTGGTGGGGGTTCTCAGTCCCCAAAGCACAACGTCGAGGATGCCTCAGAAGCTGCGCAGTCAGCTTTTCGAGTGTCTTCCAAGAGGTCCGGTCCCACGTCACTCGGTGCCTCCACGGGTCCCTTCTTTGCAGGGACTGTGGATCGGGCTCTGAGAGGTCTGGGAGTCTGGTTCTTGTTGGGCTCTGGGCTCGGTCTCCGGCGGGAGGCGGCGGCAAAGCAGACGTCGAG
Organism: Lissotriton vulgaris; assembly: GCF_964263255.1. NCBI lineage: Eukaryota > Metazoa > Chordata > Amphibia > Caudata > Salamandridae > Lissotriton > Lissotriton vulgaris. The sequence goes on from NC_141697.1 coordinate 461,027,492, forward strand.
TTGCTGGTTGGTACCTGTGTTCACAGGGTGGCCACTCCTAGGCCACAAGGGAGATTCTCTTCAGTCTTCTGTGCAGCAGAATGTCGAAGTCCAGTCTTCTTCTTCGTGTAAAGTTGATTCAGGATGATCTGCTGTGCAATGGCACTGCTCCCGCTCTTATTCCCAATCTGAAAGGTGGATCACCTACTAGGTCCCTCCTCTGGGAGGAACCAGGAAGGGGGGCGGTTACACCCCCTTTCCTTTGTCCAGTTCCGCACCAGGCCTGGGTCTGGAAAGTCCCAGGACCGGTTTGGACTGGCCTATGCACGGGGACACCTTGTGTGCCCCGGGCATGTCTGATTCTATTCAGCCCTGTCCTACCCAATACACAAAATCCTGTCTGGGGTGGTGCTCGCACCTCCCAAGGCAGGAAACCCTTTGTCCAGGCCACCATCTGCCGAGTTTCAGTCAGCAGCAGGAGGCCAGACTCGTGTCTGTGGTGGCAGCATCCATTTTGTGATGCTGAGGCTCTGTTTATCTTTAACCGGGGTTAAGGCTACACACATGTCGTGTCCCTCTAGAAGGGTGGAATGCTATCCCCGTCGCCAGAATTGGTGAGGGGATAGTATTCCACTTCGTATGACACCTTACTCGACATGTTTTGATAAAGCCAAACCAAAGATAGCAAATAACCGCGAGGATTATAATGCACTTAAGAGTATATGGTATGGCAATATCCCGGAACAGCTTAGGGAGTGGTTCCCGACAGCTGCAGACAGGCTCAGCTCATGCTAGAGCACCATCTCACATATTTCCAAGCACTCTGCCTCCAGGATTGATGAGGCCTTCCATAGGAGTGGCTGATAGGAGCATATGTGTCCAGTTTAGGGTTAGGCACAGACATACTGTACCTAAGTAAGAGGTGGTTACACCGACTTACCCCAGCTGAGTGATCAGCCAGTTGTGTCAAATATGGAGGCCAGGCCAGGGGTGGCACAATACATGCTGCAGCCCCTGGTAGGCCTTGGATACACCTATGCCCTGGGCACCTAGGGTGCACTAGTACAGGGGCTCATAAGGTGAACCAGTTCCAATTCGTAATGCACCTAAAGTGCATTGGCAGTAATTTAGAGAGAGAACAGCAGGCTGTGGGTCTGATTAGCAGGCCCACAGCCACATTAAGTCAGAAACCAGTGAAGCAAAAAGCAAAAATTTGGGGTGACCATAGGATAGCAGACCCTACTCTCCTACATAACCCCCCCCCCCAAACGCAGGGACATTAGACTAACCTTGACCAGTTGTGTCTTCATGTTCTAAGTGGAAGTACCTGGAGAGACCATCTGCGTTGCCATGGTCAGTCCCTGGGCGGTGCTCCACTGTAAAGTCCATCCCCTGTAGGGAAATGGACCACCTGAGTAGTTTGGGGTTTTCACCCTTCATCTGATTAAGCCATAGGAGGGGCTTATGGTCGGTCTGAATCTTGAAGTGAGTACCAAATAAGTATGGCCTCAACTTCTTCAGGGCCCACGCCACAGCAAAGGCCTCCCTCTCTATAGCTGAGCAACGTTTCTCTCTGGGGGTCAGCCTTCTGCTAATGAAAGCAATGGGCTGGTCCTGGCCATCTACATTAAGCTGTGAAAGCACTGCTCCCACTCCCAACTCAGAAGCATCTGTTTGGACAATGAACTCTCTTGAGTAGTCAGGACTCTTCAGGATAGGTGCAGAGCACATGGCCTTCTTCAGGTCATCAAATGCCTTTTGACAGATTTCTGTCCACTGAACCTTTTTGGGCATCTTCTTAGATGTCAGATCATTAAGAGGAGTCACAATGGACCCATAGTTCTTAACAAACTTCCTGTAGTACCCAGTCAGGCCCAAGAAAGCTCTGACCTGAGTCTGGGTGGTTGGAGGGGACCAGTCCTTGATGGTCTGGATCTTACTCTCCAGTGGTTGAACTTGGCCTCCACCTACAAGGTGGCCCAGGTATACAACCTTGCTCTGCCCTATCTGGCACTTTGTTGCCTTGATAGTGAGGCCTGCCTTCTGCAGAGCCTCAAGCACTTCCTTCAGGTGGACCAGGTGATCCTCCCAGGTGGAGCTAAAGACAGCAATATCGTCCAGATAAGCTGCACAAAAGTCATCCAACCCAGAGAGGACTTGATTCACCAACATTTGGAAGGTGGCAGGTGCATTTTTCAAACCAAAGGGCATCACCACAAACTGATAATGCCCACTAGGGGTAGAAAATGCTGTTTTGGCTTTAGACTCCTCAGCTAACCTGATTTGCCAGTAGCCAACTGTCAAGACAAATGTGCTCAAATATTTGACAGAAGCCAACTTGTCAATGAGCTCATCTGCCCTTGGAATAGGGTGTGCATCTGTCCTGGTGACAGCATTGAGTCCTCTGTAATCCACACAGAACCTCATCTCTCTCTTGCCATCTTTGGTGTGAGGTTTGGGGACCAGAACCACTGGGCTAGCCCAGGGGCTCTCTGAAGGCTTAATGACACCTAATTCCAGCATCTTTTGCACCTCAGTCTTTATACAGTCCCTGACGTGGTCAGGTTGCCTGTAAATTTTGCTCTTTACAGGAAGACTGTCACCAGTGTCCACCACATGTGTACACCAGTTAGTCTGACTGGGTGTCAATGAGAACATATGCCTGTATGCCTGTAGAACTTGTCTGCAGTCATGTTGCTGATGTTCAGTGAGGCTGCCACCTAAGGCCACACCATCAACTGAGCCATCCTCAGGGTTCTGAGTGAGCAGGTCTGGGAGAGGGTCACTCTCTTCCTCCTGTCCCTCATCTGTAGCCATGAGCAAGCCCATGTCTGCCCTGCTGACATATGCCTTCAATCTGTTCACATGGAGCACCCTGTGGGGGCTCCTGGGAGTTCCTAGGTCCACCAAGTAGGTAACCTCTCCCTTCTTCTCCAGAATTGTATGGGGTCCAGACCATTTGTCTTGGAGTGCTGCTGGGGCCACTGGCTCCAACACCCATACCTTCTGTCCAGGCTGAAATTCAACAAGGACAGCCTTTTGGTCATGCCAAGCTTTTTGTAATTCTTGGCTAGCCTCAAGGTTTTTGGATGCCTTTTCCATGTACTCTGCCCTCCTGGAGCGGAGACCAAGTACATAGTCCACTATGTCCTGTTTAGGCTTTTTGAGAGGTAACTCCCATCCTTCCTTCACTAGACACAGGGGTCCTCTTACAGGGTGCCCAAACAACAATTCAAAGGGGCTGAAGCCAACCCCCTTTTGAGGGACCTCTCTGTAAGCGAACAAAAGGCAGGGCAGTAGGATGTCCCATCTTCGCCTGAGCTTTTCAGGTAATCCTTTAATCATGCCCTTTAGGGTCTTGTTAAATCTCTCAACAAGCCCATTGCATTGTGGGTGATAAGGAGTGGTGAACTTGTAGTTGACACCACATTCCTTCCACATAGCTGTCAAATATCCAGACATGAAGTTGGCATCTCTATCTGATATTACCTCCTTAGGAAACCCCACTCTGGAGAAAACTCCAAGTAAGGCCCTGGCCACAACAGGAGCTGTTGTGGTCCTAAGTGGAATTGCCTCTGGGTACCTGGTGGCATGATCCACTACCACCAGTATGAATCTGTGCCCAGATGCTGTAGGGGGATCCATTGGACCAACAATATCAATCCCTACTCTTTCAAAGGGAACCCCCACCACAGGTAGTGGTATTAGGGGGGCCTTTGTTGTTCCACCTGCTTTACCACTGGCTTGGCAGGTTTCACAGGAGCGACAAAACTCCTTGGTGTCTTCAGACATGTGAGGCCAGTGAAAGTGAGGGACAAGCCTGTCCCAAGTCTTGTTCTGGCCTAGGTGTCCTGCTAAAGGAATATCATGGGCCAAGGTGAGTAGGAAGCCCCTAAATTGCAGAGGTATAACCAACCTCCTGGTAGCACCAGGCTTGGGGTCTCTAGCCTCTGAATAAAGGAGTCCATCGTCCCAATATACTTTATGGGCACCTTGAGCATTCCCAGCAGCCTCAGCAGCAGCCTGCTGTCTGAGGGGTTCAAGAGAAGGACAGGTTAACTGAGCCTGCCCCAAGTCTGCCCTAGAAGGTCCCCCTGTCCCCAGAAACTCAACCTGATCAGGTTCAAGTTCTTCAGGGACAGTTCCTTCAGGGGTCTCAAGATCAGTTTCCTGTGAAGCCTGATCCTCACTTGTAGGCAGTTGGGAAGGCGCAGCCTTAACCCTCCTGTTCTTCTTCTTGGAAGGTACTTGGTCCATTGTTCCAGGATCCAAGACCTGAGGTTCAGAGAGGCACTTTTTGGCCTGTGACCTGGTCACAGCAAGGACATGTGATGATATCCCTAACATCTCTGCATGAGTCCTGTACTCAACTTCTGACCATAGAGAGTTCTCCAGGTCATTGCCCAACAAACATTCTACTGGGAGATCAGCACTAACCACAACTTTCTTTAGGCCAGTTACCCCTCCCCAGGAAAAGTTAACAAGTGCCACACTATGTGTAGTAGTGACATTGCTGGCATTGGTCACCAGGTAATCATCGCCTGGCATGTATTGTCCAGGGTCCACAAAGTTAGGTGTCACCATAGTGACACTGGCACATGTGTCCCTGTAAGCTTGAGCCACTTTATTGTTGATCAAAGGTGTCTGTCTGTATTTGCCCAGGTTACTGGGACTTATGTCAGGGGTCAAATCTATGTCCCCTTCACAAACCAGAACAGCCTGTGTAAGGGTTCTGACTAGGTCAGAATCTCCTTCAGTTCCCAAAGTGATACTCACTAATCCCTTGGCTTGAGGACCAGCACTTCTAACTGTACTAGTGGGTGCAGGAGCCTTAGGGGCTGCAGTGCTGGGGGCTCCACCCTTTTTACACTCACTTGTCCAGTGAGAGGTGTTCTTACAAGTTTTACACCAGGGTTTCTTCTGACCTTCTTTCTTCTTCTTCTTGGAAGTTTGGGACCCACCCTCTGTCTCAGTTTGGGGCCCTGTTGAAGACTTCTGGTCTTTAGCTTTCTGCTCCCCACCCTTCTGGTCTGTTTTCTTCTGGCCACCACCCTGGTTCTGGTTCTTTTGCTTAACTCTGGTTCTTACCCATTTATCTGCCCTCTTTCCCAATTCTTGGGGAGAGGTCAAATCTGAGTCAACCAAATGTTGATGCAACTGCTGGTTCTGACAATTATTTACAATTTGTTCTCTCATCAGCAAATTATACAATCCTTCATAGTCTGTAACCTTGCTTCCCAGCAACCATCCCTCCAGAGCCTTAGTGGCACACTCAACAAATTCAGACCAGTCCTGAGTCTGTGTCTTCTGGGTATCTCTGAACATTAACCTGTACTGTTCAGTGGTTAAGCCTAACCCATCAATCAGAGCACTCTTCAGGACCAGGTAGTTTCTAGAATCCCCATCACTAACTGTGAGGAGTCTGTCTCGGCCTCTACCTTCAAAGGAGAGCCACAAGATTGCTGCCCACTGCTCCTGAGGGATCTGCTGTACTCTGCAGGCTCTCTCCATTGCAGTAATCCATTTATGGATATCATCCCCAGCTTTGTAGGGGGGCACAATCTTACTCAGGTTTCTATTATCAAAAGACCTGTCTTTATCCTTGTGGATATTGCTGCCACCAGTGGGTTCTATTACCCCACTCTCTCTAGGCTGTCTTGCTCTAGCAAGTTTCTCCTTGGCCAGGGCAACCTCTAACTCTTGCCTCTGGATCCTAAGCTCAGCCTCTCTCATCTTGGCCTCATGTTCCCTTCTCTGATGGCTAGTCATCTCCTTCCTGGAGTGACCATGAGAGCCTCTAGAGACATGGGAGGTATTGGATTCACCTGAGTGATTCCTCCTCCTCCTATGCCCCTGGTTAAGTCCACCTGGGGGTCTGAATGGGTTGTTACCTGATTCATTCCCAAGTAAGCTTAAGTTAGCCTGGTTCAGTCTACTGACCAGCACCTGACTGTCTCTGTCATCATCTGACTCACTGCTTTCCACCTCCTCCTCCTCTTCCTCTTCCTCTACATCTACCTGAGGAGCTCCAGTGGTGGAGGCTTCCTCATCTACCAGGATGATAGGGGCAGGGGTGTCTACAGTGTCATCCTCTGAAGGATGGCCTCCTTCAGCATCCCCTGTGGGGTTTGCCTTGGAGGGCTTTAGAGTCTCAGACTGGTCTAAGAGCTCTCTTAGGTGGTCTGTAGTAGGGGAAGGCCCTGTCTTCAGACCCCTTAAGACACAAAGCTGTTTTAATTCCTTAAAGGAAAAAATAGCAAATTTGGATGGTGCCCTTGGAGGGTCACTCTCAACAGGAGTAAGTCCACTGGACCCTTCTGCTCCAGACATTGCTCTAGTGTGGGTGGATGTGTTGCAATCTACCTACACTGGTGTTTACCTACTAAACCTATCTAGTAGTTGTAGCTAGGGTGTGCTACTCCCTTTGCTCTACAACAACTAAGTTCAGTAGAACTTAAGTATACTAGTTTTGTTTTATATGTACCTAGCAGGTACCTGTATGATCTTTCAAATGATAATCTCAAAGATTGTTATGGTAAAACAACAGCAAGCTCAGATCCCAATCCGCTGCTCACCAATGTGAGAAGTTGGCCTGATATATAATGCTCACTAATTCTTAGTGATCACTTTGTATCATGCCAAGCAACCCTTATGATGATGGTTGTAATTCAACCTTGTAGACCAGTTATCCTAGTGGTAACTTGGACAAAGCAGTCTTAGGCTAAACTCTGAAAGGCATGTGAAGCCAGCTGTTATACCATACACAACCCCCTTGAATACCAAATGAAAGGGACACCACACAGATATATATTGAAAATATATATTGATTTATTAACTATAAAATCCCCTGGACTCTTTATGAGCACAGAAGCACAAGCGTTAAATCACAAGACAGTTTAAAATACACAAAAGTTGCACAATATGGATGAGCCCTAGGGGCCACCTAAACCATATACTAAGAAAGTGGTATAAGAGATACCAAGAGGAAAGTGAAGAGGCCTAGGGCCTTGGGACTCGCTGGAGCTATTCGAGACTAGCAGTGACTAAGTCGGGAGAGGCCCACGGGACTCGGGTGCAGTGTTCAAAGTGCACGCACTTTCCAATACAAAGTCTATGGTGCGTAAAAAGTACAAAGTTAGAAAGTTAGGAACCTTCCGAGTGACCTACGGAGTTAAAACTTAAGACACAGGCCCTTGAGATGTGTACCAATGCAGGAGCACTGGCGGAGCTGAGTTACCTCACCCACAGGAAGCGGGTGCACAGGGTCGAAGTAGTGTCGGGTTTCGTCACGCCGGTCGATGGTGCTTGGAGCTGAAGATGCTGCAGGCGGCTCGATGAGAAGGGTTCCGGTGGATCCAAGGGTGGATCTGAAGATGTGAAGACCTGAAAGCAGAGGGGACAGTGTTCAAAGTCACTAGCCAGTGACTACCGTGGAACCAGATTGGAACCAGGCGATGTCGGGTGCAAACAGGCGTTGTCGGGTAGCTTCTTTCTGCAGCCACGTGGATACCCGGGGTCGAGGACGTCCAGGAGTCGGTCACGAGCTGACCCACGTAGGCTTCTCGCTGTTGGCGGTGTCGGCAACCTGATCGGAGCAAACAGGCCTTGGCAAATGCAAGCCACGCAGAAGTTGAAAGATGCTGTTCACTCGGACCAGCAAGGTCAGAGCGGGTGCTCCTTTTCACAGGAGCTTGGGTAGGTCTGGAGCAACCAGACCTGCTGTGTAAATCTTCGGGTTCGTCGCCAAGATGGCCGCTGACCACGTGACTAGTGGCCGGGATGGCGCGTCGAGTGGCACAATGCAAAAGGGCCCCACGCAGATCGTGGAGATGCTGGAGGGCTGATCTTCGGTGCAAGGGCTGCTCGGTGGTGGGGGTTCTCAGTCCCCAAAGCACAACGTCGAGGATGCCTCAGAAGCTGCGCAGTCAGCTTTTCGAGTGTCTTCCAAGAGGTCCGGTCCCACGTCACTCGGTGCCTCCACGGGTCCCTTCTTTGCAGGGACTGTGGATCGGGCTCTGAGAGGTCTGGGAGTCTGGTTCTTGTCGGGCTCTGGGCTCGGTCTCCGGCGGGAGGCGGCGGCAAAGCAGACGTCGAGTTGCTGGTTGGTACCTGTGTTCACAGGGTGGCCACTCCTAGGCCACAAGGGAGATTCTCTTCAGTATTCTGTGCAGCAGAATGTCGAAGTCCAGTCTTCTTCTTCGTGTAAAGTTGATTCAGGATGATCTGCTGTGCAATGGCACTGCTCCCGCTCTTATTCCCAATCTGAGGGGTGGATCACCTACTAGGTCCCTCCTCTGGGAGGAACCAGGAAGGGGGGCGGTTACACCCCCTTTCCTTTGTCCAGTTCCGCGCCAGGCCTGGGTCTGGAAAGTCCCAGGACCGGTTTGGACTGGCCTATGCACGGGGACACCTTGTGTGCCCCGGGCATGTCTGATTCTATTCAGCCCTGTCCTACCCAATACACAAAATCCTGTCTGGGGTGGTGCTCGCACCTCCCAAGGCAGGAAACCCTTTGTCCAGGCCACCATCTGCCGAGTTTTGGTCAGCAGCAGGAGGCCAGACTCGTGTCTGTGGTGGCAGCATCCATTTTGTGATGCTGAGGCTCTGTTTAACTTTAACCGGGGTTAAGGCTACACACATGTCGTGTCCCTATAGAAGGGTGGAATGCTATCCCCGTCGCCAGAATTGGCGAGGGGATAGTATTCCAATTCGTATGACACCTTACTCGACATGTTTTGATAAAGCCAAACCAAAGATAGCAAATAACCGCGAGGATTATAATGCACTTAAGAGTATATGGTATGGCAATATCCCGGAACAGCTTAGGGAGTGGTTCCCGACAGCTGCAGACAGGCTCAGCTCATGCTAGAGCACCATCTCACATATTTCCAAGCACTCTGCCTCCAGGATTGATGAGGCCTTCCATAGGAGTGGCTGATAGGAGCATATGTGTCCAGTTTAGGGTTAGGCACAGACATACTGTACCTAAGTAAGAGGTGGTTACACCGACTTACCCCAGCTGAGTGATCAGCCAGTTGTGTCAAATATGGAGGCCAGGCCAGGGGTGGCACAATACATGCTGCAGCCCCTGGTAGGCCTTGGATACACCTATGCCCTGGGCACCTAGGGTGCACTAGTACAGGGGCTCATAAGGTGAACCAGTTCCAATTCGTAATGCACCTAAAATGCATTGGCAGTAATTTAGAGAGAGAACAGCAGGCTGTGGGTCTGATTAGCAGGCCCACAGCCACATTAAGTCAGAAACCAGTGAAGCAAAAAGCAAAAATTTGGGGTGACCATAGGATAGCAGACCCTACTCTCCTACATCGGCTATTTATAATAATAATATCAGTAGAAAATATATTAGTAAACAAAATAATAGAACACTAGTTGGGAGGGCTACATCTCCGAGAAGCAATTTACAGGAATAAATCTAAGGCAGCACTTTCAAATAAATACTCCTTGGAAGTGAATAAGTATAAAATAAAATATATTTAAAAAAAAAAAAAAAGGAAGTGAATAAGTACACAGGTAATGCACCAAGCCCAACAAAGCAAAAACAGGTGAGTGAAACAGTTTAAGTAATTAAATAGCCACTATTGAAAAGAGCAAGATAGTCTCTGGATATTTACTAACTCTCAAAATGGGGATTCTCCTGGAAATCATTGATGTGGAAGGAAGGAAATTAGTGGAAACTAATCCTTGGTAAACAAGCACATCCTTTGCTTGGAGTAGGTCATTTATAGCAGGAGAACACATTGCCCTGTATATTGTGAGAACAGGTGGTGTATTGTCTGGGAAATTCGGAACTTGATCTTGCATTTCTTCGGGCTGGCAAAGCTAGGGGGGATGCCACAAAGTTGAAGGGAGTTTACATTGAGGGGCACCAAGCTCAGAAGCATTGCATGAAGACACAGACTTGTCAGGGGTCTTGCAAAGATGTGTTGTCAACAGAAGGTAGCCTTGCAAAAAGGAAGAATCTAGGCCTTCTTGTTGAGGTAGGATGATGTCAACCAAAGGGAAAGCAAAGGTATGCAATAGAAGCAGAAAGTCAAACATATAATTTCCGAAGGATCCAAAATGCCCATTTTAGACCTTGAAGCCTTACATGCCTCATCAGAAGTTCTCATTTTCCTTACTTCCACCTCCTTGATATCTGTATTCAACTTGGAGGAGCAGGACAGTTCAAACTCTGGCTTGAAGGCCTAATCACTGTCTATGAGAATGGGAATCTCAGGGCCTGTTCTATGCCCATCTGTACTGCCCAAGGCACCGTTCTTGTCACCATCTAATATGAGAGAAAAGCCCTCCTTGGTATTTTTTGCCTTTTTTGCCCCTTTTGGTAAGTTCCTTCTTTCTCAGGCCTTAGTTGCCCCATCAGTAACTTCGGGCTGGTATGTACCTGTAATGGGCCACCCCTTCTTGGAGAAGGTTTCCAATGTATTTATTTTTTTTAAATCTTTTTATTGGTATTTACAGTGTACAATTAATAACAAACATATAAACTTGATGTACTTTGGATGATCCTCCCGTTGGGCCATTTGTGATGAGTTTGACTGTTCGGCTATATTTGCCTCAACGGACTCGTACACAAGTAACATGTAACACATATTGTCGCCATTGGCTGGTGTCTAGTTAAAACATACAACAAAGGGGGTGGTTGTTGTTTGTGACAGAAAAACACGACAATAATCGAGGTTTGCCTATGCTTGTCTGTGGTGGTTTGAAGGAGTCTATGAATTTATCTAGTTTAACCCACATCTCTCTGTAGGGGTGTCTTCCCGGGAGTGTTTCTGAGCGTGGTATAGTCTGCTCCTCTGAGGAAGATCATCCAGTTTAGCCATCTTTTGAATTTGGCCTTGCAGGTGTTCTTCCAGTTCATGAGTACTATCTTTGCCGCTGACGTGAGGAGGAAGTCAAGAAGATTCCTGTCCTCTTGAGTGGAGATGTCTGGTGATGTATGTGCTGTAATGATTGTGGCGAATGTTAGCCTAAGGCTGCAGCCCAACGTTCTGTTTGTGAAGTCTAGAACCTGTTTCCAGAAATGTTTGACTTTTGTGCAGCTAAAGATGAGGTATTCTAGGTCTCTTCTCTCTATTCCGCAGTTCCAGCAGGTGTCATTGTCCTTTAGACCTATAGAGGCTAGGCGTGCTGATGTCCAGTGAGCTTGGTGGAGCAGCCAAAATTTGGTCTGTGCTAATACTGGTGATATCATATTTTTAGATGGGGATGCCCACAGTATCTCTAGTTCCTGTTCTGTCAACTTGGTTTTAGTTTGGGATTCCCAGTTCAGTTTGGACTTGGTGGGTCGGAGTAGTTTGTATAGGAGTGAGACTTGGTGCCCTGTCTTGTTTATGTCTCCATAAACTGGAAGATGGATGGAGTTTGTCTGTGTAGTTTTGATTTAGTTAGGGCTGTTTTGATAGCTAGGAAATTATAGAGTTCTATATCTGGGAGTTTGTGTTTATTTTTCAGATTGTTGAAGGTATATGGCTTTCCTTCCGTTTCTAGTTGTGCTGAGAACTGAATTCCCTGCACCTTCCATTTATTCGTGTCTAGTGTTTTCCTCCTGTATTTAATATTGGTGTTAGACCAGAGTGACTCCCATTGTGAGTTTTTGATTCTGATTTTCAGGTTGCGGTCTACCTTCAATAGAGCCTGTTTTGTGATTTTTAGGATTGGGTTGTTGTTGAGTGCTTGTTTGTTGGATGTTAGCAGTGTGAGTTGCTCTGTGTTGTTCAGCATGGCTTTTTCTATGGCTAGCCATGTTGGAGTGTATTTTTGTGCAGGGAGTAACCAGTGCATCCCTTGTCTGGCTATGAATGCAAGTTGAAACGTTTACGGATCCGCTATATTGAGTCCCCCCATTTTTTCCCCAACCTCAGCTTTCGGAGGCCTATTCTAGCATTTTTCCCTCTCCATATAAATTTGTTGATCTTTAGGTCTATTTTTTTGTGGAAGTCCTCTGTCAGGGCCAGGGGGAGCATGTCTGCCAGGTAGTTGATTATATGGGTTACCATCATTTTGATGGTGTCTATTCTTCCCCACCATGTGATGAACTTGGGTGACCACGTATCTAGTAGCTCTTTAATCTTCCTCAGCGTGAGCGTCTCGTTCAGTTCTAGGGTGCCTCTTAGGCTTCTTTTCAATTGGATTACCAGATATTTGACAGCTTTTGGTTGCCATGCTAGGCCTGAGCTTCCTATTACTTGCTTTCTTGTGTGTATGTTGAATGGCATACATTCTGATTTGTCTTTATTGAGTTTGTAACCTGAATGTTTGGCGTATGTTTCGATTATGCACATGAGTGCTAGAATAGAGTGGGCTGACTTGCTCGTTAATATAAGTATATTGTCTGCGTAGGCGGCGATCTTGGCTGTTGTATTGTTAATTGTTATCCCTGTGATGTCTCTATTTGTTAGTGTGTGATCAGAGGTTCCAGGGCTAGTAGAAATAGTAGCGGGGATAACGGGCAGCCTTGTCTCGTTCCTCTTTCTAGTTCGAACGGGGCCAATGAGCCCCCGTTTATGGCTATTTGCGCTTTCGGTTTTTTGTAAAGTGCCATGACTTTCTTCGTGTACCCCTCCCCTAAGTTGTACTCTTGCAAGCATCTCGCCAGGAAGTGCCAGGAAACTCTGTCAAATGCCTTTTCGGCGTCTAGTGTGATTGCGACGGCCGGGTCTAGTGCGTTTGAGGAGTGTTCTATGACTTGGCAAAGGAGTCTCGTGTAGTCGTGCAACATACGTGATTTCATGTATCCTACTTGTGTGTTTACAATTAGCTGAGGTAGTATCTTGTTAAGTCTTGTGGCCAGTACTTTTGCATATATCTTGCAGTCTAGGTTAATTAGCAATATGGGTCGGTAGTTTTTGGGCCATTGTGGGTCTTTTGGTATCACAATTATGTTGGCTTGTGCCATTGTTTCTGTTATTGACCCTTGTTCTGCGCAGTAGTTGAAAGTTTTGGTCAGAACTGGAAGAAGAAGTTCCTTGAATTTTTTGTAAAACGGTGCTGTGTAGCTATCTGGGCCTGGTGCTTTGTTGTCTTTTAGTGAGTTTATGGCTATTGCTATCTCTGGCTCCTTGGAATCTTGGCCTAGTGTTTTTGCTTCCTCTTTCAATATCTTGGGTAGATTGAGTCTTTTTAGGTAGTCTGTGGTGCCTGCCTTGTCAATGTTGTCATCTTTTGTGTATAGCTCTTTGTAGAACTCCCTGAAGGTATGTAGGATTTCTTTGTGGCCTGTGTGTGTTTTGTTGAGTTGGTCGGGGATGGTGGTTATGCAATGCTGTCTCTGCTTGCGTTTGAGGTTTGTCGCTAGTGTCTTCCCTGCCTTGTTTGCCTCACAGAGGTTAATCTGTTTGTACTTTCTTATCCACAGTCCCGCCCTCTCGCTGAGAATTCTGTTAAATTGGTATTTCTTTCCTGTAAGCTCTAGAAGGAGCTCTGAGTTTGAGGGGTTGTCTTTGTGTTGGATTTCTATTAGTTTTATGTCCTTTTCTAACTCGTCTAGCTGTGATTTTGCTTCTCTGTCCCTTCTGGCTTTGATTTCTATCAGGCTCCCTCTGATGGTAGCTTTTAGGGCGTCCCACAGGCATTTGGGGTCGGTATCTGGTGTGTCGTTCTCAATTATATAGTTCTTGATTGCTCTCTCTATTGTGTCCTTGTCTTCCGTTTTTGCTATTGTTATGTTGTTGAACTGCCATCTGCGGGTAATGTGGTCATTGTGTTTGCCCGCTAGGTGTAGAGTGATGCACGAGTGATCTGAGACTGTTCTAGCTGCGATGTCTGTGTGTTCTATTAGATGCGTGTGCGACTTCGAAATGAGAGTGTAGTCGATCCTGCTATATGTGTTGTGCGGGTTGGAATAGAAGGTGTAGTCCCTGGTGTCTGGGTGCTGTAGTCTCCATGGGTCTTGTAATTCAAACCTGTTGCACATATTCTTCAGGGTGTTGTAGGAGGCTGGGGATTTCGTCTGGGAGCTTGACTGTCTGTCTAGGGTGTGGTCTAGGACTAGATTGAAATCTCATACTACAATGTTTAAGTTGTGCATTTGGTGTTTCTCCAATTTCCTTGTTACCCCTTCCCAGAATGTTGTGTCTTCTTTGTTTGGTGCATAAATGTTGGTTACTGATATTGTTTCTTCTCCTCTTTTGAGCTGAGTGCACAGCAGTCTACCTTCGTCATCTTGTTCTACTCTTTCGATTGTTATTTTGGACTTTGAATTCACCAAGGTGATTACTCCTCTCTTTTTTCCCACCGCGGGGGAGCAGGCTAGCTGGCCTATCCATTTCGCTTGAATCTTATTCGCGTCTTCTAACGAAAGTTTAGTTTCCTGCAGGAGGATGCTATCCCCCTTTGTTTTAGCTAGGTAGTCTAATATGTTTACCTTTTTATTGGGTGGTTCAGGCCCTTAACATTCAGGGATATAACCTTGAGGTTGGATAGCAGTGTGTCTTTGTTACTCATAGTGGTCGAATGTTATTCGCGTTTTTCTCTGATTGTGAGTGCCTTGGTAGATGTATTGTATGTGTGGTCTACTTTTGCTGGTGGCTGGTGAACTGTCAGGTGGAGCGTGTTTCCTGTCTAAGCATGCGTTAAGTTTCTGGACTAGACAAACTTGACAAACGTGACGCACATGACGAACACAACAAACTGGATGCGACAAAACCCCCCCTCTCCTACCCTTCTCCCCCCTCCCCTCCTCCCCCCCAGCTAATCTGTCGTACTGGAAGCGTGCAACAGCAAGGTCCTCCCCCCCTCCACCCCGGGACTTAGAATAGAGATGTTGTCTTTCTCGTAACCCAGCGATCTTTGGGCCGGCTGCCACCCCTCTCCCTGAGATTGTATAGTTTTCGATGGACAGGATTCCCTTATTTAGTCTTTAGTCCCCTCGTTAAAAGGATATCTGTGTTCTTGTGTTGCTTGACGCTGGTTCTTGTGGTTGAGTCCTCTCTCCCGTTCTCTGTAGTTCGTATGCTTGTTCTTCCGTCAGAAGTGATCCTGTGGTTTCCTTATATGAGGTAGTTGCGTTGCTTGGTATCCCTATATGAGGTAGTTGCGTTGCTGTGTTGTTCTTGCTTTCTCTGCATCTGGATCTTACTTCCCTTTTAAGGTACATCACTGAGGTAGATGTGTTGCTGGTTGTGGTTGTGCTCATCATGGTGTTCTTCCTTTATCTCAGAGCCACCCCTTGTATGTTCTCTTTACAAATCTACTCAGCTTCGTTGTCTTGCGACGCTCTTCTTTTTGATGATGTTGTCGCCATTTCCATTTCTTGTGGTTCGGTTGTTGTCAAGTATCGCGCTAGTTCTGTAGGATCATCGAAGATTATCGTTGTTCCATTGATGTTTACCCTGAACCTCGTTGGGCCAACGAAAGAGTAGACAATGTTTTTTTTCCTTAGTTTTTCTCTTTGCATCAAGAAGCCCTTTCTGATGTCTACTGTAGATTTCAAGTAGTCCTGCGTGAGTATGATCTTGTTGCCGCCCCATTGCAAGTTCGGATTTTTCCTCGCAACTCCAAAGATGGCTTCTGTTTGATGTGAGCGCAAGGGCTTGCAAATTATTGTCCTTGGTGTTTGTCTATTACTTTGTTTGTGCGCAGGCACTCTGTATGCTTTGTCCAGTTCAAAAGGATTTTTGAATTTTAGATTTGTTATTTTCTGGATGAGGTCTTGTAGCATGGCTATAAAAGAACCCGCTTTATCTTCTTCTCCTTCCAGAATACCAAGAATTCTTATATTCCCCTTTCTCTGTCGATCTTCGAAGTCAGCTGTCTGCTTTTGTAGGACTGTAGTTGCTTTGGCTATATTTCCCATTGCTTTGCTCGCTAGCTGTGCTTTGTCTTCAATGTCGCTCACTCTCTGCTCTACTGTCGATAATCTGTTGTTGGCTGTATGGATGTCTGCTCTACATGCCGCTACTTCGAGTTGTATGGCATCAGTGTTTTTTCCGTTGATTTGGCCAGATCAATGACTTTGGCTAGTTTTTTGAGTATACTGTCTAGAGTGCAGCTGATGTCCGATTTTTGTTTGAGGGGGGACTCTGGCGTGCTCTCGGCTTTCGTCTTTTTTTGTAGTTCTGATGCCTTCCCCTCGCTTCCTGCCATTTCTCGTAGGCCTCTTTTTGCTTGTAGGAGCTCGAATCTCCTGTCGTTGCCTAGCGGCGATAGTAGAGTGCTTTTCTTCTATTGGCTGTTTGTTCCTACAACACTTGGTGATGAGTGCGTTCTTGTACTTGAGCTTCTTTCTTTGTTGCTGCTTGTTGCCTCTTCTGTTCTTCCGGCAGCTTTGCGTTCTTTGTCTTTCGTTCGACTTTTCTCCGTCTCGCTTATTGTGGTTAGCAATTGTTAACCAGCTGTATTGCAGATGCGCTGCTGATTGTTTCGCACACCTTCGATGGCTCCCCCCTTGCTTGCCGTTTTGTATTTTGCGTTTTCCAAGGTACTGATGTTCTATGCGCTTATATTGCCGCTTCGCCCTTGCTTCCTGCGGAGCTGCAGAGCTCGTGGTGCTGGCCTTTCCGAACCTCGACGTCCTTACCAGAATGGCTGCCCTGTGGTCCCCCGGGTGTGCATTAGTTTTTTGCACCTCTTTCTCCTGCTGTATGTAGGGGTATGTTAGGTACACTGGATTGGCTTCTTGCCTCCTCTTTCTTGGTCTGCTCGCTCTCCTTAGCGTTGTTTTGGTGTTTTCTGCTTAAGATGGCCGCCTTCATGGGAAATAGTTTCACTTTTGCAGTGCTCGTTGTGTTAGTGATGCTCGTGATACACTTTTCCTGGGCTGCCTGCTCCTAATGCTCATTCGTTTGGTGTGGCAGCTCTAAGGTCACCAGAGTGTTGTTAGGTATGCTGGATTGGCTTCTTGCCTCCTCTTTCTTGGTCTGCTACACACTCGTTCACCTTAGCGTTGTTATGTTGTTTGCTGCTTAAGATGGCAGGCTTCGTGGGGAATAGGTTCACTTTCGCAGTGCTCGTGGCGCTCGTGGTACCCTTTTCCTGGGTTGCCGGCTCCTATTGTTATTTCGTTTCGTAGGGCGGCGCTAAGGTCACCGGAGTAGCTTTTTACTCTCCCGTTCTTCCTTGCTTGCTGCCCACGTGGTCTCTTTCCTTCCACGTTGTGTTCGTTCTTAAGATGACCGCCTCCGTCAAAGTAAGCTCCCGCTTTCGCTTTCTTTCTTAGCGCTCTCTCTCGACTATCTCCCGGCTTGCTGGCACGCGCAGCATCTCCTGTGGGTAGGGCAGCGCTAGGGTAACTTGGGTAGTTGTGTGGCTTTCTGGCCCTCTTCTTGGTCCGCCAGTCGCCCGTTCTCTTTTCTATCGCTGTTGTGTTGGTGAGCCCCTGTAAAGATGGCCGCCCCATGAAATTTCGTTTCAGTTTCGTCCGCAGCGCTCTTTGCCCTGGATGGTGTCTGCTTCTCTTCACAAACTTTAGTTAAGGGGGGTCGCTCTTTTTTCTTAGGGTGCTCACAGACACTAACCTCGTTTTCTCCCAGTATGCCAGCGATGCGAGACTTCAGGTGCTTGTCGAGCGGAAGTTTCTCAAAACCACCGCCACCATCTTGTCTGGACCGTTTTCTGCCGATTGGCTGCTGCTGATTTTGCTTCGTGTGGGTCATGGGTTAGTGCAGTCGGTGCGTTGCTCTTATCATTCTGTGTGGGATTAGTTCCGGTTCTGTTTTCTCCGTTTGGGTTTTGGAATGGCCCGTGTTGTCGCGCTTATATTCTTGGCTGAGTCCCGGGGTATAGAGAAGTCCTGGGGTACTTTGTCCAGGGCCTCATTCACTAATTGTTCTATTTTATCCTCCATAGTAACCTCTAGAGGTACTACAGACATGAGTGTATGGGTAAACCTAAGGAGTAGTCAAATTAATAAATGTCAGGGGAGTACTTTGCCCTTTTAAGGAAAATAGGGAATTTGACAACCTGAAGTGATCAGCTGTTTAGCACGGTGAGTCCAACTGTAGCTGCTTAAGTGTAACAGGTCAACAGGCTAAAATGGCCACCGTGTTTATTTCGACTATAGTATCTCAACTAGTTAAAATGCAGCCGACACATATGCAGGGTGTGCTGCCCCCTCCTCAGGGTCTTTCCTCTGAGGGACACAGCCCTGTGTTTCCTGTCTTCAGTGCTAATTCCTTCCTTTTTTTGTTTGTTTATTAAGCGGTGCCATCACGATGCGCCACATCTCTGTGAAAGGAAGTCAAAGGTGGGGTGGTTTATAGCAGTGGGGAGAGCCTGCGTTGATCACAGCCTTCATGCCCCAGAACCCCACAGCTATGGTAACGTGCGAAGCTGCCTGAGCCATCGGAAGTCAGCTCGAGCGCAGTGAGAAGACACGTACTTCTCCCAGGTAACCGGCTTTCAAAGAAACACGGTCCTATTTAATAAATGATTTTTGGCCTGAAAAAGCTGAAAAACGGAAGAGTGAATCTGCAGAGGTTACCTAAACTAAGAGGTTGAACACCCATGCCTCACCTTATAAAAAGAAAACATCAAAACATCCCTCTGGGTAGAGAGAAAAAAAGGGAAAAGGGCATCCCAGTTACAGGAAAATGAATTAAGAGGTAGTAGAAAGCTATGAATACCTATGTAGTGGGGTATAAGGTACACAAAGTATAAATAATTTAGTTTCAGAGAGACAAATAAAGTACTTATTTTGTGCGCAGCAGCAACAAAGAAGGTTGAAGACTGCAGGTGGAAGGACTTTATAGCTTGGTAGAATATTACTGAAGTTCTATATTCTTCGCTTTTTGCTGCTGTGAGCTGGGTATTAAAGGAGAATTGCATAATGTTAGCCTCCGTGTCATGCCATAAAATTGCATTGAATCAATAGTGTAAATGTGGAATCGTGTCACAGGTGCCAGCCATGGTCAAGGGTCGCACAGCACCCCCCTAGGGGGGGGTGAGAAGGGACAGCCAGAGGAGGGCAGTACGGTTGAATGTCAGTCAGTCAGTCAAATTTGGCTTTATTTCGATATAAGACATATCTTTAAAAGCAATGTACAAACATAATAAAAAGATATAAGAAGTTGAATGTCAGATTTGGTGGAGGGGGTCTCCAGCTGAGGAATGGGCTGTGCCACTCCGCTCAGTAGAGTGCAGAGCACAGTGTCCTCACTCAGTTAGCTCACACCCAGCCTGTTCATGTCTATGAAAGAAGGCCAGCAGCTTTGGAAAGCTATTCAAAATTAAAATATTACACTGTTGAAAATTAAAAAAAATGAATGTCAAGCAAAATATAGATGTTAAACAAATGTATTTCTTTAATTTAACTTTCCTATTTAGAAAACAGTATAACAATTACGTATAAGCTGCATAGGCACCACATGTACATTAAATCTATGGTCTAAAAAATGTATCTACATAATCAAACTGTCAATTAGTGGCGTTTAGCCTATATTGCAGCAATAGATATAAAAAGACACATGTATGTCAATATCGATATTGTAGCAAAGTAAACATTTACTGTACTATGTAAATGAAACTTGTGAAATTAATGTGTACTCATACTACAAACATGAACTTTCCTCACTTAACAAAAACCTTTCCTTCTGCCCTGAACAACATATAGATATAGTGAAAACTAAAATAAATATCTATAAGTTCATAAGAGAAGTCAAATTGGCAAAATACTTCTTCAATAAAAACCCAAACTAAAATTAATGTGTACTCATACTATTGCCTTTTATGCAGCTTATACGTAATTGTGAAAAGTTATGTAACTAAAATGTACAAAACTACAACTCCCAGAATGCCTCATAAAAGAGAGGACGGGTAATGTATATATAAGTTGAAACTGATAACGGACTCACTAACCATAAGCAAGACTCTGAAGAGTTGAAAAGCGTCGGTGTTTGCTACGTCAAGTAAACAATTGTGGAATTGTCACCAGAGACTGGACGGCAGCGCCTTTTTCTTGAAAGTGGATATGCAATTAATCATGGGGATTTGGTCTACCCCCAACGCTAGCACCAACAGAGGAATGCATTGCAATTTCTAGACCGCTTTGGTTTTTGACATTTTATCACAACAACCGCTCCCGATACTAAGTATCCACACATCGGCAAGAAGTAACTGACGTGAGAACTCCTCCGTATTAATTTGAAAAGGCAGCGGGAGGCAAAACAGGAAGTCCTTCAGAACACAGTGGCTCAGCAGAGATGTAAGAGTGATAACATCATTCAGGATACCAATAGAAGTCCAACACAGAGCACCACAACATCCGGAGGGGGGAGTACCGACATACGGAGTCAGAGGATGCCGAGTGATTGGGAGCCGCCTCAGGTAGGAAAGTGCTCTTTTAATCAACAAGCATTTGCAACCATGTATCAATGTGGCTCGCATTGCAAATATAGTGAGCCGGTCTCCGGTTAACCACAGAAATCTATTACGTCAATAGCAAACAGTAGTGAGGTTAAAACATAACAACAATTAACACAATGGAGGCAAGAGCTGCTGAAACTGCACGCAAAGAGCAAACACAATTTACTTCCAAGCAGAGTACTTCAACCAACAAGAATACAAATATTGGGACACAAGTATTTAATTTGCAACAATTATTCTCTCAAGTAGAAAAAATGTATCGTACGGAAATCACAAAAAGCTGGGAAATAATCCCACTAGAGAAATATGTAGAAATTGATAGAGTTCCAAGGGGGCTTCGCATACTTATGATGCCAAATCATCCAGATGTAAGACCACAAATGCAATTATAGTGGAGTGAAAACAACATGATCTGCTGTAAAAATATGATGAGGATATTAATCAAATATGCCAAAACGGATGTAGAAGATTTAACTAAATCCATAACAGAAACAGGAAAAAATATCAACATATCCTGCCACAGATGAAAGTCGAAAACTAGGAAAGCAAATGGAAGATAGCTTAGAGAAACATGAATAAGACATCGAAACTAGAAAACAACTGAAGTATCTAAGGGACAAACAGTATTATCTCAATGGAACAGTGTACACATCTGCTAGACGATTTGAAGCATTGAAAGAACAACATGTTATGGATTCCAAAATAAAGATCGCAGTACCAACAGAGTAAATAAGTGAATCTGACTCAGACTTCAGTGAAGGAGAAGGAACTTCAGAAGGGCCACATTATTAGAGGAAATGCAATGAATGTACCTGGATCATCAGACATCAAAAGGATGGGGCCGAGGACGCTGTATAGGTGGAGGCCAAGCAAGAAACAACCACAGAAGAATAGAAAATGTAGAAGACGGCATGGGAAAAAGAACCTACCCCCTACACAACAGACAGATGAAACAATAATAACAACTATGACATAAAATGAGCATGATGGAGAAAACAACCTAGTAATCAATCTGTCCAATTATCAACTGGACAAACATGAACTTTCCTCATTTAACAAAGGCCTTTCCTTCTGCCCTGAACAACATATAGATATAGTGAAAACTAAAATAAATATCTATAAGTTCAGAAGAGAAGTCAAATTAGCAAAATACTTCTTCAATAAAAACCCAAACAGAGAGAATACACCACCAATAACCTACAAGACAATGTAACAATAGAGCAAACAAGTGACATTAAGCTTTTGTTTAATTGGATGCATGACCTAAGTGATGAAGATATGATGGAAACACAAATTATGGAACACGTGCAATGGGAAACCAATGACCATACACACTGTTACTTGAAACGCAAATCTAAATTTTGTCCCAATTTGGCCCCTAGCAAACTGGACATTTTCTATGATGCATTAATGAATGATCTTGAAAAAATAACAATCAAGAACAATAACTATAGCAAAAAAAATCTTATAATATCAGAAAGAACTGCCTTAAAAAATCTGTCCACAAATGAATCAATAATTGTGAAACCTACAGATAAAGGCAGACACATTGTGATCCTAAACAAGGAGGATTACATGAGAGAAGCATATAGACAGTTGAATGATGTAAACAACTACAAAAAAGAAAAGTACAACCCCAAAGAGACAATGATGACCAATCTTAGTCTAAAACTAAAAGGATGGCATGATGATACATTGCTGAATAAAGAGGAATATCAATTTCTGACAACTACCAATCCAAAAATGCCAACAATATACTTTGTCCCTAAGATACATAAAACTCAAAATAACCCCCCCACCCCTCCCCCCCCCCCGGGAAGACCAATTGTATCCGGGTGTGGATTAATGTTTGAAAATATCTCGAAATATGTTGATTATTACATCTTCCCCATGGTAACAACATTATTATCATATCTAAAAGACAGTGGAGAGTTCCTTAGAATAATATCAGAAATCAAATGGAAAAAGACTTTCCTGCTTCTAACCATCGATGCAATCTCTCTATAGACTACCATCAAACATGGAACAGGATTAAATGCAGTGAGTTATTTTCTCATACTAATAAATATCAGAGAAACAAAACATTCACCTATGATCTTGGAAATGATTAAAATGTGCCTATACAATAACATCTTCTTCTTTAATCAACAACTATACCAGCAAATCAGTGGAACTGCAATGGGACTTTCCTTCTCCCCCAGCTATGTGAATTTGACCATGGGCTGGTGAGAGAGGGTAATTGCATGGAATGACATACATGAACAATATCTATCGTAAATATTGATCTGGCTGTGCTATATAGATGACCTGTTCCTAATTTGGAATAGGACACAGCAAGAATGTGAACAGTACATCAGAGCCATCAATCACAATGATTACAACTTGAGTTTTACATGTAAAATGAATGATAAGCAAATCGATTTTCTGGACAACATAGTATATCTCAAAAATAAAAAATCGGAAACAACCATGTATGGAAAGCCCACTGGGACAAACAGTGTGTTACACGTAACCTGTTTCCATCTAAAGGCTTTAATTAAAAGCATTCCATATGGAGAATTCCTGCGTACTAAAAGGAATTATTCAAAAGAGGAGGATACTGTGGCCCAGTTTAAAGAAGTGAAGACTAGATTTTATCAGCTAAAATGTCCAGCATCCTATATTGAACAAGGGGCAGAAAGAGCAGAGAATAAATCAAGACTACAGATACTAATTTAAAAATCAGATCAAAAAAATGAGAAAAAGGAAACTATCGGAATGATATCAACATATAACAAGGAACATCTGCAAATACATAAGATCTTTCAGAAGCAATGGAATACCCTAACAAGTGACAATGAGATTGCAAAAGCAGTAGGAGCGAAACATCAAATCACATATAGGAAAGTACGCTCCCTTAAAGACTGACTAGTAAGAAGCCATTTATTTAAATCAACAATCAGAGAACTGGCTACAACAACAAAGCAAATGTTTCTTTAGATGTAATAACTGCAAGGCATGCAGGATTGGAAAAAACATGAGGAATATAAGAGATTCAAAAGACAAAGAAATCCTAATTGAACACAAAATATAGCATGCAACACGCAATTTGTAGTACTTGTTATTAAATATATATGTGGTTTAAAGTATGTGGGAAGCGCCATCTGCCCACTGATAAAAAATATTGGAACATATATGGGCTGTCTACCATAAAGGTACTAGCAATTCAATTACAAAACATGATGTCCAATATCATGGCAACAATTGGAAAACTTTGAGATATTACGGAGTTGCACATGTTCCAAAACATTAGAGAGGTGGGGAAAGGACATTACAACTTTGAAGACTGGAAAGTAAATATATCACAAGGTTGCATACAAAAATGGCTTTCGGTCTCAATGAAGAACTGTATGTACACCTACAGAATACATGAGAATCATTTGTACTGAAGGAATTACTTACAGAAAAGAGTAATGTAATGCTCCAATATTAATTGTACACATAGGTATACACATCATTCAGAATTCTGGTTCCAGGGATACGGAAGTGATGAACTCTAAAACATTGTGATAGAGTAGTCAAACATGGATCAAACAGAGGTACAGGGGACCTGACCCATATATACATACATATACAACAAAGATGAAAATAACACTAGGTACAATGTGAGAGATATCATCTCTATAAAGTATTAAGTATCCCATGATGATCTGTGCAATACCTAGAACATATACTACAATCAACAGGATCTTCTATATAACAACATGAGGGTCTATAATCGGGTGGATTTACAACTAGCAAAATAGCTGTTAAGGACAAATACGAACATCTTTCACATAGTAGAACATCACTAAATAGGACAGTTTGTATAGATAAAGTAATAGCAAACTTAAGAGCAGAGTAAGAATGAGGCACTAAGCCATCAGGAATAGGCACCAAATGTGCATTAAATATATGGTCCAAAAAATGTATCTACATAAACAAATTGTCAATTAGTGCCACTTAGCCTATATTTCAGCATAGATATAAAAATACACATGTATGTCAATATCGATATTGTAGCAAAGTAAACATTTACTGTACTATGTAAATGAAACGTGTGAAATTAATGAGTGCTCATACTATAGCCTTTTATGCAGATTATACCTAATTGTGAAAAGTTGTTATGTAACTACAAAGTACAAAACTACAATTCCCAGAATGCCTCATAAAAGACAGAGAGGGTAATGTGTATATAAGTTGAAACTGATAAGGGACTCCCTAACCGTGAGGAGGACTCGGAAGAGTTGAAACTTGTGAGTGTTTGCTACGTCAAATAAACAATTGTGGAATTGTCACCGGAGACTGAAGTGCAGCGTCTTTTTCTTAAAAGTGGATGTGGAATATATATATATTATTATTTTTTTCTTTTTTTTTATCCAGCAGACACTGTTTGTACATTTGGTGTTTTACAGGTTACCTCAGCCCCTTGTTTTTATTGCAGGGTACACTCTAGATTTTTTCCAGATGTTTACATGGAAGGCAATAGCAGAAAAAACAAATCTAAGATCTCTTCTGATAGAAATGGGATGGAAAATTATAAGAGTATACCGATTAAGTTAAAAAGATGACACAGACAAATTAAAACATTTGAACAAGCAATTAGTTCCTTTGAATTCCACAAGGCAAATGACAGACTTTACATTATCTAGCGTGCCCTGAAAAAAATTGAACACGTAAAATTCAAACTAAGGGGCCGATTAGGATTGCGGTGAATTCGCATCCTCCGGGACGGCGGAAGCCACCGCCGGCCCGGAGGATGCAGATTCACCGCTGCGGTGATTGCAAAGACCCCCCGCCAGATTAGGATGGCAGGGGGGTCATCTGCGGACGTGAAGACCGTCCGCCGCTTTTCCGCCGCGGTTCTAATATGGTGGGGGTGTCTATCAGACACCGCCAGCCATATTAGGATTCATGCGGAAACATGCTTTTCCACGGCGAGTTTTCCGCCGTGTAAAAGCATGTGGTCTTTGGTGTATGGGGGCCCGTTGTGGGCCCCCAGGGTGTCGGGGGGGTGGGGGGTGCACATGGGGGGTACCTATGGTACCCCCCATCATTTACATGCACAAAGCGGCAGACACCGCACGGTGTATGCCGCTTTGTGCATGTAAATGTTACTCATGCATTTTTAACCTTGCTGCGGGTGCTGCTTCAAGCAGCACCTGCCGCAAGATTAAAGGAACAGGATGTGAACGCCAGGGTGGCGGTCACATCCTAATTTGCATGGAGGGACCGCCGCTGCCCATGCGGACGGTCCCTCTTCCTCGGGGGTGGCAGACGGATGCAGGTCTGTCCGCCATCCTAATGACCTCCTAAGTGTGCACAGGCAACTTTGGGAAGGCGAAAGTGGAAAGAAGAAGAAAATAAGCCATTGTATCAAAACAAGAAGGTAACACAACCAAAACAAGAACAGGAAATCACTTTGTCTGTGGTAAAAAAACATACACGGGGGAAGCTAAGGACAACAGTTTCTGTGAAATGTCTTGTTAAAAAGTCAACTCAAATAGAGGATGAAGGGAATTAAATTGCAGACAGGAAGAAATGTGGAAGTGACAGCCAAGTAATTTATGTTGAAAAATAACACCACAAATCTGTTAGAAATTGACCCACCCTCAACAAGTGAACAAATCTATTAAATAAGGAGGCAAGGCAAACTCAGAAAACACAAAGAATTGGAAAACACAGAAACAGGCAATTAGGAGAGGGTGAATAAAACAAAGTAGGATGGATTTACAAGAATCAGAGAGATAGATTTTAGGATTTACTCTAAATCAAAAATACATATTTTACTGATAGAAAATTACAGATAAGAATATGTGACATGAAAATACAGAACAGTCTGCAAAACTGATGATAGCAAGATGAGATATATTCAATTTTAGAAGTAACACAGGAAACAATGTCAAACGCTGTGATAAGAGAGGAAGCAGAGATATCTCATAGATGGAAGAATGCAAAAAATGTTTTAAGACTGTCCACCGTCTCATTGGCTTAATGCTCTGCTTATAATTTGATTTTCTAAGTTGCTGCTCACATTTTTGCATCCCAGTGAGATGTTAACATTTTATTCTTTGGCTATCAATAAAATTAGAACGTTAATTGAGTTATAATAATCTGTACAATTAGAGCACTACAAAGCCTCAAGAATATATGTCAAAACAATTAAAACTGTGTTATTGTTTTATTTATTGTAAATTGACAACATTATAATAGGTTAATAATCTAGACCACAATTAAAAAAATACTTGATATGCCCTAGATCTAAAAGTATAACATCTTAAAAGCAAGATTATCATAAAAACAAAAGTCAATATCAGGCACAGAATTTGCTCAGTTTGTTAACTCCATTTCTAACAAAGTTCTTAAACTGAATAAAGCAAACAATAAATTGCACAATGTTTTCACAAGAATCAGTTAAACGAAGAATCAGGCCTTGATTTTATTGCCTTTTTGCTTAAAAGTGGTTTCAGCCAATAATTTCCTTCTCTGGCTAGAGTGGACAACTGCAGACCACATTCATTACAGTCTAAGAGAAGGTCTTGCAAAGTCTGCAGAATAAAGTGGTGAGATTCATTTTGAAACAATATCTTCAACATGTTACTATCTCTATTATTAGCAACCATATCATATTGAATTCCCGTACTTCAAATTTGCCCATCAAATTAGTTAGATCAAAGATCAAAAATTAATCCAGGAAATATTTTGATATCTTCAGGAAATTAAAAGTTACTAAATCCAAAAAGCGCACCTTCTCATCCATTTTATCAGTTTCTGCTACTTCGATAAATGTCATTCTGGGTAATCACCATGAAAGAGATAATTTGGGTAACTTTTAATCTTCTCCTTCAATTGCACATTTTGTGAGTTGTTGTTTAGTGTTTTTCTTTGTCGACTCACAAAGTCTTTATTTAGTTCTTAGGCCAGGTAACTTTCACTTACTGCATATCAACATATTTCAAGAACAAAAAAGGTTTATCTGGAACTAACCCTGCCTGTGCAGCTAATGGAAAAAATACACCCCTGAAATTAATCTGTGCACAACATGAAACTTTGAAAAATGCACAAAAGTGCATTTTTCAAAGTTTTCGCAAATTACCATGAGGTTCAACCTCATGTTAATTTGCTCCCCCTAATTGCGAAATCACTATTTTTAAAACTTTCATGCATTGCATTTAAGGAATCGCAAAATACGATTCCTTAAATGCAATCACAATTTGAGAACTCGCAAATATTTGCGAATTCTCAAATTGCGAGGGCCTTCACCCTTGATGCATCCCAAAAGCTGATTTTGCGATCGCAAACGGCCGATTTTTGCGATTTGCACCGTTTGCGATCGCAAAAAGCTTTGATGCATGTGCCTAATAGTTGTATAAGGGAAGTGGTAGCTCCTTAGCACATGCCTAGCTATGAAGTAATTGAAAGTGGTGCATAGTTGAGTGGCTAGGGAACAATTCAAGATTGTGCCCTCCAATGAAATATGATGCAGGCGAAACAGATGGCCAAGGGAGTTCTTTTCATAAATTGCCTCTGGGGCAGTAGGAACATAGACTTTCTTTATTAGTGGTGGATGTGAGGCACCCACAAAATCGAACACTACTGGACCTGCGAAGAAACTCTGCCAGGAGTAAGGACTGCTGTGCTGCTACAAGGACTGCCACTCTGCTGGACTGCTGCTGTGGAAGAACTGCTTTTCTGCCATGCTGCCCTGTTGTCTGCTATCCTCTGTCCTGCTGAGGAAGAACTGGGCACTTGATTAAACTCAGAGTGATCTCCAAGGGCATGCTGGCTTGGCTCCTGTTTTAAGACTCAGAGATATCAAAGTCTTACCCACTGTTACTGTGTTTCTGCCATTGGAAGTGGCTCCAGCTGCATGCTCTAGTGGAATCGATGCATCCTCTGCTGTGTGAGACAGAATCACTGCATCGCCCTTATTTCAGGAACAGAACTGGTGCATCACACCTGGAAACTACCATCGCCTTTATAACAAGCACATCGCCACCTTTGAATGGAGAAAATCGATCCATTACCTTGACGGCAAGATCGACACCGACACATCGCTCGACTGCACCCCGGATCCCGCTGTTGAGACCAGGATCAAGGTACTTTTGTTCAGTGGACCTTGCATGGATCCTGCATTCAGCCCGCACTCGATTGTGGTCGGCCTGAACTCTTGACTTTGCCCCGGTCCAGCATGACTAGATAACCTGATAGGTGCTTATTGTTTCTGAGCTCTATTTTTCACTTTAATCTTTGAAAATTCATATCTTGACTTCTACTTATTGGATTTTTGTCGTTTTGGTCTTGTTTTATTTATAAAATCATATTCTATTTCTCCAAACTTGTGTGGAGTCTTTTTATGTTGTTTTTACTGTGTTACTGTTTGCTGTTTAGCACAAATACTTCCCCTATTGCCTCTTAAGTTAAGCATGCCAGCTCTGTGCCAAACTACCAGAGGGTGAGCACAGGTACATTTATGGTGTGTATCTGACTTACCCTGACTTGGAATGTGATTCCTGCTTGGACAGGATGGATACATCTGCCAACCAGAAACCCAATTTCTAGCAATCACCACGGAATTCTTTTTTTGCATCAGCTTTCCAGACAACTTACAGCGGTTGTAACTTGAAAAACCTTATTCATGAACTGACGAACCCCACCCTGGTACAAAATATCAGTAATGATGTCAACCCAGATGTGTCGCTTCATTTATGCACTAGTAGTTCTCTATCCAGAATTTTGGATGAGGCTCACCTTTCTACAAGCAGAGCACTCTTCCCAGCTGCAAAACCACAAGGAATAATTGGTACTCTGCAGAGCTGAACATTCTTCAGTTAGCATACGCAAAGCAGAAACAAGATGATGCAGACACTAATCTACTGAGCTTAGATCTGAATTGACAACCTTGGCTTACTCGTATAACCACTGTATTAAAGAAACAAAAATGTATACCTCTCTAAGGGCATTAAACATGCCCTCAATTTTGGATTGGAAATCTTCCATTTAATTTATTTATTGCAATCACTCCAAGCAACTCAGACAAGAGTACTGCCTTCCCAATGGCTTTGTGTAGATATTCAAGCTTTTTATATCAATAAGATCATCAGACTCAATCAATCAATCAGAGTACTTGTAAAGCACGCTACTTATCAGTGAGGGTCTCAAGGCGCTGAGGGAAGGGGGTGCCGCTACTGCTCGAAGAGTCAGGTCGTGAGGAGTCTTCTGAAGGCTAGTAGGTCTTGGGTCTGCCGTGCGTGGGTAGGGAGGGTGTTCCAGTTCTTGGCGTCGAGGTAGTAGAAGGATCTGCTGCCGGAGTTTGTACGTTGGATGCTGGGGACTTCGGCGAGGGCGAGGCTGGCGGAGCGGAGCTGGCGGGTCAGGGTGTAGAAGTTGAGTCTGATGTTCAGGTAGGCTGGTCCGGCGTTGTGGAGTGCTTTGTGTGCGTGGGTGAGGAGCTTGGAGGTGATCCTCTTGTCGACGGGGAGCCAGTCTAGGTCTCGCAGGTGGGGGGTGATGTGGCTGCGGCGGGGACGTTGATGATTAGTCGGGCGGAGGCAATTTGGATGCGTTGTAGTCGTCGTAGGTGTTTGGCTGAGATTTCTGCGGAGAGTGTGTTGCCATAGTCCAGTCTGCTGCTGAAGAGGGCATGTGTCACCGTTCTTCTTGTTTCGGTCGGGATCCACTTGTAGATCCTGCGGATATTGTAGCAGGAGGAGGAGATGGCGTTGACCTGTTTAGACATGGAGAGGGAGGAGTTGAGGATGAATCCTAGGTTGCGTGCATGGTCGGTGGGTGTCGGTGCTGCTCCCAGTGTGGTCGGCCACCAGGAGTCATCCGAGGCTGAGGGGGTGGGCCCGAGGATGAGTACCTCCGTCTTGTCTGAGTTTAGCTTCAGACGGCTGTTCTGCATCCAGTCGGTGACGGCCTCTATTCCCTCGTGGAGGTTGGTTTTGGCGGTGTGCGGGTCCTTGGTGAGGGAGAGGATGAGCTGGGTGTCGTCGGCGTAGGAGATGATGTTGAGGTCATGTTAGCGGGCCACTTGTGCGAGAGGGCCATTTAGATGTTGAACAGTGTTGGGCTGAGGGATGAGCCCTGTGGGACGCCGCAGATGATGTCGGTGGCCTCGGATCGGAAGGGCGGCAGGTGGACGCTCTGGGTTCTGCCGGGGAGGAAGGACATGGTCCATTCAAGGGCCTTCTCTTGGATTCCGGCTTCTAGGAGGTGTGTCTTTAGAGTGCGATGGCAGACCGCGTCGAAGGTGGCTGACAGGTCCAGGAGGATGAGGGCTGAGGTTTGACCGTTGTCTAGTTGGCGCCTGATGTCGTCTGTGGCGGCAATGAGGGCTGTCTTGGTGCCGTGGTTTCGTCTGACTCTGGACTGGGACGGGTCCAAGATGTTGTTGTCTTCCAGGTGGCAGGCCAGTTGCATGTTGACAATTTTCTCGATGACCTTTGCCGGGAACGGGAGCAGGGAGATGGGCCGGAAGTTCTTGAGGTCCTTGGGGTCCGCCTTGGACTTCTTGTGGAGGGCGGTGATTTCGGTGTGTTTCCAGCATTCCGGGAATGTCGCAGTTTCGAAGGAGATGTTGATGACATTCCGTAGTTGGGGTGCAATGGCAGCGTCTGCTTTGTTGAATACGTGGTGTGGGCACGGTTCTGACAGAGATCCTGAGTGGATGGAGTTCATGACCTTGCATGTCTCGTCGTCATTGACGTTGGACCAGGAGGTCAGGCGTTTGGCGCTGGTGGTGTTCACAACAAGGGAGGTGGGGTCTGGCATAGTTGGGGTGGTCATGGTGTTGAAGCTGTCATGGATGTCAGCCATCTTGCGGTGGAAGAAGATGGCCAGTGAGTTGCACAATTCTTGTGAGGGCGGTATGTCGTTGGCGCTGGGTTGGAGAGTTCCTTTACGATGCTGAAGAGCTCTTTGCGGTCATATGCGTTGTTATCCAGGCCGTCTTTGAAGGAGGATCTCTTGGCTAATCTGATGAGGTAGTGATGTCTGGGGGTGGCGTCCTTGTGGGCTGGGTGGTTGTCCGGAGTGCGTTCGTGGAGCCATATCTTCTCCAGTTTCCGGCAGGCACATTCAGAGGTCTGCAGCTCGTCGGAGAACCAGGTTGCTCTCTTGCTGGCGTGGTTGTTGGAGGGTTTCCTGAGTGGGGCGAGGGTGGTGGCACAGTCGTCGATCCACAGTCTGAGGTTGCGGGCTGTGGCGTCAGGGTTGATGGGGTCGCTGGGTGGGTTCTGGGCGAGGGTGGTGATCAGCTGGTCTTTGGTGACTTTGCTCCAGCAGCGGCGAGGCAGCTGT
The DNA here is from genome assembly GCF_964263255.1 of Lissotriton vulgaris. Lineage (NCBI taxonomy): Eukaryota > Metazoa > Chordata > Amphibia > Caudata > Salamandridae > Lissotriton > Lissotriton vulgaris. The sequence goes on from NC_141697.1 coordinate 461,059,115, forward strand.
TGGGTGCGGTGGTGCATGGTTGGTTTGTTGAAGGTGAAATGGATGCAGCGGTGGTCGGTCCAGTGGAGTTCGGTAGGGTGGTCGAAGGCGACGTGGGTGCCTGTGGAGAAGATTGTGTCCAGTGTGTGGCCAGCGGTGTGGGTGGGTGCGGTGATGAGTTGTCTGAGGCCGGGGCTGATGTGTCGAGCAGATCTCAAAGCTCGACGGCGTGTTTGCGTGCAGAGTGGGTGTTGAGGAGTATGCAGCGTAGGTGTTTGGGTCCGGTCCTTGGAGGTTTGGTGGTTCTGTCACAGGTGAAGCTGCAGGTGTGGCAGGTGAAAGGTCCGTGAGTCCGTTTCGGTGTGGCTTGGAAGCAGGTGTGGTTTCGGCCGGCGTTGAGTGCGTGGAGGGTGCTGGCGTCGTAGTGGAGTCTGGTGATGTGGCGTTCAAGGGTCCAGGGGTTCTGCCGCTAAGCGCGGTCCAGGCGCGGATGGGCACAGATGGGCTTGCCTGTGGCGTGCTTTGGCACGCCAGCGGTGCACCCGCTGCGTGCGTCCGCTGCGCGACTGCTGCGCGGTCTCCATAAGAGGTGGGTAGGGAGGAGCAGCTGGGAGGCGGGAGCAGGAGGGCCAATGGGTGTCAGGGGGCGGGGCTGCAGGGACGCAGCGGCGGGAACGAGGGAGCGGGAGACGTGGCAGCAGGAGCAACGAGGCAGCTGGCGGCTGTGTGGTGGCGTGGGGAGCGGCCTGCCTGCGAGCAGGGTCAAAGGTCGCTCCTACACCACTGCGCAGCCCCCTTAAGAGGTAGAGAGGGAGGGAAGAGCAGCTGGGAGGTGGAAGCGGGGTGGCCAATGGGTGTCAGGGGGATGGGGCCGCAGGGACGCAGCAGCGGGAACGATGGAGCGGGAGACGGCGGCGGCAGGAGCAACGAGGCAGCTGACAGCTGTGTGTTGGCATGGGAAGTGACCTGCCTGCGAGCAGGGTCAAAGGTCACTCCTACGCTACTGCGCAGCCCCCTTAAGAGGTAGAAAGGGAGGGAAGAGCAGCTGGGAGGTGGAAGCGGGGTGGCCAATGGGTGTCAGGGGGACGGGGCCGCAGGGACACAGCAGCGGGAACGATGGAGCGGGAGACGGCGGCGGCAGGAGCAACGAGGCAGCTGACAGCTGTGTGTTGGCATGGGAAGTGACCTGCCTGCGAGCAGGGTCAAAGGTCACTCCTACGCTACTGCGCAGCCCCCTTAAGAGGTAGAAAGGGAGGGAGGAGTAGCTGGGAGGTGGGAGCAGGGTGGCCAATGGGTGTCAGGGGGACGGGGCCGCAGGGACGCAGCAGCGGGAACGATGGAGCGGGAGACGGCGGCGGCAGGAGCAACGAGGCAGCTGGCAGCTGTGTGTTGGCATGGGAAGTGACCTGCCTGCGAGCAGGGTCAAAGGTCACTCCTACGCTACTGCGCAGCCCCCTTAAGAGGTAGAAAGGGAGGGAGGAGTAGCTGGGAGGTGGGAGCAGGGTGGCCAACGGGTGTCAGGGGGGCGGGGCCACAGGGACGCAGCAGCAGGAATGAGGGAGCAGGAGACGGCGGCGGTAGGAGCAACGAGGCAGCTGGCGGCTGTGTGGTGGCGTGGGGAGGACCTTCCTGCAAGCAGGGTCAAAGGTTGCAGCAACGAGGCAGCTGGCGGCTGTGTGGTGGCGTGGGGAGCGACCTAGTTACTGCTATTGGCCTTATAACCTTACTAGCAATTCCCCATATATTATCAGTTACATCTTTGGTGTCTTCATTGAGTCCAAATTGACAGTGAACTCCCAGGTTGCAGGAGTAGCTTGTACCTGATGTACCTTACTCTGCAGCCTAAATATAATTCCACCACATCTTGACAGGTGACTTCACATTCCTGCTGTGAACAATCTCACTCTATCAAGACTTGACTATGCAAACTCAATAAATCTGCCTGCTCCACAACAACATCCCCAACTTGTCTGGAATTCAGCATCCTCAGTGGACCCTGCCTCCCTCAAATGGGCTCTCCTACTCCCAACTTGAGGTCCTTCAAATGGCTGCCCATCTATTGAAGAAACTTCCTCAAATCACTGACTATTTTCCACAAGGTGGGAAAATAGTAAAAGGATAAATGTTACATTTTAAAAAGTAGGGTGGACTGCCCACAGAAAGCAGTGCATAAGATGCAGATATTCCATTGTAAGTGCCAACAAATATGGCAACCCAACTAGATGATAGCGACGGGTACTCCTGGAACTACTTGATCCTCAACAAGGGCTCTACAAAGGTATGGGGAATGGACCACTGAGATTCACTCGAGTTACACACTGATTTATTGTTGTAATGGGGGCATGCACTTTTTTGGGGGCACATGTTCTCACACAAACTTTGCAGCTGTAGTAGTGATCCCAATGAGTGTAAACCCAGGAAAGCTAAATTGTTCAACCGCTATCCCTTAACAGGAGGGGTCTCAACTCCCCCATATAAAAGCAGGACTCATATAAAGAGTTTTGGAAATTTGGCCAGTTCAGGATGAGGCACAGGCCATACCAGCTTGAATTCTGAGTGTCTACAGACTTGAAAACTGTACAAGTTACAATCTTACACAATGACGACCTTAGAGCTATCGCAGATAAAGTAAAAAAGGACCCTGACGGGAGATTCCTTTCTGACACCCTGGAAATACAGTTAAATAATTAAATATTTTTTATAACATATGTACCTTGAAAGATTGATTTATTGTCAGGTTCCTGAGAGGTGTGATACAGGGCCAAGAGACAAACTATCGGTAGCGGCCCAAGCAGGTAAGCACGGTGAGGCGAGGGCGGGGCGGGGTGGGAATGGTGGAAGTTGACATAGACAGGATGGGAATGTAAAATAAATAAAACCACTTACCTTGCACTCCCGAATATCCAAGTCAGCGATGAGGCGAGCAAAACGTTAGTGGTTTTATCTATTTATTTATTTTAGATTCCCTATCCCGTCATTTGTGACTTGCACACCACCACCCTAGCCACACCCCCTTCCCTCCCCACTGCCTCACCACGATTACCTGTACGGGCCGGCACTGCAAACTATACTGAGGCTTTAAGCTCAATAGGAAAATAAATACATAACTTAGATGAAAACCCAGGATCTTAGCCTAATCACTAATGAGAATACGAAGAAGGCCATTTTTTTCTTGTTTTATGTCACCTATATAATGGGAAGCTAAAAAAACATAGGGGCCAAATCCCGGGAATTTCTACACTAGGAAATTGATGCCAGCGCTCTCCCTGGAATAGCAAGATTATTTGGATAACCCTCTAGAGGCCTGCAGGAGATTTTACTAGCCATTCTGGAAAGCAACCCAACAAGTTACCAGTACCCAATGGATTTACGTCTACATTTTACATAATGATTACTGTTAACCTAAATAGACCAATGAACACACTGTTAAATTTGATTCCTCGAGTAGGGACTGTAATCCCTTCAATATAGGAAGCTGAAATAGCCCTGATACTGAAACCAGTTAAGGATGGCAAAGATTGCACATCATATAGGCCCAAAGTAACGCTTAACATTGATGCAAAGATCTTTACCAAGGTACTTTTTAAATAGGCGGAACAATGTCCTCTTGCAGCTCAATGAGCCAGATCAAGTGGGATTTGTGTAAGGCAGGCAAGGAAACAACATTATAAGAAAATATAGCCCAACTAGTTAAGAAAGCCCTAAGGAAAAGATTCTCTGCTGTGTTAAAGTCCTATGGTGCTGAGAAAATGTTTGATATGATAAGGTGAGAGTTTCTGATGGCCACTTTAATAGCTAACCTCGACTGAAGGAATAGATATTGGCAAATCACCACAACTTCATTGCCAAAATCAGAGTTAATAGTATTTTTTCCGAAATCTTTGTCATCCATTTCTGAATCAACTGCAGAACGTTCATTACAAAGCTGGAAAATAAATAGATTTTCATGGAGGAAGAACAATCAGAAAGAACTCTTTCGGATGGCCCTTGGCTTCTGAGAAAATTGCAAATCTTTACTCTCAGATATCAATATAACTGACCAGGATACTTGAGACCAACCAAACCTAAACAGATAAGTCACCACATTCCTGACCCATGTACATCCACCCATCCTACTCTTGAGTTCACCCTTGCATTCATGAGAGATCAATTTGATAAATGGAGAAAAAGTGAATACCATACCCTGCTGGACATGTATGCTGTATACTTTGAAAGCTGTAAATGAGATTTCTGAATAGCTGAATGGGAAGGAATGCAATGCACAAAAATTGGACACTGGACCCTTCACCCAGGTCACAAAAATACGGCGACTGCCCCCTCACACTCTTAAACCTCACACCTAATCAGCCATTTGTTTGCCCTAGAAAGGATTATCTCAGCAACTGAGATCACATGGGGGCTGCAGGTATTTTATGTGCTGCCAATATTCCATATTAGAAGAGTTGAGGAAGCAGCATGGTTGGCACTTTCAAAAAAGAGGTATTACTATTTTGGGTAGAGAAATATAAGAGAGAGAGTAGAGGGATCTCTAACAGGATATACCCCAATGTTTTAAGGACATCTTACATTGAAGCTAGTCTTTCACTGATAACTAACAATGCCTTGCCTTGGTAAGAACAACCCAAAAATCATAAGAAATGTTGATGAGAGAGGGCGATGATCTGCCTCATGAGAACAAAGCATCATGATGCAGGCATTGTACCTTGGGAGGGTGGAAAGGAAATTAATTAGGTTGTGTTGGGGGTTGTCTTTTAAGTATTCTTGGAATACAGGGTCCTTTTTCCAGGTAATTTCTATAGGATCAGGGTGTTTTTATCTAGGAGATTCTCATGTACAGTTTTGCGATGAAAATTGACCACGTGGTGGTGGTATCCTGCCCATTGTATGTTATGTTTATGATGTGTATATTGTTGAATTGTAAATAAACACATTCATAAGACCACACCCATTTTCCCAATGTGATTATTTGTGTAGATATGCAGCTATATTAACCCCTTGGCTGCGGCGGCAATTCCGTTGCAGCGCTAGGGGGGAGGGGGGCTGCACGGTGCTCACATGCTCGTGACGGAACCGCTCGGTCACGAGCCTCGGGTGGGCTGTGCTTGTGACGGAGCGGTTCCGTCACGGCCCCGCCCACTCAAGAGAACGCGCCGCGCAGGCACGTAATCAATGCTGCGCAGGCGCGGCGAGCGGACCGTGATGGAACCGCTCCGTGACCAGCACAGCCCACCCATGGCTCGTGACGGGTCGGTTCCGTCACGAGCATGGGAGGGGTTAAAATAGAATTGACAGTGTCATGGACTACATCATTTAAAACAATTTTCACTCTGGGGGAGAACACTTCACATGTATAAGACAACCCATGAAAAGATAAAAAGGGCTTTATTTCTAGAACGTGTAGCTGCAGAAATTAGCAACATGTTATGTACATGCTAAGCCTCAGGAAAATAGAGGATTCTAATGAGAGATTGCTAAAATGAACTATGTTGAGGTGTTTCAAAGCCATCAACACAGATTATGGATAGGTTTAATCAAGACAGCACAGATGAAATGAAAATAAAAGTAGATTATCTCATTGGAAATTGATTATTATATACTGCTAAAATGAAGAATGAAAAAAGAGATGACAAATGTAAGAAATGTCTCTGTCAAAACCAATTGGGCCTGTTAGACCTGGCACCATTAGTGTGCGTCTCCCTTCCATTTTTTTGCTGTTGCCTCCTGTATTTTTGCTATGTGTTTTGCTGGTCTAGATGCTTTGGGCACTTTGGCACTGCTATTCAGTGCCAAAGTGCAAGTGCTCCCTATTGTAAAGTGTTGTATTGGATTAGGGACTCCATGATTGGCTTATTTGATTTACTTGTCAGACCCTAGTACAGTGCACCCTGTGTTCCCAGGCCCTGTAAATCAAATGCTGCTGGTCAGCTTGCAGCACTGGTTGTGCCACCCACAGAAGCAGCTTGTAAAGTGTGGCTCAGGCCTGGCATTGCAGAACCTGTGTGCAACCTGGGGCTGCCATGTCGACTTGGCAAGTGCACCCACTTGCCAGTCCCTAAACCTTCCCTTTTCTACATGTTAGTCACCCCTAAGGTAGGCCCAAGGTATCCCCATGGGGAGGGTGCATTGTAGGTAAAAGGTAGGGCATGCCCTTATGTGTGTGGCATGTCCTGATAGTAAATTACAGCCAGAAGTTTTCACTATTGCAAGGCTCCCTGTTCCTATAGGCCAGAATGGGCATTTTGATTATAACATCTTATAATCCTATCTGACTCAGGGAACTAGGTAGAAATTAGAGTTTATTATGTCTGAGCTCAGAATGTTAAAATACATCTTTTAGTGAAGGTTGTTTTTACATTTTGTGTTTGAAAATACCACTTTTAGAAAGTAGGTATTTTCTTGCCTAACCATCCAGCCTGCCTCTGCTAGGTTTGTGTATTTCATGTCTGGTTTGTGAGTGACAGGGGCTGGGGTGGCTCCAGGAGCCTGGGGGAGTCAGCACTAGGTTGAATAGACCTATCTGCATTTGGAGTGGTGGGAGGAGTAGCACCTGGGCCTGAATAGGGCTGTGCCTGCCTTACACAATGCTGGTGCCACCTCCTGTGGTGTGTCTGATGACTCTGGCCCACACTGACAGAGAAAGAAGTTGTGCACTGGCAGGGTGCACCCAGAACTGGTTTGGACTAGGTACAGACACCCTTTGCCTTCAGAGGACAAAGGATTTGTGTGTATAAAAGGGGGACCCAGACCCCAGAACTTTCGATCACTGGGAATCAAGATGACCCTTTGCCAAGGAGAAGAACCTAGGAAGCTGAAGGAGGAGACTGCCCCTGTGCTGTGCTGTTGGGGTTGGCCTGGAGTGGTTACTTTATTGCCAAGGAAAGGAGAAAAGTAACTTTGTGTGTACTTTTGCAATCTTAAAGAAGAATCTCCAATGGCTTGAATTGTGCTTGCCTCCTGCCTTGAAGTCTCAGGGATACAATACTTCACCACCAGCTCCCCTGAATTGTCTTGCGGGGAATTCTGCCTGCAGAGAGGTGCCTACTGCTGTTTGGGCCCTCTGAGAAGACTGCGTGCTGCTGGGAGCTGGAAGCGTGACGCAACAAGGAGAAGCATGTCGCCGCCGCAGCAGTTGCTGTCGCACTGCAGAAGAAGCGTGCTGCCGCCGCAGCTGTTCACCGTCAAATCATCGGCGAAGCGTTTTGCATCCCCGGATGAGCGTGTCACCGCCGCAGAGGTCGCCCTGCATCACCAGAGAAGCGTGTCGCAGGGCCTCTCGTGGCTCAGAAGTTAGTAAGTTCACCACATGGCCATCGGGTGTGCATGCATCGCATCAAACATTGTCACATCGCATCAAGACGCCATTTTGTCGCATTGCACCGGATTGTCACATCGCATCGAGGCGCCATCTTATCGCATCGTCACCGGGCCGCAGTAAGAAACAACGCATTAATTCCCCACACAATAAGGAAGCGAGCCTCAACTCCCCTGCGCAGCAGTAAGGAACCGACGCATCCACTCCCCTCAGTGTAAGGAACAGTGCATCAACTTCCCTGCGACCGTTTTTTTTTTTTTGCGTGACGCATCTAAGGTTCTTTGAGAGTAAATTGTCGCATTTACCATCTACATTGAATTAAGCTATTTTCTACCATTTTAAAGTCTATTTTTGAATACAGTGTGGATTTTCATTGTTTGGTCTTGTGTTATGCCTAGTGGGGATTACGTATTTTTCTAAACTGGTGTAGTGTCCATTTGTAGTGTTTTCGCTGTATTACTGTATGTGTTCACAAATGCTTTTCACACTGCCTCTGAGATAAGCCTGTCTGCTCATGCCAAGCTACCACGGGTGAGATGGGGTTATTTTAGAAGTGTAGCCCCTTAGCCTGATGACTAGAAGCCAGGGTCCCTATTTGGCCAACGTTACCTACCTCTGCCAACTAGAGACCCCCGTTTCTAACAGGGCCTTTCTGACGGCATATACCTGTGATGTGGTCTGTGCTGTCCTATTAAGTATCAATGCATAATAAAATTATTAATTTTTTAGTTTAGGTGAGAATTATTATTTTTTTTAAATATAATTAAATCAATTAAAGATTCAATTCAAAATTAAGTTCTAATGTGTGGTAGCAAGTCATTCCAAGCTTTAGGAGTAATGTAGGAGAAGGCTTGATCTCCAGATTTGGTTTTCCGTATGCGTGGGATTTGTGCGAGTAGGAATCTGGACAAACAGTGGTGTTTGGAAGGTTTGTGAAAGCAAATGCGATTGCTGAGATATTCTGGTCCAGTGCTATTAAGTTTCTTGAAAGTATGGGTCTGGAGTTTGAATTGTGCTTGTTTGTGAATGGGGAGCCAGTGGAGCTCCTTCAGGAGTGGTGTGATGTGAGAGGGGCATGGGAGGTTAAAAATCGGTGTGAGTTGTTTGTTGATCCCGGCATACAGGGAGTTCCCATTGTCCAGCTTTCTTGTGAAATGATTTTTTTTTTAAATTGATTGGTTAACTGGCTTATTAAGTGTATCTTATGAATACATATATTAGCGAGTAATGTTTAAATATTTAAATATATGTATCAGTGTTTCACTTTGTGTATAAGTGGCTGCATGGGTTGGTGAGTAGCTACATGTGTGTGTATATGGGTTATTAGATGTTTTTTTAGTATCAGTATGAGTGTCTGTATGGTTTGGTGGGGGGTATTACTTAGCACATAGATGCATCAATGACTGACTCACTGTTTGTATGTGTTTTGAAGACAGCATATGTGCAGGACTGTATGGGTGGATGAGTGTGTATATGTGTGTGTTAGTGAGTGAATGACTGTCTCACTAGTGTCTTTATCAGTAACGACATATGTTTTAATCTAGTATATGTGAGTATTGATGTATATAAGTGAGTATATGTGAGAGTGAGAGATTGTAAGAGTTCCTGTTTAAATAAGTATGTGTTTCTATAAGTGATTGTTTAAGAGAGTAAGTATGTGTAAATTTCCTTAGAAGTAAGGTGGTAGTGTGTGTATAGTTGTATATGCAAATAATTGGATGTTCAATAGTTTATTTGCATGTGTGAGTATGTGTGTGAGTAACTTTTGGATGACTGTCGGTGTGTAACAGGATGTATAGGTGTATCACTACATATGATGAGTGAGTATATGTATGAGTGACAATATAGAACTGTTGGTGAATGAGTGGATGTGTATATAGATGGTGGAATTACTGAATTGGTTGTTGTAACTGGTATGGGTATCTCCATTTTTTTGAAAATGTTAGTTTCTATTTTTGAATATGTGTTTCAAAGGTTACATTACACTGAAAGAAGGTCTGTCACTCTGTCACTGCATGGGTGATGTCACTGACCATGTCATGAGTGATGTAATATGTGACGTCATTAGCAGTGCATTGCAGGCACACAAGTTATAGTGAGTCCAACTAACTATAACGTGGGAATTCCAATGGTTTTATGTCAGTAAAATTTCCAGCTAACTATAACTGGTGTGAAACCTATGGTTTTTTCAGTGAATTTCAAAGATTTTTTAAATGCTAATTCCTAACTATAACTGGTGTGAAACCTATGGTTTTTTCAGTGAATTCATAGGTATTTTAAATGCTAATTCCTAACTATATATAGGGCCTCAAACCTATGTTTTTTTCAGTGAATTTCAAAGGTTTTTTAATAGCTAATTTCTACAGCTATGAAATTTTATATTTTTTATAATGAATCCTATATTGTATATTTATGTAATACTATTTTTTTATGTATATTGTTCATGGTTTTTTTTTTGCCCTGGAGCGCTCCCGGTGTGCGTACCGGTGAGCGCACTGGTATGCGCAGTCATGTGGCGCGCCCCGGTGCGCGTACCGGTGAGCGTCCCATTAGCGCTATTGCCGTGAACGAAAACATCATCGTGACGTATCGTGTAGCCGCGTCTGCGTGATAAGCGCGGCGTGAGCGCACCCGGAAGCACTCGAGCGCATACGATCACGCTACGTAAGCACCCCCGGGCGCGCCCCGGCGCGTAGCGTAAGTGCGTTGGGTCATGTGACCTGAAAATAACACTTTTCATTGGTTCAGGACAGTTTTGGTTTCCAAATGATAAAGCCAGTGTCATGTGACCTGAAAATAACACTTTTCATTGGTTCATGACAGTTTTGTTTTCCAAAAGATGAAAGCCCCCACCTTTTTTCCTCAGTCTCACTTTTTACTTTGACTGAGGAAGACCTGGTTGCAGACCTATTTGTACTGAGAAATGGCTACAGTAGCAGCAGCAGCAGGAGCATCTCAACCACCACCACCACCACCACAAGGACCACCACAACACCACAGTGGTGGAGAAGAAGAAGAGGAGGAGGAGGAGAGGCGGTACCTGCCTGAAGATACTACCACCTATAAGCCAAAGGAGCACATTGTCTGGGAGTTTTTTTTAAATCCCAAGGGGCCTCAAGAAAGTTAATGCGCCAAAGGTTACTTGTCTGATCTGTGGCACTGTACTTTCCAGGGGGAACCCTGCCAAAAAGTATTCTTTTGGCAACAACACCATGATTCGCCACATGCAATGACGGCACCCAAACAACTATGCTGCGGCAGAGGTCAGAGAACTGACCAGAAACCCTCCTCAATCTTCACCCAGCACATCTCAAAGTAAGCAACCCACTCCATCGGGTCCAGAGACAAGTGAGATGGTCCCAAACATCCAAACCCAGTTTGGAGATTTCAAAATTGTTTGCAAATTTTGTGGAAGGACAATTTGCTATGGAGAGCAAAGTATTAAACTGATTAACCACGCCCCTTTTTACACCTCTCTGCAACGCAGCCCCCGTGCATGTTTGAAGAGGGGAAACTAATTCCCCTTGCATACTGGGGGCCCCTGGGGGCCAACTAACCCACCAGGAGCCTCCAGTATGTGCCAGGGGGCTGCATTGCAGAGAGGTGTAATGAGGCCACACCCTTTTTTACACCTCTCTGCAACGCAGCCCCCATGCATGTTTGAAGAGGGGGAACTAATTCCCCTTGCATACTAGGGGTCCCTGGGGGCCAACTAGCCCACCTGGAACCTCCAGTGTAATGAGGCTATGCCCGTTTTTACACCTCTCTGCAACGCAGGCCACTGGCGCGTTTGCAGAGGGGGGACTAATTCCCCTTGCATACTGGGGGTCCCTGGGTCATATCTGCCCAAACACCGATATTCCGAACGATTGAAAATGACTTTTCTTGACAAACATTCGGATTTGGATTATCAAGTCCTATACTTTGGAATTTTTGAAATACTGACTTTGAGGATGCTATAGATTACTCAAGTCTGCCCGAATTGTGTGGGTAAAATTGATACCTAGTCACTTTGAATAAGAATGTACTTACGTCTTGTCTAACATTTGGAAGAAATATCTAGTTATATGACAACAGGATACGGACATAACTTGAAGGAAATAAGAACGCCCTGAAGAAGTTCTGTTGTACAGAATGAAACGTTTCGGCTGGCTGTGGTACATAAACTTAAGGAAAATAAAAGCATTTGAATATACACCAAGATTCAGCGCTTCAATAAGTACTCTAAGTGATATGATTTGATTGGACTTATTGTGCAAGTGGTGCTGTGCCAAACTTTGGAATATTCTCCACTACTCTCTACTTCTTACTCTCTCCTACTCCACTACTCTCAAATACTCACTCTCTACTACTCATTCTCTACTACTCTACTACTCTCTACTCCTCTCTCTCTACTACTCACTCCCTACTACTCACTATATACTACTCTCTACTACTCACTCTCTACTACTCTCTCTACTACTCACTCTTTACTACTCACTCTATACTACTCACTCTCTACTACTCTCTCTCTACTACTCACTCTCTACTACTCACTCTACTACTCACTCTCTACTACTCTCTACTACTCACTCTCTACTACTCTCTCTCTACTAGTCTCTACTACTCACTCTACTACTCACGCTCTACTACTCTCTACTATGCTCTCTCTGCTACTCACTCTCTACTACTCTCTACTACTCACTCTCTACTACTCACTCTCTACTACTCACTCTTTACTACTCTCTACTACTCACTCTCTACTGCTCTCGACTACTCACTCTACTACTTATTCTCTACTACTCTCTACTACTTACTCTGTACTACTCACTCTCTACTACTCTCTACTACTCACTCTACTATTCACTCCACTACTCTCTACTACTCACTCTCTGCTACTCTCTCTACTGCTCTCTACTACTCACTCTCTACTCTCTATTACTCACCCTCTACTCTCTACCTCTCTCTACTTCTCTCTCTACTAGTCTCTACCTCTCTACCGCTACCTCTCTACCTCTACCTCTCTACCTCTACACCTCTACCTCTCTACCTCTCTCTACACGCACACATATACACATATATATATATGCATATATATGCATATGCATTATATATATGTATGTGTATGTATATATATATATATATTCACAGAAAAAACCATAGGTTATAGTGGATATATAGTTAGGAATTTGCATTTACAAAACCTTGAAAATTCAATGAAAAAACCATAGGTTATAGGCCATATATAGTTAGGAATTAGCATTTACAAAACCTTATTTTACTCGCATAAAACCATTGAAATTCCATATATAGTTAGAAGCGCTAACTATATATCGCGCACCCGCAATCCACTGCTGATGATGTCACATATTACATCATTCATGACATGGCCAGTGACATCACTGATGACATCACTGATGACATCTCAAATGACATCACTGATGACATCACTGATCACAACATCCAGTGATTGTATGTGTCTGTAAAGTTTAAATATGTTTCACATATTGAAGAATGAGTGGATGTATAAGTGTCTGGATGAAGAATTTAGTAGGTGCATGACTGACTGTATGAGTGAGTGATTAAATGTGTCTCACTGAGTACATGGGTTAGTGACTAAACTGTCTTAATTCGTGCATCAGTATGTTTGTTGTTGTGTAAGCTGCTGCATGTGTTGATCAGTAGCTATAAGAGTGGCCATATGGGTTATTGATTGGTTGCCCAAGTATTTGAATGGGAGGCTGAGTGTGTGTGTGGGTGGCTGGGAGGTGCGTGACTCTGTGCATAGATGTGTAAGCAGTTGATTCACTAGGAGTATGAGTTCAAGAGTGCATGTGGAAACAGCTATATGGGCGGTTGACTGTGCATGGGTGTGTTGGTGAGTGAATGGATTTCTCATTGCTACATGTGCAAGTAAGTACGTATGTAAAACACAATACATGTGAGAGTTGAGATATATAAATAACTGAACATAAGAGCCAGTGAATGTGTGAGTGGCTGTATCGATCACTGTGAGCTTGTATCAGGGATTATATAAGAGAGTAAATATGTGTTATTATATGTTTGAATAAGTAAGATGTGTATAACTGTATAGTTGAGGAAATGGAGGTGTGATTGATTCTTTGCATGACTGACTAGGTGTGTGAGTAACTCCATGGATGACTGACAGTCTGTGAGTGTCTGTTTATACTGAGTGTATGTAAGGTTATATTAGAGTCTGAAGAGGTTCATTGTATTATCACATGAGTGATGTGATCAGTGATGACAAATGAGATGTCATCAGTGATGTCATTTGAGTTGTCATCAGTGATGTCATCAGTGATGTCATTTGAGATGTCATCATTGATATCATTTGAGTTGTCATCAGTGATGTCATTTGAGATGTCATCAGTGATGTCATCAGTGATGTCACTGACCATGTCATGAATGATGTAATATGTGACATCATCAGCAGTGGATTGCGGGTGCGCGATATATAGTTAGCGCTTCTAACTATATATGGAATTTCAATGGTTTTATGCGAGTAAAATAAGGTTTTGTAAATGCTAATTCCTAACTATATATGGCCTATAACCTATGGTTTTTTCATTGAATTTTCAAGGTTTTGTAAATGCAAATTCCTAACTATATATCCACTATAACCTATGGTTTTTTCTGTGAATTTCATTGGTTTTTTAATAGCAAATATGAAAAGCTTTAAAATGTCAAGTACGTGATAGATAAAAACATTTTCGTATTTATGCACGCTGATGTGCTTTGAACGCTGCACCCCCCCCCCTCCCCTCTTTTGCCTTAGTAGTACTCTCTCTTTGCAGATACTGAAGGGTAGTTAACGCAGGCCTTTACCCCCGTTGTAATCCGTCGTGCCTCCTTGTCTCTCCATTTGATTGATTGTTGTCCAAGCATTTACTGTTTTAGAATTGGTTCTCTTTGGATCATTCTCTATTTACAAACAAGCACAAAGTCGCAATACTCTGTTTAGTCTTTGCAGATAGTGAAAAATCGTGTAAAAAAATAAAAGTAATCGAGCAAAATCAGTAGGCCACTAATTGGATCTCTTTTTGACCTCGCTAAAATAGAAATATTAGGAACAACCCTTCTTGAGAAATACGAAAATAGTGAGATGAACTGAGCTCCACACCATGAGGGCTGCAAGACAGCTCGGCTCCATCACCCATCCCGCACAAAATAACGACAAACCCTATGCAAATATTAAAAATATAGACAACACACCAGCAAAGAAACAGGGTAAAACATTTTATTAAAAAACTATTTACATAACGTTGGTTTATAAGATGATGTCAGTAGTGGACCGATGTGTGAATAGATCGAAAACAGCACAAGGCTCCAAGATCCGGATAGCAAGCTCCTGGATGTTGGGTGCCATAGTTTAGAGTTCTGAATTTCAGCCTTTTTCAATGCCTGTGCTTTGTTGAATCAAAATGGCGGCTTGACACAAAGCTGACTCAAGCGTTGTTACTGATGCTATGCAGACCAAAACTGGTTTTCAGTTTGTACATTTTTCTAGATTTTTCAATCCAAGTTTGGTTGACTTTGTAGAACGATGGCTTCAGATTTTCAACATACGGTGTGGTGGCGCTGACTGGGAGGGGGCGCTTCGCTCCTGCCCCCTCCCCAAGTAAGATTTTCATACGTGAAAGTACGTTAATGGTTTTGGTCCCTGAGATGCTTCGATGTCACTACCATTCTCAAATAGCATAAGTTCTGGATGTTGGGTGCCATAGTTAAGAGTTCTGAGCAGTGCTTGTAACACTGTCTGAAGCTTATTTCCACCTACTGCAGCTTCACTATTCTCAAAGTAAGTGAGTGTCGTTTGTGGACCTGACTGCATTAGAAAACAATGTGATATGTTACCTTCCTAAACAGCTTGACGGAGGCCCCTGAGGGGCGGTGTGATGGCCATGGACTCGGAGAAGACGCTTGGCTCCGACACCCTCCCCAAGTCTTATAGCACTGGTGTAGCCTGAGATCGCCCCCGACATAGGCGGCCGGCTCCCGGGGTCCGGCGGAACTTTTTGCCTTTTGATGACTCTTCAATTCTGGACCTTGTCCCACAATCCGTTTGACCTGAAGACAAGCTGTAGTGGGGCGCCCCTTTATCGTTTTAGTTGCCATTCCGCCCGCTTTTGCTACACTGTGCCTCTTCCGCCATTTAGCTGTTTACCGCCCGCTCTTGCGACTACAGCGTCTCGCTCACCATGTAGTTGAGATGCGCCCGCTCTTGCGGTGCAGCGATAGGCGGCTGCCACAGGACTCTCAAAATGGCGGCCGGCTCTTCGGTTTTGGGCCTGGTCCACTAAAATGGCCCTGGGACACCTTGGAACTCGGACGCTTGTCTGCTAGGGCTTGGGTCCCATTCTCGAAAAGCGTCCCCTCAGCCGTGAAGATTCTACAAAAGTCTTGGGGGCCTCCGACTCCCGCAGGCTTCTGGTGGGGAGCGGCTGCCATGATTGCTCGTGGAATGGCCACGACGGAGCTACGAGATGGTAGTGGTCTCATGCTGACGCCAGCTTTAGTCTGAAACATCCAGAAACACTGTAGACTACCAATTCGATCAGTTCCGGTAGCGCCCCAACATGACCCGGAAGAGAAGAACTTGCCCTCCCCTCTTTGACTGATGGTTCTTGTTGCCTGTCCCCTCTGTTGTCATTTAACAGAACTTTTTGGACTGCTGAAAGGGGTTGTGTTCTGAACGCTGGTTGGTGGAGACATTTAGACTATATTCTTGACCTACGTTGTCGCGTAATGCGTTTTATGACACGCCGCGTTAGCGCACCCGGAAGTGATCCGAGGCGCAGCGCGCAGCGCGTAACGTAAGCATAACAGGTCATGTGACTTGTTAATAAAACTTTTCATTGGTTCATTTTACTTTTGTTAATTTAATGATGAAAAGCTTGGTCATATGACCTAAAAATTACGCTTTTTATTATTTTCGAACAATATTTTTTTTTCAAACATATGTTATAATATTCCAGGCTAATGTACTTTCCCGGAAAATTTACAACTGTCTTGCAAGTAAAATATATTCCTTTTTCGAGAAAAAGGGCGTTTCTTCCTTCCATGACGGAGCCGTTGAGTAAAAGAGATTCGGCCTGCTGTCTTAGTCGCCGATACGCCTGATTATCAGATTCTTATCGATCACTTTATGTTGCAGACATGAAAAACACAACTGCCCTTGACCATTTATCTTTACTGCGTTCCTACATATTATACCTTTTATCCGTCATGTAATTGGACTGCTTTATTTCACTTGCCTTTTACTGATTCGAAAACAGTCACTAAAAGTAAAAACTTTACAAATGAAAATACTACTACCGTGTTTTGTTTTAAAAACCTTTATTGTGAAAATGTCAGTATACAAATACGGGCCTATAACCACGTGGGCCGGCCACGGAGCAAACTGAAATCGTATATGATGAGGAGACATTTACACTGTAGAAGAACGTAACGAGCGGGCCATTAGGTGACAAGAACAAAGGTGTCTAACAGTTGCGGAATCGGTGGACGTACATTTTGTAATTAAAATACGACAGGGCCACTTACAATAACATTTTCTAGATATACATTTGCGGGCAAAGAGTTACGAGTCCCATTTATACCGGCGCCATTTTGGGCGAGGCCGGGCAGGTCCAAGATATAGTCAAAATGTCTCCACCAACCATCGGCCAGACCAGAACCCCTTTCGGCCCTTTATGCTACAAGATGGTGTCTTCCATTCAGAAAATATTGGTGGCAGCATTTTGAAAGGAAACAGAAACAGCCGTTCTCCTAGTGAGTTTCACATTGTTACATTTAGGAAGAATGTTGAAGAGTAGTATGTGGAAAATCTGAAGCCATTTTTCTACAAACTCTCAATCAGACTTGGATTGAAAAAAAAAACCTGAAGAATGTACAAACTGAAAACCAATTTTTGTCTGTATAGCACCAACAGTAACGCTTGAGTCAGCTTTGTGTCAAGCCGCCATTTTCATTCAATCAATAGCGTCCCCCTGCACACATTCAGGGACCTGGTCGGGTCTTCAGATGAAACGCATTGTAGGAAAAGAAGCAGAAAGGAAAAGGAAAAAAGTTCCGCCGGACCTAGTGAAGCTGCAGCAGGTGCAAATAAGCTTCAGACAGTCTTACAAGCACTGCTCAGAACTCTCAACTGAGGCACTCAACATCCAGGACTTGCCATTCGGATCTTGGCGCCTTGTATTTTTGTTTTGTTTTTGATGGAGGGGAAACAACAAAAAACAGGCATTGAAAAAGGCTCAACAGTGCAGGGCGCCTTGTGCTGGTTCCGACCTATTCACACATCGGTCCACTACTGACATCACCTCATAAACCAACGGGGCACCCCACGCCGACTTTCGGCGCAGCATTGTAGGATGGCCACACCAGTGCGGCAATTTGCTGGACACCACCTCGGTGCCATCCAGATCTCGGCGCGTTCATTCAATCAATAGCGTCCCCCTGTACACATTCAGGGACCTGGTCGTGTCTTCAGATGAAACGCATTGTAGGAAAAGAAGCAGAAAGGAAAAGGCAAAAAGTTCCGCCGGACCTAGTGAAGCTGCAGCAGGTGCAAATAAGCTTCAGACAGTCCTACAAGCACTGCTCAGAAATCTCAACTGAGGCACTCAACATCCAGGACTTGCCATTCGGATCTTGGCGCCTTGTGCTGGTTCCGACCTATTCACACATCAGTCCACTACTGACATCACCTCATAAGCCAACGGGGCACCCCACGCCGACTTTCGGCGCAGCATTGTAGGATGGCCACACCAGTGCAGCCACTTGCTGGACACCACCTCGGTGCCATCCGGATCTCAGCGCGTTCGAGTCACTGTGCCGGAAGAGTGACCGGAACTCAGCTGAACACGCCGTCTTTCGGCGCAGCATTGTAGGATGGCCACACCAGTACGGCAATTTGCTGGACACCACCTCGGCGCCATCCGGATCTCGGCGCGTTCGAGTCACTGTACCGCAACAGTGACCGCAATTCAGCTGGACACGCCGTCTTTCGGCGCAGCATTGTAGGATGGCCACACCAGTGCGGCAATTTGCTGGACACCACCTCGGTGCCATCCGGATCTCGGCGCGTTCGAGTCACTGTACCGCAACAGTGACCGCAATTCAGCTGGACACGCCGTCTTTCGGCGCAGCATTGTAGGATGGCCACACCAGTGCGGCAATTTGCTGGACACCACCTCGGTACCATCCGGATCTCGGCCCGTTGTGCTGCCTTCGGCCTATTCGCACATCGGTCCGCTACTGACGCCGCCTCACGTGCCAACGGATTTTCTACGCTTTTTGTAGCCCTATGTCGCATAACAGGTCATGTGACTTGTTTATAAAACTTTTCATTGGTTCATTTTACTTTTGGTTTCCTAAAGATGGAAGGCTTGGTCATATGACCTAAAAATAACACTTTTCATTGGTTTAGAACATTTTTTTTTCCCAAACGATGAAAGCCCCACCTTGTTTCTGGATCATTCAGACTGAAGCTGGCGTCAGCATGAGAGCACCACCATCTCGTGGCTCCGTCGTGGTCATTCCGCGAGCAATCATGGCAGCCGCTCCCCACCGGAAGCCTGCGGGAGTCGGGGGCCCCCAAGACTTTTATACAATCTTCACGGCTGAGCGGACGCTTTTCGAGAATGGAGCCCAAGCCCTAGCAGGCAAGCGTCCGAGTTCCAAAGTGTCCCAGGGCCATTTCAGTGGACCAGGCCTAAAACCGAGGAGCTGTCCGCCATTTTAAGAGCCATGTGGCAGCCGCCTATCGCTGCACTGCAAGAGTGGGAGCAACTCAACAACATGGTGAGCGAGACGCTGTGGCCGCAAGAGCGAGCGCAACTCAGCTAGATGGCCGCCACCTGGGGAGGCCCGTTCACGCCGGCTCCCCCACGCCCCCCCCCCGAGCCGCCGCACGCCAATTTTCGGAGCAGCATTGTAGGATACCAAAACCAGTGCGGCAGTTTACTGGACATCACCTGGGTGCCTGTCGTACATGTTGTGTCAGCCATGTGACACTGGACACAGACCGCTACTGACGAGGCCTCCCCCCGCACCACCCGGGACGCCCCACGCTGTTTATCTGTGCTGCATTGTAGGATCCCTAAACCAGTGCGGCACCCAGGTGACATCACCTGGGTGCCGTCCAGAACTCTGCACGTTGTGCTGCCTTGGGACTATTCACACAACAGACCGCTACTGACGAGGCCTCCCCCCGCCCCACCCGGGACGCCCCACGCCAATTTTCGGAGCAGCATTGTAGGATCCCTAAACCAGTGCGGCACCCAGGCGACATCACCTGGGTGCCGTCCAGAACTCTGCACGTTGTGCTGCCTTGGGACTATTCGCACAAAAGACAGCTTCTAACCATTGTTGCTTTTTGTGTTGAGAAATGTTTAAATGTTTTTAGTTTTTGTTCCGTTTGTTAAAGTTAGTAGTTAATAAAGTTTTATAACCTTACTTTGTTGGAGTGTTATCTATTTTTTTTTAAACGGGTGAATGGGGCCTTGAATCGGGTTATTGTCATATGTGGGCTTTGGAAGTGTGCTGCTGCAGGATCGGACATTTCAAACTCAAATACACGTTCTTTTTCTTACCTTTCCGAAGCATGGAGCGCAATAGCAGGCAGAGAAAGGGTGATGCACGTGTTGAACACTACCTGACCTGGCAAGTTGCTGGCAGTGCCCCCCCGCCCGCTCCTGAAAGAGGGCACACACACACCGCCGCCCCGAGTACTTCACAAATCTTTAAAAGACCATGCGCTTGTTCATGAGGCTTAAATGGTTTATCACCTCTTCTAGAACCCCTGCATCGACCCTCTGACGTTTCATGGAAAAATTACCATGTAACACAATACCAAGCCCTGTCAGCTGAAACCCCCAAGGAATCGTGGGGCATATTATCAAGGGGGTTTATCTCCGCTTTTTTGGCTTTAAAAACCATGAAAGCGGAGATAAAATTATTTCCCTATTATCAAGCTGTCGCTAACACCAGTTAGTGACAGCTAAAAGGAGATAGCCACCATCTTGGGCCCCGCTTTGCATGTCAGTGATACTTATCACTAATGACATGCAAAGTGGCGTGCCAAGATGTTAGCGACTGGAAACAGTCCCTAACATCGCTACCTTCTATTACCAACTTTTGGAGATATTCGCGCTAAGCGCGAATATCTCCAAAATCTAACACCTGCCCTGAGCAGTTCTTAGCCATGTTATCCAATGGGAGGTGGATAACATGGCTAAGAGCATTAGGTCGATAATACATGAATATCGCTGACTTTTCTGCGATAATAGCAAGGTTTATCTGCGATAAAAATCGCCGATGTGCGGCGATAATTTTTGTCTCTAAACAAGTTAGAGACAAAAATTATCGCTAGTTGTTCGTAATATGCCCCCGGGTTTTTGCTTGCAGAAATCGGGAGGCGGGAGACTAGCACTGAAATCAGTACTCACACGCCTGAATCAGGAGGATTGGCATGTCTGAATTCTCTACAGCTGGGGCCATAAACTACATCCGCAGGGTTAGGTGATAGCCTGGAACCAGCCTGGCATCTAAAATGGCTGCCGTGCACGACAAAATTGTGGCATTCGAAAAAAGGCAAGATGCCGCAGCCGCTGGAAGAGATGTATCAACATATATCAGCCTCCTCAGCCACCCTCAGGAAACATAGGGGATTAGGATATGTCTCCCGCACCCCCTTATACCTAGTACTTTAATTAACGAAGCACAAAATGGCAAATTCCCGTTTCGCTACCAGTTTGCGGCCCAGTTCGCGGCCCGTGAAGCGCTTCTACCGTGAAAAATCATTTTTTTTTTATTTTCCCCACGGGACCCTTTAATAACCCCAACAACATTCCTAGGGGGTCAAGAGGGGGATACCTTGCCCCCTTTCATTAAATTCCCCCTTAGTTTTTCACCTTTTCTTCTCTCTCGATCCTACCGAGAGACAAGATGGCGGCCGCTCCGGACTGTCACGCAGCAAAAAAAAAAAAAAAGCTCACGCACAGCCGCTGGAAGAGATGTATCAACATATATCAGCCTCCTCACCCACCCTCAGGAAACATAGGGGATTAGGATACGTCTCCCGCACCCACTTATAACTAGTAATTTAATTTACGAAGCACAAAATGGCGAATTCCCGTTTCGCTACCAGTTCGCGGCCGCGCTTCTACCGTGAAAAATCATTTTTTTTTTATTTTCCCCACGGGACCCTTTAATAACCCCAACAACATTCCTAGGGGGTCAAGAGGGGGATACCTTGCCCCCTTTCATTAAATTCCCCCTTCGTTTTCCACCTCTTCTTCTCTCTCGATCCTACCGAGAGACAAGATGGCGTCCGCTCCGGACTGTTTAGAATGTTGACAGACACCGGAAAGCCAATCAGCTTTCTGCGCGCAAAGTTCCGATAAGCGAAAAGTAAGCGGACCGGATCGCTGCCCAGAGCGCTGTTACAGATATATATCTTGGTTTGAACGTTAATTTCTCAAAAACTACTGGAGCACATATATTGAGACCTAGCAAAGGCACATCGGGCTAACAGTCCCTACAATTTTGCCAAGTTTCGTGCAAATCCATTCAGCCGTTCGAGCTAAAAGTGAGTCCAACCGCCCTATGGAAAAATGAATGGGAAAAACGCGTTTTGGGACCCCCCTTTTTTCTCAGCCCCCCCTTGACGAAACCCCACCAAATTTTCAGGGGCTGCTCAGAAACAAAATGTGCCATTTTCCTGAAAATTTCAGCCGATTCCGTCCACAAACGCCAAAGTTATTAGACATAGAATTTTCAAAAGTCCCATAGGGAAAAAATTCTAACTATATATACCTACTGGCGATAGCCAGTAGGTAATATATACATACATATATAAACATATATAATCTGTATATCTATATAAATACAAATATACAAACAGAATGGCTTTAACTTAAACGAGGGCGAGATCTATTGCATTTTCAATGCTTGTTTACTTTGGTTCCATCAAGAAGGCATTCAGATGTGTCACACATTTGCCATAAATTCTGAATGTTAGCACTCTAGTTGCTCATTAGATCACTGTAGTAAAGCTACTGCTCACCAGGGAAGTCTGCTGCTGGTATTCAAAGTGCATGTTTCAGTCTGCATGTCAGAATGTTTTTAAAGAAATAGAAGAGGATTTGAGAAGTCACTCAAAATGATCTCTAATTTTTCTTTCTGAAGCACTAATCATACTTTCTATGGCAAAATGAACCCCCTCATTTTGTTCCTTTTTAAATTAAATGTTTTCAGACTTACCACTTCATTCCAATCAAGATGGCTTCTGGTGTGTCATACTTTTGTCATAAGTAAGACTGTTGGCGCTCTAGTTGTTCTTTAGAAGACTCTGGGACATTCTGTCATTGGGCTATACTTGGGCTACATCTGGGTGATATTTGGGCTACATTTAGGCTCTTTTGTCTCTGGTGGCCATTTTGGGAGACTGCATGTCAGAATTTTTTAATGAAATTGAAGAGGATTTGAGAAGTCACTCAAATTGTGCCCTAATATTTCTTTCTGCAGCACTAATCATACTTTCTATGGCAAAATATACCCCCTCATTTTGTTCCTTTTTAAATTAAATGTTTTAAGAGTTACCACTTTATTCCAATCAAGATGGCTTCAGGTATGCCATACCTTTGTAATAAGTAGGACTGTTAGCGCTCTAGCTGTTCTTTAGAACACTCTGGGACATTCTGTCATTGGGCTATACTTGGGCTACATCTGGGTGATATTTGCGCTACATTTGGGCTCTTTTGTCTCTGGTGGCCATCTTGGGAGACTGCATGTTAGAATTTTTTAATGATATAGAAGAGGATTTGAGAAGTCACTCAAAATGTGCCCTAATTTTTCTTTCTGCAGCACTAATAATACTTTCTAGGGCATAATATACCCCCTCATTTTGTTCCTTTTTAAATTAAATGTTTTAAGAGTTACCACTTTATTCCCATCACGATGGCTTCAGGTGTGCTATACCTTTGTAATAAGTAGGACTGTTAGCGCTCTAGTTGTTCTTTAGAACACTCTAGGAGGCTGCAGTAGAACACAAAGGAATCAACTGACAGTCTATGTCCTTGTTGGATGTACATGTTTTATTGAGAATGTCAGACTTCATTCTCACATGACTGAGAAAGATAATGTGAATTTACAGAAAATATGCTTTCAGTTTAGCATATGGATCCCCTTCCAAACCACTGTGGGTAAATCATGAGATATTAGTTTTCTTTCAAACATGATTCATGATATCACAGCAGAAGGCTTTTTCACATGGTAAAATCACCCTAGAACACACCACAATTCCTAAAATGAGTATGGTACCATCAACAAATGATTTATAATGTAGCTAAAGTCCTAAAACCCTCCATTAACTACAATGCTTTTTAATGAGGTGCTATCATGTATATTGGTCCCAAGATGGCTGCCAACACTTCTTGGATGAAGTGCTGGCAGCCAATCAGATCAGATGTGTGGTTAGGCTCCGCCCAGATATATATATTTTTTTTAACCTAAATTACTCAAAATCCATTGGAGCACATATCTTCAGACATAGCAAAGGCACATCGGGCTACCAGTCCCTACAATTTTGCCAAGTTTTGTGGCAATCCATTCAGCCGTTCGGGCTAAAAGTGAGTCCAACCGCCCCATGGAAATGAACATGGGGAAAACACGTTTTGGGACCCCCCTTTTATCTCGGCCCCCGCTTGACGAATCCCCCCCAAACTTTCAGGGAAGGAGAGGAGCCCAGCGAGGCAAATTTAATGGAAATTACAGGCAGATTCCTCAACCGGCGCCAAAGTTAATCCCAATAGAATGTTGCGGATTTCCTATAGAAAACAATCCTAACTATAACTACCTACTGGCGACCGCCAGTAGGTAATATATATATATATATATATATATATATATATATATATATATATATATATATATATATTGTCCACAGCTCCCTCACAGGAAACAAATGGGTCGCACTCCACGGGTATTCTTTTTGCAGTTTTTTTATTGTTTTTAAGTTACATTTCCACAGGCAGATGTTCCGATCTACGCGTTTCGGTATTACAAATACCTTGCTCACGATCAACCGTTCTCTGAGCTACCCCTTCAAGATATACCACAATACAATGTATTCCATACCTCACTTCCTGTTAGGGGTGTGTCAGAGCCTCTAAGCTTTATGGGACATGTAGTTTTTTACCAAAATGTCAATATTACTTCATATTGCCCAATTTTTACATTTTATATTTCATTAGGTGCAATCAGAGATGTTGTGACATGCTGGTGATATTAGGCTCCCTCTAGTGGGATTAGTAAACAGTATGGTAACAATTTTAACTCCGTTTATCTCTGAGCAGCTGCATATATCTATTTCTGATATTTTCCCTCTGGTGGGATGACATTATGTACGCGTTTCGGTAACACTGACGATGGAGCAATCCGAAACGCGTCTGTTATTCATACCTCGCTGAAATAAATGATTTTCGATGCAAGCTTCCTGAGTGCCTGTATTCCTGTTGGAACTAACGGAATTGGTAGTGTAATATATATATATATATATATATATATATATATATATATATATATATATATATATATATATATATATATATATATATATATATATATATATATATATATATATATATATATATATATATATATATATATATATATATATATATATGTAATCCAAAAGTGCCTTTAGCAATGGAAGGTCACACGACAGCGCCTCGCCATTCGGCTTTTTTCATGCAGCTTGCCTCATTCCTCCTTTTCATGGTTATCAAAGCCAACGCGTTTCGAGGTTAAGACCTCTTCTTCCTGGGCTGCCATAAATCAAAAACACCTGAGCCTCGCATTGCATGATTGTCAGCTTTATTTATTCACATCACGGCCCCTCAGTGGGCGTGGGCTCGATGTCAAACATTGGTGCATGTTGGTATATGAAGTTCGTAATGCGAGCATAATTAATGCACTTCAAGTGTTCATTTATATATATATATATATATATATATTACCTACTGGCGGTCGCCAGTAGGTATATATAGTTAGGATTTTTTCTCTATGGAACTTTTGAAAATTCTATGTCTAATAACTTAGCCGTTTGTGGACTGAATCGGCTGAAATTTTCAGGAAAATGGCACATTTTGTTTCTGAGCAGCCCCTGAAAATTTGGGGGGATTTCGTTAAGGGGGGGCCGAGAAAAAAGGGGGGTCCCAAAACGCGTTTTTAACATTGAGTTTTCCATAGGGCGTTTGGCCTCACTTTTAGCTCGAACGGCTGAATGGATTTGCACGAAACTTGGCAAAATTGTAGGGACTGTTAGCCCGATGTGCCTTTGCTGGGTCTAAATATATGTGCTCCAGTGGATTTTGAGAAATTAACGCTTTAAAAAACAGATATATCTGTGACAGCGTCCCGGATAGCGCTCCGGTTCGCGAACTTTCACGTAACGGAGCTTTGCGAAGCGAAGCTGATTGGCTCTCCGGTGTCTGTCAACATTCTAAACAGTCCGGAGCGGCCGCCATCTTGTCTCTCGGTAGGATCGAGAGACAAGAGGAGGCCAAAACGAAGGGGAAAAAGACCATAAGGGGGCATAGTAGATCCTCCCTGACCCCCTATGTTTGATGTGGAGGCTTTAAAAGGGCCCCGCGGGGCAAAAAGAAAAAAAAAATAGTTTTTTTCGTGGGGTGCGCCCGGTACGCGCACCGGAAAGCGGTCCGGGGAGCGTACTATAAGGAAACAAGAATGATTGACTTCTAGAATTCTAGCAATTTTTCATAAAGGGAAGGTAGTTCTTAAAATAACTTTTTTATTATTTTTGTTGTTTTTTATTTTTTTAATTATTTTTCTGAACACTTTTTATACTTTTTTTGTATTTTTTGAACGGTTTACTATTTTTTGGGGTTTTTTTCAGGGAAAAGAACGAAAAACAGGCATTAGAAACGGCTCAACAGGAGCAAGAAAAAAAATCACTTTCTGGGGCGTTTTGAGCACTTGTGATATTCAAATGCTCTGTTCATTAATGGAAAGCTCATTTCGCCGTAACAAAGCAAACCCCCACAATAAATGCACACCAGCTTGATATGTTGAAAATTAGTTTGAATAGCGGGGACCATCTCCCTCGCCTCTGGTCCCGAAAGACTTTCATGGGATGAGGTGGTGGCCACAATAGTTGGTGGATTTTCACTTTGGTTACGCACCTCCGCCATACTATAATTTATAGGATGCCACCTTTGCATGTGGCGATGCATTGTATAGTTTCCAAAGCTATACTTTTTATCCGTGCCTCGAGACAGAGGTTCTTTACATATCAGGCATGTAACATAACGTGCATTCACCTTTTTTTTGTCTGCAGGAAATGAAAAAAACTGCCAAATATAATTGGCCTTGCGGTGTGATTTCCGGGGCTCTTCAGGGAAAAAATGTATTTGATGTACATCTTGTTCTTCTTCTTCTTCCTCCTCTTCTTCAGGGTTGGGAATAAACTGGGGAGGTGGTCCATCCTTCCTAGGAGGTTGTGGTGGTGGTGGGGGTCCACCAGCTGAAGCTACAATTGAAGCCATCTTCCAATAATGAAAATAGTTCTTCCTCTCACAAAGTTGAAAGTCAGATTGAGAAAAAAAGGAGGGGGCTTTCATTATTTGGAAAAAAAAATGTTCTAAACCAATGAAAAGTGTAATTTTTAGGTCACATGACCTAGCTTTACATCATTCAGAAATAAAAAATGAAATCAACCAATCAAAAGTGTTATTTTCAAGTCACATGACCTGTTATGCTTACGTTACGCGTCCCGGATCGCTTCCGAGTAGCTGCGCTTCGCGCCTTGGTTTGCGTTCCAGAACACTTCCGGGTGCGCTAACGCGGCGCGTCATAAGACGTATTTCGCGGTAACGCAATACGTCGCGCTTACGCGACGCATCACGATATCGTTTTCTAACGCGGTGGTTGCGCTAATGGAACGTTTACCGGTTAGCGGAGCGGGTCTCGGAACCTTATTAAGCTAACAAATAAATATAAAGATAATATTACAAAAATATAAAATATATTTTTGAATTAGAATAAGAATACATTTTACAGCTTTTGATATTTGCTATTAGAAAACCATTGAAATTCACTGAAAAAACCATAGGTTATAGACCATATATAGTTAGGAATTAGCATTTAAAAAACCTTGAAAATTCACTGAAAAAACCATAGGTTATAGACCATATATAGTTAGGGATTAGCATTTACAAAACCTTAATTTACTCGCACAAAACCATAGAAATTCGCATATATAGTTAGTTGCAATAACTATATATCGCGCACTCGCAATCCACTGCTGATGATGTCACATATTACATCATTCATGACATGGTCAGTGACTTGGCGGGACCGGGAGGACATTGGGGCTCCCCCCACGGTCCCCAACAGAGTGGCCAGGCACCGGGGCCCCCTCCCCTTTGAAAACAATATAAAAATTATGTAGATGTGGGAATGCCTCGGAGGATGGGGTCCCTGAGGCGAATGTAAATTAATAAAAGTGAACGTTTTTTATTTTTTTTCCCAAAAAGTTTGAAGTTGCGACCCTAGCGTGGCCCCCTAGTGTGAACACGAAGGGTGCGTGCTCTCAGCGCAGCCCCCGAGTGTGAATATGAAAGGTGCGCAGCTCTCAGCACGGCCCCCTAGTGTAAACGCGCTTGGTGCGCGGCATTTGAGTACTTCTCAGGTCTTTAAAACACAGAGGGGAATTTTCTCAAGGACACATCGCCGAGTTCACAGCACTTTATCGCAGCCAAAATGGTGATAAATTTAACGCGCAAGCTGGTGCAAACAGCCTATATCACCAGTTTACCAGGAATAGCAGCCTCAAAAAACATTGTCACGGATGACCCCTGCAAATATCGCTAATGTGATGCAGAATAGTGATCCTGGGCAAAAAGCAGCAAACACACTACTTCGCAACATTCTCAACGACCAGCAAGATCGGCGAGGAGAACACAAAACAGGCGATAAGGTGCGTTAGCACCAGGAACTTTACACCTGCTCTGACCTGGTGTATAGTCGGACTACAACCTGTAACATGAAAGGGAGCCCAGCCCTCAGCCACACCTGAACGACAACAGATGCCATGGAGCCAACGATCAGGCAGCTCGGACACCCAACAGTGCCCCGACACCCCCCGCCACCACCCCCTTGCCCGCCATCCCCCCCCTGACTCCCCGACAAACAAATGTGACATGCAACCTTCTGAAATCTGGAACGTAACAAATCGGCTGATGTCGCACAATTATAACAATCAAGATGCATGTGAGGTTGGACAAATGAGAATCACAGTCATCTATGGATTTACATATAAAACATTTTATTTAAACAAAACAAGAAAATAAAAGTAGGTAGAGCCATGGTGTGTCATTCCTTGACAATCTGTGAATTACAGCCTGCAAGACAAAAAGCAAGAAAAGATTATGCGTCATGCGCCCATCAAAGGAGAGAGAGAGAGAGAAAGAGAGAAAGAGTGAGAGAGAGGAAAAGAGAAAGAAAGAAAGATAGAATGGGAGAGGAAGACAGAGAGAAAAAGAGAGAGTGAGAGAGAGAGGGAGAGTAAAAGAGAACGAATGAGAAGGAGAGGAAGAGAGAGAGAAAGAGAGAAAGAGTGTGAGAGAGAGGAAGAGAGAGAAAGAGTGAGAGAGAAAGGAAGAGAGAAAGAATAAGTCTAAGAGAGAGAAAGGAAGAGATGGAGAGGGAGAGTGAGTGCTGACACTGCAGACAAAACCCTCACAGCTCACATTTCCGCTACCGGTGTGTCTCCAACCACATGCCGGGACATACTGCAGCCCTCAAGCTCACTCATCTGAAACATAGTATAGAATCAGTAATTGCAAAGTACATAACCCTTTATCGCTGTCCCACCCCTGCGCACCCAGTCTGCTACACCCCATCCACTCCCGCCACCCAGAGGTGTCTGCCTGCTGCGCGCAAACAAGCCTCTCTGCTCACCTTCCACCACCGGTGTGTGTCCAACAGGGCCCACCACATACTGAAGTAAGCTTCAAGGCCGTGGCCCACATCCTTGGCAGCCAGAAGGTCGGGCTTTTGATTCTGGGTCTTGATATCGCAATGGCCGAGAACATATCAATACACCGCGCCGAGGAGTCATCTTTGTGTGGCGTACATGTGAAAAATCACATTTACCCACCTGAACAGAACCCATTCCGGACACATCTAACCCTGTGGCGTCGCTACATTGACGACATTTTAATATTTTGGAAAGGAGACCGAGCGACCTGTGAGGCCTTTTGTGCCTGGATCAACCTACAGGACCCCTTTCTGAAGTTCACAGGCACAATCTCTGAACAATCGGTCCCCTTTTTGGACCTTACAATCAGGCTGGACCCTACAGAAATTACCACTACCCTTTTCAAAAAGGAGACTGATCGCAACAGCCTCCTTCTGTACAAGAGTCATCACACCAGATCTCTGAGAGACAATTTGCCGTTTGGGCAGTTCTTACGTCTCCGCAGGAACTGTACCTCACTATCAGACTACAAACAGGAAGCCAGTATTCTACAACACAAGCTCTTGGACAGAGGCTACCCCACACAACTCCTAAAGAATTCAATGAAAAGAGCCCTGAACAATAACAGAGACTCACTTTTGGAAACCCATACCAAGGAGAAGGACGACGCGATCACATGTGTGACATCCTATACCAGAAACTCTTCCTTCATAAAGAAAGCTGTGATCTCGCATTGGGGCATCTTAAATACAGCAGGCCTTGATCTACCGCGGCCCCGGTTTGCTTTCAAGAGGACGGCCAACCTAAAGGACACTCTTATCCACACGCGACCTAAGAAGTCCAGCATACGCCCTCTGAATACTTTATGGGACTTGCCACCTGTCGTGGGTCATCATCGATGTGGCTCTTGCGTGATCTGCCCTCAGACGATCCAGGGCAAATCCCTGCAACTACCCAATGATTTCACCTGGCATTTTAATAAGCATACGAACTGTAATAGTGCTAAATGCATCTATATGCTTATATGCCCATGCAACCTAATTTACATCGGAATGATGATGCGCACTGTCAAATTGCGCATTATGGAGCACTACAGCAACATTTGTTGTAAAAAGACACATACTAAGTTATACGAACATTGTCAACAATCAAACCATTTGCCCACTGATGTTAAATGGACTGTTCTGGAATGCCACCCCTCAATCAATCAGCAGGGACTTTTTAAGGTGGAGCAGCGTTGGGTGCACCGCCTTCAGACTGCTGCGCAGGGGCTTAATGATTCTATCCCCTGGAATGCGCTTGCCAGATAAACCCCAATCTAAATATCTAAATATCAATTTAATTCAACCATTGAGCTGCACACGCACAATATTGCGTTTCCCCTACTTGTCTGGTCATCCACCCATCCAGACTTGTTCATTCTCTGTGGCTCGTGTGTGTATGTGTATATGTTTGTAATATTTGTTGCCACCCCCCAATACCAATAGCTATTAAACCTGTACGCATTGGTTTCCTCAAATATTACATGATGATTTATATATACCTATATTGGTTACCATCCCCCAGTATCCAACAGCGAGTTAATCTGTGCACATTGATTCTCTCAAATACTACAAGATGGCGCGCAACCTCAGCAAGCCTGATACAGTCATTGCCAGCTAGTCCTTCCTTTCTGCCACACGACGCTCCTGAGCGTCTCCTAGCAACCGCGAGGACACGCCCACTCACGGCACTCGCGGTCCCCGGCTTTAATACAGCGTGGCAAGTACAGCGTCCTACCGGCTGTTCTGCTTTACCGCCGCCGTGGTATGGGTAGGTTCTGACCCGCCTCAGCCTAGAGCTATCCAGGTAAGGCACAGGGATCCGGGTACAATGGACGTCTAAACGATCAGGACGCGGTACCGGATTGACTTGCAAGACTGCACCTCTCAGTATAGCCTGTAACCAACGATAAGAGCAATTGTTGTTGCAGCTGCCGGCATTATCATTATCACTCTCTGATCAAGTTATGTCACCACGAATAATAGTGATCAATATAACAACATTAAGGGATGTTTAGACTCTCTACAATACTGCGCGTCCCGCGCTTATGACCGCTGGCAACCAAAACTGAGAATAAATGTAGATGCCTGGCAAACATTGCATGATTCACGCTATTGATCACCCATGACTGCCATTAGCAGTAAGAACATAATAATGTCTAATGCTTGTGTAAAACTGTGATCACACGCATTATCATTATGACAGAAAATCTCTGCATTCTACCCTCAAAACACAGGGGACTCCCCGCCGCTCAGGCTTCCCAGGGACAGTCGGTGGGGCCCAACCATCAAAGGGTTTAGGTAAGACTTCGCCGTCCTGTACCAATCGGTGATCGCGCCATTAAAAAGTTAAAGAATTTAAAGAAGTTAAAAAAGCTACAATTAAAATAAGCTTTAATGAACACACGTGGGGCTCTGTTTCAGCTTGTACTCACAGAATTTCTTTTTAATTGATATCCTTATACTACCACTAAGCTGTACTAGCACGAATGGGTGTCACAGCCTGGAGTATAATTAATGGTATAGATTTAACCATGGTATCCGTAGTAACTTCCCTACGTGTTACATCAATCCCCCAGTTTCTTCCCCCTTCGCATACAGCCCTCTCTTTCCCTTCACCTCACCGGGTTTGGACACATTATTGTTTAACCACAGTAGAATGTTGGGATTTTGCTGCTGCATGTAAGACCCCGAGTGAATACATTTCGGGCCTGAATTTGTCTATTTCTTCCCAACTTCTAGGGCAAGAACCAACGCAGTAGCACTTGCTGCCTTGTAACACAGGTTGTATACTGAAGTTTCTTCAATTTGGGGGATACTTCACACTAATTGATGAGCAACCCTAGGTCCTGAAGAATCGCCATAACTGGCGTGAAACATGTCGACCACATCATAGGCGAGGGTTGAACGAAGCCGCATCACCCTTATTGTTATGCTTCGCTACCCCTCCCTTTACCAATTTTAATTAAGCAGTGAGCCATCCTATTAAAAATGTTCTAATGGACTCTACTGACTTACTTTTAACTTTCACTCACGCTCACAATTGCACTTTCTAGGTCCCTCACACGCATGCACCCATTGGCTAGGAATAAAAGATCTCCATCAAAAGAGTAACACTACGTGTTACCCGGCAGGCATTGCACCGCCAGCTTGTCGTTGGAGCAGGAGGCCAATGATGACACGATACGGTTACTTGGACGGACGGCTATTGTTGTCCAACCTTCTAACTGTGTGAGGCATCCTTATTCCGTAAAGGGTTTACTTGATTCCCTGTTATACACTCTTGAGAGTGGCTGCTTTTCTCCCCTGGGGAACTTTGTACAATTGTTGTATATTGTACATGTGGTCCAGCCAAGCTCACAATTCAAATCGGGTCTTGATTGCCAGGATGGTGTATAGAGGCATACGCATCATCGCAGGCTGCACACCCGCTCAGCTTTGGTGGCACTAACTCAGTGGAACTCAAGTCATCGCCATGTGGCGGGAGGCCCGTGTCGAGCAAAGTGCCTCGACTGCCACCAACTCTGTGTACTTCAAGCCATGGGAGAGAACAGAAATGGCCTCCAGCATGTGCGCCCGGACCTTTTTATTGGCAGGGTCAAATGTGCTGTGACGCCTCTGCTGCATGGGTGTGGTGTGGGTGTAAACCAGCCATGAGGGAGTGGCTGTGGCATGCTGAAAACTAGACCTGTGATCAGCAGATCACTACAGGGAAGACCTGGGACAGGTAGCGTTGTTGTTCCCTCCTTGTGAGCAGAGTGGGCTGGCCTGGCGTATGCCAGTTCTGCCTGAGGCTGTGAACAATGACTCCAGAGCTCTGGGCGTGGTTCCGTCCTGGGCTGTATGAGGAATCAACTGATGCGGGTGTCTCTGTTGTAGTGTTGCCGCCATTGTGTCACCCTGTGACCCAACACCCACAACATGGCCAACATGGAAGGTAGGGGGAATCACTGACCCTACATTCATCCATACTTCCACACATGAAAGATTGTGGACATGACACATATGTGTGGATATGAATGTTCATTGCACATTCAATACGGGGCCATGCAAAGCCTAAATTTCTGTTTTTGGCACATGGAGGGCAGCCAATTAGAACCAAGCTTGTGCTTGGGGGTTAGGCTCCGCCAACATATGTACTTATCCAATCACTCCACCAATCCCCAAGCACTTATAAATTCACTACACACTCTCCTTGCAGTACTCTATTGATCCAGTCTCTACCAATGTACTTATACAATGACCCAGACAAAGTTACATAACCAAAGTCTTCCCCACTGCCAGAGGTAACATGGTTGCAGGCGCTGTCCACAGCACAATGTAATGTGGTAGGGCCCAGGGGCATCATGCATACATAATGAACACACAGACACAGCTAGATAGATAGTGGAACTGGGTATGGGCACGCTCGGCCCCTCTTTATTACCAGCGTCACATGTCCAGTGACGTCTGTACTGGATGCGTGTGGGGTGAGTGTAAGCCAGTCCTCAGGGAATGGTCAGTGCTGATAAGAAATACAACAGTAATTATCGGATCACACACAGAGATTCAATCATAAAGCGTCTATGACTTGTGCTGCGCTAAGGTAGGGGCACTAGATGTGAAATAACACACTAAAGATTCTATCGTAAAGGGTCCATGACTTGTGGTGCACTGAGGTAGGGGCAGCAGAAGCATTCAGCGTGTGCGCAGCCAGCGATGATGCGTGGTGCAGGCGGGCCACACTGGAAGCTATGTCTGTTGCCTACTGGGCTGCATAATTTCCAATCGTGACTCGATCTGAATTGTGAGTCCTGCTGACAACAGTGTAGGCCGGAGGCAGTGGTCAGCAAGGGCCAACTGTCACATGGTGGTCACTTGAGCTGCACAAAGTTAGTGGCACCTGAAGCACTCAGTGTGCGCGCAGCCTGCGATGATGCGTGGTCCAGGTTGGGCCACACTGGTAGCAATATCTTTTGTCTAATGAATTCTGCCTTAATAAAACTATGTGGCTATGTCTTCTGTGTTTACCTCGGCCCACGTCGTCACGCTTCCTGGAGACGCCGGCCAGTCAGCCATATAGTAATGCCACTTCTGCGTTCCGGTCTAGCATACATGGATACGCTGCTGGAGAGGACCGAAGGATGATATTCTAAGAGGAGACCGTTAAAGAAACAAGTTAGTGGCATCTGAAGCACTCAGCGTGTGCGCAGCCTGCAATGATGTGTGGTCCGGGCGGGCAGCACTGGTACCAATCTCTGTTGTCTAATGAATTCTGCCTTAATAAGGCTACGTGGCGATGACTTGTGGTGCACTGAGTTAGTGGCACCTGAAGCACTCAGCGTGTGCGCAGCCTGCGATGATGCGTGCTCCGGGCGGACGCACTGGTAGCAATGTCTGTAGCCTACTGGTCTGCGTCAACTGCAATCGCGACTCGATCTGATTTGTCAGCCCTGCTGACAAAAGTGTAGGCCGGAGGCAGTGGTCAGCAAGGGCCAACTGTCACGTGGCGTTCACTTGAGCTGCACAAAGTTAGTGGCACCTGAAGCACTCAGCATGTGCGCAGCCTGTGATGATGCGTGGTCCGGGCAGGCCGCACTGGGAGCAATGTCTGTTGCCTACTGGACTGCGTCATCTGCAATCGTGACTCGATCTGAATTGTGAGCCCTGCTGTCTGCAGTGTAAGCTGGAGGCAGCGGCCAGCAAGGGCACACAGCCACGTGGCGTTGAGTTGAGTTGCATAGTTAGTGGCACCAAAAGTATTCGGCGTGTGCACAGCATGCGATGATGAATGGTCCGGGCGGGCCGCACTGGTAGCAATGTCTGTTGCCTACTGGACTGCATCATCTGCAGTCGCGACTCGATCTGAATTGTGAGCCCTGCTCTCCACAGAGTACGTCGAAGGCAGTAGTCTGTACAAACATAACTCTGTGGTGCTGTGCCGCAGGGTTCGCAGGGGGCCAGTGTCGATGAGGCTGGTGGTCACACCGGCGGCCTTGTGGCAGGGTGAGGGCCGCCACTCTGGAAGACGCATTAGCCTTCCCAGAAGTGAACCACACCCAGAGCCCCACCCTATTTATTCACACTTCTACGCTGGAGTGGCATACGCTGGACCAGCCCACTCCACTCCTGCTTACAGGTGGGGATGACACAGCTGCATGACTGAGATCTTCCCCACTGCCTGAGGTAACATGGTTGCGTCCACTGTCCACAACACTACAAGCACCAGCAGTATATGTACACATGGATAGGTCTGTGCGCTGCATAGTGAGGTCTGTCCAGCACATCACTGCTACACTTGGCATTGGGTGCATTGTTATTGATGGATGACTTGCCTCCTTCACACATACTTGGTTGCCACATCTCCCAACTTTCAGCTAATGTGTGGCTGAGGGACGATGCCGTTTTGGAAGGTCTGCTGAACTGTTCTGCGCTGCTTCGGTGGTAGTAGGAGGGTGGTCCGGGGGGAAGGTCCTGGGGGTGGTGGTGGTGGGTGTTGTGGCCTTCTTAGGTGTCAGAGCTGCATGATCAGTAGCTCTATGACATGTGTTGATCTTCAGATGTTGTTGTGGGCTGGGCTCCCTTTCACACTGTAGGTAGTCATCCTGCTTTACACCAGTAAAAAGCAGATGTTAAATTCTTACTGCTAACGCAGCATATTGCCTGTTTATGGATCGCATCGCAGATTTGCCTGGTTGTTGAAAATATCGGGAAGTGGTGTTTTCAGGTTTGTTTTTGCACAGGAATGCCTACCCTGTATATCATTAGTGTTAGTTGTCGCTCTCATTCGTGGTGATGTCTTTTGCTGAAGCTATCACTGGAAAACTGGCGATATCTACAGTTTTCACCAGGTCGAGAATGGGATGATAATTTTTTCACCACTTTTGCTGCGCTACAGTGCAGATATCTTGGCAATAAGTCCTTGAGAATACGCCCCATCATTTTTTTTATTTTTCCGTCCGGATTCGTACACCTAGCCGCTTAAAAAAAAAATAGTAATCATTTTTTGGCCCTGTAGGTTTCTGTGGGATCCCCTGAGCAGTGCTAGGGGGTCAGGGTGTTTGTACCCTGCCTACTTTTCTTGTTTTTTCATCTTTTTTCTTGTGATTTGCATGTAACTACAACAAAGTTCTAATAAACACGAGGGCTCGTTTTAGAATCACCCTATAACCTAACAGTGGGGACTTATCGCTGAGTTATCAGCACTTTAGCGCAGCAAAAGTGTCGAAAGAATTATCGCCCCATTCTCAAGTTGGTGCACACTGCCACATTGCCCACAGGCTGACGGTACCAACACAGCAGACAATCAACATCCTTCCGCAGACAAAGCTGCTGTCTGTGCTGCACCTGCTGCCCTCTGGTACCTTCTAACTAACACCTGCCAGAGTTGGAGGAGTCTCACAGCCAGCCCTATTAAACTTCCTCACACGTCTTGGCTGCATGTCCACAAAAGCAACGTAGGGCCCCTGTATCCACACCACCCGCTCGTCCCAATTCGTAGTATTCCTGCACAACCAACCCCAGCCGTTGCTTGACGCCTCTGTGCTCCAGATCCAAGATTGTAGTCACTGAAATGGGGGTGATCCAGGTCATAAAGTCCAGTAGTCAACAGTATTGGAAAAACAGAACTTTATTACAAAAACAGAAAATAACAACACAAAAACATCAAACAACGAGTGACATTCCCAACGGGGAATATCAAAAGGGCAATTTGTGGATCCAAATAACTGCAGATCATCCTGGAAATCCCCATACTCCACATTCGGAAACCTGTTGGATAAATGGTGAGAATGGCCAAGCGTTAATATGGTCACAAACGTAATATGGTACAATGTATTGCACTTGGACAAACCGGAATGCTTACTGGTATGATCAAACCTGCACAAAATGAATGTAACAGAAGTTCGTGTAGTCGTGACCTTCGTCAGAAAGAAAAGAAATGTTACAACCAACCACAAGAACTTCTGTTACGGTCTCATTATGCAGGATTTATCATACCTGTAAGTATGACGGTTTGTTTCAGCTTGATGCACCTGCATCTTCATTTCACACACACTACGCATGTACAGCTGGAGACCAAGCAAGGTAGCCACGCCATAGCAGGCTTCCTGCATGTGTTGGGGGCAATTAACTGCACACATGTACTACTTGTGCCCGCTGTCAACACTGTACACAATCACCGCAACAGAAACCACATGCATTCTAACTATGTGCACGCAAAACTGGACCACCGGGGCCTGTACACTAACTTCTCAGACAGTGTACATGATTCCTACATCTTTCACAAGCATCCTAGCCCTAGCCCCTAGACCAGTCCACCACCCAGCGATGACTGACCAACCTTGCGCACCCAGACCTCAATGCTCACCTGCCACCACTGGCTTGTCTCCAAGAGGGCCCACCATGTGCCGGAGCAACCTCCTCAGCCGTAGCTGGATTCCGCGGCGCAGGCCCCCAGCTCATCGTGCTGCATGGCACCGAGGAGTCAAGTCTGTATGGCGTACACGCGGTCGAGCTTAGCTCACAATTCAAATTGGGTCTTGATTGCCAGGATGGTGTATCGCCGGAGCTACCTCTTCAGCCGTCGCTGGATTCCGTGGCACAGGCCCCCAGTACATTCTGCTGCACCGTGTCGAGGAGTCATCTCTGTGTGGCGTACACGTGGTCCAGGTAAGCTCAAAATTTAAATCAGGTCTTGATTGCCTGGATGGTGTATCGGGGCCTACACATCATCGCAGGCTGCACACCCGCTTAGCTCTGGTGGCACTAACTCAGTGGAACTCAAGTCATCGCCACATGGCGGGAGGCCCGTTTTGGGCAAAGTGCCTTGGCTGCCACCAACTCTGTGTACTTCAAGACATGGGAGAGAATGGAAATGGCCTCCAGCACGTGCACCTGGCCCTTTTTATTGGCAGGGCGACATGTCCTGTGATGCCTGTGCTGCATGGGTGTGGTGTGGGTGTAAACCAGCCGTGAGGGAGTGGCTTTGGCATGCTGTCAACTAGACCTGTGATGAGCAGATCACTACAGGGAAGACCTGGGACATGTAGCGCTGTTGTTCCTTCCATGTAAGCGTAAGCAGAGTGGCTGACTGAAACAAGCATCCTTCACGACTTCAACAATATAGTGGTTTGAATCCACGCACCCATCAAGATAGGTACACGATGGGTGCGCAACTTCACTTTTTTCTCCCAAAAATATTTTCTTTTTGTATTTAATAAAAAAGAAGACATTATATACCTTTAATAACCAACACAAAAAATTACACAAACTATTTTTAGGTTATTAAAGTTACAAAATATCACTAAATAAAATTCAAAATTACTGAAAAAAACATTATAATTAGAAATTAGCATTTAAAAAACCTTTGAAATTCACAAAAAAAACATAGGTTTCAGGGACGTTATAGTTAGAAATTAACATTTAAAAAACCTTAGAAATTCACTGAAAAAATCTTAGGTTTCAGGGACGTTATAGTTACAAATTAGCATTTAAAAAACCTTAGAAATTCACTAAAAAACAATAGGTTTCAGGGATGTATATATATATATATATATATATATATATATTGATAGGGTCCTCACCCACAGATACCACCCATGGCATGCTTCATCATTGGACCCTCACTCACACACATGGAGTGTGTGAGTGGATTCAACGCGTTTGTAAGCGGAGTGCTAAGGTAACTGTGAGTGAAGGCAGGGAATATGGGTGTGTTAAAATAGCCACCTAAACATAATTCAAAATAATATTTAATGGTGTATGCCTAGGGGCTAGATTAAAAATAAGATTGACAACGCTCTTGGGATTTTAATGCTCCCAGGTGTCTAACGGGGTCGACATGTTTCAGCCAGAAGGACTGCCTCGAGAGGTCAATTGGTTTTCTTCAGGACCTTCGTTCACCCTGCTAGATTATGGTGAAAAGTCTATTAGCTTGTGCAATTTAAATTAAGGCATGCACATTTGGATACAGACCATACATGAAGGACCTTTTCCTCATATGTTCAAAGATGTCTAAGAATATTAACAGACATCATAGGGAGTTTCAGAGATGGACCGTCCCTGTAGTCACACATTTGTCAATGGTACGGGTCCGCTCATTACTCGAGCATTGTCTCTGTCGGTAAATATACTTAGACATCATTGACCATACATGGAAAAAGTCCTTCATGTATAGTATTTGGGAAGATGAAGTATATCTATCAGAAAGACTTCTCACTCCTTTTTTAGTCTTTGCATGACTCCAAAACACCAGCTCCTTCAACATCCACTCCAACAAGTCTTTTTCGGGAGTGGCACCCATAGAGAAACGACTTATCCAAAAGTGGGAGAGGTGGTGTATGGTTCTAACAGGGTCGGGCTGGGAACCCAAAGCAACCCTGGCAATTTTGTTTGACCGGCCCTCGAGTGGGAGGGAGGGTGGGGGCTGTTCAAGTGTGAAACACTGCTGCTTTTGTTACTGGGGGTCGATATTACAGCACTGCTGCAAAACTGGCTCCCAGTAACAAAACCGGCCCCCATCCTTCCATCCTCCTGGGGAAACGTCCAATGCCTATTACAGCCAGTCCCTCCCTGAGTTTGAAGAGGCTCAAAATGGAAAAGAACAGCAAAGCAGCTTTCACCATGGGAATCAAAGGATACAGCACAGACACAGGTTGACTAGCTAAATACTTGACAGCAGTATTTTCAGGTCGCACTGCATTGGTATTGCGGTGAAATGAGTAGTACATTTAGTAACATTCTAGATGTGCCATAACTGGGCTTGTTTTGTAAAGGGCTTTATAAAGAAATCAGGACTTCATACATTCTGCCAAAAACCTTTTGGACATAAACACAATTCTAACTCCCTGCACAAAGGAGTCAGTTACTTGCTTTTAACGAGAGGGAATTCATCAAATTCCTCAGCCTTGTTTGAAATAGTAGGAGAGGAAACCCCCTTACGTCTTAGGACTGACGTACTTGATGAAATCATTTTCCTTCCTTTTCACATGCTGGAAAAATCCAGCAGTCTTTTTTGCACATAGCACTATTTCAACCTAGCTGATCCTAAAACCACCACTTTCTAAAATACAGTTTTATTTGCAAAACTGCAGCCAAACACCAGATAAAACAAACACCAGATAAAAACGTGGCAATTCAAAAGATATACACATCCAGTATGTACAACCACCCCACAGACAACAATAAAATTCTTTTTTTTTTTTTTTTAAAGTATGTTTATTATTGCAAGAAAGAGCAGGTTGCATTTACATAACGAAAAATATCACAGTATACTTTAGTAAACCATTCAATTAATTCCAGAGAAATTAAAGAATAAAAAACATATGTAAAGGTCAGAGGAGAAACAAATACATTTTAACAAAACAAATAGAGTCTTTAACACGAAATACAAAATCACAAATACGTTTGGCCTCATTTTAAAATAAAAGTTATGTAGTTAAGTTTTCAAAATTCAAAAAACTGTTTCCAAATCTTTTCCTTTTTTTTGCACGCTTTTGGGCCTCTGTGTTTTGCTAGCGTGAGTTCCATTATTCTTATTTCGTTTACCAGACTATACCATTCTGATATATTTGGCGGTTCTTTAGAAATCCATGATCTTGCTATCACTAACCTAGTGAGGTTCCGTGACGATTTGAACCCGTGTTTTCAATATTGTCGGAAATACATAATATTGGTATCAGCGAACCGCAAATGATCCATTTAGCATATCCTGGTGTTTTCGCTACGCTACGAGCAAGAGCACTCCTTTTATAAACACATTTCTGATCTACCCACGGCATCCATCTTAGATCATGGCCGCCATTTTGTGTTTCTTGCCCTCACATACGCAATAACCTCTGATCACTTCATTTCGATTAAGGACACGCAGCCTTAGC
The DNA here is from genome assembly GCF_964263255.1 of Lissotriton vulgaris. Taxonomy (NCBI): domain Eukaryota; kingdom Metazoa; phylum Chordata; class Amphibia; order Caudata; family Salamandridae; genus Lissotriton; species Lissotriton vulgaris. The sequence continues at coordinate 461,100,305 of NC_141697.1, forward strand.
CGGAGATTCACCTCTTTCATGACACGTACACCTTAAACCAGATCACGCTGTAGCTGCATGACTCGACAAAGGCTGCCTCCTCTGCCCGAGGCCAGTCCTGCTAAACTGGTCTTCGTGTCCATTGTCCTGATCACGATTAGGCGGCCGAAGCCGGTAGCCTTGCCCATTTACAACCCACAAACATCCCTTATCCTGCTTTTCTATCTTCTGCACCTGGCTCTGCTCCTTTCCTTCTGGGCCTTTATTAGGGGGAGGTAACGAAATTTACGATGAGGCGGTCCGGGTCTTGAATGAAAAGTTGACATGAGATTATGATGGAAAAGTGGGAACCCCTCGTTCGTAATGTTTTGACATCAGATATTGTCGACGATTCCTGTGCAACGCCAAATATTTATTGTTTAGGACACAAAGGTTTGGGAATGTACTAACATGTGAAGAATTCGCCTGAAGGCCAAAATTTAGTATATAAGGAGCAACCCTCTTTGTACAATTTGAACAGGCTCCTAGTTACTGCCCATGCGTAGTTTCTGTGACTTCTGTGTCCCTGCAGTAATAAACCTTTGGTCTTTGACGCCACCATCGAGAAGCCCGTGTTTCTGTTCATTTGTGCACCAAGGCAGGTGGAACTCCGGGGTCTTTGGGTGTTGTTCCCTGACACCTCTGGACGGAACCAAAAAGTCCAGAACTCCAATTGGCGCCCAAAGTGGGGCGACGTCATTCGGTACCGGTCCAGAAGCCTGAAGAGTTCGAGAAGCTTCGTGAGAAGATTCCTGAGGGAGGCGCCCCACTTCATCGATCCCGGCATATCGCAAAAGTGGCCCGAAGTTCTCTTCCACGAGGGTTCCCGTTCAGGACGGCTGCAGTGGGCCGTTGCCTTGACCGTCGCCCTGTCTTGGACCCGAGGTGCAGTCCTTAGTACAGCGAAACGTGACGGGTTTCTCCTTGGTGACGTCTTCAGTGCCTCAGTTAAGTATTTAGTGGTTGCTAGTTAGTTACTTTGTGAGGGTTGTTAAAATCCTTTTTGGTTCTTGGTTTGGTTTGGTCTCATAAGATTATCACTGGTTGTTCTGGTTACGATAATCTATTTGGTTTAGTTTGGGTATCGATACATCAGTTCGTTTTGGTAGGCCTAAGTTCTTGGTTCAAGTGCACATATCTGTTTCGTGTTTTGTTTGTTTTGTGTTCCGAACTGAAAAATGGTAAGTCGGAGAAACTGTATGTTGTCGTGTTTTGGTTGCAACAGTGACTCACGATTGGAGGACTCATGTCTGGTTCCTCCGATTGGGACTCCCCTATATGACTTGTATTGTAAACATGGTGTGGGTCCTATATCTTATAATGAGGTATGGGTCCGATACACTGAGAAAGATGGTGTCCTTAGTTGGCCACTGCATGTTAGTTTTGAACCCGAAATTCTCGACAATTTAGAAGCGAAATTGTTTAGGAAGAAAGCCCGGCCGGCAATGTTTGATTCTTTCCGTTACTGGCGAAAAGAATCCAAACAGAGAGAAATGAAAAGGTTAAAGAAAGAACAGAAAGAGAAAGAAGAGTTGACTCTAGAACAAGCAACTAAGCAGTTGCAGGATAACGAGTGTGAGAAAGCCATAGAGGTGGCCATTAGAGAGCACAATTTAGCGATTGACAAGTGCTATCCTGCCTTGCCATCGAAAACAGCTAAGATACTGGAGGATTCTGAAAACGATCCTCTGCTGTCTTATTTGTTACGGTCACCTCCACCGTATGCACAAGGTGCTACGGCCCAATTTGTGCCAAATGTTCAATTGCCGGTTGCTGGACAACCTGGTGTTCCTGCTCCTGTCCCTCAGAATCAGGTTACCGTACCTCCTGTGGTCAATGTAAATGTTCCTACGGCTCCTCCTCTTCCTGGGTTGCCGACTTCTATACCTGTATCTGTCTCGCTTACACCTACTGTTCCACAAACTATTTTTCTCGATACTCCTACTGTTCCGTTATCTGTTCCTACCTCTACTGTGTTTTCTACATCTGCGAGTGTGTTGACTCCACTTTCTGTTCGTCGGAGAATCACTGATTCTGTGTCTAGTATGCTGTCTCCTTTCTATAAAACCTTAATCAAGACTCCTACTTCCGACTCTGTTCAGAGACGTAGTCAGCTACCAAGTACTGAGGAACGGGGAATTTTAGATTCCACGGCTCTCAGATGGATTTCGAAGAGTAGGAGATATAGTACGAGAGATGTGCTAGAAACATTTATGCAGTGGAAAGAACCAACGCAACGGTATGTCTTTGATGAGATGTGCTCGTTGTTACGTGAGGAGATAGAAGAAGACGATGTTGAATCAAATTTAGAAGACTTAATTAAGGTTCAGAAAGAGTTTGCTGCAGGAATGATAGTGGGTGATAATATAGAAGAAGCGATGGAATTGATTTTAAGTTATAGGAATGACCCATCACTTCGTTCACCGAGAAATCTAGAGAAAGGCAAAATGAAATTAAGTCGCCAATATCCAATGAGGGAGGTTCCTCCAATTTGGCGCGAAGCTGTGCAAGCTGATCATAATAATGGTATTGTAGCTGCTCCAGCGCAATTCCAAAGGGTGTGGATACACATTCCGTGGAAACGAGCTGAAGTGCTAGCAGTGAAGCAGGCCTTGCCAGATCCGCGTAAGAATCCTGCTGGATATTATAAGGAATTAACACAGACAGTTGAGGCTTGTATAATGAATTTAGCAGACATCGATATGTTATTTGGCAATGTAGTTCCGCAACCAGTGTGGGCTAAAATTCGTAGAGAGGATCATCAAGTTGCCTTAGGTGGTGATTGGGCAGCTATCACTGCAGCGGATGGTCAGCAAACAGGTGGTGCAAAGCCTGAACCCCTAATTGCTAATCTTCCAGGTAGGATAATCGATCTAATGAAGACTCTGATGCCCGCATTGCGTGTTAATTGGGACAAGTTATCCGCATGCAGGCAGAAGAAAGACGAGAGTGTCTCCGACTTTTTCACGAGGTTCGAAGAGACTTTTGTAGATCATAGTGGTCAGGACATGAGCACAGAAGGAGGACAAAGACTGTTTGTCGATAAATTTGTGCATAATTTGTTACCTGAATTATGCAATAAATTAAAGGATTCGGAGAGTGCGTGGGCTGTTTCCACAACTGCGCAAATACTTGCAACTGCACAGTATTACGAAAATAGGGATAAAGAGGAAAAGGAGAAATCAGACAAGAAAACGAAAGACTTAAAAACTAAAGTTCTTTTGCAACAGGCGTATCCGCCTCGCATGAATCAGATTAATACGCAACAGGGTTCGTATCAAAGGACAGATTATAGTACATCGAGACCTCAATATCAGTGGAACCAATGTGCGTACTGTAAGAAAGAGGGTCACTATAAAAATGAATGTCCGATCTTAGCGCAAAATAATGCAGCAGCAGCTCAGAGAGGTCGTGGTGGTTTTGTGCAGAATTCTAGAGGTCGAGGGCGAGGTGCTATGCCTCCACAAATGAATGATCGTCCTTCCAATCACTTTGATCAACGAAATGGACAGTCTACTCAGCAAAATAGATCTCAACAATATCTTGTTGAAGATTATTGTGAAGTGGATGAAGGATTTCAGCAAAATGGGTACTAGGACAGCCATGGACAAAGAGAGGGAGTAGTATCAGTTCCAGTGGATCAGAGTGGGCCTTATGTCGCAGTAGCAACATCAGGTGTAGTCTAACCATTTCTGTTGGATACTGGTGCCGCAAAAAGTTCTATCATTCATGCGAAACTCCCTGGCGCACCTTTGTCCGGCTCAACAAATGTTTCTGTAGGTTTTTCAGGCGCCCCTGTGTACAACCCTATATCTGGTCCTTTGTCTATTTCTGTGGGACCGTGTCACTTGAAAGCACCCCTGATTTTGACGACAGGTTGTAATGAAAATCTGCTCGGTTTAGACTTGTTAAAACGACTATATGCGACATTGTACTGTTCTCCGGAAGGAGTACAGCTTACACTGGGTAAAAATATCACTTCTCCGATGTACTTGTCAATGGATGCACTCCCGCCAGAGCTGTGTTCACTCCCAGATTCTCTTTGGGCGACTGGTCCTAATGATGTAGGCCTTTTAGAAATTCCACCATATGTAGTAACTTTGAAAGCAAATGTAAAATTTCCAAGAATTCCGCAATACAAAATATCTAGTGAAGGTGAGCGTGCACTTTTATTGATTGTGCAAGATTTGATTAAGAAAGGTGTGGTTGAAGAAACGAGAGGAAATGTCTGTAACAGTCCTGTACTACCGATTCTGAAACGAACTGATCCCACAAAGCCTCCAGTGTATAGGTTTGTTATCGACCTCAGAGAAGTTAATAAGATTGTAGTTCCGCAGTTTCCTGTGGTTCCAGACATTACTGCCTTGTTAACATTAATTCCTGCTACAGCCACTTGGTTCTCAGTCATCGACTTGAAGAATGCCTTTTTCAGCATTCCGATAGTCGAGGAAAGCAGAGATATTTTCGGCTTCTGTCTAGGAGGTCGAAGTTTCAGATTCAAACGCGCTCCACAAGGTTATTGTGAGAGCCCATCTATTTACAGTCAAGCATTAAAAAGCCAGTTAGATTCCTTTGTCCTTCCTCCAGGTTCTGCTCTAGTACAGTATGTAGACGATCTTTTAGTGGCTGCCGATGACAAAGAAACTTGCAAAGCAGCTACGATCTCGTTATTGCATCATTTGTCTAATTTGAATCACAAGGTGTCACCTTCGAAAATGCAATACTGCTGCCAAGAAGTGACCTACCTAGGTCATCTCTTGTCAAAGGAGGGAAGGAAGTTGACCCCAGAGAGAATAAAAGCAATTACGCAGATGAGTGTTCCACGCACACAGAGAGAAGTACGTGCCTTCCTAGGTATTACCTCTTACTGTAGACAGTGGATCCCAAATTTTTCTCTTTTAGCAAAACCGTTGGTAGCTTTGACTGGGAAAAATGTTCCGAGTCCGGTGCCATGGTCTGATGAATGTCAGGAGAGTTTTACTGAATTACGAAAAGCATTGTGTTCAGCTCCTGTATTGGGTACACCTGATTACAGTAAGCCATTCACGCTCTATGTTCATGAGAGAGAAGGTTGCGCGTTGAGTGTTCTGACACAGAAGTTTGGTGATAAACAACGCCCTTGTGCGTATTTTTCATCAACATTAGATCCGGTAGCTAGAGCGTTGCCTAGTTGTTTGAGAGCTACAGCGGCAGCTGCAGCTTCCATTCGACAATCTGCTGGTTTGGTAATGAACAACATGCTAGTGGTCATGGTTCCTCATGCGGTGGATACACTCATGAATCGAACGAAGACACAACACCTTACCAGTGCGAGATTATCTGGTTATGAGCTGACATTACTAGCGAGTCATATTCAGATCAAAAGATGTAATGTATTGAATCCAGCAACGCTGTTGCCGACTGATCAAGAGTCGAGTGATTCCGAGCCACATGATTGTTGTTTTAAAACGGAGGAAGAGACAAAAGGACGAATTGACTTAAAGGATACTCCGTTATCCGATCCAGATGGCACGCTGTATGTGGACGGGTCATGTTTTAAATTGGAGAATGGTGATGTGACTGCTGCTTATGCAGTAACGACTTTGAGGACGATTGTGGAGACTGCAAGAGTGAGTCAAAATTCTGCCCAAGCTGCAGAATTAATAGCTCTAACAAGAGCGTGTGTTTTAGCTAAGGGAAAGAGAGTGAATGTCTTTACAGATAGTCAGTACGCATTTGGCGTGGCCCATAGTTTTGGCCGTTTGTGGAGAGAAAGAGGTTTCATTACGTCCCATGGGACTAAGATTCAACATGGTCAGCTAGTTAACGACTTGTTGGAATCTCTAACCTTGCCGACTGAAGTTGCGATTGTAAAGTGCAGTGCTCATAAAGCAATCACGGATGATGTTGGTCGCGGGAATGCTTTTGCTGATGAAACTGCTAAACAGACAGCTAGAGACACGATGAGCAGAATGTATGTTGCTACGTCTGCAAGATGGATTGCTGAGTCTGGAATGTGTGAGGATACTATGGAAAGTGTGAAAGAGATTCAGAAAGAAGCAACTGAGGAGGAAAAACGTGTATGGAAAGAAAGTACGGGCAAGTTGGATTTGAATGGGTGTTGGATTGATTTGACAGAACAGCAGCGTTGGATGTTGCCTGATGCGCATGTGCTTGCAGTGGTGACGATGGCACATGGAGTAGCACATATAAGTTCTAAAGGAATCTGTAAGATGTTGGCTCCGGTCTGGAAGAATAATGGGATCAGTAAGTGTGCAGAGAAAGTGGTGAAAAATTGTATGGTATGCCTGATGCATAATCCTGGTAAGGGAACTCCAACTCCTGCTGGTCACTTCGCTCCTCCTTCCTGCCCCTTTGAAGTGATTCAGTTAGATTTCATTCACATGGATCGCTGTAATAATTTGAAATATGTCCTGGTGGTAGTCTGTGCTTTTTCCAGGTGGATCGAAGCATACCCACTAAAGGACAACACTGCCCTATCAACTGCCAAGATTCTTCTCAAAGAATATTTCCCTAGATTCGGTATGCCACGGATTGTATGGTCAGATAACGGAAGTGAGTTTATAGGGAAAGTTATGCAGAGTGTGTGTGCCGGCCTAGGTCTGAAACAAAAATTCCACAGTGCGAACCATCCCCAGTCTGCTGGTTTAGTGGAGGGTTACAATGGCACCCTCAAGCTGAAACTAGCTAAAATACAAGCATCCACAGGTTTAGCCTGGCCAGACGCACTTCCTTTGGCTTTGTTATCAACGAGAGCAACTGTACATTCTAGAGTGGGGCTTAGCCCTTATGAGATAGTGTTTGGCCGTCCGGCAAATATTTGGGGTGTGCCGAGGCCTAAGGAGTTTTGTTCTCTAGAATATCCTATGTTGATAGACTACCTTTACGACTTGACTGCTAAATTGAGTCTTATTCACCAACAGGTTTTCGATGCTTTACCAAAGCCTCCGGAGAGTCCAGGGCATCAGCTGAAACCAGGAGATCTTGTGGTTATCAGGAATTTCGCGAGGACGAAGAACCTTCAGCCGAGATTCGTCGGCCCCTTCCAGGTCCTGCTTGTAACAAGAACAGCAGTTCGTGTGGCTGGTCGCAAGCATTGGGTGCACGCATCCCACGTAAAGCGTGTACCTTTGCCACTTCCTTACGACAACTGGGTGAAGAAGGGAATTGGTTCCTCCGAATTTGAAAGCACGCCAAAGTTCATCCCTTTCAGCGATGCCGAATTGATCACGGACACTCCATGCTCTGACTCTCCTTCGGAAAAGACTCCTTTGAACTCTGAACATTTGTCCCCTGCATCAGAAAAAACTCTGTCATCTGCGAACTTGAACACTGCAACAGCTACCAGTGAAACGCTATTTGCCGATCAGACAGTACCTGCGAAGCAAAGATATAATTTACGAAACCGTAAAATGGACAAATAAAGCAGGCAACTGCCCATTGTGATATTTTGAAATTTTGAACTTTTGCCTTCAGCCAGGAAGTTTGCTATTATTTTGTCGTTTTAAAAATTGCCTTGCCGTCTGGGTAGCCGTAGGGTCGTGGCTGTGTGCCTAGTTGAATCTGCGGGGGTCTGACACAAGGTCGATCTTTCTGTTGGTTCTGGGAACTCCCAGGGCTGATAGAGGCATTTTCATCTACGTACACATCATCAGTGGTCGCGAGCGGATTGTAGAAGATGGAGCTTCCTGCGCTGCAACGAGAAAATGTGATTTATGTTCGCAGAAACAGACTTTACAGAATCCTTCACAGCAAATGCTTTTTGATGCAATGTGCCATTACATTCTTGATTGTTTTGATAACGTTGGTGGGAGGAATTGTTTTCAGTATAAATTTGATTTTTGTGCCAGTTACTACAGTACCTCCCCTTGATCCTGCTATTTCTACTGTTTCTTCTATACACTCTTTTCACTCGTTTCCCGAACATGAGCAAGCCCGACGCTCAGAATTCATTAACAACACTTTTGTACAGCTCTTGCATCAACACCAACTGGTAGTTAATACTACAGACTGCTGGGTGTGTGGCTTGATACCCCACACTATGGATAAAGGTATTCCCTATCTGGTTTTGCCTTTCAGCTACAATGGATCATTTCAGGCCCTTCAAACCATCTTTGCTTATGCCCTTGAAACCTATCCTCCACGTCCACCACGTTCTACTAAATATAACTCTGCCAACAAAGCTTTAGTCCAGGGAATTATTGACATGATCAAGGACGTCAATAATACTCCATCATACCCTAGAGACGAATTGCGAGTATATTTAAGTTGGAATACTTCAGAGTATCGCCTTAGTTTAGGAGAAAGCAAGCACAAAAGCTCAACTCCAATCTGGGTCGTACCTCACCGAGGTCAGGTCTGTTTGCAAGGGAATGGGAGAAATCCGAGAGCTCAGCTAGGGAGGAGTGAGTGCGTAGAGACTTATGTGTTTCCGGCTAACTCTTCCCCTGCCTTTCTTACTGCTAGGGGTACCTACTTCATCTGTCGAGATAGAGCTTATACATGGTTGCCTGCCGACTTTTCAGGTTCATGTTATATTGCTCGATTGTTGCCTCCAACATACACTGCATCATCTGACTACCACAAGACCAGAGTAGCGAGAGGTGTCTTCAGTAAGGAAGATACTGCTGGTCAGGAAGCTGGAGACTTCTTCAAAGGCTTCCTTCCGTTCTGGGGGCCTATGGCCAATAGTAGAAACATACGTCAGCTAACACGGGTAGTTGAATCTACTATTACCGAAACTGCTGGTGCCCTTAGCAATCTAAGCAAATCAAAAGGAGACTATGTCATACCTGCTCCGCTGTAATCAGGCGTCGTAGCACACCCGGGACACGCTAGGTGTCACTGGGTGGGCCCGATGATGAAGCATGCCACCAACTAGGTTGGTGGGTGAGGGCTTTCTAAAGACACCCAACAGGTGCCACCGCCAACAACACTGAGTCGCTATGACAATAACAAAATAATGTCAGACTAACCCCTTTTTCTAGCTAGTCTCCTTTTGATTTGCTTACATATAATCCGGGGATCTGGACTAGCTATCTGGTCCTCTCTCTCCCTCTTGATTCTCGCACTTATCGACAGCGCACAGCTGTGAGAGAACACACGACCATGGCCGAAAACCATGGACTGACTTTCTCTGAGAGTGACTTGACAGACATACTGTCTGACCCGTCATTCCAAACCGATTTTAACATCTCTAATACAATCGCACAGACCACGGACTGGGAGACCTTAACAGAAAAGAAGCGCAACAGGATACGCACCATCCTACATGGAACAATACTGGCCCAATACCTTAGAACCAACTCTGCACCCAGGGGGCTATTGGTATCAAATGCACCCAGGATCTTCCTCGACGACCCCACGTTCAGGAAGGACTGGGCCCAGATAGCATGGCACTGTACCAGAGACTGGATGATCCTCATCCTAAAAACCGCCAAACGTTTGTCAGACACCCTATCCCTTGAGATAGAAGAAACAGAAAGACACTTTAAAGCCACAATAACATCGTTCAAGAAGAAACTTGACGATCAGAACCGGGAGATAAACGAGTACAAGGACTACCTAACCCAGGCCAAACTCAAAAAATTTGAGAAAGATCTGAAAAAGTTCTCCTACGCCAAAGTATACCCCTACTCGGAGGAGAACTACACCCCACCTACCAAGGAAACCAACACATCCAACTCCTCAGGGGATGACAGCTCCATCTCCAGTGATTCCAGCAGTGGATCACAAAAACGAGGAGGCAGAGGACGAAGAGGACAGCGATGGCCCAATCACTGGCAAGGAGGACATCCAAACCAATTTTTCGGCTTCCCACCTAATTTAGGCCATATGCAGAACCCCTACTTCGGTTTCCCCAACATGTACCCTCAAGGACCAATGCCATTCTTTGCAGGTAACCAGGGCAACAACTTTCCTTTTTTAGGACGGGGCCAGAGACCCCGGGGCCGCAGAAGAACAAACCAGCCCAACAACGCACAGGTACACTGGGAAGACGAAAACCCGGTGAGCTCCAACACACGTCAGAAGACGAAAGAAGCAACCCCGGGAACAAGCAGGTAGACAATCCCACCTGCCAACCATCACTAGTGTTCAACCTGTCCAGCACCCCACTTTCCAGCACAGAGACGTCAGTCCTGGAGCGAGGTCTGTCCTTTGTACCGACCACAAGACTGGACAAGTTCAGACTACAAGCGGAACTAGCCCAATTCTTCAGGAAACTGAAACTGAAGTCCTTCTTTGAAAAATCAAACCAAGACCAGCCCCAAGCCGAGGACAACACCAACACCACAGGACTCAGAGTGAAGTCCACCTTTGTCCCCCCACCCTCAACCGTGCCAGCGGAAATAACAACCTTTGAACAGGCTGTGTACCATGACATAGAGAAACTTAACCCCACCAACCACTACAACAACATGTCATGGGCAGACAGACAAACGATACAACGCCTGAAAGACAACTCCACCCTAGTAATCAAACCAGCTGACAAAGGGGGCGGCATAGTATTACTGGACAAGACAGACTACGATGCTGAATGTCGGAGACTACTCAGCGACAGCCGGAACTATCGCAGATTGGAGCAGGATCCCACAGAACAACTACGCACCACAGTGCACGACCTTGTCAAAAGGGCAGCAGATAATGAGGAGATCTCCAAACAGGAGGCCGAATACCTCTGCCCGGAGAACACCAAAACCCCATACTTCTACACAGTACCCAAGGTACACAAAGGGGTAATTCCACCGCCGGGCAGACCAATAGTATCTGGCATCAATTCCATACTAGAGCCACTGTCTAGATACTGTGACTTCTACCTCAACCCCCTGGTACAAAAAACGCCCACCTATATCAGGGACACCAAACACCTTTTGCAAACCATTGCCAACACCCCCTTTGACCCTGAGACACAATTGTTGGTAGGACTGGATGTGGAAAGCTTATACACCAGCCTCCCTCAAGACGCCACCCTACAGGTGCTAAAGGACATCCTGGAAGAATCCCCTTGGCCATACCAGACACCCAGGAGTTTTGTCATGAACTGTGCAGCCCTCGCCCTCAAAGAAAACTACTTTGAGTATGAGGGCACTTTCTACCTGCAAACCAATGGAACCTCCATGGGCAGTGTTTTCGCGCCGAGTGTAGCTGGCCTATACGTCCACCACTTCGAAAGCACCCACATCAATGTAGAAACCAACCCGTTCAAAGACCATATACTGAAATGGCATCGATACATCGATGATATATTGGTCATCTGGGACGGCTCAAAACCAGAACTGGACAACTTCCTACAATGGCTCAACAACAGAGACCCATACCTCAAGTTCACCTGCACAGCCAGCAATAAGCAACTCCCTTTTCTAGACCTGGAAATAGCAGCTACAAGTGGAACCTTGACAACCACAACTTACCATAAACCGACGGCCAGGAACTCACTGCTACACTTCAACAGCTTCCACCCACGGCCTCTAAAAGAAAATTTACCATTTGGCCAGTTCCTCCGCATCAGAAGGAACTGCTCGGACATACGCGACTACAAGTCACAATCAGCGGACCTGGCCAAAAAACTAGAACACCGTGGCTATCCAAGGGCGATCATCAAAAAAACTCAGAAGAGAGCAAGAAACCAGAACCGTGACGCATTACTAGAAGACGTCACTAAAGAAACTGACGCACAACCGACAACATGCGTGACTACCTTCAACACTGCCTCGAACGAAGTGGCCAAAATCATAAAGAAGCACTGGAGAATCATTAACTCCGGACAAAGGAATTGGGAACCCCCGAAGTTTGCCTACAAAAGGTGCCACAACCTCCGAGACCAACTCGTCAGTACCAGACCTAAACCACTACCTAAACCCGAGAACACCATCCTCAATGCATGGGGTATGCCAAAAGTCACTGGACATTACCCATGCAATGACTGCAGTGTCTGTCACCTGACATCTCACACGAAGACCCTCAACCTGGAACCGAACAAGATATGGTCCCAAAGGAGCCACACAAACTGCAACTCACAGAATGTAATCTACTTACTAACCTGCAGATGTGGGCTCCGATATGTGGGCATGACCACACGCAAAGTGAGGACCAGGATAACGGAGCACCGCAGCACAATGCGCTGCAAAAAAAGCATAAGCAAACTGACAAACCACTTTATCACCCAGTGCCACACCCCTAATGACTTCACCTGGACAGTCATCGAGCAGATACCAGTCAGCCCAGTTAACAATGACAAAAAATTGCTAAACAAAGAGCAAAGATGGATATATCGCCTGTCCACAGCCACTGAAGGGCTTAATGATGCCATCCCCTGGAACTCCCTGACCCTGTGAACCAACCTGACCCTAAGCCTCCCTTTGGTCCAGCATGACCACTCAGGAACTTTGCCTTTACTGCCACCATGTCTTCCAAATCCTATTGGGAACCACCCTGATCCTTAGCCTCCCTGTGGTCCAGCTTGACTACCCAGACGCACCCCAGTAGGGCACTACCCCCCCCTTTCATTAGGCATTTTTGCCTTTATTTGCCACCATGTTCCCCCAGCCAACAGTAATAGTGGGACATCCTTGGGAACAACCATGTGTCCCCCTTATCCTCCCATCACAAAGCGGGATTCACTGGCACCTGGACAACATCCTGTGCCCCTAGCGCTTCTCAGCACTTGCCACCGTAAATTAATACCAAGTCCCGTGTGCGCAGGCGCTAACCAATACTCTACCGCGCCGCACTCAGGACTCGCGTTACCACGCATGCGCGAACCACTTCTCGGCCGCGCATGCGCTAAACAACTCCTCGGCCGCGCATGCGCACGGCAGCACCACAATCGCACGCATGCGCTAAGCCAGCGGCACTACTCCGCGCACTAGCGCGATACGAAGGGCACTCACCTGAGCATAATCTCGATCCGAAAAGCCAGTCTTTCTACCATTACTCTTTCCTCCAGGTGCCACTAATCATGCAGTTAACGTTAGTATAAAAAACCGGCCACCACAGCCATTTATTACCGGTTATGCGAAGGAGGCACAACAGGTCCCACGCTGGAGCTGACCAGAAATCCTGTGAGTATGCTGAACATCTCTACCATAGGTAAGCGCTACCCTTTCTCCCACAGGTCTCCTTACCCCAGTGGTCCTCTTTCTCCCTACCAGGGCCACCCCTTGCCACTTCAATAGCCTTGGAGCACAAGCAAGCCTAAAATAGCGTAAGACATGGTGCTTGCGCCACACTACTTCACTATTCACTACTGCAGTATTTTTACCGCTGTTTTAACCACTTCACCCTCGAATTTTCAGTGCGATTCCACAATAATGATACCACCAGTATCATTACACTTGAGCCGCTCATAGCCTGCACTAATTCGCTATTAAGCCGGCTGTCATAAATTATGATCAATATTTTCTAGTGACTCTTTTTCTCCTATGTTTGTCTTGTCCCTGTCTCTCATTGTTAAATGTACAGGTGATCTTGAGAAGGGAATCCCCCCTCTCACAGTTATATACACTTTAGGGCGTGTAGACACATAGACTACACTACACTTACCCTAATTTTAACCTACACATATTTTTATTGTCCTGAAGAAAGCCAGATTAATATAAGGCACTGGCTGAAACATGTTGACACATCTAGGACGTAGGAGGTCGTAACCCGCCTCTAACGTCCCTCAGCCTTATTTTTAACCGCTGACGGAGGCCCTTTTAATAAAGTCTTCTCAACCCAGGGACCATCCGCCAAGCCGTTTTAACCTCACTTCTCTGTACACCTCACACCGCACACACAGTGACATACCTGCTCCGCTGTAATCAGGCGTCGTAGCACACCCGGGACACGCTAGGTGTCACTGGGTGGGCCCGATGATGAAGCATGCCACCAACTAGGTTGGTGGGTGAGGGCTTTCTAAAGACACCCAACAGGTGCCACCGCCAACAACACTGAGTCGCTATGACAATAACAAAATAATGTCAGACTAACCCCTTTTTCTAGCTAGTCTCCTTTTGATTTGCTTACATATAATCCGGGGATCTGGACTAGCTATCTGGTCCTCTCTCTCCCTCTTGATTCTCGCGCCCTTAGCAATCTGACAGCTGAGCTTCAGGCGGATAGACTCATGACGTTGCAGAACCGTATGGTTCTAGACGTTATCCTTGCAGATCGAGGTGGGGTATGCAGAATGATCCAATCGAGCTGCTGTGTCTTTATTCCTAATAATGCTCCAACAGTCTATGAGGCGATCTCTAAGCTACACAAGATTTCCGACTCTATTCACGTAGACAAGGGAAACTGGTCCTTCATGGAGTGGTTTTGGACTCTGATCTCAGCGTGGGGATGGAAGGTTCTAATGGTCATTGGTGTCATCTTAGTATTCCTATTCTCATGTTGCCTGATTATCCAGTGTGGTCCTGCTCTGTGTAGTCTTTGTGCTGCAACTTGTCTTAGAAAACCACCTGCGTTTGGAGAAAAGGCACGAGAAAGGATGATGATACAACAGCATGTCACTGACCTGATGAGCATAGAATTAGATTCTGACATAGATTAAGTAATTGCCTATGTAAGGGCAAAAGGAGGGGACTGAGGTTCCGTGACGATTTGAACCCGTGTTTTCAATATTGTCGGAAATACATAATATTGGTATCAGCGAACCGCAAATGATCCATTTAGCATATCCTGGTGTTTTCGCTACGCTACGAGCAAGAGCACTCCTTTTATAAACACATTTCTGATCTACCCACGGCATCCATCTTAGATCATGGCCGCCATTTTGTGTTTCTTGCCCTCACATACGCAATAACCTCTGATCACTTCATTTCGATTAAGGACACGCAGCCTTAGCCGGAGATTCACCTCTTTCATGACACGTACACCTTAAACCAGATCACGCTGTAGCTGCATGACTCGACAAAGGCTGCCTCCTCTGCCCGAGGCCAGTCCTGCTAAACTGGTCTTCGTGTCCATTGTCCTGATCACGATTAGGCGGCCGAAGCCGGTAGCCTTGCCCATTTACAACCCACAAACATCCCTTATCCTGCTTTTCTATCTTCTGCACCTGGCTCTGCTCCTTTCCTTCTGGGCCTTTATTAGGGGGAGGTAACGAAATTTACGATGAGGCGGTCCGGGTCTTGAATGAAAAGTTGACATGAGATTATGATGGAAAAGTGGGAACCCCTCGTTCGTAATGTTTTGACATCAGATATTGTCGACGATTCCTGTGCAACGCCAAATATTTATTGTTTAGGACACAAAGGTTTGGGAATGTACTAACATGTGAAGAATTCGCCTGAAGGCCAAAATTTAGTATATAAGGAGCAACCCTCTTTGTACAATTTGAACAGGCTCCTAGTTACTGCCCATGCGTAGTTTCTGTGACTTCTGTGTCCCTGCAGTAATAAACCTTTGGTCTTTGACGCCACCATCGAGAAGCCCGTGTTTCTGTTCATTTGTGCACCAAGGCAGGTGGAACTCCGGGGTCTTTGGGTGTTGTTCCCTGACACCTCTGGACGGAACCAAAAAGTCCAGAACTCCACTAGCACACGCAAATATTATAGTTATAAGATCTTTATACAAGCAATTAACGTCTTGAATATCCAAAAGCACCAAATGTGCTGAAAGCAACGGGGTATTAATTTGTTTGCTTTTTAAAACATCGATTATACCTTCCCAGTATGTAAGTAGTTTTGGGCAAGAAAACAGCATATGTTCTATTCCAGCTGCTGTCAAATCACATTTCGAACATTTTGTTTTCTCAGTTACTAAATTGCCCTGTGTCCAACTGAAAATTCTTTGCGGAGTGTAGTATAGTTGTGTGATTGTTCTATATGACTGTAATCTTAAATTAGAGGAGTGTACTATAGAATTTATATGTGATAATGAGGTTGCGATCTGCACCGAATTAATATTCATGCCAAGTCTGTCTGACCATTTAGACACAATTTTAGTACTATCATCATATTTGCCACGTGACAAATGTTCATAACCCAAACTGATAAGTGATTTTGTTCTTTCAGAGTATAAACATTCTAAAGTATCTGATTGTGTTACTTCCATTATTTTCATTTTGCATATCAAGTAATCTCTTATCTGTATATATTTAAAATACATATCATTTGTTAGGCCAAATATGATTTTTAGTATGTCAAAATCCAGAAAGCCATTTGGGCCATATAAATCCCCAAAAGTACTGATACCCCTTCGAATCCAAAGATTTCCTGTCCCATCTGAAAATATATCTGGAAGTCCTGGGTTGCCCCATAGTCTAAGTTCAGCATTAAAGAAGGAACTTTTATCTATAATCATAATTTGATCCCAAATCTTTTTAATATGTTTAGCCGTCTTAAATTTAACACGTTTGAAATAGTTAGGATCATGTAAGCGAAATAAGAATTGATTACAATCTGGTCCCAGCATGCATTGATGATAAAATAGTGAATTCTCATTTTTCATCAAGCGCCGAAAAAAGGTTGCGAGAAAGTATAAATTGAAATCAGGAAAAGAAAGACCCCCCTTTTCAATTGGTAATTCCAGAAGTTTCATTGCCCTACATGCTTTTTTATATCCCCATAGGAAGCTACTACAAATACCTTCTAATTTAAAAAAAAAGAGTTTATTAGGTTGTAAAGGTATGGCCCTAAAAAGGTATAATACTTTAGGTAGTATCTTCATTTTTACAAGGTTGATTCGCCCTACTAGGCTGAGCGGGATCTTATGCCATTTTTTTAAAGTTAAAGCAGTTCCTTTAATAAAAAATCATAATTCATATTTATTATCTTCTCCATATTGGCTGCTATCTTAATTCCTAAATATGTCGCACTTTGACATATGCCAGGTATTGGTTCATCTGGGTTATAATTAGTAATGACTTGTGTCTTGCTCATGTTCAATTTATAACCTGACACCTTGCCAAATTGTGTAGCTTCTTCAACTATTTTGGGTATAGCCCTGACTAAGTCTGTTGTGTATACCGCGATGTCATCTGCAAATGCCATGATCTTTAAGCTTTTCTCGCCATGATACGTTGGGATAATATTCGCCTGTTCAGTTAATGCATTTAAGAAAGGCTCTAAAGATAAGGCAAAAATCAAGGGGGACAGTTCATAGCACAATAGAAGTTTAAGTGCTCGCCAGTCACCTTCATAAATTGTTGTGCATGCTTTCCTTCAACAACATTCGGGGAGGGGCGCTTATTTACAAGCCCCTTGAGCCGCAGTTGCGTCACAAGGGACTTGTGAATAAGCCCCTTGGTTTTCACTCTGAGCTCTTTTTGAACTTTTGCACACCACTTCAGGAACATGGCTCTCGAAGATGTCTCTCATGAACACAGAAGTATGGGAAAATAATGATCTGCCCAAAAATAAGGGGTGTCTCTTAGGATTCAGGGATTGTTATGATGCATAAAACAAAAAGCAGAAAATGACACACAAAATGACTTGGTACCAAAATAATTGGGACTAGTCCATATACTCAAAGGATAGAACATCTAACCTAAGTGAACATTAGTCCAAATAGTAAGTTGTTTGTCAGAACAAAGACTTACAATTGTGGGATCGTCACTAAACCTAATAACGTTAAGTGTGAATATCTCAGAATATTTTCAATGAGAGGAAATAAAGAACCTCTATGTAAGCAATTTGACAATGTCTGTAGGAGAGGGGTGCCCAAATTAGAGATGGTATGATCGGATCCATGGCACATTTTCTAAATATCCATATACATACATACAACAAAACTAATTTACATATCACATAGTTGTCTTGAAAGTCTTGTTTGGTATTGCCCTCCTGGACCTTTACAAGACGCCTGGACATGTAGCTATATACAGACTGACATTATTTACCTGTAGGAGGAAATGGTGCTTGCTACGTTGAAAAGATAATAGTCAAAACCAAACAAAGCAACTGATTAATTTCTTCAACAAAACACGGGGAGGATTCCATACAAATATCTAATAATATGGCAGAATAGGAAGGCTCTACTCTACAAGAGTGTGGGAGATTACCAGCAGAAGGCTGCAGGAATGCTCCAACAGAGGTGAATCCTAGGAAAGGCATTCAACATGTCGGGAACAAATGAGTGGGTCGCCTGATAAAATGAATAAAGGTTGGTGTCCATTCAATGACCGGCCAAGCTATGGGAATTAGGTATATCTTTGGGTAATCTTAGCTGTGGCATGTCAGTTACATATAATGCACGTATATCTTTGGAACTACCTGGAAGTACCTGGAAACAAGTGCATTTATTTTATTTTTGTTGTGATGCCATCCTAGGACTACTTTGTCTCACTAAAGAATTAGAGGTGTAATATTTGGCCCAAGAGTAGCTTTAGAGCACGGGGTTGATATATTGTGTTGCTGTTGCCTTAGTGAGAAAAGCATGCCCATCACACTTTACATCGTTGCTTCACAATTAAGAAAAAGAATCTTGACCCATCCAACCTGGCACACTACAAATCAATACCTAATAGCCTGTTCCTAGGTAAAATATTTGAAAGAACAGTTTTTTACTCTACTTTCAAAGTTAAGTGAGGAAAATTAACTGATGTCAGACTAACAATCTGAATTCACATTAGGTGGAGGCACAGAGTAAGCCTGTAATCATTATGAGATGACCTAAAACTCAGAGTGCCATTATTAATAATTGGGGATGCCCTGTGTCCCTCCAAACGTGGGTATATAATGTTAAAGAGGTGCAGTGAGTTCTGTTGGGAGACACAATTGCTTTGCGTGTTAATGGTGTTTGAGTTATACACCTATGTCTATGGACCACTAAATGATCAACAAGAGTTTACAAGACCTGGCTCATGTCAATCAACATCGGAAATGCTCAAAATCTATTGATGAAATAAACACAACACACCACAGGTGTAATCACTTGGTATATTCTTAGTCATACATCCAAGTTATTCAAGTATTTCTCATATATGGCTGTTACACACACAATATACAAACAAAAACTAAGTGTAATTTAGTGACAAGGTGACAGTATGTGGATACATAAGTCTGACAATACAGAATTCTAAATGGCCTAAACGTAAAACAGAAGACTACTTCTATGAAAGAATGTCGTTTTTACATGTGTAAACAGCTCAACACATATGTTAGATGTATGACTAACATTAAACCGAGTGATTAAAGTCTTTGGTGTGTTGTGTTTAATTTATCAATAGATTTTGAGCATGCCTGATGTTGATTGACCCGAGCCCAGACTTGTAAACTCTGGTTGATCATGTATAGGTGTACTACTCAAACACCATTAACACGCAATTAAATGTCTCCCAACAGAACTCACTGTAGATCTTTAACATTAAAGTTGGCAATAACGGAGTGCAGTCCTACTGCTCCTGGACCTATGAGCAGCATTTCACGCTGCCCACCACCACATTCTACTACAAAGACTTCATCTTCTTGGAATATTTGAAATTGCTTTGAAATAGATTGCTTCGGATGGAGGCAAGATGGCGGTCTGTCTGTAGACCGCGAAAGCAGCACCACGCCTGAGCTCTGCTCCGCGTTACAGGGGAATGTGAATGAAGGAGAATTATATTTCTGCCACAGCACGTTCCTGAAGTATCAAACCTAAATCCACGAATACCTTGTTATACACAATCGCGGTGATCGGAAAAAAAAAACCTGCATGTTGCTATTCGAGTTCAGCGATCAACTCCAACTCCCTTTCTCCCACAGCACCACGGGAGAGCCGCTTACCTCGCTCAGCAGCGCTTCAAACTATCGACTTCCCGCTGCTGCGGCTTCAGTTCCTGCCAGAGACCCGGATCCAACACGGCAGAAAGGAATCCGCCCACATCCGTGGCCGCCTCAGCAGCCTCAGTCACAGTGGTCGCTGTTTTCCAAACGAGGCTACACTGTTTCCCCGATTGTTTGACGGCGGTACTGCGCTACAGTTTCAATCTTCCTGTTCGCGTGAGCATTACAGAGGCACTGGACCCAGCTACAACTATGCCTTCGAAGACTGCCGCCTCAGCTGCGGCAACCAGAGCGCGTGTAGCGAAGGCTGCCAGAATTCTCCGAAAAGAGGCTGAGCGACAACAACACGAACAACACGAGGAATTGTTGGACGATGAGGAAGGAGGCTTTGCCCTAACCAATTCAGGAAAATCTAAGGCTAGAAAACAACAAGCCTCCTCCGAGCAATCTTCAAGACAGGACGTACACGCTGCTAGAAGAAAACTGAGTTCAACCGGGGGTACCGTATGGGATTTGTTTCTTAAAAAAGGATTGCAGAGCGGATTGCAGAAAAATCCGGTAAAAGAGACTAATCAAGGTACACTGAATAATTCAGCTAATGAGGAAATAATTCACAGCCCGGATGCAAATATTGGTAATTCCAGGAGTTCTATGGTAACAGTGGAGCCTGAACAACCACCGAATACTACACTGAGCTCTTTGGCTGGAGTAACCTTAACTTCCACTTCTGTCACCACTGCTCCAGGACAGCCCCCCCCAATGGTCACTGTAACTGTAAGTAACATTGAAGCAGCTGAGGTTGTTCAATCTCAATCTGTTTATACTCCCCTTCCTATTACACCCGATGGGGCCTCGGTGAGTGATGTTGGTCGGATCCAAGAGCTGGAAAGACGCTGCATGTCATTTTCAGGGGCAGGGGAAAATGTATTGGGGGTACAAGGCGAACTAACTCCGCTTGGGGCAAATCACTCAACACAGGTGTTATCCACTGGGCTCCTTACTCTACCATTACCAATCATATCCGCTGGGCATCCGAACTCGCCCCCTCCCCTCCAGCCCATTGACAATTCTGGCTTGTTGTTCGGGAATCAAGTGTTAGACCAAATCATGTCGGGGGAAAGCTCTTTAAAGGCTCACCTGTTAGAGGAGAAAGATAAAGAGCCAAGTGAGTTCTACTCCTTTTCTGACGAGAATGGAATTAATGCTGTGGATGAGTGGTCAGATGAAGGTGACTCTATAGAAGGTTCGCTAGATGGAGAATCTGAATCAGAACCAATGCTCAGCTCTTCTGAGGGTAGCTCTGATGAGCAGAATTTACATATTAACACGGTCAGAGCCAAACCCAAACCTACAACTAGACTTATGCAGAGGGGTCAAACCGATAACCACACAGCTCCTAATTCGGTGTCACAATTGGGGGGGATCCCTACTAACTCAGCAACCTCAGAGATATCGCAATCAGCAGTAGAAACTATTTTGCAGGCTATTGCAGCTCATAGGGAGGAGACAGCTCTGGACAGTAAGAGATCCCAGGCTGCACTTCGTAAAATGCAAGAAGTTGTCAGGAAACTCTCTAAGTCCTGCAACTTGATAGGGGAAAGAGTTACAGAGATGGAAGCCAGGGTTATGACGAACGAGAAAGAGGCCACTCTGAATGCTGAGCAAATTAAACTTCAGGAAGCCAAACTCATAGACATTAAATGGAAGCTGGAGGAGTTCGAAAATCGACAGCGTCGCAATAATTTGCGCATTCTGGGAATCCCGTAGAAAATGGAGGGGATGGACACTCGAGCTTTTGCAGTTAAACTATTCAGAGAGTCTATGCCTGATCTTAAAAACTGGAACTTGGAAGCCGAAATTCAACGAGCCCATCGGATGCCTTTTAACCTGCCTTCTCAACCCGGGGTTTATCCCAGAGCTATTTTAGTATATTTTGGGAACTTCTTGTTAAGGCAGTCGGTGGCGGATAGAGCGAGACCAGATCATAAGGAGGTATACAATGAGCTCTCCTATTTTACAAGACCAGAATTTTGCCACGTTACTGTGGAGAGACGCTGACAGCTTCGCTCTTTGATTAAACCATTCCAAGATAAAGGTGCCCAAGCATATTTGAACAATCCTGCGAAGCTAAAAATTGTATATGGTGGCCTCACAAAATTCTTTCATTCCGGAATCAAAGCAAAAGCATACCTTGATGAACTTTCTTAGAATTGACTTATATCATTGATGTTTGTTTAACTAGGCTTTATTTACATAATGATCCTCGGTTTTACTATTTTGTTTAGATTGTTTCAACCTTTGATCACGACATACAATTAATCAGGGTATGATTTTGGTATGAAGGGAGGCATTGATACAATTCAACGGTTTAAAGGTTTCATTCAACACTTAATAGTTTGTTGTTAGTTTTGGGTGCTCTTACGGGTTCCTTCTATTCGCATCTTCTGGGTTTTTTCCATTTACTATTATTTAGGTACTGTAAAAGGTGGTAGCTTAGATGTTGTGCTGTAACTGCATCACCCAGACTCTGGTTGAGTCTGATTGCCTACTATTTGGGGGGGGGGGCTTCAATGGGGTGTGTGAGGGTAGGGTGGGGAGGGAGGTAGGGAAGGAAGAGGGGGGGTCGCTAGGGGGGGTGAAAGCACAAAAAAAAAGAACCAGGTTTATCAGCTAGAGGTTAAGCAAGGGGAAGCTAAATGTGCTAAAACTGGAGCTAGAGCAACGTCCCAAATCAAATTTGTATTTGCTTAAAGTGATCTTACTATCTTTTCCTAGAAGAAATGGGTAGATTAAGTGTTCAAACTTGGAATGTTGGAGGGCTGTTATCTGGTGATAAACGAAGACGACTGGCTGAGTTATTGAAACTAAATCCTGTTGATATACTTTGTCTTCAGGAAACCCATGTTCCATGGGTTAAGAAATCATGGTTGAATTTGAAGGGGTATAATTTATTGGTAGCCTCTACACAGTCCTCGAATATTAGGGGTGTGGCTGTTTTAGCCAAAACAAGTCTTGGGTTAGGACTACGTCATCTCTCAGACCCTCAGGGTAGATATTTTTTTTTTTAGAAAAAAAATATATATGGATATTACAACTAATCTATAATGATGCTGCACAACTCCTTCTCTGCCTCCACCCCAGAGAACCTACGTCACCAGTCTTGAAAACGCTCCACGTCCTGCCTATAGCTAGAGAAGCAATGTTCAAGGCACTTTCCATCGCTCACAAAGCTTCCCAAAGAAAAAGGCTCACTATACCTATAAATTAAATTCAAGCAATGTAAACAAAATTATACCATGTTAGGGACTTGCTCTATGGATCAGCATTCTGCCTTTCTATAAGAAATCCATAGGAGAGTACTGCTTTCTCAGTACAAGCTGCAAAACTCTAGAACTTGCTACCAGCCAAGATTTGAAACAACAAAAAGCATTTACAGTTCAGAAGATCGGTGAAAACATGGTGGTGTCCAGGTGAATATATGACGTTACAACGCAAACAATTACAACGCAAAAAATTACAACGCATGCCTTCACAATGCAGGTTTTACATTGCAGCTACCTTTACAATGCATAATTTTACAACGCATGCCATTACACAACATTTTTAGAAACTACCTTTACAAAGCATTCCATTACAATGCATACCATTACAACATCTACCATTACAACGCATAATACTTTTAGGGTAACAGTGGGGTACGTTTTTGGATAGTGTAGGGGTAAAAATTACTATTCCCACTCCAGGGAGTGCAACAGTAGGGTAAGTTTTGGATAGTGGAGGGGTAAAAATTACTATCCTAATGTACCCCCAAACCCATACCCACCCTCAAATTTAAAAAAACGACGATGCTCTCAACAACTGAATAAAAAAATATATATATATAAATATATATATATATATATATATATATGGATATTACAACTAATCTATAATGATGCTGCACAATTCCTTCTCTGCCTCCACCCCAGAGAACCTACGTCACCAGTCTTGCAAACACTCCACGTCCTGCCTACAGCTAGAGAAGCAATGTTCAAGGCACTTTCCATCGCTCACAAAGCTTCCCAAGGAAAAAGGCTCACTATACCTATAAATTAAATTCAAGCAATGTAAACAAAATTATACCATGTTATGGACTTGCTCTATGGATCAGCATTCTGCCTTTCTATAAGAAATCCATAGGAGAGTACTGCTTTCTCAGTACAAGCTGCAAAACTCTAGAACTTGCTACCAGCCAAGATTTGAAACATCAAAAAGCATTTACAGTTCAGAAGATAGGTGAAAACATGGTGGTGTCCAGGTGAATATATGACATTACAACGCAAACAATTACAACGCATGCCTTCACAATGCAGGTTTTACATCGCAGCTACCTTTACAATGCATAATTTTACAACGCATGCCATTACACACCATTTTTAGAAACTACCTTTACAAAGCATTCCATTACAACGCATACCATTACAACATCTACCATTACAACGCATAATACTTTTAGGGTAACTGTGGGGTAAGTTTTGGATAGTGTAGGGGTAAACATTACTATTCCCACTCCAGGGAGTGCAACAGTAGGGTAAGTGTTGGATAGTGTAGGGGTAAAAATTACTATCCCCTTGTACCCCCAAACCCATACCCACCCTCAAATTTAAAAAAACGACATTGCTTACCATATAGTGCGTTGTAATGGTATGCATTGTAATGGCATGCGTTGTAGTGACATGCATAGTAATACCCGCGTTGTAAAGGTAGTGTGCTGTAATGACTGTACTGTAATGGTTGTTTTCCGTCCAGGTTAACTATACCATCCTATAACCCTGAGATGGAACCCAGAACAATAATCTCTCCTCCGAGTAGAGTCTACAGTCCACAGATATGTAACAGCCTGACCAGCACACAACTCTCTATGTACAAATAAGTTATGAAGGGCTGGCCTGTGTCTAACTCGGGTATTAAATAGTCATTTCAAGTTATGCATACTCCCTTACTGGCTCTGACTAATAATAATACAAATAAATACTAATACTAAAACACCCAGCGGTATAGCAGCTAATTGTAGTTCAAAAAGGCTACATAATAATACCATTATACTGCTTGGCACTCTTACACTCAAGTTGAGAAAAACCTCCACAAATCACGTCCATCACTCAGTACTGTACCAGTCCACATCAATAAACCACCCATCATCAACTGAACAGAAATAGAATATTTGAACAGATCTGTCACATACTGCTGGCCACAAAAGAACACTAACTTAGTCCACCACTGCAGGTGCCAACTAAAAACATACTATGATTGTTTTTTGACTTCTTACAAAGATAAAGGTGATTGCAAGAATGTCCATCCCAGCAGATCGCCGGATCATCTCTCCCTCTGGCTTTGCTTGCTCAGGACCATAAACAAAAATCTGAGTGATAACAGCTTGATGGACTGTGGTCACAATAATTAAAATAAAGGGAGATGCAGAACTGATCAAAACTGCACTGCCAGCTTACTGAAAGTCAAAACCTGAGCCCCTATATCCCACTCTTCTACATCCATTGTATTGCTAAGGGTAGAGCCCATAACTCAAATTCAAATTCAAATTCAAAAACTTTATTCGATCATTTGTTAACAATAATCATAAAAGTACATATATACCTGATACAATAAAATACATATAAAATGCGGCTGATTTATAAATACTCATGTAACAAAGGACATATTTTTCCTCAGGTGTACCGACTTTAGAATAAAAACAGCGGTAAAAAAACAAATGTCCTGCGAATCAAGTCCAAATAAAAGCCTCATAGCAGATTCAATTGTGGATACCTTATATTTTTTAAAAAGTGGTTTCAAATAGGTTTTACGGAGATGAAGATAGAATGGGCAAATCAATAAAAAATGCTCCGAGCTTTGCTTTGAAGTCCCATCACATGGGCAAGGGGCAATAGTGTGAGTCTTAATATGCGGACACGCAACAAGCAAATGAACGGTCCCCATCCGCAGTCTTGTCAACACATATTGGTGAGAACGAATGGTAATCATTTTAAGGTATCCTGCGAAACCCGGTCCCAACATATTATACTTATCATAAAAAACATGTGTAGGGTACAGGGAAGTGACAGCATTACGCTTTAGAATACTAGCCCTCATAAAAACATATTTAAGTTCTTTCTTAGGGATGTCTATAACACCAAGTGGGTTATCACAAACATGCAATTTGAAGACATCCTTAAATACACAGATAATGTAATTGAGCCAGGGGATACGGGAACATTTGTCCATGTGGAGACAATCTAGGATAATCTTCTTTGTAAACCCTGTCTGCTCCTTGACCCAAATAGATCTCCATACTAAAAGTGGTCTAAGACTTATCAAATCAGAAAGATGTTCCAGACCAACCTCATGGTGGATCAGCTTGGTTGGGGCAGAGGGTGGTAAGCAAAGAAGCTTTTTAACAAATTTATTTTCCTCCACCTGGAGCATATTGTGATTACAGTGGCCCCATACCCCTGAACCATAGAGGGCCAAGGCAACACATTTATGGCGATATAAATACAACATGTCGGATATCCGCCTAGAGCCTAGCTTAGATGCAAACTTAAAAATGCCAAAGGCACACTTGCCCATTTTAGCTCTTACATTAGTCACTTCGGACACCCATATGCCCCCACTATTAAAAGTGATACCTAAGTAGCAAAATTTGTCAACCACTTGTATTATTTGATCCATAACTGTAAAAGATCTTAAACTTTTGACTTTCTTACCACAGGCCATAATAAAAGTTTTTGAATTGTTAATTTTTAATTTTCTCCCATTGATAAAATCCACAAATTTATCCATGAGTTTCTGAAGCCCGACAGGGGTTCTGGAGAGTAGGACCGTGTCGTCCGCATAAAGCAATACCGGAATGGGTATGCCGTCAGCAGTCGGTGCATCAGCACTGACAGCACGTAGTTCAGACTCGATGGCGTTGATAAAAAGGGAGAAAAGGAGGGGGGCAAGGACACATCCCTGCCTGATACCAGAGCCTACAGGGATATTAGCCGAACACTCACCCTGTTGCCCATACCGTATCTTTGCCGATAACTTCCTATACAGTTGTGCCAGAAAATAAATGATTTCCCGTGGGGCGCCCATATCTAGTAAAGTTGTCCACAGAAGACCATGGTCGACCAAATCGAAGGCACTGGAGAGGTCCGCAAAGCAAAGGAACAGTGAGCCTTGCTTAGCACGTGTATATTTGCCTATGATAAGGTCCAGGTTTATGCACTGTTCTATTGTGCCTAACCCCTTACGGAATCCAAACTGGGAGTCCGCAAGGACACCATTTTCTTCAACCCAGTCCTCCAAACGACTCAATAACACCCTACTCATGATTTTGAGGGAGGCAGTAAGGAGTGAGATGGGGCGATAGTTTTTTGCCTCTCCTCTCGCTCCTTTTTTGTAGATAGGGATAATGATGGACTCCCCCCAGACCTGTGGGGCCGAGGTCGTTGCTGCTGCATTAAACACCTTGGTCAGTAGTGGGCTCCAAAGGGATACATCAGCTTTATAAAGGTCCACGGGTACCCCATCGGGGCCCGGTGCCTTCCCCCCCTTACTACACCGAATGGCTACATCCACCTCGGTGACTGTAATATTAAGGGGTAGGAGGGTGTCACCCACAGCATCCTTATCACACCCTACATCTAATCCATCGGGGTTAAAAATGCTAGAAAAATGAGCCACCCACTGTTCCTCGCTCACCTGGGCAGACAGTACCGGGAATTCATCCTTCTGAAGAAAAGGACTATTGACCGTGGACCAGAATAACTTAGTATCCCTAAGATCCACGGCCTTAGTCAGGTTGTCCCAGGCTTCTTCCCTTAGTTCCTGTTTTCTAGCCTTCAGGTGAGTTATATAGTTCCTCCTCAGGGCCCTGACTGCTTCCCTATCCCTGGGATTACAATTGAGAGCAGCTTTTAATTTTTGTAGGGATTTGGTACATTCCTTATTGAACCACCCACAGGTGGCCCTGGTGCCCTTAGGTTTTGTACCAGTTAAAATGTTAGCAATATTTTTTTTTTTTTTTGATGGTGTCAAAGCTAGCTAATATGTCAGCACTACCTATATTAGGTTCAAGACAGCACTCTACCTCAACTAAACAGGCTGACACTATGGTACTTAATAAGCGTTCCTCATTGTGCCTACCCCATTTGATTCTGGGGCCGTTTGGTCTGTGTTGAATTACGTCTGACACTGCGACGCCTTTATCTTATCCCCCCACAAGGATAGGTACATTGTTAAGCAGTTGTGGTCGCTAAGGGCTATGTCTACTATTTCGGGGGTGGTACACAAAGCAGTAATACTGGTGGAGACGATGAGGTAATCAATAACCGTCGCACAGTTCCTACCTATAAAGGTAGGTACCGGGTTACCCTCTTTGTCTTCGCCTGATCTTCCCCATCCTCCCCACCATAACCACACACCCTCATGCCGGCAAAGGGACACATATGGATGTTAAAGTCACCTCCCCACAGAATTTCAAAAGACACCCTATTTTGACCACACAACCTATCAACCTCCACATCAAGTTCATCAACTATAACTGTATTTAAATGGTTAAAAACATTGTTATAATGATTTATTACTAGGACATTTCTCCCATCCCTATGCTGAAACCATAACAACTTAGTCCACCACTGCAGGTGCCAACTAAAAACATACTATGATTGTTTTTTGACTTCTTACAATGATAAAGGTGATTGCAAGAATGTCCTTCCCAGCAGATCGCCGGATCATCTCTCCCTCTGGCTTTGCCTGCTCAGGACCATAAACAAAAATCTGAGTGATAACAGCTTGATGGACTGTGGTCACAATAATTAAAATAAAGGGAGATGCAGAACTGATCAAAACTGCACTGCCAGCTTACTGAAAGTCAAAACCTGAGCCCCTATATCCCACTCTTCTACATCCATTGTATTGCTAAGGGTAGAGCCCGTAACTCAATACCTGTGCTTCCGTGATCATGATTTGGAAACACTTCCCACATGGGATCAAACAAAGATGACACCCTTGCAACCATACACCCTACATGATGTGGAGTGCCCCCCATGTAGACAAGTGTGTCAGCACCCCCACATAGCAGTAGCAAGTGCTATATAAACGTTGCAATACAATTTGTATTTGGAAACAGAATGGTCCTTCATGTTGAGTTTTTCTACATAATCAGGTGATGAAATCACGGTTTATCTATTTCTCTTCTCTGAGGTTAAGACGCGATTCACAAAGGTAAACTTAGACGTTTGGTCTAAACTTAGACCAAATGTGTAAGTTTATGACTTTGGGAATTCACAAAGGGCATTTATGAGAACTATCTTAATGTCCGCACTCGGGTGAAGATGGTCTGAGTGTGAACATAAATATACTAATCGTAACCGCCCTTTGTGAATTCCCAAAGTTGTAAAATTAGACGTTTGGTCTAAGTTTAGATCAAACATCTAAGTTTACCTTTGGAAATCGGCCCAGGGTGTTCTACTAACCACACAGGTTCTCTAAAACTGTATTAACTATAAAAGGGGAAAATACAGGAACGCCCCTTGTAAGAGGGGTGGATAAGTGGCCTCAATTGGTTAAAGAAGTGCGACTGGTTTACCTCTGAACTGGAACATAGCTGGGCTCAAGCATCTTCACTGGAGACCACAGTGATTTTGAACTTTTAAAATGTTGTGTTTAAGAAAGTTGCACACCACTCAGGCATCAAAAGAGGAAGGTTATAGTTTGCAAAAGGACATCTGGTAGCAGTAAATTCGCCAGAACTATTTCAAAATCGCTTTATAGGTTCAATGACATTCTTCAGAATAAAGGCAAGGTGCCAGTATGATGTAACATTTTGAAACTTTTCAAAGAACATTTACAGTTTCATTTTATTTGCTGAAACCTTGTTGCCAACTGTTGTTCATTTTAATGACTGAAATTTGTGAAAAGTGTAGAAATTGGATTTGTTCGCTTAAATTCCAGCAGACATCCTCCTCACAATAACATAAATGACAAAATCCGTGAGCTGTGACCATGTAACATAAATGTAAAAACTGCACGAAAATATTGCCTGGATCTCCAAGAAGGAAGCTTTGGGCCCAGGAGAGCTATTTTTTTTAGCTTTTTCTACTTCTAAGGGTTCTCTACTGTGAGTCTTTTTGGCATCTCTGTAATTCTTCGGTAGAAATCCGAGGCTATTTAATTCAGCAGCTAACAGACTCCAGTTTTCGGTACTATGAGGTACTACGATGTGAAATGCTTTAAAGGGACTTAAATAAGTAGTTTTATTCAACACATGCAGCACAAAATCACGGTTAAAAAAACGTAATAAATAGTTAAATGTTAACATTTTCAGTAGTACAGATAACATACTTATCCACTAATTAATTAGTCTTAAAAAATCGTTGAACTATGAAGAGATTTTGCAAATAGTATAACATTTCATTGGTGATCTCAAAATTAACAACTCTAACAAAGGCTGTGCAATAACTTCTGAAGCTAAGTTGAATCAAGTGGTGGTGAGAGCACAGAAAATGTACATTGGATTGAGGAGATATATTATCAAATGAATAAGGTGGGCAGATGTATGCATCTCCCCAATCCACTGGATACTCAATATGCTAGCACTCACAAAATAAAGCCTGAGAAGAAATTTCTGTGATAATCAATCAATACCCAATATAAGTATGGTTCTGGGTCAATAACTGCTGTTTTACAAACATAAGAACAGACAGATTCTTTATTTAGTTTGATGCGTTCATAATTAGTCATATTTAGCTCAAGAAATGATGCTCTCAACAACTGAATAAACTTAGTTAAAAATACATCTGGGTTAGTAAACAATGGTGGCCTACCCAAGTGCACAATTTAATGTTTAACGTATTTATTCAAGTGTTCTCCAAGGACAATGCATCCCTCAAAACTACTCAACATGGAAATGATGATGTTTAATTAAATATGAATTAAGTAATTTAAATTGAGTGTGCACTTATGAATAGACGAGAGACACATTTGATATTTATAGTAGTTACTTTACTTTATTGTGATTCAGGAGCTAACAAAGTATTTTCGCAAAAACACTCACTCCCCAATGATTAGTATAATTGATCGGGAAGTGAGGACTTTCTCTATTAACATTACTGTTGTATCCAACTTTTTGTCAACCCACAGCATAGCATAGTTCTATAGAATTATGGTCGGAGAAGATTTGGAGTGAGGAGGGGAGGAAAAGAAGTAATTACTCAGTGGGGGAGGTAGAAAGACTAAGTATCAAATAAATTGGGGCAATTGTGAATAAGTTGATGGGAGAGAGTGTGCATCTAACTAATATGTAGGTTAGTGAGGATAGTTAACTTGAAAATCTACGGTCATAAGCAGAAGCAGTGCACAGCGGGGCGTAAGTTATACTTAGCTCAGTAAAATATAACTGATGCATTTCATTGATTTTTCAGGGTTAAAATGTGACATTATTACTGACATTTTCACCTAACTATAACATGTTAGGTGAATTTGTTTATTCTGTGACTTTCTAGGGTTTTCTAATGTAAAGTTAAATATTACTAACATACCGAACTGTGTGTAGTAGGCTCCTCGCTACGTGACGAGACTTGAGTATGTGGAGAGAGTGAGCTGTCCATGAAGAGCTGCACAGCCTCTCTGTAGTAGTCACTTGCTCACCTAATTAGGCTTGGGTATCAGGAGGGAGTGGGCATTTCCTTAAGAGCATTGCAGAGTGTGTGCGTAGTAGGGGCTTGCCTGAAAAAGTTATCTAAGAACTCCTAAGCCTCTTGGTTGAGTCCACTGAAGCGTACCATCCTACTCTAGTGTGAGAAGTTGTCTATGATGAAGCATGACACGGTAAGTTATGGGTGAGGTGACCTCTCAAATATTTGTTTGATGCCCTGGTATGAGTATTCCCTCACCTATCATAGCAGGGGCTTGCCCACCTAATAGGGATTGCCTGTCTGGAGGGAGTGGGCTCTACACACACTCTGCGCACTGAGCACAGACTGTGTGGAATTAGGGCTTGCCCGCCCAATGAGCTCGGGTCTCTGGAAGGAGTGGGCTCTACATACAGTCTGTGCACTTAGTGCAGACTGTGCGTAGTAGAAGCTTGCCCACCTAAGTTGGGTTATGTTTCTAAGAGTGTGGACTCTATGTACAGTCTACACACTCAGTGCTGAATTGTGTGTAGTGGGGGCATGCCCACCTAATAGCGCTTGCATGCCTGAAGGGAATGGCCTCTCTGCGCAGTCGTCCACTGAGCACAGACTTTTCCTAGAAGGGGCTTCCCCACCTAACGGGGCTTAGGTCTCTGGAGGGAGTGGGCTCTACACATATTCTGCGTGCTTAGGGCTGACTTGCATAGTATGGTTTTGCCCACCTGATAGCGCTTGCATGTCTGGAGGGAGTGGTATCTACACACAGACTGCGCTCTTAGTGCTAACTGTGGCTAGGAGGGGCTCAGGCAACTAATAGTGCTTGCATATCCAGAGGGAATAGTCTCTACGCACAGTCTGCACACTGAGCACAGAATGTGTGTAGATGCAGCTTGTCCACCTAATGGGGCTTAGGTCTCTGGAGGGAGTGGGCTCTATGCACAGTCAACATACTTAGTGCTTTCTGTTCATAGTAGGGGCTTACCCACCTAATAGTACTTGCATATCAATAAGGAGTGGGCTCAATGAAAAGTCTGCACACTGAATGCAGTCTGGCTGTAGTAAGTGCTTTCCCACGTAATGGGGTTTCAAAGTGTATTGGGAGTCCACTTTCCATAAAGAGCTTTGTGTAGCCCAAAGGTTGTGCTTTAATTTGAATTTTTTTAGGGTGGTCTCTCTCGGTCCCTAAAGACTGTGATGACCTTTAATTTATTTTCTTATTTCAGCTCTGGCGGGGGTTAGAGGGGAACCGCCCCAAAAGGGCTAGGAGGGTGGGGTATTCCCATTCTGCCTCATTAAATCCCTTTTTTTTAAAACAAATTCAGGACTCAGGGTCCGAGTTCTGTATTAGCAACCACAAAAAAAACTCTCCAAGAGGCAGCTGTCAAGCAGATTATTTGGTCCTGCAGGACTCCCACTGGACCAGCTAATCAGATTTCTTTTTTGTCTTTTTTTCCTGCTGGAGTCTAGTGGGAGTTCCAAGTCCTGAAACAGCTATACATTTTGGACCTTAATGTTTCTCACAGTGCTGATTGAATTTACATCATATCGTGAAAAGCACACTTTCTTTGTAAAGATCTAGCTTCCTGCCAGTTTTGTATAATTTCATTGAGACGCTTTAGCTGTAATGCTTTTCAAAGTTCCAATGGAAAATTGCATGGGAAAATGGGCTGTGGGCCCCCCTCGCTTTTTCGCAGCCCCTGCTTAACGGTTCACACCGAAACGTTCGGGGTAGGAGCATAGGTGGAGGGACCTTATTTTTGCAAAGGTTTGTTAAGATTTGTCAAACAGCCCCAACGTTATTCACAAAGCAAAAATTCAATTGACACAATGGCAACTGAGATAGATAGATAGATAGAGGATAGATAGATAGATAGATAGATAGATAGATAGATAGATAGATAGATAGATAGATAGATAGATAGATAGATAGATAGATAGATAGATAGATAGATAGATAGATAGATAGATGTGAGCCACCATGGAGCATAAACCAGTGGTGGTAGATGTAGGTTTTGTATCTCCTTTAGTTTCTCAACTTAGTGCATAGCAAGTGAAACTGAAACCCATGAAGATTAGTGATTTGGAAGTTAGGTACTCCTTACATGAATTGGTCAGTTGCTACTGTACAGGTTGGAGGGTTAGAAGAGAATAAGTAAATAATTATGTAGTTTTGCATCTGTGTGCCAACTGGTCATGGATGAAGAAGGGCTCTATGTTGTGTTACAACTGGTACATGAAAAAGGGCTCTCACAAGATATAACTAACTTACTTGTTGTTGGAAATGGCCCTTTTTAGGGTGCTTCTCCTTGACTTTTTGCTTTTGCCCCTCATGCTTTTCTGCTGATCTTTGTGCTAGCCTTACGACTTTGAACGCTTTTGACACTGCCATTCAGTGCAAAAGTGCTGTGATTGTTACATACTGAAGATTGGTGTATACATGATTGGCTGATTTGAATTAGCTGTAAGTCTCTTGTCTAGGGGTAAGACAAATACATAGGGAATGTAACTCAGATGCTCCTCTGTGGACCTGCAGCACTGGTTGTGCCACCCACGGAGGTAGCTCTTCAAACGTGCCACAGGTTTGCCCTGGCGGGGCTGTGTTAGGAGATTATGGTTACTTGGCTTGGCATTTAAAAAGTTTTTTGCCATGGTTCTGCATGTCTCTGGCTACATCTGAGTACTCCCTGGGGAGAGTGTGTGGTCTTGGGAAGAGGTAGGGCATGTGCGAGCTACATGCACTGATGGCGAATGGGATTGAATGGTGTGTTTGGTACAGTGGGGACTGCTTCTTGCATTGATTGACATGAGAGTTCTGTCAAAAGGCTATTGGGCCAGGCAATATGTAGCAACACATTTCCACGTAGACATAGAATGAGCAAAACCCTTTGATACATCTGGCCAATTGAGCGGTGTTTACTATGTGCAGAAGATTAGCAGTATAGTGTTTGATATTGATGAATTAGTAATGGCAAATCTTCTCCAGTAGTGTGAGTGGATTTGACACAACTAATGTGGAAATGCCACTTTGGGAAAGTGACCATTGATCTGATTGTGGCCCTGCGTGGCTGTCAGCCTGTCTCCTATCAACATTTGGGGGCTTGGGGGACAGCTACATCTGTGCATTCCTGATAGACGGCCATAAACTAGGGGCTCAAGGTAAACTGCAGACCTCTGACTCTGAGGGGCCTTCCTGAGATGGATAAGAGGGGTGGAGTTAGCACATGCGCTCCAAGGGGCTGGGTCCTGGCCCCACTAAAGATATTGATCAAGCTACCCAGAGTAGGATGGCAGACAGGACAAACTTTAGTGAGGGTTTGTGCATTTCAAGGGTGGCCATTTGAACTGATCTCAACTGCAAAGGCCATATAACAACTGGGTCTCTGTCCTCTGGAGTTAGGGACTCTTTTCGGATTGGAATCATACTACACTGGTTCGATGCTGGGACATCGAAAAGAGGAACCCTTGGGGCAGAAGGGCCTGCAACTGCATTATCCGCTTACTTGTGGTGGCCTGGGCTTTTTGGGTTCCAGGAAGGGGCATTGCACTTGATGGATTTTACCTAGATGTTGCTGGACTACAGCTAATAGCCAACTGTTGTGGCCCTGGTCTCTAAGCACTCTCCAGAGGCTGGTTGGCTGGCCTCCTGTCCATGAGATCCGAGGGACAGAAAGAATGTACCCATTTCCATGAAACCGTATGGACCACACAAAGTGCGGCAGAAACAGGTGGTCAATTGGTACAAGGACATCATTGACATATGCCGTAATCACACTGTGCCAAGGAGTGTGTTCGTAACAATCAGCGGTCCACTTGGGGGTGCCGTAGCGTGAGGAGTTTGAGAATTGCTGGGGAAGTTTGCTGAGTCTGAGGGACCCAAGGTTACAACTGGAAACCTGTGCTAGCTCGCACTTTGTATTGTGTGTTGTCCGAGAGGTATTGGGAGACGTTTGCCAAGTCCACAGGACCCGAGCTGGAAGACTAGCCTGCCTCCGACCTTCAGATTGAAAGGACAACAATGCCTGACATCATGTTTCAGTCCGAGGTCTCAGGCTCCCTCTACCCAGACCCACGCCACAAGGTACTCTGTTGTTGAGAATATCTTGACTGAACCAGAGGGGTCTCATTGTGCCTTGTGGGCACCCACGGCTGCCTGTCTGGAGCAACTGCAGCTCGCCCTTCCACCTGAGGGGAAACATTTCTCAAAATTGGAGGCACACCAGGTTCCAGTGTCACAGTCTTTTGCCTACAGGGTGATAGGGATTTCGCACTTGTGAAGGTGACGCTGTGTGCCTGAGGGCCTAATCTGAATGGATAAAACAAAGTAACTGTTTCTTTCCACTTTAGGTGGTCCCGACAATTGTTGGCTGGCGTGGGTTGAGTGGCTGACATGCTGGGTCACAAGGTGTAGTCAAAACCTGTGATTTCTTACCCATTGGGCCTGTACTGGGTATGCAATATTGGGCGTGTTTTCTTTTATGCAAATGTGATAGCAGGAAAATAGAATACCTCTGAACAGCCTGCATATATGTTTTGGTCGCTGTTGATGTGGGAGGGATCGCTTGGATCATGAACACCTAGGGGAAATATGCACATGGATTTATGTCAGTTATGAGGCTGAGGGGATAACGGGGCAAGTGAATACCTATGCCTAGTACATATATGCTCATGCTGTTCTGCTGCTAATGGGAGAGTTTGGCAATTACATATAACTGCAAAGCATGTATCCAATACGTATGTTGTTTTGATTTCAATGTGTGCGTAATACAAAGACCAGTGTTTTATACATAATATGTGGAGTCTTTTTATAGTGTATTCAGTGTGTTGTGAGGGTGGTGTTGTGCAAATAATTTACTCTTTGCCCCTAAGGATAAGCCTGACTGCTCTGTGCTAAGCTATCCAAGGGTGAGTACAGGTTATCGGACGATTGTATCGTACTCATCTTAGCAAGGACGGTAGACTCTATCTGGCTTTGATGTGTCCTAGCCAGCCAGAAACCGATGGTTCTAACACTTGTGTTTTAAGGCATCCTCAAATTGCAGTCCTCCCCTTCTATCCCTTTCTGCCAATCAAGAACAACTGGGCAGACTGCAGGTAGTACAAAACACCGCAGCTAGACTCATCTTGAATGCTTTTCCCTGAACTCCTTCACGCCCACTCCTCTCTCACCTTCACTGGCTCCCGGTGAGACAACGTGTCAACTTTAAAGTATGCTGTATAATGCATAAGCGTATTTACGGGTCTGGCCCTAAATACCTAAGAGACATATTCGTCCCTTACTCACCGGGACGTGTCCTGCGTTCCAGCAGCACTATGTTGCTGCAGGTGCCCAGAGTGACGAGAGCAAGACAGAGAGGACGGGCCCTCTCACTTAAAGGCCCCATGTTATGGAACTCTCTGCCTCCACAGCTGAGACACACCCCTAATCTCTTCTCCTTTAGAAAGAAATTAAAAACATACCTCTTCACACAAGATCAATAATTCCTCCTGTTATCTGCGCAGTCTCATATCTCAAGCTGTTTCCTAATACCTTACCAGAAGCTACGCGCGGAGATACCCCTTTGGGGCTGATTCAGGCGCGATACAAATACATAAATAAATAAATAAATCCCGATCCTCATTAATCAGCACTCTGTGGATATCTGTGTTTAGGGAACAACAGATTCTTTGACAGCACAACAAAATTAGGAGCTGGGTAAATGTAATGATATGTAAGGCTCTCATAGAGAGACCCTATCGTTTATTTCAGTTTCTAAATGTGATTACTCACTGCTGTGATGTAGCAACAGTTATTAACAAAACTCATTACCCACTGTTGCTTTCAAGCCTGGCCGGGAGGCCTGCTCATACTTCTTTGCCTGTCTGCTTTATATGAAAGCAGAAAGCAGAAAGCACAGCTGCAGGAGGGGGAATAAAGGCAGGGAATGTGGTAGGGTTAGTCAAGGAAAGAAGGAAAGGTATTTATTTTTCTAACCTTTGGGACAGAGATCCATAACAAAGACCATGATATGTATGAATTCCCCTTTGTTCTTCTTTCCCTGCGTAGCAGTTGAAAGCAGCAGCAGATGATTTTGGAGGCCATACATAACACAGATTATAGAAGAGTAAAAAGTGAATTACTCAGATGTATTTAAGCTTGGGTTCATAGTGACATCATAAATAACTCGAGCTTCACTCTTGTTGCCTTTTTCATGTCACTTAGAACCCCTTGGTGAAAAACACCCCGTAATTCACTGTTACCTCGCTATAATTCCATTTATATTGGCTGGTGGCTGGCAGATAATCACTTCTTGGAAGGCATCTACCAAAATACTAATAGATCATTCTTTTGAGGTTCATTTATCATTACATTTGTATTGTTCGCGTGGCACTGTGTATATAGGTTTTGAAGCACCTTATGACTGGCAAGAGAAGGGTATGATCAGCAGTGGGCAAGTGATTTCCAGTGCTTGCCTATACCTCAGGTAATTACTATAGGCCCAAGGTTGTTACCAGGGGTCGGGCTGAAAATCAAAATCACCCTTGCAAGGTTCAAGCCAGGCCCAATGCGCAGAAGGCTGCAAATAGAAAGGGGCATAGAACTTTGATGATTGATTCATGGGGTCCCATCCTGCGGGTTGTTACAGGGCATGAGCAGCAAAGACCAGAAAGGTTTTAGACCTCGATAGGCCGTTATGTAAAAAATGAAGAAGCCATAATAAGCACAGTAAACATGAATTTAAAATGAAGAAACACTGTAATGAAGAAAGGTAATAATGAAGAAAAAACAAAGTAAATTAAGACATAGTGCATTTTTATTTTTCTACAATCAATGTACAATTAATTTAAAAGGGGTTTGAGTTAAATTACTAGAAAAAGTGTTACAGATGTGGTTAAGATTAGGGAAAGAGGAAAAGAGAAAGGTATCGCTATAGTGTAGGGGTTAGGATTAAGATAAAGGTAAAGGTGATGGTAGGCGTGGATCTGGGCCTATGATATTATACAGCACTGGTGGTCCCAGTTATGTGGCTAAATTAACTAAATCATGTGTAAAATAGACAAAGGGAAGAGTAAGAGATGGGTTGGGGATCACCTAAGCTAACGGTACAGTTATCTGTAGGAGTTATTATTATTATTATTATTATTATTGGGACATTTGTAGAGCGCTGCGATTACGCACACCGGCGTGTCCACGCGCTGAAAGTGGGAATAGGCAGATGACAGGGAACACAGGAGACTGCGCGAACCATTATTTAGTGTAGAGATAGGTTTTTAGTTTTGCACGGAATCTAGCCTCCTCTGGTTCCAGACGCAGGTTCGTTGGCAGTTTGTTCCAGTTGGTTGCCGCCAGGTATCTGAAAGACCTGCCTCCCATGCGGGCCTTCTTAATTCTTGGGATCCTCAGTAGTCCGCCCCCTGTAGATCTAAGCGCACGTGTTGGTATGTACGCTTCGATCAAATTCGTCAGAGGGGCGGGTGCCCTGCCATTCAAGATGCGATGACAGGTGCAGAGGGCTTTATACTCCACTCTTCTCCTCACCGGGAGCCAGTGTAGCTGCTGGAGGGCCGCCTTAGAAGGCGCCCTTTTAGGCAGTCTGAGAATCAGACGCGCTGCCGCATTCTGCAGCACTTGCAGGCGGGCCATGCTTTTTTCTGGGGCCCCCAGGTACAGCAGGTTCCCATAGTCCGACCTAGCTGTCACCAGGGCATGAACCAGGGTTTGACGTGCTTCAAGCGGGAGTAAGTCCAGGACCTTTTTCAGCTTCTTCAGGATCCCGAAACAGACTCCCACCACCCGATTAATCTGGGGGCCAAATGTGAGCCCTACGTCAAACCACACCCCCAAATTGCGCGCCTCTAGGCACGGGGTTGGGGTAGGTCCAAGGCAGGAAGGCCACCATGCCGGCGACCAGGCAGACTGGGCTCTCCCCACCACCAGCACCTCTGTCTTGCTGCCGTTCAGCTTCAAGCAATTGTTGGCCATCCATTCGGCTAGATCTTTCATGCACGAACGGAAGCCATCGGCCGCAAGACAGGGCGCCTGCGATAGGGAGATCACCAGCTGCGTGTCGTCGGCGTAGGAGACCAGTTGGAGGCCATGGCTCTCCACAATTGAGGCAACAGGCGCGACATACATATTAAAGAGGGTTGGGCTCAATGACGAGCCCTGCGGCACGCCTTGGCCCAGAGGCACCCCCTTTGAATAGCAGTCTCCCTGCCTGACTCGAAAACTTCTCCCATTGAGAAAGTCTTGGATCCATCTCAGCGCGGTGCCAGAGATGCCACCTCTGTTCAGACACTGTAGCAAGATGTTATGTGCTACAGTGTCGAACGCCGCGCTGAGGTCCAGCAGGATCAGAGCCATAGTTTGGCCTGCATCCACGCCCTCTCTCAGATGTTCCGTGGCCATGAGAAGGGCGGACTCGGTGGAGTGTCGTGGCCTAAAGCCAAACTGCGTCGCATGGAGCAGTCCCCTTTCTTCCACGTGCTTCATAATTTGGGTATTGACCACCTTTTCCGCCACTTTTGACAAAAAAGGCAGGAGGGAGATGGGCCTCAGATTTTCTAATACCTCGAAGCCTAAGTGGGGTTTCTTCCGGAGCGGGAGCACTACCGCCTGTTTCCACCCGTCCGGCAGCTTTCCTGATCCGAAAGATACGTCGAGGATATGCCTTATATAAGGCTCCAAGACTTCCAGACTGTCTGCCAGGCGTTTTGGCGACACTGGATCCCACGGGGACCCTGATGTAACAGAGCGGCACACCGCTAATAATTCCTCGAGGGGAGGGGTGCAATAGTGTGTAATATGCCCTGCCGTCTCTGTGTCCCCCATTGCTACCTCCAGGTCAGACCCTGTCGACCGAATAGGGAAGGTCGAGTAGATCTTCTCTACTTTAGCGGAGAAGTAATCGGCAATCCGGTCACATGACTCCGTAGAGCAGCTCTCCGGCTCTGTAGGTGCCTTTACCGAAGTCAAGGATTTATAGATGC
This sequence comes from Lissotriton vulgaris, assembly GCF_964263255.1. Taxonomy (NCBI): domain Eukaryota; kingdom Metazoa; phylum Chordata; class Amphibia; order Caudata; family Salamandridae; genus Lissotriton; species Lissotriton vulgaris. Next base: position 461,140,641 of record NC_141697.1, read on the forward strand.
CGAAGAGTTCCTTGGCGGAGTTGTCCGCCCCCTGAATTTGTCCAGCAAAGTAGGCTGCCTTAGACTTTTTTATCAGCCTATGGTGAATGCGCCTTTTTTCCAGGAACAAGTCCCTGGCCTTGTTGTCATAGGACACCCTCCAGACTTTTTCTGCCCGCCTACAGTCCGCCTTTGTCAGTCTCAGTTCAGCACTAAACCAAGGAGCTGAGCGCTCTTTCCGAGCACCTGTGGTAGTGCGGCAGAGTGGGGCTGTCTGGTCAAGCGCTGCCGTGATGCGCTGATTCAAGTTGAAGACCGCTGTTTCTATGTCCTCGCCCCCAGGCGAACCGTCCCTAGTTAAGGCTTGGTTAAAATCCTCCACCGAGAATTTAGCCCACTTCCTCCTGAGATAGTTAGAGGGTACCTGGCTAGCTTTGTTGGTGTTTCTACTCTGTATGGAGAATGCCACCAGGAAGTGGTCGGTCCAGGGAAAGGGCTCTACACCTGACACCTCCACACCTTCCCAATTAGCATAGACCGGGTCCAGGAGGTGTCCCAGTCGATGCGTAGGGGCCTCAAGTTTCAGATCCAGTTGAAGGGCAAGCATGTCCCGACCAAAATCCTCAACCCCTGTGGCCTCTGGGCAGTTAAGGTGCAGGTTAAGGTCTCCTAATAGGAGAAATTTGTCCCTGCGCAGGGTCGCCTCCATGAGGCTTTCTAACAGGCTCTCCCTAAACTTAGTGCAGGCCCCTGGGGGCCGATATACCAGGCATCCATTGAGCGCCATGCCCCCATTGATTTTAATCGAGAAGAGACCCGCCTCACTCTCCACGATCGGCGTGCGTTCTAAGCAGCAGCCCAAAGTGTCCCTAAAAATAATCGCAATCCCCCCTCCCACCCCCTCTGGCCTATCCTGCCTGACCCAGGAGTAATTCTCTGGTGTGGCTTCAATAATGTCAGAATCGGAGAACTGATCTAACCACGTTTCTGTTAGAAACAATAGGTCAAGTTTTTTATCAGTGATCAGCTCGAACACATCGAGCCTATGTTTGCGTAGCGACCTGACATTCAGGAGACCGCAGGACAGTGCTTGCTCCGTGGTGTCCCGTAGCACAATAGTCATACGAAAACTACAGTGAGGGCATGCCCTGTCGCTGCTCAACATGCCGTGCATACATGTGGAGGCAATGCGGGGGCGGAAACTAAGGAGTTGTTCCTTAGTCCAGTAGATCTTACGACCAGGGGTTATCGCCCTAGCCCGCAGTCGGCCGCGGACGGGCGCAGACGGGCTCGACTTTGGCGACACTTCGGCGCGCCTTCGTCGCGCCCGCTGCGCACGTCCGCTGCGCTCCCTTGTTAACATCCGCCTTTTATTCCCCAGAGCGAGTGCCTCAGGAAAGCTAGACCGCTAACCGGTCTCCCCCGCTCACCGGAAGTGGCAGTCTCGACCTTCCACGCCCTCCGTGCAACGGTGCTAGTCACCGCGTCGGACCAGGGCGGGAAGGAGAGGAGAGAACAGCCCCGGCGTCCGCTAAGGCAGGTAAGCCTGTATTAGCCAAAAATTAAAGTTTTGTTCAGTACAAGGTAAAAAGCGCACACGCGCTATTAAAACACACAGCGCCGCGCACAAATGGCTGTGGACACTGCCACTGCCCACTCACCACCACGCGAGCCGGCTCCTCTGGTGCCTTTTATTCCCCAGAGCGAGTGCCTCAGGAAAGCTAGACCGCTAACCGGTCTCCCCCGCTCACCGGAAGTGGCAGTCTCGACCTTCCACGCCCTCCGCGCAACGGTGCTAGTCACCGCGTCGGACCAGGGCGGGAAGGAGAGGAGAGAACAGCCCCGGCGTCCGCTAAGGCAGGTAAGCCTGTATTAGCCAAAAATTAAAGTTTTGTTCAGTACAAGGTAAAAAGCGCACACGCGCTATTAAAACACACAGCGCCGCGCACAAATGGCTGTGGACACGCCCACTCACCACAGTTACAGTCAGGTTTGGGTTAGGGTAGGTTTAGTATGAGGAAGGATGAGGATTAAGATCAGGGTTGATTCCATTTCGTATTGCAACTTTCTTGATTATGGTTTCTTCACTTTGGCTAACCGGACACATGAAAATTCAGGAAAACATGTTACTTTTATCTCATATAGGGTAGATATTTATTTAAACAAAGATATCTCTGCAGTACTGAATAAAGTACGTTTATGCGTAAAATTAGACGTAGGAAACTTTAGATGGTGGTGCCTTGAGAAGATGTCTACTAGAAACTAAATACTGATATTAGTAATGATAAAATTACATTTGTAACTCAAGAACATCGAACGAAAAGAAACCTCAAACGTGGTCCATGACTCGTCGAAAATGGCAAGCTGATTGGGGAGATGCAATGTTTACTTTTCTGTTGCTATAACTGCCTCTATTGCATCTTCCATGATACCAGAAAATGTTTAACATAAATTTCGTTTTGTCACACAGATGCGGTAAACATTAACATCCGGCCCGAGCTTTGTCGGGAGAACTCACGTGTCGGTCTAACTGCAGAAATAACGAAGTAACGAAGCCAAACGTAATACTTGGTTTTCAAGGGCTACCTATTCGCTTGTCTGTCTGCCTGTGATGGGCTAGTGTACCTGAGAGTGTTTGTTATTAAACAATAAAAGAATTCCGACGGAAAAGAAATTCTGTGATTTCTTGAAAATGATTCAGGCAAACAGTATCTGAATATCAGGGCGTTAAGTATTTGTGTGTGTGTGTGTGTGTAGGGGGGGGGGGGGCAATGCTGGGTCTAAGACTAAACCAGTAATTAAAAACTGACTTTGAAACAGGTCCTATGGTGGTCTGTGTTTAAGGACCTATCTTGCGGGCAGAAACGCTGATTAATGCTTCAACAATGCCTATAAAAACCTATAAGGTAATTCATGTCAGAGATGTGGTCCTCGTATTCGTTTCCCATGTTTTATCTCACCTTGTACTTTCTAAGAGCATTTGCCTTCGCCAAATGTTGTATTGGAACTATTTTCATGTAACATATGACTCTTTTATAGTGCTTACGGTGAACCGATATGCCTTTAGGTGTTTGGGTGTGCACAGGTTGTGTGTGGGCAACTATGATGGGGTTTGACTGAGAGCACTGGAGCTTATGCTGAAGGCAGAGGTCGTTTCTCACAGTGCCTGCCAGTTGTTCATCTAGGCATTCAGACTCCATGCACATCCAGTCAATGGCCTCTCTGTAGAACGTGCAGAGCAATGGTCATATAAGTGCTAATTGTGGTTTATATGGGGAAGATTGTGAAGGAGGTACACAGCTGTCTAAGTATTGACAGCGCAACATGGAATAAAAATGTAGTCTTGTGGGTGAGTTTTATGTGGAGGGGGTGAAACCAAGAAGAACATGCAGAAGGACAGATGAAAAACACAGCGATGACGTGGAAGGAGATGACTTGTAAGAGATACAGATATAGAATTTCAGGAGGATATGGCGAGAAAAACGGTTGAACTGCTTACCAGAGTGAGAGACTGCAGAATAAAGTAGAGAAGGGAGAATGAGAGTGATTGAGACACTCTAAAGACCATTATCTCTTCCACAGACCTTTGAAATCTCTTAATTTACAGCTTCCTATTTTCAGAATTAAAACATTTTTAGTTAAATTATCTACAACGCAGTCATTGATGTTACCCATGTATATGCTGCTGCTGAGATGCATTCATAAAGTCAATAGGTTTAACTACTTTAGAGGTATCGTATATCTGTTGTATGGCTCAATGCAATAACAGAAAAATCAGGGCCTTATTTATAAGGCCCAATCGGCACTATTGTGCCAGTGGAACATCACTTTTTTTTACGTTGTGGTGGCACAATGTGCCACTGGCATATTTATAAGGCAGCGTAAAGCCACGTTACGTGGCTTATCATGGCCTTATACATATGTGCTCTTTTTATGCACAAAACGGTGTGAAAGAGGCTTGGCTGGGTGTAGCTGGAGGCATTCCCAGCAACATCCATGGCTTTTTCACACTGCTCCAGAAATCGTAAGTTTGAGGCAGCACCAAAATCGTACGCCGTGAGGCACAAAGAAGAGAAAAATCTTTATTTTTTTCCTCTTTCTTTGTGAGCTGCATTTTGCAGCACAAATGGAAAGAGGGAAAAGCCGGGAAACAGCCACTACAACGAAGCCGTTTCCACGAATGCAGTAACCATGCATGCTTTACAACGCATGCGTGGTTACCACTATAACCTTTACCACGCATTCCTTTACTACGAAATACGTAGTAAAGGAATGTGAGTTAAAAGTCAAATAAAGAAGAGGGGGCTTGGGGGGGCCGGGGGGTCTCCCCCCCCCCCCCAAAAAAAAACGAGCGGAAATAAAAAAAGAAAACTTACATTAAAACGGACTTCCGTGCCCCTGTCATCAATGAAAGAGCCTCCACAACGTCGTAGCGTAGCGTGTCCGTCATTATAGCAGTCCTTTTTTTATTTTCTTAGACGTGTTTTGACGCTTGTTTCTGTGGATGATGGAAGTAAGGGCTGCTGATAAAAGGGTGCAAGTGTCGGGTAAGAAAAAAAAATCTATGATCATAAAAATTACCCTGACTTAAAAGTATGTAGTGTTTCTCTCCTTTCCTTATGTAGACTGACCCCTCTCCATGCCTCATTTCCCTCGATATAGCCTACTAACGCAAATAATAATATGCACACATTTTTTAGCCAATCACTATCATTATGTACTAGGGACGTAAGATGTTTCGAAGATGTTTTTTTCCGTAGAATAATCCTGCGTACAAAAATGCCGCGTGCTAAAGCCACTTGTGAAGTAAAATTTGCGTGGTAATGCCATGCGTGGTACTGGTTAGCGTGGTAAAATCATATAACCGGAAAAGCCTCTTGTGATTGTTTTTGTGGAGGAAGGTTTCCCTTCCTACACAAAAATAATCATCCCGGTAATGCAGGCACCCTAGCACCATGGTGCAAATGTGCCTGGGCTGGCGCACGGCAACCTATAGTGCGCCGGCGCAAGGGAAAGGGACAGTAATGCACCATATCTGATAGATACCCCGCATTTCCTGCCCTTTTCTTTTGCGTAGGGCAGCGCCGCAGCAAGGCCCGCGGCACTGCCCTATGTCAAAAACCCCATAAATGAAGCCCTTAGAGAGAAACACCCAAATACTTATTTCAGTCTAGGTAAAAAAGAGTAAAGCATCTGTTTTTAGTTGTTGTTGAGCCACACCCTTAATTACATAGGCCAGTTCTCTTGAAAAGACTTCTAGTTATGCTTCCTTGGCCACTACCTTATACAGACCCCCCCTTTTCATCCCAATTTACAGCACTGCTGAATATAGAGTAAAGTACAAGTTGGGCAACATTAATGGCTTTCTTTTGAAAACGTTTAATCCACTAGGTATATTTCAAATATGCCCCTGCGTAAAACTACCGTTCATTTAACAAATGTGAAATCTTTCGTCTCCGACCCAGAGCTTGTCACTCAGTTTAAAACGAAGCAGACTGTCGTTTAGAGAGCTCAAAAACTTCAGTGCGGGCCCAGAGTGAGCGGCCATACACGCTCTATCGTACTGCTGAAGATAAAATGCATTCTGTAAATGCCAGAGTTGCATTGGGTCGCAAATAGGCGCAGGCAGGCTACAAACAAATGTGCCCACATTTCCGGGTTCAGGTTGCCTTTCCGCAAAACACTGCTTTGGCGTCGTTTTATGAAAAGAAGGGGCGGGGGGGCTCTCTATCAGAGGAATGTTTTCTTAACTTTACTTAGATCAAATAAAATGCCTGGATTAGTTCACACTGGTGAACCACACATTAATTCAAGTGAGAAGACTTCAGCTCAGGCCCCCTGCCGCCGCTCAATCTGCACATGTTAAAGGGCCAGCCCAGCGTGAGAAAGGGAGTGACACCTACGCCCCGGGGGTAAAACGCAGGTAATAGAGGCCCATCTGCCTCCTGAAAGGCCACTCAGGCACCCACAGGGCCGCTGGCGGTATCCGAGGAGCACAGACACCGCCCTAATCGGCCCTCAGGCTGCCCAAAAAAACGGCCCACAGCTGGAACTCGGATTCCGGCCCCTCGGCCATTGACTGAGTGCCCGCTTTACCAATCCGACCTGTGTAAATCTACTCTATGCTGCGCGGTCGGCTCGTATGTTGTCAGACAAGCAGCTGCCAGACCTAAAACAGATAACGCATTTTATCTATTTTTTTCTGTCATACGGCGTGATTTTTCAATTACGTTCACGGTGATTTCTCACATACATAATGAGTGCGGTGTTTCCGATGGGAAACCCGCGCCTCTTTTGGTGTGTTACCGACAGGTTATGTGGGGGGTACTTTCCAGTCAAAGCTGGAAGTATGGGACCAGCCCTTACCAGTACACCCTTCACCGCTAACGTTTGATTTCAGACAGTTAGTGGGTGTGCAGGAAGTGGAACCGTCATACGCGGGAAGTAATGGATGATACCGAAAAGATGAATGAAAACGTGAAACACGTCATCCGCATGAACCACTCTGAGGCTGTATCCGGTGGCCCAGGGTTGACCCATGGACCAAGAGATGTGTGGCAATTTAGCAAGTGGCACGCATATTTTACTCACTCACTGACTCGTTTTTCTTCACAGACACATTCATTCACTCGTCTCGGTAGTCCAGGCACTCTGTCACCCAGTCAGCTCAAATACATACTACTCAAGTCACGAACCTTCTCCTAACTCGCTCACTCACATGACTAGGGTGACCAACTGGCATTGGTGCAAATTCAGGACGGGGAGTGTAAAAATTCAGGACAAAGGGTCGAAATTCAGGACACAAATTCAGGACAGGAGGTCAAAATTCAGGACAATACTTCAGGACAATTGGATATGTTTTACAGACACATCAGAGGTCGCGTAATAGTATAAAAGTAAGCCCAGCCATATCCAAACATATTCAACAATTTGCAAACCTATCCATCATTTATCCTTCCATCTATCATTTCACTCATCCATCCTTTTACTCATCCATGCATTATCCATCCATCCACACTTTCACCCTATCCATCTGTACACTCATCCATCCACTCTTCTACCCATCCATCCATTCACTTATCCATCCAGCCATTTACCCTTTCACCCATCCAGCCATCCTTTCACTTACTCATCCATCCACCCAGTCACTCATCCTTCCACCCTTCCACTCTATCAGTCATCCATCCATCCTCCCTTTCGCTCTCCATCGACCCTTTTACTTAGCAAACCTTCCTTCCATCCATCCACCCACCCATCCATCTACTGATCCACTCATGAATCCATCCATTGACCCTATCACTCATCCATCCTTTCTCTCATCCATTTATCCTTTCACTCCTTCACTCATCTATTCATCCTTTTGTCCATCTACCCTCCCTTTCACTCACCCATCCTTACATCCACCCTTTCACTCATTTGTCCATCCATTCAACCTTGCATTTATCAATTCATCAATCCATCCATCATTTCACTTATCCATCCACCCACTCACTCATCATCCACCTTTTCACTCATCTATCCTTCCACTCATCCATCCACCCTTTTACTCATCCAGCTACCCTTCCACCCATACATCCAGCCATTTACCTTTTCTCTCTTCCATCCTTTCACTCATTCATCAATCCTCTCTCATTATCGATCTATTCAATCTTTCATTCATCCATTCACCCTTTCATTCATCCATTCACCCTTTCACTAATTCATCCAGCCATCCACTCATCCCTTCACTTACTCGCCCACCTTTTCATATTAATTTTGAGCAGAGCATTTTTGACAAGAGGCCCATCAAGAACTTCACCCTTGCTGCATGAGCCATTCCAGGACTGGGACAGAAGCCACCCAGGGCAGAGACAGGATCCACCACAGGAGGGGGACAGGAGCCATCACAGGCGGGGGCGGGGGCGGGGGGGGGGCAGGTGGGGGGACAGGAGCCATCACTGGGGCGGGGCAGGAGCCATCACAGGAGGGGGAACAGGATCCACCAGGGTGGGCACAGGGGTGGGCATGCAGTATTCTAGTATAATCTTGGTCTCTTCCAGGGTGGGGTAGGGCTCCTCACACCCTCCTGGACAAGACAACGAGAAGACAGGCTCTTTCCAAAATGTTAGTTTTGCCATCCCCCGCTGTGATGTACAGTACTTACAGGAGATGCTCCAAGAGCACTGATTTAACTGATTGTCCTCCATACTTTGGTAATTAGTGTGGGTGCGATTGTGGCATTTCTTAATTGTATTACATTAAGACTGCATGTTAGAAGAACCAAGGTTTGTTTACAATTTAGTGACAGTAATTAAGATCTGTGAATAGAACCACGTGCTGCGCAGAGTAATCAGGGCCGGTTCTAGGATGTTTGGGGCCCTGGGCAGAAATGAAATGTGCGAAGCCCTCCTAAATCGCAGAGACATGGCGCATTCAGGGCTGTTTGCATCTGAATAGATGCCTCTACTCCTGAAGCTGCCGCCCCTCCCTCTCAGTCAACTTTGAAGCACCTCTTAACAGCTCATCAAGGGCTGGAGGTGTGAGGGCAGCCATCCCGCTGTGCCTCTCCAATGCTGCTGGGTATCTGAGCTTTGCATCATAGTCAAGAAGGGGGGAGGGTGGAAGCTGTGCTGGCTTAAGGGTAGTGCGACCGGTGCCCGAGGTTAAAATTACGGACAAATGGCGTCCGTTAAAGAATGCTTCACGGACAACGGACGGACGGCCGAAATTACGGACTGTCCGTGAAATTTACGGACGGTTGGTCACCCTACACATGACCCGTTCACACGCTCAAAGCACTCCCTTTCTGAGTCTCATTCACCCAACTTGTTCACTCACTCGCGCGGCGCAGTCACACACTCAACCATATCCGCAACACGTCGATCTTCACTCACTCTCTCACTCTTTTTATTCATTTTCAATACATGTACGGAAGCACGGCTTCTTCAGGGGAGGCATTTCTAGGCAGCGAGGTAGCTCCGTTTCGGTAGAACAGGAAACCACAAAATGTATTTCCCGAGACCCATAGGAAAGTATGAAAGAAGAGACCTTACTACCCTATTGTGGTTTGGTGCTGGCAGCACGTGGGTCGCCCGTTGCGGTCCATGCACGTTACGAACATGTCACATGTAGGGACATTTTTTCTGTCCGAGCTGTCACCCCCTACATCTAGAACGACTGTCCCTGATACAGTTCTGCACATACATGTTCTGAGCAAGTTCCACGTGTGGAGGGGACCTTTCTAGCAGAGATGCTCCCCGTACAGTTAGCACTATAACTTTACAAGAGATTCCCATAAATGTAGCGCTCATATTACAATATGTAACACTAAGGTAATTAACTACACCACACCACCAATTAACGAGGATGCTGGTAACAGAGCAAATTATTCACATTGTTGATTCCTCACGAAGAGGCTTCTTACATGTGATCTGCTTTTACATGTTCACTCGCCCTTCTAATCATGTACACACACGGGTTTACACCAATCTAATAGACTTTCCTTTACACAGTAGTTTCCCACCTCGGTCTAATATGTTGCTGCATACTTGCATGCCAGACCTCTGCTTGCTCTCATCAGGCTAAGAATTCAAGTGATGCAAATGATGGTTTAGGGCAGGCAGTATATTCCTTTCCCATCCCATTAGTACGCAATGAAAAGGCACACACAGTCAAGAAGACACACACAAACACAAATGTAAATCAAGCTAGTGGAATTCTACAGTCGCTTAGTTTATTTTATAACATGTTTCAGCTGAGAAATTCCGTACCGAGGAAGGAAGTAGCCATGTTCCTTCACAAAGCATGTGGACGACCACCATACGAATTAAACCCAAACAAAATACCGCTTCGTAAAAACGGTATACTACAGTACTACAACGAGAGTAAAACGTACCTTTATTTTAGAAAAAGGGCGCAATTCCGTGTTGTAAGTAAGCCGTTTTCATTCCGTGCTCTTCACAGCGGCGTCCTGTTTGCCCTTGTGCGTGCGGTGCAAGAAACAAGTACAGGAAGTTGTAGCTGTAATCAAGCAACCCAGCCTGCCAGGGGCGTAGCTATTAATAGTGCAGCAGGTGCAGTTGTACCGGGAGTTCGATCTGTGAGGAGTCCTCCTACCCCAAACAAGGCTTATTTCATACCTGCCCACTCACACGGTGCCACCGTGTGACACATGATATAGGCTCCCATTACACGGTCTCCGGGGAGGAGCTGATATCACAGGGAGGCATGGGAACGAGCCGAAAGCCACTGTCATTAGTGGTTTTCCAGCTCCTTTTCCGAGGATTTGACCTACCGAAGGCCATTAAGGGGCGTGAAAATGCCCCAGGACATGGCACAAGCCTCGGCAAGTTCTTTTTTTTTGTTTTTGTCAGGAGTAAGGGGTTTGGGGCGGATGGGGTTCAAAAGTGGCTTCTAGGTGCTTCTCGGAACGACCTTCCCGCCCTCATCAAGGACCCGCCCCCTCCTCACACGGTGAGATTATACTTCAAGTTGTCAGGTATGCATATTTTACCACAAAACTCTTGGCATTGCCGCCTACTTCACACTTGCTGCTTGCATTAAGGCCAGTGACACGCTTGGTACACCTCTGCACCCCTATGCAAATTTAGAGCGTCAAATCCTTTGAGGAACAACCCGCGATGAACATGAAACTATTTTGTTTCAGCTGCTATTTTAGGTCAGAGAGATGACTAGAAAATCTATGCCCGGGGAATGGACGAATTTATTTCCACTGCATATTTATAGGCATCCATGCATTTGTCTCACCAAGCTTTTCTATTTTGTTATGGGTGTTACATTTGAGGAGGAGGGACATTAGTAATGCTATGTCGCAACATGCGAACTCTAGCGTGCCGGTGAAAATACATTTCTCCTACTTATCTATGAAGGAGGGTCCTGATTTTATTAAAGACACCAGGGGTGAATATTATAAATTCTCTTTCCTGCTTTGTTCATACAGCACAAAGTACCCTCTCCAATTCAAACAATTCCACTTTCTTAAGCAAGAATAATCAACAACAAAGAAAGACACCCAGCGCTAAATATAGGTGTGGGTCAACATCATCTTGTCTTGGAGGGCTGAGATTGCAGACTATAGAGAAGTGTAAATATAGCAAATAACAACAAAAACCAAGCAACAGCCAAAGCAATGCCTTATCCCCTTGACCAAAGTCCTCAGTTAAAAATTCTTTCTTGCAGGAGGCATTCTACTTTACTACTCCAGTCAGGTTGAGGGGCTTATTTATGAGTCCCTGCGTCACTTTTCGTCCTCTGTTCGTCACTTTTTGTGACACAGCGGCAGCGTAAAATATGCGCCATGTTGCACCTTATTTACAAAGAGATGCATCTAGGCAGATGCGTCACTTTGTAAAGCCCTGCACCACATTATACCTGCGTCAGGTGTAATATACGCAGGGTGGGCGTTCCAATGCATCCAAGCCTTGTAGAAGTGGCGCATTGAAATCGATAAGATTTTACAACACCCATTCTAGGACGCCATTGTGTCAAATCCTTACGCCTGCCTCACAGCAGTCGTAAGGGTGATGCAGTGCAATATTCATAGATCTCCCACTCGCATTGCTGGATTTGCGTCATGCTTCCAACACACCTCCAGCGATGCATCAGTTTTGTGCCGACAAAAAACTTAATGCGCAGATCACCCTGAGAAGCAAGGAAGAGGAGGACGGCAGCCCGGGAACGCCACAGTGTTGTAGTTTAACAGCGATTAGATTAAGCATTAGCAGAAGACATCTTAGTTTTGGCCGTTATTTTGACATTTAGCGGACTACATTTTCTATTTACGGCAGCCATCTTGTCTGCTACATGCTGCCTCATGTCGACCATGTGCTTTGTCCTATCTTCCTGTTAACGGCGCTTGAAGTTTGCGTAGCAACAAGTTATATTTAGCATCCCCCACTTTTCGCGCATGTCCGAAAGGGTCCACATCTGTTAGTGATCAGCTCCACAAAGGAACTCTTGTGTATTAGTCTCCAAAACTATCGCTCCTCCCACTGATCGATTGTGCCTCTCGATATTACCATATATGTCCATAAATCATGCTCTTGTTTTGTACCGCCTTCTTTTGAGCCCCTGTGCGGGTATAAATAAACCATGCTTTCTTAGCTCGTGATGCTACTTCTTGCAATACCGAAGGGTACTGTCTGAACCGTAGCACCACCATATGAGGTGTAATAAATGTTACCTTTTCTATTCCAGTTTCTGTGCCAACTTCTTTCTATTGGTCTGAGGACTTTGTGCAGAGAAGGGCGAACCCCTTGCACCAGTGGGTTTAGCTGAGGCCTGCTACCACAAATTGGCGCCCGGCACGTGGGGCTCATCGGCGACTCGGATGCCCGAAGGAGTGGACGTGATGAAGGATTGGGATCTCGCTGCGGACGCGATCGCATGCCAGAGGAGACCCGAGTCTTGACATCCAAGGCGTTTTTCCCTTCTTTCTGATCTGACCATCCAGGTGGCTCCGGTCCTCGACCTAGATCTCTTCTGTCGATTCGCTGTGCAGTAGCCGTTTGGTTGAATTTAGAACTTGGCAGTTGGAATCTGGACACCCTATGATTGGTAAGAGTCGTTTTTCGGCACATACTATGGGTTTTGGATGCCCTTGTATCGTAAGGTAGTTTTAGGAACACTTACCGTGGCATATTTGTATTTGGAAAGACTAGTCTAATTTGTATTTGTATTTGTAAGATATATTGGGTGTTGCAACCCATATAGGCAGGTAATGTGGAGATTTTTCTTCAATTTTGATTTGAATTTGAACAGCACATCGTACTAGAAGTACCTTAAGTGCTACTTTATTTGTAATACTGCATATTTTGCATTATTTTTGGCATGCCTATTTTTAGTGCACTTCGAAGGATGTGTTGCTTTTGTAATGGTACCAGACTGAGACTCTAGGAATCGCAACCGGCTCCCCCAGAGGGGACACCTAATAGAGATATGTACGTAAAATATGGTCTTTCTTACATAATATACAGCACATTATGGCATAAATACACTCGTAAGGATCCTGAATTATGTTGGCCTATGCATGGGTCATTTGATATACGAAAGATTGAGTATGTGGAACAATGTATGTTTGAGTGGAAGTCTAGACGTGATATGTTTGAATGCGTGCGTATGTGGGAGAAAGAAGTGCGTGAACAAGCGAAGCGTGAGCATGCATTGATTGAGAAAGAGCAACGGAAGAATGTGTATGACAAAGCTTTGGAGTTGAGAAATAAATAAGTGAAAGAACTGAAAGAGAGAGAGGAGAAAGAACACAGATTGCAGGTATCTGGGCAATACCCTGTTCGACAACCTCTCTATCCTGTCCTAAATAAACCACAAGATGATTTTTTGTTATTAGATCCACCTCCACCTCCGTATGCCGTTCCGTCCGCTCCGTCCGAAGGCGATGAGGATTCCATTCAGATCAACAAAAGGGGCGAGATACTCGTTCTCTGCTGTCTGCTCAACGTGCAGCCTATATCAGACAAGCTGCTCGTAAAGCATTACATAGCACTGATCCTGCTTCCCATCTCTTAGCTAGTATACAGGGGTGGCAGGAAAGGGAGCAGATATATTTTACTTACACATTTGACTCAGAAGTTGATGAATCATTTCGGAAATTCTCTGCAGATTTAGAACCTGATGATATAGCGGCTGATCGTAAGAATATGCGTGATGGTCTTTTTCTTTTCTCTCAGGTGGCTGATATGATCAGGTGTTTGGTCAAATTACGAACTGAGGCGGTCCGTTTGAAGGAGGAGAAAAAGAATGCAGACGTAGATGCGCAGAAATCTCAGACCGGAGGGTCGCAAGCTTCTATATTCGGAACAGATAAGATAACGACAGTCCATACGAAGCCCATGCGGGAAGCCGCGCCCTTGTATGTTCCTCCTAAAGGAGCGGGTACCAGTGATGATGAATATTCTATTGATGCTAAAGGTTATTTTATTTATAAATGGGTGTATACTCCCTGGAATAGGGCAGATGTATTGGCGCTTAAAGCAGCATTACCCGATCCACGTAAAAATCCAGCCGCTTTCTATGAGGAAGTTGAAGGCGCTATAAACTCTTGTACTATGACTCTGTGCGATATTGATTTATTTTTCTGATTATTATTACCACCAAATATGTGGAGGACTGTCCGTAAAATTAGTGATCGTGTTACTTTTGGCGCGGAATGGAAGGATATAGAACAATTGGATGAGGAAAGGGAATGTGCTCAAAAGCCACATAAGTTAATATTATATCTCCCTGCAGCTATATTGACTAAGCTTAAAACAATTATCCCCCCTAAAAAGATAGATTGGACTGTTTTAGCATTGTGCAAACAAGAGGTAGATGAACCGGTTTCTGATTTCTTTACACGTTTTGAGGAAGCATTTCAAGATTTTAGCGGTCAGTCTTTGACGGATGATAAAGGTAGACATATTTTTGTCGACAAATATGTTGCGAATTTGTTACCAGGGATAGCTAGCCATTTAAAAGCCAGTGAAAGTTCTTTGACTGCATCTTCTCCAGCATCTGTTTTAACAATGGCTCAATATTATGAGCGTTAAGAATCAGAAGCGAAAGGTAGCGAAGAAAAGACATCTAAAGATTTAAAAACGAAGGTTATGTTAGCTCAAGTTTTTGGTCCGCAGTCTAGAGGCTATGATAGAGGCGGACGCAGATCTTTTAATTCCCCTTATACTCGTTCGAATGTGGCTGTTAACCAATGTGCGTATTGTAAGAAATTTGGCCATTGGGCAGCTGATTGTCCAGTATTGCGTGTCCAAAACAATTCACGAGGTCAGGGATAAATGAGAAACCGTTCCGGTTATTCAGGACCTAGGGGAAATGCGAATGATTGCGCTCAATTTGATACTAATGTGAGAACACAGGATGGGTTTAACACTTTTGACAGACGGAATCAGTACCAAATGTCCGATTATGTGCAGCCTGATTTTTACGATTCTGCTCATGCATAGGATTGCCTAGGATGGGGTAAGGAATCAGTTGAAGTTCCAGTAGATCAGACGGGTCCCTATGTTACAGCACATGGTTTGGGTTCTACTGATCGGTTTCTGGTCGATACAGGAGCTACTCGTAGCGCTTTGTCTAAACAATTGGTTCCTAGGGCTTCCCTGTCGGGCGTAACTATTACTTCAGTAGGTTTCGATGGAACACCTTCCCTTAGCCCATTGTCACAACCACTTGCATTCCATGGTGATAAATTTAGTGCTCCATGTCCGTTTTTGCTTTCTCCAAACACACCAGACAATATTGTGGGTCTCGATATGCTCAAGCATTTCAGAGCCACAATACGATGTTCTCCTGAAGGAGTGCGTGTCATTTTGAGTGATAATCACTCTGTGACTGAAAGAGCCTGTCTTGTTAATGAGGATATTGCATTGGCTTCACTCCCTACAACTTTGTGGGCTACCTCAGACACTGATGTGGGTCAGATGGTTATCCCACCAGTGCACATTAGCGCCAAGGAGGGAGCTGTGTTACCACGTTTGCCTCAATACAGAATTTCGCAGGAGAGTGAAAAAGAACTCATACGAATTGTACATGATCTCATTCAAGTTGGGGTTGTTGAGGAAGTTCCGTTCAATGTTTGTAACAGCCCGACTCTTCCGATTTTGAAAAAAGATACTGACACTAGAATTTACCGGTTCATTATGGATCTCAGGGAGGTGAACAAGATTGCAGTACCACAATTACCTGTGGTTTCTGATATTACGACACTTCTTACATTGGTTCCTCCAACTGCAACCACGTTCTCTGTCATAGACTTGAAGAACGCTTTCTTTTCAATCCCTATTCATCCTGATAGCCGATATTTGTTCGGTTTCACTTTGAATAATCAATCGTATAGATTTTGCAGAGTTCCTCAAGGCTATACCGAGAGTCCGAGTATTTACAGTCAAGCATTGAAAAGACAACTTGATTCCTTTGTTTTGCTTGAAGGTGTGGCTCTCATACAATATGTCGATGACATCTTGTTGGCAGCAGATACCCCTGAATAATGTGAAAAATGCACTCTGTCTTTGCTTTCTTTTCTTGCTTCACATAATCATAAAGTGTCACGAAATAAATTGCAATATTGTAGACCAAAGGTAACCTATTTAGGTCACCTTTTGTCTAAGCAGGGCCGTGCATTAACATCAGATCGCATACAAGCAATTTTAGACACTCCAGTACCTTCTACACAGAAAGAAGTGCGTGCATTTCTTGGTCTTACTTCTTTTTGCAGGCAATGAATTTTGGGGTTTTCGTATATTGTTAAGCCTTTGTTAGCACTTTTGACAAAATACACTCCAATACCCCTTCCAAGGGCAGATGAATGTGAAGCTGCTTTTCGACAGTTACAACAAGCCCTTTGCTCAGCACCAGTGTTAGGTACACCAGATTATATGAAGCCTTTTACACTTTACGTGCATGAAAAAGATGGATGCGCATTTTCAGTTTTAGTCCAGTTACATGGCGATAAGCAACGTCCCTGTGCTTACTTTTCAGCAGTTCTTGATCCTGTTGCCCGAGCGTTGCCTGGGTGTTTTCGCTCAGTTGCAGCAACAGCTGTATCAATGCGACAGAGTGAAGGACTAGTTTTGTCACATAAGCTGTTAGTGTTGGTACCCCATGCGGTTGATGCCCTTTTAAATCAAACAAAGACGCAGCACTTAACTAGCACTCGTCTGACAGGATATGGACTGACATTGCTAGCTCCTCGCATTACATTGAAGAGATGTGCAACCTTAAACCCAGCTACTTTGTTGCTTTATCCGGTGACTCAGCCTTAGTCACAAGAAACACATGTTTGTATATTCTTGACTGAGGAACAGACAAAGGGTCGCATTGAATTGCAAGATACGCCCCTTCCAGATGTGGATGGTGAATCGTGGGTTGATGGGTCCTGTTTGAAATTGCCAGATGGCACGACCTCAGTCGCATATGCAATCACCACGTTTGAGACAATAGTGGAGACAGCTCGCATACCACAGAAATCGGCTCAAGCAGCTGAATTGATAGCTTTGACACGAGCATGTGAGCTTAGTACTGATTTATGTGTGAATATTTATACAGATAACCGCTATGCTTTCGGAGTGGTGCATGTTTTAGGCCTGCTCTGGGCGGAAAGAGGTTTTCTTACATCCCACCGTATGCAAATAATGTACGGAGACTTAGTGCATAAACTTCTGACTGCATTGACATATCTGAAGAAAATAGCTATGGTGAAGTGTAGTGCACACAAGAAAGTGACAGATAAGGTTGGACAAGGTAATGCCTTTGCAGATCACGTGGCACGTGAGACTGCTATGCAGCTAAGCACTACTCCCATGTATGTAGTGAAGTCACAAGCTGAGCGTTGGCATGATGTTAGACAAGAAGTACTAGAGATACAGAAATCTGATTCTGTGAAAGAACGTGAGCAATGGGCCGAAGAAGGAGAGTTGGATGATGAGGTTTGTTGGTGGAATAAGCGGATGGATAGATGATAGCTGCCTGTAGCCTTTGTACAACCTATGGTTCAGATGGCACATGGGCTAGCAAATGTTGGAGCTTCAGCAATAACGAGATTGCTTACACAAGTTTGGGAGCATCCAAATATTGCTAGCACAGCTAAGAGTGTAGTACAGTCCCGTTTGATCTGTTTACACTATAATCCTGGAAAACGGATGCGAACTCCAGCTGGAGGATTTGTTGCACCAACTGCACCGTTTGAAGTCTTGCAAATGGATTATATCCAACTTGAGCGTTGCAACAACTTGAAGTATGTCTTAGTTTTGGTCTCTGCCTTTAGTAAATGAATTGAGGCGTACCCCACGAAGGACAATACTGCTATCACTACTGCAAAGGTGTTGTTGAAGGAATTCTTTCTGAGGTTTGGTGTTTGCAAACTCCTATGGAGTGATAACAGACCTCATTTTGTTGGGGAAGTTATCAAATATGTCCTGAAGGGATTAGGGATTAAACAGAAGTTCAATGCAGTGTTCCCAGATGCGTTGCCACTGGCATTGCTGTCTATCAGATCAGTACCACACTCTCGAACAGTAAGTAAGTAAGTAATATATTTATTTGCATTAGGCGTGGGCGGAAAATCCGTTCCGCTCGCGGATTTTGCGGATTTTCGGGAAATCCGCAATCCGCGAGATTTGCGAATTTCCCGCAAAATCCGCAAATCCGCGAGCAGCGGATTTTGCTCGCACTGCTCGCACTGTTCGCGTGAGTTCGCGCCCCGCGAATAAGTGCAAAATTGCAGAAATACGATTTTAGCAAAACTGAAAGTAACTACTTACCAGGTTCAAAAGTTCAGGCTCATCATTAGTAGCCATTTCCTGGAGTGCTTCCTGAGGGGCCCCTCCAGAGTTCAGTTGCCAGTTGAAACTAGTATGTGACCCTGCTCTGAACCTCAGAATAGTTACACATATGCCACAAAGGTCCTGAATTACAGCTAAGGGAGACAAGCAGGAGCCAGGCTGGAAGTTAAAATCCATTAATCAGCCCCTAATTCATTATTGTCAGTTGGGGCAGGGCAGGTGTTGTAACTAATTTTGCAACAATGAAAGCACTTAGCAAGTGCAAAAGATCACTAATCAGGGCGCACTAAGGAAGCAGGTGCCAGCTAAAAAAATATTCTGTGACACATGAATCAGCCCCAAATTAATTCAGGTCACTTGAGGCAGGGAAGGTGTGCTTTGCTTTGCCGAAAATAATGTACACTGGACAACCAGAGGGTGTGGTGATGAAACAGAGGGTGGCATGGGTGGGCCAGAGGGTGGCATGAGTAGTCAGAGAGTGGCAGTGGTGACAGAGAGTGGCAGTGATGAAGAAGAGTGTCCCAAACAGGCTGGACACGTAGAAACAACAAGTTCGCGAAACTTGCGACCCGACAGGTAAGTTCGCAATTTGCGAAAGTGTACAAAACCCTCGCGAACTGGCAGAAACACGGGCGAACACAAAAAAAAAAAAATCCGCAAATTCGCGGGAATTCGCGGATTTTGCGGATTGCGAATCCGCAAATCCGCAAAATTCGCGAACGCGAGATCCGCAAAATTCGCTCATGCTTAATTTGCATATGATTAATTAAAATCTTTACAAAAATATAAAACGCCATATAACAGTACAAATTATTTAAAATGCCATGTAACAGTACAAATTATTTAAAATACAGCAGTTACTATTGTCAATTCAAGGTTGTTATTAAGTCCCAATGAGTCTTTCAAGTGTGCTTGAATCTTTCCTTCATTAAATCAAAGAACGTCACAACCTGACAATTCAGTTTAATATCGCTGGAGGAAAAACAAAGTTTAACTGCCTGCCTACAGGTCCGAACGGCATATGATCTAAAAAAAGGTAGCAACAGCTTGAGCCTCAGGTCCATTAGTCTCGGAGGGGTGGCATTCCACCTGTTTTCTGCGGCTTCTTCACCCGATTTAATTTTACTGTTGTCTGGAGTCTGGCCTGACTGGATTATTTTGAATTGTAGAAGTTTCTGTTTGGTGCATTTTTTTGATGTCATCTTTTTTATGGAATTATGTGTTGATTTTAAACACTGTGATGAGGACTCTATTGGCGCGCTGTCTTGGGCTTCGGGCGAAGGGGACAATGTCTGAGATCGCAGTGGAAGGTGATGGTTCTTCTATATTAAGCCTTGCCCCTATTAGGGAACGGTTCCTAACTTTCCTTTTGTTCTTTCTGCGGGACTTTGCGTTGGTTTGAGTCGAAGGTTCAGCTGTGCTTGTGATAGTCATTGCTTCCTCTATTTCCAGTAGCTCGGTGGATAAAGCTTGGGGTGGCAAGGCAATAGCTAGGCTCTGGTCACTTGGCAACTTGATCTCTTGCCTTGAAGCAGGTACCGGAGGAACTGCAGGAGGGTCGGCGGTATGTTGCTTTAATGGTTGGAGGGCTGATGTTTTTAAGTCGCTTATCAGGTCCCCTAGCATAGATGGTAAAGATGATAATTTGTCTAAGAGGGGGTCATAAAGGGGGGGTTGGATGGTAGCTAAGTGATCTGCAAGGACTGCATCTTGTCCCCTCCTTATGAGTCCGTTTAGTTCCGAGATTTTCCAGTCAATCCCTGAAATTGACTCGGCCATTGACTGCAAGACGGTAAGCTGTAAGTCCATTTTTTGTGACTGAAAGTCCAGGGCAGTGGCCGACTGTTGCAAGGTGCTTAGGATTGTAGACCATAGGGTATCTGGGACTGAATTGCCTAAGTTAGTGACCCCTTCCGGTCTTGGG
The DNA here is from genome assembly GCF_964263255.1 of Lissotriton vulgaris. NCBI lineage: Eukaryota > Metazoa > Chordata > Amphibia > Caudata > Salamandridae > Lissotriton > Lissotriton vulgaris. Next base: position 461,160,834 of record NC_141697.1, read on the forward strand.
GAGGCATTGATCATCGGTTTATCTTCCGGGGGTTTGGCATTGTAGGCCGCAACTAATTCCTCCCACTCTTGTACAGAAATAGAAGACATATCATTGTTTATGGAATTATTTGTAGATTGGGAGTCATTAAACTGCAGCAATGTACGTCGTTGAGATGCTGTTAGCACCGTTGGTCCAATGGTTGGAGTTAGTTGTTCGATGATTCTGCTCAGGTTGCCTGGGGATTTTTTTACGGGAGTCAAAGGAAGTCCTGGCGATTGGGGCAAAGGATGCCCACTTGCTTCTCTTATTAAAACCATTGGTGGCTCCGTTGGTGGCTCCGTACATGCGCCCCCTGTTTCCATACCAGTGATTGCACGAGTTGGGGAACTGCTAACTCGGTGGAGGCCAGGCAAGTCTTCTCTTTCCACTTCCCTGTGAACCATGGCCTTAGTTTCCTGAGACCTCTCTTGGCTACTCAAGGAAGATAAACTGTGCTTACTCGGTTGTGTCAGGTTGGAGGTGGATAAAGTCTGCACACATATTGACTCAATTGTTTCCGCTTTCTTTACAGTACTCTGCTCAACCATATGGTTTTTCCTGACTGACCCATTTCCCGGAAAGTTAAAGATGGTAGTATAAGCAGGAGTAGTTGTTGAATTAAGTGTAGCCATGTCCCCTGGGTCCGTTGATGTTAATTGTGGTGGTGTTGACGCGAGTATGGCTACCCCGCTGCTAAGTGAAGAAAAGTTATTTGAGCAGTTGGATGAGCCTGCTAGGCTCTTTGCTGTGTGGGTATCGACTGCTGCACCTTTTAGTAGTGGAGTTTGGAGGCCACTGATGTCCCCTGTCTTTGAAAATATGGCTGTCCCTGGGTCTTTAAGAAAGGAGAACTTTGTGTAGATCTTAGGCTGATATGAACATATCTTTTTCTTCGGCGGCATTCCATCAATAGTTACCAGGTTTCCCAGGGCTGCTTGTGATGGCTTTTGTGCGGGCCTTTGTAAGTTGTGGGGGACATTGGTTGGGCAAAGCGGCAAGGGGGCCAAGGCTGCCTGGTGGTTTCTTTTTTCGAAGTCAATTTGGGTTAGAGGCTGGTTGGGTGACAACATGTCCAATGATTCAATTGGGGTTAGAGGCTGGTTGGGTGACGGTATGTCCACGTCTGCTAGCGTACGGTTCTCTCCAGTATTGTTGCACGCTTTTAGGTTGATAGCCTGGACGTGTCCTAAACTCGGTGAGGCGCTCAGCTCTAGGCTGCCCTGTTTCCTTTTTCTCGTTTTGGATTGGGCAGGTGGTTTAGACTTTGGTTCTAGTCTGACTGTTCCTGATCTCATTGCTCTGCCTATTTGCAGTCCCTTAGTTGTCCTTTGTTATACCCTCACAGGGATGCTGAAAATGGGAGCGATTTGTCCGTAGGCCCCCGCACCCAGCACCACGCTACACCCGGCCGCAATAACCGCTGATATGAAATAGGTAGGTTGTGTCGATCTTAGTGGCAGGTAGTTTTGTGTTGTTTATGGGCTGGCTGGGCTGGGCTGGGCTAGCTGGGGTACCTGGGGTTGTGTAGTCTAACCGCTCGCCGTGTGTGCGGCGTACAGTTCAAATCCTGCGGCTGTTCCTCTCCTTCAACCCACTTATCTGCTTTGCTGCCCAGTAACTCCTCTTCCCAACCCAAATGGTAGCAGTACTAGCGAGGTACCTGTAGTTGGAAGGTCTCAATGGCATCTCTCGTCTGCCGATGGTTCCTAGTCTGGGTTCAGGTGTTGGGTTCAGGTGGTGATTCCCAGCATTCTCCCAGCGCTTGACTCAGCTGGGCTAAGTGAAAGCAAGCTGCTCGAAGGCACCGAGCACCGTAGCTCCTGATCTCCAGTCACGGATCACTGGAAAGAGCCGAGTTCTGGCTGCGTTGGGGAGCAGCTTACAGCTTTCTGCTGTGTCCAACTATGTTTTGCAGCCCCTGCTGCGATAGGAAGTTCTCACGGTTTCTGCTGTTATGCAAATAAATTGCGGCTCCGGCCGCGAAGCAAGACAACTTATGCTTAACAGTACTTTTGTGGTCCTTACTGCAATGAAGAGCCGGTGAAAAGCCCGCACGGCCGCTGCGTGCGTGCCAGGCAAATAATCCCCAGCTCCTTCGGCTCCCGCCGCACAGGAAAGCAGCTCACAGGAAAGCGGCTCACGGCTCCTCACCGTACTGGAAGGCACTCGGCCCTGTGATTCCTGCCGGGCTGGGAGGCTCTTGCTGCTCCTGCAGCTCGCAGGAGACCGCTCCCTGCCGCTCACGAGCGCTGCTGCGGTCCACAACCCGCTACAGCAAACACTGCTCGCTCGGAGCCAGGCGCAACCGCCACTCTGGGCGGCAACAAACAAAACACGGAGCAGGATTCTCAGTCCTTCCGGAAGGGTGGAGGGGGACGGAGGGGTTAGCAAGCGGTGCACACGAGGGGGGCTGCAAGCTCGAGACCTAGTCTACCAACCCCTCAGACCGCGCCCTCTGGCTCTTACTTAGCGGCGACCTCTAACGGCTGCCACGCTTGCCTCCACCTCTTACCTCTTGTCTCCCGCGTCGGCAGATGCACAGATGCACAGGCTGGTCTCTGTGGCTCCTGCGACTCCCGCTGCCTCAGGGGAAGCCCTGGCTGCTACTGTTCCTGCTGCTGAGTGTTCCCGCTGCTTCTGGAATGCTGCTGCCGCTGTAGGGGACCTTGCTGCAATCCTCCTCCACTTTCCAGACTGGCCCTGAGCTGACCAAGAGCTCTCGTAGCCCCGGCCGGCTACCTGCCGAGGGCTCCCGCTGCGACCGGGGCGTTCCCGAATTTTGTGGCTCCCGCCGCGACCGGGCCGTTCCCGAATTTTGCCCGCGGCCGCTGCTACATAGGCTGCGAGTTCTGGCGGCCACCTGCGGTCGCGCTCCCGCGCTCTGCTCTGCACTGCACTGCACTGCACAGCACGTGGGAGGGGGGGCAGGGAACAGCCAAGCCACCAGCCTGTGAGCCGTTTGAATCGGCAGACGAGGGCCGGCCGCTCGACCGGCAGCCTGCTTTCCTTTCCCTTCCCCTTCACACTACGGTGGCTTTCCGCTTCCCGCTTCCCTCTGTGGCAGCAGTGCACTCGCCTCGAGGCAATGGCGTTCTGGCGTTCTGGTGTTCACACAATTCAGCTCTCTGGCTCCCTCTAGCGACTGTCAGTTACAGAACAAGAGTGCTCTCGAACAGGTCTTACTCCCTACGAGGTTGTGTTTGGGAGACCAATGAACATTTGGGGAGTTCCAAAACCGAGTTCTGTATATGATATACCTTGTGTCTTGATGAATGACTATTTGGCACAGTTAACTGACAGCTTGGTTTCTATTCATCAACTGGTTCAAGAAGCACTCCCCGACAGATCTGCAGGTGACGGCCATGAGCTCCGACCTGGAGACCACGTGATGGTGAAGGTATTTGAGAGGTCAAGTAGCTTGGAGCCGAGGTGGCGCGGACCAGAACAGGTGCTCCGAGCCACGAGAACAGCAGTTCGAGTCACAAACAGGAAAAACTGGGTGCATAGCACACACTGCCGAAAGGTATTGTCGACCTTGGTGGAACTTGCTGTGCTGACCGATCATTGAGAGATCTTGACTACTGAGAAAGGCCACGCTGTATCACCTGACGAATCTGCGGAGTTCTTCCCGGACCAGACGATTCCTGGAGCATCGCTATACAACTTGAGACCGAGGAAAGAATCTACAGTTTTGAAAGAGACAGGTTGAGCAACCGCCCTGGGTAGTGGAAACGGAATGCAGCTATGACAAGGGGGGGGGATCAGCCCTGCGTAGTGTAGTGACACCCGTCTTGATCTTCGGTAAAGAAACCAACATCTACCCACGGGAGAAGAGCTCCTACGATTATTATTATTATTATTATTATTTTTTTTGAAAGAGTTGATTTTGCTGCTAGAATGAATAAAAAGAAGATTATTGGTGTTATAGGGGTTTTTGCTGTTTTGACGATCATAGCAGTGATCACCTGGTCTGTTGAAATGATGGCTCCTACTCGTGAGTTTTTTGTTGTTACTACTCCAGTCCCAGAGGAACACCAACACTACACTCTTCCGTATCATGAGCAGAAACACCGCCAATCTTATCTCAATAACACTTTTGTTCAGATGTTGCATCATACCCATAATGCCACGAACACTACTAACTGTTGGGTATGTGGAATGATTCCAGCACATCAAAAGAAGGGAGGAACGCCTAATATTCCACTTCCTTTCTCGCATAATGGCTCTTGTCGAGCCTGGTAAACTCTTTTGTTTGCAACTAGAAAACCTACAGTAGGTGGACTGCTTTTCCGTTTGAATAAGGAGTGTTATCAGGACAAAGATGGGTATCCTCAAGCTAATGGAACTAAATGGGAATGGGAGAAATACAGACCGGACAATATTTCCACGCCATATGTCTTCACCCACACGAGACACTCTGCCAAAAGTGAACAATTTGTGATTACTGTTAAAAAAGACTAAAGCAGACTTATGTGTACAAAGTATTTGATGAATCCCAGTTGGAATAAGCGGTTGTATTACAGTTTTGATTATAGATGGAATAAACTATAGCTCTTTCTTAGCTTTGCATAGCACATATCTAGTATGTGGCAGTTATGGATATCATTGACTACTAATTGGGTGGTCGGGTGTATGTTATGTATCTTTTTTGTTACCCCCTGTTTTCCTGGCACCTACATCATATCACCAAGATTTTAAGTTGTTCAATGACATTTCATTAAATCGAAACAAAAGGACAATAAGCACTGATGAAGTAGACCAGACAGATACTAGTCTACAGCAATACGTTGATTTTAATTTGGGTCTGTTTTCTTTTGTGGGTGCTGCATTAAATAGCTGGAAAGTGAGACGGTTAACTAGAGTTGTAGAAGCTGTTACCAATCAGACTGCTATAGCGCTTGGAAACCTTACTGAAGAATTGCAAGTTACCAGAATTGTAGCACTCCAAAATAGAATGGTTTTAGATGTGATGCTGGCCGACAGAGGTGGTGCATGTAAAATTAATGGTAGTAGTTGTTGCTTCTTTATTCCAAATAACTCGCCCTCAGTATATGACGCAATTTTTAAATTGCACAAGATAGCTACAGACATTCACACATAGAATGGCACCTGGACTTTTGCTGGATGGTTTTGGGCTCCAGCCTCTGCTTGGGGTTGGAAACTACTGACTATTTTGTGTTTTGTAATTGCAGTAATTTTCACCTGTTGTATGTGTATCCATTGCGGCCCAATGCTATGTTCTATGTGCATCACTGCTTGCATACCAACTAGGAAGGATGTTGTAGAGATGAAAGCACAACAAATGTTAAATAAGGAAGTAGCTGAAATAATGCGGATAGATATACAAGATGAATATTTAGATTATCCCAGAAAAGGGAATGTCTTCAGCTAATGCTGAAAGGGTCGTCTGTTGTAGTTTAACAGTCCCTCACCACCCCTTGTTGTAAATATTTTTGTCCACCCTAAGCGTGGAAGGGTATTCTCAGATGTGAGACCCTTGCTCATTGCACCATCAGGATTCAAGCAAACCGGGCCGAAGACGGCTGTAATGCCAGAAACCGGTCCCCGGGAGCTTGTTTCCTTCCCAGTGTAAGAATTGGCTTTTGTAGTTTGGTTTGCCCTGTTCCCATCATGCACTGGGACAGGAACAGACTAATTTGCATACAGCCAGGTTCTGAAACTGGGATGGTGCAGTGAGCTAAAAAACGGTGTTGGATCTAGCCCTGATCTCTTGACTGGGTGAGAGCTTTCTGCTTAATTCAGAGACTCTGTCCCTCACCACCCCTTGTTGTAAATATTTTTGTCCACCCTAAGCGTGGAAGGGTATTCTCAGATGTGAGACCCTTGCTCATTGCACCATCAGGATTCAAGCAAACTGGGCCGAAGACGGCTGTAATGCCAGAAACCGGTCCCCGGGAGCTTGTTTCCTTCCCAGTGTAAGAATTGGCTTTTATAGTTTGGTTTGCCCTGTTCCCATCATGCACTGGGACAGGAACAGACTAATTTGCATACAGCCAGGTTCTGAAACTGGGATGGTGCAGTGAGCTAAAAAACGGTGTTGGATCTAGCCCTGATCTCTTGACTGGGTGAGAGCTTTCTGCTTAATTCAGAGACTCTGTCCCTCACCACCCCTTGTTGTAAATATTTTTGTCCACCCTAAGCGTGGAAGGGTATTCTCAGATGTGAAACCCTTGCTCATTGCACCATCAGGATTCAAGCAAACCGGGCGAAGACGGCTGTAATGCCAGAAACCGGTCCCCGGGAGCTTGTTTCCTTCCCAGTGTAAGAATTGGCTTTTGTAGTTTGGTTTGCCCTGTTCCCATCATGCGCTGGGACAGGAACAGACTAATTTGCATACAGCCAGGTTCTGAAACTGGGATGGTGCAGTGAGCTAAAAAACGGTGTTGGATCTAGCCCTGATCTCTTGACTGGGTGAGAGCTTTCTGCTTAATTCAGAGACTCTGTCCCTCACCACCCCTTGTTGTAAATATCTTCCTGTTAACGGCGCTTGAAGTCTGCCCGGTAACGAGTTATATTTAGCATCCCCCACTTTTCGCGCATGTCCAAAAGGGTCCACATCTGTTAGTGATCAGCTCCACAAAGGCACTCTTGTGTATTAGTTTCCAAAACTATAGCTCCTCCCACTGATCGATTGTGCCTCTCGATATTACCTTATATGTCCATAAATCATGCTCTTGTGTTTGTACCGCCTTCTTTTGAGCCCCTGTGCGGGTATAAATAAACCATGCTTTCTTAGCTCATGGTGCTACATCTATCAATACCGAAGGGTACTGTCTGAACCGTAGCACCACCTCATGAGGTGTAATAAATGTTACCTTTTCTATTCCAGTTTCTGTGCCAACTTCTTTCTATTGGTCTGAGGACTTTGTGCAGAGAAGGGAGAACCCCTTACACCAGTGGGTCTAGCGGAGGCCTGCTACCACAACAGTGAAGGTAAGTCTTTTTACTTTACTTTCAGCTGTCATATTTTGTTATAAATAGGGATCTCTAGTTGGCAATGGTATGCACCCATACAATTAGGGACCCCTCCTTTTAGTCAGGGCAAGGGGATAACGCACCCAGATAGATCCTGCTCACCCCCTTGGTAGCTTGGCATGAGCACTCAGGCTTATCTCAGAGGCTATGTGTAAAGTATTTGTACCTAACACACACAGTAACACAGTAAAAACACTAAAAAAGGACAGCACACCGGTTTGGAAAAATAAAGTATATCTAAACCAAACAAGGCCAAAACAACAAAAATCCAACATACATAACTCAAAATGTCACTTTTAAAAGATTTTAGCAATTCTGTTATAGAACTCTATGGATGCAGTGATTTTACACAAAGTTCCTTCAGATGTGTTTAAATTGACAAGGAAAACAGCCGCAGAGGAGGGAAGTGTGAGAAGTTGGCCTGATATATAGTGCTCACTATTCTAGTGATCACTTTGTATCATTCCAAACGACCCTCATTGATGATTGGTTGTAAGTCAACCTTATAGACCAGCTATCCTAGTAGCATGGACAAGAGCAGTCTTTAGGCTAAACTCTAGAGGGCATGTTAAGGAAGCTGTTATACAATCACAGATACCCCTTGAACACCAAGTGAAAGGACACCACACAAGTTGTTATGAAAATAAAAGGATATTTATTTATAACAAGTCTACCCTGAACTTTGTATGAGTCAGGGAGCTAAGCACACAACAAAACTCTTAAGAAAATACTTTAAGTTGCACAATTTACACAAATGCCCGAGGCGCACGAAAAACCATATACTACAAAAGTGGAATGCAAAATACTAGCAGGTAAGTAACAAGATCCAGAGGCTTCAGGATCGCTAGGACTACACTACAGAACCCTAAGGTTAGGAGCAGGAGGCCTAGGGAGATCAGGTGCAGAGTGTGCACTCTCACGCGGGATGCAGGACAAAGTCTATGGATGCTAGTTTTCGTAAAGTTACAGTTATCGGACGAATCTGACTAGATAGGCTGAAAACGAAAAAGGATCTGGACACTTAGGTAGTGAACCTACGTTGGAGCACCGAAAGGCTCAGGTTACCTAGCCCAGGGGCTGCGGCTGCATAGGGTTCAAAAGACGTCGGGAATCCTCGTTACAGTCTATGGAGCCTGAAAGAAGAAGTTGCTGGCAGGCGACCAGTGAAGAAGTTTGATGTGATCCAAGCCTGGATCGGTGATGGAGACGACCTGAAAGCAGAGGGGACTCAGTTCTTAATCACTAGCCAGTGATTAGGTGGGCACCAGGATGGGACCAGATGAAGTCACCTCGACCAGGTGAGTGGGCGACGCTGGGCTCTGCAGTCTCTCGGACCAGGAGGCGTTGTCGGCGACCAGGATGGAGGTGCGAGCTGTCCCACGAAGGTGTCTGCTGTCGGCGATGCTGGACCCAGGATTGGGGCAACAAACCTTGGCAAAGGCAAGCCCACGCGGTGGACTCAAGATGGCGTCTGGAGTGGACCAGGAGGGTCCGGGGTGCTCCTCTCTTGGAAGGGATTTACAAAAAGGGGGTGGTGATGAACAGAGTGTCTGAGTTAAACAGACCACTCTTACCCAGTCCAAAGATCAGGGCTTGATCCATCACCATTATTTATCTCACTGCCCCATCCCAGCTCAGAACCTGGCTATATGCAAATCAGTCTGTCCCTGGCCCAGTGCATCATGGGAACAGGGCAGACTAAACTACCAAGCCAATTCTTCACCAGAAAGGAGACAAGCTACCGGGGACCGGTTTCTGGCATTTCAGCCTTCTTCGGCCCGGCTTGCTTGAATCCTGATGGAGCAGTGAGAAAGGGACTCATGTCTGAGTATACCCTGCCACACCTATAGTGGCCAAAAACGATTTACAAAAAGGGGGTGGTGATGAACAGAGTGTCTGAGTTAAACAGACCACTCTTACCCAGTCCAAACATCAGGGCTTGATCCATCACCGTTATTTATCTCACTGCCCCATCCCAGCTCAGAACCTGGCTATATGCAAATCAGTCTGTCCCTGGCCCAGTGCATCATGGGAACAGGGCAGACTAAACTACCAAGCCAATTCTTCACCAGAAAGGAGACAAGCTACCGGGGACCGGTTTCTGGCATTTCAGCCTTCTTCGGCCCGGCTTGCTTGAATCCTGATGGAGCAGTGAGAAAGGGACTCATGTCTGAGTATACCCTGCCACACCTATAGTGGCCAAAAACGATTTACAAAAAGGGGGTGGTGATGAACAGAGTGTCTGAGTTAAACAGACCACTCTTACCCAGTCCAAAGATCAGGGCTTGATCCATCACCGTTATTTATCTCACTGCCCCATCCCAGCTCAGAACCTGGCTATATGCAAATCAGTCTGTCCCTGGCCCAGTGCATCATGGGAACAGGGCAGACTAAACTACCAAGCCAATTCTTCACCAGAAAGGAGACAAGCTACCGGGGACCGGTTTCTGGCATTTCAGCCTTCTTCGGCCCGGCGCACGAAAAACCATATACTACAAAAGTGGAATGCGAAATACTAGCAGGTAAGTAACAAGATCCAGAGGTTTCAGGATCGCTAGGACTACACTACAGAACCCTAAGGTTAGGAGCAGGAGGCCTAGGGAGATCAGGTGCAGAGTGTGCACTCTCACACGGGATGCAGGACAAAGTCTATGGATGCTAGTTTTCGTAAAGTTACAGTTATCGGACGAATCTGACTAGATAGGCTGAAAACGAAAAAGGATCTGGACACTTAGGTAGTGAACCTACGTTGGAGCACCGAAAGGCTCAGGTTACCTAGCCCAGGGGCTGCGGCTGCATAGGGTTCAAAAGACGTCGGGAATCCTCGTTACAGTCTATGGAGCCTGAAAGAAGAAGTTGCTGGCAGGCGACCAGTGAAGAAGTTTGATGTGATCCAAGCCTGGATCGGTGATGGAGACGACCTGAAAGCAGAGGGGACTCAGTTCTTAATCACTAGCCAGTGATTAGGTGGGCACCAGGATGGGACCGGATGAAGTCACCTCGACCAGGTGAGTGGGCGACACTGGGCTCTGCAGTCTCTCGGACCAGGAGGCGTTGTCGGCGACCAGGATGGAGGTGCGAGCTGTCCCACGAAGGTGTCTGCTGTCGGCGATGCTGGACCCAGGATTGGGGCAACAAACCTTGGCAAAGGCAAGCCCACGCGGTGGACTCAAGATGGCGTCTGGAGTGGACCAGGAGGGTCCGGGGTGCTCCTCTCTTGGAAGGGAGCAAGGGCCAGTCTGGAGCAACCAGACCAGTGGTGTAATTGTCGTGGTTCGTCGTCAGGAGGGCCACTAGCCAGCAGGCAAGTGACCGGACAACGCGGTGAGCAGCAAAGAGGAGAAGGACCCCACGCAGATCTCGTGGATGCTGGGGGGCTGGACTTCGGTGCTGGAGCTGCTCAGGGTTAGGGCTTCTCAACCCCCAAAGCACTCACTCGAGGATCCCTAGGCGGTCGTGCTGGATAAGCGTCGCGCAGTTTTGAAGATGGCCGGTCCCTGCAGGTCTCGTCACACCCACGAATCTCAGCTGGGCTGATGATGTAGGTAGAGGTCAGAGATGCCAGGGAATCCGGGTCTCATCGAGCTGGGCAGTCTTGATCCGCAGGATGGACTTACAGCAAACCGCAAGGTCTTAGATGGTGCCCGCTGGTGCAGGGTGGCTACTCATTAGCCACAAGGGAGAGTCTTCAGAAATGTTCAAGAGTTCTTTCGTGGAAAGTAGTCAAGATTCAGAATTATCTAATCTGGGAAGGGGGCCCGCTCCTACCTTTATACTAAAGAAAGGGGCTGGCACGCGACTAGGTCCTGCACATGGGTGGGACCTGGAGGGGGGTGGTTACACCCCTCTCCCTTGTCCGGACTTTCCCCAGCTCAGGGGCTGGTGTGCCCCTGGAACTGGTTCAAGCCGGCATATGCACAGTGAGCACTGGGGTGCCACTTGCAGTCACCTTCCTCTCAGCCCTGCCTACCTGGGATACACAAAACCCTGTCTGGGATGGTGCTAGCACCGCCCCTGACAGGAAACCCTTTGTCCAAGCTCTCCTCGCTAGAAGGACTCCCAGCAGCAGGAGGTCAGACTTGTGTCTGTGGTGGCAGCATCCATTTTGTGGAGCTGAGGCAGTGTTAAGCTTTAACCGGGGTTCTCAGTTACATACATGTCGTGTCCCTCTAGAAGGGTGGAATGCTAACCCCGTCGCCAGAATTGGCGAGGGGTTAGTATTCCAATTCGTATGACACCTTACTCGACATGTTTTGATAAAGCGATACCAAAGTTGGCAAATAACCGCGAGGATTATAATGCACTTAAGAGTATATGGTACACGTTATCATGGAACAGCTATTAGGACTTGGTTCCGCAAGCTGCAAACGGGCTCAGCTCATGCCAGAGCACCATCTCACATAATTCCAAGCACTCTGCCTTCAGGATTGATAAGGGCTGCCATAGGAGTGACTGATAGGAATACATGTGTCCATTTTAGGGTTAGATATAGGAATACTATATCTAAAGCAAAGGGTGATTACACCACCTTGCCCCAGCTGTCGTGCAGCCAGTTGTGTCAGATTTGGATGGCCAGCCAGGGGTGGCATAATACATGCTGCAGCCCCTGGTAGGCCCTGGGTACACCTATGCCCTGGGTACCTAAGGTACACTGTACAGGGACTGATAAGGTGACTCAGTATCCAATTAGATATGTACCTAAGGTACATGGAATCCATTTTACAGAGAGAGCAGTAGGCCTGGGGCCCTGAATAGCAGGGTCCCAGGTCAACTAAGTCGAAAAACCAGCAAAACACCAGGCAAAATGTTGGGGCTAACCATAGTCAGATATCTACCTCCCTACAGGAAGCAACAGAAAACACAGTGCTGCGTCAGTTCCAGAGTCCTTGGGGAGGTGATGCATCAGTTCTGCTGCACACAATAGAAGTGTTGTGTCAAATTCGAACTGCAAGGGGAAGCAATGCGTGGAAATCCAAGACGGTTTTGGTCTGCAGGTGATGCTTTGCACAAAGGTGCAATGAATGGAAATCCGGGTGTGCTGAAGGTTGATGTGACGGGGGCAAAACAGTCGCTGCACCGATTTCTTCAACCACTGTCCAACGATGCTTACCTTTTTTTAGCTGCATGCATCGGAATCAGTACAGCGGTTTCAGACTTCTGAGACACGGTGTGCCTGACTCGGGCTGTGGCTGTGTCTTTGGCCCTGAGCAGGCGCTGTGTAGTTTTCTTTGGCTGCACGGCGGCACTGCAGTGAAATTTCTCTTGTACGGCAGTGCTGTGTGGGAAAAATAGGCACTGTTGATGATGATAATGATGGAATGTATACAGCGCTGGAATTTCCCCTGTAGGGGTATCTCCTCGCTGTAGGAGAGGAGTAGGCCAGGTCAGAGCAGTCAGTTACAGAAAAGTTCTGCTTTTAGGAGTTCCCTAAAGAGGAGGAGATTGGTGCACTTACGTAGCTCAACAGGTAGTGAGTTCTAATACTTTGGAGCAAGATAAGCAAAGGTTTTGCACCCAGCTCGGAGTTTTCTGTAGCGGGGGACCTCAAGCAGGACTTTTCCCCCTGAACGAAGAGATCTGCCTGGTAGACAGACCTTACGCTTTTCCACCAGGTAGCTTGGCTCTCTGCCATTAATTGCTTTGTGGACTAGACTGCAGATTTTGAACTTGATTCTCTGGGAGATGAGAAGCCAGTGAAGATGCCTCAGCAATGGCCAGGGTGAGGTTCTGGGGTGCATATTAAGAGCCAGGCAAGCTGCTGTATTCTGAATCACCTGCATTCTATTTAGAATGTATTCGTTGGCGGATGAGAGAAGAGTATTACAGTAATCAAAGTGGCTGATTACCAGGGCTTCACTTAGGGTCCTGTGGACTGATAGAGGAAGCATCTGGAACACTCTACGGAGAAGGCTCAGCATGTGGTAACAAGTACCTGAGGTGCCATGACTTGGTTTCTCATAGTAAGAGAGTTGTCCAGTTGGACACCCAAGTTTTTAGCCATGATCTTCAGGGTGGGGGCTAGGCCCAACTCTACGGGCCCCCAGGTAGGGGACCACTGGGTTTGAGCACTGCCAAATAGCCGAATCTCGGTTTTGGCTGCATTGAGCTGGAGGAAGTTTTCCGTCCGGAAATTGCTCAGCAAAGAGATTTCTTCGAGACTTTATTGGTATCGAAAGATAAGAGGATTTGGGTATCATCTGCGTAGGAGTAGGCAGTGACCAATGCTCTCTGATGATCTTAGCAACATACACATTGAACAAGGTAGGGCTAAGACAGGAGCCCCGCGGTACCCCCTTAGTGAGCTTCAAGGTGCGAGACCAAAAGGAACCCAAGTTGACAGTTTGAGTAGGCTGGGCCAGAAAACTTGCAAACCACCTTAGCGCCAGTCCCTCTATGCCAATCTCATTCAATCTATGGATTAGTTTCTGGTGAGAGACTGTATCAAAGGACGCGGACAAATCCAGCAGCACAAGCAGCACAAGCAGCACTACCTTGTTGTTATCCAGGGCCAATTTGATGCAGTCTGCAACACCTATGAGGGTGGTTTCAGAAGAGTGGTTAGATCTGAAACCAGACTGAGAGGGATGAAGGTTGACTTGAGATTCTAGGTAACCCATAAGCTTAGTATTGATGTGCCCTTCCAGGAGTTTACTCATGAGTGGGAGGAGTGAGATAGGGTGATGGTTAGCCATCACTGCTGCGGGTACATATGCCTTTTTTGGATCTGTAGCACTTGTGCCTCCTTCCATTCAAGTGGAAGTATCCTTTCACTCATAGAGACATTTAATATAGTGCAGATGGAGGGGACTAATTGCGTGGCAAGTGAGGCAAACAGATAGGCTGGCATGATGTCTAGGGGTGAACCAGATTTGACTGTTCTCAACATCGCTTCTACATGAGGTACCTGCAGAGCGGGAAAATTCTCTAGGCAGGCATACTTCAGTCTCAGAGATGTAGGCAGCAAGTCAGAGTTATCCTGGGGTAAAGAATTACTGGGAAATTGATTGTGTATTATATTGATTTTCTCTCCAAAGTAATTGGCTTTATTATCACAAAGCGCCTTAGAGGGGGGTTTGATTGGTACAGGCTATGGGATTAGTAAAGGAGTTGAGAACTTTGTAAAGTTCTTTAGTAGAGTTGCCAGCTTGATTGAGTCTTGAGGTAATGTGGACTTTCCATGCCTTTTTACTATTTTTGTGATAGAGGACGGGGTTGTTTTATGAATACCTTTCTCCTTCACTGTTTTAGTGTTTTGCCATATTTTTTCCAATTTTTAACAGTCCGACTTTTCTCTTCAAAGATCGGCGGTGTACCAGCCAGCATGTTTCCTTTGAGGGTTAGCGTGCTGCTGTTTTGACAGCGGCAGAGTATCTGTAACAGATATTATGGCCTCCTGGAACACCCTGAGTCCAGTATTCAATATCCACAGGTTCTTTAAATAAGGAGGGGTACGAAACCTTTCCAAAGGAATTGTGTGTAATATTATGCTATTGTCTTCTAAGATTATGAAGGGGTAGGTGGGGGTGCTGCTCGGTAGAAAGCCTCTAATCTGAAAGTAGACCAGAGAGTGATCTGACCAGATCACTGGGCAAGGGAGTTCTGCAGATATACGGGGAGAGTTAGTGAGGATCATGTCCAGGGTGTGGCTGGCCGAGTTGGTTGGGCCTGCATCAATCTTTACCAAACCTAGGGAGGCCATATCTGCAAGAAAGTTAACAGCTCCGGTATTCACACTGTCGTCACTGTGAAGGTTAAAATCCCCTAGCAACAAAAAGTGTTTGAAGAGATAGTGTGGGTGGCAATCTATTCCATCATTTTGAGAGTAAAATCTTTGAGAAGGCTGGGGGGCTGATAGATGAGAGTGCCCTTCAAGCAGTCTTGAGGCATGAGTTCAATCTTAAAAATACAGATTTCCATGTTGTTGTCAGAGGTGGAATCAATGATGGAGACTTTCAATGCTTCTTTGTATATGATGGCAATGCCTCCACCCACTTTACTCTCCCTGTCCAATCTGAGCATACAGTAATTTTCAGGAAGGGCTAGGGTAATGGCTGGTGTCGAGAAGGGTTTAAGCCAGGTCTCCGTGAGGAAATCTAGCTCAGGGGAATCGGAGTTCATTAAATCCCATAATTCAGTGCCATGCTTAGGCAGGGATCTAACATTAGCTAAAGAACCTTGCCAATTAGAAGTAGAGTTAGAGGTTATTGGACTGATTATGGGCTGGAGGAATGGCTGCAGATTCCAACTTGTCGGGCTATTATGACAGGCCCCCTGCTCTAAAGAGACCTGACTCTCCGTAAAGCTCTGATAGTGGCAGAATTTGCAGGTAAAAGGCCCCTCGAGATTAACAAAGTGAATGCTCGTATGACATGGGACATGCCGAGTAGTGGCAGGCTGTCTGACCTGTTTAAGTTGTATTGCAGAGTATATAATCCTGAAAGGGGTGGCTGGAGCCCGAGCGGCAGGGGTCCCGGCGACGGCTGGTGCAGAAAGGCTTGCCTTTGGTGTGCCAGTGGCACGTCCACTACGCGTCCCCAGAGTCATCCTTCTTAAGTAATGGAGACTCCAGGATGACTAGCCCATCAACTCTGCAGATTTTCTCGACAACCGGAAGCAGTATAGACTTCCATTGACGCACTTGCTCTCCCCACTCAATTAGGATGAAAAACCCATGGTGGACCAGAGAGCGAGCTGGTGGTGAATTTAAAATAAGCCTTGACCAGGTGGGTCTGTGCAAGGAAGCAAAGTATGCAAAAGGGCTAATAAAAACGTGTTAGATTTGGGGGTCTCTAGTTTGCACAGGTAGGTACTTGTGACAAATAGGGACCCTCTCCTCTAGTCAGGAGAAGGGGATTACACTCCTAAAATAACCCCTGCTCACCCTCTAGGTAGCGTGGCGTGAGCAGTCAAGGCTTATGTCAGAGGTGTTGTAAGTTACGCAGTACTGACCACGTAAAGTAACCCAGTCACAACACTACAAATGGACACCACACAGGTTTTATATAAAAAATAAGTGGACTTTATATAGAGTTACCACAAGACCATAAACAACAAAAATACACTCTATGATTACTTTAAGATGGTAGATTTAAGCTTAATTCAATTCAACTGCGCTCCCATGACAAGCAATGTCGCAGCGATGGGAAATGCGGCAAAGTTCAGATACAAAGAAATAAAGACGTGAAGATCTTCCAGATGTGGCACGCTTCTCGGGGATGCGAGAAGTTCTCAGTTCGATGCGTGGACTACAGCGGCGACATCCAAGATGCGACGGCAGCAGATCCAGCGGCGACGCTCTTCTCCCATGATCCGTGAAGCTTCCGCTCGATGCGACAACTATAACGGCGACATCCAAGATGCGACGGCAGCAGCGGACTTCTCGGGGTGCTCTTGATTGATGCGGTGCAGTGCGACAGTTCCAGTGGCGACACCCTCCTTCGGAGTTGCGACGGCAGACACAGTTACGGCGACACGCTCCAACCTCATTGCAAGATTCTTCTCCTGATGCGGTGCAGTGCGACAGCTCTAGTGGCAACACCCTCCTTCTTTGGAGTTGCGACAGCAACAGCAGCGACGGCGACAAGCTTCCTCTTCGTTGCGGCATGCTTCTCTCCGATGCGGTGCAGTGCGACAGTTCCAGCGGCGACACCCTCCTTTGGAGTTGCAACGGCAGGCACAGTGAAGCCGACACGCTTCTTCTTGTTGAGTCGCGCTTCCAGCTCCTTGCGACACGCAGTTCCTCAGAAAGCCCAAAACAGCAGCAGGCACTTCCAAAAGAACTCTGGGGAGCTGGGGGGGGGGTGAAGCCTGTTGTCCCTGAGACTTCAGCAGGAGGCAAGCTCTTTTCCAAGCCCTTGCAGATCCTTCACAAGTTGGAAGTACACAAAGTTCATTTCTCCTTCCTTTGGCAGTAAGGCAACCACTGCAGGCCAATCCCCAAGTAGCACTTGAGCTTGGGAAAAGTCTCTCCTCAGTTTCTTCAGGTTCCTCTCCTCCTCCTCAGGTTTCTTCTTGTAGTCCAAAGTGATCTAATTTCATGGGATCAGGGTCCCAATATTTATACCCCAAAATCCTTTGTTCTCTGAGGGGAGAGGGGCCTTTGCCCAGTCCAAACCAGTTCTGAAGCACTCTGTTTACCAGACTTCTTCTTTCCTTTCACAGTGCAGGGCAGGCACATCAAACGCTCCAAAGGAGGTGGAGCCAGCATTGTGGAAGGCAAGTACAGTCCTGGAGCACTTTGTTTACAGGACTCCTTCTCTTCTTACAGTGTGCAGGGCAGAGACATCAGCCACTCCCCAGGGGGTAGAGCCTGCATTGTGAAAGGCAGGCACAGCCCTATTCAAGGTTCAGGTGCAACTCCTCCCTTCCATCTAGATGCAGATCTCTCTATTCACCACTGGATGACTCAGCCTGTCTCTTGGAATTCCTCATCCATGTCATTCACAAAACCAGACAAAGGAATACACAACCTATCGGAGGCAGGTTTGAATGGCTAGACAAGCAAATACCTACTTTCTAAAAGTGATATTTGCAAACACAGAATATTAAAATAAACTTTACTAAAATATGTATTTTATTATTCTGAGTTCAGGCATACTAAACTCAAATTTCTACCATGTTCTCTGAGACAGTTAGGATTATAAAATGTAACATTCTGGCCTATGGAGAACAGGTAGCCTTGCAATAGTGAAAAAACGAAAATGACTGTAATTCACTATTAGGACATGACACACACATCAGGGCTTGTCCTACCTTATACTTACAATGTACCCTGCCCTTGGGCCTACCATAGGGGTGACTGATATGAAGAAAAGGGAAGGTTTAGGGACTGGCAAGTGGGTGCACTTGCCAAATCAGCATGACAATACCAAACTGCACGCAGGCTTCTGCAATGGCAGACCTTAGACACATTTTACAAGGCTGTTTCTGTGGGTGGCACAACCAGTGCTGCAGGCCCACCAGCAGCATTTGGATTACACGCCCTGGGCACACTCAGTGCACTGTACTAGGGTCTGACAAGTAAGCCAAACATCCAATCATGGAATCACTAATCCATACATCAATTTACAACAGGGAGCACTCACACTGTGGCACTGGACAGCAGTGGCACAGTGCCCAAAGCATCTAACACCAGCAAAAATACATGAGGCAACAGCAAAAATGGAAGGGAGACCCACGCCAATGATGCCAGGTCTAACAGTAAGGTACAATGCCAGCAAGAGTCTGAGCTGGTAAAAGTTAAGAGAATCAAAGATTTAAAAGGTCCTGTAAGTGAAGAGCAGAAACGCTATAATCCTATAGCCGAGTCAGGGCTATGCGTCGATTTTGATGGTTTTCACCAGCAAAAAACCTCCAAGGACCCAGAACTGGAGTTGGCACCAGAAGGCTGGCCAGAACACCCGCAAGTGGAGTTCAGGGATGCTGCAGATGAAGTATTTGATGGCCCAGAGACTTTTTAACAGGAGGCAAGCACACACAAGGCCTTGGAGAAACTTTACAAGCAGGATACACAGCAAAGTCCAGTCCTTTTACTCTCCAAAGCAGAAGCAACTGCAGGCCAACCCAGCAAATCAACACAGAGCAAAGGGGTAGTACTCCTCCTCACAGCTCTTCAGCTCTTATCTTTGGCAGAGATTCCTCTTGATCCAAAAGTGTTCTATAAGTCAAGGGTTTTAGGTCCAATACGTATACCCCTTTTGGCCTTTGAAGTAGGCATACTTCAAAAGAAAGTCTTGGAGCCTCATTTATGAGGTTTTGCCATAGGGAAGCGCAGCAGGCCTTGCTTCTGAGGTTCCCTACGGCAACAGAAAAAGGCAGGAATGCACTGTATCTATAAGACACGGTGCATTCCTGTCCTTTTCCCTGCGCCAGCACACAATGGGCTGCTGTGCGCCAACGCAGGCACCATTGCACAATGGTGCAAGGGTGCCTGCGTTGCAGGGATGATTATTTTTGAACAGGAAGGGAAACCTCTCGGTACAAAAATAATCACAATAGGCTTATCCTCTTTCTACGTGTGCTGCAGAATGCAGCACACATAGAAAAAGGAACAATGAGGAGAAATAAAGATATTTCTCCCCACTGCGCCTCCCTTAAGCTTTTGGCACTGCCTCATATTTATGATTTCTCGTAAATCTAGGGCAGTGTTAAAAGGCCATGGATGTTGCTGGGAACGGCCCCAGCAAAACCCATTGCACGCTCCATTAACGAAGAACAATGCGTTAAAGGGACTAATATTGATCAGGCAACATTAAGCCAAAAAAAGTGGCTTAGTGTTGCCTGATGAATATCACACAGGATTCTGCTACACTGAACGTCACAAAAAGTGACGTTCCAATGGTGTAAGGGGCCTCATAAACGAGGCCCTTTGTTGTTTACAAGTTGCTGCCTTGGCTCCAGACACACTCCAGGGGGGAGGAGACAGCACTGTAAGAGGACAGGCACAGCCCTATCCAGGCATCAGTGCCAACTCCTCCCACCACTCTAGCCTCATCAGCCTAGTGATGGGCCATCAGTACACATCTCAGCTCCTTTTGTATGACTGTCTAGAGTGAATGGAAAAATAGGCCCCTGTCAGTCTAAACCAGGCGTTGATTCCACAGACAGGCAGACTCAAGGGATTGTTAAAAAAGAAAATGCCCACTTTAAAAAAAAGTGGCAATTTCAAACACACAATTTAAAAAACAACTTTTCTAAAAGATGTATTTTTAAATTCTGAGCTCAGGGACATCAAACTCCAAATCTCTTTCTCTTCCTAATTGAAAGTTACACTTGTAAGATGTTACAAGTCAGCTCCAATGATAACCTATGGGAGAGACAGGACTTGCAATAGGGAAAAACGAAATTGGCAGTATTTCACTTTCTGGACATGTAAAACACAGCAGTATATGTCCTACCTTTCACATACACTGCATCCTGCTGATGGTGGTACATTGGGCCTACCTTAGGGATGCCTTACATGTAGACAAAGGTAAGGTTAGAGCCTGGAATGTGGGTGCACTTTGTGGGCCGACATGGCAGTTAAAAACTGCACCTACAGACACTGAGAAAAGTTTACAGGGCTACTCATATGGGTGACTCAAACAGTGGTGCAGGTCCACTAATAGCATTTGATTCACACGCCCTGGGTACACACAGTGTAGTGCACTTTACTAGGGACGTACCAGTAAATCAAATGTGCCAATCATGGATAACCAATCAGAATCACAGTTTATACAGGGAGCACTTGCTATTTAGCACTGATCAGCAGTGGTAAAGTGCCCAGGGTACATAAACCAGCAAAAACGAAGTCCATCTCACAGTCAAAAATACAGGAGGTAGAGGCAAAAAGACAGGGAAAACCACACCAAGGAGGCCAGGTTTATCACATGTCCCCTCCAACTGAAAGTAGGAAGAACTACTCAACCTCCTGGGAGATCTCACATCTAAGGCAGAAGAATCTGGACAGACCATCAGCATTGGCGTGTTCTGTGCCAGTGCAGTGTTCCAACTTAAAGTCCATTCCCTGTAGGAAGATGGATCACAGCAACAATTTTGGGTTCTCATCCCTCATCAGCATCAACCATCTGAGGGGCCTGCGGTCTGTCTGAACCCAGAAGTGAGTCCCAAACTAGTAGGGTCTTTGCTTCTTCAGTGCCCAGACTACAGCAAAAGCTTCTCGCTCAATTGCGCTCCACCTATGTTCCCTAAGGAGTAACCTCCTGCTAATGAAGGCTTCAGGTTGGCCCAGGCCCTCTTCATTCAGCTGTGAGAGTACTGCACTCACACAATGCCCTGAAGCATCTGTCTGCAGAACTAATTCTTGGGAGAAGTGGGGTATCTTCAATATTGGCGCCGTGCACATGGCTACCTTCAGGGCATCAAAAGCGGCCTGACAGCCATCAGTCCATTTTTTACATTTTTTTATTTTTTTTATTGAGAAAAAAAGAAATACATAGATCTTTCATTTTTTAAATCGCCCTCCCCCTCTCCCCCCACCCCTCAAAGAAAGAAAAGCACAGCACAACTGAATACAAGCGTATAAAGAAATAAAAATAAAAAATAAAAAGAAGAGAAAAAAAGAAGAGAAAAAAAATAAAATAGGCCAGAGAGAATTACAAAAGGCAGAAAGGAGCACAAAAAAAAGAGCCAATCGATAAAACACTCAGGGTCTAGGAGTCAGTAGGAACAAGTTAGGATCTGGATAGTCCAACTCTGCGGGTAGTAGAAAGAAGTTAATCAGAAGAAGAGAAAGAGAATAAGAAGTAAGAAGAGTACAGAGAAAAAACAAAAGAGAAAACAAGGCGGAATGGTGATTATCCTGACTGGGA
Organism: Lissotriton vulgaris; assembly: GCF_964263255.1. Classification (NCBI taxonomy): domain Eukaryota; kingdom Metazoa; phylum Chordata; class Amphibia; order Caudata; family Salamandridae; genus Lissotriton; species Lissotriton vulgaris. Next base: position 461,182,160 of record NC_141697.1, read on the forward strand.
CAGCCATGAGGTCAAGTTATCCCACACCTCAAGACCCTTTTTCTGGCCTTTACGACCCTTCCTGGCATAAACAGCAATTTCTAAGTGATAAGTAGCGGTAAGTCTTGCTAACCACTGTGAGAATGCCGGGGGCTCAGGGTCGAGCCAGGCAGAGGCCACACAGATTCTCCAAACTGCCATTGCAATAAAAATTAAGCCATCTCTTTTTAGCCGTGAAGTCTCAGTCTGTGTTCCCAGCATGATGATAGTAGGGTTTAGTGTTATGGACTGAGTTGTAACTTCACTTAAAAATTCCTGTATGCGGTTTAGAGTGGGAGAGAGCTTTGGACATGTGGAGAAAATATGAATGGAACCAGCCCCATATTCCGAGCATCTAGGGCAAAGAGTACCTTGGCCAGAACCCCATTTCTCAATTTTGTTGGGGGTAAAATACAAAAAGAAAATGGTTGTGAAGTGTTGTGCCTGCAGCTTTGCTGAGATTAATATGTTCTGTGATAAAGAGTGAGTTAAAAAAAATACTGCTGGGAGCAGAGAGTTTGTTATTAAGGGTGAGCCGAAAATCCGTTCCACTCGCGGATTTCGCGGATTATCGGTAAATCCGCTATCCGCGAACTCCCGCAAATTTACTGAAAATCCGCGAGATCCGCGAGCGCCGGATTTGGGGGGCAAAATTTCAAGCCTGTTGAACTTTTAACTATTTTAGGATGGTGCCGGCAAGCTGCCAGCGCCATCCTAAAATAGTTACTAAGTTAGCTTCAACAGGAAGCACTAATAGATAAAATAAAGCTGGTGCTCGAGCACCTGCTTTATTTTATCTATTAGTGCTTCCTGATGAAGCTAATTTAGTAACTATTTTAGGATGGCGCTGGCAGCTTGCCGGCGCCATCCTAAAATAGTTACAGGATGATGTGTGTTTTGTCGAGGCTGGGTAGGTGTGCGCTATCCCCATATCTATCGTCGAAAATTAGCTATGATGCTTGTGGAGAAGTGTGGCTCACTGGTTAGAGCAGGCAGACCCTGAAGCAGAGGTCAGACCCGGGACCAGGGTTCAATTCCCGACGCGGCAGGGTCTTGAGCTCAAATGTCCATGGACTCGATAATTCTCGCTTCAGTGCCTGACCTAATCATGAGTTCACACTCTGGGCATTAAGCTTGCTTAATCTCCACAACGGCCCCCCGCGGGAATGCCTGGCTTTCACCTTGGGGATGCCCTGTAGGGGCTATCTCACAGGGAAAAGCCAGGACGGGTTCCCAAGGCAAGCCCAGAGATACCCCTTTGGGGGTCAATTCAGGCGCTATATAAGAAACATAATAATAATAATAATAATGATGGAGACCTTTGCATAATTGACTTTCACAAGCTCAATCCCTGTGCAGTTCCTGTGACCACGAGCTTCTCTGATCCGTGCCTGTCCTTTTATACACACAAGAGGCATGTGAACTCGCATATAAGCCCCGTCCGTTTGGCCCCTCCCCAGACACTAGGGGTGTGTGCACCGTCTTCGCGCCCTTTACCCACTTGATGGACAGCTCACTCGAGGGACCCCGGCGCTCTTTGGTGTGATGGCAAAGTTAATCAGCCCCCCCAAAAATGTGTGTTTTGTCGAGGCTGGGTAGGTGTGCGCTATCCCCATATCTATCGTCGAAAATTAGCTATGATGCTTGATGGAGGCCTTTGCATAATTGACTTTCACAAGCTCAATCCCTGTGCAGTTCCTGTGACCACGAGCTTCTCTGATCCGTGCCTGTCCTGTTATGCACACAAGAGGCATGTGAACTCGCATATAAGCCCCATCCGTTTGGCCCCTCCCCACACACTAGTGGTGTGTGCACCATCTTCGCGCCCTTTACACACTTGATGGACAGCTCACTCGAGGGACCCCAGCGCTCTTTGGTGTGATGCCAAAGTTAATCAGCCCCCCCAAAAATGTGAGTTTTGTCGAGGCTGGGCAGGTGTGCGTTCTCCCCATATCTATCGTCGAAAAATAGCTATGATGCTTGATGGAGGCCTTGCATATTGACTTTCACGAGCTCAATCCCTGTGCAGTTCCTGTGACCACGAGCTTCTCTGATCCGTGCCTGTCCTTTTATGCACACAAGAGGCATGTGAACTCGCATATAAGCCTCGCCCGTTTGGTCCTGCCCCTCACACTAGCGATGTGCACTGTTTTCCCGCCCGGCCATTACCCACACAATCCGCAAAATCCGCGAATCCGCAAATTCGCGGATTTTGCGGATCGCGAATTCGCAAAATTCGCCCATGCTTATTTGTTATCCCATTTATCGGCTACATTCTGTAGGTCATCAGGCGTCTGCTTGTTTATAATGTTATATAGCAGGCCAATTCGAGGGGTTGATGGTTTGCGTAAGATGTCAAGAAGATTAATTTCCCTAAATCCTGAGGACCCCCCAGCTTTCCTAGACAGAAAATCAAAGACAGAAAAATATTTAAAAGAATCTTCATTCTTGAGTTTATATTTGGCAGATAAGTCAGAAAAGGGAGTTACCCCTTTGCAGGTGATAAGATCTCCTAGCTTCAATATGTTGTCATTATTCATACTGGGAGTATAGTAATTGAATCTGCCCAGCCCAAAGATCCGGCGAATGCTACGGAAGGTTTTAAAAGAGTTCATTAGCGTCTTGAATCTCACTCGTTTGTAGTATCCATATGTGATTTCCCGAAGTAAACAGCCCCAGAGTTGGTCACCCAGTAGTAACTGAAAGGGCGAGGAAAGCCCAGAAGTATGAGGGTATGGAGCTTCCTTTAGCAGATCTGAGCTGTACTGTAGCACCGAGGCCCATTAGTAAAGAGTTACATTAGGGAAAGACCACCCCCCTCGCTCTTTTGGTAAGCATAATTGCCTTAGGGCTCTCCTGAGTTGAGAATAGGACCAGATAAACTGTGTAAATAGTTGTTGGAATTTTTGCAGATTTGATTTAGTAAATTCCAAGGGTATTGTTCGGAAGAAGTATAAAAGTTTAGGGAAATATGTCATCTTTATGATATTGCATCTACCAACCATAGTTAAATGTAGATTGTCAATTTGTTTCAGGGCTTTCCTAGTATGTATGGCCAGTGGCCCTAAATTGTCTGTGACGATCTCGTCTAGATTAGCGGAGATAGAGACACCAAGATATTTGGCCTTAGCAACAACCCTGTAGTCAATCCAGGATATTTGGCTATTTATTATAATTTGAGTTTTGTTCTGGTACAGGGCATAGCCAGAGATCTTCCCGAATTTTTGCGCCTCGAGTTCAAGAGCCACTATGGCATTGGAGGGATCAGGTGAGGTGATGGCCAGATCGTCGGCATAAGCCATGATCTTGGTGCAGATCCCTTGAAAGATGACTGGAGGAATCTTGGTGTTTCTCTCTATTTGCTTGATAAAGGGATCCAAGTAAAGAGCGAACAGCAGAAGGGAGCAAGGGCACCCCTGTCTGGTGCCCTGGGAGATCTCAAATTGCCCGGTCAGTTGCCCATTAATGGAGACGCAAGCTGTTGGTTTTACGTATAGAGCTTGTACCGCCTGAATAATCTTTGGCCCAAAGCCCATTCTACTCATAACTGCCCACAAAAATTGCCAGGAGACCCGGTCAAAGGCTTTCTCAGCGTCCAAAAGTGTGAGTGACATCGGGTGTCCGGCAGCTTGAGCGGCATCAAACAAGGTAATTGCTCTTCTAACGTGCTCGGTTGTTCCTTTCTTTGGGATAAACCCGTGCTGCCACTCTGATACCAACGATTCCGCCACAGAGGAGATTCTATTAGCTAAGATTTTAGAGAAGAATCACAATTGATGAGTGTAATAGGTCGATAGGAGCTCATCTCTAGTGGGGATTTATCTTTTTTAGGGAAAATGGCTATTCTGGCCATGGACCACGATGCCGGAGGTAAAGCACCGTTGAATATTGATGTCAATACTTCTGTAAGGATTGTTTGAATTTGTGGGGCAAAAACTTTATAAAACTCTACTGGGATGCCGTCTCGCCCAGTGGCTTTCCCATCGGGGAGGCTGTTGAGTGAATCCAGTATCTCCTTCCATGTGGGGGTTAACCCTGTTGTCTGGGGAAAGAGATCTAAGATCGATCTCACCGAGATAGCTGGTAGTTTCGCCTGAGATTAAATCATTTGGACCAGGATTCTCCTCGGTGTAGAGCTTGGAATAGAAATTCTGGAATCCCTTTCTTATAAGATCAGTGTCATTGGTCTCGCTCCCAGATGGGAGTCTAATAGTGTGAATCTGGCTGCAGGAAGCCTGCTGCCTGGTCCTAACAGCCAAATGGTGACCAAGATTGTCACTGCATTCGTAGTTTTTCTCCCGGGAACTAGCCCATTTTGCAGCGGTTTTCTCAGCAAAAATTGCCCCAATTTCGGATCTGGCAAGCACAACCTCTTTCTGGACTGCCTCAGTGTCTTGTCCTACTTGAATGCAGTGAGTTAGCTTAGTCTCAACTATCTTTAATTTCCCCTGTAGATTAGTTATCACCATCTTCTCTTTTTTGTTTTTGCGTGCTGAGAAGCCAAGAGTCTCGCCCCTAATCCCTGCTTTTAGCGTATCCCAGACTGTCATAAGGGAGGCAGAGCCAATGTTAAAGCCTAAAAACTCCTGTAGCCAGCATTGCATATGAGTCTTGTATAATGGATCCTGTAGCAGAGCCTTTTCAAAGCTCCAGGTAGAGGCCTCTCTGGGCTTTCCCCATCCTCTGATGTTAATGATGAGAGGATTATGATCTGACATGAAGCGGGGGGCTATTTCAATGGTACAGTTATTAATGATTGAGGATGAGAGGAAGAAGTAGTCCAATCTGACAAAGGTGCGATGTGGGGTGGAAAAAAAGGTGTACCCATGCTGAGAAGGGTTCAGTCTAGCCTAGCAATCTCTTAGGCCATGCATCTGTGCTAGGTCAATCAAAGCCTGATAGACCAAGGGCTTCCTACCCTTGTATTTCCATAGGCTGTCAGTGTCCCAGTTGGAAGGCAAATGTAGATTGAGATCCCCGCATAGGACAATGTGGGTGGGCCAATGTGCTAATTCACCTGAAACCAAGTTGATGACTCCTGGGTCATCCGCATTGCTCCCATATATTGAACATAGGGTAAAAGGGGGGTTGTTAGAGATACGGCATTCAGTAATTACCCATCTACCTAGGGAGTCAACCTTAACCCAGGGAGATGCGATGTGGAGTCTTCTCTCAGCAACAATTCCAACCCCTCTGGTTTTAGAGCCCTGTGTGGTAGCCCCCAGGACTTGAAACCCCAAGGAGTCTAAAAGGTGCTTCTGGGAGCCCTCAATATGGGTTTCCTGTATACAGTTGATGTCCCCTCCCAGAGAGCGAAGTCCCTGGGCCGCATTTTGCCTCTTCGAGCGATCATTTAACCCACATATATTTAACAGAAACGATTCTTAAAGTATCTGATTTAGCCATTTAAAGAAAAAAAGAAAAAAAGCAACAAAACAAAAAGAGTAAAGAAGTGATAAGAAAACCGACTCCTGCTCTTTTGTCCTATGAAGTAACAAGTGATTTCCAATAAACATGTATGTGTTCAGAAAAGATTAAAAAAGAACTAGAGCTTAGATTTTCTGTGCCAAACTTTCCTATTGCGGTGCCCTTCCCGTCCCTCCCCCCTCTCCCCCTTCTTAGAGCAAACAGGCAAAGCCTGAATGATGGCAATCATCATGAGCCCCGACTGCCAGCCACACCAGAATGATAGGAGACTTTCGCTCTAGATTAGATTTCGGCCAAATTACCCCCCTTTTTTCTTTTTTATTTGTTTTGCTGTGCTCTATGTGATCTGAAGTAGTGTATATATATATATTTTTCCCCCTCCCCCTTTTTTCTTTTTTCTTTTTATTGCTGTGTTCTATGTGATGTGAAGTAGTGTATATATATATCGAAAGAGAAGCATAGAAAATAAATACGGCAAGAGAGAAACAAAAGTAAGTATCAGGTCAAATCAAATATAGTCAGGTAGCATCAAGGGGTGCGTGACCCAGGCCTGGGTGTTTTTGTTTTTTTTCCCCCTTTTCAGTGGATAGATTGGATGTGTGTTATTTCCTTCTAGATTTCAACTCCTCCAAGAACTCCCCTGCTTTGATCTCGGAGAGGTAAACCTTGGTACTTCACTTTGAGCCTCGAAGTTACCATAAGGTAAACTTCCGCACCCTGCTGTTGGAAAGGGGGGATTAGCTGCCTCATACGCCATCTTCGTTCAACAGTCTGGTGACAAAAATCTGGTTTAGCGAAGAAGGTTATCCCGTTGGCTCCTTTTTTTGCATTGAAGCGAGCCTGGTCATAGATCATCTGCCTGAGGAAGAAGTTACCGAAGTACACCAGGAATACCCTCGGTTGACCCCCAGACGAGTTGCCGCTATTGTGTTGACGCTTCTGATGAAAAGGAAACCAGTGGGCCCTCTGCACCTCATGGTCCCAGTCCCAGCCCGGATGATCAGGGAAGGAGTCCTGTAGTAGTTTGACTATGAAGCGTCTTGGGTCGTCCCCCTCCTTCCCCTCCGGAATGCCAAGAAGGCGAAGGTTGTTCCGGCGCTGGCGGTTCTGTTTTTCCTCCAACTTAGTCATCATGTCTATCATGCAAGCTGTGTTGGATTCCCCCTGTTGTTTGGTGACCAGAGCTTCTGTTTCAAGGTGTTCGGTTCGTGCCTCCACCATAGTGACCCGGTCACTGATGTCAACGCAGGTTTTGTTCAGTCGCCTCAGCCCGCTCTGCAGCTTCTTCGCAGCATTTTTAGCAATACGACTGTCTTCCCGAACTTCTTCATGAAATTCCTTTATAGAGGCCAAGATGGAGGCTAGGGAAGGTTCTGGGGTGTCTGTTTGCAGGCTCTTAGTACTTCCCCACTGAGTAGAGTTTAGATCGTCCTTCAAAGGGGTATGACATTTGAGAATCAGAATAGTCCCACTTAAGTTGGCTGCGGCGTTTACTTTTGCTAATGGGCTTTTTTGAGCGCTGAACCGTGCCTGTGTCTTTAAGAGAGACCTCGCTGTCCCCTTCACTGGCCTCCTCAGATACGTCCTCATTGGAGGAGGTCGGAGTGCCGTCTGAGACAGAATAGAAATCTTCCAGTCCTGCTTCAGGCGTCCAAGGGATTTGGGAGGCAGGGGACATAACCAGATTTTGAATAACTTTGCTGGTGTCTGCCTCGCCAGGGTCAGAGGTAATTAACAGAGTTCCAGGGTTATTGTCCCCGAGTACATTGTCTGACACCTGTGCCTGGGGGGCGAGCGGCGTTCTAGAGATAGTGAGATCAGCGCGTGGATGTGCTGAGGCAGGGGCTAGGGGGTGTCCCTCTTGAGTTTTTGCGGGTTCTGTGGGTATGCCCGTGTTGGTTTTAAGGCTGGTGGGTGAGGTCTTGGTTTTTGCCGCACTCTCCGCTTGCTGAGCATCTAGGTTTTCCATTCCTGCTAGTGAGTTATTTATGGGGGGCGAGTGTTTTTTTTTTACTGGGATTTGGCAATGCTTTTTTAACCCCCAAGAAGATTTTGGCAGGGGGGGGATGAGTGGTTTCAATGTTCTTGGAATCTCTGGGCAGAGCCCCCCCCTGTTTTGCCAGGCAATTTTCCCACTGCTTTTTTGTCCCCACTAACCTCAGGCTTGTTCTTGGGCGCTCCTTCCGTGACAGCAGTAGATGTTTTTTGTTTAGGGCCTCGGCGCGCCCCCCGGGCACTCATGCTGCTCCTGCTGTGTCCGAGTGGGCCCCTCAGTGGTAAAGTACAAAAATCCCAGCAATCGTTGCCCTCGCAAGAGGCTGTGCGGGATGCGGGGTAAAGAATTACCGCAACAGCGGCTAAACTCCAATCGGCCAGTGCTTGGAGCTCCGATGTCCCAGAAACAGTGCAGACGGTACGGGGAGGTTTGGCATGACCAGATGGATCCTGAAAGGAGCCCCCTCCAAGAGAAAACGGCCTCGAAATCCTTGTTGCACCGCAAGACTGGCGTGCGCGATGGTTCAGCATCCCGATGGCAGGCGCAGGGCAGCTAGCCGATCGTTACGCGTCCGGCGTGAGCAGCCGAGCAGCGAGAGCTCAGGCTGACTCCATCTTGCTCACGACAGCCATCAGTCCAGATCACTTTCCTTTCCTACTTCCTGGAAGTCAGCTCAGTCAAACACATCTGCTGGAATGACCGGTGAGACCTAAGAAGGCTCTCACCTCAGTCTGGGTTTTGGGGGGCTCCCAAGGCAGAATGGTGTCAATCTTGGGTTGTAGGGGCACCACCTGGCCGCTTCCTACCGGGTGCCCTAAGTACACCACATAATCCTGCTCTATCGGGCACTTACTGGCCTTGATAGTGAGGCCGGCCTTCTGCAAAGCCTTCAACACTTCCCAGAGGTGGTACAGGTGATCTTCCCACCTGGAACTGAACACTGCAGGGTCATCCAGGTAGGCGGCCCTGAAATCCTCTTTCCCAGCTAACACCTGGTTGACCAACCTCTGGAAAGGTGGCAGGGGCATTCTTCAACTCAAAGGGCATAATCCGGAACTAGTAGTTCCCCTTAGGTGTTGAGAATGCAGACCTCTCTTTGGCCCCATCTGTCAAGGCAATCTGCCAGTACCCAGACTTTAAATCTGAAGTACTGAGTAACTTGGCAGCTCCCAGCCGATCTATGAACTCATCAGCTCTGGGGTTGGGTTGAGCGTCAGTCTTAGTGATGATTTTGAGCCAATGGTAGTCCACACGGAAGCGCAATTCAGGTGGGGCACAGAGTACAACAGCCTTTGGGACCAAGTCCACTGGGCTAGCCCAAGGCCTTTTGTAGGGCTCTATTACTCCTAATGCCAGCATCTTGGAAACTTCTTCCTTGATGCTGGCTTTGACCTTGTCATTCAACCTGTACATTTTATTCTTCACAGCTGGACTATCCACAGTCTTCACATCGTGGGTACACCAATATTGGCCCCTGGAGTCAGAGACTTTTTTTTTTTTGAAAAACCTTTATTGCAGCATTCATAAAATACACGTATGGGCCTACAACCGCAGGGGCCGGCCGCTAAACATAATTAGAACCCATTATATCGCGGTACAACACAGCTCATCAGCCGACAACCCTGAAGTCCGGCAGCGATTCAGGATTGATCTTGTATTATAACGCATGAATAAGTCACAGGATGTAATAGAGGTTTTATTTTATATTATCTAAATAAAAGGATCAGGTGCCATACAATCAAACAAAAGGTAGGATACGGGGGACATGCCAAGAAACAGGATATGCATCTAGAAACAGCCATATGTGGATCTCTGGCGCCAATGCTTATGAATCGGAGTAAACAACAATACAATATACAGTTTCGTGAGCGCCAGTTCTCAGGGCCTGCCCACCCGGAAGTCCGACTAACGTAAGAAGCATGAGCACTAAATTTAGAACACATAAATCACAAACTATACTGATCTTAAAGGAAGAAAGGGAAGGGAGAAAAAGGCCTTAGAAAATAAAAATGGCAAAATAAAAAACCCCTCCAACCCCCCACCCTGCACCCCCTGCCGATGGCTATAGCCTAACCCCACTAGCAGCGTGCCTGTCGCCCCAAGTAACTAAAACCCTAAAAGAAGGAAAAAGAAGAATGGAGGAGGGCCTATTCGTATGTGCTCCCAGCCCCTTAGTCCCCCCGCCAGAAGCAGACACCCCCTGTCACAAAAAGACGGATGTAGAGCGACCCTTATAAAAGAAATTAGGGGGCACCATGATACACCGCCCAGCCTCTTAAATCAAAACAATTGCAGATCGAACGTCCATAATAGCCATTCCAAACCGTCCCGATTTAGTTGATCTTAACCTTGACCCTTTCGAACCAGCACACGAACCCTCCCCAGCGAGACCCAAAAGCACACAAACGAGTCATAGAGGAGAAGGAAGTCATCAAGAGTCAATCCGTTACCACTTGTAGCTAGTAAGTCCACGAGAACTACAGGCGCAGAAAGTCTCCCTCTCCTAGCTGGACAGTCCCGATGTTTCTTGCCCCGGGGTCATAAAATCGCCAAAAAGGGAGGAGACAACCACAAGATGAGAGAAGAGTCTACAACACAAGTCTCCGGGGGGGGGGGGGACGCCATTCAATACCTCCAGAGTCAATAGTGATGGAAGGCGCGATAGTACACTCACGACCTCAGGGACACCAACTTTCAGGGCACCATCCGATGGTTCCAATACTCGCTCCCCCACGGGGTCCTCGCACGGAGTCAAAATGGCCGCGGCTTGAATGGCTGCAGATTGCTGTTCCAACAGTGGGGCAGGGTCCGGTACCACAAGTAGCATCCCAGATAGGCTAGCATCCATTTTAGTCAATAAAACATCCACTTGTGAGTGAAACGCCCAAAGTTCTGCCAATATTGACCTCAGCGATGGCTCAGACACCATTCGATCCATAGTCTTACGCCCGATACCAATCACAATCACCTCCCTGGGTGAATCTGGCATCTCCGGGGGGGACAAACAGGATCACGAAAGGGGCGACTCGTTGTTCTCTACAGCTGCGTTCACCCGGCTTAACGCCGCAGACCGGGGCCCCGACCCGCCTAACCCCGGCGGGAACCAACACCGGGTTCGCGGGACGGGGACTTCCACCCACAGTCAGTAACAAGCAAGGTCACCTCTCCATTAATGAATAAAGAACAGAGCACGTACCCCGCCAATTGGTTTAATGGTCCCAAAGCTGGGATCCCGATGTATGAGGGGTGATAAATCTAGGAGTTGGCACTGCACCGGACAAAATATATACAATCCAAATATATGCAAGGGAGAGAATTTTTTCCAAAAATATATGTATTTTTATTTGTTTATCTATACACCTTTAGAATTGATATAGAGCAAAAGTGATTTTTTTAACGTACATAAATAACACATAATATTGCACAACAGACATAAAAAGTTGCAAAGGGATAAAAATGACAAAGGTACATTTCCACTACAAGGCCTACCCAGCAACAATCCACACTTCATTCATACTTTCATTCTCTCAGATTCTCACCAAATAATTCTACCTAAAGTTCTATCACTCCACTCACATTCTTCAATACATTCCCATCATTCTGTTGTATGCCACACATAGATGGTAAATATGTGGCATAGACCAGAGTCTTATTCCAGACAAATACTCATAGTACGGCCCCTTATTTAGTATAACATAATATGCCGTATTTCTTGGGACATGAGCCGACGCGCGTTTCGGTGTACAGGCCCAAAGGGCCACACCTTCGTCAGGGCTGGGGGTTGTTGACTGGGAGGGAAGATGATAATGATCTGAAAACAAAACACAATGCCTTAGTATTTTTCTAAACAAAGAATCCATCTCTCATGATAAATATCTCTCTAGTACAATTTATTAAATCAATGCAATTTCTTTAGACCATGATTATTCTCATTTATTTTGTGTCTACGTGGTTGTCATTTTGACCATGTGCAGTACCCAACTACCTAAGAGCACTCCCACTGACAGACTCCCGAATAGGTGAGATCTGTAAAGGCAATTAGATGGCCAGGGCTAAGTAACCAATCAGGGACACAATTTTCTTCTTACACACTTCACAATATGTCACATTATAACATACACTCATTTTGAAACACATATTGACCAAGGACGGAAAAGAGAGGTTATTGCATGTCACTAGATGCTACAATGTTGAGAAGCTGTCCACCTCATACCTTCTGACGGATTTACACTATACAGATTCAGTGTTTAATCCTCCTGTCATTCCCGGTGGGTATAAATCTCTAATGATCATATCCTTTATTACCCTGCAAACGAGTACCTTTTTGTATACTTATTACACAATTCTATCCCAGGGAAAGGGTGCCTGATACCACCAAAACTTCGAAAAACATAGTGATCCTCCGTTTGCCTCCTCGCTGCCAATTTCTACATAGTGGAGCCTACTATTTTGAAATACAATTCTCAGGACTCAGGTAACTAAGCGAACCCTTGCCACTGTTTAGTTAAAATAAATTAACATAGACCGTGGATAATCAGAGCTCACTCTCTACCATTTAGGAGATCTTTGGTTTCCTGAAAACACCTATAAAGCATCTCTGCATTAGAAAACCCTGTGAATACCAAATCAGGTAAATTGTATTATGGTAGCTTTTGGACGTAAAACTAGGCCTGATCTTATATTACTGTTATAGATCAAATTAACACCTAGAAAACTATTTACCTTATAGGTTCTGTGCTTTAACATCAACTCTGGCCCTCAGGTTATCTCGCCTTTTTAATAAAAATGTCCGTAAACACACTCCCTACTTTCTTTGCTGGGGTTAAATTTTCCCCTGTTCCCAGCCAAAGGTAGGGCTTCTCAACATTGTAGCATCTAGTGACATGCAATAACCTCTCTTTTCCGTCCTTGGTCAATATGTGTTTCAAAATGAGTGTATGTTATAATTAGGGCTCCCGGTTTTATGGTATTTATTTTTTTGCCATTTCCGTCTGTATTTATCCATATTTATTTTTTGGGCATTATTTCTGTATTTATCCACATTTATTTTTGCCACAAGAAAAAGACGCCGCTACAACTTGTATTTTTCCGCATTTATTTAAATTGACAATGCACACTAGCCCCCTAAATTCAAAAAGCGCAAACATCTTCACCAATCCTTCTCTGGGCAGAAACCAAGATGTGGAATAGCATTCCTCCGTCCTGAGAAAGGTCCCTACAAACAGCACATTCAAGAGGAATGAAAGCGCTCCTAGTTGAACACAAAATTACAGTTACCATATCTCACACCTTGGACATGCCTGGTTCTCAATTGTGGTTCTGGAACATCCCACATAACAATTTCCGTAGTCTTTCATTGTTTCTAGATTAGATCTTAATGTCTAGCATTGAACAGGAACCACTGTAATCTAAGAATGTCTGTTTGCTGCTCTAATCCAGCCTGTTCTCTGGGATTAGAGTACGTGTGGGTAAAATGGCATTTCAAAATATAAAGGGGCAGATTTATGAAGGGCTTGCGCGACATTTACGCCGCCGTTGCGTGACGCAACGGCATGGAAACGTGGCGCATCCCTGCGCCCTATTTACAACGTGACGCATCTAGGAGATGCGTCACGTTGTACAGCACTGCGCCATGAGGAGGCGTTCCTGCGCAGGGGGGGGGCGTTCCTGCGCAGGAACGCCTCCTGAAAGTGGCTGAGTGAAATTTATGAGATTTCACTCAGTCACTTTCAGGGCAATGCTGCGTCAAAACCCTGCGCCTGCTTGAAGCAGGCGTAAGGCTTGAGGCAGCATTGGACAGATAGGGCCCCCCAGAGCATTGCTGGAGCTGCGTCGCGCTTGCGACGCAACTCCAGCAATGCGCCACATTTCTGGCACAGATGCGTCACGCATCTGTGCCGTTTTTGCCCCATGGTGCGCCGCATCATAAATGCGGCGCACCATGGGTGGCGTAGCTGTGGCGCACTGTGGCGCATGTTAACTGGCGCATCCCTGGGGATGCGCCAGTTAACATAAATCTGCCCCATAGTCTTTATGTATGTATGCTCACTAGTTTCTCCTCATTGCATCACTCCAATGCAAAGTTTTCTTAGGTAGCGTGATGTGGTCTGCGCTCCACAAAAACCTTAAATAAATCAATGAACGCTAAAGGCAAAAGCGCGATTGGTGTGAAGCTTCCACCCTCCATACATACACACGTCACTTCCGATTTACTCTCATGTGGATGTGTATTCAAAAACTGTCTCTAAAGTGAGCTGTATCTTAAAACATTTCTCTAGGGGAACATGCACGATAAATGTCTGAGTTTCTTTTACATCCATCAAGAGGTTTGAACGCACACCGAATTTTCACCAAGTTAGTCCATTTGAAGATTTATGTTTAGCAACTGCGTGCTTATCACTGGGTGCGTGCCTTGCCCTATGGCACGCTTTTTCAATGAACATCAAGAGTGTGGGGCGGCATTTCATCCCGCAACCCAGTGGCACTGCGAAATTCTATTCCAAACTCATCTGAACGTTACACAAGTTTACAAAATGTATTCTGCGCTTTTTCTCTCTTGTCATCTTTCTTCAATGAAATCCCACGTGGATGTGGCCCTGCTATTTCACACACTTCCAGTGTTCTGAATGTGCCCATCCGGACCCCGTTTCTTTTACACGATGGTAACAACGTCCTGTGCGACATACAAACTTAAAAATACATTAATTGACCAGACAACCTCGGGCGCCCCCACACCGCCCCCCGCCCCTGGCACTAAGGTATTATAAACATTGGGATCTCTTAAACAGACACCGAGCGCCCAATAAAGGATAGGAAAGCTTCTGGGAGCTATCTAATAAAAGAGGTGCCTCTCAAGTTCGTGTTTTAAAAGCACCCGTGCTTGTGCAATCCTGGGTTGGGCAAGTTCAGAAGGGGGCTGGTAGGTGACTTGTGAGGGGGAGGGGGGGTGGGGTGGGGGCAGTGAGGGCCTGGTGGGGGTACTTCACAACATGAGGTCAGTCGAGGTAGACTGCGAGGCGGGATGATGGAGGAGAGAATCACGGTTGGAGAAATGCGTAAATAAACACAACTCCAAGGCCAGTTCATAGGCAGAGAAACCATACATGCTCACATGCCCCTGGCAGGGAAATCAGTACAGGGGCCCCCAGGGTGATTCAGTCGCTCCTCCACCCGCTGCCCGTGCTTTGAGAGCCGAGGTGATGCCCCCAACTGTGCGGCCCACGCACTTCAAGCAGAGCCGCCACAACAAGCAATTACGATCGTTAGAGACTTATCTTGTGAATAGGAATGGCGGCGGGCTGGCGCAGAGATAAAGCCGACGGTGGCAACAGTAAGGCGCCTTCACACCTGGTGGTCCGTAGTGCAGGGAAACAGTCATCTGTAGTGCAGGCAAACAGGAAGAATAGGCAGGTGAGCCCGGGAAATAAAGGCCAGAGCGCGCAGCAACATTTAGTAGTATTTTGCCGTTTATACATATAAATACAGACAAAGGAAATATCGATTTCCGTCTGTATTTATATGTATAAATCCGTAAAAACGGAAAACCGGGAGCCCTAGTTATAATGTGACATATTGTGAAGTGTGTAAGAAGAAAATTGTGTCCCTGATTGGTTACTTAGCCCTGGCCATCTAATTGCCTTTACAGATCTCACCTATTCGGGAGTCTGTCAGTGGGAGTGCTCTTAGGTAGTTGGGTACTGCACATGGTCAAAATGACAACCACGTAGACACAAAATAAATGAGAATAATCATGGTCTAAAGAAATTGCATTGATTTAATAAATTGTACTAGAGAGATATTTATCATGAGAGATGGATTCTTTGTTTAGAAAAATACTAAGGCATTGTGTTTTGTTTTCAGATCATTATCATCTTCCCTCCCAGTCAACAACCCCCAGCCCTGACGAAGGTGTGGCCCTTTGGGCCTGTACACCGAAACGCGCGTCGGCTCATGTCCCAAGAAATACGGCATATTATGTTATACTAAATAAGGGGCCGTACTATGAGTATTTGTCTGGAATAAGACTCTGGTCTATGCCACATATTTACCATCTATGTGTGGTATACAACAGAATGATGGGAATGTATTGAAGAATGTGAGTGGAGTGATAGAACTTTAGGTAGAATTATTTGGTGAGAATCTGAGAGAATGAAAGTATGAATGAAGTGTGGATTGTTGCTGGGTAGGCCTTGTAGTGGAAATGTACCTTTGTCATTTTTATCCCTTTGCAACTTTTTATGTCTGTTGTGCAATATTATGTGTTATTTATGTACGTTAAAAAAATCACTTTTGCTCTATATCAATTCTAAAGGTGTATAGATAAACAAATAAAAATACATATATTTTTGGAAAAAATTCTCTCCCTTGCATATATTTGGATTGTATATATTTTGTCCGGTGCAGTGCCAACTCCTAGATTTATCACCCCTCATACATCGGGATCCCAGCTTTGGGACCATTAAACCAATTGGCGGGGTACGTGCTCTGTTCTTTATTCAGTTTCTTTTCCCCCTACGACCTGCCTGCATCCTTAAAGAAACCCATTGGGGAACCCCCTTCTTTCACTTTTTTCTCACAGCCTTGTGCTGTGGGGGTTATCCGGGTGTCTTCCTTCTAAGTTAACCAATTCGGATGGGCCATGATAGATAGTCGGTATGATTGAAATAGTGCTTTGAATGCAGAACACATTACCTGACCTATAGCCCTAGAGGATCACTAGAGCTTCTTTATTGAGGATCTTATCCTGATACAACATAACTCACATTGGACTGTATTCATTATGGACACCATAAAAACATTCGGGTTTACCGACGACGATTTTGCCAAGATGCTGGGTCTCCCAGCAGATGGCAACCAGGATTTCACCGTCCCTAAAGGTTTAAACGGTGATTGGAACAAACTCTTAAACCTTCGTAAAAAATCAAAAAGGACGGAACTACATGCTAAATTTATGCTCGACTATCTGCGAGCCGGCACTATCCCAATCGGACTTAGAGTCCGAAACATCCCTCGGATGTTTATTGAAATCAGACAGTTCCTGGAGCGATGGGCCTTAATTTCCAACCGTTGCTCCAGGGACTGAATGATGCTCATTGTAGAGACAGCACGTGCCGTGATAGATATCCTGAACAAGGAAATCCGTGAACTGGAAGACAAATTGAAAGAAGGAAATGCGGTGGATGACGGCAAAAGAAAGCTCGAGGAGATCCAACTAGAATTGGAATCCTTCTCTGATTATCTCCTTAAACGGAAAACTGAAAAACTAAGAAAAGATATTCGAATGTTTACCCAAGAAAGGGCATACCCATTCTTGGCCCCAAACTTTTATACTGCCCAGGAAGAGAATGCACCACGGGGACAGACACCAAGGTGGGGTCAGGGAAGAAAAGTTACCACCTTTTCAGAAACCACTGACTCTGAAGGTGACACCCCTGAAGAGTACGACCCTAGCTACGATGAAGGACATAACCCCAACCAGGGACATAATTCCAACCGTGGTAATAGGAATGGTAATTATAACCATCAACAGAACCGTTTTTTAGGAAATCGCCGGGGCAACACCCGTCCCCCATCAAGAGCACCTCAGACGAGGAACTACCGTCAGGGTCGCGGACAGCCGCAGATGTACGTACAAACTCGTCACCATCAATATTGGCGAACATAAGGGGGCTCCCTGTGTTCGACCTATCGAGTGAAAACATTGATCCCATGGCTATACAACTTCTAACTAGGGGCTTATCCTTTGTACCATCAGCGAATTTTAATAAGTTCGAACTCAATAAGGATCTGCAGCTATTCTTTAGGAAAGTACGTCTCCAAAAATTCTTCTCAGAGGCCCCCCCTACCAACAGTGAGAATAACAGATCGGGATGTAAACCTCCATCTTCATTTACACCCTCACTGGAAATGGTGGGCCCGGAGGTAAGCATCTTCGAAAAGACTGTCATGAATAAAATCAATAAAGTGACTAAGTATGTTCCCGTACCTAAAGCTAATCTCCCTCTACTAGAGAACAATGCTCTGAAAGAACTTGAACTGAATAAAAACATCACAATCAAACCTTGTGATAAAGGGGGTGGGATTACTATACTTGACACCACAGACTACAAGAGAAGAATGACTGAACTGCTTTCAGCTTCAGGTCATTACATTCGTGTCACCAGGAATCCTGAAAATGCCCTAAAAAAACGGATCTTAAGCATTGTCCAAAGAGGTGTCAATCAAAATCATATATGTGAGGCGGAAGCTGAATTTTTGACCCCGAGTAATACCAAAATGCCTATTATCTACGGGCTTCCGAAGACCCATAAAAACAGTATCGATCCCCCCATGCGACCGATCGTATCGACCATTGGCTCTGCCACCGAGCCATTGTCAAAATATATTGACAAATTTCTAAACCCAATGGTGACTGAACTTGAGTCATACGTAAGGGATACGGGACATCTTATTCAACAAATAGAAGGGCTACCATTCCATGAGAACTCGGAAATAATGGTTACCCTCGATGTTGAATCATTGTATTCTAACATACCTCAGAGGGGAGCATACGAAGTCATTGAAAACATACTTATACAGAAACCTGAGATCAACAACCATGAATTCATCCTGCAATGCCTCAAGATAGTTCTCTTCGAGAACTATTTTGAATTTGATAACATCATATACAGGCAGGCTACTGGAGTCAGCATGGGGGCAAGTTGTGCCCCTAGCATAGCGTGCCTATACATGGGTGAATTCGAAAAAATTAACATCTTCAACGAAATGGCCCCCTTCTTTGAAAACGTCATGAACTGGAAACGGTTCATAGACGACATCTTTTTTATCTGGAAGGGGGACGAAGAACAGCTTTCTGAATTCATCCAATGGCTCAATTTGGCGAACGCCAATTTGAGATTCACCAGTCACACCAGTACCTCTAAAATCGAATTCTTGGATGTCTGGATTGAGCATGACAAAAATGCCATCAAGTTGTCATTATACACTAAACCTACTGCTCGGAACACCTTGCTCCAGTACTCCAGCTTTCATCCGCGGAGTCAGAGGGATAGTATCCCTTACAGTCAATTCCTCCGAATTAGGAGAAATTGTTCCGACATGCATGACTTTCTGACTCAAGCCGATATCCTGCAAAAGAAACTCCGGTTTCGAGGTTATCCGGCCAGACTTATTAAAGAATCATTCAAACGGGCAAGATACACTAACAGAGAGGCCATGTTCACACCGAAAGATTCTGAGAAAGCCAACCAACTTGTGTGTGTTACTCGCCACTCTGAAATGAATCATAAGATCAGACAGGCCATCAACTCAAGTTGGCATATCCTGAATGTTGACAATGAGAAGCCACATCTTACCCGACCGATATTTGCCTTTAAAAAAAACCCCAACCTGAAAAACCATCTGGTTAGAGGCAAATTTCAAGAAATGTCCGATAACATCCAAACCCCCATAACTGGACTTGAACCCATTTATGGTAACCATAAATGTGGGACATGCCACATCTGCCCTCAGGCTATCATGGGAGAGACGGTTATTACCAATACTCGCACGATATCTGTACGACGGAATGCAACCATGACAAATTGTCGGACAAGCAATATCGTATATCTAATTCTGTGCCCTTGCAATCTCCCATATGTTGGGGAAACAGGCAGAGAATGTAGAATACGGATAGGGGAACACAAGTCTAACATCAGGAAACAAAAAATAACTGCCCCCGTAGTAAGCCATTGGGTTGAGAAAGATCATAAGGAACACGAACTCCGTTGGTTCATTCTAGAGAAAATAAAAGCGAACCCAGGTACTGACCCCGTAAGCTTAAGAAAAAAACGGGAGGTCTTTTGGATCTTCTTCTTGGATACTGTTAACAAAGGCCTCAATGAAGAATGTCCCTGGCACCAGGCTTTTTTGTAAAATATGAATCTCCTGACTATTTAGACTGACCCTATTTTCTTTGAATATGAAAAATTCAAATTAGGAGGTAACTGTCCTACACTGGACATTCTAAGTAAAAAGGTGAAAACGTGTAATCTCATCTGAGGAGGATGCTATAGCATCAATGCACTCATACCTATAATAAAAATAAGACATGCACAACCCTGTGTCTGGCTCTATACTGTGGAGGTCGGTTGAATCAGCAAGATCAGCCTTTTATTGATAGCTATAGCCTAATTTTTTAAGGAATCAAGCCCTCACTCGATCTTAGTAGCACTTGAATAGCCCCCTTAGATGGCGATGACAATCTGAACTTCGAGAAAAGCTGTAAATAAACTCGCTGCACTATAAGTTAAAATGTAATATGGCAATGCCCTTAAAACAATACGTTGAAGGTGCGTTTTATAAACCAGACAAATATAACTTTCTGCTAAAATAATGACCGAACAGGGCTATAGAGCTGTTGTTTAGCCATAATGTGCCTGTTCTAAGATGGCCGCCACCGAACTATCGATAACGTTTCAGTCCGTCATCTATCTCTCTGCTCTTTAGCAGCTGACGAACTCCCAGTATGGCGCGAAATACCGGCTACTTAAACTCGGACAGGCTCAGCTTGCCTGTGAGTCCTGTCGCCCGTGAGGAACGGCCGACACGGTTGACCAACGGATCCCCATCTACGGAGTTCGTCTTCACTATGCTAGGTAAGTGTATCTAGCCAATACCCTGTTACCCTCGCTCCTCGGAATAGAATGCGCCTAGCCGCGTTTTCTCATGTGCCCGTCTCTGTTTTTATTTATACATTAGGCGGCACGTTCGGCAGCTACGCGCCACTTCAAAATTGAAGAATCTTAGTGCCCATCCCCATCCAGGCGGCACCTTCGGCAGCTACGCGCCGCTCTCAATTTGCAGAAATTTAGTGGCCGTCCATTCTCGCTTCCAAAAAGGTGTGTATATGCAAGGGACTCTCAATATCAATAGTTACCCGTGATTGCTTACACGCATTTTTCACATTGCTTACACGCATCTTTTCCCATTGCCCACCAGGTATCTCCGTGTGCAACCCGCTGTCCACCTCATACCTTCTGACGGATTTACACTATACAGATTCAGTGTTTAATCCTCCTGTCATTCCCGGTGGGTATAAATCTCTAATGATCATATCCTTTATTACCCTGCAAATGAGTACCTTTTTATATACTTATTACACAATTCTATCCCAGGGAAAGGGTGCCTGATACCACCAAAACTTCGAAAAACATAGTGATCCTCCGTTTGCCTCCTCGCTGCCAATTTCTACATAGTGGAGCCTACTATTTTGAAATACAATTCTCAGGACTCAGGTAACTAAGCGAACCCTTGCCACTGTTTAGTTAAAATAAATTAACATAGACCGTGGATAATCAGAGCTCACTCTCTACCATTTAGGAGATCTTTGGTTTCCTGAAAACACCTATAAAGCATCTCTGCATTAGAAAACCCTGTGAATACCAAATCAGGTAAATTGTATTATGGTAGCTTTTGGACGTAAAACTAGGCCTGATCTTATATTACTGTTATAGATCAAATTAACACCTAGAAAACTATTTACCTTATAGGTTCTGTGCTTTAACATCAACTCTGGCCCTCAGGTTATCTCGCCTTTTTAATAAAAATGTCCGTAAACACACTCCCTACTTTCTTTGCTGGGGTTAAATTTTCCCCTGTTCCCAGCCAAAGGTAGGGCTTCTCAACATTGTAGCATCTAGTGACATGCAATAACCTCTCTTTTCCGTCCTTGGTCAATATGTGTTTCAAAATGAGTGTATGTTATAATGTGACATATTGTGAAGTGTGTAAGAAGAAAATTGTGTCCCTGATTGGTTACTTAGCCCTGGCCATCTAATTGCCTTTACAGATCTCACCTATTCGGGAGTCTGTCAGTGGGAGTGCTCTTAGGTAGTTGGGTACTGCACATGGTCAAAATGACAACCACGTAGACACAAAATAAATGAGAATAATCATGGTCTAAAGAAATTGCATTGATTTAATAAATTGTACTAGAGAGATATTTATCATGAGAGATGGATTCTTTGTTTAGAAAAATACTAAGGCATTGTGTTTTGTTTTCAGATCATTATCATCTTCCCTCCCAGTCAACAACCCCCAGCCCTGACGAAGGTGTGGCCCTTTGGGCCTGTACACCGAAACGCGCGTCGGCTCATGTCCCAAGAAATACGGCACATTATGTTATACTAAATAAGGGGCCGTACTATGAGTATTTGTCTGGAATAAGACTCTGGTCTATGCCACATATTTACCATCTATGTGTGGCATACAACAGAATGATGGGAATGTATTGAAGAATGTGAGTGGAGTGATAGAACTTTAGGTAGAATTATTTGGTGAGAATCTGAGAGAATGAAAGTATGAATGAAGTGTGGATTGTTGCTGGGTAGGCCTTGTAGTGGAAATGTACCTTTGTCATTTTTATCCCTTTGCAACTTTTTATGTCTGTTGTGCAATATTATGTGTTATTTATGTACGTTAAAAAAATCACTTTTGCTCTATATCAATTCTAAAGGTGTATAGATAAACAAATAAAAATACATATATTTTTGGAAAAATTTTTCTCCCTTGCATATATTTGGATTGTATATATTTAGTCCGGTGCAGTGCCAACTCCTAGATTTATCACCCCTCATACATCGGGATCCCAGCTTTGGGACCATTAAACCAATTGGCGGGGTACGTGCTCTGTTCTTTATTCAGTTTCTTTTCCCCCTACGACCTGCCTGCATCCTTAAAGAAACCCATTGGGGAACCCCCTTCTTTCACTTTTTTCACCTCTCCATTAATGCTGAGCAAAGAAAACAATTGCCGCCAAATTCGGGCGCAAAAGAAGCCTCCACTACGATTGACCGGACCCCGCCTGGGTCTCTCAGCCGATGTTGTTGCACTGCAGCCTGGCCTTGCAGATACTCGAGGCCCCGGCTTCACTCCTGGAACAGGCCACAATCTTCAACTCGATGTAACTTCGTAAAATCAGCCGATAAAAATGTTCGGATTTCACCATCGGAATGAGGAACAGTTCATGCACGTAGGGGCTGGGCGTAAAATCCGGATAATGTACAGGATCTTGTGGCGGGATACGGTGGTCGGCGGAGCCGGGAGCCTAAGCAACCATTTTGTTTGCCGTCATAGCTCCTCCGAGTCAGAGAAAATTAAGTTGAAAACTGTCCCAGCAACTGGCGGTAGTCACTCTTCTGTTCTAGGGTCAGTGCAGGAGACAGGTAAATACCCTCCACTGACGCATCTTGTTCCTTGGCAGACAGGAGGCCAGGAAGATGCTCACTCTGCTCTTCCACCCCATCATCTGTTTCCAAGAGCATATTCACTTCAGAACTCTCAAAGTGAGATATGAGGCACTTCCATGTAGGACCCTTAAAGGGTTCCAGGGAGTCTGCTGTCTCAGAACCTCTCACCTTAACCCGAGTGTATGGAGCATCGAAGTTGGCACCTGTCAGTTTTATTTGCTTGCTGACCCATAGGTGATATTATTTTTAAACCAGGAACGTTGTTTATTGCCTTAGAGGAGTGTGGAAAAAAATTATTCTATCAGAAAGGCTGTGCAATTTGTGTCAGGACTAATAACCAATCTTGGCCACATGTCTTTTTGTGTCCCCTTTTTTGAAGGAACCATGTTTATGAATTTTTACACTTATTTGTGAAAGCTTTCTTTTGGACTCCAAAGGTAGTGTTGTCATATGCCTAATTTATACCAATATTTTATTTACCTCAGTGGAGCTGAGGGGTCAGACCATGCTTGGCTCTTGTATCATTATGCACGATATTCAAACAATTCATTTTGTTCCAAAGTGTAGACAGAAGCTTAGCAACACCTTCCTTCCTTCCTTCTTCTTACAGGGTGGAACGCGCAAGGTAATCTTCCTTATAGCTTTGTCTTCAATGGATGTTTTAACAACCAATGCATACAACAGAAAATTGAATTTTCCTTTTCGGTCTTGTTAGGTTGAGTTAGAAAAAGCATGGCAATCCAAACACACGTTTATTAACATAAAAAGAACACGTTGACCTGCTCTTTGCATTTAGGCTGTTCACCTCTCAAGCACAGCATTTGAAAGCAAAAAGCTATTGTTAAGTCTGCACATGTTGTACGCAACCAGGACTGCATTGCATGCAATAATAATTGCGCATCAGAAGTCCTGACACACTTCAGAAGATTTCCTGTACTTACATAAAAAAAGGGTGGAGAATGCCGTGTTTTTTAATTTTTAGCTTTCTTTAGGGTGATACATTGTAATTGAAAGTATTTACTAAAGTTTAATTTATTAGTTGAGATTTTATTTTGCTTGGAACTTTCTATGAACAGTTGTGTGTTATGTTTCTATACAATTGAATTCAACTGAATTATTACAGCTCTCCTGTGCCTCCTCCCTTAGAGATGGTTGCCTTGGAGAAGCCTAACAGGGTCCCTTCCAGTCTAGCACCAGACCTGGCTTCATGTGCTACCAGAAGGTGATATCACTACCAGAGACAGACAGGCCAAGTGTAGTATTACTACTGTGGATGGATCACCCCCCTTGGGTAACATATAATACAGATGTATTACAGATGCGTTCTACACAAATCCAAAAGTACAGTTTTCTTTTTGTATCCATAACTGGTACAAAAGTGTTCATCTGATCATCAGGATGGGAACCTTTATAAAGCTCTTCATCTATAGATGTGGCAAATTATTCATAAACCGTGCTTCACCCCGTCTTGTTGTAATTGTTGATGGAGCATCGAGACCTGTCTTTGTCAGCAGCAAAAACAACGGTTGATGGAAAGAATGCAGAACAATGTCATACACTCACCCCAGTACAGAGATCTGAGCCTAAATCCATCGTTTTTTTGCACTCCACACCACCCCAGTTCAGACATGGCCATATGCAAATCAGCCATGACCCTGTGCCTCATGGGAACAGTCCAGCCCGAACTGCCAAGCCATGTCTTTCCTGGACCGGAATCAAGCATCCTAGGACCGGTTTCTGGCTATCAGCCATCTTCAGCCAGGATAGCTTGATTCCAGTGGTGTGGAGAGCATGGGACTCACGCCTGAGCATACCCATCCCACTTGGGGTGACAAATGCAAAAACAACAGTTGATGGACAGAATGCAGAACAATGTCATACTTTCACCCCAGTACAGAGATCTGGGCCTAAATCCATAGTTTTTTTGCACTCCACATCACCTCAGTTCAGACATGGTCATATGCAAATCAGCCTTGACCCTGTGCCTCATGGAAACAGTCCAGCCTGAACTGCCAAGCCATGTCTTTCCTGGAACGGAATCTAGCATCCTAGGACCGGTTTCTGGCTATCAGCCGTCTTCAGCCAGGATAGCTTGACTCCAGTGGTGTGGAGAGCATGGGACTCACGTCTGAGCATACCCATCCCACTCGGGGTGACAAATTCAAAAACAACAATTGATTGACAGAATGCAGAACAATGTCATACATTCACCCCTGTACAGATATCTGGCCCTAAATCCATTGTTTTTTTGCTCACCATGCCATTCCAATTTTAACCCAGCCATATGCAAATCAGTCTTGGCCCTCTGCCCCATGGAAACAGTTCAGCCCGAACTGCCAATCCAGGTCCTCCTTGGACTGTAAACAATCATCCTAGGACCGGTTTGGGTCTTTCAGCCCTCATCAGCCAGGATAGCTTGATTCCAATAGCATGGAGAGCATGGGACTCACATCTGAGCATAGCCATCCCACTCGGGGTGACAAAAGCAAAAACAACAGTTGATGGACAGAATGCAGAACAATGTCATAAATTCACCCCAAGTGGTATGGGCATGGTCAGACGTGAGTCCCATGCTATCCACACCACTGGAGTCAAGCTAACCTGGCTGAAGACGGCTGATATTCAGAAACCGGTCCTAGGATGCTTGATTCCGGTCCAGGAAAGACACAGCTTGGCAGTTCGGGCTGGACTGTTCCCATGAGGCACAGGGTCAAGGCTGATTTGCATATGGCCATGTCTGAACTGGGGTGGTGTGGAGTGCAAAGAAACGATGGATTTAGGCCCACATCTCTGTACTGGGGTGAATGTATGACATTGTTCTGCATTCTGTCCATCAATTGTTGTTTTTGCATCTGTCTTTGTCAGCCACAAGACTTGTGGTGTCTTGACTCTGGGTTTGCATAGGGTTCAGCAGAGTTTATTACAACAAGCTTTGAGTACAAGAGCCTGTGTTCTGCAGCGGGATTTGAAACACAATAGTCAGATCCAGTAAATTAACTGGAAAAAGAAGAACAAACATTGTCAACGCCAATAGATCCTGCTTTTATGAGATTATTTTTTCTGTTCTAGAAAGCCGCTAGGTCTTGGCAGTATGAGAGCTATTGGTGTTGTAAAGGACAAAGGGGCATATTAGCAACACATAGCGATATGTTTATCGCTAAAAGTGCTTAGGGCATTTTTTTTATCGCCGCCTAGCGCCGGATATTATCGCAGAGATAACATGCTATTAGCAACGTTTATCTCTAATAGGATAAAATATCCGGCGATAGCGGCTCAACGCGTGAATATCACTGGAAATCCAGCGAAATTCAAGCATTAACGCTAATGGGGACTTAACCTGACTATCCACCTCCCATTGGATATACGAGTTAAGTCATGGTCTGAGCAGGTGTTAGCTTCAGGCGATTTTTTTTTTTTGCTTCGACTGCCTTGCTAATAGGCGATAGCTGTGTTAGCGACTGCTTTCAGTCGGTAACAGGTTGGGTACGCCCACTTTGCATGTCATTAGCGATAAATATAGCTGACATGCAAAGCGGGCCCCAAACCTGTAGCTATCGCCTAAAAGCTGTAGCTAACTGCTGTTAGCGACAGCTTGCTAATAGGGCGATCAAAATATCGCCGTTTTATCGGGAAAAAGTCCAGCTAAAGCGGCGATATCCCCCTTGCTAATATGCCCCAATGTCTGTCTTTTAGCCGTGTGTTATGGAGAGGAGTGGCTATATGTGGTGTGAAGTGGAATTATCTGGATTGGAATAGTTTGTTGTGGAATTGTGGGGCTTGGAACTCTTTCACGGTTTCATGTGCTTTCCTTTGTTTTTAGGTCAAGAGGCTGAAGAATATATATTAAAAAACAAACCATTCATCTATTAAATGTAAGGCTCGATGGCTGAAAGAGTTGTGTCACCCTAAAAGCAGTGTGATAATATGCCTATTAGTGTCAAATCTTCCATGTTAAAGAACAGTAGATGTTGCCTTTCCCAGGATAATGTGCTGCATGGCTAAGGTTTCAAAATCAATACCGATTGCATTGCAAATGCTTGTTTTTTTATGTGTGTCCTTCATAACCCTGCTCTACGGTCGGACTGGCCTATAGGGCAATCAGGCAATGCCTGATGGGCTGGCATGGCAAATTAGTGTGTGGGACATTTATCTAACAGTTGTGGGCTGGATTTATGGCCAGGCGGGCTGGTTTTTACTGTTGACTTCCCTGTAATACTCACTTTTTATCAATCTGCTTAGTTAATGAGGGTCACTTTTATTTTGATGCCCCTCCATTTTACTACGTTCAACTGCCACATTGCTTCTTTGCGAGTGTGCCGCGGCCCGTGAGTCTGTCATTGCTGACAACAAAACAGAAGCCCACATGCAGATTCCATTGTCTTGTCTGTGTTCCATTTTTAACATCTTTTGAGACTGCACGTCTGACACATGGTATATTAGGGAACCTGGTTACAATGATGACGTTGGACTGCTCTTACACATTCTAAAGAAACCGGAGGCTTTTGCATCTTAGCAAATTTCTTCCAGCTCAAACATTAAATTGCTATGTAGCATGCAGTCTGCTATTCTGTTTCTGAGATGGTTGCCAGATGTGTCAAGTTTTAATAAGTGTTTACAACCCTCTAGCTTTTTTTCAGAAAGTTGATAAGAAGAGTTTTAAGACTGAGAAAAAATTGACGTGTTCTAACTTCCATGGTAGCTACGTAATAATTAATTTGTTATTGATAAAGCACATTCAGCAAAGGGTTTTACAATTCACATTTTTGTTTGGAATTATTTTATTCAATCAAAATTGGTACTCATTTTCTGGTCCTCAAAAGGATGAATGACCGACTGAAAATTTCCAGGATGTAAACCTGCAACAAGCATATAGCACACAAACCTCAACATCTAGTGGTTAACTTACTGACCTGTCTTACCAGCCTCACAAGTCCAATTGTTATATGAATATATCCTCCTGGTACATAGGTCTTCAAACTGTCAGGCATTCCCCTCTCCCCAGAATCCATGACTGCATTCCCAGAGGGGCGCACATGCCTCTCTAAAGTACTTGTAAATTAAGATGTATTGGAAGCATGACTTTGTTTGTTTGGAATGTTTGCAGTCTGCCTTTATCAACATGCAGGGTTAAAATCATGGGCGTTGATTCACCAAGATGCCAGGGGTAGCAGAAGTACATCACATTTATTTGACCCTGACATTGTCGTGTATTTCCTAAAAATACATAGCATCTGCGCGTTTGTTGGGCAATATAAACTAAGGGATTGGTGTCTAGAATGATTCCGGACACCACCAACGGATATATCAGCCTATAGACCAGCTTGCTCACAGTGCCACCACAAGCCCCCTAACCTTACCAAGAAGCAAATTGTTTCTGGCAACCATCGAACATGACAGCTCTTGACCCCTCGGGGATAGTGGAAACAGTACAGTATTTTTCGCATAGTCAATTGTGCTCACTTAGGGGCATATTAGCAAGAACCTCATTAAAATTATCGCCGTTTTAGCGGGAGGAAATTGCTTGATAAAACGGCGATAATGGGCTTGCTCATATGCATTATAGAATACCAATAGAAGCCCAGGTTAGATGTGCAGGACATCTAACCTGGGCTTCTATTGGAATTCTAAACCACATATTAGCTAGAACATTATCACCGTTTTAGCGGCAGTTTCCTGCTGCTAAAACAGCGATAATTTTAACAAGGTTCTTGCTAATATGCCCCTCAGTCTCAGAGAAATACACTGAATAAACAGTGGGGATGTTTTCAATAAGCATTTATTGAACCAGCGACATTCTAGTATAAAACATGTTTGCTCCGACAATGAATATACAGAAGCTAACGTAAGAGATTACAAGCACCAACAGAGTAAATAGAAGGTAGAATTCTACCATGGTGCTAAAACAGTGAATATATGCAGGCATATAAACATGATAGTAATCAAGCATACTACTACGATGCGGATGTTACCTAAATGTACCTAGTATGGAAGTGGATGTAAAGCCAAGAATCCTGTAGGAAAGAGCCAACCCCATTACCTGATGGGAGAGAATGAAGGACCCTGCCTTGGTCACGAGCTGGACACCTTGCAAGGGATGTCATACTGCTGTGTGTTGAAGCTTCAGTGCACCGGGACCTCGTCTTGTGTCAGTGTAGAAGCATCTCCTCTAGTTACCTAGTGAAGGTGCGGTTCTTTTTTACAAGAAAGATGGCCACCGGGGTTCTACCACAATCGATATGGTGTTAGTATGATTATGTAGATGTCTAAATCAATAATTGTAACTATGCAAAGTAGCCCTGTTGCCCTAGGATGAAGATATCGATGACTCTTGTACAGAGGATGTTAACCCTGTTATGTCCGTCATGTGCAGAGATTTTACTAAGAATCCTCAAGCATAATACATTTAGCTAGTTTCAAGGAACCCAATCAACATTTGTTCAGCATATAAGCTGGTAAGTGCTAGAAAAGGTATGCAGAGCAAGGTAGGACAAATGTAGGTAAAAGTTCACTTTCCTACTTAGGCCTAGGTTAGAGAACATAACAACATCACAGGGAGTGATGCTATGTGACTTTTGTCATGCTGTCGCCCTCCCCTCAGCTGTTTGTGACCTGTCTAACTGTTCTATTAGCTGTCATGTCATTCTCACCCGTTGCTGACTCTTGTTCACCTCTCCGGTCTATCTTAACTGTGTTTTTCTCACTGATCTCCTTATAATACAAGTTTTCCCCTCTCTCACCTACCTTTCTTACCTGTTTTGTCTCTTTTTCCACTCTATTTGATATTTCTCCCTCCTCTTCTACTCCCTTACATGTCATGTTTCACCTGTCTAGGTCACAGTATAATTGGTGTCTTTCATCCCTCTTTGTTTCTCTCTACATCCTCCTGTGTTTGTCACTTGATCGTTCGCCCTTCTCTATCTAGTTTCTTCTTCCTTTCATTATTTTACCATTATTTCACCTCCAAGTCTTTTACTTGTACCTCCTCTCTCTCTTTCTCTCTCCTTCTTCCCCCTGTATTTCTTTCTTATTCTTCCCCACAAGCTATTGAGCAGCTGGAGGCAAGGAGATGTTCCACACAATTTGGAACAATAACTTATTCTTTTTCAGGTTAGTTACTATCCTCTGAGGTCAGGGGGTCGCAATGACAGTACTAGGGGTTGCAGGAGGCAAATGAGGGGTCGCAGTTGCCACCCCTGGTCGCCCCTAAATGACATCCATGCTTGAAATGCTGAAAAAAGTGGGAACTGTAATGAAAGCCATTGGTTGTTGGGGGGGGGGGTCAAATAATTAACTAAAAAGAACCAAATATTCTGTGTCTTCTTGTTTTTTCACCTTCAGATAAATGCAAGTTAAATTAATCTGAGGGAAATGCAGTCGGTACACTATGAAACCTCAGTTGGTTAATGTGATTACTGCAGATTTCTGTATGGGTGCTCAGAGAGCTTAAGAACTGAATCCTGATTGGCACAGTGAGGAATAGTTACTAGTGTGGGTATAATATCTAGAGGTTCCATCCTGTTGGAAAAAGAGCGCTATGAATATGTAAGTTATTATTTAAAATTATATTACATGCAGTATAAGATAGGCTACCAGAAAATTATTTAATATTTAAGATAAAACAAGTGCTTTCGAAGTGTATATTTTAAACATAGGTAGTAGTACATACTGCAAAAAATGTTTTTGTGTCTATTAAAAGTACGCTATACAGAACTAAGTTGATAACACCCTTAAATTAATTCTCAAAAAGAATAAATCTTTGTCACTATAAACATTCAGTGATTCTATTGATTAAAGCATTGACTAGCTCCCAAGCAGCCTTTCCATTTGGTGAATAACTAAATCCATACATTTATATTTCTTTCAGGTAGCAGGCTCCTTCGTGAGAAGGCCTGTTTCTTATTTAGGTCTCAGTCCCATCTGACCCTTCAGAGAACAGGAGATTGCCAAACTCTCTACCACCTCACTCCCTTCATTTTCTCCAAGAAGCATCTCAAAGTCCACAAAAACATTCAAGCATCTGAGGAGAGGGCAGCCTTTTTCTATACGGTACAGAGAGCCTATTTCAAGATTGGGTCATGGGCAGGTGTGGTGGGAAAAGGCTGAAAGTAGCTGAGTACACAGCAGGTCCACAGCTATCATTCGAGCAGTAGGTGCAATTTCATAGAGGCCCAGACGAGTGATGAGCTCACAAACGCCCCAAATATGGAGAATAGTAGATGTTTTTGTTCAATTTCTGTTTTTTTTCGATATATTTGCTCTTTTATAAGTCTCACATCTAGCGTGGATTATGAGGTACAGAAAAGGTTCCCCTGAAATGATCTTGTATGCCCCACCCCGTTCTTCAACTCTGCCTCTCCTGCTTTATCAATTCTTGCCATTACATTTTGAAGAGAGCCAGACTTCCAAGCTCAGAGCAAAAATTATTGAAGATCTCTGGTCTGCGATGTCATCTGGTGGCTGAAGAAATTCATTGATTTGTTGGGAAACTGAACAACCACCTGCATAGTAGTGATTGAGCCAAATTTGGGCCTTGCCTTACTGCCCACGTTCAGCTCTGATGGTCTTTTATTTGCCTGCTAAAAGTTGTAGAGGGGAAGAAACACATCAAATTATACTTACATTGTAGTCATGCTGTAAAGACCACGGACTCCGAATTCCAATTATGGATGTTTATTATAAGGCCAAAAATAATTGGATATATACACACCGCCAAATCAATGACTATAGGTACAGGAAAATCAATACAGAGCCAAATCTACGCATTTAATTGATTCGGCAAAAGAGACACAAAAGCATGAAATATCTTTCCCTACACTACTCTCATGAATGATGGTTTTGGTGGATTTCCCTATCTTAGTTCTCAAAGGTGTCAGCACATGTAGACTTCCTTAGAAATACTCACGTCTAATGGGTCAAAATAGCTTAAAGCTATGTAGCTCGCTCTTAAGATGCTCCTTCTCCTCCTAAAATCTAGAAGTCTGAATTCCTCTGTCCCTGCGCACAATACAAAAAGGAATAAACTCAGCCCCCTCCTAATTGTATCACATGATATTTTAATTCGCTTCTTCAGTATTGTGGTGTTTTTCTATAACTTCTTTAATTAAATCTTCCCTGCTTCTGGTGACGATGGAGTGTAGATAGGCCAGGCACAGACGATAACCTCCCTTCTCGTTTCTTAGGCTGTTCAAAGACATTCCAGTAATCTCCTTAAACTAAAAATAATGTGGATAAATTCCTTTTACCTACAATGGGATAAGAGCATACAATTCCAACACAGACACAGATACATTCAATTAATTCTTCAGTAGCTGAGGAAGTGAAACAGTAAACAACTTCTAATTTTGGGCCTACAGTGCAGACAACTTTAACACACATGATTACATGACTATGAATATAGCGTCTTTCTGCACCTATGTATACGACTATAATGGTGTCTTCTAATATTTGCAAGTTCTATGTAAAATACATATTACATTTCTTGTTAACGTGTAGAATGCATGGAATTAAAAGACATAGTACATAATGATATTGGAAACACATGTGGGTGCGTTTAAACTATGAGTATGATGCACTCCTACAATTAGAGTGTGGTATGTGCTCTATCACTAGAACTGAATATATGTAAACCTAAATGCCTTCTTTACTCTGATGTCACTTGTGGCAATTTAGCAGAGCAGCTCTTTCAATCTGCACGGCTCCCACTCAAAGACACATGTCCTTATAAGCCTACATTTACAAACTAGCATATATCGCCTCTAGACAAATAAACTCTTTGTTCATATTAAATATGTTTGATGGGAGGTCCTGTAACAGTACAAACACACAGTAGAAGACATTGCCCTGCTTGCTGGTCTTCTTGTATCTTCTACAGGGCTTTTTAAATAGCTATTCTTTGCTCAGAGAGGCACATTTTATGGAAGCCAAGAAATTGGACAATGTGGCCACTTTTTTATGTCACAATGTTTGCTCCATCTCAAAAACTTTCACCTTTAAATCACATGTAAAGGCACGACAGCCTTCTCAACCTGATTCTTTTTGTGATGTTATTTTAGTACTAGTAGGATTAAGCATTATTTCTGCCTGGACATTACTTTGACAAAGATGTTCAAAACATTAAAGGAAGGCCTTTCTTTTTCTTTCAGGATTTGAATGATGGGCACTTTTAATGTGTCTTGTTCCTTTTTATATCGAATTCGTATGACACTAAGGGCAGATGTATGTATGCTTTTTACGTGCGCAAACGGGACCTGTTTGAGCACGCACGCTAAAAAGCATGGGCCCATCTACAAACAGTGTTTTGCGACTCGCAAATAAATCGCGACTCACAAAATACTGTTTTGAGACTCGCTATTAGGAAGGGGTGTTCCCTTCCTTTTAGCGACCGTAAAGCTATGTACCAATATTTTGAGACCGCAATTGCAGTCGCATAACACTTGCATATTACCACCAACTTCAAGTAGGTGGTAATGCATTCGCAAATGGGAA
Organism: Lissotriton vulgaris; assembly: GCF_964263255.1. NCBI lineage: Eukaryota > Metazoa > Chordata > Amphibia > Caudata > Salamandridae > Lissotriton > Lissotriton vulgaris. Next base: position 461,215,313 of record NC_141697.1, read on the forward strand.
GGGGTCCCCAGGGGATCCCTTCCCCTTTCCAAATGCATGCAATATTTCATTTTTATTTTTTAGAAACATATTTTATTATGTCAACAGGGTATATGAGGTGCAGTACTCCTTAGCCCAGGAAGCAACCGCCATAACCAGTAATACATATTATTGTGCTTGACATGAAGCTTGCATTGTTTAACTCGAACATTAATAACGCAATACAATAAAAACACTATAAGACCTCTTCCCCCCATGACACTTTCACACAACCACATTTCAGTTCTCCCTGCGTATCTTTTCTGTAAAGGCATTGACCCTCAAGACATTTCCGATTTTCTGGCATGGTGGCACACATCAGAATAGATGTAGATGCGTCTGCTGGAGCTATCGGGACCAGTTCCAGGCCTCGGTAGTTTGCCCATCGCTTCCAAATTTTAGGATGTTTTTGCGTGCACCACTTGGCCTTAAATATCGGAATCTCCAGCCCCATAGTAAAGTCTAATCCATTCTTCCATGCTGAGAGAGAGGGTGGGGTGGCTGCCCTCCATAGCCGTGCTATGTCTCTCTTGGCCAATGTCAAACCTAATAGTAGTATGTGTCTCTTGTACATATTTCCACCTATATGAAATATTATTTTTTAAGGGTAGGTACTGGACCTAGGGGCCACTGCCTGCCATTGAAAAATTAAATTAAAACGTTTTCTTTAAAAAAACAAAAAACAGCCTGTTTTGCTTTAAGGAAAACGGGCTGCATTTAAAAAAAAAGGGTTCGCAAATTGTGAGAGGCTCATTTCTATTCATGAGCCTCGCAATTTGCGGCCTCTATTGGGAATTGCAAACAGTGTTAAACACAATGTTGTGCATGCCACAAAGCGCCTCACAAATTACGAGTTGCAAATGTGACGCAATTTGTGAGGGGCTATTTGGCAGGCCGTACATCTGGCCCTAAATCAGGGGTCTCCAAACCGGTCCTAAAGGGCTGGATCCATACCAGATTTTTAAAATAACTACATGTATCTCAATGGGGATATCCAAAAAATCTGGCATGGATCCGGCCCTCCAGGACCGGTTTGGAGACCCCTGCCCTAAATCGTTACCATTGATGTGCTCACTTAAAACTTGGACAACAATGTCTCCTTTAGTTCACCTTTTCTCTCCACCATCTGGAACAACCTAATTTGTGCTTCTGCGTTTACTATAGGTACCACAGCTGTGTTCTTTGCTCAACGCACTGTTGTGCAATATGTTAAGGTAGCAATAAAAAGGACCTGTATTAAATTGTAAAAAAAATTGTAAAGAAGACGACATATTATTTGCTTGTGTCATGTATGGATCCCAATTCAGTGATTAACGGGATGTACTAAAATGTATATGTTATGTCATTGATATACTTATCCAGGTGGCACAGAGTGTAAGGCTGGAGAACAGATTTGCTGCTCTAACCAACCTTGAAGCATGTGATTGACTATATATATCTGAGCCAAAGAACCAAGTGGAGTGTGAGATCCAAAAGCAGCTGACCCCTGATATCAGAGTGAGACCAGTTCTACTGGAGTGTAATACTTCTTGCAATGAGGGTGTTTGTGGAAGTGAGGGGGCGGTAAATGTATTGCTGGCACCTATGGAAAAATAGGATTTTTCTAGGAATAGCGAGATTGCTCGTGGGTTAAGCCTTTGTTGCGGTGTACTATTGGAACTCTGCCGTGTAGCTCTAAAGATATTCTTGCCCTTCGGCTCAGGTTTCCCTCTGGACTGTCTATAAAACGTATTAATATTTATAATAAGGTAGAGGGCCGGAATAGTGAGACACAAGTAATTTATCAATTAGAGCATCAACTCCTGAACTTGCGTTCACGAGATCTAATATGGATGGCAGGAGATTTTAACACTACGTTCGAGCCAAAAGATGCTGCTCCCCACGATGTAACCACTGACCTGGATAACCAATGGGGTATTCCTATTTTGGATTTACCCAATTTACAATGGAAACCCAAAGCCGGACAGCTTTTGGCACTTACCCGTGAGCATGATCTGAGGGCCACTAATGGCAGGTGTAGCTCAGATCGCCAGGGTAAATTTACCTTTAATAGATTGGGCCACTGCAGTAGAATTGATTATATTCTAGCCCAAGTTGATTTATGGCCTGCGGTTATGGACATGGAGGTGATCGATCGCTCCGATAGTGATCACAATGTACTTAGTCTATCACTTTAATTAAAGAATCACCCTGCCCTGAGAATATGGGGCATAGTGATATTGGCGAACTTTGTCCAGCAAATAATTTGTGAACAATTAGATGGAACTGGGTAACTAAACATCCTAAGCTACTAACTATTGTAAAAGGACTTGTCAAGGCGGACCTTGACCTTTTATCTAAACTCCCCACTACACTGATAAATGAAAAAATGCCCCACACACACAAGAAGATAGGGGAGAAAATTAGAGACACATTGGGTAAAAACAGACGGAAGAAGAATCCTAGTCCTAAATCCGAGTCCTGGTATACAAAGGCATGCAGAGTGGCAAAGGGAGAGCCTTTGGATGCAATTAAATCTAAATCACAGGCTCAGATTAAGAAATCTAGGGCCTGCCACAAGGAGGTCCTTAAAAATGCAAAAAAAGAGTGGGAAGAATCACTGTGGTCTGATTTGCATGATGCCCTGGTCAATAGGGACACCAGGGAGTTTTGGAAAAGTGCAGCCAGTGTGTCCAGGGGCACAAAACCTATACTGGACTTTTGAATTCAGCCAGAAGAGTGTGTTGCACATTTTAGAAATGTATATACTGATAAATCCAGAATGCCTAATGATAGAGATCCTGTAGTTGTGGTGGAGGGAATACTTGAATCTAATGAGCTCCAATTCTCTCTTAGGGAGAGAAAAGTAGCAGTTAGTTCCAGTATGTCTGACCGTGCACCAGGTCCGGATAGGATACCTAGTGATATATAAGATCTTGATGAGTGGGGACCTTACATTAACCTACTTTCCAATAGTATCCTTTCAGGTATGGATATACCTTATTCATGGAAGCTAGCAGAAATTGTGACTGTATTTAAAAAGGGAGATCGTGCCCTCCCATCAGCCTAATTATCTCAATGCTAAAAATCTTCTGTAAACAGGTTCTTGCACGTCTTCAGGGGTGGATTAGAGAGGAAAACATTATCTCTGGTTTTAGGGAATATGTCAGTACCTTGGACCAAGTTCTTCTTTTTATGTGTATTTTTTGGAGAGAAGCCATCATCCGCAAGGGCAAATTTTATGTTGCCTTTGTAGATTTACGTGCTGCCTTCAACATGGTATCAAGAGCAAAACTGTGGGAAGTTTTGGAAAGTATGGGAGTGCCAGCACCTCTTCTTAGTATTTTAATAAGACTCCAGGCTAATACACAGGCCCAAGTGAGATGGGATGATAGAGGTGCCCTGACAGAAGCTATACATATTGATAGGAGAGTTAGGATGGGGTGCGTATTGGCACCTACCCTGTTTACCCTCTTTATCAATAATGTCATTGAATGTTTGAGCAGGGATGGCTGTGACGCTTCACAAATTGGAGGGCAGTGGGCGCCAGACCGCCTATTTGTGCACGATACCGTACTCATATCCAAGACCCCACAGAGGCTGCAGCAGCTGTTGGATGACTTTTAGGAATTCTGCACAAGGCGCGGGTTGGAACTTAATAGCTTGAAAACAAAATGCATGTTCTTTTCTTCCAACTCGAAGGCTAAATGTATGAGACAATTGTATGTGAGTGGCAAACCATTAGAATTAGTTTAAGAGTTTGATTACCTGGGTATCAAACTCACCCAGAATATGAATTGGGCCCCACAAATGGCTAAAACACATACTACCCGGGATATACCAAACTGCAAGCATTGGGAAAACCCAAGGAAAAACGATATCTGGAAAGTTGGGACCAGCACTGGAAATTTATAATACTAAAGCTCTAGGGGTAACCCTTTATGGTGCAGAACTCTGGGGTTGTTCAAATTGTAATAATCTTTTGACTACTGAACACAAGTTTTTTAGATCTCTAGTGAGTCTCCTAGTGACTACTCCCCTGAGTCCTCTTTATTTGGATTTTGGTCAGAAGAGAGTGTCACATTAAATTGGTTTGCGGGTACTTATGTTCTGGCACCGGTTGTGGACTACTGAAGCACTTGCCTCTTATCGAGTGGGGCTCCGGGAGTTAATGATAGTATCCGGTGTGGACAAAATCTCTTGGATGTCTACAGTTAGGAACCTGCTGGGTAAACTGGGGTTGGCTGTACATTGGAGAGAACCAGCAACTCTGAGTCAGATAAGTAAATCCAGCCTTAAAACGATGTACTGGGGTACTTTTGAAAATGACTTGATATTGAAGTGTAAGGGGTCACTTTCAATTGAATTTATGAATTTTAAACAATCTGTTCATTTTGAGCCCACATTGGATGAAATTGAGCCCCCGCTAGCGAGGAAACTGTATTTACAGATTAGATATGGTTGTCTTCTTCTAAATCACTTTAGAAGAAATTGGAGTAGAGAAGGGGAGCATGGTGTAGATGAGTGTTGTCCCTGCTGTCTAGGGACTGCTGACACTCCTGATCATGTCTTATTTTTTTTGCCCCCTCCATCCCTGATCTCAACATAAATGGATAGCTCCAATTTGGGAGTAAGGGGATATAAGGAGGCATTTAGAATAATGAGGTCTAATACGACATGCATGATTGCATTTTGTGTAATGGCCCTATGGATAAGGCGAGCCAAGTATTCTTCTTTTGAAAGCGACAATGCAGTGGTACCCATGATGTAACATATACTTTTAAACTTTTTAACATTTTTAATTCCTTTTTAAAAGAAGCTGTAACATATGCAGCTGGTTTTTCTGTATTAAGGAACATTTCTGAAGTCTGTTTTTATAATTAATAATGTAAATTAAATATGTTGCTACTATGTGGATCTACCTCTATTTTGCACAAATATTAGCTCACTTTAATCAATTAATAATATTAAGACTGTAGACAGATTGCGATTGCTTACTTAGGGTGACATATTTTATTGTATTGTGTGTTTGTCATTGTCTTTTCATGGTGTACTTTTAAGATCCGCAGAAATCGAAATAAAGTTTTTTTAATTGAATTGAATTGTTACTGTATGCTATATATTATATATTATGTGGTGTTTTATATATTATATTATGCTGTACTATCTTATATGATATTGTTATGTTATGGTCAGCCTTTCTCTAGATGGGTGCCATTGAAGGTGCAACCTAGCATTATTTGATGTGAGAGTGGAGGTAGTCTCTTCTGACCAGGATGATGGATACAAGGTCTGCGATGGAAAGTGTCCTCTGAAACCTCCCTGGCTTTCTGAGGTAACGTGGTTGAACAGTCAAAGCCTAGATCAAAGGAGGTGGCATCAAGGTTGACATTGGATTCAGGTAATATGTGGAAGCTAAATATATGTAGACATGTGCATGATAATATGTGGAAGCAAGCAATGACCACATACATTGTGCCCTTTGTAATACTGCTAGAAAGAATGAGGAATAGAATCCTCTCAATAAAGCATATTCTTCCTTCTCTACTGTGTGATCACTTTGAAATGAAGGGAGCAGAAAATATTGAACACAATTTATGGGGATACATCAAGACTCTAAAACAATAAAATCAAATTCCTCCCTCTCAGCATTCAAGTTATTTGCCTGGAAAACCGACTGTGGCTCTTAGTTTGTGCTTAGGATTACACCGTATTTTTAAAATTCTGTATTTCATGCCCCCGGGGATTTAGCAATACTAGATCAATGGCTCTGATTTCACGAGGGACAGATCCCATTGTGCTGCATGGGGACAGACAAAGGTTTAATCCCCTGAGAAAGTTGGAAGCAGGCATGCAACACAACGGATACACAAAGACTGCACAGGACCTTGTTCGATCTATTGTCTAGCCTTCATATGGTCTGTCAGAGAGCTAGAGTAGGCTTCATGGTGCTCTGGATCAGTATCATTCGAACCCCTAGGTGGCATTCATGCTGGCATGATATGTAACAACAGAATGTCAGACAAGCAGAACTTCAAAAGGGCATCAAGCTTAGTCCTAGTCTTGAGGTGTGGTTCAAGTAACACCACTTACAATAATTCTATCTTACAGAAGAGGCATAATGTGGTGCTGAAGTGAGCAGACAAGGTCTCAATCTGTGGGACACCGGGTGTGTATTCACAGATACAAAGGCTAAATAGGGACCACACCTGACTTCTACGAGCTCTGGATCCATCAGGTTTTTGGCCTTCAGCTTTTATGCTAGAGGATAGTAGAGATTGGAAGCTGTAATGTAATGTAAATTGTTTTTTGTATAGCGCATAAATTCCCGTAGGTTTCATAGCGCTTGCATATACGTAGCCTTTGTGGACCTTAAGTCAGCATTTGACCTTCTCCCACGCAATTTCGCCCAAGTCTGATGGGCGACCAAGGTGAACTCACTGAACGTTTTCGATTGACAAGGGTATCCGCCAAGGCAGCGTTTTATCTCCTACCCTCTTATCCCTGTTCCCCAATAATATTGCTCACTATTTTTCATGCCTTCCCACAGATGCACCCACACTAGCTGGCAAAAAGATACCCATACTGTTGTTTGCGGACTACACCTTCTTGATCTTCAAGACACCTAGAGGACGGCAGTGAGTGCTGTCCTGCTTTGAGGATTTTTGTAGTTAGCCTAGGGACTGCTGACACTCCCGATCATGTCTTATTTTTTTGCCCCCTCCACTCCCAATCTCGACATAAATGGATAGCTCCCCTTTGTAGAAATTTGGGAGTAAGGGGATATAAGGAGGCATTTAGAATAATGAGGTCTAATACGACATGCATGATTGCTTGTTGTGTAATGGCCCTATGGATAAGGCGTGCCAAGTATTCTTCTTTTGAAAGCGACAATGCAGTGGTACCCATGATGTATCTTCTACTTATAACCTTTTTAACATTTTGGATTCCTTTTTAAAAGAAGCTGTAATATATGCAGTTGGTTTTTCTGTATTAAGGAACATTTCTGAAGTCTGTTTTTATAATTAATAATGTAAATTAAATATGTTGCTACTATGTGGATCTACCTCTATTTTGCACAAATATTAGCTCACTTTAATCAATTAATAATATTAAGACTGTAGACAGATTGCGATTGCTTGATTTTTGTAGTTAGCGTGACTTGCTGATCAATGCTTCAGAGACAAAGTATATGTCGTTCAAACAACATATATCATTTAAGGGCAGTGTGATGCTTGGTGGGCTTCCTTCATAGATGGCTGAAACATTTAACTATTTAGGTGTTACCTTGTCCTCAATCATGTCCTGGAAGCCCCACGTTCATACAATGTCCCTCAAGCATAGGCAGATTTCTAGAGCCATTCTTAAGAAACATAATTGTTCATTTATCAAACCAGTTACTCCAGCTCTGCAGATATACAATGCAAAAGCGCTAGGCTCAGCCCTTTATGGCTCTGACTATAAGGGTTTTCTAACATTTGTTCTTTAACAACATCTGAAAATAAGTTCATAGGAAGCCTGGCATGCCTTTCCTCCAGCAACCCAATCAAACCTTTGATGTATGACAAGGGCAGGAACTCTCTAACTAGCAAAGCTAAACTATTCCCTATAATATTGTGGAGAAGGTTGTGGGCAACACCAGAATTAGTACACTACCCCACCACTTTGAAAGAGGTGATGGAAGCTTGTTACAACACAATTCTGTGGCTCCAGCTGGTTAAGAAATTGTTATTTGACATAGGACTAAGGGAGTTATGGGAGAGTCGCTCTTCCCATCCCACTCCTTCAGCAGAACAGCTGAAAAAAAGATTGCTGGTCCTGGGTGATGAAATGTGAGCTAGGAAAAACAGTAAGTTCCTGTTTGACTAAAGATTTTGGGATTTTAAATGTTGAAGCCTTCTCAAAAAGTATTCTGATATTATTACACTCCCACTGGACAGAAAACTCTATCATCAGTTCAGGGACGGCACACTCCCATTAAAATCATTCAACCACAAATGGGCCCCAAATAGGGGTGCATGTCCCGCATATAAAGGCTCCGCAGAAACAATACCACATGTTTTCTTTGCTTGCTTGAGATATACTAGCCTTTGCCAAAATTGGATCAAACCTCTGTGTAACCTCCTAGGGACAAGAAGTAGTCATAATGCTCTCAGAATCTTGAGGAAAGATTCAAGCCCACTGTATGCATGTCCTGTAGCCAAGCTCATGGGTCACTTGTGGATACAAAGATGGAGGTTTTTTACCTCATAGAATGTTTGGATCCACTGCTGACCCGGACCAAAAAATACACAGAGGCTAAGGATTTGTTTGTACAAAATGTAATCTGTGGGGCCGTTCTCATACGTCCTATTGAATCCTCAATTTATTAGATTAAGTTACTACACTCTAGCGATTAAATTCTGCAGAGAACTTGTAAGCGGGCTACTTGAATATCTTGTGTAATTTGGCTTCTTCTTTTCATTTTGTTGTTTTGGTCAATGTGCCCTATATTAGTTTTTGGTTGATGCTGCTCTGTTTCTCTTATATATGTTATAATATTTTTATTTTATGCTAACTATATATTTTACTGTAATCAGGATTTTAATTTGCATAATCATATTAACATACTTTTATTGCTGATGTTTTTCTAAAAACTGTATGTGAGGATTGTGTGAGCCCGCTTCACTGGATTGTGAGAATTAGAGGTGCAAAATATATGTTGAAAACTTTTTGGTGATCCCAAGAGTATTTTGCTTTTTTAAGTTACCTGTGGTACCCCTTCTCTTGGGTTGTGGGGTCGCTCCCTGTTTGATAAATATTCTGGGGCAGATTTACAAGCCCCTTGCGCCGCTTTTACACTGCCGTTGCGTCACTTTTGTGACGCAGTGGCGGCGCAAAAGATGCGCCATGGTGCGGGGTATTTACAACGTGACGCATCTCCCAGATGCATCACATTGTAAAGCCCTGCGCTAGAAGAGGCGTACAATCGCAGGGGGAGGCGTTCCGGCGCAGGAACGCCTCCCAAAAGTGGCTGAGTAAAATCTACAAGATTTCACTCAGTCGCTTTTGGGCCAATGCTGCGCCAAAACCCTGCGCCGGCTTGAAGCAGGCGTAATGATGTTGCGCTTGGGAAGCAAATCCAGCAATGCGCCGCCGTTACGGCACAGATGCGTGACGCATCTGTGCCGTTTTTGCCCCATGGTGCGCCGCATTGTAAATGCGGCGCATCATGGGCGACGGAGCTGCGGCGCACAATTACTGGCGCATCGCTGCTAATTTGCAGGGATGCGCCAGTAATTGTAAATCTGCCCCTCAGTTCCCATGAGGCACAGGGTCAAGACTGATTTGCATATGGCTGGGTCTAAACTGGGATGGCATGGTGAGCAAAAGAACGATGGATTTAACCCAGATCTCTTGACTGGCGGTGTATGTATGATTTATTCAGCATTCCATCCATCATTTGTTTGCGTAGCACTTTTCACCCCCAGTGGGATGGGTCTGCCCAGATGTGGGTCCTTTGCTCACTGTTCCACTGGATTCAAGCTAGTCTGACTGATGAAGGGTAATTCCCAGAAACTGGCACCCGGATGCTTGTTTCCGGTCAAGTGAGAACCTGGCTTGGCAGTTTGGTCTGGACTGTTCCCATGAAGCACAAGGTCAACACTGATTTGCATATGGCTGGTTCTAAAGTGGGGTGGCATGGTGAGCTAAAGAACAATGGATGTAACCCAGATCTCTTGACTGGGGGTGAATGTATGATTTATTCAGCATTCCGTCCATCATTTGTGTGCCTAGCACTTTTCACCCTCAGTGGGATGGGTATGCCCAGACGTGGGTCCGTTGCTCCTTGTGCCACTGCATTCAAGCTAGCCTGGCTGATGAAGAGTAATACCCAGAAACTGGTCCCAGGAAGCTTGTTTCCGGTCCAGTTAGGACCTGACTGCGCAGGTCGGTCTGGACTGTTCCCATGAGGTACAGGGATAAGACTGATTTGCATATGGCTGGGTCCAAAAATGGGGTGGCATGGTGAGCAAAAGCACAACATTTTTAACCCAGATCTCTTGACTGGGGGTGAGTGTATGTTTTATTCAGCTTTCCGTTCTTCATTTGTTTGCGTAGCACACATACCCAGGGTGGCAGCTTTTCACATTTCACAGCAGTGTTCGTAACCAAGAGGACCCGTTTTCAGTATTCATCTTAAAATATGAATATACTAAAATATTTTTACAGCTTTGGAATCACAGCTCAAACATAATTTGAAGTATGTCTGGTGATCTCATATCTATAGTGAGTATTACCGCTCTATCATATTGAAATGTGACTGTAGCCTAATAACACTGGATGTGTGAACTCTGCCTCTATATTGTTTCGCTATGTTGTTTTTCAATTTTCTCACCCTCTATTTTAAGATTCAAACATGAACAGGTGTGACTTAGATGAACGTTGCTTCCTGTAACCTCGATAGATACAGTCTCACACATTTCATTGGAACAATATATTTTTTGTGGTTCCCCAAAACTTTTTTTTAAATAACTGTCCCTTCAATTGCGGTTTGATTTATTTGAAAATAGTTCAAGCAGTTTAGTTCAAGGCCATACAAGTAAATTAAAATAGTTGCTTTCCTTTGCAGCTAACTTTATAAAGGAAATTACTGTGTTCAGTTTCCATATAACTAACATTGCATCAAAATAATAAGCGAGCCTGGATTTAAAAACTATGTGCTTTACTGGTTCTTGATAGCACTATTTCCTTGGTTCATCTATAAAACTGAATTCTCAAAATTAATTCAAAGTGTTACTTGATGCACTCTCTATTGCAGTAGACCTGAGGGAGATGAACATGTCATGTAGTTGCTGTTCACCTTTCGTTTTGGTTCAGCATGAGATTCAAGTTGACTCCTTATTACCTCCCTCCTCAAGTGGGGATTGCAGAATTGCCTCGAATGAAAGGGATTCTGCTTTGACGTCAAAGGAGGAGGTTGAATTTCAAGGAGTAAAGGGGGAGATAGGGGAAATCCCAGGACATGTTTCGATCTGCCATTTTATATGACTGGAGAGCAAAGCATTCTGGTTTCACTTTTGCCATAATGTGTCAGCTGGGACAAGAGCAGGATCATTTTGCTGCGAGAAGCACGAGGAGGAATGTGCTCGAATTCTAACTTAAATCACTGAGGAATATTGAATGATTAGAGTTGGGTTAACGTTATAAAAATGACTGCAACCTTTGTCAAGGATGAAAGATGTTTGGGAGAGAGAAGAAAGAAGACAACCTACTTTAAAGAATAATTGTGTTTGCTTGGCTTAAGGTTGACTAATGCTAACCTTAGCTTTAAATTGAATCTATGGAGAGAAAATACTTTTACGAGCGCCAGATACGATGCCTTTCTTTACCTAAAAGGCTAGAAGGGTCCAGGATCTGATTGGGAGAAACCTGTCTGCGTTGAAGCGACTTGAAATATTTAAGTAACCGAGACAGCTGCATTTGGAAGAAAAACAGCAAGACATGTAGTGAATGGGCGTTTGGTTGTGGTCTTGTTTTTAAGTGGAAAAAAGCATTCTCTCCATCAAACCAAAGAGCTGGTGGCCAGAAAGCCTTCCATAGAAATGTTGTATGTCCCTTTAACAGCTTCTGGTCCCCACATGATTTTGACTCAATTTTTGTGTCATTTCAAACATACCATGTTTTTTTTCGTAAATATGATATTTTGGTTTTGTTGCCCATGTACCAAAATGCAATCTTTAGAAGCTACCAATGGTAATCTCGGGATTTTACAGAGAAACCTTTTCAATTCTGTGAGCATGATTGTTTGGAGTTTGTGGGAGTCACCCATAGTTTATATTGTTAAAATAGTTTATCAATCCAGTATCCTACATTGTGAAACTGTTTTGTTATTTAGTGGAGAATGATTTGGGCATTATTAGCTGCATGTGTTTCATCAATAGCTATTAAGACGGTCTCTGGTTGTAAAACACTAAGGGGCTAATTAAAATGTCGGATGGACTTAAGTCCGCCCGTCAGTTTTGGTCCTTGGACCGACCGACCTCTGGTCAGCAGTCCCGTGCGCCTAATTAGGATGTAACCGAACACTGTTCCGTTGCATTCCTACATTTCCCTATGGTGTTATGAACCCCAATATAGGCCTAGGTAGTTGCACAACCTTTTACCTACATTCGCTCTACCTTGCTCTACATAATGGGTTTTGCCGCAGACCTTTAACCTAGTTAGGTATCAAATAAATGTTGTGTGGTTTTCTTAGAAAACGAGCCTAATTTATTATGCATGAGGATTCCTAGTATCACAGCATGATTACCATCTTCTGCATAATAACTCTGTGCAAACGTCACGGCTATCGTCATCCTTGGTCGACATGCCCACAGTACCATGATACATCTAGGTAGAACCCATAAGGGTACCTTTCAGGTATACAGGTACCACATCTTCGCTAGGCAAACCAGGGAGAAAACCTCCATGCTGACACGAGACGCTGAAGTCCCCGCATGCAGGCACACCAGCACGCAGCAGTCTGACATCCCTTGCGGGGTTTCCAACGTGAGACCAAGGCAGGGTCCTTCGTTCTCTCCCATCAGGTAATGGAGTTAGCTCTTTCCTAGGGGGATTCTTGGCTCTACACCTACATAAATGCTAGGTACACTTAGCTAAGGTTTCCATCTTAGGAGTACGCATGATTACTGCCATGTATCTATATGAGTGCATATATTCACTGTTTTAGCACCATGGTAGAATTCTACATTTTATTTACTCTGTTGGTGCTTGTAAACGCATATATTTGTTTCTGTCTAATGGTTGCTGCAGCACACATATTTAATATTAGAATGACGCTGGTTCAATAAATACTTATTGAAAACGTCCCCACCATTTATTTTGTGTACCTCTTTGAGACAAAGTGAGCACGAGTGACTGAGTGAAAAGTACTGTACTTTTTCCACGATCCCTGAGGGATCAGGGTTGTCATTTTTGATAGTTGCCAGAAACTCTTCGCTCCTTGGTAAGGTTGTGGTGCTTATAGTGGCACTGTGTGCTAGCTGGTCTACAGACTGACATATCCTTTGGGGGTGTCTGGGATCAGTCAGGACACCAATCCCTTAGTTTATGTTGTCTAAATGTGCAGACCCTATATAGATTTATAGGAACTACACAACAATGGGAGCATGCATTACAGCAATAAACGGGCCGTAATTCATGCTCCCATAGGGAAATGGGAGGTGGTGTTTATCCCTGCATCACGTGGCAGGCACCTCAATGCGCATGCCATGGGGTGCAGGGATCAACAGGGGGGCATCATAGGTGAGCCCTTGACCACCGACTGGAGGCTGCACACCCAAGGGGGCCCTGATAGGGGCCCCAAGCATGCTTTTTGGCATGCTTTCTATTTCGAACTGGCCGGCATGGATACCATGCCAGAAAACATACATGGTAAGCCCTTTAGGATTACAATCCAGTTCCGACTGGCGAGCCCATCGAAAGCCAGTCGGAATGATCTGCTGGTTTAGTTTCCGACCACCAGCACTGTAACACGGCAGATTGAAAGTAAACCGAGGGGCCTATTACGATGTGCCCCAGAAGGCTCCGACCATTGGTCGGAGCCATTACGAGCTGCATCGTAATCGGCTCCTTTGATTGATTCTTGTTTAAACCATTGCAAGTCCATTTGTAGGGTGTGAAATACACTAAATGAAACAAAGATCAGCTTTAAGACCATATCCTATTTCTCTGTGCTTATCAGAAGAACAAGGCAACCAATTAAAACATAGTGTAAAATGTAAATGTTTTTAAAACAATTTTTACATACTGGAAATACATTACATGAATATTAAAACCATGCAATGATGAAAAAAAAGTTTTGTTGGCTTTTTTATGTCATGCAAATTTGCACTCCTTGCAAATTATTATCCGGAATGGTATATGTCAATTTTTTGTGCTGAAATTCCAGTTGCAAACCATTGACCAGTTACCAACTTGTCAAAACAGATGGTAAGTGATTGGCAAATAAGAAGGATATCCTTTGGGACCCCTTCCTTTTTTAGGAAATGCATTGACAAACTTAGGGGAAGTAAGCAGTGGTCTAGAGGGCCACTAACCCCTCTGCTTCTTGCTTTCCAATATAGGGAACATACATTTTTGAAAGGAGAACTGGTTCCTTTAAGGAAATCAGGCTCCTTGGAAAAAGTTCCTATTTCTTAATGGAAAGACAGGTATGGTGGCCTGCTTTTCTTTGCAGGCCACCATTCCTGTTTTTTGCAGCCAATCACAGGGAGTCGCAAATTTCAACCTGCCTAATTTATATTAATTAGGCAACTCATTCTACAACTCGCTGCACATGGTGAGTTTGCAAACCAACCTAATACAACATAGTCAGTTCACAAAATCAGAGTCCATTTGTAAAAAGTCAGAGCACAATTTCGGAATACATTTTGCAAATGGACTCTTAGTACAATTGGCCTAAAGGTCTATATTAAAATTGTAAGCTTCACAGGCATTTGTTATTAGAACAATAAGTGTTTTGTGGATTGAGCTCAGTTTTTGGTAATTAATCTCCCTGGTAGGTATCAACTGTCATGTAGCTAATCAAAATGCAGTAGTATTGTAAAGCTGTCTAATTAATCACTCTTTAACTTGTGAATGGGGAATCATGTGATGCAGGGAACCTAAGCAGGTGTCTTTCTGTGGTTGCCAGTCTCAGATGGTATGTGGAAGCACACCCCTTATTTATAATGGTTTTGAGAGAGAATAACCCCAAATAACTGAGACAAAAAAGGACTTGGCATCAATAGCCAGACGTTTGGAAGGCTAGAACAGAAAAGTCATACTGAAAACAAAAGACTTGTACTGCAGTGCAAAAAGGAGTCTTGCAAGCAACGGTACAAAAGAAAAGGCCGAAGTGGACAGATAACACAGGAAATGAAACCACAATGCAAAATAATTTTCAGAGCGCTTTAGAAAGTTAAACAAATTATTGTGAATGTTGTAGCAGACATTATAACAATCAGGTCCCATCTTCAGGAAACTTAGCAGGATGTATCTTTAGCAATAGGCAGGATACAAGCCACGGTGGAACTGATTGAATACTTAAAAAAAGATACAAAGATCTACAAATTTAATAAATAATCTTAAATCTACAAATGGCTGTGAGAGGGAGTGGGATCTGACCCACAGAACCTCCCAGTTTCTTGCTTTTCACCATGTTGGTTTTTAAGACCTCCGCTGTAAGTTTTACTAATGGAGTTCTCACTCAATTGTAGCCTTCTGTTAACAATAGACTTGACCTGCAACTTAAAGTGCTAAACTTTTAACATAAGTTCAGTTGTTGTCAACAGCTGGGATAAAGGGCTCTGAGCAGATTGTGTGCAACATGTGTTAATGTTTATGTGCACACATGTATTTACTCACACAAGTAACGCACTCATGGATAGGACCCAGATTAAATTCGCTGTGGACTGCTAATTGTCCTCTTTATGTTTGTTTGAAGTTTATAATCTGTTGTTGTTTAACCTGTTTTTAAACTTTGGGCAAAATGTTGCTAAAGTTCAATATTTGATCAACATGGTGTAGGAGAGCCAGTGACATGACTTTTCCTAATAATTCTTGAATCCCTGAAGTACTTTTTAGTTTTACATATCCTGGTAGTAAAAAACTACTCAATTCATTTTTCACAACTGCAAGGGCGAGCTCTCCCATAGGGTGTCATTTACAATTGGGAAAAGATAGAGATTTGGAGTTTGGTGTCTCTGGACTCACATTTTAAAATCACAACTTATGGTGAAGTCGGATTTTAAGTTGTAATTCTGAAAGTGCCACTTTTATAAAGTTAGCATTTTCTTACTTTCACCATTTTGTTCCTCAGTTTGTCTACACGCCTGGGTAGGGTGACAACTGGGCTTTGGGCATTCCCTCTAGATAGTCACAGTACGGGAGCCGGGTGTGACACTTGCATCCCGATGGCCCATCACCAGGCTGATGGGCCTCCCTGAGGTAGATTGGGGGGGAGGAGCCGACACTTGCATCTGAATAGGGCTGTGCTTGTACCCAAAGAGCTGCATACCCCCTTGTAGTGAGTCTGAAACCAGGGCAGGAAATGCAGGAACATTGTGATCTTCAAAGGCCTCTTTAAAGTCCCCCCCCACTTCAAAGGCACATTTGGGTATACGTAATTGTCCCCTGACACCACCAGATCAGAATTTTGCTGGAACCTTGGACATTCTGCCTGGAACAAGAGGTGCTGTGCTGTAGGAGAGACTGCCACTTTGCTACCGGCTGTGCTGTGTTGGCCTTTTACCTGCTACCTCTTGCCTGAGATTGAGATGGGATGAACCTGTTTTCCACATCCTTGAACCCAAGTTTCTCCAAGGGCCTGTTGGCTTGCCTCCTGTTCTCTGATGTGTCAGGATCACAAAATACTTTTTGCAACTTTGCTGATGCTGCTTCACTCTGCCATCTGTGAGTCCTATCCTTGCCTGAGGTTCCCCCTTCAGTCCTGGGCTTCAGAAATTGGTTCTAAAGCTGTTTTCTGCAAACAATGATGCGCCGATCGGAACCGACAGAGTGATTCCAGACAGAGTGCAGATTTGACAACAACGTGGGTCCTGACTGCAAGGTTTGATGATGTTGCAGTAACGCTCCAAAGATGCCGCTGCAAGGCATGACTCCGATGCAAAGCCGAACTTTCAACACCGCCTGCGAGGCTCGGCTCTAATGCTTCCACCCAACTGCATAAATCGCAGCAAACACATTGAGCATTTGATGTTGAAGTTTGCTCCATGCAAAGGAACTTTTTTATGCGGGCCCTGCGTGGGTCCTGTAGACGGCCTGCCCTTGATTTATGCCGGTCTAGAGCAACCTCAAGTAACCTTTTAGCACTATTGAAATCTAAGCACTGTTTTAGGACTTAATCTTTAAAAATCATATCTCAGGTTCTACTTACTGGATTTTTGTTCTTTCAGTCTTGTTGCACTCAGATATATATTTTCTGTTTTTCTAAACTGGTGTGGCATCTTTTTGTGACATTTTCACTGTGTTACTGTAATTTAAGTAAGCTACAAATACTTTACACATTGCCTCTTAAATTAAGCCTGACTTCTCTGTTCCAAGCTACTTGAGGATGAGCACAGGTTAATTTAGGTTGTGTATTTGACTTACCCTGTCAAGGATTGTGGCTCATGCTTGGACAGGGTGTATACTCTGCTCAATTATTAGCAGTTTGTTTATGTACTTTACGTTTAGAAACATTTTCCTACGTTAGTCTTAATGAGTTTCAAGTTTTGAGCTACTTTTCAGGGCCATGTTAATTACTCTGCTGGCCAACTGGCAGTTGAAAGTCTATTCATAAATAATAGACACATTCTGAGGGTCTAGCCTTCTCCGGGGAAAGGAAGGGGTGGAGGAAAATCTCCATAAGTTCCTTTGGTACCTTTCTCTGGTAAGCCTTGGCAGGGTGATCTCTCTGTAGACAAAGGAAAGACAGGCAGTTTTTTTTATTCCAGTCACTACAGGGGTTTCTTTTGAAATGTTGAGGAGAGACACCCGATCTGGGTGAGCAGCACTTGATTCCACAGATTCCATGCTGTGCTAGGTGGATGCTGAGCAGGCAAGGGGCTGCTCCATAGAAGTGTAAGTAAGAGGTGGACAGGCATCTCTGGATTCATTAGAGAATTCCGCTTTCTAGAACTCTCTCTCTCCTTTTTTAAATGACTGCACAGAGAAGAATAGTTGAGATGCAGAGGTACAACAAGGAGGAGAAGAACAGACAAATGGCATGGAATAATCCCTTTCTAGATTGGATGGGCAGTGTAAACTTCTACTTCAATGTTTTTTTTAAACTCTATTCTAAGTGCTAGTGGCACTAGCTCCCCACTTCCAGGTTGGGGCCAGTGCAGGATAAATTTGAAGAACAATCCTTACGGAAGTGGATCACCTAGGACTGGTCAGAGTGCTGTCAGAGCCGGTACCCCCAAGATACCACTGGAGACACAGGCATCCTGCAAGTGGCTTAAGGCATGGGTGATTTGGAAGTGCAGGCAGGAAGAAGTGTGGTCTGCCTGCGAACAGTGGGGTGCTGTGCTGAAACAGCCTAACTCAGGAGACTACCGAGGGCTAGCAGAAGGTGACCCAAAACTCTTAGTAACTCATTGCTCTTAGGAGGAATAAACAGCAATAAAATGGGGTTGTAAAAGTAGTTTTAAATCGTCCAGAAACAACACTAAAATATATGGTCCCGGATGCTTCACTCTTAGGGGCTGAATTGTGCCAATAAAATCAGCCCATCACGGCCAGAGATATCCTAAATTGAAAAGGCTGCTCATGTGCAGCCTCCTCAAACTCTTTGGCATTCCCCTGGAGATGTGCAGGCTGCCAGGATTGCAGTTTCTTTATTTAGATCAGTATCATTGAAATATAGCCCTGGGAATCCTGTGGCCAATTGGTCTCACCCAGTGGACTAACAGAGTTTAAGCAACTTTACACTCTATTTCAAATAAAGGACCTTAATTCTGGCGCAGAGGATCGTGGGAGTAAAACCCTAGCTTGAGGAGTCAGTGGGTTGAAGAGCCGTGGGCCTGTGAGGCATCGGTGCTCCCCATGTGTGGCATGCAATCATGCGTCCCTGCACCCGGAGATAGAGAGCAGAGGGCTAATGACTTCCCTACTACTTGACCACGGTGGTGTGCCTCACTGGTCAGGAGGCAGAAGACCATGTAGCTGAGGAGCTGGAAGCACAGTCCACTTTTATAGGAGCAGGTGCCCAGGAAGGCAGGGACACCACAATGTTGATGGATGGCTACATTGATTGTGCAAGAATTAAATTGTGCATTAAATTCCCTGCATACTAGAATATTGCTCACTAAATGTGATGACTAATGCGGTAACAAAAGTTTATCAAATATTTTAGGAAGCAGTATAAAAGTCTTATTATTGTTATTTCTCAAATCACTGTTGTAAAAATTATAAAAAAAACTAAATGTAGGCAATCTAATCACCTGGATCACTTGGACCCCAGAACTTCTGATATCCACTAAAACAAGCGTTGCTTTAACTCCAAGCTTTACCCATATTGATATGCCAGCCTTTGAATGGCCTGAGCGCAATGGTACCTCCTGTATGCAGCAACAGGTAAAGCCATTACACTTGAGTGGGGTTGAGTGGGGTAGTTGCTCAAGTATTTTTCATAGTTATAAACTCATACTTTTCTATCACAGACAACCACTCTGGCTGCATCAGCTTACTATGAATCTCTGTGATTTTTCACGACAGGATGCAAATGACTAATAAATTGGACTTAGCCTTAGGGTCTCAAGTCACCTCTTGTTTGTCTGCGTCCATACTCACTAGTCTGGGTGGACATATATCCTCTAGGTAACCAATAAGCCTGTCTGCTCCTCTTAAGCTATTTAGAACCCCAAACCTTTTTGAAAGTAGTAAACTATGGGTAACAGCCACATTTGTCACATATTCATACCAAAACCAGGGGCAGGGATATGCGTAGTGTTAATATTTAGAGGGTGTGCAATGTGAGAGAGTTTATGAAAATTCCCTAATGGCAGTGGTGTAATTTGTGATTGCCAAGAAAATGTTAATTAGACACATTGGGATCCTTAAAATTAACAACAATGCAATCCCCATTTAAGGTATTTGTAGATGGTCCAACCCAATCCACCCTCTCTAGCTTTAAGGATTTGTTGACTGTTCATTATACAAAAACCAACATGTTTACACAGCCAATGTAACACCTTACATATCAACTACTCATTTGACTCATCTTGCACTAGCTTAGGTTTTGGGACATTGACCAAAACTAGTACACATGGACATGCAGAAGTGTGCAGATTCAAAATATCCACTTCAGGAGAGGCATTCACCATGGTAGATGGAAGTGATGTTACCCAAACCACTGCTGTCTGTTTATCACAAGCTCGTTACAACATGAGCATCCATCGAACCAACTTTAGGGGAAAAGGAAATAACAAAGGAGTTTAGCATAATGGAGCAGATTTGCTAATAGCCTGTTCAATTCCTAAGGGTAACACATCTGTAGGACCACTGTACCTAGCCAAACAGGTGCTTCATCTTTGGAGGAGGGAGAACCATTGACTGTTTTGTTAAAGGTTAAAATCACAATGCTTGAGTCTATTTCATCCAATCAATCTAATATGGGCTTAAGCCGTGCTTTTAGTATAGGTTCCAACTTATTACACCATCCATTCAGGAGGCTGGACAACTCAATAGTCTACACAGCGTCCTATTGAGATTTCACAGATTTTTTGCCCCACATCTCCCCTTGTCAAGGTTTCACTCATTTTTTCCTTTTAACTGTGTGAGGATTTGGGTGTACTATGCGATATGGCTGTAGGGCCTTATTGTGGACTACACTCACAGATACCGTCTTGGGTCCAGTCAGTCTTGTTTACTTAACTTTAGCTCAACCCTGGATAGCTGTGACCGCGAGCAATAACGGTTGGAAAAGGAACTTAGTGCAATGCATTTAACAGCACCAAACAATGAAATAAGAATGCCACACACCAAGGAAGAGATATTATAACAACTTTTAAAAATAGAGCTTAATGTTATGAATTTTAGGTTTAAAGCATTTTATTAAGGCAAAAAAAAATAGGAGGCAAGGGAACAGGAGGGGTAGGGTTACATACAGTCAGGTGAGGAAAAGCTGAGCATGAATTTATAAGTGCGATGGTGGACAAAGCTACTGCAAAGGAAAAAAAACAATGGCAAATAAGAAAAGCTAAGTACAGTCGACACCATCCAGCAAACCAGAAAAGGGAAAGCAATAATGCAAGAGACCAACCCTACCACCCCCAGAACCCCCCCAAACAACCCAACTCACCCCAACGCCCCCCACCACCCCCCGTCCAATGCTCAGTTGACTACACAACCTGCCCTCCCGCCATGCCCCCCTCCCCCCCGTTAGCCCAGAGCCTGTGTCTCCTCAGTCGGTAGAAACCACCGGCGGTGTTAATCGCAGAAGTCTGAGGTATCTCGGGCAAGTGAGTTCCCTAAATTCAGTAGTCAGGAGCACGTGGAAGGGGTGCCATAGCTCATCAAATTGGTCCACGTCCCCCGCCACCATGAACGATAATTTCTCCATACCTAGCACATGCCACAGCATGTGCAGCCAGCCTGTGATGGAGGGGACCGTGGTGGTACGCCAGTGGATCAAGATGTTCTGATTCGCTGAACCCAGCGCCATCGCAATTTGCCTGCCCCTACGGGACTTCAGTGGGTACATCAGGCCATTAGGAAGGCCCAGCAATACGTACGCCGGGAAGCGCGGCAATTCAGTTGCAAAATGAACATCAATCTCATCAAGAACTTCCTTCCAGTAAGCTTCTAACAAAGGACACTCCCAAAGTACATGTGTAAGGGTCCCCACCCGACCACAACCCCTCCAGCACGCCTTCTCAATATGCCTGTTCATTTCATTGAGCCTCTCCGGGGTGTGATACCAATACGTAGATACCTTGGTGAGTGTTTCTGTGAGGCCCGTATGATATGCAGAGTGTCTCGCACGGTGCGCAATTTGATCCCATTCCTTATGGCTAAGCGTCCTTCCCAGCTCTCTATGCCAACGTTCCCTGCCCGGATTATAGAAGTGAAACGGAGGGGGCTGTAGGAATTTATAAAGATCAGTGATCAGCTTAGCGTCAGAGGTGCGTGTCACCAACCACCGTTCGTACGGCGTTATCTGGCGATCAGCAGTGTCCCGCACCTGGGGTTGAAGCGCCCAGTGCCTGACCTGCATATATCGCAGCCTGTCCGACTCAGACAAATGGAACTCCTGTTTCAATTGCTGAAAGGGGACTACCCCCTCCGGCCCATAAATCTGGAAGAGCGCTCGGCAGCCCGCCGCCCTCCAGTGAGAGAAAGCACCTGGCTCCATCCCGGGGGAGAAGTCAGGATTGTCCGCTATCAGTGTGAAAGGTGAGGGGAACGTAGTGAGCTCACGAACCTCGCTAACTGTGTCCCATACCCTTAAGGGAGCTCGCGTAACGAAGGAAGCGTAGAGATTACGGGGGCGGTGAGCCCGGCGCATGAATGGAACCTCCTGGAGGGTACGCCCCGCCACTGCCTGGTCCTGAAAAAGCCAATGCTTGTCGGATTCCCACCTGCTCCACTCCACCAGATAGCGCAGCTGCGCCGCCTGGAAGTATTTCCGGAGGTCCGGGATGCCAAGGCCCCCTGCCTCCGGAGCCAACGTGGAGAGAACCCTCTTCATCCTCGGTTTGCGGCCCTGCCAGACAAAGCGCGCGATGTCAGCTTGCGTCTGTCAAAGCCAGCCTACAGGAGGCTGGAGCGGTAAGGCTCAGAAGAGATATAAAATCTGGGGCAGAACCGTCATCTTGACCGCAGCAATTCTGCCGAGCCAAGACAGTAGGCCCTTACTCCAGCGGCCCATTTCCTCCCCGATTTTCTTGCTGAGAGAGGCATAGTTGGCTGTTACCATCGCTGGCAACGTCGGCGCTAGAAGAATCCTCAGGTACGGCACCAAAGATGACGACCACTGCATGGGGAAAAGGCGCTGCAGCTCTCGTCTAGTATCCGCGGCCAGGGACACGTCCAAAGCCACCGACTTGCCCATGTTCATCTTAAAACCAGCCACCTTCGAAAAAGCGTCTAGTTCATGAATACAGGCCGGGAGGGCCCGTCTAGGATCGTCCAAAGTCAGCAGGACGTCGTCCGCATAAAGACTGACCGTGTGGACATACTGCCCCATCTTAATCCCGACCGCATCTGGGTTCTGGCGAATTCTCTGGGCAAACGGCTCCATGTAGAGAGCAAAGAGGAGTGGGGAGAGCGGGCACCCCTGCCTAGTGCCCCGTTCGATCGCAAAGCTACGGGAGCTGCACCCATTGACTCTAACTGTTGCCGACGGGCGCTTGTAGCAGTTGAAGACCATCGAGCAAAATTTGTCTCCAATACCCAGTTTCCGGAGCACCTACTCGAGATAAGGCCAGTGAACCCGGTCGAATGCCTTCTCAGCATCCACCGCCAGCAGCATCCGCTCGCCCGGGACTCGCGAAGCTTTCTCCAGAATGTGAACCACTCTCTTGGTGTTATCGACCGTCTGTCTGCCAGGCACAAAGCCAGCCTGATCAGCCTCGACCAGGCCCGGCAGATGCAGGGCCAGCCTAGACGCTAAAATTCCCGTGTACAATTTAAGGTCGACATTCAGGAGTGAGATAGGCCTGTGCGAGCCGCATTGGGCCCGGTCCTTCCCAGGTTTCGGGATTACCGATACCGTTGCTCTTAACAGGTCCGGTGGGATGGCTCCCGGCTCCGAAAAGGAGTTGAACAAGCGGGTGAGAATAGGGGCCACAACCGGGCAAAAGGTTTTATAGAACAGGGACGTGTAACCGTCCGGGCCCGGAGCTTTCCCGTGTTGGAGCCTCGCTATCGCCGATACCACCTCCTCTACGTGGATGCTACGCTCGAGGTGTTCCGCCTGAGCAGAATCCAGCGCCGGAAGGGTCACCGACTCCAAATAGTCCGAGGCATCCTGCGTCGAGGGGGGTTCCCCCGCATACAACTCTTCATAGAAACTACAGAACGTTTCTGCCACCGCGGCGTCACCAGTGACCGCCACCCCATCAGCATCGAGTAGCTCCTTCACCGCGTTACGTTGGTGCGCGATACGAAGCCTATTCGCTAAGAGTTTGCCACACCTGTGTAAAACGCATGTTTTAGGCGCAGCGCTGCGTATTCCGCTCTATCCATGTCCAACGCCGACAGGAGCTTCCTAGCAGCCTTCAACTGCCTCCAAACCCTTGGAGCTCCGGTGCGGCGGTGGACCTTATTCCAATTCCCGGACCTGGGCAGTCAACTCCTCCCTCTTGCGCTGTCTCTCCCTATTCTCTGCGGAGGAAATGGATATAAATTCCCCCCTAAGAACCGCCTTCAGCGCCGCCCACTGTGTCGCTGGTGAGGTGTCCGAATTACTATTGTGTACCTGGTACTCCCGAATCGCTTCCTCAATATGCTTCACCACCGTCTTCTTGTGTAAAAGGGTGTCTCTGAGGCGCCACACCCCCCGGGAGGGGGAGGCCGCTGGCAATGCAAATAGGCCCACGACCGGCGCGTGGTCAGAGAGCGAAAGGACCCCAATGTCCGCCGCCGTAGCAGCGGCACGCAACGGTCCACTAACCAACAAGTAGTCCAACCGTGCATAGGTCCGGTGCGCATGGGAATAGTAGGAGTAGTCCCTGTCTGTAGGGTGGAGGGTGCGCCAAAGATCATGCAAGTCCATATCAGTGATTCGGGCCTTCCCGGCCTGCGAAAGTTCCCCAGTCTGCGGGTATCGCTGCGCTGATCTGTCTAGTGTAGAATCAAAAACAATATTCAAATCACCCCCCAATATGATATGGCGATCGGGGGAGGCAGTCACATCTACCAACGCGGAGTCCAGAAAGCGCTCCTGGTGGTCATTTGGGCTATATAAGGAGCCAACAGTGAATGTCGTGTCCCCCAGGCGGAGGCGGTATGCCAATAGCCTCCCCTTCTGTTCCGCAAATTTGTACAGCACCTCCCCCCTGAAGGAACTCGCTAGCAGGATGGCTACCCCCGCGGTTTTAGATGCAGCAGAGGAGAAAAACTGGGTGGGGAACTTAGCAGAGCGCATCCTATGACAATCCCGTGATAGTAAATGGGTTTCCAGAAGAAGGCATATATCGGCCTGCGTCCCCTCCAACAGAGATAAGATCGCTCTACGCTTCACTGGATTATTCAGACCCCTAACATTAAGGGTCACTACCTTCAATGACGACATATCCCTGGGGGACCGGAAACGCTAAGCCACGGGCAGACCATAAACGGAAGTGGGGCACGGGCCAGCAGCGCAGGACAAGCACGATAGAGCCAAGCAATAACATTTGAGACATCAGACGGTACCCCCACAACCCCTGAACAACTCCCAACCCCCCCCAAAACAAACCCCTGGCAACTGGCCAACTCCCCACCCATGCACAAACAACCCATTGTCCCAGTCAAGTCCCAAAACGGACAAGTCCGTGGAAAGTAGTAGAAGTGGACGTCCAGCCTCTCGTTCTCCCCACCTCCCCCCGACCCTCCCTCCAGCCCCCAAACCTGGTGCTGAAGAAGCTGTGTCCATCTCCCCCCGGAGTGATTTTACGTCGTCAAGGCGACACCGTTCGTGGCGACCGAGTCCCTGGCCGCTTCCCTCAGTGCGCTGGCCATGTCTGCCCTAATAGTGGGCGAGTCCGGCTGTCCAGCACTCGCCGCCGACCTCCTCCTCGCTGATCTCCGCCGTCCTCCTCTATCCGAGCGCCTCCAGCTCGGTGTCGCTTCTCCCTCCTCCGCGGCCGTGAGGCCCAGGACACCGCAGACATCTTGCAAGGAATGCAGCTGGTGGAGCACTCCGTTCCAGCGGAATATCAGGCGAAAGGGGTGCCCCCAAGAGTACTGCGTCTCGTGCTCTCGCAGGAAGTCTGTTGCAAGTTTGAAGGATCTGCTCTTCTGCAGCGTGATAGCGGACAGGTCCTGATACAGTGCCACAGGGCGATCACGGAAGGTCAATGGTTGCTTTCTGCGGGCTTCGGCCACTATGCGCTCCTTCACCTGGAAATCCGGGAGGTAGGCCAAGATGTCCGGTGGAGGTGCCGCCGACTGGCGCTGTCGACCAACTCTGTGGGCTCTGTCGATTCGGATCAGGGTTGCAGAAGCAGGCTCCGGGCGACACTATAGGAGGGCCCCGTCACCGTCGCCTGGAAGACAAGATGGCGGGTGGGCGTAGCCGGGTAGATCTTCCGAGCCCAACGGCGCCACCACAGTCGCGCCGGGAAACAGCGTCACTGATAGGAATCCCAGCCGAGGCCGACCGGCCAAAGAAGAGAACCAATAAGCCTGACCTCAGAACCCGAGCAGCGTCTCAGACCCGCGACGGGTCGGGGTTCGTTCAATGTCGCAGGCCACCGCTGCAGATCCAGGGGCCACCACGATCACACAACAGGGTCCACGATCAGCGGCAGTCCGCGGCAGCTGGCCTCTGTCGTTTCCAAGTGGGCACCGCCAGATGCGGGCTCCCATGCGAAGTCCATGCCAGGCCACCATGTATCAGCCCCAGGACCCGACTAAGCCACCAGGCCAGCGCTCCGCTCCGCTCCGCCCCCGAGGCGCTCCGCAGTCTGTCTATCGTCTCTAAGCGTGCCTCCGTTGTGTCGTTCAGGGCCAAAGTAGCATCAAAATGTGCCCCAGGGTCTCCGCCACTCGACCCTCGGTCGCTGAGCTTCAGCGGGTGAGAGAAGCTGACGAAAAAGGGCTCGGGCCTGATCGGGCCAGAGGAGCTGCGGGGAGAAGCATCTGCTCACCCCGCCATCTTGGCCACGCCCCCATGTTATGAATTTTAGAGACATCAGTCGCCACTATATGCAAGATTAGCAGCAGTGGTCTCCTTGGTCGAGTTTGCCAGTAGTAATGTAGATAAGGCTTTGCTAATTTGTATTAGCCATAGCTGCAATTCCCCTTGCTTCAAGGTATAAAAGGTAGTAATACATCTCCCAAATGCTGCATGATTTATTATTCAATTATCAGCTTTAAATATATTTTGGGAAATCAATCATTGTTTGCTAAGCATCAGCTTATGAGTTTTGAAAATACACACATTTCCATCGTGAATACAAGCTTTTCAAATGTTATATAAATATACATTCAATCAAGCAAAAGCTTTTAACTTAGTAGGCTGGACTGCTCACAGAAGGAACAAACTATATTGCTTAGACATACTTTTAAAACTTCCCCACAGAGCATGTGTGTTGTACAGTGCAGCAACAGTGGCAAACATTAAGAGAAATCTGAACATTTCTCCTCATTAGTGCCTACTTTGAGGAGGCATTCTATTTTAGTTCAAAGCCATGATTACCATTGTTATTAGACAATGTTTTGTGACTAAAGCCCTGGGTGGTAGTGTGGGAACGCCCATTTACCACCCACAGCCCATCCCCTGACACTAAGTAACAGAAAGCAGCGAAAAGAGTTATTTGCATTATTTCTGGAGCTATTTTTCAGTTGTTCTGGAAAGCAAGTACTTTAACACACTTTGCGTCAGTTTGCATTACTTTTTGTGACTTTTTTCCAGCACAAGGTGTTCATAAATCTGCCCCTATGCCTGGTACGCTAACATGTGCAGGGTCAATACTGGTCCACATGAAGGGTCTGCTTCTCTGCATGTTATACTCTCATGCAGGGTCTCCTGGTCTGCCTACCATTGTCCAGGCGAAGAGTCTACTCTTCTACACTGTGTGAACTTTTGCAGGCTCTATCGTTCTCTTTGTGTGAAAGATGCTTTTATTGTTCTGCAACTCCTTCTCTGACCTTCTTTGCTAGTTCAAGAATGATTCCCTGCAGTGGCTAGGGTGGTTCATTTTTAACACAAAGGAGGCCTGTCCATTTCTTTAACTTCCATCTACCGGAGTTTAGTAACCAAATGTGTGCGAAAACACAAGACCAAGGTTCTTCTATGTCTAGTTTTTTTTCTTATCTTCAGAAAATGACCGATGATTAGTATTAAGAAGAACTTGAAATGTAGATTTTTATGAACACATCAACTCCATATTTATAAGTGTGAAACCACTCACTATTTATGTTTCTCTTGCCAACCCTATAGCTAGTTGGGGCCAGGGGCAGCTCCTCCACTAGGGCGATAGAGAGCTGCCCCACTGCTTTCTAGCAGTGCGAGAAAGCCAAAACATAAAATGATAATAACTTGTAGTTATGACCATTTTATGTTTCTTTGCGCATGGCGGGCAGCTGGGCGGGGCTGCTCTGCTCTTTGAGCAGGGCAGGGGAGGAGTGGTTTACCTACTCCTGAGTGTGCAAAGACTGTTTGGTCGGCCCTCTCCGGCCGCCCAAACCAGTCATGAGCACTCTGCCCTTCTCCATGCAGGCTGCATGCAGCCTGCATGGAGAACATGCCCACCCCATTTGCCCATGGCTGGGCGCCGTCCTGACCAATCATAACACTGCTTGCAGCGTTGTGATTGGCTTAAGGGAGGGAGCCTGGCTCCCTGCTTCCTGTTCCTGTTGGAGGCAGGAAAGCAAGAGAGCAGGAGCAGTGAAGACGCAGGACCCGGCGAAAAGATAGTTTAAAAAGTAAATTGTGATCCTCCCTCCCTGCTCGACCCCCCATTCCCGCGTGACCCTCCCCCCTGTGCCCCTCCACCCGCTAGCTATGCCGGGTGCTACTTGTTGCTGCCCTGCTGTCCCAGTTACTATTGTTTATTCAGCCATTCTATCATAGATAATTTGCTTTGTGAGAGTGACTTTCAATGGATTCACAAAAGTACTCACAAGTCTGCTTTGAAATGATTTACATGTTCTCACCCTCTTTCCTACTCTTGCTTTTGTGCATTGTCCACTTTATTACCCAGTGTAGATTATTGCTCTGTGGACACAGTATTGGCAATAGAGAGTGGCGCCATTTTGGAAGTTCGATAGTGGTTGACCGCTAGGGCCTGAGGTTTTGCGCCAGTTTGTCTGTTCTGTTGTTGCTTTGTGTCCTCGGTTCTTTGTGGGTATACAGTGGATGGTCTGCAAACACCTTTCCTAGGTAAAGGCTTTCCGAAAAAGTGCCGTCTTCCACTTTTCTTGAAGGTGTGGTTGTTTGTTTGGATTCTAATCTAAATTAACAACCAAATGTTTCTATATGTGATCTCCATATTTTGCCACTGTTCTTCCACATGTTTTGCCTGACACAGATTTTGTTGATGGTTGGGAGCAGATTATTAGTTCACGAGGTCCTGACTGTATGGTTGGGAGCAGATTATTAGTTCACGAGGTCCTGACTGTAATGGGCTCTTTTGCCACGGAAGCAGATACATTTTATTTTACAAAAAATCCCCAGCTATATAGAAAACAAATCCACAATGATCATCCTTTATAAACTTATAAGGAGTTGTGTCATTAGCTCGACATTTATTTTCTGGCTCTTTTTATATGCCACTACATTCTGAAATAGTAAGAGCAGCACACGTTTACGTGACATAGTTTACAGCCCGAGCTGTTAGACTCTAGGCAAAAAGGCAAGAAATGCTGTCCAGGTAGGACTCGGACAGTGAAATGGTACACTTTGTTTGTCACATCCAGCTCCAGAGATGATTTGATGTTCTTTTTCATACCATATGTGTTGTTCTTTAGAACGTCTTCATAAATGGAAACGGTCCCTTACTCTGTGCAGCTACAGCCATGCAGACTTCTATCCACATAAATAAATGCATTTATCTATCTACCAACTGTCCTCTGTCCATCTACTCTTCTCCACACACATATCATCCAATGCACATATCTATTAGTCCCTTCATCCAGAGTCATCTGCACATCTACCCACCCCTATCCACCCATCCCCATGTTTTTATTGTCCATCCACACTCAAACACATATCCATTCACCCACACCCAAGCATTCATCTATCAACTCACAGCCAAGGTCAAGTATCCATTCATCCAACCATGTGTGCATCTTCCTAGCTATGCAACAACATACATCCTTCTGTCTACCATGTATGGCATACACCCAGAGCCATCCCTGTATACAACCACGTAGCCAAAAATACACCCATGCATCTATTTAGTATCCACTTGTCTCAATATGTACCCATATGTGTGGTGTGTGTATATGTGTGCGGACATAAGTGTGTATCTTGGTATTGCCTGTGTGCACATGTGTGGCTGTTTGTTATATGAAGACATCTAAACATATGGCACATTTGCATGCTCCTTTAGCATCAAAGAAGCCATACACCTAAAAAGGGTATAGGGCCTTATGTAGAGTTTAGAGGACAGGGTACTTTGCCAAAACTTGGTGGTGTACCCTGTCTGTCAAACTCCCAGGGGTGGCTCTTCCGCAATGATGGAGGAGTGACGCCCCACTGGCAGAGACATCAGCTAAAAAATAAAACAATATTTGATGATCGTTTCATTTTTAAGCAGCTGGCTCAGCCAGTGCGTGCAGGGAGGGGTGGGCCGGATCATGGGCGGGGTTAGGAGGAGTGCTATGTGAACTCTTTAAATTCTCGTATGTGTTTGGCTGGCCATCTCAGGCTGATCAAAACACACATGCACACTTAGGTTTCTTCAGCCCGGCTGCATTGAACACCCGGGCTGGAGAATCCCCACAGACTCCCTAAGAGGAGCGTCTTTTCTGCCGGCTCAGGCCAATCTCCACACTGCTCTGAAGTGCGGGGGTTGGACAGGGAGTCTGACGCAGGCCCAGTACCTGCTGGGGCATGAAAGAGGAAGCACCTGGCTCAACGCAGGATGCGGCTGTCAACTCAAGGTAAGTTTTTTCCTTTTTTTTATTCTCCCCCCTGTGCTCCCCCTCCCCGCCCCACTACCTTTTGTATGTGATGCCCCCCACTGCAAACTCCTGGTTTGCATGATCTTTTTATACTTCTGAAATGTCATGCCTCTGTTGGTGGAGCCTCTAGTGAAAAAAGTAGATGATTCACCGGAATGACAATGGTCCGGCGATTAAAATACTGCATGCCATCACCCCATTTTGAGGAGAAATTGTAATGTGTTATTTGTCATTTGGGATCGCCCTGAGGTCCTGAAGCACAGAAATGATCTCCAAGTTGGGAGTAAACTCCCAGCATATTAGGGATTTTTTTTTTTACAATCCATGCTCTGCTCTAAAGCCCTGACAGAATGAATCACCAACCTGCCAATATTCAAATAAAGCCACAAGTGTGCCAGTGTTAGGTTCCCTTGAAAAGAAAAGTAGTTCTACAAATCTCAGCTTACCTTTAGGGCTGTGATATGCTGCTTTTTAGGTATCGCCTATTAAGCCTAGAAGGGATAATAGACGAGAGTATAGTGGGCAAACCAAGGTCTGAAACCATCGCGGATTGCGGACAGTTTGTGTGGTGCACTTGTGCGGAAAGCGCGTCCACATCAAAGCCAGCAGCCTCCCTCCCACAGGCATCTGTTGCTTCCCCAGCGTGTGCAGTGCGTGCTCGGCCTCACTTCTCCTCCCCGCTTTCACTTTCACTGCCGCGAGGCCGTGAGCTTAACTTCAAAGGGATCCGCTCCCCCGCCCCCTGTAAGTGGAATGCTTCATTAGAAGGCACATTTTAACATTGATGTTTTCCGCCCAGAAATGTTGAATTTGCCCGTCCCACTTCTATTCATTTACTTATTTTTTAAACATTTCTGCCTTTGCCCATTGCAGTTTGTTCTCATTTGCACGACTCCAGTGTTTGCCTTCCTCCTGTTGCAATTTGTTTTGAACAGTAATTGCTGATGAAGTGCGTAAAATTGAGTTTGCTTTTCTCTTGTTTTTTTTTATCACGTCTTTCCGCATCTCAGCTTGCTACCATGACTTTGCAATCTCAATTACTTAGAAAACTTGCTGCCTGCTCTGAATAAACACTGACTCCGGGTCAATCCAGCACCACTGCACCCATCACCCTCGGTCCTCCCCGCATCCTCCATTGCAATACACAAACCCAACCGGCCTCAGAAGGACGAAAGGCATGAAGACTATCCAACACATGCATATGTCCCTTCCTGCAAGCCCCCCCAGTACTCCCCCTGTTGCTCCCGCGCACCGCCGCTTCGCAACCACGTCAGGTCCTGCCCTCCCCTTGCCCGCAACGGTCCCCTATGGCTACGGCCCACCTCCACCATCCACCCTGCAACCAGACCCTTCACTACCTCCTCCCCAGCTGTCCAACTTACAGCCCCCGCTTCCCCCGGGCGGTCTTCCGCCTCCGCCCCACGTTCCCTTCTGTGTCTTATACTGCTCTAACCCTGTGTGTCTTCTGCTGCCCTTGTCCTTCGTGTCTTCTGCTACCCTTTCCCTGTGTGTCTACTGCTTTCCTGTGTGTCTTCTGCTGCCCTTGCCCTGAGTGTCTTCTGCTGCCCTCGCCCTGTGTGTCTTCTGCTGCCCTTGCCCTCTGTGTCTTCTGCTGCCCTTACCCTCTTTGTCTTCGGCTGCCCTTGCCCACTGTATCTTGTGCTGCTCTCACCCTGTGTGTGTCTTGTGCTGCGTTCAACCTGTGTGTGTCTTGTGCTGCTCTCACCCTGTGCGTGTCTTGTGCTGCTCTCACCCTGTGTGTCTTGTGCTGTCCTCACCCCGTGTGTGTCTTGTTCTGTACTCACCCCATGTGTGTCCTGTGCTGCTGTCACCCTGTGTCCTGTGCTGCTCTCACCCTGTGTCCTGTGCTGCTCTCACCCTGCAAGTGTGTCTTGTGTTGCTCTTGCGGCCCCCTCCACCCCTGTGTTCTCACCCCTCTCCTTGCCATGTATTTTCATCACCCCTTCCTGTCCCGTGCTTAGGTGCCGCAGTCTCTGGGCATAGGAGCTATGTCATTACAGCATAATTATTGTATTTGTTATCTTGAAGCAATTTGTGTCTTGTGGGCGCTTTTTGACAGGAGCTTGTAGAACTGTAGCCCTCTGTTCCCTACTGCCACATAAGTAACTTTGAACTGAAGAGGTGTTAAACGAAGCTCTGTTCACTGCAAACACTTCAGGAATATTCTTCAGCGCTATACATGCAGATACGTGAACTCAGATGACGTGTTTTTAACATTTTGTCTTCAGTATGTATCCGATCCTAGACAGATGGAGTGAGTAAGAGTATGTACGTAGTGACAGTAACAAGTGAATGAGGTAGAAACAGAAGCTCAGATTATTCGTAATTTTTGTACAGTGCTTAAATCGTTGGTCATGTGATCAATGAGTTAAAGACAGGAGGAAGGGTGATGGAGTTGTGTACTGACGACAACGATTGCGAGCTAAGGGGTTTCAAGTTGTTTTTGCGGTTTATACTTTATACGGTGATATCTTTATATCGATTTTATTTTCGTTATGCAATTTATTCATCAGATATATGCTTATGTAATACCATGTCAATTGATTACATTACATCTTACTGTCGTGCAATAACACGTTTGTTTATAACCACATGAACAATAGATTCCGAAGAGTTGTACACAACAATATTATGTAGCAACCTTATATTGAGAAACTCTAAGCGTTGAGGATGCGTTCCTGTCGAATAAAATTCCTGTTATCATATATTGGACTTTTTAAAAGAAATT
The DNA here is from genome assembly GCF_964263255.1 of Lissotriton vulgaris. Taxonomy (NCBI): domain Eukaryota; kingdom Metazoa; phylum Chordata; class Amphibia; order Caudata; family Salamandridae; genus Lissotriton; species Lissotriton vulgaris. Next base: position 461,248,365 of record NC_141697.1, read on the forward strand.
GCTTAAATGTTGCCATGTCTCAAAGTGCTCGCATGGTTTGTAGGGGTGACCTATAAATAGTAATTGAGTTGTTGTTACAACTGCTGTCCATACAATAGGGGTTATTGCTGTGGCAACCTGCGGATGAGTTCTAACTTGTAAATAACTTCACGTTTTGTAAAATATCCATTATTTGAAAGAAACTCATGTTACTTGTCAAAAATAGTGCTAGGTAATAGGGTAAGCCAACCACCACCCCAGCATCACTCAGCGCAACGCCATCATCACTCTGCACAACCCTAGCATCGCTCAGCGCAAACCCAGCATCACTCAGCGCCACCACATTATCACTCAGCACCACCACAGCACCACTCAGCACCACCACAGCAACACTCAGCACCACCACATTATCACTCTGCACCACCACATTATCACTCTGCACCACCACAGCACCACTCAGCACCACCACAGCACCACTCAGTACCACCACAGCACCACTCAGCACCACCGCATTATCACTTAGCCCACCACATTATCCCTCAGCCCACCATATTAGCAATCAGCACCACCAAAGCATCACTCAGCGCAACCCCAGCATCACTCAGCACCACCACAGCATCACTCAGCAGCACCACAACATCACTCTGCGCCATCACAGCATCAATCTGTGCAACCATTCAACAACTGGTTCAAATATGTTCTCTCAATGTTACAAGCTTTATTACAAATGTCACAAAAAGATGTTAATATTTCACTTCTGTTCTTGGATTTTCGTCACAATAAAATACACTGAACATAATCTTCACAAAAGTTATTTACAAAGTTTAAGCAATTACCATTATAAATTGCAATCACTTTTATTTAAGTATTAATTATTTAAAAAAATTAAAAGCCATTGTTATTTGTAATATCAATACATCTAAGTCACATAAATACGAAACATGTTGCATTACAAATGCTATAGGTGTCACATTTGCGAAAGTTATAACTATTGGCATTGTAAATGACAAAGCTATTAATTTAGCTATTTTCAAAACCAACACATACATAAAAAAAATTGTCATTTACAAGACCAATAGCTCAAACTTTCATAATGTGAGACCTATTGCATTGCAAATGCTTGTTGTATTTGAAAGTAGGATGTTCACACTGTCTAACAGGGTTCCTTATGATCTAAAATTTGTTAAATAATACGCTCTTTCTGCCTTTTACATGAGCTGACTGTATGTACACATGCTCAGATGCTAGACTTAGGGCCTGGTTTGGACCCCGCGGTAGCACATCGTCCATCAGGGTGGCAGAGCTCATCTCCTCTGCAACCCCTGCCAGACCACTAACCGTCCAATTACGAGGTCAGTGCCAGCCCTACAGATGAGCTGCCTTCTAGTAAAGGCACAGGAATACGATCTGGTATAGGTAAAACAGTTTACAGGATTACTGGGTCGCGATATCGGAATCCCAAACTGAGCTGATTTGGAAATGAGAGGCTACATTATTCCGTTCAATATTTCAATTTTTTGCCAACACCTTGTAATTTTTGTTAGATCAAATTTGCTTTTAATATTCCTAGCATTATGTTTGTCTATTAGTGTTTACTCATTCGTAGATGCTGTTGTTTTACGCCTAAAGTGGCTGGACATGCAGGTGAAAAAAATGTTATGGTAGCAAATTTCAAAATATCTCGCAATATACAAATTATTGGCTCACTTCTACTAGTTTAGACTCCAACACAAACAACTTTGTCTAAATAACTGGCATTAAAACAGGAAAAACATTGGCTGGCCATACATTGATAACAATTTGAAAGAATAGTATGCAAGGTACTTGATCTGCCTCCGATATACTTCAAACCCTGCATGGAAAGGGAGACAGGAAATAAGGGAATGAGAGGAAATGGGAGGGAAAAACTGAAAATGGGAAATGCAGTTTATGCAACTACCAGCCTGATTCATGAACGGGCCGTTTTGCGAGGCTCAAATAGCGAATCATAAGGAATCGCTATTTGAGACTCGCAAAACGGTATTCATGTAGGAATCGCAATATTAATTGCGATTCCCACTGATTCCTTATTTGCGATTAGCTAATTGCTAATCGCAAATAAGGAATAACTCCCCAAAAGGCCCATAGGAATGCATGGGGAGTCATTCCTCATTTGCGATTAGCAATTAGCTAATCGCAAATGAGATTGCGAGTACAAGGGTGCCAGGGGTGTCCAAAGGACACCCTGTAGCACCCGTGCAATGGAAATTAACACAGGTGTTGCACACACACATGTCCAAAGGACATGTGTGTGTGTGTAACATGCAACTCAGAAAAATGTATTTAAATGCATTTTTCTGAGTTTTCGCAATTTACCACGAGGTTTGACCTCGCGGTAAATTGCGGGCCGAAATTGGAAAATGGATGATGATGAATTACATTTAAGGAATCTCAAATTGAGATTCCTTAAATGTAATTTCTCGCAAATATGCGAATTAGCAAATAGCGATTTTTGCATTTGGGATGTTGAATCCCAAATGCAAAAATCGCACTCGCAAAGGGCCAGATTCTCAGAATCTGGCCCTTTGCGAGCCGATTTAGGCTTCATGAATTAGGCTGTACATTTCATACTGTAACCCTGCCCAGCTCCTGTAGAAACAGACCTTCACTATGCGAAGCAGCTGGTAAGGAAAAATAAGTCCAGGGGCGACTCTAGGCTCATGGCGGCCCTGGGCAGGGAGCATAGGTAGAGGGCCCCGGAAGAGGGGGTCTGGTCAGGGCGGAGTCGGAGCCCAGTGAAGTGGGGGGGGGTCAGGGTTTTTGGAAGTGGAACGGAGCCGGAGGCCACCAAATCCCTGCCAGGGGCCACCACGCAAATATGTATCCATCCTCAGAGGATTATTATATTAAGGATATATATTGGCGTGGCGGCCCCTGGGGTTTGGCGGCCCTGTGCAGGTGCACAGCTTGCACATGCCTAAGGCCGCCCCTGATAAGTCCTACGTATTTGAGTTAGTTTTCACTCAAGCATCCTCTGTATTTTTAGGAAGCTACCACAGAGCACGGTCGGGTGTGTGTGTGTGGGGGGGGGGTGAGGGGGGCAGGAGGGGGGCAGTACTAAACAGTGGTGGGGCTACCAATTTGCACCTTGGTGGCTGAGACAGTATTAGAATACATTATTGGAAAGACAATAGGTCCGGGTTTAATGCACTAATGCATGGAAAATGCACATGTCCATGCCTCTTCTTTCCTGCAGTAGCACATTAAAGTCACATTGTTTGTCTTCGCCAATCCATTCCCCTGGGACACCGAGCACTGCTAGACCTCAGAGAGTGTCCACTAGAACCGCAAGCATCGGATGTTGCCACATAATTTCCAAAATATGAGGATTTATCCGAAATGTTGTTTCCAACTCAAACAGATGAAAATAATACCACCAGATAAAGTGTCTCATAATTTGCATTTTTTGTAATATAATTTAGATAACGTTGGTCCTTCAAGCTGCATAATCCTAGTAGCTTGGGAAATGCAATGCCTTTGCATAGTGGCGACAAAATCTGTATTTCACACGTAACCATTAAATATTTTCCATATTTCAAGTTTGCTTAAAATATATGAGTATAATACCACTGCTTTTTGTGCAATAAAATTGCCAAAACATGTAATACATGCATTTTTACTTGAAGATGTAAGGACGTCTCAGTAATCTCCATTGTACCCATCTGTGTGGAGCAGAGAACATGGTGAGGGTGAGTATCTTTTGTAATGTGGAATTTTCTGTCATCTAAGGCAGTGTTGAAACGGTAGAGGAATTTTCTTTAAGTTTAAAGCTCCTGCAACACATCTTTAAAATGGCTAAACACTGCTGTGAGACAAATTAAGCTATATTGTAAATTAAAAAATATGCAGCCTGTTCCCATTTTGTAATCTTTAAATTAATTTTCTTATAAAAACACACACCTCTAAGCCAAACTTGCACTCAGCCACTGTTTCTTTCTCTCCAAATGAATGAAGGTTAGCCAAAGATGCACAGATTTAAATGTGCGCATGCTGCAACAGAAATAAATCAAGGGAAGTAGTGTTGGCATCTATATTAGGGAAGGAGTGGAAGCCATATACAAATGACATTTATTCTTGTTAGGATGATCATTGACAGCATAAGACACTTCAGCAGGATTCGATTGATGTAGCCAGAAGGAGACCTGTGAGTTAACCCATGCATGTGGGAATGTGTGTGCACGCCCATAACCCTGCTGCACTCCTTTCAATGGGCTCCAGTAGCTCAAGCCAGTGTACAACGCCTGCACCCTCAGCCAGTATGGAGCTTATGTTCCTTTGCCTGAACAGATGCCTGTTCCTTTCTCACAGGAATATGAAAGGTACAACTAGCAGTATAGGGGAGTACGCATAACTTTTATTCATTGAGGGCACCATGATTGGAGTCCTTCCCTTTGTTTGTGGTGTCACCAAGCCCTCCCTACATTACCGATTAGGGCGCATGTACTAACAGATACCAACTCAGAGCGTACCTGTGGTTATTCTGGTGCGGGACTCGTGGCACCTGACGGAAGCTTGCCCTCTATCCTCTCTCCTGAGGGGATACGGCTACCCCATTCCACTTCTCGCCGCACCCGCTTCGCGGGTGCCGCTTCGCGGGTGCCGCTTCGCGTGGGTAGCGAGGGGCAGCTCGCGTCTTCTCTCCTGTTCCCGAAGTGCGGCCATTGAGAGCAACGAGGAGCTCTTGGGAGGCGGAGCAAGTGCCAGGGACTACACAGACCAGGAGCCCCTGCGCAGTGCCAGAAATTGCCGCCGCGTCCCCTGGACACCATGCCCCCCGCCCGGCCATGTGTAAAAGGCCGGGGGTTTTGTCAAGCAGGTGGGATACCAACTCAGAGCGTACCTGTGGTTATTTTGGTGCGGGACTCGTGGCACCTGACGGAAGCTTGCCATCTATCCTCTCTCCTGAGGGGATACCGCTACCCCATTCCACTTCTCGCCGCACCCGCTTCGCGGTTGCCGCTTCGCGGCTGCCGCTTCGTGTGGGTAGCGAGGGGCAGCTTGCGTCTTCTCTCCTGTTCCCGAAGTGCGGCCATTGAGAGCAACGAGGAGCTCTTGGGAGGCGGAGCAAGCGCCAGGGACTACACAGACCAGGAGCCCCTGCGCAGTGCCTGAAATTGCCGCCGCGCCCCCTGGACACCACGCCCCCCGCCCGCAACGCCCCTTTACCAAGGATCGGCTCTCGTGTAGCGAAGGGCGGGCAGTCTGTGGCAGTCAGGGGCTGTTAGAGGCTGGGCTGGGCCACCCCCCTGTTATCTGATACCTCAGGTCCCGAAGGTGATTGAACACTGGCTGAGGGTCTAGCTACTCCGATGTCTACTCGGTCGGGGAAAATACTAAGGGGTGGGGGTGAGGGAGGTCGTGGGAGTACGCTGATTGGTACAATGGACAAATTCATCACTAGAGTAGCTGCTGTAATAGAGAAACAGATTGTGATGACGGAGCGACGCCTTTCACAGGAACTCCTACCGGCCAGACGCTCCTCGCTTGGTGCAATGGCGCAGGCCCAGTCGCCTTCCATTATCCCCGCTCCTTCCCCTCCCCCTCTCCCTCCGGGCTTGGTCGAGCAGCCACGGGTGGCTGCCATAAGAGCAAGCATTGATAGGTTGGAGAGTTTGGTAGCACAATCACCATCTCTTACTGGCAGTCCTGCGGGCTTGGGTCCATGTACCCCTGATCCCCCGTGCCTCTCCATCGGCCAGGATTTGCCCTTGCTACACCAAGGCCCTCCTCAGGCCCCGACTTTGCCGTGCTTGGTCCACGACCCCTCAGTTTGTAGAAAAAGGAAAAGGAAAAGGGTTGTGAGTTCGCGGAGGGGTAGCCATACCACACTGCACAAGCGCCCAAGGAAGCATGTTTCAAGGGGGTTGGGCTTCAAATTAGGTAACGGCGCAGCCTCAGTGAACCCCAAGATGGGAGGAGGGTATGTTTCCCTAGGCTTTCCCGGGATTCCTTCCTGAACGGTCGCTCCCCTGACTCTCCTGCCAGAACCATTATTATTGCCATCACCTGCACCGCAGCTGAAGCCCTGACTGCGCCTGGTATCGTTACCATTACAAGCGCTATCGCGCTCAGAAACTTTCACTCGCGCAGCGCTTTAAAATTCTTTTTTGCCATTTATAGAACTGTGCCTGTTGCTATTGTATTTTCCGCATCCCGCTCTGTAACACACAATTTTTAAAAGCTTACCGCGTGTATCAGTGCTCTGTAACTGATTAGCGCTTCAGAACCCTCATTGTATAATCACATTTGGCGCTCTGTGTTGATTACGTGCACCTCATTGCTGCGCTGTGTTTAAACTTTCAGTAATATCTAAGTGGCGCTTTGGCAGAGGTATTGTGGTGAAATTGTATGCCTTTAGCTGCCTGTTGACGATCTTTGTGCTGTGCCCTCGCTGCAGCTTTTGCTTTCACTTTTGCCCTCCATTTTGCGTTCTCTTCTCCCCTGACCCGCCTCTCTGATCCCGCCTCCCAGCTGACCCTCCCACACACGAAGAATAGACTCTCCCCAGCCTGTACCCAGCTGTGACCGCCGGGATTCCTTCCTGAACGGTCGCTCCCCTGACTCTCCTGCCAGAACCATTATTATTGCCATCACCTGCACCGCAGCTGAAGCCCTGACTGCGCCTGGTATCGTTACCATTACAAGCGCTATCGCGCTCAGAAACTTTCACTCGCGCAGCGCTTTAAAATTCTTTTTTGCCATTTATAGAACTGTGCCTGTTGCTATTGTATTTTCCGCATCCCGCTCTGTAACACACAATTTTTAAAAGCTTACCGCGTGTATCAGCGCTCTGTAACTGATTAGCGCTTCAGAACCCTCATTGTATAATCACATTTGGCGCTCTGTGTTGATTACGTGCACCTCATTGCTGCGCTGTGTTTAAACTTTCAGTAATATCTAAGTGGCGCTTTGGCAGAGGTATTGTGGTGAAATTGTATGCCTTTAGCTGCCTGTTGACGATCTTTGTGCTGTGCCCTCGCTGCAGCTTTTGCTTTCACTTTTGCCCTCCATTTTGCGTTCTCTTCTCCCCTGACCCGCCTCTCTGATCCCGCCTCCCAGCTGACCCTCCCACGCTCCGCCCCCTCCACTCTCCATTTATGGCCACATGCCCCCACGCGCAGCGTCCACGCGCTTCGGCCACGCCGAAGGTGCGCCAAAGGTAAGCCCGTCTACGCCCGTCCGCGCCTGGACCGCGCCCAGCGCCAGACCCCCTGCCCCTCGCGCTGCCCAGCCCCCCCGCACTACCTACGATGCCGCCACCCTCCTAGCCCTTAACCCCGGTCGCGCCCCCAACTGCGTCCAAGTCGCTCCTGGACGCACCCATGGACCGTTCTCCTGCCGTTCCTGCACATTCATCGGCACCGACAACATCTCCGCCACGACCACTCCACAGATTCCCGACCCCAACCACCTAGAATGCATCCTTCTCAACACCCGCTCGGTCCACAGGCACGCCATTGACCTTTGGAACCTACTAGACACCATCTCTCCTGACGTCGCCTTCCTAACGGAAACATGGATGAACGCGTCCTCCGCCCCTGACATCGCCATTGCCATCCCTGATGACTATAAGATCACTCGCAAGGACCGCACCGACCATACAGGAGGTGGAATCGCTATCGTCCATAAGAAATCAATCCGCATCTCAACCAGCTCTGACGCCAACCTCGCCAACTCCGAACACCTTCACTTCCAGATCCACATCGACCCCAAGACCACACTCAGAGGCACCCTCCTCTACAGACCACCAGGACCCCGCGCAAAATTCAGTGAAGACATCACGGACTTCATCACCCCACACGCGCTCCCCTCCAAAGACTACATCCTTCTGGGAGACCTCAACTTCCACCTTGAAAAGACCAACGACCGCAACACCGCCACCCTCCTGGACAACCTCGCCAACCTCGGACTTAAACAACTGGTCACTTCCCCCACCCACATCGCAGGTCACACTCTCGACCCCATCTTCACCTCCAGCAACCATGTCTCCTTCAGCCACACTACGGATCTCCTCTGGACTGACCACAGCTGCGTTCACTTCACCTACAACAAACCGAAACCCATCATCCACCTCCAACCAACTCTACAAAGAAACTGGAACAAAATCACCACGGAGCAGATCTCCACATCGCTCCTTCAAACCTCCCCAGCCCTCTCTTCTAACGCCAACGAAGCCGCCTCCAACCTCACCCTTTGGTTATCCAACACCGCCGACACCTTAGCACCACTGAAAAAACGTCAACACAAACTTGGCATCAAGAAGGCCTCATGGTTCAACGAGGACCTCAAGAAGTCCAAGAAACTGTGCCGCTCCCTTGAAAAGGCCTGGAAAAAAGACCCATCCACCAGCAACAAGGACGCCTTCAAATGCGCCATCCGTACTCACCACCAACTGATCCGAAAAGCCAAGAAAACAGCATTCAAGGATCGACTTGACAACAACGCCCACAACAGCAAGGAACTTTTCAACATCGCCAAGGAATTTTCCAACCCCTCAGCCAACTCCAACGACATCACCCCCTCTCAAACCCTCTGCGATTCCCTAGCCTCTTTTTTCCACAACAAGATTGCTGACATCCACAACAGCTTTGACAACCAACCCGGAAGCCAACCCACCCTACCATCAGCTGACCATCTTCCCCCCGTTAACACCCTTAACGCCTGGAACCCAATCTCCACTGAGGACACCATCCGCCTGATGAATTCCATCCCCTCTGGATCCCCCACAGACCCATGCCCTCACCACATCTTCAACAAAGCAGACTCCGTCATAGCTCCGCACCTCCGAGACGTCATCAACTGCTCCTTCAACTCCGCTACCTTCCCAGAAGATTGGAAACACGCTGAACTCACCGCCCTTCTGAAAAAACCAACAGCAGACCCCACCGAACTCAAAAACTACCGCCCCATCTCGCTTCTTCCATTCCCGGCCAAAGTCATCGAGAAAGCTGTCAACAACCAGCTCGCCGCCTTCCTCGAAGCCAACAATTCACTCGACCCCTCACAATCTGGCTTCCGAGCCAAACACAGCACTGAGACCGCTCTCATCGCAGCAACAGACGACATTCGAACTCTACTGGACAATGGAGACACAGTCGCCCTCATCCTCCTCGACCTTTCTGCAGCCTTCGACACAGTCTGCCACAGCACCCTTTTACAACGCCTCAGAAACATCGGAATCCAAGGAAAGGCACTGGAATGGATCACCTCGTTCCTCACCGGAAGAACCCAGAGAGTCCGCCTCCCACCATTCAAGTCCGAGGCCTCTGAAATCATCTGCGGCGTACCACAAGGATCTTCACTCAGTCCCACCCTCTTCAACGTATACATGAGCCCCCTCGCGGCCATCGCCCGCCAACACAACCTCAACATCATCTCTTACGCGGATGACACTCAACTGATCCTATCTCTCACCAAGGACCCCAGCACCGCCAAAACTAACCTTCACGAAGGAATGAAATAAGTCGCCGAATGGATGAAACAAAGCCGACTGAAACTGAACTCAGACAAAACAGAAGTCCTCATCTTAGGTAAATCCCCCTCTGCATGGGACAACTCCTGGTGGCCGGAAGCCCTCGGAAATGCACCCATCCCGACAGACCACGCACGGAACCTTGGCGTCATCCTGGATTCTTCACTCTCTATGAACAGACAAGTCAGCGCCGTATCCTCTTCCTGCTTTAACATTCTTCGCATGCTCAGAAAAACATTTCGCTGGATCCCCACCGAAACAAGGAAAACAGTAACCCATGCTCTGGTCACGAGCCGACTGGACTACGGAAACACCCTCTACGCAGGTACCACCGCTAAACTCCAGAAGAAACTACAACGAATCCAAAACGCCTCAGCCAGGCTCATATTAGACATCCCACGCAACGAACACATCTCTGGTCACCTTAAAGATCTCCACTGGCTACCCGTCAATAAGAGGATTACTTTCCGACTGCTCACCCACGCACACAAATCACTCTACGACATCGGACCAGATTGCCTCAACTCCCGACTGTCCTTCTACACCCCCTCCCGCCAACTTCGCTCTTCCAGCCAAGCCTTCGCCACTGTACCTCGCATCAACAAGACCACCATGGGAGGCAGATCCTTCTCTTACCTGGCTGCCAAAACATGGAACTCACTCCCCGCTTACCTTCGCCTCACCCAGAATCACCTAGCGTTCAGAAAGCAGCTTAAAACGTGGATATTTGACAAATAATCCTCCTCCCCTTCCTTAGCGCCTTGAAACCCTCTGGGTATGTAGTGCGCTATATAAATTTTATGACTTGACTTGACTTGACTTGACTAAATCTGAGGTTGCGCAGACACACTCCAACTCCCCTGATAAACCAGCAACACTGCATGACCCTGCCTCAATCAAACAAATTGAGGTCCTGATTAATTCCCTACTAGTCCCGCTCATTGATCAAGTTAAGGGTCTGGGGGAAAGGTTAGACAGGTTTGAGCAGAATACACTGGACAACTTTTTCTCAATGAAAACCCTTATTAAACTCCAGTCAAGAGCCAGGGAGGACAGAATGGGCGGGAATATGGGTAAGCGGGTATCCGTTGATGTAGTGCAGGCTCTACCCTCGATAACGACTACACCGACTTCTGCAGTCTGTAAGGACTCAACCATTGCTTCTGCAGCTCCTATTGCGGCCAAACCTGGGACCACCACCCATACTGCCCAGGTCCATTAAAGCTCTTTCGAGACACCAAAAGCTCCAAATACGAAACCCGGCCATGCCAAGTTGCCAGCTGGTGGGGATGTGGCTAAGTCTAAACGATTGGTTCAGGTAGCGGCCAATGGCAGGGGAGTCGACCATGCTCCCCAGGCCAAACCCGCTGGGAGCTGCCCGGGAGTTGGCTCTTCAGCAGTCATACCGCTGAAAGCGACTCCAAAGAGCCCACCAGTAAATCTCCCCCCAGAGTGCCACCCATATGTTGCCGTTCTTATTAATGTCCCCCCTCTGAAGGATGTTCATCTTGAAATCCACCAGGCTTTAAAGAATAAAACTCTGCATTGGTTGAAATCCAACAAACCGCTACCTAGGGGCCTGGATGGGCTGATACTCGGAGTGCGTAGGGTAGGCTGGGTAGGACAGTGCAAGAAACGCCTCAAAGGAGATTGTGTGGTAGTCAACTTTAAAGACAACAGAGTTGCACACACAATCTGTAACCACAACCAAGTAGCGGGCGGTTCAGGCATCGATGCAGTGGATTTAACTTATTTCTACCCGCGGCCTGTTATGAATTACATCGGCCCACCCTATGCTGAGATACAATATAGTAATAATGGCTGCCCAGAGTATCCGGTGGCACCACAGTTCCACCCACAGGCAGCTTGGCCAGGTTTGAACTGGGGCCCTACAGGTTATTGACTTGATGATGTCTGTGGGGTGGCCTTGGGGGATTACGCAGCGGGCGGGGTTGCCCATCCTACAGCACTGTTGACCAGCTCATCCACCCCAACAACAAACCATATAGCCCCATCTGTCACCCGGGAACCTGGTGGGGGGCAGGGTAACAATGGAGAGGGCAGTGGACCTCTCGTTCCGGTCGGGGCAGGTGTCAGCCGCGATGTCGTGCCCAGCCGCGTCCCAGCTGTAACGGATCCAGTCCTTAGGATTTTCAGCTGGAATGTGGCTGGAAATGACAGGAAGCTGGCCCTGCCGGACTGGAATGCCCTTGTGGAAGAGTACTCTATTTGTATCTTCCAGGAGACATGGAGCAGGGAGCCCACCCACAAGGCGGGATATTCTTCCTACTCTATTTCTGCTGTCTATCCGGCATCGGGAAGGGGACGCCCCTCGTGTGGCCTCCTCATCTGGGTGGCAACTTCTTTAAATTGAAGAGTAGAGGAGCACCAGACCAACTGCCCGGATCTCCTTAACATCACTCTAAAAGATGCCCGGGGTAGTGCCATCTTGAACATTTATAACATCTATGCTCGGGGCACAAAGGGAGGTAGACAGTCGTCCACTATTGCTCTCCTGGAGGGCCTGCTAAGGTCATCTCCATTTAAATCTTGTACCCTGGTTGCGGGCAATTTAATCTTCTTGTTCGAGCCCTTGGATCTGGAGGAGGAGGACCAAAGGAGGGAGATTCCGGCCTTAGAGCTAACCCCGATCAAGAGGTGGACTGAAGTGGCACTCCAGATTAACACCCTTAGCATGTTATGTTATGTTATGTTATGTTATATTAATTTATTATGCGCACAGATACTCCAGCCAAGGAGCGTCCCGGCGCAGAGACAAGGTAGAACATAACACAACGAGAGAGTGAAAACATAAAAGCAGCGAAAACAGGAATGTTTTTATAGCCCTCCGGAAAGTCAGGAGATCCTCCATCAGACGGATTTCCACAGGAAGGGAGTTCCATGCTGACGCGGCCTTTACACTGAACGAGCGGCCTCCCATGCGACTAAGCCTGAATCTGGGGACCACAGCGAGGGCCAAGCCCTGGGAACGGAGGGTACGGGTGGGAACGTAAAAGGAAAGACAGCTAGATAAGATTTCCGGGCCTATACCTCTCAGAATCTTAAAGGCGAGGCACAGAACCTTAAAGAGGATGCGCTTCCTTACAGGGAGCCAATGTAGGGAACGAAGGACACCTGCCACCGAGCTGAATCTAGGCAGTCCGACAATCGCCCTTGCCGCAGCATTCTGAACCCGCTGCAGACGGGTTAACTCGGCCTGGTTGGCCCCAACCAGAAGAGAGCTGGCATAATCCAGGCGGGAGATGATAGTTGCCTGGATCACCAGCTGCCTGGTCGGGGCGTCAAAGAACTTGAGAACCGGTCTCAAGCCCCTTAGCAGTCCGAAACAACAGGCCGCAGTTTTTTTGGAGTGCCCTACAAAGGAGAGGCCCGCATCCAGCCAAACCCCCAGGTTTTTTACCTCTGATACCGGGGTCGGAGTGGGTCCCAGCTCTGCGGGCCACCATTGGTCACCCCACAGCTCCACTCCCTTACCGACAACCATCACCTCCGTTTTTGTGGCATTTAGCTGGAGACAGTTGCCTGTCGACCAGCTAGCCACCGCTGAAACCTGGGGGCCTCGATCTCCGCATCCCCGCTGAGAGTAACCGCCAGCTGTGTGTCGTCGGCATATGAGACCAGAGTTAGGCCCCACTGCCTAGCGACATCAGCCAGCGGTCTCACGTAAAGGTTGAACAACGTGGGACTCAGCGAGGACCCTTGCGGAACCCCCATGGCCAGCGGTTGGAAATTGGACTTGAAGGGAGGGATGGCAACACAGAAGGAGCGGTCATCTAGAAAGGAGCGGAACCATTGCAGCACCTGGCCGCCAATGCCAGTCTCCTCAAGCCGATGCAGGAGGATGCTGTGATCTACCGTGTCAAAGGCGGCGCTAAGGTCTAATAATATGAGCGCCGCCGTTTGACCAGCATCCAACCTTGCACGGAGATGTTCCACCATCACAAGTAACGCCTTCTCTGTGCTGTGGCCAGCACGAAATCCGTTTTGTGTGGGGTCGAGGCCATTGGTCCGTACGAGATGTTCAGACAGGGCCAGATTGACATGGGCCTCTGTAATCTTGGCTGGCCAGGGTAGCAACGAAATGGGGCGATAACTTTCGGGCTTGGACGGGTCCAGGGAGGGCTTTTTGATAATTGGGGACACCACAGCTTGCTGCCACTTAGCTGGAACTACTCCCGTTTCCAAGGAAATTCCAATGGAATTCGATCTGAGGGCCCTCAATGGGAGGTCAAGCTCTGATAAGGCGGGAGCCCATACGTATAACAGGCCCAACCACACGTCAAGGATTGACTACATCTTGCTTGACGTGTGCTTATGGAGTTTGGTGAGGGATATGGAAATTATTACGTCCGTTGAGAGCGATCACAATCTGCTCTCTCTCGCTCTGACTCCTTGGTGGTCAGAGGGTAAAGGGGGCCCTTGGCCCCGTACCATTGCTAAACATAGGGAAACCTTTGTTTCGAATTGTGGTAGGTGGCTGAAGTGGGCAAAGCTCACCCATCCGAGGAGAAGGTTGCAGCCATAACACTACTTCTGGCCGCAGCCCAATGTAATTTGGACTCTCTTGGGGGCGGGCCTGAGGAGGTGTTTGGGACCTTCTGCGACTTGACCACGGCTATAAGCAACTTGTTTATTGTCCCAACTAGACATACTGGGGCTAAGACACGGGCCCGCCAATTGAAAAGACAGTGCTGGTATACCAATAAATGTGGGGCAAGTAAGAAAGCACTGGTGGAAGCAGTAAAATCAAAGTCCCAAACAAGGATCAGGTCAGCTAGGAAGATCTACACCCAAACCCTAAAAATAGCGAAAAAGGAGTGGGAGGACAAGTTTTGGGCGGACCTTCTGGTTGCTAGTCAAGGAAAGGATGCTAGGGGCTTCTGGAATTTGGTGGGATCCAGGAACAGACCTGATGACACGTTGAGGACTTGCACTATCCCGGCCCAGACCTGGTTTAACCACTTCAGGGCCTTATACTCACCGGTAGAAGGGTCCCTCAATGAGCCATTTTCCCATGCCCTCTTGGCAGAGGACAGCACTCTCGACCCCTTCACTCCATGGGAGGTCATGAATGTAATCAAGTCCTTGAAGGCAGCCGGTCCTGATGGGCTTCCAGGGGACCTACTCCGGGCCTACCTGACCGAATGGGGCAAATTGGTAACCGCCCTTCTGAATGCCATCTTGGAGGGAGGACCTGTCCCTGAATCTTGGAAAGGGGCAGAGGTTGTTCCCATATTTAAAAAGGGTTGTCGGGACAATCCGGGGAACTATAGGCCGATAAGCCTGATTGACTCGACACAAAAGGTGGCGGGGAAGGCAATTATGGAGAGGATTCTCCACTGGGTGGACAAAAGCCATATCCTGTCTGATTTTCAGGCGGGATTCCGCTCAGGAACGGGGACCATTGAACAGGTCTTCAGACTGATGCTACTGCATTGGAAGGTGGTGGTGCTGGGCAAAGGCAGTCTTTATCTGGCCTTCATTGACTTGAAGACTGCCTTTGACCTGGCTCCTAGGGAGGAACTCTGTAGGGTTCTGCAGGGTCTTGGGCTGCCCCCTTACATTCTGTCGCTCCTGATCAAACTGCACACAGATAACTATGCCCAGGTGCGTTGGGGCCAGAATGGGGAAAAGACTGATAGGATCCCGGTCTGCAGGGGCGTCTGACAGGGATGTGTGCTAGCTCCGACACTATTTTCCTTGTATGTAAATGGTGTGGTAGAGCACCTGCTTCAAGAACTAGCAGATGCACCCTCCCTGGGGGGCGTACGGATCCCTACCCTGCTGTTTGCAGACGACACCCTCCTCATTGCCAAGACTCCCCAGTGGCTCAGAAGCTTCTGAATCGATTCTAGGAATTGTGTTCGGCAAGGGGTTTGGTGATCAATGTGGATAAGACAAAATACCTGATCATGCACCCACCACGGAAACTAGGACGCGCTCCAGTCCTGAACTCTGCCCTTGTAACGGCCGGATTCTCGGACCAGATGGGATCAGCTCCTCAGAGCACCTCCAACCCAGCCGGAACGTAACCACCTCCCTCCTCAGGACCCATCTGTCCAGGCACCTGGGTACCTACCTGAGGATGGGGAACTCGCAATATTCAAGCTCATATCATCAGAAACACCACTAAATCTATAGGGATTACTGGGAATACTCACTGATTACTAAGGACGTCCATGCCCTACACCACACTCATACCTCATAGTGTCGCGACCACATGGGCCCAGACTAATCTAACCTGGGGCAGTTCTGATTATTTACCATTACACACTGACTACAGTCAGTGCTTGCTCGGCAAGCCGCGATCCTGCGTGCCTATGCACCAGTATCCTCCCTGGTGTTCTCTCACTCACAGCCTGATCCACAATCCGGCGGATCTACGCACTAGTATCCTCCCTAGTGTTCTCTCCCTCACATTCCGATCCACAATCCGGCGGATCTAAGCACTAGTATCCTCCCTAGTGTTCTCATTAACGCCGCTGACCAACGACGATCACTTTCCTATGAATACCTTTGGAAGGAATCTCTCATTGGCTACTAGGGATATGATACTACAATATTATAGCACACAACAGTTTACCAAATTAGATGATGTACAATCTATTCTCCTCCTCAAGGGGCCCCTCTCTCCCTCATTGCTCAGTCACTACTTACCTGACTGGGAATTACATCCGTTCATGAAAACAATGCCTGACTAGAAGAACAGGTTACCCTGATTGAACAAGAATACGAGGCACATACTGTATGCAAAAGTTATTCCCTGATTTAAGCGCTCCTACTCCCTTTTGATCCATCAGTTGCTACACAGCATCTGGTTAGAAGAAAGGTTAGCTCTATCATAAGAACAACACATGCACACTGGTTCACTAAGAACTGAGGTATCTTTATTACAATATCAATAAAATGGGAATAGACACATACACAGATCTGCGGGGTCTCTGTAAAGCTTTATTACTATACTAAATCCACATGTAACTAACAGGGACTGTCACACCGCTGAAAGAAAAAGGATTACACATACAATAAGGGGGCTTTAGCCTAGAAAATAAAAGACAAGATTAAGGTATAAGTGTAAAGCAAACTAGTTCAGAATACCTCACCCTATTAGAAGGAATGTTTCTCTCTCTCTCTGGTGGAATCAGGGCTCTCTCTCTCTCCCTCCGTCACCACAGCTTCACTCCTCTGGCTCAACTGCTCCAGCTGGCAGCTTCAACTCCTCCATCTGCTTTAATGCATTCTGATAAACTGGCAGCCCCAGCTGATAGTTCCAACTTTGTTTATATGACTGCTCTCTCCAGCTTCAGCAATTATCTGCCTTCTCTCTCCATTCCAGAAAACCAATTGAACTGAACTGTACTCTTCAGCTCCAGCAACCATCCTACTTCTCACTCTTCAAGAACCAAACTGACACCCCTCCTCTCCTGCACTTCGCTAATATGGAATCCTCTCCTCTAGTGGAAATTTCCAGCCAGTAGCCTCCTCCCACCAGGTCCATGCACCAGGGTCCTTGCTCTAGACGCTCCCTCAGTGACCAGCTGCTTGTTTCGTCTAGAGACCTGAGCCCAGGGACACTTCTTGATTAGATTCAGCTCTGTCCGGTTCCCTTCGGTTCGCTTAGGACGAACAACAGCTCAAAACTAAAACATTACCTTTACCCTGCAAGCATCTCAGTTCTGCAGGGATAGAAAGCAAAATGGAGTCTCTCTAGTTCTGGGCCTTGTAGGCCTGAGAAGGATAAAATAACACTTAGCTCTATCAGAGTACCTACACAAACCATACCATTATGTAATATAAAGTCAGGACTACAGGATCCACCCTCTACTATAGGCAGGATGATGAAAGGACACATAATTATGTCAAAGCCAATAGGCAATAGATGTATTAGAGTCAAGAATAGGGGATCTATCATCATATAAAGCAGCTATACTCTAGTTTATGCTTCTAGGTCTGGAAGAAAGGGCTTAAAAGGGCCAACACAAGGTAAGAATACAGATTATAGATGTTACCAAGCTTAAAGTCATCATCACTCCGAAATAGAGCCAAAAACCATGTCAGAACACTGCACCCTTGACTTTAACTTGCGAACATCTGTAAACAACAACAACCAAATAAACAAACATCAACATAATCTATCAACAAAACCAAAAACCAAAAGACTCCCTAAAATAAATGACAACTTAAGGAAATACCACCTAAAACTTGATGTAGGGAATACAAATCTAACAACCAACTGAAAACAAATCAAAGCACCCTTGACCTGAATGCTGAAAGGTAACTAAGATTGATCTGATAACAACAGAAACTAACCAAAGCACCCTTGAACTAAATGTGCCTCAACTTCTAGCGATAACTGATGAAATCTATTGATGTAGGGATATGTTTGTGGAATGAAAACAACAAGGGGCCTACCTTCTTCGGTCAACTTAAGAACTAAATGTGCCTCAACTTCTAATGATAACTCATGAAATCTATTGGTGTAGGGCCATGTTTGTGGAATAAAAACAACAAGGGGCCTAAATGAGGCCTACCTACTTTGGTCAACTTAAGAAAGGATTTGATAAAATCTGACAAATAAACATAACAAAGGGTCCTCAAGGTCTGGGCAACTATAACTAATAGATGTAGGACATAACCCGACTAAAAGACACACCTCCCAGGACAACTTAAAGTCTAGGGTGACCACCCTTGGAACTAATCCCACTGTTCTAATTAAGAGTTGATGAATCAAAGTGAAAGTGTAATAACAGGAAAATAAGGATAACCCCATTCCTACAAAATAGCTGGTATAGCACTATGTATATCAAGCAATAAGTCAAAGAAAATTATTTAAGTGTGGTGTATATATTCTCTTCTAAAAGATCAAAGACTTAAATTTGAACCATGCCAAAGGCAATAGGTAAAGGTCACAAATCATCTAACTCAGGAAACAGTTTGCACCTAGTTCCTCTCTGTATCATGCTGTGGAACACATGTGTGCACCATCATTTAAAACATTACTTTCTTTCCAGTGACAAGGCTGTTTTGCCGAAAACAGGAAAACTATGAAATAGGTGAAAGACAAACAAGTGTATCAATAATGAAATAGCGTAGCATACTCAAAACAAAATATATATGTATCATTGCATTAATGTGGCACTGCATCTTTTAAACTGGAACATCAAAACCATGAACAGGACTGAGAAAAATTATTCTTTTCAAGTGGGGCCGGTATATGGTAACTGCAAAAGTGGCATAATGTCCATCTGAAATAGAAACGTGGGAAAAATGCAAGACTCAAGAATGCAGGCCAAGGAATTACATTTCAGGTCAATGAAAATTTTTCAAAAATTGAGTATATGGGATTTGAACCTGACTGCTGAGGCAGCCAACTGTCAATTATAATGTAAATTGTCACTATAGGTAGTGCTTTTCTATAGTTGGTCTCTTCTTAGGAAAATAGATCAGTCTTGTAGGCCATGATTCTCCATCTTCATCTGTATCCAGTGCCAAGGACGCACACCGTCCAGTCTGGTCAGCCTGGTACGTCTGCTTCTAATCCTGGATTCAGCCTGGTACGTCTGCTTCTAATCCTGGATTCAGCCTCGGGGGTTTTGGGGGTTGGGGGCATTCATTCCGAAAACAAAAAAGCACATCACTCCAAAATAAGAAAGTCACACTCATCCAGGGCCCCCACACAATAATAGCCATCTGAAACGAGAAACACGCATCATCAATCTTGCAAAAACACATTTTCCATTTAAAAAGCACCCCAAGTGCTTTTTATTTTCGAAAGAAACCTCCTAATTCATGAAAAGAATTCTTCTAAATCCAAGGAATGATTTAAACAGTCTACCTATACCATTTTCATTAAATTTGTTTGGGCAAAATCTAATTTGGTCATACACAGCCAGAAGGGCTGGGGCCTAGCTACTCCTCACTCCTCTGAGAAACAGCCCCTCCCTCTAGAAAGATGTTCGCGCTCAGAGTTTTGAATCAGCTCCAACCATAACAAGCAGGAGCCGGGCTACACTGCGATGTAATTTTGAATCACTGCCAAATGCTGATCTCATTGCAGGATAATTTTGTAGAACAATGGTTCGGAGTAGGCCTTATGTGGTCCTTAAAGGAAAACAGGGTATTAGCGAGTATTTAATAAGTCGCTAGGGAGCATTGGTGGTAGGAAAAATTGGAGTTTTTTATTTTTACTCTTTTCTTATATCAAGACACAAACTTATAGAAATATATATACATACACACTGTATTTCAGGTGCTCAGGTGAATAGTACGGTGCAGGACGTGACATAGGTGATCAAAGTGAACGAACTGTCACACACAACAAGGATAAACACACACAACAATTATATACAATGGTACAAGTGAAATTCCTTGGGTAGGTCGACGGCGTTTCGATCTATATTATTTTAGATCTTCATCAGGACAGTTGAGCCTCCTGAAACTTGCCAGTGGAGAGGGCAAGGATGGTCATTCGTGCAGTACAGCTGGGCACATGTCGCAGCTTTTCAAGGAATATAAAATTAAGTTAGATTCCAAGCTCTAATTGGGGATTCTGGTGGTGGCTGTTTTCTCCAGTGCGTGGGAAATACTTGAGAGAAAAATTAGGTTAAAATCAATACCGCTGCCAATGCGCATTCGTCGCTATGGTAGGGAAAGTTGTCTGAAAGCAATTAATCGGGGTTCTGACACAGCGCATTTGTCGTTTTTGTTGAAGAAGCCGCCTGAAAATTAATTTTTTCAGGACGGTGCGGCAGGCGGGGGGTCCGAGTACCTCTTCCTAGCAGCTCACAAAAAAGCACATCACTCCAAAATGAGAAAGTCACACTCATCCAGGGCCCCCACACAATAATAGCCATCTGAAACGAGAAACACGCATCATCAATCTTGCAAAAACACATTTTCCATTTAAAAAGCACCCCAAGTGCTTTTTATTTTCGAAAGAAACCTCCTAATTCATGAAAAGAATTCTTCTAAATCCAAGGAATGATTTAAACAGTCTACCTATACCATTTTCATTAAATTTGTTTGGGCAAAATCTAATTTTGTCATACACAGCCAGAAGGGCTGGGACCTAGCTACTCCTCACTCCTCTGAGAAACAGCCCCTCCCTCTAGAAAGATGTTCGCGCTCAGAGTTTTGAATCAGCTCCAACCATAACAAGCAGGAGCCGGGCTACACTGCGATGTAATTTTGAATCACTGCCAAATGCTGATCTCATTGCAGGAGCAAAGCTCCTGCCAATTATTCTGTTTAAGCATCTCTAATCTCTAGTCAGGGAAGCTTCCTGGGCCTACTGTATTTATCTAACTCCAAGGGCCAAGCGTCTGCCAATTATTCTGTATGTGCAAGCATCCCTTATCTGAAGTCAATGAAGCTGTCTGCGCCGACTGTAAGGAAGAGCAACTTGACCCCCCCTTATATAAACATTTCTCTGCGGAAAGAAATTGTAACATAGCCAAGAATAACAAACTGGCTCTGTAAGAAATGGGGGTTACCCAAATCTCCAAGGGGGTAGCATGGCATTAAGCGGGCAGGCCAAACTTCGAGGACATGTGAAGCATTCACGCAGTATCCACAGACGACACACCAGGCACACTACAAAAGAGACGCAACTCCACCTTTGGTTGGAAAAGAAGAAGTTTAGTGATATCTCCAAGGAAAAATACACTGGTAATCACAACAAGGCGCCAGCTGGCACCAGAGCCAAATACTTCAGTGGGAGATTATTTACATGGGACAAAAAGGGTTGAGTCGAAAGTCCATGCTGAAATAAAAATGGTTGGTTAAACGAACATTAGACCTGGGGCCAATCTGGCGGGGCCAACTCAGGCTCTCATCCTCGGGGGTAGGCTGTAATTGCAAAATCCAACATTATGCATGAATACACCTCAGGCGTTATAGCGCCAAACCCCACCCCTGTAAGGGAATAACAACAGGTTATCACAGTATACAACTTACAGGAACACCTGGAATAAATCAGTTCAACAGCTCATAAATCTGGGGCATAGACAGGGGCCTGAGATAACTTGTCAGGCCAGCTTAGTGGCACCCTTGCAGTAAAAGAGAACACCCAGATTTACTCCACCCTCCACCTGCGGATATAAAACAACAGGTAGGAAGGCACCTGGCATTCAATAATAACTGAGGTATACACCTTAGGCATCAAGGGTAACCTGGGAACATGGCTTTTCAGCCCCCAACCAGCAACATAAACTTTAGGCAGTGCGTTGGCAACAACTCTTCCCGGGTCACCTTAGAGGAGACAATATCCCCAGGGCATAGAACCTAAGGCCTACAAACCTCAACATAGGGTAGACCCTCCTCAGGGCATAAACGTATAGATTGAATGCTAAGCCTATCCTCTAGGGACCGGAGCACCTGTACATGAGCTTCACGACCTGTCTGGGACCCTATGCACCACAGGTAACAGGCAACCACTAGGCATCACTGTCAATTCACTCTTCAGATGACTGCCCACTCCAGGGTCCACCTATACGGCCCGAACTGGAAGCACCTACAACCTTGTGCCCTATCACAAGGTGTCTTAAATGTACAAGTCATGGGTGGGGGCGAGCACCGACCCTGTGCCCCGCTGCCCTCTCCACCCTCTTCATAGGCCCCACTCACCGGCTACTCCTGGTTTCTGACTCCGGGCTCCAACTACACTGCTGACCCCTTTATCCAGGGGGGGGGCGATCCGGAGGCTCCACGCGGCCTTCTCCCAGGCCCCTCTTATCTGGTGGGGACCCAGGCTGCGAGGCGAAGAGGCCAGGCACCGACAATGTGCCTCGAGGCCCCCTGGCGTAGCGCACGCAAAGGGAACTTCTCTCCCCTCTGGGGGAGTCACCCGGCTCCTCCTCCTCACCGGGGGCCTGGGCGGCTCAATCGGGGCTCCCTCGTCCTCACGGGAGCCTCGCAGCTGCTCTGCTCTGGGCGCCTCAGGTCGAGAGGCGGGGCTGGCACCGACAGTGTGCCCCGGCCCTGCCTACCTCACGGGCCCCTCGCGTGGGGGCACAGACCGGCGGGGTGGCCTCCCGCTCCGGTTGCTCCTCTCGGGGCTCCCTCCCTGGCACGGGGGCCCCGCAACGAAGCTTCACCCGGGTCCCCCTCCTGCCTCACGGGGACCCGGGGCTCCGACTCGGCTTCTTCCTGCCTTCCCGGACGCCCGGGCCGGCAGCCAATCTCTACGCGGCGTTGGCGGGGGCGGGCCGATGACGCGGCCGGGCGCCCCCGTCACGTGACGCGAGTGCCGCGGCCTCAGGGCCTAGCGCGGCTCCTTCCTCACTTCGGCGGCCCTCTCCTGGTACCGGGGGCCGCCGCAACGATACCCCCAGCAGTGGGGGGGGGTCCCCACGACAGCGCCGGGCCGCGGCGGTGATTTCCGGCGGCAATAAGGGGTAGGCTCCCTTTCAATTACTTAATTATATGGCGGACAGCGCGCCTCCACAGACGGCGCTATTCACAGGCTGTCAGTCTCCTCAGGAAAACAGTGAAAACGGCGCTATTTACAGCGCACCACTCCTCCCTCGGCCCATACCACTTCCAGGGCCAACAGCACTCCGGGGGCCACACTAGCCCCAGCGCTTCTCTCCCCACAGCACTTGGTAGGCAGTCCAGAGGCAGTCTGAGACACAGTTCCTCGAGGGCACACTCCTCCCTGGGCAGCACCTCCCCGTCCAGCGCTTCCACAGGGGCCACAACTTCCCTGGGGGCATCAACCTCCCCAGAATAGCGCTTGCCGGGCAGCACCTCACAAGGGGCAACAGTTCCTCCAGGCAGCTCCTCACGACCCAGTACTTCCACAGGGTCACAGCTTCAGCAGAGGGAGTGGACAATCCTATTTCTCACCTCCTGGGCGCTTCTTCATCGCAGCGCTGGCGTGACTCCCGGTTCCCACAGTGTCAGGGGCCTGGGTAGGGGCCCTCCCTTGTCAGGGGCCCATGGGGACAGCAGAGGGGGGGTTTATAGGGGTGCAGGGCCCAGCTCACAGGCCCATGTGGCGGTAGCACCTCACAGCAGGTCCCCTCTCTTCCTTGTCCCAGCGCTGACTGACTCTCTGGTGACACTTCTCCCTATTTATACCCTCCTCCCAGGCAGTGCCAGGACCTTCTAGAATGTTGGCAAATCTGGCCTAAACTGGTTCTAGGGGAGGGGGTGAGCACCCTGGGTGCCAGGCTTTCCCTCCAAAAGCTAGGGGCAGCTGGGTAATATTAACTAGACCGCCAACCTAACGCAGTCAGGTGGCACTACCCAGGGCCATGGCATCCATTTTAAAATCACAGTACATTTTAGTCAGGTACATTTTCAAAATGGGGGATATTTTCTGTACACCATTTAACAACATGTAATTTTACATCATGGTAACTCTTACCACACATGGTCCTTATATGTTTAATACCATGGGGGAGACATTCAATTTAGGGGGGCAAAAAGCGAAAAATTTGGGGGAAAAAGGCCAAGTCCAACACAACTCCCCCCCAGCCAAAAGCCAGGGTAGGCCAATCATTGCCTTGATGGACTTCCCTGCTTGGGGCGGAAAAAGGTGGACGCAGGCCTGCAACTACAGGAGCACCTGCAGTTTCTCCTCCACTCTGGAACCCAATGGTTCTCTCTCGCAACCCTCCCTTCACTAACAAAACCACCCCACGGGTGTTCCCTAGTGGGATGTTTCTCCTTCCTAGAGTGGGAGGCTCTAGCCTCAGGCTTGGAATTCTCTTGAACCACTCTCCTCTCTCCAAATTTCCACTGGTCCACCCACCTGGGGTCTACACCCTCAGACTGACCAGCCCTTAGGGGCGAGGCTCCCCTCCCCCTACTTCTCCTCCTAGGGTTCCTCCATCTCCTACGCCTGGGGACACCCTCACACAACTCTCTCCCCAACCTGGAGTCGAAACCCACAGGCTGAACCGGTGACAGGGGCGAGTCCTCCCTCTCCCTGCACCCCCTCCCAGAGTTCCGCACCCTCCTGACTGGAGTAGTACCCCTGGGAGTCAATTTGGTAGGGACCTGCATTACAGGAACCCCACCTTCCAGGTCAGGCAACCCCTGAACCTGGAACCCCAGTCCAGGATCTAGACCCTGTGACTGGTCAGACCCCCGAACCACTGGAGCTCTGATTATGGATGCTCCGGGTTCTTCTGCCATAAGGGGATCCCTCCCTCTGGATGACACATCGGGGCAGCCTAGCCTCCCAAGCTGGGGTTCTCTTAAAGAACACTCCAGGCCCGGTGGCCGCAGCTGGAGCACCTTGGGACACCTCCCCGTCTCACTCCCTTCAGGATCACTCCCCTCAGCCTTCCCAGACGCTCTGGCACTTACCCAGAGGTCTGCCTCCCGTGCAAGTTCCCTGGGGTCTGAGAACCCGCACTGCAACAGATGGTGACGCAGTCTTGGGAAACAACTCCTCAGCATGTGCTCCCGGATAACGGCATGGCACAGCCCTTCCCAATCCTCCACTGCTCTCCTCACCACCCAATCCTCCAGTACAGTCCAACACTCCTCCTCAAACTCTCCCCAGGACTGATGGGACAGCTTTCCCCTGCCCCTGAACACTAGCCCGTCCTCCTCTTCCGGGGAATCAGGCACAGTCTCCTGGGCTTCGGGAGTGGGACTCCTTGCACTGGACCTACACTCGCTGCCACCACTGGATCCCACCCACCTCGGTAAATCCAGACTCCTAAAACCACTCTCAGGGGACAAACTACCCACCTGAGCTGATCTCTCTCTGGCGAAGGCCCTCTCCGCCTCCGCCATCCTCTCCTGGGCGAGGACTTTTTCAGTCTCTAGTCGCTGCTCTTCTACCCTCAGCTGCGCTAAGCCCTCGGCATGCCTGAGCTTTGCCAGCGCCAGCTGATACTCCCTCTCTTCTCTCCTATCTACCCACTCTTCTGGGGACAGGGAAAGGGATGGGGCAGTGCCCCCGGGACTGGACCCAGTGCGAGACTCCCTATCTTCGGTGTCCTCCACAGCTACTGGCATCTCCGCCCTCTCAAATTCTTCCTCCTCCTCATCGGAGTAATTACCTCCCAGGGTTCTGGATGGGGAGCCCTCTCTCTGGTCTCTAACCCACTGACCCTTTAAAACCTCGGGGGGGTAGTCAGACAAGTCCCCATCAATCTCTAAGGGCTCTCCCCTCTTGAGGGCCTCATAGAGAAACAAATTTCTCCTAATGTTACCTACTGGGGGTATCCCTCTCTCCAGGAGGAAATCTATCACCTCCTGTTCAGTGTACTCCATTAGTTCCACCTCCTCATAAACCAACCCCATCGTGGCGAGGACTCTCGGGACACACCCACAGTGGACCAAGGGGACACAGTTGTCAAACACTTTCAGGAGGAAGCAATTTAGCAAACAACAATAATCCCCACAACAAGGCTCGGATTACATCCAAAGCTCTATTTGCAGTGTAACCCGTGGCCGCTGTGGTACTGCGCAAACACAAGTCCTATCCCACCGCTGCCACCAATGTAAGAAATGGGGGTTACCCAAATCTCCAAGGGGGTAGCATGGCATTAAGCGGGCAGGCCAAACTTCGAGGACATGTGAAGCATTCACGCAGTATCCACAGACGACACACCAGGCACACTACAAAAGAGACGCAACTCCACCTTTGGTTGGAAAAGAAGAAGTTTAGTGATATCTCCAACCTGTAAGGTAAAAAGGAAAAATACACTGGTAATCACAACAAGGCGCCAGCTGGCACCAGAGCCAAATACTTCAGTGGGGGATTATTTACATGGGACAAAAAGGGTTGAGTCGAAAGTCCATGCTGAAATAAAAATGGTTGGTTAAACGAACATTAGACCTGGGGCCAATCTGGCGGGGCCAACTCAGGCTCTCATCCTCGGGGGTAGGCTGTAATTGCAAAATCCAACATTATGCATGAATACACCTCAGGCGTTATAACGCCAAACCCCACCCCTGTAAGGGAATAACAACAGGTTATCACAGTATACAACTTACAGGAACACCTGGAATAAATCAGTTCAACAGCTCATAAATCTGGGGCATAGACAGGGGCCTGAGATAACTCGTCAGGCCAGCTTAGTGGCACCCTTGCAGTAAAAGAGAACACCCAGATTTACTCCACCCTCCACCTGCGGATATAAAACAACAGGTAGGAAGGCACCTGGCATTCAATAATAACTGAGGTATACACTTTAGGCATCAAGGGTAACCTGGGAACATGGCTTTTCAGCCCCCAACCAGCAACATAAACTTTAGGCAGTGCGTTGGCAACAACTCTTCCCGGGTCACCTTGGAGGAGACAATATCCCCAGGGCATAGAACCTAAGGCCTACAAACCTCAACATAGGGTAGACCCTCCTCAGGGCATAAACGTATAGATTGAATGTTAAGCCTATCCTCTAGGGACCGGAGCACCTGTACATGAGCTTCACGACCTGTCTGGGACCCTATGCACCACAGGTAACAGGCAACCACTAGGCATCACTATCAATTCACTCTTCAGATGACTGCCCTCTCCAGGGTCCACCTATACGGCCCGAACTGGAAGCACCTACAACTTTGTGCCCTATCACAAGGTGTCTTAAATGTACAAGTCATGGGTGGGGGCGAGCACCGACCCTGTGCCCCGCTGCCCTCTCCACCCTCTTCATAGGCCCCACTCACTGGCTACTCCTGGTTTCTGACTCCGGGCTCCATCCACACTGCTGACCCCTTTATCCAGGGGGGGGGGCGATCCGGAGGCTCCACGCGGCCTTCTCCCAGGCCCCTCTTATCTGGTGGGGACCCAGGCTGCGAGGCGAAGAGGCCAGGCACCGACAATGTGCCTCGAGGCCCCCTGGTGTAGCGCACGCAAAGGGAACTTCTCTGCCCTCTGGGGGAGTCACCCCGCTCCTCTTCCTCACCGGGGGCCTGGGCGGCTCAATCGGGGCTCCCTCGTTCTCACGGGAGCCTCGCAGCTGCTCCGCTCTGGGCGCCTCAGGTCGAGAGGCGGGGCTGGCACCGACAGTGTGCCCCGGCCCCGCCTACCTCACGGGCCCCTCGCGTGGGGGCACAGACCGGCGGGGTGGCCTCCCGCTCCGGCTGCTCCTCTCGGGGCTCCCTCCCTGGCACTGGGGCCCCGCAACGAAGCTTCACCCGGGTCCCCCTCCTGCCTCACGGGGACCCGGGGCTCCGACTCGGCTTCTTCCTGCCTTCCCGGCCGCCCGGGCCAGCAGCCAATCTCTACGCGGCGTTGGCTGGGGCGGGCCGATGACGCGGCCGGGCGCCCCCGTCATGTGACGCGAGTGCCGCGGCCTCAGGGCCTAGCGCGGCTCCTTCCTCACTTCGGCGGCCCTCTCCTGGTACCGGGGGCCGCCGCAACGATACCCCCAGCAGTGGGGGGGGGTCCCCACGACAGCGCCGGGCCGCGGTGGTGATTTCTGGCGGCAATAAGGGGTAGGCTCCCTTTCAATTACTTAATTATATGACGGACAGCGCGCCTTCACAGACGGCGCTATTCACAGGCTGTTAGTCTCCTCAGGAAAACAGTGAAAACAGCGCTATTTACAGCGCACCACTCCTCCCTCGGCCCATACCACTTCCAGGGCCAACAGCACTCCGGGGGCCACACTAGCCCCAGCGCTTCTCTCCCCACAGCGCTTGATAGGCAGTCCAGGGGCAGTCTGAGACACAGTTCCTCGAGGGCACACTCCTCCCTGGGCAGCACCTCCCCGTCCAGCGCTTCCACAGGGGCCACAACTTCCCTGGGCGCATCAACCTCCCCAGAATAGCGCTTGCCGGGCAGTACCTCACAAGGGGCAACAGTTCCTCCAGGCAGCTCCTCACGACCCAGTACTTCCTCAGGGTCACAGCTTCAGCAGAGGGACTGGACAATCCTATTTCTCACCTCCTGGGCGCTTCTTCATCGCAGCGCTGGCATGACTCCCGGTTCCCACAGTGTCAGGGGCCTGGGTAGGGGCCCTCCCTTGTCAGGGGCCCATGGGGACAGCAGAGGGGGGGTTTATAAGGGTGCAGGGCCCAGCTCACAGGCCCATGTGGCGGTAGCACCTCACAGCAGGTCCCCTCTCTTCCTTGTCCCAGCGCTGACTGACTCTCTGGTGACACTTCTCCCTATTTATACCCTCCTCCCAGGCAGTGCCAGGACCTTCTAGAATGTTGGCAAATCTGGCCAAAACTGGTTCTAGGGGAGGGGGTGAGCACCCTGGGTGCCAGGCTTTCCCTCCAAAAGCTAGGGGTAGCTGGGTAATATTAACTAGACCGCCAACCTAACGCAGTCAGGTGGCACTACCCAGGGCCATGGCATCCATTTTAAAATCACAGTACATTTTAGTCAGGTACATTTTCAAAATGGGGGATATTTTCTGTACACCATCTAACAACATGTAATTTACATCATGGTAACTCTTACCACACATGGTCCTTATATGTTTAATACCATGGGGGAGACATTCAATTTAGGGGGGCAAAAAGCGAAAAATTTCAGGGAAAAAGGCCAAGTCCAACAGGCTCTCTCTGCTCTCAGAAGTCACCCACGGGGCCTCCACCCTTTCTAAACTCTGAGCGGCGAACAGATGCCTGACTCATATCAGCTAAGGTCAAAACAAAGACTTTCTAACTGAAAACATACAGCCGTTCCCAGGCCAGAAACACTGACCATTAATTCTAACTATCTGAAGCAGATTTAAACGGGGTAAAAAGCACATTGTTCTGTAACATAGTCACATGCTAGCATTTTAAAATAATTCTGTCATAATGTACTGCTACTTGCTGAAAAGGAAAAATATTAGAACAACATTTCATGCAGACACATTTCATTTTTTAAAAAAAAATAACATGTGAAACAACATCAATGTAAACAAGGGGAAACATGTAATTTTGTCATAACGTACTGCTACTTGCTGAAAGGGAAAAATATTAGAACAACATTTCATGCAGACACATTTCATTTTTTTTTTTAAATAACATGTGAAACACCATCAAATTAAACAAGGGACATAACCAAGAATTCATAATTTAGTGTGCAAGCTTTTCTATTCTACCTATTAAAAGGGCCAGATTCATTTTTATTTCAGATAGCCATGTGTTCTAACTGAGTGGGTTTACTCACACAATGGTCTGCTACATATCATGTGCAAAATACAGAACTTTAGAGAAAAGGGCAGCTTGCATTAGAAAAATAATCATTTACATTTTCCAGAATTTTTTTTTTTTAAAAGCACACGGTTGCATTTCACTAATGAAAGCACATTCTATGATGGGTCTGTTTCATTTTTCAACCGTTAAACACTAATTCTAAGACACTGGTTCGTGTACCATCCACAGCTGAAAACCCTTATCTCAATCCGACTGGTTGATTTATAACTTTCCGACCTCCGAGTCAGACACATTAAATCATGTGTTCCAAGGCAAACCCACAGAAATTTGTGGACGCATTTCAAATAGAATGTTAAATGAACACTGCTTTTTTCTCTCCATGCAAGATGTTACCATTCTGTCAGCAAGCTGACAAAGCACATAGGCGAACCCAGCAACCAATTAAAAAAGTCAAATCAAACCATCATTCAGCTAAACAGTCACTGACTTTTAGTGTGAGCTCACGTAACCATGCATGTTAAACAGCATGTTAAAATAAATACTGCAGTCTCAATTCAAGATATTAACCCTTTGGCAGCTCAAACACAATCATTCCCCAATGTCTGCAGTACATGGGAAATTCAAGAACTTATCTCTCCACGTTTTCACATAACACTTGCGCACATCTTCAAAACATTTTCTCCAAGCATTTGAAAGAGATCCAGCTCTCTCCTGCCTAACACAACAATAGCATGCTCTGTACAAGCCATATTGACATGGCGCTATTCACAAGCCATATTTACAAGAAAGTCAACAAGTCCAAATAATGACATGCTCTTCACAAGGCATATTGACAAGGCGCTATTTACAAGGAACACAGCAAGTCAAAATGAGAACATGCTCCTCACAAGCCATATTTACATGGCGCTATTCACAAGCCATATTTACAAGAAACTCCGCGAGTCATATTGCATTGAATACATTTCACATTGCACAGCATAAGCAAATGCAGCAAGCAATTTAATGGGCAATTTAAAAGCATTTTTCACACACATATGTACAACTGCATCAACACCAAGATGTAATTGGCTCCTTCACATACAGTTACCCTTCAAGCCTGACAGTTCAAACACCAAGATGAAAAGCATTTCTTCCACCCTCCATAAGTCAAATGCCATGATGTACTGCAATCTCCTTACACTCCAACTGTTCAAGTCCATAGGTCAGGCACTACACCTCACCATGCAAGTCACAGACTGTTCCCAGATGTCAAATTTAAAGGGGTTTAAGTCCAAATACATGTCTAGGGCTCCCTCCCATGCAACTTGTGCGAAGCTGCCGACTACGCCAGATGTAACTGGTGATTAGGGCACTCCTCCACAACTTATGCGAAACTATACAAATACATGTCCAGGGCTCCCTCACACGCAACTTGTGTGAAGCTGCCGACTACGCCAGATGTACCGGCCGGATTCTTGGACCAGATGGGATCAGCTCCTCAGAGCACCTCCAACCCAGCCGGAACGTAACCACCTCCCTCCAAAGGACCCATCTGTCCAGGCACCTGGGTTCCTACCTGAGGATGGGGAACTCGCAGTATACAAGCTCATATCATCAGAAACACCACTAAATCTATAGGGATTACTAGGAATACTCACTGATTACTTAGGACGTCCATGCCCTACACCACACTCATACCTCATAGTCTCGCGACCACATGGGCCCAGACTAATCTACCCTGGGGCAGTTCTGATTATTTACCATTACACACTGACTACAGTCAGTGCTCGCTCGGCAAGCGGCGATCCTGCGTGCCTATGCACCAGTATCCTCCCTGATGTTCTCTCACTCACAGCCTGATCCACAATCCGGCGGATCTACGCACTAGTATCCTCCCTAGTGTTCTCTCCCTCACATTCCGATCCACAATCCGGCGGATCTAAGCACTAGTATCCTCCCTAGTGTTCTCATTAACGCCGCTGACCAACGACGATCACTTTCCTATGAATACCTTTGGAAGGAATCTTTCATTGGCTACTAGGGATATGATACTACAATATTATAGCACACAACAGTTTACCAAATTAGAGGATGTACAATCTATTCTCCTCCTCAAGGGGCCCCTCTCTCCCTCATTGCTCAGTCACTACTTACCTGACCGGGAATTACATCCGTTCATAAAAACAATGCCTGACTAGAAGAACAGGTTACCCTGATTGAACAAGAATACGAGGCACATACTGTATGCAAAAGTTATTCCCTGATTTAAGCGCTCCTACTCCCTTTTGATCCATCAGTTGCTACACAGCATCTGGTTAGAAGAAAGGTTAGCTCTATCATAAGAACAACACATGCACACTGGTTCACTAAGAACTGAGGTATCTTTATTACAATATCAATAAAATGGGAATAGACACATACACAGATCTGCGGGGTCTCTGTAAAGCTTTATTACTATACTACATCCACATGTAACTAACAGGGACTGTCACACTGCTGAAAGAAAAAGGATTACACATACAATAAGGGGGCTTTAGCCTAGGAAATAAAAGACAAGATTAAGGTGTAAGTGTAAAGCAAACTAGTTCAGAATACCTCACCCTATTAGAAGGAATGTTTCTCTCTCTCTCTGGTGGAATCAAGGCTCTCTCTCTCTTCCTCCGTCACCACAGCTTCACTCCTCTGGCTCAACTGCTCCAGCTGGCAGCTTCAACTCCTCCATCTGCTTTAATGCATTCTGATAAACTGGCAGCCCCAGCCGATAGTTCCAACTTTGTTCATATGACTGCTCTCTCCAGCTTCAGCAATTATCTGCCTTCTCTCTCCATTCCAGAAAAACAATTGAACTGAACTGTACTCTTCAGCTCCAGCAACCATCCTACTTCTCACTCTTCAAGAACCAAACTGACACCCCTCCTCTCCTGCACTTCGCTAATATGGAATCCTCTCCTCTAGTGGAAAGTTCCAGCCAGTAGCCTCCTCCCACCAGGTCCATGCACCAGGCTCCTTGCTCTAGACGCTCCCACAGTGATCAGCTGCTTGTTTCGTCCAGAGACCTGAGCCCAGGGACACTTCTTGATTAGATTCAGCTCTGGCCGGTTCTCTCCGGTTCGCTTAGGACGAACAACAGCTCAAAACTAAAACATTACCTTTACCCTGCAAGCATCTCAGTTCTGCAGGGATAGAAAGCAAAATGGAGTCTCTCTAGTTCTGGGCCTTGTAGGCCTGAGAAGGATAAAATAACACTTAGCTCTATCAGAGTACCTACACAAACCATACCAATATGTAATATAAAGTCAGGACTACAGGATCCACCCTCTACTATAGGCAGGATGATGAAAGGACACGTAATTATGTCAAAGCCAATAGGCAATAGATGGATTAGAGTCAAGAATAAGGGATCTATCATCATATAAAGCAGCTATCCTCTAGTTTATGCTTCTAGGTCTGGAAGAAAGGGCTTAAAAGGGCCAACACAAGGTAAGAATACAGATTATAGATGTTAGCAACCTTAAAGTCAGCATCACTCCGAAATAGAGCCAAAAACCATGTCAGAACAGCCCTCTTGAGAAAGTCTCTGAGTTTGACTATTTGGGAATACGTATGAGCGATGCTATGAGCTGGACACCCCATATTAATACGATGGTTCATAGTCATAAAAGGATGGGGGGTGCGCTGTTAAGGGAGTATCGCGCCTCATCTAAACAGTCCGTGGCACCTGCAATTGACATCTACAAAGCAAGAGGAGTCACTGCAGCGTTATACGGGGCGGAGCTATGGGGCCTTTGCAACTTGGAGGCTCTATCCAAGTCGGAGAGCAAATTTTTGAAAGACCTACTGGCTCTCCCCTTGAGCACCCCCACAGTTCCGGTGCTCTTGGACGTGGGCTGTAAATCGATCAAGGACCGGGCTCGCCTCCGGCCGCTGCTTTTATGGGCCCGCTAATGGAGGGCCCCAGAACTGAAATCATATGCCGATAGGCTGTCTGAGGTGATGGGAATGGGGGGCTGGCACAAGATCAAGTGGCTAACGGATGTCAAAAACCTCTTGGGGGAACTGGGTCTGGGGGCTTCTTGGGCTACAAAATCTGCTCCACCTAAGGCTATCCTGAAAAAACTATACTGGGAATGGGTCTCCTCTCAACTTATCGGTAATCCCCGCCACTGCAATTCCACTGCAGCCTTTCTAAGAATCAAGGACGTGGAGGCCTACGAACCCTGTCTGGATTTGATCACCATGCCAATTGATAGGGCTCTTTACTTTAAGTTCAGAGTGGGCACTCTTCCGATAGGGGATCTCCTTTCAAGATGGATAACGCCTGTGCAGTTATCGCCTGTTTGTGCCCTTTGTTCCACAATGTTCGAGACGGTGGCACATATCCTTTTCGAGTGCCCTGATTATTCCCGACCAAGGAGGTGTTGGCTCAAACCTCTATTCAGACTATTAGGGACACGCCAGCACATGGTGACGTTACATATCTTACTAACTGACACTTCCCCCCCTATAGTCTGTGGTGTCTCAAAATTTTTAAAATGGGCATGGTTGATTCGCTCCAAAAGACTGTCTATTTAAATTTAATTCACTTTTAATTAACTTATTGTATGTATTAATGGTATTTTTTACTTGTTTTAATCCTTGAATGCATTTTTAAATTGATGATCTGCAGTTTTATACATGTATGTAATGCTTTTAAGATATATCTGCATATCGAAATAAAGCTATCAACCAACTAACAGAGTCTCCTGCAAGAAATCCCTCTTATTGCACCCTTGAAGTAGACCTGCCCTCACAAGCTGTATGCTTTACTCCTCCATCTACTCACTTTGAAGTTTGCCTGAAGCGGAAATATAAAACATCAAACTCCTTCAGTATGGAAAGGGTTTTCATGTGATGTTCCATGTGAAACACAATTTCAAAATTGACTAGATCACCTTTTACAATTATAAATATAGCTGCTAAGTAAATCTGTCACATATGCAGCACCTTCACTCCACCCCAGTGCTTGCTTGCTTGTGTGCTGTTGACCAAATTTTTTCTTCGGAGTTTAGTATCAGCACCACCCACAAACAGCACTGCCCGTGACATAGTGAATGACCGATTTCTATTGAAGGGAGCAAAAGGAATGGGTGAAATATGCTGTAAAGTTGTCTCTGGTCAACATAGTCACCGCCTCCTGCTTCTACACCCTCAAAATGCTCCATCTTCAAATGGCTTCCAGTCAGCACATGCAGCATGGTCACCCAGGTCCTCATCATAAGCAAGCTGGACTATGGCAACGCACTCTGTCGAAATCACTGTCTAACTGCTAGAAGACTTCAAACTTTACTTAAGCTTTCCCCCATGTTCACATCACCCTCCCCCAACATAGGCCTCCGCTGGCCCTCCCGTTCACTAATCCACACACAACACACCCACCAGACCCTCCTGCTCTGCCAGAATCCTGCTCGCACACATTAAACATAAAAAGAAAGAGAGCTGGTTTCCCCCTACCTTGTGCCCAAATTCTGGAATGACCTGCTCCTATATATTTGAGCTGTCTCCACAGTACTTGAACTGTCTGCCCAGGTTCACAGTACTATGTATGCAGGAACTCAGCTCCAGCTCAATGAAATAAATTACCTATTGGTACACAGTCTCTGCTCTGTGCATGGGTTCAGCACTATGTACACAGGGACTTGACTGTATCTGTGCTTGAGCTCAACTCTGTCTGCAGAGGAGTATTTTCAGCTCTACAAGATAATGAGGTCTGCTTGTGGCAGAGCTTCACTCTCTCCATACGCACAAGAGGCGATGTTTCTCTCTGGAATATACAACATTGAAATGTTCAGTCTATCTCCAGAAGAACAACCAACTTTATCTTCTTACTAAAATCGGCACCGAAATAAGCTTCTCAATACAGAGCAGACTTTACCCTTTTTAAATGATGATTTTTTTAATTGACTTTGCGCTGCAAGTTTGGACATATGGAGCTGATATCTATTTACCCTATCTTCTTATCCCCTCTCAATGGCACACCCTCTTCCTTCCCAGAGTGCAATTTGATGTGAACGTCTTCTTAATGTTCAATGCTTTTATTCCATTTTGGTATGTGCTTTTGGCTCAAGGTTTTCCATCCATTAACTGTCACATGCAGAGACGGTACACATGAGGGCAGAAACCATGGGGAAACCATGTTGCTGTGGCAGAAAGCTTTGATGGGAGAAGTGCCAGGTGCTGTCTAATCACAGTACCATTCTGATCTCCCGCTTCAATCTATTATATGTCTGTCCACCAAACAAAAAAGGGAAAGAGGCCTGAGGGGTGTAGTTCAACGATGATCCCCTAATACAGGTACAATGCATTTTATTTAGCAGACATACTGCACAGTATATCTGCTAAAATGGGGCTGTCAGGATGCACATCAGTACATCCCTGAAGCCAATGTAAAGCCACAAAGTGCAGCACGAGCAGGAACCCCAGTACTATCCCAGTTTCACATATTATACTTGTGCTTCCAGTCCTAGCAACAGGGTCACTAGAAATATGTGATTGTGTGACGCTTTTCACATAATTATGGTTTTGCTGTATTTGCCACATTATCTGTAATATGCTCCATAATCTCCAGATTTTACCCAAAATTGTTCGTTTCTTGCTCAAAGGGTTCCAAGTTTACTAGAACACAGTAACTCGTGTTGCTGCGCAGTCTCTTTGGAAAGGTTGACTGGGCACTTTTCTGCTGCTTATTGATATCTTTAGGTGTTAAACCGGTACCAATGGAGTGCAACCTATGGCCTAAAAGTATTCTCAAGTGTAAAAATGACAAAAATTATTAAATGATACTATCACAAAATGTTCCGTATTATCCAATCCAATCCAATCCCAAAATTCTTTATTTCGGTCCTTTAGACCATAAAAGATACATTGCATAGTACATTTTAAACATCCATGTTAAAAAAACACATTACAATTATAAAAACACAATACATAAAAATAGTTTCCATATTATTCCAGAGGTAAATGAGGATTGGAAAAAAACAATTCATAATTAGGAGGGACAATTCATAATTAGAGAGATAATTATAGTTAGAAAAGACAATTCATATTTTCGGCATTTGTGCATTTAATGATTTTTTCCTTATCTGCCACATAGCATAATGAATTTAGCCACTGCAAAAACTATATGGGGCAAAGTACTGGTTTTTAATATTCTATACGCAAACAGATGACTCCTAAATCCCAGGTTCCTGCATAAGGGCACCAACCAGTGTTTCCTTGGTCTACTATATGCAGGGCAAAAGAAAAAAAGATGAATTTCCTCCTCATCATGAGTGTTGCAGCCTGGACAAGTTTTATCGTCCCCCTTAAGCCATTTGCAAGTGAAGGTTTTAATGGGCAGAGTGCCTAGCCTCCACTGTATAAACAATTTTCTTGCTAAGATGGGGAAAATAATCTCCTTAAAACCTTCGAATTCATATGAATTCTTGGATTCCAGAAAACGATCAGTCAGGGTGCCGTTGTTAGGTGCGGACAGGAGAAGAGCTAAACTTTTCTCCTTATAAATTTGGACCAGTCTTTTACGGGAAGTCCTTCGACAGCCTTGTTCGGGATCCTCCCATAGCTGAGGCAATTTCATGCGATACAGTTCTTTCTTGACGAAAGCTAACCATGGAATTCTATTGCGCTAGTTCAGGTCCATTACATGGGTGAGATCACACTTATAGTGTGCGAGCTCGCTGGTGGTCAGAGCCTATGCCAGAATCTTATTGGCTTTGACTCCAGTTCTACAGTGATGGAGGGTAAACCCACGTCTAATCTTAAGGGGAGCAGAGGTGTACCACGGGGGAGGGCCAGAAGGCGTCTGAGGAAACAATTTTCCACTTTGGCAAGATCAGGCCCTGCTTTGTGCCCCCATAGCTCGCTGCCATAAGATGCGGCCGCTTTAGCTTGAGTTTTGTACAATTCTAGTGCCGGGCTTATGGGTTTAAAGGTTGAGGTGTTCACAACCTTCAATATTGCACCTGAGAGTTGGCACAGCTTTAGCCGGGATCTTACTATTTGGGGGTCCCAGGATAGGTTCTCTTGTAATGTAACCCCCAAGTATTGGAAGGTTGTAACCCTTTCCAGGCTGGCTGCACCCAAAGTGGGGTTGGGTCTAGTCTTTGGGGATGGATTAAAGATCATGAACTTTGTCTTCTCGGTATTGATCTCTAGACCGTGTTGTGTACAGAAAAGACCAAATCCATCTAAAATCCTTTGTATCCCCATCGGGGATTTGGAAAGCAGCAGGGTGTCATCAGCAAACATTATAGCTGGCCCCCTCCTGTCTGCCAAAAGGGGGGCGTCATTGTCTCTAAAATTGTCCAGATGGGATATGACACTGTTAACAAAGAGGCAAAACAGGGTTGGCGCCAAGACGCAACCCTTCCTCACCCCTCTGAGAACAGGAAACCTTGATGACAGCACTCCATCCCTCCCACACCTAACCTGCGCGTAATTGCTATCGTGAAGCCTAATTATGGGATGCAATATTTGGGTTGGAACACCCAGCTTCTTTAGGACCTCCCATAGTTTCCTGCGTGGGACCAAGTCAAAGGCTGACCTCAGGTCCAAGAACACCATGTATAGCCTCCCCCCCTCAATCCTCACCATTTTCCAATACAAGAGGACGAGGCGGAAAATTTGATCCACGGTGGACGTGTTTTTCCTGAAGGCAGCCTGGAGGGGACTCAAAATTTCGTTGGCCTCAATACAATCCAGAAGATGGTCCAAGAGAAGACGGGAGAAGAGTTTTTGGGGGACATCTATGAGGCTGATCGGCCTGTAGTTGGCTGGGAGAAGGGGAGAACCCTTTTTGAAAATGGGCACTATCTCCGCCCCCAGCCAAGTACAGGGGATCTCCATGCCTCCCAACATGGCAATAAAAAGAATAAGGAGGTACGGGCCCCAGATCTCAGGATGTTGTCTAAAAAGGTTACCGGGCAATCTATCCAGTCCCGGGGCCTTCCCCATTGTTAGTCTCTCCACTGCACTGACCACCTCACCGAGGGTGAATTCCAGACCAGCTGCAGGAATGGGTATATCATCTGGGGCGATTTCATCATTGGCAAACTGTTTGGTATCTTGATACAATTTGCCAAAGTGATCTTCCCAAGCAGAAGATGCAATGTTAGGCTCCACTGCAGCTTTAGCTTCTCCTGTGCCAAAATTTACCAGGGACCAAATTTTTTTAGAATCCCTAGCTTCCAGTGCTAAGGAGAACTCCTGCCACCGGTTCCAGTCCCACTCCGACCTTGCCAATGCCAAGGCTGCCTTATACTCCCGCCTAAGATTAGCGACCTTACCCCTGTCTGCGCCTGCTTTAATTGAAGCAATTAACTCTATCTTGACCTTTTTGCAGGAAGAATTGTACCAGGTTGAGGTTCGGGTCTTTTTACGTCGCGGAACTGCCACTGGGTAAAAAACCTCACCTAGTGCTCCCACTAGGTTAGCATGGATTTGACCTAGTTTCTCATTAAAATCCGGAAGTCTGGGCTGATTAATTAAATCATCCATTTCTGTGAGCTTAGGGAGTGCTACTTCATAGATTTTAGTTATATTTTCTTCTACACTAATTATTTTCCCCCATTTTACCCTTCATCTGTTGGAGCTAAGAACCAGATTCCCTGGATCATCGCTAAGGTTGGTGGATAGTAACTCACCAACAGGAGCAGGGTGTTTCATTTCTAGTAAAAGTGCATTATGGTCGCTATCTGTTCTGACAACTACCCTAAAGTCATGGACCTTGGACCACAGGCTAATGTCAACAAAAATGTAATCCAGCCTCGATTCATGGTCCTTCCTATTGAAGGTACACAATGAAGAGCTGTCAGAAGGAGTACGACCATTGCAGGCCCTTATCACATAGTTTAAGGTAAGGGACATGATTTGCACTGCAAGTGGGGACCAGGATTTAGGGTGGGGGGGATAGACATGGTGGGACACCCCAGAAATCATCTTCATTAGTAAGGGCACCCTTCTTTAGGCCTTCCAGAGGTTCAAAATGACAATTGAAATCACCGCCCATCACTATTTTACGATCACTTGGCAGTTGGCCCAGAAAAGACGAAAGGTCTTCAAGAGTGGAAGATTCCATGGCCACACTGACTGGGTGGGAGTATACATTGATAATTGCCAAATTTGCAGCATTGGGCCACTTGAGAAGTACACACTGGATGTCATGGAAGAACGTAGGTACGCTTTCCGCGTTACACCCAATATGACTAGCTACCCAAACCGCCAGACCCCCCGAAGGCCTCCCCCTACCACTCCACCTAGCGTGAATTTCAAAGACTGCATAGCCCGTTCTACTCAGTGGTTCCCTCGCCCACGTCTCCTGGAAAAGACAGATATCACTGCCACCCACTAGGAGATCCCAATCCACTGTGTGTATTTTGTTTACAATACCCGCCACATTCCAGGAGAGGACCTTCAGAATTTCGATAGAAGTTTTTAGTGCCGGTCCCGCAGTTGTTTCCACAGTGGTTTCCAGTACAGCATCCGAAGATGGAAATGCAGGGCGCTGTACTGGAATTTCCAGGATGGGCTGAGCAGTAGATGTAATGTTAGGGGCACATAGGGCTGAAGATGTTAGAATACTGCCGGTTTGGCTCTGGGGTAAAGTAACTACATGACCCCTAAAACTGGAAGAATTTAGGGTACTCCATTGGAGAGGATCCAAATCTCTAGTGGGAATCTCGATCTCACTATTTCCCGTCCCCTGTCCTACAGATTCACTTTCGATGTTTTCGTTAGAT
The DNA here is from genome assembly GCF_964263255.1 of Lissotriton vulgaris. Lineage (NCBI taxonomy): Eukaryota > Metazoa > Chordata > Amphibia > Caudata > Salamandridae > Lissotriton > Lissotriton vulgaris. The sequence continues at coordinate 461,288,685 of NC_141697.1, forward strand.
TGTAAGGAAACACCCCTTCGAAGTCAATCCACTTCATCAAGGCAAGTGAATCTGTTGGGATGTGCATAATTGACTTGGGCAGGGAAAATGTTGTGTCTGGGCCTGTATCTTGACCCATCCACAGCGAAACCCACCCGAATCCAGCCATCGTCCTTCCTCATGGTTTGATTTCGAACATTAGGATAGAAATATGAGAGAGGGACCAACTCAATGGATGTGTTACCTGTATTGCCAAGCCAGTTACAGATATAAGTGACAACCTGGGGGCTCCTAAAACTGACAATTATACAGTCCCCCACACTTTTCTTAGCAGTATACCCAACCCATGGGACCCTTCTAACCATAAGAACCTCTCCTTTTAGGTTCGGTGGTAAAGGCCTTTGGATGTTTAGCTAGCTAATTACCTTGTTGCGTAAAGAATCATAAGACTCCATTACGCCGCTTGCAAGCTCTGGTACCCCCATCAAAATCACAGTGTAGCCTACCGCCTCAGGGGGTAAATTAACTGCCTTACGCCTGGTTTTGGGGCTATCCAGCCGGTTAGAGCCATTAACCATCTCTTTAGGTGGTCTCTCCTGACTAGGTAGGCTGGCCGGAGCTGGTTGCTTCGACCTCCTGGGAATTAGTATCGGGGGCACTAACCTGGGAGGTGGTACAGGTGCAGTTTGAAGCACAGGTACTGCGCTGATGTTAGTATTTTCCCCAGGAAGAACTATAGGTATAGTTGGAGCCATAACTATGGTGATTGGAGGAGAGTGGGATGCTCCTGCACTAAGCCCCTGTGCTCCATGTGTGCTATCTCCCATCCCTGATTGAACGCCATTACCAGCACTTAATCTTTCTAGAGCTATCAGTCTCGATTCTATTGAGTCCAATTTAAGGGAAAGAGGATTCAAAAGGCTTTTGAAGATATCAGTAAGCGAGGTGATAAGGAATTCTGTAGTTTTGGGGGTAACCCCGCCGAAGATAAATGGCTCAGTGAGCACGGGTATAGAGGGGATAGATGGAGTACTCAACATTTCCCTATCGTTACCCGTAGCTGGTGTCTCTGAAACGCCCACGTTGTCTTCCCGCGTGGGCATTATGGGATCAGTTTTGGCTCTTTTAGCACTTTTGGGCTTTCTAGATCTTTTCCTTTTCAATTTCAATACAGGATCCTCTCTACACCCCGTATTCTCTAGTGAATTGAGACCCTCTCCCTGAGCCCCGGGCTGTACCAACTCTATGATAGGGGAGAGCTCCACATCACTGATGATACGTGATGTGTACCTTTCCCTTAGCGAGGTTGATGGTGTCCAAAGCTGTTGTAAAACTGACTCTATGGTTTGGTCAATACTATCCATTAGAGACAGATGGGTAGCATCAAGCAATAGCGGTGTGCTGGTATTAGTTGATAAACATGGAGAAGAAAAACCAGTATTCTCTACACCCTCCTCTGTTAGTTTTTCAAGCACCAGAGGACCAATGTTAGCCGCAGAGTTTGCTTTCAGGAGAAATTTGTCCAAAGTACCTGAGACCACGGAAGCAGTCTTGGTTCTTGATTCCCTACTGGCCATTATGTAGCGTCCAACTTCAAGGCAACCAACTTGTCAGTGAATGGGAACGGGGAGACGGAGAATTAGGGGGTGCCCCGGTCCGGTCTCTTCCGTTCTCTAACGGCCTCAAATGGCCCGCCCTTTGCCTGGGCTTAGCCCGCGCGCGTCCCGCGATGCACGTAGCGGGGCGTCGTCTTATAGCCAGTGGGCAGGCCTGTAGTGTAGTTCCTATTTTCCCTATAGGCCCTGTGCATTGGAATAACAAAAACAGTAGTATAGACGTAGAAGTGCGGTCTTCCAGGTCTCTACTGACTATGCTAAACTTAATTGGGTTTGTTACCAACTAGCTCAGAGGTCACTGGAAACTTTCTTGACTGAATAGGAAGTGATCAGCTTCCCTGGACAAGAAGGGATTCAGTTTTCCAACAACCGCATAAACATGACAACTTTGCTCCTTAGAATAAGAGTCAATCTCTAGAGTCGTGTGAAACAATAGACAGTTATTTTACTCAGTCAGTTGGGCAGATTACTTTTACCAAGATGCAGAGAATAGAGAGACGGGCGTTTTCAATAAAAGGTATTATTTATTGAACAGTCTTTCTTCTCATGCTAGAGAAATGAATTGCCACAATTGCAAGACTAGTTATTATAAAAAGTGCGTACAGTAAAATGAGGATTGCGAAATAGTACTGTAAAAGCATTGATATGGTTTCTTAGCCATACAATGGTTAAAATGAATAAAATATACACATTCATATATACATTTGACTAACGTACTCAACTGGTGCTCCTAACTACGCCTACCCCAATGTACCTGACCTAAGCCTAATATTTGGGAGGGAGTAAGTAAGTAGCAGTTTTAGTTAAGTTGGTTTTGCCAAGGTTTGCTTCAAGAATTCTCTCAAAGGGTTTAGTCAACACCATACCTCTGAAATAGAATGTTGGAGGTCTTGTATCTCCTTCCAGGACTCGATATCCCAGTCACTCGCAAGAGTAGGCTGGAAACGCGGGAGCTGGATTTTCTCGGCAAGAGAAAAGACAGCGTCTCTCTCAGCGCGTCAAGGAGGAGGAGGGGCAGCGTCCGTGGGCAGCTTGCATCTGCTGGGCTCTGCAAGGGACAGCTGTTCTGCTCCTGTATTCACCACACCATCGTTATCGATGTCGTCGAGGCAGCGTTTGCTTAAGGCAACGTTGGTAATATTTATACCTGAAAGGTGCCTTGTTTGACGTAAGTTTTTGGACATAAGACGTCAATAAAGATGTCACTAGGAAGTGATCGTCTCTCAGTGCTCATTAGAGTTCTATTACTAATCAAAACATAGCAAGCAGGGCTTTCCCAGGTTGCTGAGTTTTATCTTGTTGAAGAACTCGGAGTGTAATCTAGGAATCTAAGATAGTGGCTTCTGCTGTGTCATCTGCTGTAATGAGCTGCAGAGGAAGAAATTCTGAAATGTGGCTCTGATCGTGTTAGGCCAGAGACGAGTTTCTGAAATATCGCTCTTGATCGTTTATGCCATTGTAGGGGTATGAATAGATTATAGCCGTATAGGGGCATAAGGTCACAGTATTGATCGGGGTCCTAGATTAGAACACGACACCCACTCCACGAATTTATGTCCATCAAATTACTAAAAACTTAAAGCAATAAGATGGATGTGTAACATTGCCCACCCCAAAATACATATCTGCATTTGAAATGGCGTATTTGAAATACATGGAAATATTGGTACTGTACGTCTTTAAGCATAGAAATCATTCAAAAATATAGCATATGTAATCAGTGAATGATTTTGTGAAAAAATTACACATGAAATATCTCTTTATACAGAAAAGAAGGGCGAGATACTTTCATCACATAGAAATGCAATTGCTGTAACATGTGCTAGAGGCTGAGGTAAAGTTATTATGTCTCTAGAAGTACCTAAAAATAGAAGTTCTGTTCTTTATGAATAGATCTACTTTAAGCAAAGAATTTCGTGCCAGAAAAAAAGGTAAATATTTTGGAATTCATAAAAAAAAATTCTTGGTGAACGGGGGAATAGAGTTCCAACGCTTTTCAGTAGTTTTTGTTGATCAAAACTGAAGGCCGAATTCAGAGTTCATGGGAACGCTGTGTCTCGGAATGCTTTTCAAAAATCATTGTTTCTGTTCAGGGGAGAACATCATATCAGACAGGCCCTCAAAGAATTGGTCTACAAAATCGGGTGACAGTTCGACCAAGTTCGATAGTGCTGTAACTTGGCAGGTGTGAGAATGATTGCTATCATCAAAGTCTGGATCAGCAATGCTCACAGAAGGTTGTACCTGGGTGATGTTGCTTTTATTTCTCGCTCCACTGTCACCACCTAGTCGTAGCACAGGAGTCTCAACGAATGCCGTCATCAGGATTGGTAGCCGCTGGGGACAACACAATGCGTGAGCCGTTACAGGACTTAGCAAAGTATCGATATCCATTGGTACTGCTGATGGGAGTGCAAGACAGGTGTCCAACACGCATTCATCTCCGCATAGCATACATCGAAGCACAGATAAGATGCAGGTCTACCATATAGGTCTGAATGAAAGAAACCAGGTCATGTTCAGATCTCTCAGCCTGGCCAATCCAAGGACTCTAGTTATTCGGTCCCGGTAGCGTATTGCTAGGATCGTTTCTTCCATCCCTGCCGGAGTCATGTCTGTGTTTTGGCTTGCCATATCGGAGCAGGAGGGTCAAAAATAAAATGCCTGCTACAAGTCCCAAAATCAGGGGTATGCCGCCAAAGACTGAATGGACAAAATTGGGAATGATTCCCAGAATTGCTTTGAATGATGTTAACAGTCCCGTAAAAATGGTCTTAAATACGCATGGGATGCCTATGACACTCGACATGTTAAGAATTTGGCTAAGCATTTCTGTGAAATGCACGGGGCAATTTGTTGATAAAAGGTCATGAATCTCTGATGTTGTCCTTGCAACTTGGAGATCATACGTCTCTTTTGATGACGTGATGGGCACTGTTGTCTGCAAAAGCACAGACTTCATTCTGCTTAAAATATCAATTCGTATAGAAGAGACATTCAAACAAGGCCATATGGGAGTCTCGGAGTCTCCAGGGCCGTTTGGAAACAATGCTTGCATACAGCATTTGACCATGGAAGTTACTTGTACGAGATATGCTTTCCCTGGCAAAAGGTCACAATAGCTGTGATCCGTTATTAGAATGTAACTCCCGTTCGAGAGTTGCTTAAAGAAAAGCTCTATCTGTGTTGCAGGTGTGACATGTTGGTGGCATGAAAGGTTGTTTGAATTTCCTTCACAAGCTCCGTGTAAATTAATACCTTGGCACAAAAGTATACCGCTTAGTGAATGTTTGCAGTATTCACTACTTAGAAATACATTTTTGTTGCTGTCACTATAGCATGTGTGTGTGTATGGTAATTTCCATGCTGACTTAATGTACCCTTTACCCAAACGTTCATACTGGCCAGTCGGTATGTATTCAAGGCAATTTTTAAATCGGAAAGTTGTTATCGGAATTGTGATAATCCAGTGTATTATCCATTCAATTACAGGACTTTCTGACATTGTCAATGGTAATCTCTCAAGTTTCTTGATACTCAGGATTGTATAGTCTGCTCCTTTCTGTGCCAAGCTGATTTGGTTTTCAGTAAGGTTAAAGATGGAAAACAATGACGTTGTGTTGATTAAACGCCAAGGCACATACCCTGAACGAAGATTTTGCAGCGTCCAGCCTAACTGTACAATAGAACGCAATTGTGACTGGCCATGCTGTAACATTAGCAAGTCTTTGTCTATTATATCTATGGCAGATTATACAATACTGTCCAGTGAATATATTCTGGAGAACAGAGTCATTAACCCATTGTCCACAACAGAAACTGATTTTTCCAAATGATTCCGATCAATTTCTCGTATTTTTTCAGCTGTTTCAATTTGTGTGACTTTCCAAGCCTCGTTGTAAGCCGCATATATACTGGTCGCTATGAAACGCTTTTGACGCTGTTTGCATGGTCCCAGAATGAAATCGCGCAAATCAGCACCATCTTTAAGTAAAGATAAGTGTTGCTTAATTTCAGCCAGTGATGATGAATCTAGCCATTCAAGGCACAGCTTCCCTACACTGTATGTTGTTACTATCCCTGGATGTTGTCTCTGGAAGTATCTAGGGTCTGGTCTGGTCATTGCTAACCCCTGTGTTTTATTCAGGAATCTATCTTGACAGTTATTCGTGTCAGTAGGCCAGATTAACCACTTTTTCCAATCTGGATGTGTTCTGTTTAGATGTAAAATTTTAGATAAGTCTATTTCAATATCTGTTGTTGCATTATCAGGTATTAGCTTCGAAATAGACGTTTTTTTAAGGTCTTTAATCTTAGCTATACCAAGACAGGTTGTTTGGTGAATTGTGTCATTTAAGAACAATATTTGTTCTGGGATCATGCAGGCTCGAAATAATGCTTCTAGGCCTTGTACCTGCCAATCTTTTGTACCCCAGATGGTTTTTGTTTCAATGTTATTTTTCCAATAATCAAAACCAAATGTCATCATTTTTTCATAAAATGCTTCTGAATATATCAATTTAGTATTGTCAGAATTGTTTTCAACCCTGATTTATCCAACAGTTTATAATAAAACGTTTCTGCATCACTGGTGTTAAACCCTGAGAAGTACTGGAATTTCTCATAGAATGTTTTAGAACTGCTTTTAGGTGGAGTAGCACAATCTTCCCATTGGTTATATTTAAAAACATTTCTAGGTTGTGCAGATTTATGTAAGTAATGATCACCGTAATGTGAGAAGCAGTACATTTGTTCATACCTAGACGAACCTTGTAAATAATCATGTTCTGTAAATCTTGCTGACAACACTAAATCAGACATCATATTATTAATACTTTCAAAATCCCACTCATCAGAAAATGTACTTGGTTTTACAAAGTCACTTAAGGAAACCTTGAACTGGTGAGGATATTTCAGGATTTCAACCGGACCAGATATTTCATAGTCAGTTTTGTCTCATACTACCCCGCCGGGTATTGGAATGGCTGTGACATTTACTGTAGACAGTTCTCTTTTCACACGTGGGATGATCTGTGTGGTTTGAGGACTAAGTTGATGTTCTGACTTGCTGTGTCCATTGAACTGTAATAAACTTTCCTAAAATTAAAACTAAAATTAGGCATAGTAGGAGTATAAATACCCCTGAAATAATCCAATGCTCAATCAATGGTGCATCCAGATATACTTCTTTGATTTGATGAAAGAGTTCTGTTGCTTTTTCTTTAAAAGTCTTTGTTTCTGGCGTTACTTCAGGGTTGCTTAGATCTTTAGAAAAGTTATCGAAATTGATAAAGTAGCCAGAGGCAGTTCTGTCAATTGTTAGAATTGTTTTCTCAATTTGTCTTTCGGTAGCACATTCTGATGCCACATCATTGCAGACTGGTGTTTCATGACGAACTGTTTCAATCTGTGTTTCAAGAGGCACGAGTTCCATGGCATTATTGCATAGTCCCTCTCTGTGCACTGCAGATTTATCAAATGTGATTAGTCTTTCAGTTTGAACCTCTTGAATTGTTGCAAGTTTGGGTATTCTGTTGTTTCTCGGGAGTCCACTGTGCCTACTGTTGATTATAACGATTAAGAAAAGGGGGTGGTAATTAACAGAGTGTCTGAATTAAGCAGACCACTCTTACCCAGTCCAAAGATCAGGGCTTGATCCATCACCGTTATTTATCTCACTGCACCATCCCAGCTCAGAACCTGGCTATATGCAAATCAGTCTGTCCCTGGCCCAGTGCATCATGGGAACAGGGCAGACTAAACTACCAAGCCAATTCTTCACCAGAAAGGAGACAAGCTACCGGGTGACCGGTTTCTGGCATTTCAGCCGTCTTCGGCCCGGCTTGCTTGAATCCTGATGGTGCAGTGAGAAAGGGACTCATGTCTGAGTATACCCTGCCACACCTATAGTGGCCAAAAACGATTAAGGGGGTGGTAATGAACAGAGTGTCTGAATTAAGCAGACCACTCTTACCCAGTCCAAAGATCAGGGCTTGATCCATCACCGTTATTTATCTCACTGCACCATCCCAGCTCAGAACCTGGCTATATGCAAATCAGTCTGTCCCTGGCCCAGTGCATCATGGGAACAGGGCAGACTAAACTACCAAGCCAATTCTTCCCCAGAAAGGAGACAAGCTACCGGGGACCGGTTTATGGCATTTCAGCCGTCTTCGGCCCGGCTTGCTTGAATCCTGATGGTGCAGTGAGAAAGGGACTCATGTCTGAGTATACCCTGCCACACCTATAGTGGCCAAAAACGATTAAGAAAAGGGGGTGGTAATGAACAGAGTGTCTGAATTAAGCAGACCACTCTTACCCAGTCCAAAGATCAGGGCTTGATCCATCACCGTTATTTATCTCACTGCACCATCCCAGCTCAGAACCTGGCTATATGCAAATCAGTCTGTCCCTGGCCCAGTGCATCATGGGAACAGGGCAGACTAAACTACCAAGCCAATTCCTCACCAGAAAGGAGACAAGCTACCGGGGACCGGTTTCTGGCATTTCAGCCGTCTTCGGCCCGGCTTGCTTGAATCCTGATGGTGCAGTGAGAAAGGGACTCATGTCTGAGTATACCCTGCCACACCTATAGTGGCCAAAAACGATTAAGAAAAGGGGGTGGTAATGAACAGAGTGTCTAAATTAAGCAGACCACTCTTACCCAGTCCAAAGATCAGGGCTTGATCCATCACCGTTATTTATCTCACTGCACCATCCCAGCTCAGAACCTGGCTATATGCAAATCAGTCTGTCCCTGGCCCAGTGCATCATGGGAACAGGGCAGACTAAACTACCAAGACAATTCTTCACCAGAAAGGAGACAAGCTACCGGGGACCGGTTTCTGGCATTTCAGCCGTCTTCCACCATTAGCGTGGAAGGGTATACTCAGATGTGAGTCCCTAGCTCATTGCACCATCAGGATTCAAGCAAGCCGGGCCGAAGACGGCTGAAATGCCAGAAACCGGTCCCCGGTAGCTTGTTTCCTTCCCAGTATAAGAATTGGCTTGGTAGTTTGGTCTGCCCTGTTCCCATGATGCACTGGGCCAGGGTCAGACTTGTTTGCATATAGCCAAGTTCTGAGCTGGGATGGTGCAGTGAGCTAAAAAACGGTAATGGATCAAGCCCTGATCTTTGGACTGGGTAAGAGTGGTCTGCTTAATTCAGACACTCTGTTCATCACCACCCCCTTTTCTGTATCAATTTTGTCCACCATAAGCGTGGAAGGGTATACTCAGATGTGAGTCCCTAGCTCATTGCACCATCAGGATTCAAGCAAGCCGGGCCGAAGACGGCTGAAATGCCAGAAACCGGTCCCCGGTAGCTTGTTTCCTTCCCAGTATAAGAATTGGCTTGGTAGTTTGGTCTGCCCTGTTCCCATGATGCACTGGGCCAGGGTCAGACTTATTTGCATATAGCCAAGTTCTGAGCTGGGATGGTGCAGTGAGCTAAAAACGGTAATGGATCATGCCCTGATCTTTGGACTGGGTAAGAGTGGTCTGCTTAATTCAGACACTCTGTTCATCACCACCCCCTTTTCTGTATCAATTTTGTCCACCATAAGCGTGGAAGGGTATACTCAGATGTGAGTCCCTAGCTCATTGCACCATCAGGATTCAAGCAAGCCGGGCCGAAGACGGCTGAAATGCCAGAAACCGGTCCCCGGTAGCTTGTTTCCTTCCCAGTATAAGAATTGGCCTGGTAGTTTGGTCTGCCCTGTTCCCATGATGCACTGGGCCAGGGTCAGACTTTTTTGCATATAGCCAAGTTCTGAGCTGGGATGGTGCAGTGAGCTAAAAAACGGTAATGGATCAAGCCCTGATCTTTGGACTGGGTAAGAGTGGTCTGCTTAATTCAGACACTCTGTTCATCACCACCCCCTTTTCTGTATCAATTTTGTCCACCATAAGCGTGGAAGGGTATACTCAGATGTGAGTCCCTAGCTCATTGCACCATCAGGATTCAAGCAAGCCGGGCCGAAGACGGCTGAAATGCCAGAAACCGGTCCCCGGTAGCTTGTTTCCTTCCCAGTATAAGAATTGGCTTGGTAGTTCGGTCTGTCCTGTTCCCATGATGCACTGGGCCAGGGTCAGACTTATTTGCATATAGCCAAGTTCTGAGCTGGGATGGTGCAGTGAGATAAAAAACGGTAATGGATCATTCCCTGATCTTTGGACTGGGTAAGAGTGGTCTGCTTAATTCAGACACTCTGTTCATCACCACCCCCTTTTCTGTATCAATTTTGTCCACCATAGGCGTGGAAGGGTATACTCAGATGTGAGTCCCTAGCTCATTGCACCATCAGGATTCAAGCAAGCCGGGCCGAAGACGGCTGAAATGCCAGAAACCGGTCCCCGGTAGCTTGTTTCCTTCCCAGTATAAGAATTGGCTTGGTAGTTTGGTCTGCCCTGTTCCCATGATGCACTGGGCCAGGGTCAGACTTATTTGCATATAGCCAAGTTCTGAGCTGGGATGGTGCAGTGAGCTAAAAAACGGTAATGGATCAAGCCCTGATCTTTGGACTGGGTAAGAGTGGTCTGCTTAATTCAGACACTCTGTTCATCACCACCCCCTTTTCTGTATCAATTTTGTCCACCATAAGCGTGGAAGGGTATACTCAGATGTGAGTCCCTAGCTCATTGCACCATCAGGATTCAAGCAAGCCGGGCCGAAGACGGCTGAAATGCCAGAAACCGGTCCCCGGTAGCTTGTTTCCTTCCCAGTATAAGAATTGGCTTGGTAGTTTGGTCTGCCCTGTTCCCATGATGCACTGGGCCAGGGTCAGACTTATTTGCATATAGCCAAGTTCTGAGCTGGGATGGTGCAGTGAGCTAAAAAACGGTAATGGATCAAGCCCTGATCTTTGGACTGGGTACGAGTGGTCTGCTTAATTCAGACACTCTGTTCATCACCACCCCCTTTTCTGTATCTACTGTTGATTATAGGCCACATGTTTGTGGTTTTACCAGGTCGATTGATACAACTCTGTTCTACTTTTTACCAGCAAGGGGCGGTAGTACTACTGATCTTGTTCTGTTGATTGCTAAGGCAGGTACTGCTTTTCTGTAAGAAGGCCCAAATTCCTTCTTCACTGCTATTTTTTCTCTGACTAGATCCCCAATCTTTGGAATCCAGACAGGCCTTGCTGGGGTTGGTGGTGCCTCTTCAGTGGTAATTGGCTGTTGCTTTAACTTTATGTTGCTTAAGGATTTTCTTGTTTCATTCAAGTCCTGTAAAACAGCCAAACGGTCTTTGATGTCAAAGTCTTTATTCTTATCTTCTACCACTGATACCTGACTATCTAAGTCCTGAATGTACATTCTAGTTCCGAACAATAGTTCGTATGGGCTGAAACATTTTAGAGAATTTCTTGGCAAGTTGTTTAGACTAAGCTGGACACTTATTAAATGTTTGACCCACCCATCACCCGAACCTAATACCTTCGCTGTTATAGATTGCTTTATGTCCCTTTTTTTCTTTCCACTACACTGTTCCCTTCGGGGTGTGATGGACAAGAGTATCGCAAGCCAACGCCCATGCTGGCCATGGCCTCCTTATAAGCTCGAGAGCTGAAAGCAGTACCCTGGTCAGAATGGAACATGGCAATTGCGTATGTGCCGATAAAGACTCGCAGATCTTTTATAACAGTTTTGGCGTCAGTCGAGCGCTGGGGCCACATTTTTTAAGTGAATTTTAGTCTAAATGATGAATAATGGGACGCATTTCTCTTTTTTGATTATGCGTATAGAATGCCTTATGCTTTCTATTAGGGTTCCTGACACTACGCTGGCCGGTTCTCCACTGCGATCTCTGTTGCAGTCTTCACAATTTTTTGCAAAATAATGAATATCTACACTCATTCCCGGCCACCAGTACTCTGATTGTAATTCTTTCAGAGAGTCCCTGATTGTTTGGTGTCTCAGACCCAACCCCATATGTGCTTACTGTAATAGGAAGCCTTTCCTGTTCATGTTTGGAATTACCCTATCCTCCACTCCAGGGATTCGAGCAAAAGGAACGGAGTTTGCATCCATTACGTATGCATAATTGAGTGGATAGTTTACGGGTAGTGCTACACAGTTGCCTTTTAAGGAGGTCTTTACTGCCAGCATGGTTTCCCCGTCTATGTATGTTTCTGAACGTTTTTTTGTGGCTACAGAAGCTGGATTAGTTGCTTCCGCTGTGGCTGTATTAGCCAATGAATTCCCTGCAACGTGAACGCCATCACGTTGATGACTCAGAGTGTGTATCACATGAGTCTTTTGTAGTTCTTTCTGTAAAAGAACTACCTGTTTCTAAAGCATTTTATGCTTGATTGTGGCACCTGTGTCATCTTTGTAATAATTTTGAATCCAGCTCTGCAACTTATTATTGTAAGAGTTGACGCAAAAATATGAATCGCACACGATTAGTGTCGGGAATTCATGTTCAGCATTTTCAAGCGCCATCTTTAAAGATCTGATTTCAGCTCTCTGAGCCGAACAATTTCTCACTGATTCAGTTTTTGTTATTTTCAGTCTGAATTTACCGCACAGCCAGCAACCTTTAACAATCACGCAGGCTGCATCATAGGATTTGTTCTCTACATTGTAGTGCTGTAAAAGCAGAGGATATTCTTGTTCATATGTCAGATTATTCAGTTTTTTCATGTGCGGGGCGAAATAGTATTTCACATCTTCCGCACCAAGAGAATTTACACACTGTATCCATTTCGGATCCAGTGACACTGTAGGCAGGTTTACTGGGCTGAATAGCGCCTCGAAGGCGGATTCCGCTGTGAGGACATTGATCCTTTTGCCATGTGCTAGTTCTCGTTCATTTGCTAATGCAGTTTCTACTGCTTTCACAGTTTTTTCTGTGGGACTGAATGTTTTTTCTGCTTGTGTGTACAAGTGTGATTTGTAAGAAATTGGTACTGTTTCTCCCTCATTAGAGGTCAGGTACGTGAGTCCGCATCTTCCTGGGATGACTCCGATTACAAGGTTGCGTGTGTTATCGCGTGTATCTAACTTTGTTTTTGCTAACATGTCTGTTTGCAGTGATCTCAACATTTTTGTGTGTTTTTGAGTCCAGTTGATTGGTTTAAAATCAGGTTTAATTAGTTCGTAGAGAGGTTTAACCCTCTCCGCATAATTTAGGATGTAAGTTCTTCCGAAATTCAGGAAGCCTAGAATCGATTGTAAGTTCTTCAGCGTTTTTGGTGCTTGGAGTAGAGCGCACTTCTCTAAGAAGTTGTCTGCTAGGCTTTTTCCTTCACTTGATAATTCATATCCTAAAAATAATACTGTCAGATGGGCAATTCTTGACTTTTTAAAGTTGAATTTGTAACCCTCTGCTGCGAACCCAAGTATTATGGTGTTCACTCTTTTCAAGTGAGTCTCCAAGTCGTGGTCTGTGAGATAGATATCATCTACGTAAGATAATGCCTCATCATCATATATTTGTAGTAACTCTGTTACTCTGGCTGAAAACAGTCCTGGGCTGTTCTTGAATCCCTGTGGGAGCCTACAGAAATTTTTCTGTGACCCCATTACTGAGAAAGCGGTCAAGTATCTGCTTTCTGGTGCAATATTTTGACAAAAGAAACCATTTGATATGTCTGATGTCGTTTTATATTTTTTCCTAACTATGTTATTCATTAGTGCAGCACTATGCGAATTCTGTACTGCAAATATTTTGCAACATGAGTTAAGGTGTCTATAGTCCAAGACTAGACGATATGAATCGTCCGGTTTGGAGACAGGAAACAAAGGATTGTTCATTTGAGAGGTGCATGTTTCAATCACCCCCTGGTGTTCAAGTTGATCTAAAATCTCCCCGACTAGTTTTTTAGCTTCTTGCTTAATGGGATACTAACTTTGTGCAGTCGGTTGACTTTTTACCTGGATTTTGTGAGGAGGTGAGTCCTCATCCCAACCTACATGATTTTTATATAATGCTGGTGCCTGGGCTACTGCCCATTTCCTTGCATATATATATTTAGTGTGAATCGGAATGTGATTCGAGAAGGCAGGCATAATCATTTCTTCGCCATGAGGGCACTCCCTGACAAACTCTGGGGGCCAATCTTTTTCAGCTAACAGAATGTCATAGCCTTTTGAGAGTTTATCCCAAAATAGACCCCTTATTTTCCTAGTCTTATCACCCTCTATACGCAGTGTTATTTCGTATATCTTATGGGGCTCGCTAACTCTGGTGTCGGCAGTTTCTACTTGAATGTATTCATTCGTGTCCACTGTCTCCAGATGACTCATCAGGATCTTGCGAGCTATGGTGATTTCTGCTGCACTGTCTAGCATTGTCTGTGCCCACTCCCCGTTTTTCAACTGTGTCCTCAGTATTCTCGGTATGTTCGATTACTCTAATACTGGCTACCTTCTTTCTTGGAAATTGAGATTTTTTACTTTGAGCAGGTTCCTTGTCTTTGGACTTGGTGTGCTCTCCTGGGTCTGACCGTCCTCTTCTTTCCGATTTCTGCGAAAAAGATCGAGAGGGACGTGTATCAATACTTTGATATCTATCAGGCTTCTTCAAATTATCCCTATTTCTAAGGTTATATCTTTTCTCAGAGGGCTCCCTCTGGGGAGACTGGTGTTCTCGAGTCGGAGTTCTTTTCCTCCGTCGAGGAGACCTTCCTCTGGACTGGAAAACTTTTTCTTTGGGAGTGGATTGTTTATTTCCATCCCAGCTCTTTTTAGGAGTGTTTGAATTATTTTTAATAAATAATTTTTCAGGATTTTCGAGCAGTTGGGGCTTTACTGGTTTTCCACCCAAGCTGTCTCTACCTAGTTCTTCATAACATTTTTCTATAATTCTGGCAAGCTCAATTGGTTGATCTGTTATATCTGTTTCCTTCAATTTCTGGCGCATCGCTACAGATGCTGCTTCTCCTTTTATGTTGGCTAGTAGTATAGCCGAGACCTGCTTGAAGTCTTTCAGTAATTTCATACCAAGAGTTAAAGCAGGTTCTGGACCATATTCATTCTGAATCTGTTTTAGCACTTCTGGTATTACCGCTATTGACGGAACACCATGGGTTTTTGTGTAAATGGAAGCAAAGACTGTACCCCAAGAGTCACAGTCCTCCACGTGTGGTGCGACCCCCATTGGAAGGCAGATGGTCAGAATTCTGTGTTTCTCAATAGGGGTAGTATTCGGAAATACTGCCTCTATTTGAGTAATTTTCTGCACTAACCAGAAAGGAATTTGTTCCTGTTTTATGGGTGTTTTACCAAGCCATGATTGTATGTTCTGTGGTGTAATTTTATTCGTGTTCCCCTGATGAGGGGTCAGCTGTTGAACATTAACAGCTGTTTGGACTGTAGCAGTCCGTATTACATATTGGACTAATTGTCTATGTATTTTAATTAATGTTTTTAACTGTGCTAAAAGTTCTTCTCTAGACATTTTTGCAATGTCCGGATGTGGTGTGTAGCTGGCTAGAACCGACCACGTTGCTCCTGGTAAACCTAGTGGACCGAGCCTGGTAATATGTTCATTGTGTTTTAGGGCGCCTTTAAACCAGAGCAGGTGCTCTTGGTATTTTAATGGGATTTCAATCTCCTCGAAAGGAGCGTACTCTTCCGGTGGATCCCCTATTTTGTAATAGTGGAACTCGTGTGTTGCGGTGTTTGCCGCTGGAAATTTTATCCAAGAATAGAATACCTCTGTCTGCCGATATTCGTGTGCCTCAATCACGAAGACGACTGTGCCACCTTGTGTGGTCAGTCCATGTTCTATACGTTTTGACGTTATAGATTTTCTTAAATGTACCGGAATGATTATTGCACCCGGTTCAGTCATTTCACCGGGACCCTGCTGAGTCGCATTTACTGCGGCATCAACGGTTCCGTTTTCAATGTCTGACATTTTATTGTCAGGAAAGTCTCCAGGTGCGGCACGAACACACGCCCCCAGGAATCCTGGGACTCGCAGTCCCACTGTGAGTACCTCCGCCCGCGCTGATGGTCAGTCTGCTTCCCGGGTCCTTGCTGGGGAAAGGCACTCCAAAAGGTCTCCACGCACCAAAGTCTGTCCCTTGCGTCTACGAGCGGCTCCCGCGCAGCGGGGGCCGCGAGACGCGGTTTTGAACGCCCAGGAGGAAGGCGGGGTCTCAGGGGAAGAGTCTCCAGGTGCGGCACGAACACACGCCGCCAGGAATCCTGGGACTTGCAGTCCCACTGTGAGTACCTCCGCCCGTGCTGATGGTCAGTCTGCTTCCCGGGTCCTTGCTGGGGAAAGGCACTCCCAAAAGGTCTCCACGCACCAAAGTCTGTCCCTTGCGTCTACGAGCGGTGCCTGCGCAGCGGGGGCCGCGAGTCGCTTTTGGTTTTGAATGCCCAGGAGGAAGGCGGGGTCTCAGGGGAAGAGTCTCCAGGTGCGGCACGAACACACGCCACCAGGAATCCTGGGACTCACAGTCCCACTGAGAGTACCTCCGCCCGCGCTGATGGTCAGTCTGCTTCCCGGGTCCTTGCTGGGGAAAGGCACTCCCAAAAGGTCTCCACGCACCAAAGTCTGTCCCTCGTGTCTACGAGCGGCACCCGTATTACCCCTAATAATTTGCCTTTTCTTGCCACATAATTTAGTCAACTCTGCCGTGTAAATTCGGCCTTCCCCTGATACATAGTTCCTTAGGCCCTGCCTATCAAGAAGCTGACAGGGATATTGAAGCGGGTCTTCTCCTTTTCAATCCTGCCCTTGCTGCTCCATCTTGCTCCTCGTTGGGAATCATGGCTTGCTTGTTCCTGCTCCCAGCACCAGATTCCTGCTTTGCTACTACCATGGAGCCTTCACGTTGCCAGCTAAGTAAGACGAGTAAGTAAAACAAAAATGGGTTTCTCTTTGCTTTTGTGTATGTGTTTGTGAGGGTGTTTGTGAGTGATAGAGAGTGAAATTGGATTGAGTGAAAGAGTGTGTGTTTGAGAGTGTCAATCAGAATGAAAGTGAGAATTAGAGTTTGGTATTGTGCATAAATAAGTGAAAGTGAGTATGAGGGAGTGAGTGAAGGTAGGAGTTGGTGGCAGCTACTTAAACTCCTCTTGGCGCTGACCTCACATAGCCACGCTGGGTTAATTTACAATATTGCTAAGAGAGCTGGAAATCATTTAAAGTTCGTTTTTTAAAAATTATCCTGCACTTGTAATATCGTGTCACAAACCCCTAAGACTGTTTTTAAAAAGTATATTGCTCCGTGGTAGATAATTAGAGGCACGCTGTGTTTACAATTCACTTACTTGCACACATTTAGGAATTGTTTTGTACTTCCTGACCCCTGAACCGGCACTGCAGCACTGCAGCCAATCGCGGTGTGTGGAGGGCGGGGCAGAGATGGACCACACGGAGAGTCGAGCGGTTAGCGCTCTAGACCTCCGTTTTTGAAAGGTTATTTAGCCCCTCGTCGGCCCCAGCGCGCAGCGTTGGAGCGCAGGGTGGCGCCTACTCCTGCGCCTAAGACGAGCCAAAGACCAGCCCGTCTGCGCCCGTCCGCGACAGGACGGGGCTAGGGGCAGGAGACCATGTTATTATCCCCAACCAGCAAGAGGAATATCGGCAACAGGCGCCTAACCTACTCCTCACAGGTATTATTAGAGCTCAGGGACCAATCATCTAAGATATGCGACTGTGCCTTACAAATCGATCCGGAGGGACCCTTTTCATGCTATATCTGTCGCACACAATTCTGCCTTGAAGAAGTGGTCACTTGCCTTCACGGGACCCTGCCACAAGACAATGTGATTCACATAGTAATGTCCCAGCTAAGAGCACTAATCCCCCTTTGGGGAGCAAAAATCTGCTTTGTAATGTGCGCTCGCTGGTGAAGCATGCTATACAGGTATGGGATATGATTTCTACAGAGAAACCGGATTTATGTTTTCTAACAGAGACGTGGCTTAAGCCGAATTCAGTTCCTGCCATTACATTAGGGATCCCTATGGGATATAAGATAATTAGAATGGACCGCCCTATCAAATTAGGAGGGGGAGTAGCAATTGTATATAAGGAGTAGTTAAACATCACCATTTTGGAGGAAATTAGTACCCCGCGGATGGAATTATTGGTTTTTAAACTTACCTCCGCATCTAGGGAAATTAGAAGGGGTGAAGTACTGTATCGACCCCAGGTTCTAGTGGAAATTTTTCCATTCTCCTCATGGAGGCTCTTGCGCCATTTATAGAAGATCAGCAGAACTTCCTATTAGTAGGAGACTTTAATATGCATAGCGACTCAGAGAAATGCTTAGAAGCTAAAACCCTCTTAATGGATATGGAACATTTAGGTCTTAAAAAGATTAATCAGGGACCCACACATGAGGCTGGCCATACTCTGGACTTAATATTCTCCAACTCCCCCCGAACCACGTGTATGCCCCCCACCCAGGTCGAATGGACTGACCATTTTATTTTAAAATTTTACACTGATGCAATGGATAAGCCACGCATACAGCTGCCTCTGCCCACTAAACGAAGACCCTGGCACAAACTAACAACTGATAATTTTCGTGAAGCCTATCAAGCCCCCTTGAGCAATGATCATAGAGGAACCATGAACTATGAACTCGATCGGTTTGAAAAGGCAGTTAGCGAAGCAATTAACCACATTATTTTGCTGAAAATTTATAAACCCCGCCAGGCAGTCAAACAAGAAATTTGGTATTCCGAGGATCTGAGACTGATGAAACAAAAAACCAGAAAGTTAGAAAAAGTTTGGAGACAGTCTCGGAGACTGGAGGATAAACAACACCACATAACCGCCCTCAGGTCTTATCATAAGGCCATAAGGGCAGCTCGGAAAAACCACATCGCGATGCAGCTTACCAAGGCAGGAAAAGATTCAAAAGTCTTATTTAAGATCTTGCAAACTTTTACTAAGCCTTGGGCATGTGAAACCGTTGAGGTTGCATCTCAAGACCTATGCGACGGGATCTCTCAATTCTTTATGAGGAAGATAGATGTTATCTATGCAAAAATAATGACCTCAAAGAATACTGAGGCGGCCGATCCCAATAGTCTTCTCCATAATAATACACAACACAAGCCTCATGCGAGGTATCTAAAGAACTTTGCCCCTATCTCCTTAGAGGAAGTCACTGCTCTAATGACTGAGATTAAGAGTGGCAGCCCGAGGACCTCATCCCTGCACGCATCATGCCCATGTTGGCGGAAGTTCTGGGCCCAGAAATACAGCAGTTAATCAACTTGTCATTAAGTACGGGAGAGGTCCCGATGGACTGGAAAAGGACACTTGTGAGACCGCTGAGGAAAAATACCACCATTCCTTGGACGGAACTCACTAACCTGAGACCTATTTCTCTCCTTCCCTTCATGGGGAAAGTGATCGAGAAATTTGTTAATAGACACCTGTCCAATTATGTTGAGGAGACAGATAGACTGGATCCATCCCAGTCAGGTTTCAGGCCGAGACACAGCACCGAGACCACCTTGTTGTCAGTCGCTGTCGATGTACACATGTTCCAGGATAAAGGTTACTCTGTTTTCCTGGTTCTGTTGGATCTGTCTGCGGCGTTTGACACCGTGTCTCATGACATCTTGACCACCAGGCTTATTAACATCGGCCTGGAAGGTGAGGCCCTAGCGTGGCTGAGGAGTTTCCTGACAGACCGCACCCAAACTGTCACCCTGGGTGCCTATCGGTCAGAGGAGTTGGAGATCTCGAAGGGGGTGCCACAGGGCTCTTGCTTGAGCCCTACCTCGTTTAATATCTACGTGGCCCCCCTAGCGAACATCATGAGGTCCCCTGGGTTTATTCCTGTGTCTTATGCAGATGACACCCAACTCCTCTTTCCTTTTACACACTTCACCGATGAGGTCAGGAACTCCTTCTCCCAGGGGATGAAGGCAGTGGCCCACTGGATGGCATCTAACTTCCTGCAATGTAATGTTGCTAAAACGGAGGTGATGCTGTTCAGTGAGGCCAAACTCCTATGGTCCCCTGATTGGTGGCCACAGGATTTGGGACCAGTCCCGGAGCCTAAACAGGTGGTAAAAAATCTCGGTGTGCGCTTGGACCAGGAGCTGTCCCTGAAGCAACACAGTAATCAAGTGGTGAGCTCCTGTTTCCATGTCATCGGAATGTTAAGGAAAGTGTTTCCCTTGCTCCCTGACTCTACCAGAAGGACGTTAGTGCAGGCCTTGGTGTTGAGTCGTTTGGACTACTGTAATGGGCTACTTCTATCAACTAATGAGGGAGTAATTGCCAGGTTGCAGGTAATCCAAAATACTGCGGCCCGCCTTGTGCTAAACCGGCCCCCTCGCAATCCCTCTAAACCCCTCTTGAATACCCTGCATTGGCTTCCTGTCAAACAAAGGGTGAAGTATAAGACTTGCTGCATAATACACAAGTGTCTTCAGAAGAAAGGCCCTGGGTATTTGATGAATAAATTTCTCCCCTATAAACCTTTACGTCCTTTAAGATCCAGTGAACAAGCTCTGTTGCAGGTCCCAAGAGCAAAAAAGACCAGACAGGGTGGCAGAGCTCTCTCAATTGCAGGTCCAACGGTGTGGAACAGCCTCCCAGTTTCTTTAAGACTTTGTAAGGAATTTCTTCCGTTCAGGAAACTATTAAAAACCTTTCTATTTCAAAATTGTTAGACAGGACTTGTACTCACTGTATATGTGTAGGAAGGTTGCCAAAGGCGCGGAGATAATCTTTTGGGAGGTGATCCTAGCACGTTATAAACCCGCAAATAAGGAGTCTGAGTGTGTGAGAATGTGTTATTGATTGGAGGTTGTGAGAGAGAGTTGAAGTGAATAGTGGGTGTAGGTATCAATGGTGCATCAGGTACAACCGCACGAGGGCCTAGAGTTAGTGAGTGTGTCTTAGTGTGTTACTAAGTGACAATGAGAATCAGTGAGTATGAGTATGTTTGTGTGTGCGTAACAGTGAATGTGAGTGAGTATGAATTAGAATGAGCAAGTGAGATAAAGTCAGAGTGCATGAGGGAAAAGAGACTAAGGCTCAGATTATCAAACATTTCACACAACGCAGAACAGCACCCAAAGTTGCTGTGTTTGAATGAGAGGGTGAGAGCAAGAAAGCACTACATCTACAAAGATATGGCACCATCCTGCTCTCTCCCTAGCGCTGACACACCATTTGGCTACCAGGTGCCGCAAACATACCTTTGCACCATAATGCAAAGATGTCTGCATGAGTCCAGCATAGGTTTGTACTGGAAGTGTGCCCTTCCACTACAAAATACTATGTTTTACTAACTATAAAACCTTTCTTACTTTAGATTTGTGCTGTACAGTCCTGTACACATGCAAAGAAATAAAAGCATTTCTTCTTCTCTATGCCTTTTTTATGCAAAACACTGTCTTCTATTGTTGGTAGAGAAGGTTTTTCGTGCAATTTGCACTGGTTTGTGTTACTTTCAGGCAACTTTCCATTGCAAAACAGGTTTTCCTTTAGAAAATAAATTACAAAAACATTTTGTGCAGGTTTGCATCACTTTTGTGTTGCAAACCAAGAGCAAAATGGTTGCTAATCTGGGTCTAAATGTGAGCGGGAATGAGTATGAATGAGGGTTTTTTTTTTAATGGGTTACCATTCTGGGCAGCCACTGACACCAATACTAACTGACAATATGTGGCCTAATGGCCCGAGCTGCCAATTTTAGAACTGGGGAATGAAGTTTGAATCCCAGGATCAGCTTAACATCCTGTTATCCTGGGCAAATCTCTCAGAGCCAGATGTACTGAGGTCCCTGTTCACATTTCTTAAATAGTGACTCTGTAGGAATCGCTATTTAACCCCTTCCACGCTCATGACGAGCTGGGCTCGTCATGGCGTAGCCTCCTCGCACGCTGATGACGAGCCCAGCTCGTCACGTAAAGTGCGGTTTTAAAAAACTCAGCACAGGAGCGGAATTGGTGCAGCAGTGATGGTGTTAAGAAATGCAAAAGGATATGTACAAAATTTGCAACTAACTAATAGTAATTCCTGCAGATTAGGAATCGATATTAGGGAATCGCAAATAGGAAATGCCAGGGCATTCCTACCTATGGATGAAATAGGAAATGGTTTGCATTTCCTAAATTGCAATTTCCTAATAGGAAATTGCAATTTATGAAATGCAAAGCCAAGGGTGCCTCTGGGATTCAGGCCCCCCTGGAGGCAACCCACATTTCTTAGTGCACGTTTAAATGTACATATGCCCTAGGGGCATATGTGTTCTTCATGTCATGATGAAAAAATGCATTTTGTTTTTTGCACATGGTTACCATTGACTTGAAGTTGGTGGTAATTGCATTTCCTAAATGCCCAATTAGCATTTAGGAAATGCTAATTGGGCAAATGCTTTGAACATGTGCTTTAGGAATCACACATAGGTAATCCATATTTGCAATTCCTAAATTGTGGTCATTTCTACTGTGTAGAAATCGCAAATTGGTGCTAATGTGAAGCACCCTGATGCCTTTGGTCCGGTTTAGCTCTATACAAAAAAAACTACAGGCGGCAGGAACATTAGAGAATTGGGACGGCTACCCAAGGGCCCTCTTTGCTATCCATCCACCTCACCCCTATTTTGTCAACATGATTTTGGATGTTCTTATGTTTTATTCAGTACATGGCACTTTTAGAACCAAATCCACAAATTCCCCCTATACCCTCATGCTGTTGACTGAAAAGTCTGGACTGCTGGATCGTCATTGCATTAAAAATCTAAAAACTCTTTTTTCCCTTTTTATCATTTATTTAGCACTTATTACCCCTCAAATGAGTAGTAAGTACTATATAAATATAATGACAAATTAAGACAATTTGGGATTTCTGTCAGTTTGCTTGGAAGCACAGGAAGTTGCTAGAGATTGCCCCCAGCGCTAATGGGCAAGGATTGTCTCTCTTGGAACCAAAGAGTGAACAGTTAGGCACACTGCCTTGCACAATTAGAACCGCCCACTGTGAGGTTTTTATCCTGGGTGTTAATCACCTGGACCCTCCCACCCACCTCCTTTGGGGACACTGCAGGCAGCAAGACAAGCCATCTGTCAGAGAAAAGAAAATGTTTATTACAACAAACTCTTCTTCAACCTTACTTCGCCCCTGCTTTCCCTGCGACAGACACCCACACTGCTTCTGCCCGGGCTACGGAACACGATGGGAAGCCCATGCAGCCTAATGGGCATTGCACGCCTGCCACAGAGCTCATAATGACACCTATTTGCAAAGCTATTTGTGCCTCTAAATTGAACAGAGGGGTGCAAATGAATTTATTTGAAAAGTGTAGATTTGTGTGTGGTATTTATCAAGTGTGAAGTTGCCATTGCAAATAAATGTACTTGCTGGTAAAATTACAAAAGGATTGTTTAATTTTACCTGTACTCAAATATGCCCAGAGTTTGGTTGACACTACAGAGTGAATATGCCTTGAGGAGTAAGTGAATGTTGTGTTGGGGGTATGATTTTCAGTGCTTTTGGCGTCAGCACGCCAACAGAGGCCGACAGCAGTGTGTGGGCTTATTAGGCCGCAATGAAGAGAGCACGCAAGATAGTGTTTCATTTTGTGGCTGCGTGTGCCGTCTCTGACGCCTCATGCACGCGCACAGTCTTTATTAACCACACCCACATAACTCGGGCCAAACCACATAACACGTGTACTCGGGGGCAGTCACAGTGTTGCATATGTATACTTCATTCAATATGTCTGCTTGGTGTCTCTAGTCCTTTCTTAGTGTCCTTGCCTTCTCCACCTCCCATACTACATAAGAGTGTTCTATCTTGTGTGTGAGGATTCCAGCCTTGGCAGTTGATGGTCTGGTCAGCTGTGAGGTTTACTGCTCTGCTGTCTTATTCTATGTAACTTAATAAATCCATCTTAATAACTTGAAGACGTGTCCTGCCACCTTATTAAATTATCTACAACACACAGCATTCCTCCTGACGTAGCGTCATAATAAGCAAAACCCCCAACAACGTATCTGGAGGCGCGATACAACATTCCCTCAAAATAAGTCTTAACAAAATAAGGAACAACAGCTCTTGAAGTGAGGCATCACAGCATTTCAAAAGTGAACCAATATAAATAATATACCACACATTAACTCACTCAGCAGTAGCCAAAGCAGTGATGTTCTCCCAGTCTGCTGAATGGCTCAGGGTTCTTCCTCAGATTATACTGAGTGCGGGTTTCATGACAGTCACTTCTTCCTTGATTGATCACAGGAATCCCTGACGACTCAGGGCTACCAAACGGAGAGGGAGCCGGCAATTCCACACCTCCAGCTTGAGGGGCCTCGTACTCCCCTTCTGACCAGTCCTCAGTGTCATGATCACCAGACCATCAAGGGGGTAACCAAAACCAACTGTAGAATGTCCAAGATACTTTTTGAAAACTGACACATTTAGGGTGATGAGCTCTAAGCCTCTTTTCACAGTCACTTGTGTGCCACAATTTTGAACAATGCACCATGGATCTCTTTCAAAGGGAAGCCTGAATTTGCTGCCGGGATGTTGATCTTGGATCAAAACCAAATCTCCTACATATAGATGGGACAGATCAGCTTGGTGCCGCTTGCTGACCTGGGCATTTGACTTCTTCCTCCGGAAATCCACCACATGATCATTTACTTCATCAGGAACCCATAGTGGATGGTGCGTGATAGAGTCACTCACTACTCTCCCCATTGACAGGTGCCCCAGGGCACGCCCAGTAGATTTATTGGGAGTCTGTCAGTATTCCCTCAGAAAAGAGTATATGGACTGCTCCACAGAATCACCATTGGCCACAGCTATACGGATGACCTTATTCAAAGTCCAGAGAAAGCATTCTGCTTCTCCATTCGCTTGTGGCCATTTTGGCGTTAGCTTCCTGTGCACATTCCCAATGATGTCAAGTATGATGCAAATTCCTGACCCTGAAAGGGAGGACAATTATCAGTTTTTATCTTGCTGATGAGTCCATGAGTGGCCATAATTTTTCCAATTTTGGTATCACCTCTCCTGCGCTCAGGGACGACATCACTTCAACCTAAGGGTATTTTGAGTAGTCATCGATTACTACCATGGAGTGTTTCCCGTCTGGTAGCATGGACTGCCGAAGTCCATGCTAACACTCTTCCAAGGGCCGTCTGGCCGTTTTTCCATGGCAAACGGTGCTGGAGTATTCGGTTAACCAGTAGCCTGATACCACGGGAACGATCGCACCACCTCCTCGACTTTGTCATCCATGATGTGGAAGCAGACCTTGGTCCTGAGTCTTTCTTTTGTTTTAACCATCCCTTGATGGCCTGCATGGGCTAAACCAACCACTCGGTTCACCAGGGTTGACGGAATCCCCAGTCTATGACCTTGCAGCAAACATAGATTTGGATCTGCACGCAGTTAATTTCTCACTTGATATAGGCTCTCGATCACTTTCTTTACCACTTGAGTGAAAGTTACCCCTTAACTTCTAAGGATCTGCTATTTGTTGGTTTTCACAGCCTCCAATGCTTTCTGAAGGCAATCATCCAGGGCAGTTGCTTGACACAACTCTCCTAGGGATATGGGCAGCGGACGGAAGCGATCTGATATGTAAAGGACGAATTCTTCAGTCTCTTCCGCATCCTCTTCCTCACTAGGAGTCGCTTCCCTGGGATGACGAGACAGATAGTCTACCAGATTGCTCGACCAGGGATGGTAATTCAATCTTGCAATCGTACTCCTGCAACTGCAACATCCACTTCTCTAAGTGAGGGGAGGGCTTAGATGCAGTTCCTGTGAACAACGGGATAAGAGGCTTGTGGTCCATGGGCACCAGGAATGGTTTTCCATAAACATATAGGTGAAAGTGCCGGCACCCCCAATGCACAGCAATCATCTCCTTTTCTTTTTGTGAATACTTTGTTTAGTGGTAGTTAAAGACCTACTCGCGAATGCCACTGGAGCCCACGCATCTTCTTCCTTGGGCTGTTGGAAGAGAACAGCCCTAACCCTCTTGGGACAGCATCAACAGCAAATTGGGTCTGCTGCTTTGGATCAAAGTACCTTAGCGCGGTGCTACTCGACACAACATCCTTCGAGCCTGGAATGCAGTCTCTTGTTCCGGGCCCCATTCCCATGGGACAGATGTTTTGGTAACTTCTCGCAATGGCGTGGTCAGCAAGGATAGGTCCCTAATGAATCTAGTAGTTCAGCATCCCTAGAAAACTGCGCATTACTGTTTTATTGGTGGGAGCAGTGGCTTTTTTAATGTCCTTTACCTTTTCATGATCCAGAGCAAATCCTCAGCAGAAAAATTGTAACCAAAAAAAACGCAATCTCTGTTTCAGGAATTCACATTTATCTCGGTGCAGCGTAAGCCCTGAGTCCTGTATCCATTGTAGCACCTGCCTCAGCCGGGTATTGTGTTCAGGTATGGACTTGGCGTAGACAAGAATATCGCCACTGATGCTGACTACTCCAGTGAAGTCAGCAAGAAGCTCTCTGACGGTGTTTTGGAAAACCTCAGCTGTACTCCATATCTAACAACTCAACCTCTTGTATCGTTGCAACCCGACATGCATTGAAAATGTTGTGTGGTACCTGGACTGTTTATCGAGGGCTTATTGGTGATATCCAGCCCGGAGGTCGAGTTTAGAGAACCAGCTGGCTCCACTTAGTTCCCCTATCAGGTCATCGATGGTTGGAGTGAGATGCCTTTGTCATTAATTGCAGTATTGGGAATGCGCATGTCCACGCAGATTCTTATATCCCCCAGGGGATTAGCTTGCACAGTTCTTTTTTCACCAAAGGCCTCAGGTGAAAAGCAACACGACTGTGTTGAAGGGTCACTGTCGTACTGATGGATCTATGTGTAGGCATACCTGTTTGTCCCGTAAGCACACGATGCCACTGAATTGTCTTAGGGAACTACTCCAGGATTTGACTCACTCCTTCTCTGTGTATCCCGAAGGCAAATGTGACTATGTCCAGATCTTCTGCTGACTTACATGCCAGCAACATTCCATGTTCTACCTCTGTCACGTACACTAGGGCGTCAACTTCCTGAGATTCATAGGTAATGGTGGTCTTGAACTTTTCTATAATGGCCAGGGATTTGGTTTGACCATACACTAAAACCTTTATTTTGGCAGGTAGTAGGGGTGGAGGAGGAGTCATCTCTTGGTAAGCCTCCCTTGACAGGATATTTATGGTAGCACCAGTGTCCACTATAGCCAATCAGGGACGACCTCCCACCATGTCTTGGCACGGTGGCAGGTGATTCTGCGCAGTCGATGCTGATCCTACCGTGAACACTGAATGTACGGTATGTTCTTCCTGGCCATCATCGTCCTTGACACTGTTAGGTTCCTGAGCCTCCGGGATCATGTTCACCTGGGACCTCACCCCCCAGCCTTTGTTAGACTGGCACAGTTTCATGAAGTGATTCATTTTGCCAGATGCCTTGCATCTCTTTCCTTTCGCTTGGTACTCTGACGGCCGATGGGACGGAACTCCACAATATCCCCATGACCGGATTCTCAGGCCTCTTGTCCAACTTGATGATGCTGTGGTAGTTGGAGTAACGACATTCAGGGTCTCAGTCTTGGTGGGAGCCAGGAGAGCGGCCTCCATGTGTGCTGACCTTGCTTTTGAGAGTTCCTTCGTTCTTCACATGGTGAGTATATTGGCCAATTAATTCCCTGACTCCTCTAGAATTCTTTCTCTCAACTTTGCCAAGGCACACCCCTGGATAACCTGACCCCATATCGCCTCAATCTTGTCTGTCTCAGAAACCACAGGTACTTGCCAGTTCCTTTAAGCTTGCATGAAACACATCTAGCGGTTCTTTGGGCTCCTGCCTCGCTTGTCTGAACACAAATTGTTCATAGTCTTGATTCGCCATAGGCTCGAAGTGAGCGTTAAGGGCTGTAATGAGAGTGAGATGAGTCTACCACTGATTTGGCTTTCTTGCACACCTCTTTCTCACCAAGATGTAAAATCATGGCCCGCTTCTGGTGAACCTCGACTTTAGTGGCCTCAAAGAATAGGAGGACACGCTCCACCCACTCTTTCGATCTCAGGGCCTGGGCAGAAAGAGCCCCCTCTACCACAAATGACTCTATTGCCAGGATCTGAGCCATGTTCTGAGCACTAACGTTGCTGGGGTGCCTTTCTTGCCAGCTCTAACAGTGACTTACACTGCACTGCTGTCGTGTGGGCATCTTCGCGCCGGTCGGCTGTTACTCACAGTTGGCTGTGCTCTCCCTTTGATCACCCGTGGCTCCATCCACCAGGTCCACATTTAGGGCATGATCTGGGCACACCCAGGTAGCCTGGACGGCGCTGAGTTCTCCGTCCCACCTTTTCAGTCAACAGGTGTGTGTCACTCTTGCAAATGTATTTACAAAAAGGGGTGGTGAGGGACAGAGTCTCTGAATGAAGCAGAAAGCTCTCACCCAGTCAAAAGATCAGGGCTAGATCCAACACCGTTTTTTAGCTCACTGCACCATCCCAGTTTCAGAACCTGGCTGTATGCAAATTAGTCTGTTCCTGTCCCAGTGCATGATGGGAACAGGACAAACCAAACTACAGAAGCCAATTCTTACACTGGGAAGGAAACAAGCTCCCGGGGACCGGTTTCTGGCATTACAGCCGTCTTCGGCCCGGTTTGCTTGAATCCTGATGGTGCAATGAGCAAGGGTCTCACATCTGAGAATACCCTTCCACGCTTAGGGTGGACAAAAATATTTACAAAAAGGGGTGGTGAGGGACAGAGTCTCTGAATGAAGCAGAAAGCTCTCACCCAGTCAAAAGATCAGGGCTAGATCCAACACCGTTTTTTAGCTCACTGCACCATCCCAGTTTCAGAACCTGGCTGTATGCAAATTAGTCTGTTCCTGTCCCAGTGCATGATGGGAACAGGACAAACCAAACTACAGAAGCCAATTCTTACACTGGGAAGGAAACAAGCTCCCGGGGACCGGTTTCTGGCATTACAGCCGTCTTCGGCCCGGTTTGCTTGAATCCTGATGGTGCAATGAGCAAGGGTCTCACATCTGAGAATACCCTTCCACGCTTAGGGTGGACAAAAATATTTACAAAAAGGGGTGGTGAGGGACAGAGTCTCTGAATGAAGCAGAAAGCTCTCACCCAGTCAAAAGATCAGGGCTAGATCCAACACCGTTTTTTAGCTCACTGCACCATCCCAGTTTCAGAACCTGGCTGTATGCAAATTAGTCTGTTCCTGTCCCAGTGCATGATGGGAACAGGACAAACCAAACTACAGAAGCCAATTCTTACACTGGGAAGGAAACAAGCTCCCGGGGACCGGTTTCTGGCATTACAGCCGTCTTCGGCCCGGTTTGCTTGAATCCTGATGGTGCAATGAGCAAGGGTCTCACATCTGAGAATACCCTTCCACGCTTAGGGTGGACAAAAATATTTACAAAAAGGGGTGGTGAGGGACAGAGTCTCTGAATGAAGCAGAAAGCTCTCACCCAGTCAAAAGATCAGGGCTACATCCAACACCGTTTTTTAGCTCACTGCACCATCCCAGTTTCAGAACCTGGCTGTATGCAAATTAGTCTGTTCCTGTCCTAGTGCATGATGGGAACAGGACAAACCAAACTACAGAAGCCAATTCTTACACTGGGAAGGAAACAAGCTCCCGGGGACCGGTTTCTGGCATTACAGCCGTCTTCGGCCCGGTTTGCTTGAATCCTGATGGTGCAATGAGCAAGGGTCTCACATCTGAGAATACCCTTCCACGCTTAGGGTGGACAAAAATATTTACAAAAAGGGGTGGTGAGGGACAGAGTCTCTGAATGAAGCAGAAAGCTCTCACCCAGTCAAAAGATCAGGGCTAGATCCAACACCGTTTTTTAGCTCACTGCACCATCCCAGTTTCAGAACCTGGCTGTATGCAAATTAGTCTGTTCCTGTCCTAGTGCATGATGGGAACAGGACAAACCAAACTACAGAAGCCAATTCTTACACTGGGAAGGAAACAAGCTCCCGGGGACCGGTTTCTGGCATTACAGCCGTCTTCGGCCCGGTTTGCTTGAATCCTGATGGTGCAATGAGCAAGGGTCTCACATCTGAGAATACCCTTCCACGCTTAGGGTGGACAAAAATATTTACAAAAAGGGGTGGTGAGGGACAGAGTCTCTGAATGAAGCAGAAAGCTCTCACCCAGTCAAAAGATCAGGGCTAGATCCAACACTTGGTTTGGTAGTTTAGTCTGCCCTGTTCCCATGATGCACTGGGCCAGGGACAGACTGATTTGCATATAGCCAGGTTCTGAGCTGGGATGGGGCAGTGAGATAAATAACGGTGATGGATCAAGCCCTGATCTTTGGACTGGGTAAGAGTGGTCTGCTCAATTCAGACACTCTGTTCATCACCACCCCCTTTTGTAAATCGATTTTGGCCACTATAGGTGTGGCAGGGTATACTCAGACATGAGTCCCTTTCTCACTGCTCCATCAGGATTCAAGCAAGCCGGGCCGAAGAGGCTGAAATGCCAGAAACCGGTCCCCGGTAGCTTGTCTCCTTTCTGGTAAAGAATTGGCTTGGTAGTTTAGTCTGCCCTGTTCCCATGATGCACTGGGCCAGGGACAGACTGATTTGCATATAGCCAGGTTCTGAGCTGGGATGGGGCAGTGAGATAAATAACGGTGATGGATCAAGCCCTGATCTTTGGACTGGGTAAGAGTGGTCTGCTCAATTCAGACACTCTGTTCATCACCACCCCCTTTTGTAAATCGATTTTGGCCACTATAGGTGTGGCAGGGTATACTCAGACATGAGTCCCTTTCTCACTGCTCCATCAGGATTCAAGCAAGCCGGGCCGAAGAGGCTGAAATGCCAGAAACCGGTCCCCGGTAGCTTGTCTCCTTTCTGGTAAAGAATTGGCTTGGTAGTTTAGTCTGCCCTGTTCCCATGATGCACTGGGTCAGGGACAGACTGATTTGCATATAGCCAGGTTCTGAGCTGGGATGGGGCAGTGAGATAAATAACGGTGATGGATCAAGCCCTGATCTTTGGACTGGGTAAGAGTGGTCTGCTCAATTCAGACACTCTGTTCATCACCACCCCCCTTTTGTAAATCGACTCTTGCAAATGAGCACCACACACGTGAGATAACGTGCGCTGCCGCCGCTTGACACCATGTGGCCTCCTGACCATCTTCATCGTCAAAATGTTGTGTCAGGAGTATGATTGTTAGTGCTTTTGGCATGAGCGTGCCAATGGAGGCCGACAGCAGCGTGTGTTGTAATTAGACCGCAATGAAGAGAGCACGCCGGATAGTGTTTCAGTCTGTGGCTGCATGTGCCGGCTCTGACGCCTCGCGCACGTGCACAGTCTTTATTAACCGCACCCGCGTAATGCGGGCCAAACCTCATAGCAAAGGTACGTCGGGGGAAAGTCACAGCTTTCCCCCTGATGTAGCGTCATAATAAGCACAACTCCCAACAACTTATCGCGAGGCGCGATACAACGGTGAACTCCCACATAAATGCACCGTTTTGGGTACTCGTAAGGTTTATATGAGGCACTCCCATCCTAGAGAGAGTTAGAGATTTATTTCAGTCAAAAGGCATGAGTAAATCTGTAGCTGTTAAAGGGATGGGATGTGAATGTCACTAATTTAGGGCTTGACTCACAAAGGCAGACACACAGTTTTGTATAAGTTTACAATTTTTTCGGTATTCTCAAACTATGATTTAATAGTACGTTTACAACTGCAGCGAGGGGCAGAGGACAGGACTATCTTTTCAAGTTCGGAGTTCTCCTCCCCAGGTGTGGTGTCCCGGCAGTCGTAAAGTTACTATTAAATTGTAGTTTGTGAATACCAAAAACGACAACATAAACAAAACTGTACGTTTACCTTTGTGAATCAGGCCCATTGATGGGGGTAAAAGGTTGGCCATTTTAATAGGGAAAGCATTGTTCCCATGGAGAGAAAAAAAATGAAATGTTTTGTGTGATAATTAACTGTTTTTAAAGTATTAAAACCAGAATGAATACAAACCTGCTACATTTACATGTACACAATGCTTATGCATTTGTGTACGCTCTCTGAAACCTGCGTTTGTTGTAGCTTCCAAACTACTCCTCAAATACTTATGGGAATTTCCAATAGAATGTATCATTTTTTCAGCTGTATTGATCAGCCAGGTATCATACGTTCATGTGAAGCAATTGGGTGCCACACATTGCACACAGCAGCATATTTCATAAAGGCAATTACACTTTGTATTGAGTCTTCCTCAGTAATGTCCATTGGCAGTGGCAACAATGGTGTTTTCAACAATCCACACTAAAGAGCTGACTCTAGCCATTCACACCCAAAATGCATATGGCTTTCAAACTGCCTTGATGCTCAATCTATAACTAATCGATAAGGTGATGTATGGCAGTAGTCCCCGAGTGTAATCACTGTGTAGTAACATTACAAAAAGGGCAAATATATCTTGTTTCAAGGAAAGTGAATTCTCCAATAGTAAAATGATATTTTGCCAGCTGTGCTAAAATTACGTGTGCAATTCCCGTTCACATTGTAGTTCACATTGTACTTTTCTTTTGAAAATGTTGATTCTAGTTTTCCAAGACCTTTTGAAAGAAATATTAAACATGCATGTGGAAAGGTGGTAGATTAGAATGAGAACAAGTTCCTATTTTGACTTAACTGGATGGACCTTGTCTCTAAAAAATAAATCTGGATAGTGGATAACCTAGGTAATTGTGAACAAACTGTTAGGCTGGTAAAAGTTGGAATATATCTTCCCACCATACTTACCTACCTTTTGTAACCTATTGCACATACCTTGCCTACCTACCTTACCATATCAACCTCCCACATCTACCGTCCCTACCCTGCCGTAAGTAACCTATGAACCATACTTGCCTTCTGCACACAGCCTACCATATCTACCTACCCTTCCTACCAAGCCTAGATACTTCTGTTGGAGCCAGCAACAGGCTTTCATGTGTGCCCAGTTGTTTCTACACTTTTTAGGAATGGTAGGCTACTGTGTCACAAATGCCCTTTGTTATTCTGTGCTACTGCGCAAAATGGGCTTCCAAGACCTTTAGAACCTTTGAAGAGCTGAGGGGTGTGCGAATGTGCAAACTCCAGCAAAACAATTCTATGGTTACTACTTACAGTAGCAAGGTTTCATGCTTATGGCTATTCACATCAAAATTTGGACTATTACGGCTCTTCTAAGTTGCTTGAGAAAAAAAATACTGCCCACATCTATCCAATTATAAAGCTGCGAAAATATGGCACATCCATTTTCGGACCCAACTAACATTTGCTAGGAAATGTTACCCGTTTGTGTGAAAAATAGAAGTATAAGATTGTATATCTACGCAAACAAACCTTTTTCAGCAACATTGGGTATTGATAATGAAAGACTGCGGAAAAACATGACTTCCTAACCTATTTTATGCAGTTTGATGCAGCTCTTTGATGACAGGTCGTAACAGTCAATGTTCTACATTAGAACATTGGAATGTTGAGCGCTGTGTTTAAGACAATAGAGTGCTCCAGGCTTCTAATGGCTTAGAGAAGCCCGGAGCATCAACATTCCAATGTTTGAGCAAAGGCCTCATTGAGTTCGAGGAGATTTCAACCCCCTTCCGCTCCGCGAGGCCTCTGTTTTTTACTATTTAGAACATTCTGCCCTCTAGAGGCAGAATGTTCTAATAGCCTTAGAGCCCTCCACAGTGGGTTCTGCTGGCTATTAAAGGCCCGCTTCCTTGTTAAATGCCCTCACCTTCGGTTTTGGGTTTAAAGTTGGATTGGAAATTTAATGACCAGTAGAGCCCATTACGTCAGGCTCTAAGGCTATGATAGGATTGTATCTTAAGAACTGCGGTAACAAATGGATCTCTGTGACAAAAGCAGTAATCCACTCAGCTAGCCACATAAAATACAGATCTGTGATCTACACAGGTTACATTATTTGCAGCAGGCATATTAACCCTCTGTGCTTTATGGTGAGTCAAGACTGCTACTAAACAAAACTCTGATCTTTTTCTCTAATTGGAACATTCATCACAAGAGCTATCGAAATTTTTATTGCTGTCTGAAAACTGGACATACAAGGAACACTGACACAGGTGTTATTAAGTTATTGCTAAACACAGCGCCCCCTAAAGGGACGCACCCTCCTCCCCAGATCAGTGCCCAGTCCGGCGGCACCAGTCGCACAGCCTTAAAGCGGCACTGTATACATTGATTAGAACATAAAGGTTGGTGAGCCGTGCAAAAGATTCACTAAATCGTTCAGTCCTAGAAAATGTCACTAGTTATGTTATATGGACTCTCTGAAGTTAGGAATATACGTGTGATCTCTTTGAAAACAATCTGTTTTAGATGACAAACTGCTCAATGCAAAATAAATGCTAACTAAAGGCCAAGGTGCCCATTTTTTTCCATTCAAATGAGCATGTTTATATGACATCTTATTTGCATAAAAGAGGAAAGTTCCATCTTTTGATTCATCGAGATTCCCTTCTAGTTATTTGAGACAAATCTGAAAAAAGCTTACAGTGACAGATTGGCTAGAAAATGTGCCAAGGAAATGATTGCTCTGGCAACAGAAGACAATTTAAATCCCACAAATATGTCTTTGTAATGTAGTCGTACCTTGTTAGCGGTATTAAAGTAACCTGACACAAAAAGGTGAGGTGATAGGGAATCTTGGTGGTCACTGAGGCAGGCAGAAATACCTCAACAAACTTTACTGATATGAGACATTTATGATTTTTTCTGAACACTTTCAATTTTGCTAATTATTATTTTTCTGACAAGCACTGCATGCAAGAAACTGGTCCTCGCGGTTCTTAACAAGCAGGTTTTCAGCTGCCTGAAAACTACATAACTGATAGAACTGAAACGTATGCAAAAAGGTTGTCATCAGACTTGCAAATTGCCCATGTCACCATTTTAGTAATTGATAAAAAGCAAGTGGACAAATATCACTATGAGATTCAGGCAAGAAAGAAGAACCATAACCTTGATTCAAAGTTAGACATTAAGACTACAACGTTAAAAAAAACAAAGAAACCTGACACAACGGAAAAAAGCTGTTGGAGTGGTTAATAGTTTGAGAGGCAGTTGTAAAGGGGGCTGGCTGAAGAGAATGGTGTGAAAAGTTAAAGGGATAGTAAAGAGTTGTTACATTGGATGTAGATAGCACCAGTTTTTACAGCATTTAGAAGCTGAAACAGAGCTAAAACAAATAAATAAAAATGACATGAATCAAAAGCCAGTTGCGCTCTCTCACTCTCTCTCTCTCTCTCACTCTCTCTCTCTCTCTAATATATATATATATATATATATATATATATATATATATATATATATATATATATATATATATATATATATATATATATATATATTCACTGAAAAAACCATTGGTTATAGACCATATATAGTTAGGGATTAGCATTTTCAAAACCTTAATTTACTCGCACAAAACCATAGAAATTCGCATATATAGTTAGTTGCAATAACTATATATCGCGCACCCGCAATCCACTGCTGATGATGTCGCATATTACATCATTCATGACATGGTCAGTGACATCACTGATGACATCACTGATGACATCTCAAATGACATCACTGATGACATCTCAAATGACATCACTGATGACAACATCCAGTGACTGTATGTTTCTGTGAAGTTAAAATATGTCTTACATATTGAAGAATGAGTGGATGTATAAGTGTCTGGATGAAGGATTTAGTAGGTGCATGACTGACTGTATGAGAGAATGATTAAATGTGTCTCACTGAGTGCATGGGTTAGTGACTAAACTGTCTTAATTTGTGCATCATTATATCTGTTGTTCTGTAAACTGCTGCATGTGTTGATCAGTAGCTATATGAGTAACTATATGGGTTATTGATTGGTTGCCCAAGTATTTGTATGGGAGAGTGAGTGTGTGTGTGGGGGTGGCTGGGAGGTGTGTGACTGTGCATAGATGTGTGAGCAGTTGATTTACTAGATGTATGGGTTCAAAAGTGCATGTGGAAACAGCTGTATGGGCGGTTGACTGTCTTCATGAGTGTATTGGTGAGTGATTGGATTTCTCAGTGCTACATGTCAAAGTAAGTACATATGTAAAACACAGTACATGTAAGAGTTGACATATATAAATAACTGTGCATAAGAGCCAGTGAATGTGTGAGTGGCTGTATGGATCATTGTGAACTTGTATCAGTGATTGTATAAGAGAGTAAATATGTGTTAGTATATGTTTGATTAAGTAAGGTGTGTATAACTGTATAGTTGAGGAAATGGAGGTGTGATTGATTCTTTGCATGACTGACTAGGTGTGTGAGTAACTCCATGGATGAGTGACAGTCTGTGAGTGTCTGTTTACACTGATTGTATCTAAGGTTATATTAGAGTCTGAAGAGGTTCATCGTATTATCACATGAATGATATCATCAGTGACATAGTGGCCTTCTCAACAGGGGCAACCTTTTGTGTGGAATTAATTAGCGGCCACGTGATATTTGTCCACTTGGTTTTTATCAAAGGGACAGTAATGTTCCTCGAATGTTGGAGCAGCAATTTGAATTTACAGGCAATCTGCGATGTTGTGAAAGGTCGTATGTTGTAGGAGAACTTTCGCAGCTGCGCAGAAATCCTATTCGGCCACGATACCTTTTTGTGTTGCATCCGCCATTTCTCCACTGCCCGAACAATCAAGTTCATGGTTTTCTAGATACTGCATTACCTGCTGGATATCCGGAGCGATTTTTGGGATGTTGGCAAGGCATACATCCATTCGCCAGTCGAATGGACAAGTTTTTCAATAAAAAGATGGTTGCACGCAAATTGCATATGTGTAAATAAATGTCATGTTGTAGCTGGCTCCGAGAATAAATAGAGGCAGGCATCCTAAAAGTAGTTCCATTTTTTCATGGTATTGATTTAGCTTTGCATAGAGGCGTATTCTGTTGGGCATGCTTGTTACCACAGGGAGTGCAGACATTTTTTATGAGCAAAAATAGTAGTAGGATGGCTGCACAGAGAGCGAGAATTATGGGCACTGTTCCTGTTATTCCAGAGATGATTGAATGAAAGAAGTCTGGTATTATACCAAAAATAGTTTGAAAGCCTGTGAGAAGGTCGAAGGAGGCCGTGTTAAAAAAGTGAGCCAGACCTTGAGTGTCAGATGTTTTGAAAATTGTGTAACAATTCACAAAGTGTAATGGGAGGTTCGGATTTAAAAGGGACCGTATTTTACTTGAAGTTCGTGCTATCTGCAGTCAATACATTTCTTTTGCAGAAGTGAGGAACACTCCTGTTCTGAACAAAAGCTCTTTAGTTTGGTTACTTTAATGAAATCTGTTTTCAAAGTAGGGATTGGAGGCCAAGTTGAAGTTTGGGAGTTACTTTGTGTGGGTGGGAATAGACATTGCCACAGAAAGTTACTCGGTTTGAAACAGTAAGGACACACGGTATGCCAGCTCACATTCCGTAGGAGTGCATGTTTTTGAGAAGCAGATAACTGCCGTTAGAAAACTATGTGAATGTTGGTCTGATTGGGGGAGTTGGCGTGCTTTCAAGAAAGCACACAAAATTGGGGACTGTAAGCTTAGAAGCGTTGTGCAGTTGGACATTCCTGCATAGTAATGAATGACTGCCATTGTGGTCGCACTTTTCACCTGTGAGAAAAACTTCTGTATGCTCTTAAAGACAGCGATATGTAAATGGGAGAAACCACTGCTCGTGAATAAACGAGCTACCTTGTATAATCACATACAACATGACAAACAACATGTACACCTAGCAGACACAATGACACTACATACTGTGGGAACCGTGGCTAGCCATGTACACAAACCAAACACCTCTGTTACACAATGCAGAATGCGGGGAGAGATGGGAGCAAAGTATGTGCGAAGGTGGCAAGTGATTCTCGATTATGAAAGTATACAGTGCAAAGTGTTGAGGGGATATTGCGGACTGACTTGAGAATGCAGAGCACAGACATGTACATGTAAACATACACTGATGGTCTATTGAGTGAAGAGGACAGTGGACGAAACCATGATAGTACAGTCAGTAGGGAAGATTATGGAAACGTAGCGTGTACATGCCCCCTCCCCTCCAAATCTTTAGCATAGTGGGCTGGCTCAGCATACGCAAGGCTAGCATAGGGATATGAACAAAAGGTAAGTTTCTCTTGGTGTGGTTCTCTTCCGGAATGGCGAACGTGTCTGCCAGGTCTGCGCAGCTTACACCGCCACAAGGTTGACCCCGTGAGCGAAGAAGGGTGCGTGAATGATGCTCTCAGCGTGCTGGTAACGAGAAATTGTCATGGCCACTGAGACGCATTTATGCCACACAGTTAACCTTTCGACACCGCCGTATGCCAAAGAGGGCCTATCACGTGCCGGCAGAAGCTCCTGGGCCGAGGTCTGCGAGCTCGGAAGGCTCCTGAGATCAACACTGGCTAGTGCAACACATTCACCCAGCCCCGAGCCTGAGGCCCAGCAGCGTGGAGTGCTCTGTATACTACTAACACAGTAGTCAAACAGGTACCAACAGTGGAACAGTGTCTTGATTCCGCAATGGACGATGTTAGAACTGCATCTGAGAGCGGAGATGAAGGTACTCCCTTGTGGAGAAGCGTGGCTCAATGGTTAGAGCAGCAGACCCTGACGCAGAGATCTGGCCTGGGACCAGGGTTCAATTCCCGCTTCGGCGGCTCTTGGACTCAGTCTCCCCGGACCTGATAATTCTCACCTCGGTGCCTAGTCTAATCATGGGTCCCACTCTGGGCAATAGCTTGCTTAATCTCCACAATGGCCCCAGCAGCGCTTGGATGCCTGGCTTCACCTTGGGGGTGCCCTGGAGTGGACATCTCACAGGAAAGCCAGGAAGGGTTCCACAGCGGTATGAATACAGCAGTGCGCTCTGTCCGCACCACGCATATGCATCATTGCAGGCTCGGCACATGCTTTTTGTTGCTTCGCATATGACAAACTGTGAAGCTCATGTCCATGTTATGTAGCTGCAGCACAAACCATTGACTCTTTTATTATTGAATCTCTGTGTGTGATCCAATGACTACTGTTGTAGTTGATGCTAGCAGCAACCATTCACTGAGGGCTGGTTTACACTCACCTCACACGCATCCAGCACATACGTCACTGGATATGTGACCCTGGTAAAAAAAAAAGTGTTGAGCGCACATGCCTGTACCCACTTGCACTATCTATCTGGGTCCGTGTGCTCATTATCTATGCATGATACTGCCCCTGAGCCGTACTGCATTACGTTGTGCTGGGGAAAGCGTATGCAACCATGTTACCTCTGGCAGTGGGGAGAACTTTGATTATGTAACTTTTAGGTGAGTGCCTATCACAGGCGGAAAGCTACTTTACAGACCATGCATATTGATGATGATTGTGGTTGCATGTTGTTTGTAGTGTAAGATATGTGTACATAGCAAAAGCAAAAAGTTTTCAAAAAAGCTCTCTAAGCGGAAGAGGTGTGTCACATCAAATGCTGTCGAGAGAATGACTAAAATGGGTGGCGCTTTCCAACTGGTACAATGGGAAATGTTATGAACCAATCAAATGCTTTTTTTAAGGTCACAGGGCAATCGCGCACCCTGTACGCAAGGAGACCGCACCCGACGTAGTTCGGACTGGACTGTTCCCATGAGGCACAGGGTCAGAGCTGATTTGCATATAGCCAGTGTCTGACCTAGGGTGGTGTGGAGTGCATTAAAACGATGGATTTAGGCCCAGATCGTTGTACTGGGGTGAATGTAAGACATTGTTCTGCATTCTGTCCATCAACTGTGTTTTTTGCAATTTTCACCCCGAGTGGGCTGGGTATGCTCAGACGTGAGTCCCAGGCTCTCCACATCACTGGAGTCAAGCTATCCAGGCTGAAGAAGGCTGATAGCCAGAAACCGGTCCTTGGATGCTTGATTCCGGTCTAGGAAAGACATGGCTTGGTAGTTCGTGCTGGACTGTTCCCATGAGGCACAGGGTCAAGGCTGATTTGCATATAGCCAGTGTCTGACCTAGGGTGGTGTGGAGTGCCAAAAAACAATGGATTTAGGCCCAGATCTTTGTACTGGGGTGAATGTAAGACATTGTTCTGCATTCTGTCCATCAACTGTGTTTTTTGCAATTTTCACCCCGAGTGGGCTGGGTATGCTCAGACGTGAGTCCCAGGCTCTCCACATCACTGGAGTCAAGGTATCCAGGCTGAAGAAGGCTGATAGCCAGAAACCGGTCCTTGGATGCTTGATTCCGGTCTAGGAAAGACATGGCTTGGTAGATCGGGCTGGACTGTTCCCATGAGGCACAGGGTCAAGGCTGATTTGCATATAGCCAGTGTCTGACCTAGGGTGGTGTGGAGTGCAAAAAAACAATGCATTTAGTCCCAGATCTTTGTACTGGGGTGAATGTAAGACATTGTTCTGCATTCTGTACATCAACTGTGCTTTTTGCAATTTTCACCCCGAGTGGGCTGGGTATGCTCAGATGTGAGTCCCAGGCTCTCCACATCACTGGAGTCAAGCTATCGAGGCTGAAGAAGACTGATAGCCTGAAACCGGTCCTTGGATGCTTGATTCCGGTCTAGGAAAGACATGGCTTGGTAGTTCGGGCTGGACTGTTCCCATGAGGCACAGGGTCAAGGCTGATTTGCATATAGCCAGTGTCTGACCTAGGGTGGTGTGGAGTGCAAAAAAACGATGGATTTAGGCCCAGATCTTTGTACTGGGATGAATGTAAGACATTGTTATGCATTCTGTCCATCAACTGTGTTTTTTGCAATTTTCACCCCGAGTGGGCTGGGTATGCTCAGACGTGAGTCCCAGGCTCTCCACATCACTGGAGTCAAGCTATCCAGGCTGAAGAAGGCTGATAGCCAGAAACCGGTCCTTGGATGCTTGATTTTGGTCTAGGGAAGACATGGCTTGGTAGTTCGGGCTGGACTGTTCCCATGAGGCACAGGGTCAAGGCTGATTTGCATATAGCCAGTGTCTGACCTAGGGTGGTGTGGAGTGCAAAAAAACGATGGATTTAGGCCCAGATCTTTGTACTGGGGTGAATGTAAGACATTGTTCTGCATTCTGTCCATCAACTGTGTTTTTTGCAATTTTCACCCCGAGTGGGCTGGGTATGCTCAGACGTGAGTCCCAGGCTCTCCACATCACTGGAGTCAAGCTATCCAGGCTGAAGGAGGCTGATAGCCAGAAACCGGTCCTTGGATGCTTGATTCCGGTCTAGGAAAGACATGGCTTGGTAGTTCCGGCTGGACTGTTCCCATGAGACACAGGGTCAAGGCTGATTTGCATATAGCCAGTGTCTGATCTTGGGTGGTGTGGAGTGCAAAAAAACAATCGATTTAGGCCCAGATCTTTGTACTGGGGTGAATGTAAGACATTGTTCTGCATTCTGTCCATCAACTGTGTTTTTTGCAATTTTCACCCCTAGTGGACTGGGTATGCTCAGACGTGAGTCCCAGGCTCTCCACATCACTGGAGTCAAGCTATCCAGGCTGAAGAAGGCTGATAGCCAGAAACCGGTCCTTGGATGCTTGATTCCGGTCTAGGAAAGACATGGCTTGGTAGTTCGGGCTGCTCTGTTCCCATGAGGCACAGGGTCAAGGCTGATTTGCATATAGCCAGTGTCTGACCTAGGGTGGTGTGGAGAGCAAAAAAACGATGGATTTAGGCCCAGATCTTTGTACTGGGGTGAATGTAAGACATTGTTCTGAATTCTGTCCATCAACTGTGTTTTTTGCAATTTTCACCCCGAGTGGGCTGGGTATGCTCAGACGTGAGTCCCAGTCTCTCCACATCACTGGAGTCAAGCTATCAAGGCTGAAGAAGGCTGATAGCCAGAAACTGGTCCTTGGATGCTTGATTCCGGTCTAGGAAAGACATGGCTTGGTAGTTCGGGCTGGACTGTTCCCATGATTCACAGGGTCAAGGCTGATTTGCATATAGCCAGTGTCTGACCTAGGGTGGTGTGGAGTGCAAAAAAACGATGGATTTAGGCCCAGATCTTTGTACTGGGGTGAATGTAAGACATTGTTCTGCATTCTGTCCATGAACTGTGTTTTTTGTAACACAGGGCCTGGCAGCGTGCACTCATCGCATACGCAACGCACAGTGGGCGCAACCCCATACGTACATGACCAAACGTGTGCCTTTGTATTGGGTATCTGTCGCATACCAAAGTAGCAGCTGGCGCGACCTCATACGTATATGTTCTTACGCGGGACGTGGTGCCACGAGCCTGAAGGATACGAAATGCGCATCATTTCAATATGGCGGATAGGATTCGTGTGCTGATGGAGCTTGGTACACTACCGGTACAGGACTCCAGTCCTCTCCCCCCAAAAAATTATATACATATTTTTTTGAAGACATAAAAGATTACATAATTTTTAAAGTTAAAAAAGAGATAATAGAGTTCCAAAATATTATTAAAAAAATAAAAAAAAATATAGGTTTTATAAATATTAAATTATGAAATTAACATTTATAAAAACCTTCGAAATTCACTGAAAAAAAACATAGGTTCTACAGACGTTATAGTTAGGAATTAGCATTTTAAAAACCTTAGAAATTTACTGTAAAAACCATACATTTCACCTATAGAAAACAATAGAAATTCCACTGTTATAGTTAGTTGAGCTAACTATAACTCATGCCTATGGAATGCACCGCTGATAACTTCACATATTACATAATTCATGACATGGTCAGTGACATCACTGATGACATCACTGATGACATCTCAAATGACATCATGATGACATCACTAAAGACATCATCCACGTGAAAATCTGATGCACCTCATAAGACCCTAATATAACACTTGATGCACCCACTCTAAAATACAGACTATAATTTTCGAAACCATGAAAACACCAATACCAGTTAGTACATATCCAGTTACTAATTCCTAGGTCTACACACACATACATTCATTCACCCATACAGTCACTCATACATACAGTCAACCATCAATACAGCATTATCATATCCAGTCACATATCTATACAGACACTCACACACCGCCTGTCAATCATAGAGTTATTCACACATCTAGTCAGTAATGGAAATAATGAATCACACTTTTATTTACTCACCTGTACAGTTATACATATACCACCTTACTTATTTAAACATATACTAACACATACTTACACTCTAATACAATAACTAATACAAGCACACACTGATCCATACAGGCACTCTCACAATCACTCATTTATACACTCTAACACTCATATATCCTGCCTTTCACACATGCAGTTACTCACACATGTACCACTGAGGCATCCATTCACTCGCCAAGACACTCATACACACACTCACCCAGCCATACAGGCCTTCACAGATACAGACTTGAACACATATACCCAGTGAATTATCCACTCACACATCTATGCACAGAGTCACACCCCTCGCCCACTCACATAGACACTCAGGCACCCATACAGATACTCAAACAAGCAATCAATAGCTCATATAGATCCTCATTTAGCTGCTAACCAAACCATGCAACCACTTAAACACACCAACTGACAACCTAAACTGTGTGAATGTCTGTATTATCAATTGGTAACACATGCATTAAGCAAGACATAATTAATCACTCAGTTATACAGTCAGTCAAACACCTACTTAATCATCAATCCTGACTCTTATACACCCATTCATTCTTTAATTCTTCAATACTCCTTGGTGTGTGTATATATATATATATATATATATATATATATATATATATATATATATATATATATATATATATATATATATATATATATATATATATATATTCACTGAAAAAACCATAGGTTTAACACGCGTTATAGTTAGGCATTAGCATTTAAAAAACCTTTGAAATTCACTGTATGGGTTCAAGAGTGCCTGTGGAAACAGCTGTATGGGTGGTTGACTGTGTGCATGGGTGTGTTGGTGAGTAAGTGGATATCTCAGTGCTACATGTCCAAGTAAGTACATATGTAAAACAGAGTGCACGTGAGAGTTGGCATATATTAATGACTATACATGAGAGCCTGTGATTGCGTAAGTGACTGTATAGATCAATGTGTACTTGTATCAGTGATTGTACAAGAGAGTAAGTATGTGTTAGTATATGTTTAAATAAGTAAGGTTATGTGTGTATAACTGTATAGATGAGGAAATGGGAGTGTGATTGATTCTTTTCATGACTGACTAGGTGTGTGAGTAACTCCATGGATGAGTGGCAGTGTGTGAGTATCTCTATAGGTGTATGAGTGCATATGATAGTGTTCTATTGATGAGTGACTGTATGTATGAGTGATTGTATGGGTGAATGAGTGGATGTGTGTGTAGACTTAGGAATCAGTGAGTGTGTACGTAGTAACTGGTATTGGTGTGTCAATGGTTTCGGGAATGGTAGTCTGTTTTTAACACTGGATATATCAAAAGTTAGATTAGAGTGTGAGGAGGTGCATCGTATTATCACATAAATGATGTCATCAGTGATGTCATCAGTGATGTCATTTGAGATGTCATCAGTGATGTCATCAGTGATGTCATTTGAGATGTCATCAGTGATGTCATCAGTGATGTCACTGACCATGTCATGAATGATGTAATATGTGACATCATCAGCAGTGGATTGTGGGCGCGCGAGTTATAGTGAGTCCAAC
Source organism: Lissotriton vulgaris (assembly GCF_964263255.1). Taxonomy (NCBI): domain Eukaryota; kingdom Metazoa; phylum Chordata; class Amphibia; order Caudata; family Salamandridae; genus Lissotriton; species Lissotriton vulgaris. The sequence continues at coordinate 461,332,931 of NC_141697.1, forward strand.
TAACTATAACGTGGGAATTTCAATGGTTTTTTATGTGTAAAATGTCCAGCTAACTATAACTGGTGTTAAAACTATGTTTTTTTTAGTGAATTTTAAAGGTTTTTTAAATGCTAATTCCTAACTATAACGAGTGTTAAACCTATGGTTTTTTCAGTGAATTTCAAAGGTTTTTTAAATGCTAATTCCTAACTATAATGAGTGTTAAACCTATGCTTTTTTCAGTGAATTTCAAAGGTTTTTTAAAAGCTAAATCCTTACTATAACGAGTTTGTAACCTACGATTTTGAAAGTGAATCAAACATTTTTTTAATAGTTGTTTTTTTATAACTATTAATTATATTATTTTTTATAAAAATTTTTTTTTTTATAAAATACATTTTTCAATGTATTTTTCCTGTTTTTTTTTTTTTACCATTTTACCTCGGAGCGCTCTGGGTGCGCGCACCGGTAAACACACCCGTACACGTAGCGAGAGCGCTATTTCCACTTGCGGAAAAAAATATAATTATGTATTTAAAGTAAATAATAATGCAAGACATTCAGTGGCATACTCATAAAAGTACTAATTTTCATTTTTAACAACCGAATTTCACCTTTAATTGCATTTCCGAAAATCTAACAGTCATTCAGGCGCGCCGCATTAGCGCCCCCGGAAGCGCCTACATACGTGCCGTGGAAGCGCCCCCGGAAGCGCTTACGTACGTGCCGCCGAAGCGCTCCGGAGCACGTAGCGTAAGCGCGTCAAGTCATGTGACCTTAAAATAACACTTTTCATTGGTTGTTAACAGTTTTGTTTACAACTATTGAAAACCCCACCCATTTACTTCACTACCTCTTTCACTTTGGAGAGAACAAGACCTATTCCTTTCTTCTCTTCAATTGTTTCCAAAGAATGGCCGCAAGACCACCAAGCAGCAGTGATGACTCTGATGGCTTTCTCCAGAAAGAACCTCCTCAGCCAAAAGTGAAGCAGCACTTCATCTGGAAGTTTTTTAGCATTCCAGAAGGGGAGAAGAAGGTGAATGCTCCAAAAGTGGAATGTAAGATCTGCAAAACTATTCTGTCTCATGGTGACCTCAGTAAAAAATACAGCTTTGGGAACTCCACAATGATCAGGCATGTCCAAAGAAGGCACCCCCAAAACTATGCCCGGGAGAGTGTCAGGGACCTGGCACGGAATGCACCAGGAGATGGTGCCTCGACTTCCACCCGAGGAGCAACATCATCGGGGAGAGGAAGAGCAGACGAGCTGATACCAAATATTCAGCCTGTTTTTAATAACATTACCTTTAGGTGTAAGCAGTGTGACAAACTGCTTTGTTATGGAGAACAGAGTATCCGACTAATTGTTCGAAAAAGAGAAGAACATCGCTGCCCTCCCCAGCCCCTAATTTTTCCCCTTTTTTTTGCTCCTGTTGAGCAGTTTGGCATTCCCTAGTTTTTTTTTTGTTCTGGAAAAAAAAAATTCAAAACGTTCGGAAAAAGTCAAAAAATAAAATAAAACTAAAAATGAAGAAGAACTACCTCCAATTCTCCAAAAAGAGCTATATTCTTCATATGTTGTAAAGGAGGGAGTGAAGTGGTGAGCTCAGGGTGCGTGTACCAGTGAGCGTACATGGGAACACACCCAGTGCTTACCCCGTGAAAATTGCAAAAAAAAAAAAGGCTTTTTACCACTCAGGGTCCTTCTCAGAAAACCTAGGGGGTCAGGAGATGTGTACCCTGCCCCCTTTTAATCATTTCCCCCTTTATATTTTCACCTCTTGTGTCTCGATTCTAATTAGACACAAGATGGCGGACTCTCCTGACTGTTTAGAATGTCGACAGTCAATCAGCTTTCCGCTTGCGCACTCCCGGGTGGGCTCCCCGGTACGCGTACCGGAGAGTGCTTGGAGAGCGCCTATAGATATATATGTGTTTTTGAAGTTAATTTAAAAAAAAACACTGGAGTAAATTTTACCAAATATAGCAAAGGCACATCTGCGTACCAGTCTCTACAATTTTGCAAAGTTTGTCGTAATTCCGTTCAGCGGTTCAGGCTGTAGCCTTGTCAATTCGTCCTATGGAAATTAACATGGGGAAAACAGGTTTTGGGACCCCCCTTTTTTCTCAGCCCCCACTTCACGCATCCCCCCGAAACTTTCAGGAAAGGAGCGGAGCAGAGCTGGCCTAAATTTTCGAAAATTGCACACAAATTCCTCAACCGGCGCCAAAGTTATTCCCAATAGAATGTTGCGGATTTCCTATGGTAGCTAGGTCCTAACTATTACTACCTACTGGCGACCGCCAGTAGGTAATATATATGTATATATATATTCACTGAAAAAACCATAGGTTTTACACAGGTTATAGTTAGGAAGTAGCATTTAAAAAACCTATGAAATTCACTGAAAAAACCATAGGTTTGACACCAGTTATAGTTAGCTGGAAATTTTACTGACATAAAACCAATGAAATTCCACGTTATAGTTAGTTGGACTCACTATAACTTGCGCGTGTAATGCACTGCTGATGACATTACATATTACATCACTCATGACATGGTCAGTGACATCACTTATGACACCATCCAGTGAATGTGTGTCTTTCTAAAAAATAAATATGTTTTATATATGTATATGTAAAGGTGGAGGGAAGAATAAATGTTTAAATTATTGTCTTAATGAATGTTTTTTTTTTAAAGAAAGGATTGGATAACTGGCTTATTAAGTGTATCTTACTGAATACATATATTAGCGAGTAATGTTTAAATATTTCAATATATGTATCAGCGTTTCACTTTGTGAATAAGTGGCTGCATGGGTTGATGAGAACCTACATGTGTGTGTATATGGGTTATTAGATGTTTTTTTAGTATCAGTATGAGTGTCTCTATGGTTTGGTGGGGGTGTTACTTATGATATAGATCCATCAATGACTGACTCACTGTTTCTATGTTTTTTGAAGACAACATATGTGCAGGACTGTATGGGTGGATGAGTGTGTATATGTTTGTTTTAGTGAGTAAATGACTGTCTTATTATTGTGTTTATCAGTAACTACATATGTTTTAATCTAGTATATGTGATTATTGATGTATATAAGTGAGTATATGTGAGAGTGAGAGATTGAGTTTCTGTTTAAATAAGTATGTGTTTCTATAAGTGATTGTTTAAGAGAGTAAGTATGTATAAGTTTCCTTAGAAGTAACGTGGTAGTGTGTGTATAGTTGTATATGCAAATAAATGGATGTTCAATAGTTTATTTGTATGTGTGAGTATGTGTGTGAGTAACTTTTCGATGACTGTCGGTGTGTAACAGAATGTATAGGTGTATCACTACATATGATGAGTAAGTATATGTATGAGTGACTATATAGAACTGTTGGTGAATGACAGAATGTGTATATAGATGGTGGAATTACTGAATTGGTTGCTGTAACTGGTATGGGTATCTCCATTTTTTGGAAAATGTTAATTTCTATTTTCCAATATGTGTTTTAAGGGTTACATTACACTTAAAGGAGGTCTGTCATCAGTGATGTCATAAGTGATGTCACTGACCATGTCATGAGTGATGTAATATGTAATGTCATCAGCAGTGCATTACACGCGCAAGTTATAGTGAGTCCAACTAACTATAACGTGGAATTTCATTGGTTTTATGTCAGTAAAATTTACAGCTAACTATAACTGGTGTCAAACCTATGGTTTTTTCAGTGAATTTCATAGGTTTTTTAAATGCTACTTCCTAACTATAACCTGTGTAAAACCTATGGTTTTCTCAGTGAATTTCTTAGGTTTTTTGAATGCTAGTTCCTAAGTATGAAATCACGTTCGTAACTAGATAGTGTCACCGCCTACACGTCCTAAGAAGCACATGTAAAGTCATGTGACTTGAAAACAACACTTGCAATTGGTTCTTAGTAGTTTCTGTTCTGGAATTTACAAGAAGCACTCCACCCACTTTCCTCACAATCTTTTCTACTCTGAAGAGACAACAACGTCGAGCATCTTCCGGAAAACTTTGCTGAAATTGCTGCCCTTCCGCATTCATCTTCCGAATCTGAAGGTAATGAGCGACCACCGTTAAAAAGAAAAAAGGAATCTTTCATTTGGCAATTTTTCACTCATCCTGAAGATCAAAAGAAAGTGAATGCGCCAAAAGTAACCTGCACGATATGCAATTCGGAGCTCTCAAGGGGAAATCCAAATAAAAAATATTCCTTTTCTATACACACCATGCAGCGGCATGTTAAACAAAGGCATCCTGAGCATTATGCAAAAGCATCGACAAGAGCCCTGGCCACGCTATTACCATCAGAGGTGGCCAGCACATCTTCTGGTGGACGACCTGTATCTCCATCGAGTGCTGAGATGGACTTGAGACCATATCTTGCGAAGGTGCATATGAAATGCAACGAGTGTGGAGAAATTCTTTTGTATGGAGAGCAGAGCCTCGTTCTTATTAAACTCAAAATTGAAAGTCACAAATGCCCCAAGAAAAGATAAATTTCTTCACTTCATTTTCATAGTATTACATACTGAAAAATGTAGTAGCAACTTTAAGAAATCGAAAGCATCATAACACTTCTTTCCAAAAAAAAAAAAAAAAAAAAAAGTTCTTTTCAGAACTAACTCTTTCTACCAAAACGTGCTCCAAGAGCATATTATGAGATGTTTTTTCGCCACTTTATTTTAGTGCGAGACCGGGTGCGCGCACCCTCCTATCGCGTACAGGACCTGACACTTGCATGTGAAGTCATGTGACTTCTAAACAACACTTCTAATTGGTTCTTGGTAGTTTCTATTCTGGAATTTACACGCAGCACTCCACCCACTTCCATCACTTTCTTTTCTACTCTCAAGAGAGAACAAAGTCGAACATCTTCCCGAAGACTTCGCTACAATGGCTACCTTTCCGCATTCATCTTCCGAATCTGAAGGGAATGAGCGACCACCTTTGACAAGAAAAACGGAGGCCACGCTATTACCATCAGAAGTAATCAGCACATCTTCCGGTGGACGACCTGTATCTCCATCGAGTGCTGAAATGGACTTCAGACCATATCTTGCGAACGTGCACATGAAATGCACGAACTGTGGAGAACTTCTTGTATACGGAGAGCAAAGCTATACTCTAATTAAACACACAATTGAGAGTCATAAATGCTCCAAGAAAAGTTAAATTTCTTCACTTTATTTGGATAGTATGACATACTGAAAAATGTCGTAGCCACTTTAGGAAATCAAAAGCATCATGACACTTGTTTCCAAAAAAAAAAAAAGTTCTTTTCAGAACTAACTCTTTCCACCAAAACATGCTCCAAGAGCATATTATAAGATGTTTTTTCGCCGCTTTATTTTAGTGCGAGACCGGGTGCGCGCACCCTCCTATCGCGTACAGGACCTGACACTTGCATGTGAAGTCATATGACTTCAAAACAACACTTCTAATTGGTTCTTGGTAGTTTCTATTCTGGAATTTACACGCAGCACTCCACCCACTTCCATCACTTTCTTTTCTGCTCTCAAGAGAAAACAACGTCGAACATCTTCCTGAAGACTTCGCTGCAATGGCTACTGTTCCGCATTATAGCGGTGATATTTTTTACACCGAGAACGGGCGATTTGTATCGCTTAGAGCCCTTACAATTATAAAGTTTTATTTCCTAAGTCTCTGATCTCCAACTGTGCAACGTAGCTCCCCTGTGTGTCGTAATAAGGTCCATAAACAAAAACTACAGGGCCAGCATTATAAACATGCACAGAACCACAAAATGACAAGAGCCACCATGTTGATATATATCTTTAATATAATCCCCGCCCCCCTCACTTTTCACTAAACTCCGCACTCCACCCCACCCGGACCCCCTATTACAAACCCCCAACCTACCCTCCCTGCCCAAACCCACCAGAAACCTTCAAACCGCCCCTAGAAAACTTATAAGACACAGGATTACTAAAACTCAAAGAATACGCAACAGGCAGATAATGTAAATAGTACATAAAGGCACATATTTTTTCCATAATACTATTTAAAAACATGTTCTATTTTTTATAAATCTATCATGCATCTGACCCTCTAGAACTGCTTTCAAAACGTGAACTATAAACCTCTACTTTTCATTTTCAAACCATACACTTTCAATTACATTATTTTTTTTTTCACAATTCATGTAATGTTACACACCTTTTCTAAAATACACCAGTCCCTATCATTTATAAGGATTTATTTTCAGTCTTCATCAGTAACACTTTCTTAACATATAATAGAAATCACTGTAACTTTTTAAACGACAACACTAACGCGGTAAAAATAACCCTTCATTTGCTTTCCTTTAAGAATGCAGACTATGTACCCCACGCATGCGTTTCTTGATCTTTGTATTTGGCAGCGAATACCGACCTTGAATCGGAAGACATGAAAAAGACCGCCATTGTCACATTTAAAACTGAACGTTGCATCTGCTCACACACATATCTTTCACTAAGCTAACATTCACAGAAAACAGCATTGATGTAAAAAAAATTGACCTTGCTTTACAACTCCCTCAAATCACTCCCTTATTTTTTAACGCATCCTCCAGGTTAAAAAAAGCTACTTTTTTGATAACTACTAAGCAATATATAAGTGACTAGACTCCTAGAAAATGTATCAAGTCATTCTGCTCCTCTCCACTGCATAGCCGGCGACCTAATTCTGTGGAGTTGCTATACAACCAGCGGTGCTGCGCCGTTTCCTTTACCATCTTGGGAAATTCAAAATGGATGTCCCTCCTGCCTTCGCAAATGAGCCCGGCCACTTAGAACTATTTCGACAGAGAATGCTTCTGTACTACGGCACCTTACCACTCTCAACTTTGAATACTTCATATCGATTATCATTTCGATATTCGTCTTTCACCTGTGTGCAGCCTGTATTTCATTGCCTGAGCTGTGATTTCACGTGGGCCCTGGATTTATGTCTCTGCAATTTGGTACCTCCTGAACCGAATTACAATCACCTCATGAATCCGTTACTTGATCATGAACAGCTTTGTTACAACGGAGGGTTTATGGCCTTTGCAGAGATACAAGGAGTTCTGGGTCATTGGAATATATTCGCAGCGGCGCAAGATTTCCTAACAGAGAGCTACATCGAAAACCCACCGAGCTGCCCTATGATGGTAAAAGACGCTCCAATAATGACAGATCATGAATGCTCCTTTCATCTTCTCAATTGGATGGCTGACATGTTTTCAGATGATAACAATGATTTCATGTTAGAGGCACTTGCTGCATACTTTGCCTACACAATGGACGGTTAACTCTTTCCTAACAGCGAGCTACATCGAAAACCCACCGACCTGCACTCTGATGGTAAAAGAGGCTCCGATTATAACAGATCATCAGTACTGCTTTACTCTTTTCCATTGGATAGCTGACATACTTTCAAATGATAAAACTGATTTCCTGTTACAAGCAGAAGCTACCTATTTTGCCTAAACAATGCTTCAATAACTCTCATACAAGCCATTGACGTCCTCATTTCCTTTTGGTTTTCTATATTCTTCACGTTCTTTTCCATATTTTCTTTTGAAGAACAGACCTATTTGCTTTACTAACAGTGGACATTATGATTTCGTGTTGTTTGACAGCTGATTCATAAAGTAATGATGTATAACCACTTGCATTTTCATATATCGTTCCTAAACTGAAAGGCCAGAGACCTTCTTCCATTTATTAAAATATAATATACTTCCTTATAAGAGTGTACAATGTTTTTTTCCAACTATATTCATTTTTCTTCAACTATAGCGTTTGTATTCCATGTACTACTGACAATACCAATTACTGTGTTTTTTGCAATTTCTGTACTCATATTACATAATGATTTGCCTTTAAAACAGTACATTTCTACATAAACATTTCAAATATTCACGGTTTCTCTTTTAATCCATAATCTCAACTGAAATGATTTCATATTGAAAAACTATTCATGGGTTCCACATAACCTTAACTGTAGACACTGAAGACCTTATTTATAAAGACCTTCCGCCGCCAGTGCCTCATTTTTTAAAATGGGAAAAAGTAACGCACCGGTGGCGCAAGGCCTTCATAAATAAAGTCCTGAATGTTTTCTTTTCTCGACCTCACTTACTGATACTAGAACCTGCAAGCCAATTACGGCCCGTGACTCTTTCTTAGTAGGTCGCGCACCGTAAAGACAGTTATACCACTGTTAACATTTTTTTTACTGTTACTAAGCACCGACACAGTTCCGCTTTACTCAGAGTTAATCACTGCTCCCACGCTCTACAGGCCAGACGCTATGTCGTATTTCTCTCCTTATCACCCTTTCATCTCCACAATAACAAACAGTTCTCCGCCTGCCACCAGAGAACAGACTCAGATGCAGAGGCACCAAAGAGTGAACCCATCACCAACTGCCATCTCCGGCTGTTTCCATGGTTACACCTCATTCTGCACCTTGCTGAAGGCACAGGTCAAAAGTTCATGTCTTAACGTTCTACAACAAACTAAGAACACTATTTTCCCTCCAGAAACACCTGCCAATACACAGCTCTGTTACATATCTTGTTTTTTCACACCCAATAGTACTTTTCGTTTAACATAAACATTAACATGGAACGTACTGTTCAATCTCCACTTGTTACAATCAACCAATCATTTTTATTTTTTAAACCACACCCAGCCTCTTCCTTTTTCTTTATTTAGAATTTCAACTTCTAACTACCATTCCACTTCCAGAACCGATCGGAGGACGACTACAAATCCCTTGAAAATGAAGGTCTGGCTAATAGGACACAGTTATATTCACTGGAGTGAAAAATATGCAGTAAGCAGACGAATTTGCAACCTCGGCTTACCAAATGTACACATAACATGGATTGCCAAAAGAGGATTGAAATGTCACCAATTGATTCCATTGGTGAAAACTTTTATGCATCTCCCAGAACCAGACCTTATAATTGTGCACTGTGGTGGGAACGATCTAGGCACAATCACTGGGGTAGGTCTGGAAATGCTTCTAAAAGACACCTTTCGACAATTGATGACACTTTTTCCTCGATCTGCCTTGGTATATTCCAATATATGCCAAAGACAGAAATGGAATTGGTCCAATCAACATTGTGCACAATTTGAGAAAGCAAGGAGACATGTAAATAAATCTGTTTCTGCGTTCCTCAGAGATTATAGCATTGGGTTCTATTTACCACAACAACTTGCGATACCACATGCAAGACGTCTATAGGAGAGACGGTGTTCATTTCACGAATGAGGGAAACAGAATCTTCCTCTGCAACATCAGGCTCTGCATCGGTACTTACTTATAAATGCAGAAAACACTCAATTAACACAAGGGCTCTTTTCAGAGCCACCTTATATCTAAGCACTCAAACTTCTGATTTATCTCCATTTTCACACTCTTGTGAATAGGTGTGCGCGACCGGGTGCGCGCACCCTGTTATTTTTTTCCCGAAAAGAAATATATATTTTCGCCTTTAAGGGCCTTACTGCACACCCCGAGAAAACCTACGCAGCAAGACAATCTCTACCTTCTCCCCTTTCCATGTTTCAACGCTTTGAAATGAACAATATATTTACTCGCAGTGACAAAATGGCGGACAAAACTTCCTGATTTCCTTCGAATCGAACGTTAACAGACGTCACGCAGCAAAAAAAAAATCCGCTCACGCGCAGCCGCTTGGGTGCGCGCACGTGTGCGCGTCTATAGATATATAATTGACTTTAACTTTAATTTTCTCAACAACTACTGAACGGATTTACACCATTCCAAAAAAGTGTAATCTGCGAACAAGACTCTACAGTTTTGGCAAATTTCTTATAAATCCATTCAGCCGTTCGACCTGTAGCCGAGTCTAAAGGTCCTATGGAAAATAACATGGAGAAAACACGTTTTGGGACCCCCCTTATATCTCAGCCCCCACTTGACCAATCCCCCCCCAAACTTTCAGGGAAGGAGCGCAGCGGACCGAGCCATCTTCTTTGAGAAATTCACAAAGACTCATCCACCAGGGCCAAAGTTATTCCAAATAGAATGTTGAGGATTTCCTATGGAAACTAGGTCCTAACTATAACTACCTACTGGCGACCGACAGTAGGTAATATATATATTTATATATATATATATACTAGCAGCCCGTCCCGACCTTGTCCGGGAGCAACAGGCTTCCCCGACCCCCGCCCGCCCCGACATTGTCCAGCACCCCGAGCCCCCGCCCGGCCCATCCCCGCCTGCCCCGACATGGGTCCCCATACCTCAGCCGCCGCTCCTGCCGCCTGTCCGCTGCTGATATACTGCTTTAAATATGTCTGTTCTTCTTTGCAGAGGTGTACAGCTGACCAATACGTTCTACATAGTGTACACTGGCTGGGAAAGTTTACATCATAGCTAATCTTTTTGGCCTAGAAGTGTGTTAATGATTGCTGTTTCACCATAAAAACACCGGATCATTCTCTTTTCTCCTGCAGCCCGGGCCCCCGCACAGCCCGTCCCCCGCCTGCCCCGACATGGGTCCCCTTACCTCAGTCGCCGCTCCTCCAGCCTGTCCGCTGCTCGCACCGCTGCTGGCCTGTCCGCTGCTCCTCACGTCACTGCTTCTCCCCCGCGCCATGTACGCCGCTCCTCGATGCGCTCCTGGACGCCGCTCCTCCCTGCGCTCCTGACGTGAGCACGCACATCGCGTCCGGCGCTACTTCGGAGGGACTACTTTTTTTTTTACTGTCAATTTTTAAAATAACGTTTTTAAGAAACCTTTATATAGCCTATAACCATCTACACACCCTGACGATTCCAACGGTGTATCGGGTGTGCGGATTGGCGCTGAGGTTCCAGAGTTTACCCACCTCAAACCCTGAAAGTTCTTCCTTTATTATAGTAGTATATATATATATATATATATATATATATATACATATATATATATATATATATATACATATATATACATATATGTATAATGTATATTTTATCTCAATTGGGCACGACGCCTCGCATTTGGCAGCCCCTACCCGATTATTTACCTGAGAAGAATGGCTGTGGTGGTACGAGGGAGCCCAGGGGAGCACTCGTGGACTCTTTGGGAGCTGTAGGGGTGCTTTCCACTCACCTGTTTGCCTGCACGGACCTACTGTCTTCTGTCTGCTCACCCACGCCACCGGCCCAGTTTTGACCGAACAGTGCATTCTGGGATGGGTAGTTCTCTGGACTGCTAATGAACTGCCCAGGTGTGTCCACTACATTAGGGGGAGGAGTCGTAGTGCAGACGCGCATTTTGCACAGGATGGAGTAAGAGAAAGGAAAGGACTCGTAACAGTGATGGGCACCGAAGAAGGCTTATTGCCGAAATGCATCTGCCGCCACTGACGACACCAAAATAAACGTGCTGTTTCCTTGAAGCTCCCTCTGGCCTCTTATTTCTTCCTCAAGAAATTTTCCGTCATGTAATCTGCGCCTGTCAGAGACGCAGCAAAGAAGGCCCTGCCACGCAAGTGTCCCGGTTCCCATCTGGCATCCCGCTGTTGCAGCGCTGTTGTTAATTGAGTAATCAATAGGACCGGAGACCGCCAGGACCCCCGGGTGAAATTGGGAAGATGGAGGTATTTTATCTCAATTGGGCACGACGCCTCGCATTTGGCAGCCCCTACCCGATTATTTACCTGAGAAGAATGGCTGTGGTGGTACGAGGGAGCCCAGGGGAGCACTCGTGGACTTTTTGGGAGCTGTAGGGGTGCTTTCCACTCACCTGTTTGCCTGCACGGACCTACTGTCTTCTGTCTGCTCACCCACGCCACCGGCCCAGTTTTGACCGAACAGTGCATTCTGGGATGGGTAGTTCTCTGGACTGCTAATGAACTGCCCAGGTGTGTCCACTACATTAGGGGGAGGAGTCGTAGTGCAGACGCGCATTTTGCACAGGATGGAGTAAGAGAAAGGAAAGGACTCGTAACAGTGATGGGCACCGAAGAAGGCTTATTGCCGAAATGCATCTGCCGCCACTGACGACACCAAAATAAACGTGCTGTTTCCTTGAAGCTCCCTCTGGCCTCTTATTTCTTCCTCAAGAAATTTTCCGTCATGTAATCTGCGCCTGTCAGAGACGCAGCAAAGAAGGCCCTGCCACGCAAGTGTCCCGGTTCCCATCTGGCATCCCGCTGTTGCAGCGCTGTTGTTAATTGAGTAATCAATAGGACCGGAGACCGCCAGGACCCCCGGGTGAAATTGGGAAGATGGAGGTATTTTATCTCAATTGGGCACGACGCCTCGCATTTGGCAGCCCCTACCCGATTATTTACCTGAGAAGAATGGCTGTGGTGGTACGAGGGAGCCCAGGGGAGCACTCGTGGACTTTTTGGGAGCTGTAGGGGTGCTTTCCACTCACCTGTTTGCCTGCACGGACCTACTGTCTTCTGTCTGCTCACCCACGCCACCGGCCCAGTTTTGACCGAACAGTGCATTCTGGGATGGGTAGTTCTCTGGACTGCTAATGAACTGCCCAGGTGTGTCCACTACATTAGGGGGAGGAGTCGTAGTGCAGACGCGCATTTTGCACAGGATGGAGTAAGAGAAAGGAAAGGACTCGTAACAGTGATGGGCACCGAAGAAGGCTTATTGCCGAAATGCATCTGCCGCCACTGACGACACCAAAATAAACGTGCTGTTTCCTTGAAGCTCCCTCTGGCCTCTTATTTCTTCCTCAAGAAATTTTCCGTCATGTAATCTGCGCCTGTCAGAGACGCAGCAAAGAAGGCCCTGCCACGCAAGTGTCCCGGTTCCCATCTGGCATCCCGCTGTTGCAGCGCTGTTGTTAATTGAGTAATCAATAGGACCGGAGACCGCCAGGACCCCCGGGTGAAATTGGGAAGATGGAGGTATTTTATCTCAATTGGGCACGACGCCTCGCATTTGGCAGCCCCTACCCGATTATTTACCTGAGAAGAATGGCTGTGGTGGTACGAGGGAGCCCAGGGGAGCACTCGTGGACTTTTTGGGAGCTGTAGGAGTGCTTTCCACTCACCTGTTTGCCTGCACGGACCTACTGTCTTCTGTCTGCTCACCCACGCCACCGGCCCAGTTTTGACCGAACAGTGCATTCTGGGATGGGTAGTTCTCTGGACTGCTAATGAACTGCCCAGGTGTGTCCACTACATTAGGGGGAGGAGTCGTAGTGCAGACGCGCATTTTGCACAGGATGGAGTAAGAGAAAGGAAAGGACTCGTAACAGTGATGGGCACCGAAGAAGGCTTATTGCCGAAATGCATCTGCCGCCACTGACGACACCAAAATAAACGTGCTGTTTCCTTGAAGCTCCCTCTGGCCTCTTATTTCTTCCTCAAGAAATTTTCCGTCATGTAATCTGCGCCTGTCAGAGACGCAGCAAAGAAGGCCCTGCCACGCAAGTGTCCCGGTTCCCATCTGGCATCCCGCTGTTGCAGCGCTGTTGTTAATTGAGTAATCAATAGGACCGGAGACCGCCAGGACCCCCGGGTGAAATTGGGAAGATGGAGGTATTTTATCTCAATTGGGCACGACGCCTCGCATTTGGCAGCCCCTACCCGATTATTTACCTGAGAAGAATGGCTGTGGTGGTACGAGGGAGCCCAGGGGAGCACTCGTGGACTTTTTGGGAGCTGTAGGGGTGCTTTCCACTCACCTGTTTGCCTGCACGGACCTACTGTCTTCTGTCTGCTCACCCACGCCACCGGCCCAGTTTTGACCGAACAGTGCATTCTGGGATGGGTAGTTCTCTGGACTGCTAATGAACTGCCCAGGTGTGTCCACTACATTAGGGGGAGGAGTCGTAGTGCAGACGCGCATTTTGCACAGGATGGAGTAAGAGAAAGGAAAGGACTCGTAACAGTGATGGGCACCGAAGAAGGCTTATTGCCGAAATGCATCTGCCGCCACTGACGACACCAAAATAAACGTGCTGTTTCCTTGAAGCTCCCTCTGGCCTCTTATTTCTTCCTCAAGAAATTTTCCGTCATGTAATCTGCGCCTGTCAGAGACGCAGCAAAGAAGGCCCTGCCACGCAAGTGTCCCGGTTCCCATCTGGCATCCCGCTGTTGCAGCGCTGTTGTTAATTGAGTAATCAATAGGACCGGAGACCGCCAGGACCCCCGGGTGAAATTGGGAAGATGGAGGTATTTTATCTCAATTGGGCACGACGCCTCGCATTTGGCAGCCCCTACCCGATTATTTACCTGAGAAGAATGGCTGTGGTGGTACGAGGGAGCCCAGGGGAGCACTCGTGGACTTTTTGGGAGCTGTAGGGGTGCTTTCCACTCACCTGTTTGCCTGCACGGACCTACTGTCTTCTGTCTGCTCACCCACGCCACCGGCCCAGTTTTGACCGAACAGTGCATTCTGGGATGGGTAGTTCTCTGGACTGCTAATGAACTGCCCAGGTGTGTCCACTACATTAGGGGGAGGAGTCGTAGTGCAGACGCGCATTTTGCACAGGATGGAGTAAGAGAAAGGAAAGGACTCGTAACAGTGATGGGCACCGAAGAAGGCTTATTGCCGAAATGCATCTGCCGCCACTGACGACACCAAAATAATCGTGCTGTTTCCTTGAAGCTCCCTCTGGCCTCTTATTTCTTCCTCAAGAAATTTTCCGTCATGTAATCTGCGCCTGTCAGAGACGCAGCAAAGAAGGCCCTGCCACGCAAGTGTCCCGGTTCCCATCTGGCATCCCGCTGTTGCAGCGCTGTTGTTAATTGAGTAATCAATAGGACCGGAGACCGCCAGGACCCCCGGGTGAAATTGGGAAGATGGAGGTATTTTATCTCAATTGGGCACGACGCCTCGCATTTGGCAGCCCCTACCCGATTATTTACCTGAGAAGAATGGCTGTGGTGGTACGAGGGAGCCCAGGGGAGCACTCGTGGACTTTTTGGGAGCTGTAGGGGTGCTTTCCACTCACCTGTTTGCCTGCACGGACCTACTGTCTTCTGTCTGCTCACCCACGCCACCGGCCCAGTTTTGACCGAACAGTGCATTCTGGGATGGGTAGTTCTCTGGACTGCTAATGAACTGCCCAGGTGTGTCCACTACATTAGGGGGAGGAGTCGTAGTGCAGACGCGCATTTTGCACAGGATGGAGTAAGAGAAAGGAAAGGACTCGTAACAGTGATGGGCACCGAAGAAGGCTTATTGCCGAAATGCATCTGCCGCCACTGACGACACCAAAATAAACGTGCTGTTTCCTTGAAGCTCCCTCTGGCCTCTTATTTCTTCCTCAAGAAATTTTCCGTCATATATATATATATATATATATACATATACATATATATATATATTCACTGAACAAAAAGTAGGTTTCTCACATGCTCACATGTTATAGTTAGGAATTAGCATTTAAAAAACCTTGTAAATTCACTGAAAAAACCATAGGTTTCACACATGGTATAGTTAGGAATTAGCATTCAAAAAACCTTGCAAATTCACTGAAGAGAAAAATGGATAAAATAAAAGTGAGGGAAGGAATAAGTGATGGGGAGTAAGTGAGATGGAGTGAGGGAGTGAGAAAAGGGGAGTGAGGCAAGGTGACTGAGGGAGAAGCACTGAGGGTGAGTGAAAGGCAGTAACAGTGAGAAAAGTGGTATGAGGGTGATGAAAGAGAATGAGAGAGAACGAAGGAGATTAAGAGAGAAGAAAGAGGACTGAGGGATAAAGTAGGAGTGAAGGAAACAGAAAGAGAAAGACAGGAAGGGTGAGGGAGAGAAAGAGAGAGAGTGAGAGAGAAATAGAGGGAGAGCAAGTGAGTGAGAGGGAGTAAGGCTGTTAGACTGAGTGAGATAGCGGGAGAGAGGGAGAGAGAAAAGAAGTGAAAGGAAGTGTGGGACTAAAGGAATGGGAGTAAGCAAAAGTAAATGAGGAAAGAGGACTAAGGGAAAGGGACTGACAGACAGAGTGAGATAAAGAAAGTGAGGGGATTGAGAGAAGTGGAGTGAGTGAAAGAGTAAGGAAAGACTGAGAAGAGACTGAGTGATACAGCAAGACAAAGGTAGTAATGGAGGAAGATAGAAAGAGAAGTGAGGGACAGAGAGGGTAAAGACAAAGTTGGATGCACAGTGAGGAGAACATGAAGTGGGAAAAAAGGACTCAGATTAAATGAAGGGCAGTGACAGTGAGGTAAGGGATATAAGATTAAGGGGAAGGGGGTGATTGAAAAAAAAGCATATTTACAGAAAGAGTGAGACAAAATAAAAGCAAGAGTAGTAACGAGATAGGAAAACAGTGAAAGAGACAAACAAAAAGAGAGTGAGGGAGTGTGAAGGAGTAAATCAGTTACAGTGACTAAGACAGAGGAAGAGATTTAGTAAATCAGTTATACTGACTGACAAAAAGAAACAGACTTAGACACGAATGGAGAAAAGGGCAGTGAGTGAAAGGGAGTGAGGAAGTGAAAGAAGTGGAGTGAGTGAAGGTCACACAGTGATCATATGAAGAAAAGAGAGTAAGGGGCAGTGACAAGAGACTGATCCATACAGCAAGACAAGGGTAGTGATTGAGGAAGATAGGAAAGACAAGTGAGGAACAGACAGAGGAAAGAGGGAGTTGGACAAGATGAGTGAGGGTGAAGGAAGAGTAGTGATGGTGAGAGAACCAGTGTAAAGATGAATTAAGGGGAGCAAGTAGAATGAGGGAAAAGGGGTAAGATGAGGAAAGGTAAAGAAATAAGAGAGACAGTGAAAGAGAAGTAAGAAAGTGATGAAAAAGTATTTTTTTGTTTGTTGTACTTACCTAAATATAATATCTGTGGAAGAGAAGAAATAATTGAGTTATAGTATATTTTTCACAGTACAAAATACAAAATAATTTGTACAATATGTTATATATTTTATTTTGCTGTTCTCAGAATATATTGAATTTCACAAAAAACAGTGAGTTCAATACAACTCATCATATGACAGCGGGCAAAAAAAAAACACGATCAGAAATCCTCAATCCTCAAAGTGCTTAGATTTCCATTTTCTGTTTTTGGAGACTAATACCGGCGTGCCTCACCGCGGAGATGCCCCGCCGCGCTACTTAGCGGTCCTTGGTGCATGGAAATCTAAGCACTTCGAGGAGTTCAACATGCCAGTTTTGTGGGGTCAGTATACCAACAGATAAAGCAGTGTTTCCCTGCCTTGGGACCCACTAGGGATTTATTTTTTAACACGAAGCCTGAACAGCATCCACTATGGCGAATGAAGGAATACATACCCCATAATGCAATTTTGGCAGAATAACGTCCCACTTGGGCAGGGTCAGTGATTAAAGTCCTCACAGCTGCTGGGACTTTGTTTGTTGCAGCCAGTGAACAAGGACATGGAGCCCGAAACATGTTTGGTGTTTCCTGTGGTGGGGTGTTACCTGTTTTTCCTCGCTGCCCACAATAAAGGAGGTGATATGTCTAACTGTGAAGGCGTCTCCATGCAAGGTGGAACTGTTTTTGGGATATATATTTATATATAAAACATATTTACATTTTATAGAAACACATTCACAGGATGATGTCATCAGTGATGTGATCAGTGATGTCATTTGAGATGTCGTCAGCGATGTCACTGACTATGTCATGAATGATGTAATATGTGATGTCATCAGCAGTGCTTTGTGCGGGCACAAGGTATAGTTAGCTCAACTAACTATAACAGGGGAATTTCAATGGTTTTCTATGAGTGAAATGTCCAACTAAATATAACGTCCCTGAAACCTATGTTTTTTTAGTGAATCTATATATATATATATTCACTGAAAAAACCATAGGTTTTACATACGTTATAGTTAGGAAGTAGCATTTAAAAAACCTATGAAATTCACTGAAAAAACCATAGGTTTGACACCAGTTATAGTTAGCTGAAAATTTTACTGACATAAAACCAATGAAATTCCACGTTATAGTTAGTTGGACTCACTATAACTTGCGCGTGTAATGCACTGCTGATGACATTACATATTACATCACTCATGACATGGTCAGTGACATCACTCATGACATCACTGATGACAGACCTCCTTTAAGTGTAATGTAACCCTTAAAACACATATTGGAAAATAGAAATTAACATTTTCCAAAAAATGGAGATACCCATACCAGTTACAACAACCAATTCAGTAATTCCACCATCTATATACACATTCTCTCATTTACCAACAGTTCTATATAGTCACTCATACATATACTCACTCATCATATGTAGTGATACACCTATACATCCTGTTACACACCGACAGTCATCCAAAAGTTACTCACACACATACTCACACATGCAAATAAACTATTGAACATCCATTTATTTGCATATACAACTATACACACACTACCACGTTACTTCTAAGGAAACCTATACATACTTACTCTCTTAAACAATCACTTATAGAAACACATACTTATTTAAACAGGAACTCTTTCAATCTCTCACTCTCACATATACTCACTTATATACATCAATAATCACATATACTAGATTAAAACATATGTAGTTACTGATAAAGACAATAGTAAGACAGTCATTCACTTACTAACACAAACATATACACACTCATCCACCCATACAGTCCTGCACATATGCTGTCTTCAAAAAACATAGAAACAGTGAGTCAGTTATTGATGGATCTATATCATAAGTAACACCCCCACCAAACCATAGAGACACTCATACTGATACTAAAAAAACATCTAATAACCCATATACACACACATGTAGGTACTCATCAACCCATGCAGCCACTTATTCACAAAGTGAAACACTGATACATATATTTAAATATTTAAACATTACTCGCTAATATATGTATTCACTAAGATACACTTAATAAGCCAGTTATCCAATCATTTCTTTTAAAAAAAAACATTCATTAAGACAATAATTTAAACATTTATTCTTCCCTCGACCTTTACATATACATATATAAAACATATTTATTTTTTAGAAAGACACACATTCACTGGATGGTGTCATTAGTGATGTCACTGACCATGTCATGAGTGATGTAATATGTAATGTCATCAGCAGTGCATTACACGCGCAAGTTATAGTGAGTCCAACTAACTATAACGTGGAATTTCATTGGTTTTATGTCAGTAAAATTTCCAGCTAACTATAACTGGTGTCAAACCTATGGTTTTTTCAGTGAATTTCATAGGTTTTTTAAATGCTACTTCCTAACTATAACGTATGTAAAACCTATGGTTTTTTCTGTGAATTTCTTAGGTTTTTTAAATGCTAGTTCCTAAGTATGAAATCACGTTCGTAACTAGATAGTGTCACCGCCTACACGTCCTAAGAAAAGCATGTAAAGTCATGTGACTTGAAAACAACACTTGCAATTGGTTCTTAGTAGTTTCTGTTCTGGAATTTACACGAAGCACTCCACCCACTTTCCTCACAATCTTTTCTACTCTCAAGAGACAACAACGTCGAGCATCTTCCGGAAAACTTTGCTGAAATGGCTGCCCTTCCGCATTCATCTTCCGAATCTGAAGGAAATGAGCGACCACCGTTAAGAAGAAAAAAGGAATCTTTCATTTGGCAATTTTTAACTTATCCTGAAGTTCAAAAGAAAGTGAATGCGCCAAAAGTAACCTGCACGATATGCAATTCGGAGCTCTCAAGGGGAAATCCAGATAGAAAATATTCCTTTTCTATACACACCATGCAGCGGCATGTTAAACAAAGGCACCCTGAGCATTATGCAAAAGCATCGACAAGAGCCCTGGCCACGCTATTACCATCAGAGGTGGCCAGCACATCTTCTGGTGGACGACCTGTATCTCCATCGAGTGCTGAAATGGACTTGAGACCATATCTTGCGAAGGTGCACATGAAATGCAACGAGTGTGGAAAAATTCTTTTGTATGGAGAGCAGAGCCTCGTTCTTATTAAACTCAAAATTGAAAGTCATAAATGCCCCTAGAAAAGATACATTTCTTCACTTCATTTTCATAGTATTACATACTGAAAAATGTAGTAGCAACTTTAAGAAATCGAAAGCATCATAACACTTGTTTCCAAAAAAAAAAAAAAAGTTATTTTCAGAACTAACTCTTTCTACCAAAACGTGCTCCAAGAGCATATTATGAGATGTTTTTTCGCCGCTTTATTTTAGTGCGAGACCGGGTGCGCGCACCCTCCTATCGCGTACAGGACCTGACACTTGCATGTGAAGTCATGTGACTTCAAAACAACACTTCTAATTGGTTCTTGGTAGTTTCTATTCTGGAATTTACACGCAGCACTCCACCCACTTCCATCACTTTCTTTTCTACTCTCAAGAGAGAACAACTTCGAACATCTTCCCGAAGACTTCGCTGCAATGGCTACTGTTCCGCATTCATCTTCCGAATCTGAAGGAAATGAGCGACCACCTTTGACAAGAAAAACGGAGGCCACGCTATTACCATCAGAAGTAATCAGCACATCTTCCGGTGGACGACCTGTATCTCCATCGAGTGCTGAAATGGACTTGAAACCTTATCTGGCGTACGTGCACATGAAATGCACGAACTGTGGAAAACTTCTTGTATACGGAGAGCAAAGCTTTACTCTAATTAAACACAAAATTGAGAGTCATAAATGCTCCAAGAAAAGTTAAATTTCTTCACTTTATTTGGATAGTATGACATACTGAAAAATGTCGTAGCAACTTTAAGAAATCAAAAGCATCATAACACTTGTTTCCCAAAAAAGAAAAAAAAAAAAAAAAAAAGTTCTTTTCAGAACTAACTCTTTCTACCAAAACGAGCTCCAAGAGCATATTATGAGATGTTTTTTCGCCGCTTTCATTTAGTGCACGACCGGGTGCGCGCACCCACATATCGCGTACAGGCTTTGAGACACGCATGGAAAGGGGCGACCACTCGGTCCCGCCGAACGTATGGTTGGGTGCCCCGATCCCCCCGGGAAACCATTTTGGGCGGGAGGCGTGTCTCGGCTGGTATGCCCGAAGTGGCGTAGCCGGGGCGCGCCTTTTCCCGCCCAAGAGGGGTTGTCCTAGACACCTACACCGTTGGACACGCCCCATAGGCGGTTGGAGGAGGGTCCACGCCCTCCCGAGGAAGAATAAAAGGAGCAACAATCCAAGGAAGCATCCTCTTGTTCCTGTGCTTGGAAGCTGCACCTCCTTGTTGCACGTGAGCCCGAGACGGAACAAGGAGCCAATTTTGAGAACTTGTAATTTTTGTGTTTCTCTTTCAGTGAGTCCGAAGCTTTGGATCCAGGACCTCGAATCGAATATCCGTGAACGATGCCTGGCAAGAAGGTCGGAAAGAAGGTTGGGACCAAACAAATGCTTCGCATGCTGGTGAAGGACATGGCGAACATGAAGAAGCAAATGACGGCAATGAATGGCACGGGTAGACCGAAGAAAGTCATCGGACCAGCATTGCCGGGAATAGTCCCTGCCGGGAGAGGTAAAAGGGCCAGGAATAGGGCGGCAGGAGGGGAGGTCCCGGTTCCCGAGTCACCTCCGGCGAGCCCGGTCAGTCTGGTGGAGGCCCCAGTTCCGATCCTGAACGCGGGACAGCCGATCCCTGTGGTAGTTACACCTGTTAGCGAGGGGGATATGCCTCCCGAACTGGCCGCCCAGTTGGCGGCGTGGTTAGGCAAGAACAACGAGAGTGCTGTGGCACCAGGAGACACGGTCGAGGAGGCCAGGTTAATAATGAAGCAGTTGCGGCAATCGAGAGATGCTGCGAAGGCACCTTGTCCTCTTGTTTCCCCGCAGGTTCCCCCGGAAAAGCCGGCGTTGAGCGTTGGAACAGCAGCAACAACAGATCCAGCTACTGGTTCGGGTAAGCAACCGTTGCCAATAGCGGGGGAGGGATCATTACCCTCTAGGAGGGAAAAGGTGGTTCAACATATCCCGATGGATGTGAAAGAAAGGATTTGGGCTGATAAATATGTGAACATGTTTTCACTGTTGACCGATCACTATGAGATAGAGCACGTTAAAAATCAGAAGGAGTTGTTGCATCCGAGTGTATGGCGTGCAAAAATGGCGGGTTTCAGAGTAGATGAAATGATCGCTAATTGGGCCAGGGCGTTTGGAATGTTCACAGCAATCATGGGGGAACGTAGGCCTGAAGTGTTGTCGGAATTAGCCTGTTACCAAACACGTATTATGGAATTTTATGAATCATATGAAGGCAATCAATGGATGGGTTATGATAACAAATTTCGTAAGGCCAAGGAGCACGACTCATCCCTGACGTGGGATTGTTTCGACTCCATTTCCTGGCAGAAGCAGGTTATGCCGAACACGGCAAAGTCGTCTTCTCTTGGCGGGAATGGGGCAGAGCCTCCCCGCCATTATTTGGCGGCGCCCTTTCGGGCAGGCGCCAACGGTGATCAGCACCCAAAGAATAATGGGAACTCAGGTAAAAAAGGGGTCTGTTGGAGCTTTAACAGAGGCAAGTGCACTAGGCCGCAAGGGACATGCAGGTTCAGGCATGAGTGTGCAGGGTGCGGGCAGTCTTCACACCCCGAGAGTTCGTGCAGAACCAAGAATGGTGATACAGGAGGTAGAGGAGGGGCCAAACAGGTCTAATATCGGCCGAGGGGCACCGTTACATACTCCCATTGACATCATGGCATTGATCCCTTGGCTGAACGAATACCCTGATCATGTCTCCGCTGGGGTGTTGCGAGACGGTTTCTCATATGGTTTCCACATCCGGGCTGGGGATTTTCGGGGGGAAGCACAGTGTAAAAACCAACTATCTGTTCAACAAAATACGGCGGTGGTACAGGCAAAGATTGCAAAGGAGGTGACCCGAGGTCGGGTTGCGGGACCGTATGTCAACCCGCCAGTTGTTAACTTTGTTTGTTCACCGTTGGGAATAGTCCCCAAGAAGGACCCAGGTGAGTTTCGGTTAATCCATATTTTGTCCGCTCCTAGGGGTCTTTCGGTAAACGATGCGATTGACCCGGGAGTTTGTTCGGTGCGGTACGCATCCTTTGATGGGGCCGTCGCCATGTTGAATCGCCTGGGGCCCAGGGCGCTGATGGCTAAATCAGATATCGAGTCAGCGTTCCGGTTGCTCCCGGTACACCCACAGGATCAGCGTCTCTTAGGTTTTGTGTTTCAAGGACGCTACTACATGGATAAATGTATGCTGATAGGCTGCTCCATCTCTTGTGCGTATTTTGAGAAGTTCAGTACTTTTTTGCAATGGGCGTTCACCAGAGCCACGGGCTTCGCGCAGGTTATGCATTACCTTGATGATTTTCTGTTTTTGGGGGCAGCCGGGGGCACGGAATGTGAACAGGCTTTGATGGAATTCTGTAATCTCATGAAAAGATTTGGCGTGCCACTGGCACCAGGCAAGACAGTGGGGCCATCTACTTCACTCGAGTTTCTGGGAATTGAGCTCGATTCAGTGGAGGGGTGCTTCCGTTTGCCCAAGGAGAAGGTAATGAAATTTAAGGCCTCGCTTGAAATATGCCTTGGTGAGAGAAAAGTAACTCTCCATCAGTTGCAACAAGCTGTGGGTCAGCTTAACTTTGCCCTTAGAGTGATACCGATGGCTCGCCCCTTTTCCCGCTCTATCGCACAAGCCATGGTTGGCCTCAAGGAAGGGCACCACCGCACAAGACTGTCAGCAGAGGTTCGCCAGGATATGCGCATTTGGCTGGCATTTCTGGCGGACTTCAACGGTCGCGTCGTGTGGAACAAACCGTCAGCTTCCTCCGAAGAGCTGGGGTTGTGGACCGACTCGGCAGGAAGTGTGGGTTTTGGCGCGATCTTTGGTAATCGATGGTCGGCACTAACATGGCCGGCGTGGTGGCACGATAGTGGGCTCACAGGTAACATTGGGTTTCTTGAGCTGTTCCCCATTCTGGTGGCCTTGAAAACATGGCCAGAGGGGTTTCGTGATCGCGCTGTGGTGTTCTGGTCTGATAATATGACTGTTGTGGAATGTATCAATAATCAGGCAGCACGCTGCAAGTGGATTTTGAGATTGCTGAAAGAAATTGTCCTGCTATGTATGAGACTAAACGTCCACTTTAGGGCAAGACACGTGCCGGGGGTACTGAACCAGGCAGCTGATGCACTCTCTCGTTCCCATATGCAGGCCTTCCGGGGTTTTCTGCCCTCAGCGGACTTGGTGGCAGCACCATTTTCCGAAGCTCTCTGGTCTCTCGGTGCCCCGGATTACAAAACCTCGTGGGAGAGAGTCTAGCACCCAGGACAAGGAAGGCATATGAAGGAGCATTCCGTTCCTATTGGTCATTTTTGGGTTCAGCTAGGGGAGAGCATTGGGGGCAGGAGGAGTATGTCCTGAAATTTCTGGTATCACTACATCAGGCAGGCCGATCACTGGCAACAGCCAATAGGCACAGGGCCGCCATTGCCTTCATGGCGCAGGCTCATGGCATCCAGGACCCCACATTGTCCTTTCTCGTAAAGAAGGCACTGCGTGGGTGGCAATGCCTTGAGGGTCGTAGAGTGGATGAGAGGCACCCGATAGGTCTAGCAAGGTTGTCCCTGTTAATGTCCGTACCCCCTGCGACTTGTTCATCTCAATCAGAGACGGTGCTGTTCTGGGCCGCTTTTGCATTAGCATTCCATGGGGCTATGCGGGTAAGCGAGCTGGTAGCGAGGAATAAGCAGGATACGGGGGGAGGTCTGTGTCGAGAACACATTCAAATTAAGGGTGAGACGATGGTAATCTCAATAGCCAAGTCCAAGACCGATCAGGGAGCGATCGGGGACAGTGTGGTAGTCCAGCGGATCCCGGGATCTCCCATGTGCCCGGTAAAATGCGTGGAGGAGTATTTAGCGCAGAGGGCGGCTTCATGGGGGGGGGAGCTTGCTGAGGCACACCGACGCCACCCCACTGACTAGGTTTCAGTTTCAGCGGGTGTTAACAATGGCAATCGCGGCAGCGGGCTTGGACCCGAGCGATTTTGGGACCCATTCCTTCCGGATAGGGGCTGCTCCAGAGGCTACAGCCAGGGGTCTGAGTGTTGAAAAGGTGAACCAGTTGGGGCGTTGGTCCTCGAATTGTTATAAAAGGTATGTGCAGTTGCACATGTTGTGAAGCTAATGTCATGCACTCACGCTTCTTGTTTTCTGTTTGGTTTTCAGTTTCGCGAGCAGGCTTTGCGGGGCGGACTGTGCAGTTGACCCGACACCTGGGGACCAGCGGTCAAAGATCACCGGCTGAGGGAAGAGTGGTGTGGGTCGTTGGCCACTCATACGTGAGGCGCGCCGCAGACGTATTCAAAGCAGGTGACATGATTCACGTGGCTGGGGAATACGGGTACAGGGTGACCTTCCACGGAAGGGGCGGGCTCTGTATTGACCAGTTTCAAGGTTTTATGGAGGGACTGTTAGGGCGGACAAGGTCACCGCCGTCTGTAATCATAGTGCATCTTGGGGGCAATGATTTGGTGACCATTGGTCGACGAGTACTTCTCGAGTTAATCTTATCTTCAGTAAGTTGGTTGGCGAGAAGGGTTCCAGGGTGCACGATTGCATGGTCACACATGATTCCTCGGAAGGTGTGGCGGGGGGCCCTCTCTGTGTCAGCCTTGAATCAATCGGTAAAGAAGGTTAATAACAAACTGGGTAGGTTGTTTCGTACAGGAAAATTGCATTGTGTTCCACATGGATGTATCCGGGGGGACCATGTGTATCTGGAAGATGGGGTTCATTTGTCCCGGGAGGGAAATGTCTTACTCATAGGGGACTTCATAGCTTGGTTAAAGAGTTTGTGTAGCCATGACCTTTAGTAGGAGTTTTTGTGGGGGGTCCGGATAGCCGGTCAACTATCCGGCCTGTGGCGGTAAAGTCATGATCGGTGAGCAGTAAGATCCCTAGAGGTGGGGCGCCACCCATTATGGATGGGAGCGCCCGGGGGGAGGCGGCCATTGGCCCCTCACACGGGGAGGCGGTACCCTCTAAGGATGGGGCCGCCGAAAGGGAAGGCGGTCATAGGCCCCTCCCTGGGGAGGAGGGGCTACGGGCCCCTCCTGGGAATTTCCCGGGGCCAGGACATCCGCGACGGCGGATGTGGTAAGCAGTGTGGGGTGGGAGGGGGGTCTACGCTACCTTCTAGACACCTCACACGAGTCCTCGGACGACCACCAAGATGGCGTCGAGTAAATATGGGGCCCCCGTTAAGACAAGGGAAATTGGAAGTTGGCACAGAGGTACAGTCCTCTGTGCGCCCGCCCCTCACAAGTAAGGGGGGGAGTACTGGTATTAGGGATCTGACACCGGTTACGACCTTGCCGTTGGCCCGTAATGTTAGGATGTACAATTTGAATTTTGAGAAATGCATTTACAGGATGTTTTAGAATCGGCTAGGAGAACCTTTGTATTAGAGATATGTTAAGGTTAGCCAATAAACATCGTAATGTGTAAATGAAATTGTACATGATATGAAACTGTTATTTTAATGTTTTAATTTTGTTTCATATTTTAATAAATACGGCCGGGAGGGTAACTCCCTCCCGCCTTCCAAAAGTTCAAGAACCGTTTCCGTCTTCCCATTCTTGGGGATTGTGTTGGGAGGGGGTGATGGGTATCCCGGCCATATGGAAAGGGGCGACCACTCGGTCCCCCCGAACGTATGGTTGGGTGCCCCG
Source organism: Lissotriton vulgaris (assembly GCF_964263255.1). Taxonomy (NCBI): domain Eukaryota; kingdom Metazoa; phylum Chordata; class Amphibia; order Caudata; family Salamandridae; genus Lissotriton; species Lissotriton vulgaris. The sequence goes on from NC_141697.1 coordinate 461,359,528, forward strand.
ATCCCCCCGGGAAACCATTTTGGGCGGGAGGCGTGTCTCGGCTGGTATGCCCGAAGTGGCGTAGCCGGGGCGCGCCTTTTCCCGCCCAAGAGGGGTTGTCCTAGACACCTACACCGTTGGACACGCCCCGTAGGCGGTTGGAATAGGGTCCACGCCCTCCCGAGGAAGAATAAAAGGAGCAACAATCCAAGGAAGCATCCTCTTGTTCCTGTGCTTGGAAGCTGCACCTCCTCGTTGCACGTGAGCCCGAGACGGAACAAGGAGCCAATTTTGACCCACCCACCAGCCCCTGATGGCAGCGATTTGTATTGCAATAAAGTCGATTAACGAGGATATTATCTCTTTTCAGGTTGTTTCGAATAAAGTTTGGATTGTTTTGATGTGACAATTAAAGGGCTGCTCTTTTTTAGGCGAAGTATCGCAGCTGAGTTGAAAGAGGTGTTATTGCATAGTTAGAAGTTTATGTTTTGAAATGCCCAGTATAACTGTTTATTCCGTCCTCATTAGGTTAAAAATGTCGTATTTATTTTTTGGTCGGGCGGTAAGGTCATGATCGGTGAGCAGTAATTGGAAGATCCCTAGAGGTGGGGCGCCACCCATTATGGATGGGAGCACCCGGGGGGAGGCGGCCATTGGCCCCTCACACGGGGAGGCGGTACCCTCTAAGGATGGGGCCGCCGAAAGGGAAGGCGGTCATAGGCCCCTCCCTGGGGAGGAGGGGCTACGGGCCCCTCCTGGGAATTTCCCGGGGCCAGGACATCCGCGACGGTGGATGTGGTAAGCAGTGTGGGGTGGGAGGGGGGTCTACGCTACCTTCTAGACACCTCACACGAGTCCTCGGACGACCACCAAGATGGCGTCGAGTAAATATGGGGCCCCCGTTAAGACAAGGGAAATTGGAAGTTGGCACAGAGGTACAGTCCTCTGTGCGCCCGCCCCTCACAAGTAAGGGGGGGGAGTTCTGGTATTAGGGATCTGACACCGGTTACGACCTTGCCGTTGGTCCTTAATGTTAGGATGTACAATTTGAATTTTGAGAAATGCATTTACAGGATGTTTTAGAATCGGCTAGGAGAACCTTTGTATTAGAGATATGTTAAGGTTAGCCAATAAACATCGTAATGTGTAAATGAAATTGTACATGATATGAAACTGTTATTTTAATGTTTTAATTTTGTTTCATATTTTAATAAATACGGCCGGGAGGGTAACTCCCTCCCGCCTTCCAAAAGTTCAAGAACCGTTTCCGTCTTCCCATTCTTGGGGATTGTGTTGGGAGGGGGTTTATGGGTATCCCGGCCATATGTGCAGTCATGTGACTTTAAAACAACACTTCCAATTGGTTCTTACTAGTTTCTATTCTGCAATTTACACGGAACACTCCACCCACTTCCCTGGAAAACCAGTTTATCGAAAAACTTTTAAAGCCTCCTCTTATGAAATATTCGACATCGTTCACATAGCAGAGTACTAAATAGCACTATATACACTCCGTCCCTTAATTATAAGAGACTTATTGCTATGTAAGAGCAACTTTTGTTTTCACGCGATAATGTGAAATGCTGAGCCTGTTACAGAATTTTCTTTCACATATATGTTACTATTCTCCTTCGAGCACTAACACCGTAGAAAATACCACCAATAGCGGTGATATTTTTTACACCGAGAACGGGCGATTTGTATCGCTTAGAGCCCTTACAATTATAAAGTTTTATTTCCTAAGTCTCTGATCTCCAAATGTGCAACGTGGCTCCCCTGTGTGTCGTAATAAGGTCCATAAACAAAAACTACAGGGCCAGCATTATACACATGCACACAACCACAAAATGACAAGAGCCACCATGTTAATATATATCCTTAATATAATAAACCTCTGAGAATAAATACATATTTCCGTGGCACCCCATAACAGAAATTTGGCGTCCTCTGACTCTGCTTCATTACCAAACACCCTAACCCCCCGCCCCCTCACTCTTCACTAAACTCCACACTCCACCCCACCCGGACCCCCTATTACAAGCCCCCAACCTACCCTCCCTGCCCAAGCCCACCATGAACCTCAAACCACCCCTGGAAAACTTATAAGACACAGGATTACTAAAACTCAAAGAATAGGCAACAGGCAGATAATCTAAATAGTACATAAAGGCACATACTTTTTCCATAATACTATTGAAAAACATGTTCTATTTTTTATAAATCTATCATGCATCTGACCCTCTAGAACCGCTTTCAAAACGTGAACTATAAACCTCTACTTTTCATTTTCAAACCATACACTTTCAATTACATTATTTTTTTTTCACAATTCATGTAATGTTACACACCTTTTCTAAAATACACCAGTCCCTGTTATTTATAAGGATTTATTTTAGTCTTCATCAGTGACACTTTCTTAACATATAATGGAAATCACTGTAACTTTTTAAACGACAATGCTAACGCGGTAAAAATAACCCTTCATTTGCTTTCCTTTAAGCATGCAGACTATCTACCCCACGCATTCGTTTCTTGATCTTTGTATTTGGCAGCGAATACCGACCTTGAATCGGAAGACATGAACAAGAGCGCCATTGTCACATTTAAAACTGAACGTTGCGTCTGCTCACACACATATCTTTCACTTAGTTAACATTCACAGAAAACAGCATTGATGTAAAAAAAAATTGACCTTGCTTTACAACTCCCTCAAATCACTCCCTTATTTTTTAACGCATCCTCCAGTTCAAGAAAAGCTACTTTTTTGATAACTACTAAGCAATATATAAGTGACTAGACTCCTAGAAAATTTATCAAGTCATTCTGCTCCTCTCCACTGCATAGCCGGCGACCTAATTCTGTGGAGTTGCTATACAACCGGCAGTGCTGCACCGTTTCCTTTACCATCTTGGGAAATTCAAAATGGATGTCCCTCCTGCCTTTCGCAAACGAGCCGGACCACTTAGAACTATTTCGACAGAGAATGCTTCTGAACTACGGCACCTTAGCACTCTCGACTTTGAATACTTCATATCGATTATCATTTCGATATTCGTATTTCACCTGTGTGCAGCCTGTATTTCATTGCCTGAGCTGTGATTTCACGTGGGCCCTGGATTTATGTCTCTGCAATTTGGTACCTCCTGAACCGAATTACAATCACCTCATGAATCCGTTACTTGATCATGAACAGCTTTGTTACAACGGAGGGTTTATGGCCTTTGCAGCGATACAAGGAGTTCTGGGTCATTGGAATATATTCGCAGCGGCGCAAGATTTCCTAACAGAGAGCTACATCGAAAACCCACCGAGCTGCCCTATGATGGTAAAAGACGCTCCAATAATGACAGATCATGAATGCTCCTTTCATCTTCTCAATTGGATGATTGACATGTTTTCAAGTGATAACAGTGATTTCCTGTTAGAAGCACTTGCTGCACACTTTGCCTGCACAATGGACGGTTAACTCTTTCCTAACAGAGAACTACATCGAAAACCCACCGAGCTGCCCTCTGATAATAAAAGAGGCTCCGATTTTAACAGATCATGAGTACTGCTTTACTCTTTTCCATTGGATAGCTGACATACTTTCAAATGATAAAACTGATTTCCTGTTACAAGCAGAAGCTACCTATTTTGCCTAAACAATGCTTCAATAACTCTTATACAAGCCACTGACGTCCTCATTTCCTTTTGGTTCCCTATATTCTTCACGTTCTTTTCCATATTTTCTTTTGAAGAACAGACCTATTGGCTTTACTAACAGTGGACATTATGATTTCGTGTTGTTTACATTTTGGTCTTTTATGTGTACTACATTTGTTTCTTCAGCTACTCGATTTTCAACTTTATTTTTTTACAGTCTAATCTCAACAATTCTATTGCATATCTTATCTAAGGTTATTTCAGACGTACTCGATGCAAAACTCGCTAATATATGCTACATGTACCCTAATTAATGTGTAAATTTTAAACGAGTTTTTTATAACTGTAAACGCCATTTCGCATCTCAACTGCTTATTTCCACCTCACACGCCTCTGCTCCTTTAATTTTCTATAAAATTATTTTTTTTAAATACTTTACAGAAAAATATGTTCTTTCAACAATATTTCCATTGTTACTTATGCTGTATTTCAAATGCAATACTGCAACCTTCAAAAGATATCTCAATACAGTAGTTCTCCTCAATACTGATTTGCGCAGCATTCAACAGATTACATACATGCACCTTTTGCCATTTTGTCGCTTTTGGCGCCTTTTTTTCCCCGCACACAGTAACATAACACAAACTTGATAGTGCTTTGAATGTAGACAGCTGATTGATAAAGTAATGATGTATAACCACTTGCATTTTCATATATCGTTCCTAAACTGAAAGGCCAGAGACCTTCTTCCATTTATTAAAATATAATATACTTCCTTATAAGAGTGTACAATGTTTTTTTCCAACTATATTCATTTTTCTTCAACTATAGCGTTTGTATTCCATGTACTACTGACAATACCAATTACTGTGTTTTTTGCAATTTCTGTACTCATATTACATAATGATTTGCCTTTAAAACAGTACATTTCTAAATAAGCATTTCAAATATTCACGGTTTCTCTTTTAATCCATAATCTCAACTGAAATAATTTCATATTGAAAAACTATTCATGGGTTCCACATAACCTTAACTGTAGACACTGAGGACCTTATTTATGAAGACCTTCCGCCGCCGGTGCCTCATTTTTTAAAATGGGAAAAAGTGACGCACCGGTGGCGCAAGGCCTTCATAAATAAAGTCCTGAATGTTTTCTTTTCTCGACCTCACTTACTGATACTAGAACCTGCAAGCCAATTACGGCCCGTGAACTCTTTCTTAGTAGGTCGCGCACCGTAAAGACAGTTATACCACTGTTAACATTTTTTTTTTACTGTTACCAAGCACCGACACAGTTCTGCTTCACTCAGAGATAATCACTGCTCCCACGCTTCTACAGGCCAGACGCTATGTCGTATTTCTCTCCTTATCACCCTTTCATCTTCACAATAACAAACAGTTCTCCGCCTGCCACCACAGAACAGAGTCAGATGCAGAGGCACCAAAGAGTGAACCCATCACCAACTGCCATCTCCGGCTGTTTCCATGGTTACACCTCATTCTGCACCTTGCTGAAGGCACAGGTCAAAAGTTCATGTCTCAACGTTCTACAACAAACTAAGAACACTATTTTCCCTCCAGAAACACCTGCCAACACAGCTCTGTTACATGTCTTGTTTTTTCACACCCAATAGTACTTTTCGTTTAACATAAACATTAACATGCAACATACTGTTCAATCTCCACTTCTTACAATCAACCAATCATTTTTATTTTTTAAACCATACCCTGCCTCTTCCTTTTTCTTTATTTAGAATTTCAACTTCTAACTACCATTCCACTTCCAGAACCGATCGGAGGACGACTACAAATCCCTTGAAAATGAAGGTCTGGCTAATAGGACACAGTTATATTCACTGGAGTGAAAAATATGCAGTAAGCAGACGAATTTGCAACCTCGGCTTACCAAATGTACACATAACATGGATTGCCAAAAGAGGATTGAAATGTCACCAATTGATTCCATTGGTGAAAACTTTTATGCATCTCCCAGAACCAGGCGTTATAATTTTGCACTGTGGTGGGAACGATCTAGGCACAATCACTGGGGTAGGTCTGGAAATGCTTCTAAAAGACACCTTTCGACAATTGATGACACTTTTTCCTCGATCTGCCTTGGTATATTCCAATATATGCCAAAGACAGAAATGGAATTGGTCCAATCAACATTGTGCACAATTTGAGAAAGCAAGGAGACATGTAAATAAATCTGTTTCTGCGTTCCTCAGAGATTATAGCATGGGTTCTATTTACCACAACAACTTGCGATACCACATGCAAGACGTCTATAGGAGAGACGGTGTTCATTTCACGAATGAGGGAAACAGAATCTTCCTCTGCAACATCAGGCTTTGCATCGGTACTTACTTATAAATGCAGAAAACACTCAATTAACACAATGGCTCTTTTTAGAGCCACCTTATATCTAAGCACTCAAACTTCGGATTTATCTCCATTTTCACACTCTTGTAAATAGGTATGCGTGACCGGGTGCGCGCACCCCGTATTTTTTTCCGGGAAAAATTATATCTTTTTGCGTTTAAGGGCCTTACTGCACACCCCGAGAAAAGCTACGCAGCAAAACAATCTCTACCTTCTCCCCTTTCCATGTTTCAACGCTTTGAAATGAATATATTTACTAGCAGTGACAAAATGCCGAACAAAACTTCCTGATTTCCTTCGAATCGAACGTTAACAGACGTCACGCAGCAAAAAAAATTCCGCTCACGCGCAGCCGCATGAGTGTGCGCACGCGTGCGCGCCTATAGATATATAATTGACTTTAACTTTAATTTTCTCAACAACTACTGAACGGATTTACACCATTCCAAAAAAAGCGTAATCTGCGAACCGAACTCTACAGTTTTGGCAAATTTCTTATAAATCCATTCAACCGTTCGACCTGTAGCCAAGTCTAAAGGTCCTATGGAAAATAACATGGAGAAAACACGTTTTGGGACCCCCCTTATATCTCAGCCCCCACTTGACCAATCCCCCCCAAACTTTCAGGGAAGGAGCGCAGCGGAGCGAGCCATCTTCTTTGAGAAATTCGCAAAGACTCATCCACCAGGGCCAAAGTTATTCCAAATAGAATGTTGAGGATTTCCTATGGAAACTAGGTCCTAACTATAACTACCTACTGGCGACCGCCAGTAGGTAATATATATATATATGCATTTGTATATATATGCATAGATACATTTATGTACATATAATATATATGTATGTGTGTATATATACATATATAAACAAATTATATACAGTTAAAAATAAACAAGTAATATAAAAAGATATATTTAAACATTATTAAGATAAGTATTGAAGGCTGGGAATAATAAATAAACTATTCGCACTCCAGTAGTGAAAGCATAGGTTTTCAGAGCGGTTACATTTACTATTCCTATTTCAAACAGGTCAACAGTAGGGAAAGTATTGGACTTGGGAGGGGTAAGATTTACTATTCCACCTCTAATCTGTGAAACAGTAGGGAAAGCGTTGGACTTCGGAGGGGTAAGATTTACTATTCCCACTCCTGTCTGTGGAACAGTAAGGAAAGTGCTGGACTTCGATGGGATTAAACTTACTAGTCTCACTCCAGTTTGTGCAACAGTAGGGAAGGCATTGGACTTTGGTGGGGTTAAATTTATTATTCCCACTCCGGTCTGTGCAACAGTAATGAAAGCGTTGGACTTCGAAAGGGTAATATTTGTTATTCCCACTCCAGTTTGTGCATCAGTAGGGTAAGCGTTCCGTTAGACTTCAGAGGGGTAAGATTTACTATTCCCACTACAGTCTGTGCAGCAGTAGGGAAAGTATTGGACTTTGGAGAGAGGTAATACTTACTATTTTCACCTCAGTCTGTGAAGCAGTAGGGAAAGCATTGGACTTCGGTGGGGTTACATCTACTATTCGCACTCCAGTCTAAGCAACAGTAGGGGAAGTTTGGACTTTGAAGGGGTAAGATTTACTATTCCCACTCAAGTCTGTGCAACAGTGAGGAAAGTGTTGGACTTTGGAAGGGTTAAATTTACTTTTCTCACTCCAGTCTGTGCAACAGTAGGAAAAGCGTTGGACCTCGGAAGGGTGAGATTTACTATTCCCACTCCAGTCTGTTCAACAGTAGGGAAAGTGCTTCACTTCAAACACATTAAATATTTGAATAACCCAATTAATTTAGAACAAATATAAAACTCTATATATGAACATTATTAATAAACCCCCCAAAAATTACATACATAAAAGGTAAAAACAATCTACATGATTATTACATTTAATAATGAATAATCAATTTAAAAAATGATATTTATTACTTAATTAACTCCCTACACTATACCCCTACAAACCTAGCAGCCCACACTTAAAATATAACTAAAATAAATACATATGAGACAATTTACATAACTGATAATCAATTAACTAATTAATTAACAATTATTAGATATTTGTTAATTAGTTATCACTTAATTAATGTCCCACCCTATACCCTTACAAACCTAGCAAAGCGCCATTAAAAGATAATTAAATAAAGCAAAATGTACATAATTATCAATTACATAATTAATAATAAGTAAATACTTGATAATTAATTATTACTTAACTTCCCACTCAATATCTCTACAAACCTAACAGCCCACACCTAAAATATAACTAATATATAAAGTTATTACACAATAAACATAATGAATCATCCATGAAATGATTAATAACAAATTAATTAATTGTTAACTAATTATTACTTAATTGATTTCTAACCCTGAACCCCACCAAACCTAACAACCTGCTACAGCACTATAAATTACTATAAGTAAATATGTTAAAAATTCTAAACTACTTAAAAATATAAACTATATTTAAAAATATTATTAACAAATATACAAACAATAATAACACATACAATTAATATATGAACTTCAACACATTAAGATCATTAAATACAATATTTTTAACAACTGTATTATTGAAAATGATATTAACAACAACAATATTCTGAAAAATGATGTTACTTACCTCAAAAAATATAAAATATTGACAACAATATTTCTGCTTCACAATTATTTTGCACCACAATATTTTTTTCTGATATTTCTGTATTCCGATATTTGCAACTCAATACTTTGGCCAAATATCTCAATGTCAGGAGAACACCATTTCGATTTCTGCATGGCCCAGTTCAAATCCATATCAGCAGATTAGGTCTTGTTTGTTTAACTGAACAACATACTACAAATGCATTTTTTTCTTTAATGCAGGCTAGAATGGTATAAAACCGAGCATAGAATAAGGATTATAATATTGAATGATAGGGCAAATCTGCACATTCATAACATAAGTGATAATGCCTCTTTGCTGCTTGCTCAACATTTTGTTTATTTCAGCGGGCTTAGAGCCTGGTCATCGCTTACCATTGATTGGATTTATGAACACTCACATTTTCTTCAGTCTCTTTGGTCCGCTCTTGCTGACTTCACTTCTTTTTGTTTTGTTTGTCCCTCCTCTGGAGTATTACTGTTTCCTTGCTCAGTGTCCTTCCACTGCTTGCACTTTCAGAGCTACTTATTTCTTTAAGTTTCAGCACACCATAAGAGTACATGTGTTTGAAGGCAAGTCCCCCCTCCCGGCCTGCTATCTGTTGTTGCTTAGCCCCTCGCACCTTATCTCATATAGTTGCTTGCCCCCTACAGACTCCCTCCCTGTCCCACATTGTTACCTTCCCCGCCTCATCCTCCCCATCCCACGTTGTTGCTTGCCCTCTCCAACCCTCCAAACCGGTGTTGCTGCTTGTTCCTGTTGTTGCTTGCCCTTTCCCTCCTTACATTGTTGCTTTCCCATGTTGTTGCTTAACCCTTCAAATCTTCTGCATTGTATTGCTTACCCACACCCACCCTTCAGTCCCACTTTGGTTTCCTTGCCCCCATTGTTGCTTGCCCCTCCTGTCCCACAGTGTTGCTTGCCCACTCACGCACTTTCATTCCACGTTGTTGCTTGCCCACATTGTTGTTTGCCTTTTCCCATGCTGCATTGTAGCTTCCCCCATCCCATCCCCCTATCTCGGATGAAAAAACACCGGCACCAGCAAAGTCAATAGGTTTCGCCTATGTGGCTTATTAGATTTGTCATAGTTTTTAGCCATTTTGCACAGTAGAGTGGCTGCTGTGTAGCATGGTGGAAAGATTTTTCCAAAAAGTGGCATGACGCAGTAGCAACATCATAAACATTTTTTTAATTGCTTACTGGCAGGAGGGTGTGGCGGGGGGCATCTAAACGCTCTGTGTGCATACCCTTTCTCCCTCCAAGATGGCCCCTGCTCTGCCCTTCTGCCAGCAATTTTTTAAAAAGTGCTATGATGAGACTAGCACTGGCTGCATTATAGCGCTTTTTAAAAACCTTTCAGTCATGCTGCACAGGGCTGATATTCAACATGCTTAAAATATTGACAAAGGTAAAAGCTGGCATAAGCTAGACCATCTGCCTTTGCCCTTGCTTGTTTTTACATGTTGCAGGCACTGCTGGCATGATGGTGTGCACTCTTGTTGCAATGCTTCTACTAGGATGAAAGTTATACTTAATTACATATTTTTAAAATTCTTGGCATGATGGTGCCCAGCTCTGATACACTGCATGAGCTGGGATAATATTGGCATTTTATAAAATTATCATTAGTGCTGTCAGAGTTCTCAGCCTATACGGTAGGTAAATATTTCTGTATCTACTCTTGCACTCTACAATTAACCCAGCCTTGCATACTTGCAGTCACCTTTTAAACCATTGATCAAGCACACCCTCGTTTTTCACCAACCCATGTGATCATCCATTCAACCATTGACTCATTCTAACAATACTCATTCACTGATTTTTACATCCATACCCATAAGCTTGCCAACTCCCTGTCAAAAAAGGAAAGACTGCAAGTGTTCACAGAGTGTTGGTACTGCCTACAGAACTCACTATGTGACCACCCTCCAACAATGAAATACATTTCCCATTTAACTAATAGTTCCTCGGAGAAGTTGTACCAGCATTTAGTAGATTCTAAGCTATCCAGCCCCAGAGATCAGGGTAAAGTAGCTGATGAATGGGTACGTACTATGATAACCAAGCAATCCCAGAGGGTAGCTCCTAAGAAAGGGGGACAGGCCCCCGAAATAGCGTAAAGGTGGTGGAAAGTAAAAAAATAATGAGTTCTCTAAAGGGCCCCAATCATCTACTCAAGAAGCGGAGTACCAAGACACATCCAAGCCCAAAGGAATGGGCCATCAGGGAAAGAATTTTGACTGTTTGTGGACTCGGTGTACTTTTGACTGTCAGCAGCCAGGGCACAAGAGGTGACCTAGTTTTACAAAGAAGCCTCCTAATGGCGGGCAGTCCAAGGACGTTGTCAGTGTAGGGATTGAGATGGAACATGCTCCTGGGGAAATCAGGGTTTACTCAGAGGTCACCTTAGTATCTGTGGGAGGTGTGGATTTTGAAGCTTTTGATGCCTTACCTCCACGTATGGTGAAGTAAAGCAATAGCCAGAAATCAGCTGCAACAAGGCACAGGCTCTGGGGGACACAGGTGCTAGTATGACCACTGTTGTGAATTAGCTAGTTTCCTCAGAGCAGAACATACAAGATCCATTGTACAATGATATCAAGGCTGACAGTGAGATAAAGTTTCATCGTATTTCTATGGTGAACTTCAAGTGTGACTGGGTTACTGGCCTGAAAAACACAACTATTTCCCTTGCCATTCCAGTGAAGTGTCTGCTGGGAAATGATTCTTAAACCTCGGTATGGTCACATATTGAATGGATGACCCATGCTGAAATATTAGGTCTCCCTGAGTGGGTGTCTATGGCCACTGAGGCCCAAACAGTTTTTCCAGAGAGTGAAGGGAGCCTGGAATAATGGTCCAGGTCCCTACAAACAAGAGAAGTGGCAAGAGAGCTGGGAGACCAGACACAGACGATCCCAAGGTCCAGAAGGAATTTGACCCTCAGGAGAAGGGCCTGGAGCTTGGAGGGGAGAGTGCTGCCCTGAGATTCCTTCCAGAGCTTGCAGAGCGAGAAAAAGCAGGAGGGCCTTTGAGGGAGGACTTTTGCCAAAGACAGGGAACATGTCCTACTCTCCAGTCCTTCAGCAGCTGGCTGAAAGACAAGAAAAAGAAGATGTCAGTGGTACCCACAGGGTCTACTGCGAAGCCGGAGGGCTGTATAATGAGGCATGAGACTTCAAACCAGGGGCAGCCAGGAGATTTGTGACCCCTCCATCAATACAGAGTATTCTTTCTTCACTTGGCACATGACATCTCTTGGTTGGGCATTTGGACATCTGGGGCAGACTAAAACCTGGGACAGGTTAGTCAGCCACTTCTATAGGCCCAAGTAAAGGAGTTCTGTCACTTCTGTGTCACCTGTTAAGCCAGTGGTGAGGCAATGGGACATCCAATGGCTCCCTTAATCCTACTTCCTGTGGTGTAGACTCCTTTTGAGAGGGTGTGGATAAACACTGTTAGACCCATAGACCCTCAGACTGCCACTAGGAATAGACTTATATTGGTGGTAGCGAACCATGCACCAGATATCCTGAAGACATTCCCCTTAGTAAAGTCACTGCACCTGCTTTGGCTAGAGCCTTTCTTGGAATTTTCCTCAGGGTAGGGTACCCTAAGGAAGGCCTCTCTGGCAGGGTGCCTATTTCATGTCTGCATACCTAAAAGCTATGTGAGATGAATATGGTGTCCAATATAAGTTCATCACTCCTATAACACCCAGACAAATTGTTTTCCCTGAAAAGCTCAGGAGAAAGTGAGACGTTCTCCTACCCTGCCTACTATTTTCCTACAAGGAGGTTCCATAAAAAGGAGTGGGCTTCAACCCCTTTAATACTTTTTTTGGGTACTGTGAAAGGTCCCCTGAGCTTGGTTAGAGAAGTCTGAGAGAAACCTCTTAGGGAGCCTGAGCAAGATGTTATGGAATATGTAGTAGGCAAGCGCTCATGCATGGCAGAGTATATTCAGAAGGCAAATAAGAATCTGGAGGCTAGCTAGGAGCTACTGAAACAATGGTATGACCAGATTATCAGAAGTCCGTGCACAACATCACACTCAATATGCAACCCTGCAAGTCAAATACCTTCTAAAATGTTGCTGGGCACTGTTGTCTAAGGGTCAAAGTGAATATTTGGAGACAATTGGAGGTGTCTTAGTAATCTGCCAGGGAAGTTCTGAATCTATTTGTAATAGTGAAATGACAATTAACAGGCAAAATATTCAGGGGTTCCTAATATTAACAGTACATGCAGCTCTTATTATGGGCCTGATTTTGAGTTTGGCGGTCCATAGGACCACTGAACTTGTGGTGGCAGTCCAATCACCAGCGCACTGCCAGACTGCCCACAGTATTTCGACTGCGGCGGTTCGACAGCCACAAGACTGCCGGCACCACCAGGATCAAGGATGCAGTGCAGCGGAGGCGGTGTGGGTTCAGGTAGCAAAATGCAGGCGGTGCCACTGCGGTACCGCCGACCTTATTACAAGTTCATGGCTGCCATCTTTGTATGGTGTTTTCTTGGAGAAAACATAATTCGAAGATGGCCTCCGTTGGGGTGACATCACAAACTATGTTTATTTCATTCTTTGCTCCTGCGAAATGAAACAACATTAGCAAAGCCAATAGTCACCACTAGTTTTTTAAAATACAAGACTAATTGGTTTTCCAAATGCTTGTTTATAAGTTTGTGTACATGTTTTTGCCTGTTAATATTGGTGAATATGAACCTCTCTACCATTTTTGTTTAAATGAGAAATACGTTTGGGTAACTTCTGCCCCGAGGAAAGTAGCCATGAATCATAAATGTGCCAAAAAGTGGAATACATCTTCTGCTAGCACCAACCATTTGGAACTTTGTCTGGAATGTGTAGACTCTTCAATGTGTTATAATTTGTATAACTTTCACGCTCAGATGTGATATTTGTTACTACCTTTTCTCAGTTGCTTGCGTTTACGCTGCTATTTGGCTAGTAAATGTGGATGCCTTCAGATAACTGCTGGTGCCGGGATGATGGTTTCTATTGATTTAGTCTACTGAAATGGTTTTCTTTAGTGAGGTCTCTCTAATGTTTCTCTGAGATTGTGGTTTGAATAATTGGTCACAACTACTTAAGTAGAGTGGTGCACACATTCTAATTACGACTCTTTACTTTAAAATATTATAGATACACCAAAACGCACAATTGAATTAATGTTTGAGTCTACATTCATAAAATAAGGTGTTTGAGGACCTGATAGGTGCAGATGTAGAATCAGGCCCGAATTAAGCACAAGAGTCTCAACAACCTGCTAACAATAAAATGAAAACTGGAACTATTTGTTTTTCAGGTTTTTAGCTCGTCTATTTATTATATTTGGTCTCTGTTTCAATCAAGCAGCGCATTTTCTGGAACTTAGATCGAGTGAGTATCTATCAAGTGAGTCTATCAAATGGAGACACACAAAGACCTAGCCAAGCCATAATGCATTTTATTGAAGCACATTTTTTAAAACAATTGACCACTATCTGTCACATGCATCAACAGAAGGAATTGCGATTCCTAAATAGCGATTTTTAAGGAATCGCTATTTATGAATCGCAAAAGCCTATGCATGTAGGAATCACTATAAAAATAGCGATTCCTACACATTCCTTAATTGCTACTCGCAAATTGCTAGTCGCAATTAGGGAATGCTGTCCCATTCATTCCTATGGGCCTCCAGGCTCATAGGAATGAAGTGGAAATTGCATGAGCAATTTGCGAGCACCAGTGGGTACTCGCAAATTGCTCATGCAATTTCAAGGGTACAAGGGTGTCAAAATGACACCCTGTTGCACCCCTGAAATTGATCTGTGCACATATGTTGCACACAAACATGCCCTTAGTGTGTGCGCAACATGAAACTTTGAAAAATTCACAAAAGTGAATTTTGTGAACTTTTCGCAAATTACCATGAAGTTCAACTTCATGGTAATTTGCTACTCCTAATAGCGAAATTGCAATTTTTTTAACTTTCATGCATTGCATTTGAGGAATCTCAATTTGGGATTCCTTAAATTCAATTGCAATTCAACCCCTTCCCTTCGGGGCGTTTTCTCCTGCTGTGCGGGGGGGTGAGGGGGGCGCACAGCGCCCCCATGCTGGTGACGAGCTGAGCTCGTCATGAGGCACAGCGAAACTGCCCTCATGACGAGCTGAGCTAGTCACGGCCGCACCCGTTTTTAGAACGTTCACCACAGCGGGGAAATTAGCCCCGCGTGCGAACGTTCCAACGGCCGTGACAAGCTCAGCTCGTCATGAGTACAGCTCAGCCGTACTCCATGACGAGCTGAGCTCGTCACTAGCATGGATGGTGTTATCCATCCCAAATGCAAAAATACCGGTCGCAAAGGGGCATATTCTGAGAATCTGCCTGTTTGCGACCGGTTTTTCCTTTGATGCATGTGCCTGTATGTTCTCAATCAAAGTCGGCTTTTTATACCTCCAGGAAAATCAAAGAAACAAAAGGATGACTAACAAATTCTCTATTTAGATGCACATAATAATTAACCTTAAAAGGAAAATGTGCAAAAACCCCAGGAGAATAAACGGGCTGCGCACAACTCATATTAGGCACACTGCATGATGACCGAGGCCGTTCGCTGGAAATAGTAATTCAAGTGATCAGAAAAAGGAAAGTGGCCAATTTAGTGAACGATTGCGTTACTCCTAAAATATATGCTACTGAGCATACATGTTGAAAATGGCACATCAAACAACTGCACACAAAAAACTGTAAAAAGAGGCATAGGGGGTAATAGCAATGTGTGGCTCCAGGAATTTGATTTACGAAATCCAAAACAGTAGGAGTTACAAATTCAACTTGCCCCCGTTATATACTCTACAACACTAATAAAACTGGGAGGCAGATTTACTATGTTTTGGCATAATGCAGTGCAGCAACCAAAGTTGCTGCTTTGCTTTGCGTCCAAGGGTGAGAGAAAAACAGTTCTGTATCTACAAAGATATGGGCGCTTTATCTCTGCCTGCACTGGTGCACTTTAGGCTTGCGTCAGCAAACACTCTCTTGCACCACAGTGTAAGGGGGTGTGCATTCTGTCGACCACAGATTTTTGTACTTGAAGGGGACTCATCCAGTAAAAAAAGATATGCTTTATTATTTTTTTTCCCACTTTGTATGTGTGCTGTATTAGAATGGCACACAAGCAAAGTTTGAAAAATGTTGATACTTGCTCTATTGTGAAGCCTACCTCAACGAGGAGTCATTTTTTTAGGCAAATCAGTATCAACAAATGTGGGTAGATGGAGATTTGCGTTAAACCCATGGGTGGTTTAATGGGAACTCCCTGTGCTATTCATGGTACTCCTCTTGACACAAGGTAGTGCAAAGTAGAGCATAGTACGCCTTTGCATTAGTTTAGACCCCTTTGCAGTTGAAAGTAAATCCCACCACAACATTTTGTTCAGGATTGTGTCACTTTTGTGAAGGAAATCTGGGACAAAGTCTTGGTAAATCTGGGCCTGGCTGTTTTAGCAAAACAATATAAAATATGTATAGTGATATCTACATTATTACTATTTATAGCTACACACACACACACACACACATATATATATATATATATATATATATATATATATATATATATATATATATATATATATATATATATATATATATATATATATATGAAAACAAACTTTTTCTCCTTAAAGAAGGGAAATGAGCCGCTACCTCAGCAGTGAAGGAATTTATTTTTGATGATTTAGTTTAGGCATTCCTGACGCGTTTCAGTCCCCATGGGCTTTTTTCAAAGGATTGCGCCTGTTAATTGCGTGCAGCAGAATTCCACAAGCCTGCTGATTTTAAAAAAGTTCCGCCCTTTGTGTTTCATGGGCTGCCTCCGTGGGTCAATCCGTCATCTTCGCTCACAGGACCGGCTTTGGTTTAAATCCATTTACCTCCGATGGTGCAATGTGGAATCCCTTCCTTGGGAAACCGAGTGTTTTATGGGTCCTGTGACGTCGATGGCGCTCCGATTTTAAAGGTTAGGCTGGGACTTGTAGTTTTATGTTGCACTTTGAAGTTCTTTTCGTTTTCCTTTCATAGCTGACTCCATTGCATACCTCCTTTGAAAGGTTGCTCGGACACCATACCGAAGTCCAGTCTTCGGGCACACCTACTGAACCCTGTTTGTTTGCACGAGTCCTACCACATGGTTCACTTGCGGGCAGCTGTGGTGCGCTTTGCTGGTGGTGCGTTCCTCTTGGTTGAACCACGCCATATTTATGAAAACAAACTTTTTCTCCTTAAAGAAGGGAAATGAGCCGCTACCTCAGCAGTGAAGGAATTTATTTTTGATGATTTAGTTTAGGCATTCCTGACGCGTTTCAGTCCCCATGGACTTGTTTCAAAGGATTGCGCCTGTTAATTGCGTGCAGCAGAATTCCACAAGCCTGCTGATTTTAAAAAAGTTCCGCCCTTTGTGTTTCATGGGCTGCCTCCGTGGGTCAATCCGTCATCTTCGCTCACAGGACCGGCTTTGGTTTAAATCCATTTACCTCCGATGGTGCAATGTGGAATCACTTCCTTGGGAAACCGAGTGTTTTATGGGTCCTGTGACGTCGATGGCGCTCCGATTTTAAAGGTTAGGCTGGGACTTGTAGTTTTATGTTGCACTTTGAAGTTCTTTTCGTTTTCCTTTCATAGCTGACTCCATTGCATACCTCCTTTGAAAGGTTGCTCGGACACCATACCGAAGTCCAGTCTTCGGGCACACCTACTGAACCCTGTTCGTTTGCACGAGTCCTACCACATGGTTCACTTGCGGGCAGCTGTGGTGCGCTTTGCTGGTGGTGCGTTCCTCTTGGTTGAACCACGCCATATTTATGAAAACAAACTTTTTCTCCTTAAAGAAGGGAAATGAGCCGCTACCTCAGCAGTGAAGGAATTTATTTTTGATGATTTAGTTCAGGCATTCCTGACGCGTTTCAGTCCCCATGGACTTTTTTCAAAGGATTGCGCCTGTTAATTGCGTGCAGCAGAATTCCACAAGCCTGCTGATTTTAAAAAAGTTCCGCCCTTTGTGTTTCATGGGCTGCCTCCGTGGGTCAATCCGTCATCTTCGCTCACAGGACCGGCTTTGGTTTAAATCCATTTACCTCCGATGGTGCAATGTGGAATCACTTCCTTGGGAAACCGAGTGTTTTATGGGTCCTGTGACGTCGATGGCGCTCCGATTTTAAAGGTTAGGCTGGGACTTGTAGTTTTATGTTGCACTTTGAAGTTCTTTTCGTTTTCCTTTCATAGCTGACTCCATTGCATACCTCCTTTGAAAGGTTGCTCGGACACCATATCGAAGTCCAGTCTTCGGGCACACCTACTGAACCCTGTTCGTTTGCACGAGTCCTACCACATGGTTCACTTGCGGGCAGCTGTGGTGCGCTTTGCTGGTGGTGCGTTCCTCTTGGTTGAACCACGCCATATTTATGAAAACAAACTTTTTCTCCTTAAAGAAGGGAAATGAGCCGCTACCTCAGCAGTGAAGGAATTTATTTTTGATGATTTAGTTTAGGCATTCCTGACGCGTTTCAGTCCCCATGGACTTTTTTCAAAGGATTGCGCCTGTTAATTGCGTGCAGCAGAATTCCACAAGCCTGCTGATTTTAAAAAAGTTCCGCCCTTTGTGTTTCATGGGCTGCCTCTGTGGGTCAATCCGTCATCTTCGCTCACAGGACCGGCTTTAGTTTAAATCCATTTACCTCCGATGGTGCAATGTGGAATCACTTCCTTGGGAAACCGAGTGTTTTATGGGTCCTGTGACGTCGATGGCGCTCCGATTTTAAAGGTTAGGCTGGGACTTGTAGTTTTATGTTTCACTTTGAAGTTCTTTTCGTTTTCCTTTCATAGCTGACTCCATTGCATACCTCCTTTGAAAGGTTGCTCGGACACCATACCGAAGTCCAGTCTTCGGGCACACCTACTGAACCCTGTTCGTTTGCACGAGTCCTACCACATGGTTCACTTGCGGGCAGCTGTGGTGCGCTTTGCTGGTGGTGCGTTCCTCTTGGTTGAACCACGCCATATTTATGAAAACAAACTTTTTCTCCTTAAAGAAGGGAAATGAGCCGCTACCTCAGCAGTGAAGGAATTTATTTTCGATGATTTAGTTTAGGCATTCCTGACCCGTTTCAGTCCCCATGGACTTTTTTCAAAGGATTGCGCCTGTTAATTGCGTGCAGCAGAATTCCACAAGCCTGCTGATTTTAAAAAAGTTCCGCCCTTTGTGTTTCATGGGCTGCCTCCGTGGGTCAATCCGTCATCTTCGCTCACAGGACCGGCTTTGGTTTAAATCCATTTACCTCCGATGGTGCAATGTGGAATCACTTCCTTGGGAAACCGAGTGTTTTATGGGTCCTGTGACGTCGATGGCGCTCCGATTTTAAAGGTTAGGCTGGGACTTGTAGTTTTATGTTGCACTTTGAAGTTCTTTTCGTTTTCCTTTCATAGCGGACTCCATTGCATACCTCCTTTGAAAGGTTGCTCGGCCACCATACCGAAGTCCAGTCTTCGGGCACACCTACTGAACCCTGTTCGTTTACACGAGTTCTACCACATGGTTCACTTGCGGGCAGCTGTGGTGCGCTTTGCTGGTGGTGCGTTCCTCTTGGTTGAACCACGCCATATTTATGAAAACAAACTTTTTCTCCTTAAAGAAGGGAAATGAGCCGCTACCTCAGCAGTGAAGGAATTTATTTTTGATGATTTAGTTTAGGCATTCCTGACGCGTTTCAGTCCCCATGGACTTTTTTCAAAGGATTGCGCCTGTTAATTGCGTGCAGCAGAATTCCACAAGTGATGTCACTGACCATGTCATGAATGATGTAATATGTGACATCATCAGCAGTGGATTGCGGGTGCGCGATATATAGTTAGTGCAACTAACTATATATGGAATTTCAATGGTTTTGTGTGAGTAAAATAAGGTTTTGTAAATGCGAATTCCTAACTATATACGGTCTATAACCTATGGTTTTTTCAGTGAATTTTCAAGGTTTTGTAAATGCTAATTCCTAACTATATATGGTCTATAACCTATGGTTTTTTCAGTGAATTTTCAAGGTTTTGTAAATGCTAATTCCTAACTATATATGGTCTATAGCCTATGGTTTTTTCAGTGAATATATATATATATATACATACATATATAAACATATATCATCTGTATATCTATATAAATACAAACATAAATGCATGCATACATATACTTATATGCATACAGATGCATGTTATTTACATGAAAGTTGAAAAAACACTAATAAAAGCAAAGCTAAAAAGCCACCTCATTACAAACAGAATGGCTTTAACTTAAACGAGGGCGAGATCTATTGCATTTTCAATGCTTGTTTACTTTGGTTCCATCAAGAAGGCATTCAGATGTGTCACACATTTGCGATAAATTCTGAATGTTAGCACTCTAGTTGCACATTAGATCACTGTAGTAAAGCTACTGCTCACCAGGGACATCTGCTGCTGGTATTCAAAGTGCATGTTTCAGTCTGCATGTCAGAATTTTTTTAATGAAATAGAAGAGGATTTGAGAAGTCACTCAAAATGATCCCTAATTTTTCTTTCTGAAGCACTAATCATACTTTCTATGGCAAAATTAACCCCCTCATGTTGTTCCTTTTTAAATTGAGTGTTTTCAGACTTACCACTTCATTCCAATCAAGATGGCTTCTGGTGTGCCATACTTTTGTCATAAGTAAGACTGTTAGCGCTCTAGTTGTTCTTTAGAACACTCTGGGACATTCTGTCATTGGGCTATACTTGGGGTACATCTGGGTGATATTTGGGCTACATTTAGGCTCTTTTGTCTCTGGTGGCCATCTTGGGAGACTGTATGTCAGAATTTTTTAATGAAATTGAAGAGGGTTTGAGAAATCACTCAAAATGTGCCCTCATTTTTCTTTCTGCAGCACTAATCATAATTCATATGGCAAAATATACCCCCTCATTTTGTTCCTTTTTAAATTAAATGTTTTAAGAGTTACCACTTTATTCCAATCAAGATGGCTTCAGGTGTGGCATACCTTTGTAATAAGTAGGACTGTTAGCGCTCTAGTTGTTCTTTAGAACACTCTGGGACATTCTGTCATTGGGCTATACTTTGGCTACATATGGGTGATATTTGGGCTACATTTGGGCTCTTTTGTCTCTGGTGGCCATTTTGGGAGACTGCATGTCAGAATTTTTTAATGAAATAGAAGAGGATTTGAAAAGTCACTCAAAATGTGCCCTAATTTTTCTTTCCGCAGCACTAATAATACCTTCTATTGCATAATATACCCCCTCATTTTGTTCCTTTTTAAATTAAATGTTTTAAGAGTTACCACTTTATTCCCATCACGATGGCTCCAGGCGTGCTATACCTTTGTAATAAGTAGGACTGTTAGCGCTCTAGTTGTTCTTTAGAACACTCTGGGACATTCTGTCATTGGGCTATACTTGGGCTACATCTGGGTGATATTTGGGCTACATTTTGGCTCTTTTGTCTCTGGTGGCCATTTTGGGAGACTGCATGTCAGAATGTTTTAATGAAATAGAAAAGGATTTGAGAAGTCACTCAAAATGTGCCCTAATTTTTCATTCTGCAGCACTAATCATACTTTCTATGGCAAAATATACCCCCTCATGTTGTTTCTTTTTAAATTAAATGTTTTAAGAGTTACCACTTTATTCCAATCAAGATGGCTTCAGGTGTGCCATACCTTTGTAATAAGTAGGACTGTTAGCGCTCTAGTTGTTCTTTAGAAGACTCTAGGAGGCTGCAGTAGAACACAAAGGAATCAACTGACAGTCTCTGTCCTTGTTGGATGTACATGTTTTACTGAGAATGTCAGACTTCATTTTCACATGACTGAGAAAGATAATGTGAATTTACAGAAAATATGCTTTCAGTTTAGCTTATAGATCCCCTTCCAAACCACTGTGGGAAAATCATGAGATATTAGTTTTCTTTCAAACAATATTCATGATATCACAGCAGAAGGTTTTTTCACATGGTAAAATCACCTTAGAACCCACCACAATTCCTAAAACGAGTATGGTACCATCAACAAATGATTTATAATGTAACTAAAGTCCTAAAACCCTCTATTAACTACAATGCTTTTTAATGAGGTGCTATCATGTATATTGGTCCCAAGATGGCTGCCAACACTTCTTGGATGAAGTGCTGACAGCCAATCAGATCAGATGTGTGGTTAGGCTCCGCCCAGATATATATCTTTTTTTGAACCTAAATTACTCAAAATCCACTGGAGCACATATATTGAGACCTAGCAGAGGCACATCGGGCTAACAGTCCCTACAATTTTGCCAAGTTTCGTGCAAATCCATTCAGCCGTTCGAGCTAAAAGTGAGGCCAACCGCCCTATGGAAATTAACATGGGAAAAACGCGTTTTGGGACCCCCCTTTTTCTCGGCCCCCCCTTGATGAAACCCCCCCAAATTGTCAGGGGCTGCTCAGAAACAAAATGTTCAATTTTCCTGAAAATTTCAGCCAATTCCGTCCACAAACGCCAAAGTTATTAGACATAGAATTTTCAAAAATCCCATAGAGAAAAAATCCTAACTATTTATACCTACTGGCGACCGTCAGTAGGTAATATATATATATATATATATATATATATATATATATATATATATATATATATATATATATATATATATATATATATATATATATATATATATATATATATATATATTAGACCTGGGTTGGTTCAAGTCTCCTTCCGTGTTCGGCGCTGCTTGCAGGTGCGTGGCTTCATGCGGTGGAACCAAACCGCTATATATCCAAACTGCGTTTACCAAGGAATACCAGATCCCCCGGTCAAACAAAAGAAGCCGCCACTCCAGTCACTCGATTTGTGTGAGACAACTTAATTTATTCTTAAATCCTCTGCAGCATTATTCACAGCACAAAACCAACGTGTTTCGTTAGCTCCCCACTAACTTGATCACGGTTGCTTCCTTAGCTCCCCAGTGATGTCACTGACCATGTCATGAATGATGTAATATGTGACATCATCAGCAGTGGGTTGCGGGTGCGCGATATATAGTTAGTGCAACTAACTATATATGCGAATTTCAATGGTTTTGTGTGAGTAAAATAAGGTTTTGTAAATGCTAATCCCTAACTATATATGGTCTATAACCTATGGTTTTTTAATTGAATATATATATATATATATATATATATATATATATATATATATATATATATATATATATATATATATATATATATATATATATATATATATATATATATATATATATATATATATATATATATATATATCTCTAAAGGAATCCCAACCTGTCAGTGGATGACAGGCAACAACAGGGTGCAGACCTCAATGCGCCACAGCAGACAGCCAAAAGCAAAGCTCACAAACGATCCAACTCAAGTGAGTAGCAGGGTTTAAACGTTTATTTGAAGTAACGCGTTTCACTCCACTGGGGAGCTTGTTCACACAAAGGCACTCAAAAAAAGTGAAAGAATATATACAAGATGTAGGGAGGGGCTTGATTGGGAAAACACGCCCAAAAGTAAAGGAAAGGAGATAAAGAAACAGTGCATAAAATAAAGCATGTTGTTATCACATGAACAGAAACCTGTACCACATATAATTACACAGTTTAAGCAATGATCATGGCAATTGTAAACGGTAGGATGTGAAATACAAGCATGGATCAAAAGCGTTCAATGAAAGTAAAAAATAGCTGGCTATAAAAACAAGCAAAAAAGCAAAATAGCAAGTGTCATGGCGTAGTGCCTATGATGTGCTTTTCAAGGGTTTATAGAAGCCAGCAAATTAGAAATCTAGAACGCAAGCAACTCAAGACATAGTGCCTGATAAATCCAACAATGCCACTGTTTTCAAAATTAAAGAAAACGTCATATCAATGGAAAACAGATAGTAATGGTACAAGTTAAATACTGCAAGGACAGTGCAGAGCAGTGAATAGCTAAGTATAAGGAAAACACAATAAATTAAAAAGTGAAAAAATCATAAAAGATACAAGAGCCCAACCACAAATGTGTAGAAATAAAAATGAAATTCAAAGGAAAGCAAAAGAACAAATAGTAACACTAGAGGCGAAATAGATATAATCAAAATGACATGAATGCTTAGTCAAAACATGTTAACAAAGAAACATGACTTAAGAGCAGGTGTCATATCAAAAACGTGGCAATAAGCCAGAGCCAACGGTTGACGCCTTGACTGAACAAGAGAAGGCAAAAAGATCAACAGAAACCAAGAACCAAATGGGTCTACAATTTAAATGTTACAAGAAACTTTTCAGATCCTCACTCAGATTAAGCCCGTTAGGGGCCTTGGTGTCGAGGGACATAATGAGTTGAGATTCTCGCTGTCTCAATAATTTTTCACGGTCCCCACCACGACTGGGTTGAGGCACTGAGCAAAGGACTGTGTATTGTAAGTCCTTCAGTTTTTTGTCATGGACTGCTCCAAAGTGCCTGGCCACCGGGTAATTGCTGTCACTATTAACGATGGCCCTGATGTGCTGAAGTATTCTTTGATGAACAGGCAGCTTGGTGCTGCCTATGTACTCCAGATTACATGTACATCTGAGCTTGTAAACCACAAACTCCGATCTACATGTAAGATATTCTTTGATGGGAATAGGCGTGTTGCTGAATGCAGTGACATATTCACTAGTATTGGTGGCAAAATTGCAGGCACGGCAGGAAGTGCATTTAAAGAAGCCCATTTTGGTGGTCTTAGTAAGTTTGGGTGGATTTTCTGGTGCTGTTCTATCAAGAGCGTCGCGCATGGATGGCGCACGTCTGAACGTGATGGTTGGAGTTTCAGGTAGCATTGGACCCAAAATAGGATCCGTCAGAATGATAGGCCATTCAGTGCCAATGATGCGCCTAATCTTACGCTCCTGTGAGCTGAAAGTGGTTATAAGCCTGACAGTACGCTGAGAGTCATCTATGGTATCTTTGGTGTTCGCTGTATAGGGCTCCTTCGGTGTAAGTAGTGAGATTCTGTCTATTGATGAAGCTTTAGCCAAAGCTTGATCAAGTATGACTCTGGAGTACCCTCTTTGCAGGAAACGTTGTTTGGAATCCTCCAGGCATATTGCCAAAGAGTCAGGGTCACTGCAGATTCTGTGGATGCGAATAAATTCACCAAACGGAATACTACGGATGGTATGTGCTGGATGGGAGCTGCGTGCGTGTAAGATTGAATTACCAGCAGTACTCTTGCGATGTAGTTTGGTCATAAGTGTGTTGTCCTTGATAAACAAATGCACATCTAGAAATTCCGCTTCTGAACTGCTAAGATTGGCAGTGAATTTTAGATTTAAGGTGTTGGCATTGCAGTCAGATACAAACGAAAGGGCCTGATCTTGGGTGCCCTTCCAAATGATGCAAATATCGTCAATGTAGCGCCAGTAATGCGCGATGCATGACGACCAATGTGCGTGTGTGGTTTTGAGCTCGTGTTCCTCCCACCAACCCACATGAAGACATGAGTAGCTGGGGGAAAAACACAAGCCCATCGCCACACCACGCAATTGCTGGTGAGTGTTGTTTTTGAAGCGGAAAAAGTTGGAAGTAAGGCATAGTTTGATCATGGCAATCAACATGGAATTGTGTTCCCTGAAACAAATGGCACGTGTGTTAAGATAGTACTGACATGCGTTTATACCATGCTGATGATTGATAGAAGTGTAAAGTGATTCAATGTCTAGAATCAGAGACAAATAATCACTGCACCAATTAACAGTCCCAATCTTGGTCAAAAAATCTGTAGTGTCTTTTAAAAAAGAAGGGAGACTCGCCACATGAGGCTGGAGAAAGAAGTCTACATATTTCGAGATGTTTTCGGTCATACTCCCAATGGCCGATATGATAGGACGGCAAGGCGTGGGGGTAACAAGTTTGTGAACTTTAGGCAAAAAGTATAAGTAGGGTGTCACTGGATGGTCTTTAGACAGAAAGTTGCATTCATTTTTGGTGAGGAGATTGAGTCTTTTCCAGGAGCTCAACTGTTTATGTATTTGGTTATGATTCTGGACCATAGCAAATTGTGATGATAGGGTGTAACATGTAGAGTCGGATAAGTGTCTTTGTGCTTTCTCAATGTAGTCCGTTGTTTTCCACAGAACAGTGTTGCCACCCTCGTCGGCACTCTTGACAATCACATTGTTATCAGATTGGAGTTTGTTGATAAGCAGAATGTATTGCTGGTCATTGTATTTAAGTTGTTTGCGTTGCGTCAGGATGGACCTGTTTAAAGTTTTAAGTTCAATGATAACACGATCACTGAAAATGTCTACAGCATCCCGAGGCATGAGTGGAAAAAATGTCGACTTTGGTTTGAATGGTGTTGGCACTGTGCGGTTCACATTGAACACTTGGCTGACAGTTGGCGTAGTTTGAGATGTGCCATCAAATGCTAAGTCATATAGGTCTTGCAGGCCAGCATTGTCTTGTACTTGAAGTTGAGGTGCCATGTTAGAAGGAATTTCAGTAGCCCCACTTTGTTTACGTTTTGCCTCCAATTTGAAATATTTAATAAGTTTGATCTTTCTCACAAATTTGTACAAATCAATCCGGGTTTGGTTGTAGGAGAATTTGTTTGGCGGACAGAATGAGAGGCCCAGAGACAGTAGCTGTTCCTCCGCCTTAGTGAGAACAGTGTCCGATAGATTGATGACGGTGTTGTCAACAGTGCAAGTTATCTGCGCCAGTTCTTGTTTGTTTTTGCTTGCAAGGTATTTCTTTTTGTGGTGCCTCCGCCTTGAGCGCCTGCGCTGGCTGACTGATTGCCGGCTTGATTCTGAGGATTCCGGGAGCGCAGGGAGTAGCGCCGGTCCTCGTTTACAAAACCCAGTTCTTCTACCACTGTGTAGTTTTTGTCAGGGTCGGGGATGGCAGATGTTGAAGCACCCTCGTCTTCACTATTGGAGGTTAGTGAGTTGATTGACAATGTGTCACTGTTGTCAATTGGTATGCCAGAGCCTTGATTGATTGTAGCTGTTTTACCGCCTGATGCTTTGCCGCTGTTGGATAACGCTTTGCGCTTTAAATTGTCGTATTTTCTGGAGAAGGTGAATATCCTTCCAGTAGCGTAGTCGTTTTTATCCCTCGCGAATTTGGTAACTTTACGGTCTATTATGCTGTCCTCCAGTTTTTTAATGCGGATATCAATCTCTGCTTTGCTTTTAGCAATGAAGTCTGTTTCTCCAGTTGCCTCCAACAGTGCTTGTATTTTGTCAATTTCCACTAACAATTTATCGCGGTCTGATTCAGCATATTTAATTAAGATGTTGACCATGTTCATAGAGCTTTGTAGACTGTTGTCCGCCCATTCTTGCAACATCTGAGGGTCAGGGTTTTCATATGTTGGAACAGTAAGAATTCTTAAGCCCCTGGGAACTCTGTTTGCATCCCGGTACTTTTCAAGAGATTTCTTCTCCCACCACTTGGCGAGTTCACTTCTCAGTAATTTCTCCAAACTCTTTATCAAAGTCTTAGCGTCACTATTGGTAGTGATTGGTGTCGCCTCATTAACTTTAGGAATGTTAGCTGAGAGGCTTTCAAATCGTGCCTCCGCAGTTGCTTCCCTGGTTTTGAGTGCGTCACTCGATAACATATTAAATGTGATTCAATGCACAGTCACGTTTATGTTTGGGAAAGAATATACTTCCCAATCCTGCTGTGTTAATGGAGCAGGCTGTCTCAGCATGTACGGCAAATCCCACGCCCCGCTAAGCGATGGATGACAGATGAGCGGCCATAGGGCCGCGGTGATCCGCAGGAATCGGCGCCTCGTAGTTCAGCCGAGAAAATCAATCAGCCGAACACACAAGCACCACGCCTGATCGGACACACTCACCTCCGAGAAGCCGGCGTAGATCTTTGTCAAGGTGATGCAGTCCAGCGGGGGGGGCACAGCAAAGCTGATTCTGTAGAATCCAAGTGAAAGTGCGTTCCAGGCGAACGCAGGCAGCCGCGCCGGCGCTGTGCCTCAGATCAGCGGGAGGGTCCACAAGCCAGAAGCAGCTGATCCCGGCAGACAAATGAAAAGGAATCCCAACCTGTCAGTGGATGACAGGCAACAACAGGGTGCAGACCTCAATGGGCCACAGCAGACAGCCAAAAGCAAAGCTCACAAATGATCCAACTCAAGTGAGTAGCAGGGTTTAAACGTTTATTTGAAGTAACGCGTTTCACTCCACTGGGGAGCTTGTTCACACAAAGGCACTCAAAAAAAGTGAAATAATATATACAAGATGTAGGGAGGGGCTTGATTGGGAAAACACGCCCAAAAGTACAGGAAAGGAGATAAAGAAACAGTGCATAAAATAAAGCATGTTGTTATCACATGAACAGAAACCTGTACCACATATAATTACACAGTTTAAGCAATGATCATGGCAATTGTAAACGGTATGATGTGAAATACAAGCATGGATCAAAAGCGTTCAATGAAAGTAAAAAATAGCTGGCTATAAAAACAAGCAAAAAAGCAAAATAGCAAGTGTCACGGCGTAGTGCCTATGATGTGCTTTTCAAGGGTTTATAGAAGCCAGCAAATTAGAAATCTAGAACGCAAGCAACTCAAGACATAGTGCCTGATAAATCCAACAATGCCACTGTTTTCAAAATTAAAGAAAACATCATATCAATGGAAAACAGATAGTAATGGTTCAAGTTAAATACTGCAAGGACAGTGCAGAGCAGTAAATAGCTAAGTATAAGGAAAACACAATAAATTAAAAAGTGAAAAAATCATAAAAGATACAAGAGCCCAACCACAAATGTGTAGAAATAAAAATGAAATTGAAAGGAAAGCAAAAGAACAAATAGTAACACTAGAGGCGAAATAGATATAATCAAAATGACATGAATGCTTAGTCAAAACATGTTAACAAAGAAACATGACTTAAGAGCAGGTGTCATATCAAAAACGTGGCAATAAGCCGGAGCCAACGGTTGACGCCTTGACTGAACAAGAGAAGGAAAAAAGATCAACAGAAACCAAGAACCAAATGGGTCTACAATTTAAATGTTACAAAAAACTTTTCAGATCCTATATATATATATATATATCTATATATATCTATATATATATATATATATATATATATATATATATATATATATTACCTACTGGCGGTCGCCAGTAGGTAGTTATAGTTAGGATTTTTTTCAATGTTAAATCTCAAAATTCTATTTGGAATAACTTTGGCGCCGGTTGACGAATCTGCCTCAAAATTTCCTCAAAATGGCCTCGCGGCGTTCCGGTCCTTCCCTGAAAGTTTGAGGGGGATTCGTCAAGCGGGGGCCGAGATAAAAGGGGGGTCCCAAAACGCGTTTTCCCCATGTTAATTTCCATAGGGCGGTCGATTTCACTTTTAGCCCGAACGGCTGAATGGATTTCCACCAAACTTGGCAAAATTGTAGGGACTGGTAGCCCGATGTGCCTTTGCTATGTCTCAAGATATGTGCTCCAGTGGATTTTGAGTAATTAAGGTTCAAAAAAATATATATATCTATAGCCGCACTCCGGTACGCGCACCGGTACGCGCACCGGGCGCGCCACGCGACTTGCGCGCAGAAAGCTGATTGGCTCTGGGGTGTCTGTAAACATTCTAAACAGTCCGGAGCGGCCGCCATCTTGTGTCTCGGTAGGATCGAGACACGAGAGGTGGCCAAAACAAAGAGGGAAATGACCATAAGGGGGCAGAGTAGACCCCCCCTTGACCCCCTAGGTTTGATGTGGGGGCCATAAAAGGGCCCCGCGGGGCAAAAAAAATAAAAAAAATTTGATTTTCGCGGGGGGAGCGCCCGGTACGCGCACCGGTGCGCGTACCGGGGAGCGTACCGGTGCATGTACCGGGGAGCGTACCATGGGGAAAAAGAATGACAGTTTTAAAAGTAGCTGTTTAAAAAAAAAATGTTTTGTTGTTTATTTTATACATACACATTCATATATATAAATGCATATGCATATATATATGCATACATGTGTATATGTGTGCGTGTAGAGAGAGGTAGAGAGGTAGAGGTGTAGAGGTAGAGAGGTAGAGAGGTAGCGGTAGAGAGGTAGAGATTAGTAGAGAGAGAAGAAGAGAGAGGTAGAGAGGTAGAGAGTAGAGAGTGAGTAATAGAGAGTAGAGAGTGAGTAGTAGAGAGTAGTAGAGAGCAGTAGAGAGAGTAGCAGAGAGTGAGTAGTAGAGAGTAGTAGAGTGAATAGTAGAGTGAGTAGTAGAGAGTAGTAGAGAGTGAGTAGTAGAGAGTGAGTAGTAGAGAGTAGTAGAGAGTAAGTAGTAGAGTGAGTAGTAGAGAGCAGTAGAAAGTGAGTAGTAGAGAGTAGTAAAGAATGAGTAGTAGAGAGTGAGTAGTAGAGAGTAGTAGAGAATGAGTAGCAGAGAGAATAGTAGTGAGTAGTAGAGAGTGAGTAGTAGAGTGAGTAGTAGAGACTAGTAGAGAGAGAGTAGTAGAGAGTGAGTAGTAGAGAGTAGTAGAGAGTGTGTAGTAGAGGGAGAGTAGTAGAGAGTGAGTAGTAGAGAGTAGTAGAGAGTGAGAAGTAGAGAGTGAGTAGTAGAGAGTAGTAGTGAGTAGTAAAGAGTGAGTAGTAGAGAGAGAGTAGTAGAGAGTGAGTAGTAGAGAGTAGTAGATAGTGAGTAGTAGGGAGTAGTGAGTAGCGAGTAGTAGGGAGTGAGTAGTAGAGAGAGAGTAGTAGAGAGTAGTAGAGTAGTAGAGAATGAGTAGTAGACAGTGAGTATTTGAGAGTAGTGGAGTAGGAGAGAGTAAGTAGTAGAGAGTAGTGGAGAATATTCCAAAGTTTGGCACAGCACCACTTTCACAATGAGTCCAATCAAATCATATCACTTAGAGTCCTTATTGAAGCGCTGAATCTTGGTGTATATTCAAATGCTTTTATTTTCCTTAAGTTTATGTACCACAGCCAGCCGAAACGTTTCGTTCTGTACAACAGAACTTCTTCAGGGCGTTCTTATTTCCTTCAAGTTATGTCGGTATCCAGTTGTAATATAACTAGATATTTCTTCCAAATGTTAGACGAGACATAAGTATATTCTTATTCAAAGTGACTAGGTATCAATTTTACCCGCACAATTCGGACAGACTTGAGTAATTTATAGCATCCTCAAAGTCAGTCTTTCAAAAATTCCAAAGTATAGGACATGATAATCCAAATCCAAATGTTTCTCAAGAAAAGTCATTTACAATCGTTCGGAATATCGGTGTTTGGGCAGATATGATCCAGGGACCCCCAGTATGCAAGGGGAATTAGTCCCCCCTCTGCAAACGCGCCAGTGGCCTGCATTGCAGAGAGGTGTAACAAGGGTGTGGTCTCATTACACTTCTCTGAAATGCAGCTCCCTCGCGCATACTGGAGGCTCCTGGTGGACTAGTTGACCCCAGGGACCCCCAGTATGCAAGGGGAATTAGTTCCCCCTCTGCAAACGCGGCAGTGGGCTGCGTTGCAGAGAGGTGTAACAAGGGGCATAGTCTCATTACACCTCTGCAATGCAGCCCCTGGCGCATACTGGAGGTTCCAGGTGGGCTAATTGGCCCCCAGGGGCCCGCAGTATGCAAGGGGAATTAGTTCCCCCTCTTCAAACATGCACGGGGGCTGCGTTGCAGAGAGGTGTAAAAAGGGTTGTGGCTTCATTACACATCTCTGCAATGCAGTCCCCTGGCGCATACTGGAGATTCCTGGTGGGCTTTCAGGTCTTATATAGTTAGGAATTAGCATTAAAAAAACCTTTGAAATTCACTGAAAAAACCATAGGTTTCACACCAGTTACAGTTAGGAATTAGCATTTAAAAAACCTTTGAAATTCACTGAAAAAACCATAGGTTTCACACCAGTTATAGTTAGGAATTAGCATTTAAAAACCTATTAAATTCACTGACAAAACCATAGGTTTCACACCAGTTATAGTTAGCTGGAAATTTTACTGACATAAAACCATTGAAATTCCCACATTATAGTTAGTTGGACTCACTATAACATGCGCGCCTGCAATGCACTGCTGATGACGTCACATATTACATCACTCATGACATGGTCAGTGACATCACTCATGACATCACTGATGACACCATCCAGTGAATGTGTGTCTTTCTGAAAAATAAATTTGTTTTATATATGTATTTGTAAAGGTCGATGGAAGAATAAATGTTTTAATAAGTGTGTAAATGGATGTTTTTTAAAAAAAAAAATTGGTTGGTTAACTGGCTTATTAAGTGTATCTTAGTGAATACATATATTAGCGAGTATTGTTTAAATATTTAAATGTTTGTATCAGTGTTTCTCTTTGTGTATAAGTGGCTGCAGGGGTTGGTGACTGACTCACTGTTTGTATGTGTTTTGAAGACAGCATATGTGCAGGACTGTATGGGTGGATGAGTGTGTATATGTGTGTGTTAGTGAGTGAATGACTGTCTCACTAGTGTCTTCATTAGTAACGACATATGTTTTAATCTAGTATATGTGAGTATTGATGTATATAAGTGAGTATAGTATATATAGTGAGAGATTGTAGGAGTTCCTGATTAAATAAGTATGTGTTTCTATAAGTGATTGTTTAAGAGAGTAAGTATGTGTAAGTTTCCTTAGAAGTAAGGTGGTAGTGTGTGTATAAATGTATATGCAAATAAATGGATGTTCAATAGTTTATTTGCATGTGTGAGTATGTGTGTGAGTAACTTTTGGATGACTGCTGATGTGTAACAGGATGTATAGGTGTATCACTACATATGATGAGTGAGTATATATATGAGTGACTATATAGAACTGTTGGTGAATGAGTGGATGTGTATATAGATGGTGGAATTACTGAATTGGTTGTTGTTACTGGTTTGGGTATCTCCATTTTTTTGAAAATGTTTGTTTCTATTTTTGAATATGTGTTTCAAGCGTTACATTACACTGAAATTAGGTCTTTCACTCTGTCACAAGGATGGTGTCATCAGTGATGTCATGAGTGATGTCACTGACCATGTCATGAGTGATGTAATATGTGACATCATCAGCAGTGCATTGCAGGCGCGCATGTTATAGTGAGTCCAACTAACTATAACGTGGGAATTTCAATGGTTTTATGTCAGTAAAATTTCCAGCTAACTATAACTGGTGTGAAACCTATGGTTTTGTCAGTGAATTTAATAAGTTTTTTAAATGCTAATTCCTAACTATAACTGGTGTGAAACCTATGGTTTTTTCAGTGAATATATATATATATATATATATATATATATATATATATATATATATATATATTAGGGGTGGGCGGCCAGCTACGCTCCGTGCACGGACTGTGCGTAGTGCCGCCCACTCCGCATTTTGCGGAGCTGGCGGAGCCAGGCGGCACTACGCACGCTCCGCAGACGGAGCGTAGCTGGCCGCCACCCGCCTCCCTCCCGCCCTCCCTAAATACTTTAAAATAAAGGAATGCTATAATTTAAAAAGCACTTACCTTGCCCCCGCTGGCCGCCGCGTTCCCCGGGGCTCGTTATCTTCCGTCTTCCGTCTTTATCAGTAATGCGCATGCGCGGCCGCCCGCGCATGCGCATTACTGATAAAGACGGAAGACGGAAGATAACGAGCCCCGGGGAATGCGGCGGCCAGCGGCGGCAAGGTAAGTGCTTTTTAAATTATAGCATTCCTTTATTTTAAAGTATTTAGGGAGGGCGGGAGGGAGGCGGGTGGCGGGGCTGGCGGCCAGTGGTTTTGCGGAGTGGGGCTACGCGGAGTGCGGAGGTGGGCGTAGTTTCTCGCCCACTTCGCGTAGCTCCGCGAAGCCCCACTCCGCGAACTCCGCCCAGGGTTAATATATATATATATATATATATATATATTCACTGAAAAAACCATAGGTTATAGACCATATATAGTTAGGGATCAGCATTTAAAAAACCTTATTTTATTTGCACAAAACCATTGAAATTCCATATATAGTTAGTTGTACTAACTATATATCGCGGACCCGCAATCCACTGCTAATGATGTCACATATTACATCATTCATGACATGGTCAGTGACATCACTGATGACATCACTGATGACATCTCAAATGACATCACTGATGACATCACTGATGACAACACCCAGTGACTGTATGTTTCTGTAAAGTTAAAATATGTCTTACATATTGAAGAATGAGTGGATGTATAAGTGTCTGGATGAAGGATTTAGTAGGTGCATGACTGACTGTATGAGAGAATGATTAAATGTGTCTCACTGAGTGCATGGGTTAGTGATTAAAGTGTCTTAATTTGGCAATCATTATTTATGTTCTTCTATAAACTGCTGCATGTTTAAATCAGTAGCTATATCAGTAACTATATGGGTTATTGAATGGTTGCCCAAGTATTTGTATGGGAGACTGAGTATGTGTGTGGGTGGCTGGGAGGTGTATAACTCTGTGCATAGATGTGTGAGATTATAACTCTGTGCATAGATGTGTGAGCAGTTGATTCCCTAGGTGTATGGGTTCAAAAGTGCATGTAGAAACAGCTGTATGGACAGTTGACTGTGTGCATGAGTATATTGGTGAGTGAATGGATATCTCAGTTCTACATGTACAAGTATGTACATATGTAAAACACCCTCCATGTGAGAGTTGACATATATAAATAACTGAACATAAGAGCCAGTGAATGTGAGAGTGGCTGTATGAATCATTGTGAACTTGTATCAAGGATTGTATAA
Organism: Lissotriton vulgaris; assembly: GCF_964263255.1. Classification (NCBI taxonomy): domain Eukaryota; kingdom Metazoa; phylum Chordata; class Amphibia; order Caudata; family Salamandridae; genus Lissotriton; species Lissotriton vulgaris. Next base: position 461,393,966 of record NC_141697.1, read on the forward strand.
GAGAGTAAATATGTGTTAGTATATGTTTGAATAAGTAAGGTGTGTATAACTGTATAGTTGAGGAAATGGAGGTGTGATTGATTCTTTGCATGACTGACTCCATGGATGTGTGACAGTCTGTGAGTGCCTGTTTACACTGAGTGTATCTAAGGTTATATTCGAGTCTGAAGATGTATTATCACATAAATGATATCATCAGTGATGTAATCAGTAATGTCAAATGAGATGTCAGTGATGTCATCAGTGATGTCATTTGAGATGTCATCAGTGATGTCATCAGTGATGTCATTTGAGATGTCATCAGTGATGTCATCAGTGATGTCACTGACCATGTCATGAATGATGTAATATGTGACATCATTAGCAGTGGATTGCGGGTCCGCGATATATAGTTAGTGCAACTAACTATATATGGAATTTCAATGGTTTTGTGCAAATAAAATAAGGTTTTTTAAATGCTGATCCCTAACTATATATGGTCTATAACCTATGGTTTTTTCAGTGAATTTTCAAGGTTTTGTAAATGCAAATTCCTAACTATATATGGTCTATAACCTATGGTTTTTTCTGTGAATTTCATTGGTTTTTTAAAAGCTAATATCTATAGCTGTAAGATATATTCTTTATTAAGTGACGTATCACGTAGCCCGTGAGACGCCTAATGATGCATCGCATAACCGTGACGTATCGTCTCTGCAGCGCAAACCAAACCCAAAACGTAAGCGCGCCAGAACACGCTTAAAGATATATATATATTTTTTTAACCTTAATTAGACAAAATCCACACGTGCACATATCACAAACGTTCAAAAAACACAATATGTCGGACTCCCGTTACGCTGCCGGTTAGCTGCCCGGTTAACATACCGGGAAGCACCTTTACCGCGAAAAATCGCAATTTTTCTTTCACCCCCCAGGGAACTTTAATAGCCCCCTCATCAATCCTAGGGGTTCAGGAGGGGTCTGCCTTACCCCTTTCATTCATTTACACCTTTTTTTTTCCACCTCTTGTCTCTCGATCCCACAGAGAGACAAGATGGCGGCTGCTCCAGACTGTTTACAATGATAACAGCCAATCAGCTTCTCCTCAGACTCCCGTTACACTGCCGGTTAGCTTCCCGGTTAGCTGCCCGGTTAGCTGCCCGGTTCGCGTACCAAGACGCGTCTCTACGGTGAAAAAATCGGATTTTTTTTTTTTTTTGGGCCCCGCGTGGCTTTATAATATCCCCCTCATCAATCCTAGGGGGTCAGAAGGGGTGTACCTTGCCCTCTTTCCTTCATTTCCCCCTTTGTTTTGGCCTCCTCTTGTCTCTCGATCCTACCGAGAGACAAGATGGCGGCCGCTCCGGACTGTTTACAATGTTGACAGCCAATCAGCTACTCGTCAGACTCCCGTTACACTGCCGGTTAGCTTCCCGGTTAGCTGCCCGGTTCGCGTACCAAGACGCGTCTCTACGGCGAAAAAAACGGATTTTTTTTTTTGGGCCCAGCGTGGCTCTATAATATCCCCTCATCAATCCTAGGGGGTCAGAAGGGGTCTACCTTGCCCCCTTTCCTTCATTTCCTCCTTTGTTTTGGCCTCCTCTTGTCTCTCGATCCTACCGAGAGACAAGATGGCGGCCGCACCGGACTGTTTAGAATGTTGACAGACACCGGAGAGCCAATCAGCTTCGCTTCGCAAAGTTCCGATAAGCGAAAAGTACGCGAACCGGATCGCTGCCCGGAGCGCTGTTACAGATATATATCTTGATTTAAACGTTAATTTCTCAAAATTCACTGAAGCACATATATTGAGACCTAGCAAAGGCACATCGGGCTAACAGTCCCTACAATTTTGCCAAGTTTCGTGGAAATCCATTCAGCCGTTCGGGCTAAAAGTGAGTCCAACCGCCCTATGGAAATTAACATGGGAAAAACGCGTTTTGGGACCCCCCTTTTTTCTCGGCCCTCCCTTGACGAACCCCCCCCAAATTTACAGGAGCTGCTCAGAAACAAAATGTGCCATTTCCCTGAAAATTTCAGCCAATTCCGTCCACAAACGCCAAAGTTATTAGACATAGAATTTTCAGAAATCCCATAGGGAAAAAATCCTAACTATATATACCTACTGGCTATCGCCAGTAGGTAATATATATATATATATTGATATATATATATATTACCTACTGGCGGTCACCAGTAGGTATATATAGTTAGGATTTTTTTGAATAGGGATTTCTGAAAATTCTATGTTGAATAACTTTGGCGTTGATGGACGGAATTGGCTGAAATTTTCAGGAAAATGGCACATGGTGTTTCTGAGCGTCCCCTGACAGTTTGGGGGGGGGTTTCGTCAAGCGGGGGCCGAGAAAAGAGGGGGGTCCCAAAACGTGTTTTTAACATTGAGTTTTCCATAGGGCGGTTGGACTCACTTTTAGCTCGAACGGCTGAATGGATTTCCACAAAACTTGGCAAAATTGTAGGGAATGGTAGCCCGATGTGCCTTTGCTATGTCTCAAGATATATGCTCCAGTGGTTTTTACGAAAATTAACTTTGAAAAATATATATTGGGCTACATGGGCTATATATATGTTAGAGCCCAAATGTAGCTCAATGTAGCCCAATGTAGCCCAAAGATGGCCACCAGAGACAAAAAAAAACAAATGTAGCCCAAATATCAGCCAGATGTAGCCCAACTATAGCCCAGTGACAGAATGTCCCAGAGTGTTCTAAAGAACAACTAGAGCGCTAACAGTCTTACTTATGACAGAAGTATGGCACACCTGAAGTCATCTTGATTGGACTAAAGTGTTAACACTTAAAACATTTAATTTGCAAAGGAACAAAATGAGGGGGTTCATTTTGCCATAGAAATTATGATTAGTGCTGAAGAAAGAAAAATTAGGGCACATTTTGAGTGACTTCTCAAATCCTCCTATATTTCATTAAAAAAATTCTGATATGTAATGTAATGTAAAAAAATGTAATGTAATTGATTTTATATAGCGCACAAATCACCCGAAGGTCTCAGGGCGCTTGCTTAGGGAACCCGTCCTGGTATTCCCCTGTGAGATACCCCGGCTGGGTATCCACAAGGTGAAAGCCAGGCATCCCGCCGCGAGGGGCCGTAGTGGAGATTAAGCAAGCTATTGCCCAGAGTCGCAGAGTGTGACCCCGTGAGTTGAGTAGGCACCGGCGCGAGAATTATCGAGTCCGTGGAATTTTTGAGCCCGAGACCCTGCCGCGTCGGGAATCGAACCCTGGTCCACGGCCGCTCTCAGCTTCCGGGTCTGCCGCCTCTAACCACTGAGCCACACATATGCAGTCTCCCAAGATGGCCACCAGAGACAAAAGAGCCCAAATGTAGCCCAAATATCAGCCAGATGTAGCTCAACTATAGCCCAATGACAGAATGTCCCAGAGTGTTCTAAAGAACAACTAGAACGCTAACAGTCTTACTTATGACAAAAGTATGGCACACCTGAAGTCATCTTGATTGGAATAAAGTGGTAACACTTAATACATTTAATTTGAAAAGGAACAAAATGAGGGGTTTCATTTTGCCATAGAAATGTTATATATTACCTACTGGCGGTCGCCAGTAAGTATATATAGTTAGGATTTTTTTGAATAGGGAGTTCTGAGAATGGTGTGCAGCTGCCCGTCGGTACACGCTGCAATTCGATTACCAGTCGAATAATCAGTCCACCAGATCAGCTCGGCGTCTAGTTCCGAGTGCGCCTGGCGTCCTATGATGGGCGCCAGGCGCACTCGGAACTAGACGCCGAGCTGATCTGGGGGACTGATTATTTGACTGGTAATCGAATTGCAGCGTGTACCGACGGGCGGCTGCACACCATTCTTATTGACTTCGTTTTCACCCTCACATCGGCCGATTGAAGGGGCCGTGTGGAAGTTAAATTGGGACTAATTTCCCTGAAAATTTGAGGAAGCAGAGATACTGCCTGCATGATTGGACCTATACTTACAACCTAGACCCACCTTGTGAATAAGGTAGTAATTCCCTAACTCTGGGTGGGAGATTGAACACATCACCCCTCCCCTGTCACCTACACTGATTAGGGCCTTTGCACCTCTTCTGGCTGCCCTTATTAGTCCTGATGAAGACTCGCTGGCCAAGGTTTAATTTTCCATAAGGCCTCCAAGACGAGTCGAAACGTCGACGCCATAAAATCTGTGTCCTGGATGTTGTTATATAATTTTGCGTGCAATATAACTTTGGAAGCATTGTCTCCATAAGAAATTGTTTTGAAAACATTACATGCCAGGCCATCTGTAAATTGTCCATTGTGTAAACTTATTGTTCGTGTATCCAAATTTGAAGTACTCTTAACTCTATGCTCTTTCTATATCTCTCTATTCTAACACGCTAAATTCAGTTTCTTGCACATATTCTTGTTTGGGCAACCAAATTTCTTCTTCTGTACACTGAGATAACTACGATTGCAATGAATTAAAATTGCCCTGGACTTATAATTATTGCTGTTGCTTTTTTGATTTGATTGTATACATATTATCATTGAATGTATTTGGGCTGATTCATTGGACATGCCCCATGACTAAGAGAAAGTGATAATTGTTTGAGTAGAAATAATAGTCTGAGACCATTGTCTTTGAATAGCATTTATTACCCGGGTCTCCTTGACGTTCTGGGTTACCCCATTGTCTTAATGGAGAGCCCAAATGTAGCCCAATGTAGCCCAATGTAGCCCAAAGATGGCCACCAGAGACAAAAAAAAACAAATGTAGCCCAAATATCAGCCAGATGTAGCCCAACTATAGCCCAGTGACAGAATGTCCCAGAGTGTTCTAAAGAACTATGTTGTATCTTGAGTCTCCCTGCTGCTCAGCTAGAATGCATGTGTTGTAGAATGTTGGATGAGTGGAATGCTAGTATGTTATGAATGTCAGTTGGGTGAGGGCTGAGCAGCAGGACAGCTGCTCCTGATGGGGTTAACATTGTAACTATCTTTAATTCAATAAAGTAACCTTCATAATCAACAAGGAAGACCCAGCTTCTTATTGATTACTTCATTTGGCGACGAGGATGGGATACGAACCCACGCGTGCTCGTTCTGGTGTAGGAATGGGTTATGTAAGTGCCCATTTTGGTGTATGAATGAGTTATGTAAGTGCTCGTTCTGGTTATGATTGAGTTATGTAAGTGCTCGATCGGGTGTATGAATGAGTTATGTAAGGGCTTGTTCATTCGTGTGAGAATGAGTTATGTAAGTGCTCGTTCTGGTGTAGGAATGGGTTATGTAAGTGCTCATTCTGGTGTATGAATGAGTTATGTAAGTGCTCGTTCTGGTTATGATTGAGTTATGTAAGTGCTCGATCGGGTGTATGAATGAGTTATGTAAGGGCTTGTTCATTCGTGTGAGAATGAGTTATGTAAGTGCTCGTTCTGGTGTAGGAATGGGTTATGTAAGTGCTCATTCTGGTGTATGAATGAGTTATGTAAGTGCTCGTTCTGGTTATGTTTGAGTTATGTAAGTGCTCGATCCGGTGTGTGAATGAGTTTTGTAAGGGCTTGTTCATTTGTCTGTAGTGTACACGTTGATTCCTGTTATTTGGTGCTATGGTTTGTTTCTGTGAGTGCTGCATGTTGTTCTGGTCTGGCCAACTGGTATGATGTGTGGCATTTCGGATTGATGGTGTATGATGATGGATAGTGCTTTATTTCTGGGACCTTTCGTGTCGTTCTGCTCAGACTGTGGTGTGTGTTGTTTTCTTTTGATGTTTGGTGAATCGTAGTATAGCGATTCAGGATGTATCTTCTTTGTAAGTTCATTGGTAGAATGGTGTTACATATTTGCAATGTTTTATTTGTGCATTGTTTTAAGTTTGTGACTACGTGTACTTAACATGTGGTCATTATCTTATTTGTTCACTATGCAATTCTTTCCCCTATAACGAAGGGAGATATGTTGTATCTTGAGTCTCCCTGCTGCTCAGCTAGAATGCATGTGTTGTAGAATGTTGGATGAGTGGAATGCTAGTATGTTATGAATGTCAGTTGGGTGAGGGCTGAGCAGCAGGACAGCTGCTCCTGATGGGGTTAACATTGTAACTATCTTTAATTCAATAAAGTAACCTTCATAATCAACAAGGAAGACCCAGCTTCTTATTGATTACTTCAAACAACTAGAGCGCTAATAGTCTTACTTATGACAAAAGTATGGCACACCTGAAGTCATCTTGATTGGAATAAAGTGTTAACACTTAAAACATTTAATTTGCAAAGGAACAAAATGAGGGGTTTCATTTTGCCATAGAAATGTTATATATATATAGAGCATGTAGTTAGTTCATATATATATATATTGTTATATGTATATATATTTGTATTTTTCTATTTTTCTATATTGTTTTCTACTTGATAAGATGAAAGATATCTTAGGTATAGACATGAAATCCCATATATAAATTTTTGTGGGTTTTATATTCGTTAACACAAGTGTATATATATGCTATTTAAACTTTTGTATATATATCATCAATTGATTATCACAAATCTAGGTGTATTTATTGGATTTCATAATGTTTTAACTATTTATGCTATTTATTATTATTAAGGTACGAATCATGCACATAGAATGTTGTGGTAATCAGTTATACCCATATGAGACTGAGATGTGCTTAGATATGTTCTTTCGTCCTTGTGCTAATGAATGGTATTGCACTTTATCTCGTACAGCTTTCTCTTCCGCGCACTTTTTCATAACCTCGCACTTTATTTTTAACCTTCACTTAGCACTTTATCATAACTGCCATGGTTATGTGATCAGACAAACTATTTGTACATTTGTTGATGTGGGAGTTTCCCAGCTTTAGTAGCTTGTCAGTATTCTCCCAAAGAAATTAGGTTTTGTCATATTTAGATATTATATGATGCAAATTGTCGTAATATATGGACTGCCCAAAAATGTACATCTATATTTATGGATTTAACCAGTTATTTTATTTGTCTATTACTGTCTGATTATGGATTTAACCAGTGATGTATTTTTATGGTATGTTACCATCAGGTGTACTTATATATACTGTGGTAGTATGTTTTCTCTATTCATTAAGTCACATGACTCACTACGTCACTGTGAAGGGGTGGTCACTGTTTGAAACTGCATTTAAAAAAAACATTGAGTCTTATGTACATGTTGCAGCGTGAACAAGGGCATACCTTGCCAGAAACGCGTAGCTGCTTTCTGTGTACCGAATAAAATAATGATATGCTGATGTTACGTGGTCCGTCTCCCTTCTGTTTGCTGGTGTGCTGAGTAGGCGCTGGAAACACTGAGAAATCCAGAGGAGTCACATGGTTCATATATATATATATATATATATATATATATATATATATATATATATATATATATATATATATATATTACCTACTGGCGGTCGCCAGTAGGTATATATAGTTAGGATTTTTTTGAATAGGGATTTCTGAAAATTCTATGTTGAATAACTTTGGCGTTGATGGACGGAATTGGCTGAAATTTTCAGGAAAATGGCACATTTTGTTTCTGAGCATCCCCTAAAAGTTTGGGGGGGGGTTTCGTCAAGTGGGGGCCCAGAAAAAAGGGGGGTCCAAAAACGTGTTTTTAACATTGAGTTTTCCATAGGGCGGTTGGACTCACTTTTAGCTCGAATGGCTGAATGGATTTCTATGAAACTTGGCAAAATTGTAGACTGTTTGCCCGATGTGCCTTTGCTAGGTCTCAAGATATGTGCTCCAGTGGATTTTGAGAAATTAACGTTCAAAAAAATATATATATCTGTGACAGCGTCCCGGTTAGCGCCCCGGTTCGCGTACCAGACGCGTAACGGAACTTCGCGAGGAGAAGCGGATTGGCTCTCCGGTGACTCTCAACATTCTAAACAGTCCGGAGCGGCCGCCATCTTGTCTCTCGGTAGGATCGAGAGACAAGAGGTGGAAATAAACGAAGGGGGAAATGAATGAAAGGGGCAAGGTAGACCCCTCCTGACCCCCTAGGATTGATGTGGGGGCTATTAAAGGGCCCCGCGGGGCAAAAAAATAAAATACATTTATTTTTTATTTTTCGCGGTGGAAGCGCTACCCGGTACGTGAACCGGGTAGCTCACCGGTAGCGTAACGGGAGTCCACCATCTTGTGTTTCGGACGAATTTAGGAATTTAGTCACAAGATGGAGGATAAACAATGTTGGGAATGGGTATAAGGGGGCACGGGAGACATATCCTGACCCCCTAGGTTTTCTGAGTGTGGCTGAGGAGGCCCATATATGTAAAAAAAAAAAACCTTTTTTTTCAAATTTTTGCGCGGTTAGCGCCCGGTCCGCACACCAGGTAGCGTTCCGGAAAGCGTAACAAGGGGAAAGCCAAGGGAAATAGTAAAATAATATTTTAGAGTGCTTTGTGGTAGGGTAGCTCTGAATAGAGCTGTTGTGTTGTGTGGGTGATGTAAGTACCAACATGTAGGTACCAATGAAGAGTCTAAAATTCAATGTACACCGTCCCCTCTGTAGATATTTTGTATGTTCTAATATGGGTTATTTAAATGTAAATATGTGGAAAAGCACTTCATGCTTTAAAGCAATTGTATTTTTGAACTGATTGTTCTTTCCTCTTAGTCCTCCTCTTTGTTTTTTTTTCCCCACACTCTTCTTCAGCATGATAGTTGATAAATTCGTTCCCTCAAAAAATTTATATACATAAAAAAATTATATTGAATACATATAAAATATATTTTTCCTTTAAAAGAAGAATACATTTTACAGCTTTTGATATTTGCTATTAAAAAACCATTGAAATTCACTGAAAAAAACATAGGTTATAGACCATATATAGTTAGGAATTAGCATTTACAAAACCTTGAAAATTAACTGAAAAAATCATAGGTTATAGACCATATATAGTTAGGAATTAGCATTTACAAAACCTTATTTTACTCACACAAAACCATTGAAATTCGCATATATAGTTAGTTGCACTAACTATATATCGCGCACCCGCAATCCACTGCTGATCATGTCACATATTACATCATTCATGACATGGTCAGTGACATCACTGATGACATCACTACACAATGGTCCCTAAGTACACAATAATAGGATCAATAGTTCAACATAAAGAATGAAGCGAATTGTTATAAAACATTTACAGCAATTTTTCAATTTATGACTGTGAATCAAACTCATAAACTAATGATGACTCCATGTGACCTGGGACCAGGTCGACGCGTTTCGAACCCTCAAACTGGTGGGGTTCTCATCAGGACCCAAAAAGACACTAAAAGACAAAACCAAAACCCATTTGTGGATAGCTAATCAAAAGAACGTCACGGTCAGTGCCTCACCAATTGCCGAGTCCCCGGCCTTAAGTCTTCTCAGCAACCGCTTTCATATGTGGTAGAGCTGTCTCAAAATCTGAAAATTATACAGACCCAAGTTGTAACAAAGTCCAACATCAATCCTACTGTCATCAGACTGACAAACGATTAGTGACAATCAGACACCAAATATGACAAATGTGTAGCCAAAGGAAATTACCCCTATTTTTATTTGGCAGGGGAATAGAATGGAACCTCCAAACTACCTGTTTAAGCAGAGTAAATAAGCTTGAATCAGCCTTTATTTTTAATCAGGCTTGAATTGAAAAGATCATCTTGGCATAGCGTCTCACTTACCAAGTAAAGCCCCAGTTTCTCCAGGGGCTATTTATGTGCGAGCGCCGAGTAACTCCCTGGCTGCGCTCTCTTTGGGAATTACCTGTGAAAGATGTCCATGCATTAGTGAGTTAGCCAAAGAGCACATCGTGCTAGCAGCGTTCATTTAAAATGCAACACGTCTTTCTCAGACCACCTCGGGAGGATCATGAAACCTCCGTTCACGGCGGGAGCGGTGCTCCAACCTTTCTAACAGCATTGTCTGATATCGGCTGGGGATAAAATCCCTTACCTTAGTCTGTGGATCCCTTTCCTGACTCGCTTCCCGAACCGGCCGGACTGAATTCCATGCCTCAGTGAGCGGGTGCACGGCTGGAAATGTTTATTAAGCCGATGCATTTACTTCCTGAAAGTCACGTGAGCTTAGACACTACTGGGATTCTGGGTAATGTAGTCAATGGCTTATTTTAATGCTATTTCCCATTTAGTTTTACTGTGGGGCGGGAAGGGAGAGGGAAAAAAAGGTGCTTCGAATTTCATTTTATTCGCAATGACACGATGTTGTTATGAAAATATGAAATGATCACAATTGGAAAAAAATACGATATTTAAAGGTCACTAAGCTTGAATGTCGTGTACTGGAGCTAGACTTTCCATGTTTTAAAAATTTCAGAAACTTCATTGAGGCTGTTAATTGCGGTTTTGAATTTCATAATTTGCAGCGCTTCTCGTTGACTCAGTCTAGCTTCCACATTACTGCCACGTCGGTCAACTTCAATTTTGGATGATACCGTCCATCTGAGATCAGATTCCATATGCTTTTTCAACACCCAACGGTTAACCAATCGTGCATTAGCCACTTTTCTTCTTACCCGTGATTTATGCTGGGTGCTCCTCTGGCGAATTTCCTGTGTGGTCTTCCCAATATACAACTTGGGGCATGGGCACACTATGCCATAGACAACATTTCTTGTTTTACAGTTTGTAAAACTGTCGTGTTTCCAATGGATCCCTTCAAAGGCAAAGACAGTTAATTCCAAACTTTGATCGCAACACGTACAAGTGCCGCACTTATGATGTCCTACTATTGGTGGGAAACCAAGCATATTCCTGAGGTTCGCTGTTCGCTCACTTGGTAGAGCTGCCCTTACTAAATGATTAGCAATATTCATGTCCTTCTTGAAAGCGAACAATGGAGGTTCTGAAAAATCCTCGTGTACATTTTGGAGTAGATGCCAATTTGTGGTAATCATTTTCTTTAATTGGTGCGCATTAGGACAAAACGTTGTCACACACACAATTCTAGTGGGTTCAGGTTTTAACCTCTTTTCCAATAAGGAATCTCTTGGGACCCACCGAGCTCATTTTAAGGCATGTTTACCAAGTTTTTTTGGGGTGCCTCTGTCAATTAATCTTTCCATGAGTTTAAAAGCATGTTCGAAATATTCATCTTTACAACAACAATTCCTCCGAATCCTGAGGAATTGTCCGAACGGCAAATTTTGCCTCAAGCTTCTTGGATGATAGCTGGTGTAGTGGAGGGTTTTATTCCTATCCGTTGCCTTTCGATATAGCGTAGTGCCTAAGCTTCCTTCTAAAGGATATACCTTCACGTCTAGGAACGTGATCGCTCTATCCGATGCTTCTGCACTGAATTTGATGTCCTGGGATCTAGAATTAAGCCAAATCACAAAGTCGTCCAATTGTTCTTGAAGTACGGTCCAAATAAAGAATACATCGTCGATGTATCTCATGTACTTCGATATGCAATCTGAGTATGGATTGTCATTGTAAATACATTTTCTTCATAAAGACCCATAAAGAGGATAGCCAGCTCTGGAGCGAAGGGGCAACCCATGGCTACCCCCTTCGTCTGGAAGAAAAATTCCGAATTAAATGTAAAAAAGTTCCTCTGTAGAGAAAATGTTCTCAAGAATAGGAAATCAATCTCTAGAGTAGCGGAAACAATCAATAGCTATTTTACTCAGTCATTCGTGCATGCTTCGTTTCACCAGAGGTGCTGAGAAAATAGAGAGACAGGCATTTTCAATAAAAGTATTTATTGAACAGTCTTCTTTCTCAAGCATAAGAAATGTACTGCTACAATCGTAGTACCGGTAATAAAGTACAGAGTATATAATACGAACAGAATTATAAAGTAGTACTGTAAAAGCATGATATGGTTTCTAAGCCATAAATTGCCTTAAAACGGATAAAATACATATAGTGTTAAAATGATGGCTAAAGGTACTGGTGCTTCTAAAATACGCCTACCCCGGTGTACCTGACCTAAGCCTAGCACAAAGGAAGAAGCAAGTGAGGAGTAATTTAGGTTTAGTATTTCTTGCCAAGAATCTAATCAAGAATTCTCTAAGGGTCTAATCAGCTCCGTACCTTGGTTTACAATGAAGGAGGTCTTGTATGTCTCTCTTAGGACTCGATTTCCAGGATAACCACAAGGGTAAGCCGGAAACACTGGAGCTGGATTTCTCGGCAAGAGAAAGACAGCATCTCTCAGTGCGTCAGCTGGAGGGTCGGCCTCGTTCGGCACTTGCTGCTGCAGGACGTCGGGCAAGTAGTTAGTCAATCTGCTCCAAACCACCGTGGGTTTGTCTGGGCAAATGTAGGCATATTTATACCTTGAAGGTGCCAAGTTTGACGTGTGATTGGACTTAATAACGTCATCAAAGACTCAGTTCTCTGAAAACTCCATGATTTCCGAGATAAATAGGTATTCAGGCAAGGGGAAGTCCCTAGCTGCTGAAGGCGGGTTTTTCTAAGAAATCGTTGTTGATTCTTGGATTAGTGGACGTAGCCATGCCCTATTTGGGCTGCATAGGCTCAGTCTAAATATGGTAATGATTTCTATGCCTATATAAGGATTGGATAATGTATACCTATATAAGGGAATGAATCGGGGAAATTTACACTAGGGTCCTAGATTTGTTTACAACACCCACTCCACGATTTTAAGTTCAATAAAACTAAACGTATAAGCACTGAACATATCTAAAGCTAGTGTTTACAATCCCACCCCAAAATACATGAAATGCACTTGAAATGGTTGCACACGAGAAAATGAGCATTTCTACAGTACGCATTTAGAGAGGTGATGCCAGTCTAAGCATAAAGTATGGTATCTGAAATGCAAACTGAATGAATCATGTAATTACATTTATGCAAATGGCTCTTAAATACAGAAAAAAAGGTCGAGACCATTTCATATCATAACATATCATATCAATAGTTGTAGTATTGAGGACAAGGCCATATATTTTCTCTAGGAAGTGTTCAAAAATAATTTCTTGTTCTTTAAGAATAGTTCTACTTTAAGCAGATTAGTCTGTGCCAAAAAGTTCAATGTTTTGGAGAGAAGAATTTAATTAGTTGTGAAAAAATAGAGGTCCAAAGTTAGAAGTCTTTGTTTTGAAAAAGTGAAGGCCGAATTTCAGAGTTCAGGGAACGCTGTGTGCATGAATCAAAAGTTATTCTCGGTATCAGGAGAAAACATTAGATCGTGTAGGCTGGCAAAGAAATTGTCTACCACAGTAGTTGAAAGTGGGATTACTTGATCAAGCAGATCAAATGTGCACAGATGAGAAGCATTGCCGGCAGCGCCAGGTGCCACATTAGCAGTGTTCATATCAGATGGTATCTGTGTGCCTGTTGATCCTCGTATCTCACCCTCAGTTAGACTTACTGGTGAGACCTCAATAAATGCTGTTATCAAGATTGGTAGCCGTTGGGGACAACACGATGCATGAGTCGTTACCGGACCTAGCAAGGCGTCAACATCTGATGTCAGGACTTATGGAAGTGTAAGGCAAATGTCCAAAACGCATTTTTAAAAAATATATATTTTTATTAGCATTTTATTATTCAACAACATAACAATCATGTCATCATCAGTCAGCACCCCCGTCCCTTCCACCCACCATGCATCTTCATTAAAAGCAGTACATTCCCCTTCAACTCAGGTCGCCCCAGCAAACAGTTGTGCAGGTCCCAAGCAACATCGTCCAAATGCCTATCCGTGTGTATCCTCCAGTGCCCATGTAGGGTCCCTCTCAGTTTTCTAGATTCTGAAACCCCCATCCAAGCCATGGTATCGTCTCCACTTGCCCCACACTCTACCAAATTTCTTAGGTTACCCCCTCACCTTATAGGTGACTCTTTCAGCTGCCATATAAAAATCCAGACCTCTTCTCCATTCCTCCAGTTGCAGTAATGCAGCTACCCCCCACTTCCTTGCCACATCTTGCTTGGCTACCACCAGGGCCAGTGTGGTAAATAAAATTACCGGGACTATTTTTCTATACATTAAATGACAATAAGGATAGCTCAATAAAATGAGAGGCAGAGTCCGTGGTATCTGAGTCATACGGGCTTTAATTAGGTGGCTCGAGTCACTGGACATCGGGTTCCATCACCACTAAGGTTCAGGAAGGGATATTCAACGTTTTATTAACATCACACATTATATATAGTAAAACTGTATAATTGAAATGAATACAGTAGGCGTTACAAGTGAAAAGAGAGAGAGATAAGAACACATGGGCGTAAAAGAAGGCGTGTAAGGAGGCGTACACGTAGGCGTGCACTAGATGAGTCACAGAAGTGTCATAAGTGGGTGTATGCAAAGAGAAAGTTTGCAGGGTCAGCAGAAACCTTTACCACATATGCGCGCGCAACTGAGCATGACGTGGTATTGACGTATAACTGGGGAGAGCTGGGGGGCTTGACTTTAGCACTAGTAGAGGAGACTGGTATCTGGGATGTCAGGACGACCTGCACCTATAGCATATCTGGTATCTTGTGTTTGGAGGATGTATTGTCTGAAGTAAAAGGTCTCTCGGGCAGAGGACGTTCAATACTGAATGCTAGTGCGTGCATATGGTTCTTCATGTAATGTACGGGGGCTATGGGCCTACCATGGCAACGGGTTCGGTAAATCACTTGCAAGGAGACAGGAAGGCAGGGCCCTTTGCTCTGCGGCCGGGAATATGTTTACCTATTTCACTAGACTGGAATGTGTTTTTGCGGAGGCTGAGCAGATAACTGTAGGCAAAATACCGTCTTGGCAGGCAGGCCAGGCCGAGCCGGGCACCGCTCGCCTGGGCAGGAAGTAAGGTAGAGGTCAGGGATGCATACCTAAATTGCAGCTTTCAGAGACAGAAGAGACTCGGAGCCTCGATTCAGGGCCTGGCTCGACTGAGCCAGAAAAACGGGTGCATCTTCAAATGTGTACCATGTAAAGACGTTGGCAACATAGGCCTAAGAGCAAAATTAACGTTGCTTTCATGGAGGACTGAATAACTGACATGTTAACGTTGGCGCAAATGCAAATGCATCTTCATTTCCGGCCATGGAGGGAAAATGCATGGATGTCATGCACATATATTACACGTTGGGGTACACGATAGGGGACATACTTGGCCTTTAAAATTCCATTTTCCTCACCAGGACTAAGAAAATCAACAGTGGGCGAGCAAGTTCAACATCATTAGTCATGCCTAGCAAGATCAGCTTAGGGTCTACTGGCAGGGTGATCTTCAGCAGCTCACCCAACTCTCCCAAGATCTCCACCCAGTAGGTTTGAATTGTGGGGCAGGACCAGATGGTGTGGTAAAAATCCCCTCTACTGTGGCCACATCTCAGGCAGCTTGGGTCTCCAGCCCTCCCTATTTTATGCAGTCGCTCCCTGTCAAAGTAGGTCCTGTGAAGGACATTATATTGGATAAGCCTCAGTCGGGATTTAATTACTACTTCTCTCGGATGCATCAACACCACATCCCAGTCCACATCATCCATTTCCCCCACGTCACACTCCCACTTTCTTCTAAGGGTGATCAACCCATCCGGTATATTATTCATCAGTGTTCTGTACGTGAGGGAGACCGCCCTGCCCGGGATTTGTTCCTGTAGGAGGCGGCCTTCCAGAGGTGCATATTCAGGGAGCGCTCCCACCTGGATCCCCTCCGCCCGCCAGGCATGTCTCAACTGTGCATATTTAAAGTACTGAGCACGTCTCCCAAAGTTGATATCCCTATGTCATCCCACCTCTGGAACCCTTTCAGTGTGTTCAGTTCTGTTAACAAGGCACAGTGCCATTATGATGTTTGCCTAGTAAGTTTCTTCTCCCAACCTATACGTTTGGTCGCTCGATTCCAGACCACCAGGGTAAGCCTGGTGGCCGGGAGCAGGCCCCCTTTCCCCTTGCCCCCATATAGATAGGAGGTGTATATACAGGCTACCATACCGCTTCTCTCCAGTGCGTATGTGGGGTTTGCAGCGGGAGCGTGGAGCCAGTCATTAATAGAGACTAGGTGTTCTGCCCAGTAGTAGGCTTCTATGTTGGGGAGCGAGATCACGCCACTATACTGATGTCTGTTTAGGGTCGCCAACACCACCCGAGGCTGTTTACCCAACCATAAAAAGCTCTCAACTCTGCGTTTATGTCCATGAACACCTTATGTGGGAGAGGATAGTACTCATTCTGAAAGGCGTACAGAAACCACAGTAGCGTCACTATTTTAAACATGGCCGCCCTGCCTAGGATCATTAGTGGGAGCATCCGCCACCGGTTTGCATCTTTGATAAAGTTATGCACTATTCGCCTAATGTTCCTTTCGCAGGAGCTGGCGCTATCCAGTTTCGCAAAGATCCCAAGGTACACAAAAAGCTCGCTTGTCGTCTGCAACCTATTGGCAAGCCAGACCATGTTCCTGGCCTCGGGGGTCATAGAGAACCGACTTATGCCAGTTTATCAGGTAGCCTGCATGTGCTCCGTATCTTTCCAACTCTGAGCACAGCGTCGTTATCGTAGTTTCTGGGTGGGTGATATATAGGAGGACGTATTCTGCGTATAGGGATATATTTTCCTCTTCGGCGTCTGCCGGTCCTATTCTAAACCCCCTAATGTCATCCCGGTCTGGTACCTCGCCGTAGGGAAGTCCCAAAATAGAATCCCATTGACTTTAACTTTTGCTCTGGGGTCCGTGTATTACAATTGTACCCATTTCCGGACCTTGGGTCCGAATCCAAATCGTATCAGGACTCTTTTGAGGAAGGGCCAGTGGACTGCATTGAACGCCTTTTCGGCGTCCAGAGACAGGAACCAATGGGGGTCCTGCCTCCTGCTCACCTCCTGCAGCCAATTATGCGTCCGTCTGAGGTTCAATCGGGTGGCCCTATCGGGGAGGAGACCCGTCTGATCCAGGTGAACTAGTCCTGTTATCACCCCCGGAGCCCAAGGGCTAGGATAGTGGCTAGGAGCTTCACTTCTATATTCAAGAGGGAGATTGGGCGGTATGACGGACAGTCACCCGCCGGCCTACCCTCCTTGTAGCCCGGGATTATCGTAGCCATACGAAGGTTCGGCGGTAGCTCTCCCATTTGTGCTGCCTCTTCAAAGAGTCCCAGCAGATGGCGGGACAATAAAAAATTGCTTAAAAAATTCCACAGGGAACCCATTAGGTCCCGGAGACTTACCCGCTCGTAGCCTGGTCAGGGCTTCCATAAAATCCTCTAGCTTAATGTCAGCCTCCGGGGCACGTCCGGTCGTCCGTCTGTCGAGACTGGGAGTTCAATGTGCGACATATATTGTAGGGCATCTTCCTGTGTCCCTAGCTTCATAAAATAGTTTGTAGTTGTAGCAAAGGCCTCCGCTATCAATGCGTCTGACCGCACCAGGTTCCCCTGGGCATCCCTGACCTGTTCTATTTTTTTTTTTTTTTTTGTATGTTCTTATATAGCGCTCGAATCACCCGGAGGCATCTCGGCGCTTGCCTTGGGAACCCGTCCTGGCTTTTCCCTGTGAGATAGCCCCTAACAGGCATCCCCAAGGTGAAAGCCAGGCATCCGCCGCGGGTGGGCCGTTGTGGAGATTAAGCAAGCTTAATGCCCAGAGTTGCAGAGTGTGAACCCATGATTAGGTCAGGCACCGAAGCGAGAATTATCGAATCCGTGGACATTTGAGCTCAAGACCCTGCCGCGTCGGGAATTGAACCCTGGTCCCGGGTCTGACCTCTGCTTCAGGGTATGCCTGCTCTAACCAGTGAGCCACACTTCTCCGCCTGTGTTTTAGCCTCCCCCGTTATCATGTCCCTATCATGTCGTTGCACATCTGTCAACCTCCTAAGGGTTTCCGGTGCTCTAGAAAGTTGGGACTCTTTCTCCAGTTCCAGTATCTGAGCCTCCAGCACCCCAACGTCCTTCCGTCCTTTCCGAGTTTCCTCCGCTAGCCTGTTCTGTGCTCTGTCCCGTAGGACCGCCTTAAAGGCCTCCCAAAAAACAACCTTGGCGAGACCGAGCCCTCATTGTCAGCAATGTAAGCCTTTATATCGGCTCTGATACCCTTCAGTATAGCCACATCTGCAGGTCCCAGGCCGTCAACCTCCAAGACCACCCCTTCTTTATCCCCCCCACCAATGCTAACAGCGGTGAGTGATCTGAGATCCCCCTTGCTTGGTATTCAGCTGTATCATTAGCCATCAGAGTATGTCGAGCCATAAAGATATAGTCAAGCCTTGAGTAGACCCTGTGAGCCCCTGAGAAGAATGAGTAAGCCCTAGCTTCTGGATGGAGCCACCTCCATACGTCAGTCAGACCCAGTGTGGACATCGTCTTAGAGAGCAGGGTAGGGGTCTGGTCTCTGGACCTGTTTCCTGTCCTGTCCTGCGCCGGGACCATCACGTCATTAAAATTTCCTCCTATCACTTGAAGGGTGTCCGACTTATTGAGGAGAATATCCGTGACCCCCTTAAGCGTAGCCATTTGCAATTTTGGGGGAGTATAAGCTGAAACAATCGTATACTCCCGCCATCTCCAGGTGCCCATCACTCCCAAATATGTCTCTTGGGGATCGCACCACACCTGTGCAGTCTGGAATGGTGGATTCTTTTTAATCAGTATGGCCACCCCCCTGGAGCCTGTGGTAAACCCCGCATGTGCCAGAGCTTTATATTGCCCTCTAGCTATAAAACTACATTTGGTGCCCTGTAGGTGTGTTTCTTGTAGCAGGACTATGTCGGGGCCTATCTGTTTCATGTAGGCATGAACCAGCCCCCTCTTTATTTTACTACCAAGACCATTTAGATTCCATGTTTACACCCTAAGCCCCCTCTGATCCTGCGGTGTCTCTGTACGGCTACCTGACATCAAGCCCTGATTCCTGGTGTACGATGCATGAAATTGGTGCTAATAGAGCGTCCGGGACACTGACGTGAATGACCTCTGTGACATGTCCAATCCCTCCCTCCCCTCCCTGTTCCCTCCCCCCAACAATCCCAAACTTAAAACAACTGTGACTTTCCCCAACTCCCCCCACCCCACCTCCCCCTCCCGCCAGTCCCATCATCGCAGAAAGCAGTGTGCGGGACGACAGGGCCGGGAAGGTCTGTTGCCCACCATAGGAAACAGCCTTATGCAGTGCTAACTGAAAAACACAGGAATAAATCCATTGAGATCCAGTCGGGCCCCCCCGCCGCCGATCCACGTGCCTCCCACTCTGGTCGCCGGAATGCCAGGCCGCCTCCGGGTGTAGGAAGAAGTGCGTCTTGTCTTTATATATAACCTTCAGCTTCGCCGGGAAGAGCAACATATACTGGATCCGCATGTCCCTCAATTTGGCCTTCACCTCATCAAAGGAGCGTCTCTGTTTCTGCACCTCCTGGCTGTAATCCAGGAAGATCATGATCTGTGCGTTCTCCAGCCGGATCTCCCCCAGTTTTCTGGCCTCTCGTAGGATCAGATCCCGATCCGCAAAGTTCAGGAAGCGGGCTATGACCAGTCGTGGTCTCTCCCCAACAAGTGGCCTCGCCAGTGCGCCCTTTCAATCACGAAGCAATTTGAAAATTTCGCATTTGGAAAGGTCTTCAACAGCCATGAGTGCAGAAACTCCGTCATACTAGTCCCTTCAATTCCTTCTCTAAAACCTACAAATCTGAGGTTGTTGCGGCGGGCGATATTTTCTACATCGTCCACCTTCCACATGAGCTGCTTGTGTGAGGCCTGCAACTCCGCAACGTCCTTCTTCAGGCCGTGGATGACATCTTCCGCCTCTCCCAGTCTCGTCTCCGCCGTGGTCACTCGTTCTGTTAAATTCCGGAAGTCTTGCCGGAGCATTGTGATCTCCGAGCCCACCTCTCCAATTTTGACCTCCAGGGCCGCTCGCGACGCCTGGATATCAGCTCTTGACGCCTGTATCGCTTCCATTAGCAGAGTCGTGTCCAATCACGGCCCAGCGGGGTCTGCTGCCGCAGAGGCAGGGGGGGGGGGCACTCGCGTATTGATCCAGGGTCCCCTGGCAGGGGTTCTGGCTGCCATCTCATTTTGCCCATTGTCCGTTCCTCAGAGGCCCGGGGATGCGAAGGCAGCTCCTCCAGAACGGTCCTCCCCTCCGTTGCACCCCGTCTCGTGGGTCTCAGCCTCAAATCCACTCCCCCAGCAATCCAGCGAGGCACAGCACCACCGGTCCGTGTACTCACCCAGCGTGCACACCCCTATCCACCCCCAGGGGAAGGGGAGAAGGGGGGGAGGGGGCGCAGGTCCAACGCCGGCGCAGGTCCACAGTGTGGTGTCCAGTCATCCACACCCGGCACGGGACCGGGCAGAATGGGGCCCTCAATGGACTGGATCCCTCTCAAGGGCACGTGTGCCAGAGGCCAGTCCCTGGGTAGCGCCTCTGGGGCAGATCAAGCGTCCGGTCCGCACCATTTCGCCCCCACCGAGGATGCTGTGCCGCCGCCCCAATGCGGACTATTTCAGTTACTCCAGGCCATTTGGCGCTACCTGAGGCCCCCCGAGTTCTGGCACCACCTGGCAGACCTTACCACCTCGCTTCAGCCCCATGCAGCACCACCACAGTCTCTATGAGGCCCCAACCAGAGTCCGGGCACTATCTTAAGGCATTCAGCCCTGCCTCCTTATGCTTCCCCGTTCACGAGCCCAATACCTCCAGGGGGCTTCTGTATTGCTGCGTCCGCCCGGCCCAGGGGTGGGGGCCGATGTCGCCTTTCAGCGGGGGTCGACCCCCTCCTCCCGGGTCTCCACTCCCGGAGCTCACCACGGCCGCGCCAAACACCTTCCCAGAGTCCGCTCAAACACTCCGGCACCACCGGGACCTCTGCAGGCAGCCCCGGCGGGGGACCGCGGCAGGATCGGGCGCCTCTGGTTGCGCGGCAGCCGCTACTGTCCGTCAGCTTTCTTCTCAGCTGCAGCTCCGCCCGTACCTCCCGCCTCCTCCGCAAGCCGCCATCTTGGAGCTCCAGCCGCAGCGGTCAGGATCTTCGCACACCGCCACCACAGGTTTTCCCCACTTCTGTTGTTCAGCCACAGTGTCCCCGGGCTCTGCTGGACCTTTGGGAGGCAATTGGTCCCCAAAACTGGACTTCTGGACCACTGTTAAATCGACGGATCATGTCGGCTCGCCAGAGCAACGGAGAGTTCAGACTTACACGGCCATGCTGTTGGCCACGCCCCCGTCCAACACGCATTCTTCTCCGCAAAGCAGGCATCATAGAACTGGTAAGATGCAATCTTGTCAGATTGGTCTGAACGAAAGAAAGCAGGTTGTGTTCAGATCTCTTAAACGAGCCAAGCCAAGAATCTGTATAATTCTTTCACAATACCTCGGGGCAAGGAGGGTCCCTTCCATGGTAGTGTGGGTATCGTCGGTGAATGGACTTGCCTTATCGGAGCAGAAGGAATAAAAATAGAATTCTTGCTACGAGTCCCAAGATGAGAGGTAGTCCGCCGAACACAGAGTGCACGAAATGAGGAAAAATGCAGAGGACTGCTTCAAATGGTGTTAACAGTCCCGAAAAAATCATCTTAAATACATGTGCGATGCTACTGGTCTCAGTCAGACATGTTCAAGATTTGACAAAACATTTCTGCAAATGTACTGGGCAGTTTGTTGATAATAATGCATGTATCTCTGCAGAAGACCTTGCGACTTGCATATCATACGTTTCTCTGGACGAGGTCAGAGGCACATTTTTTTGTAAAAGAATGACTTTCATTCTGCTTAAAGTATCAATTCGTAAAGAAGAGATATTCAGTGAAGGCCATAAGTCCGTCCCTCTGTCTGCCTTGTACGTTGGATGCAATACTTGCATACAACAAGTGACCATGGACGACACACTAACTAGATAAGCTTTTCCTGGCAACATGCCACAACAGCTGTGATCATTCAGCATAACGTAACTGCCATTGGATAGTTGCCTGAAAATTGGTTCTACCACTGTGGAGGGTTTCCCGTGCAGATGGCATGAAAGGTTATTTGCAGAACCGTCGCAGGCCCCGTGTAAACTAATACCTTTGCACAAAAGTGTACCGCTTAGTGAGTTCTTACAATTATTACCACTGAGGAATACCTCTTTTCCCTTATTCCGACATTTGTGTGTGTAAGGTGAAGTCCAGGTCGACTTAATGTATTCTTTACCCAACCTTTCATACAGGCCTGCTGGTATATGCTGTAGACAATACTGAAATTGAAAAATCGTCACTGGTATCGTAATGGTGCCATATATTATCCATTCAATGACAGGTTTCTCAGAAACTGTTAATGGTAATCTTTCCAGTTTGTCAATGCTCAGCACCGTATAGTCTGCTCCTTTTTGTGCCAAAGAGATTTGTTTATCTGTAAGGTTAAATACAGAAAACAATGACGTTGTGTTGATTAGACGCAATGGCACGTAGCCTGAACGGAGATTTTGTAACGTCCAGCCTAGCTGCTTTATAGAACGTAATTGAGACTGGCCATGTTGTAACATTAGCAAGTCCTGCTCTATTATGTCAATAATATGTCAAAACAATGCTGTCCAAAGAATATATTCTGGAGGACAGACGTTAACCCATTGTCCATTACAGAGAGTACTTTCTCCAAATGAATACAATCAATTTCTTGTATTCTTTCTGCAGTTTCCATTTGCGTTATTTTCCAAGCTTCGTTGTACGCAGCATATATACCGGCGTATATGAAACGTTTTTGCTGTGGTTTGCAAGGCCCCATTAAGAAATCTCGCAAATCATTGCCTTCTTTAAGTAAAGATAAGTGTTGTTTGATTTCCGGAAGTGTAGATTTCTGTAGCCTCTCAAGACATAGTTTTCCTACACTGTATGTTGCTACTATCCCTGGATGTTGTCTCTGGGAGTATCTTGGGTCTGGCCTGTTCATTTTGAACCCCTGTGATTTGTTCAGAAATCTATCATGACAGTTATTAGTGTCTGTGGGCCAGATTAACCATTTTTTCCAATCAGAATTAGTTCTGTTTTGTTTTAAAATATAGGGTACGTCTACCTCCTCTTCTGTAGTATTTTCACTGTCAGATGTGGGTTTAGGTATAGACGGTTTATTTATATCTTTTATCTTAGCTAAGCCAAGACATGAAGTTTGTTGAACAGTGTCATTTTAAAACATTATTTGTTCAGGTATAATGCAGGCTCTGAACAGGATCTCCAACCCTTGTACCTGCTATTCTTTCGTGCTCCTGACAGTTTTTGTCTCAATGTTGTCTTTCCAGAAGTTAAAACCTAATGCAGACAGCTGAGCATAAAAGTTTGCAGAATACATTTGTTTAGTATTGGTCAACATTGTTTTCATTCCTGTCTTATTTACATTTTTGAAATAAAACGTTTCTGGATTTGTAACATTAAACCCTGTGAAGTACTGAAATTTTTCAAGAAATGTTTTCGAGCTACCCTTTGGTGGCGTTGGACCATTGATTGTATGTAAAAACATTTCTAGGGCTTGCAGATTTATGCAAATAATGGTGACCAAATGATTAAAACAATACATTTGTTCATAATCTGATGAACCTTGTAAGTATTCATGTTCAGTAAATTTAGCTGACATCTCTAAATCTGACATCATATTATTAATAGTCTCAAAGTTCCAATCATCAGAAAATGTGCTGGGTGATACAAAGTCACTTAAAGAAATCTTAAACTGGTGTGGAATCTTCAGAAGCTCCGTCCGGCCATAGATATCATACTCAGTTTTGTCCCATGCTATACTCCCAGGTATAGGAACGGCTGTGATGTTCACTGATGACAGATCTCTTCTTTCACGATGAGATGATTTGTGAGGTTTTAGGACCAAGTTGATTTTCTGACTTGCTGTGTCCATTGTACTATATTTTCCATCTATCATTTTCCCCAAGCTTAAAACCCAAATGAGCCAGAGTAGGAGGAAAAGTACACCTAACACAATCCAAATTTCAACCCATGGTGAAACCAGATATATTTTCTCAAGTTGATGAAAGAGTTCTAATGTTTTTTCTTTGAGAGTTTTGTTTGCTGGCGTTTCTTCGGGTTCACTGGGATCCTCAGAAAGTATATCAAAGTTGATGAAATAGCCAGAGGCAGTTCTGTCAATTGTCGGAATTGCATCAGGATTGTTATTAATCTTTGGAGCTGCTACTTCCTTTGTCATATTGGTATAGTCAGACGCTACATCATTGTAGACAGGTGTTTCTTGACGAACTGTTATTTGGGTCTCAAGAGGCACGAGTTCCATGGCTTTGTTACATAGTCCTTCTTTTCTTACTGCAGGTTTATCAAAGGTGATAAGTCTTTCAGTTTGAACCTCTTGGATAGTAGCGAGATTTGGTCTTCTGCTACATCTTGGGAGTCCACTGGGCCTACTACTTATTATTGGCCACATGTTGTGGTTTGACCAGGTCGATGGATACAACTCTGTACTCCCTTTACCAGCAAGGGGCAGTAGTACTACTGATCTTGTTCCTTGGATTGCCAAGACAGGTACTGCTTTTCTGTAAGAAGGCCCAAATTCCTTCTTCACCGCGATCTTCTCTCTGACCAGATCCCCTATCATCGGAATCCAGACAGGCCTTGCTGGGACAGGTGTTTTTTCTTCAGTGGGCGTTTGCTTCTGTATTGTATTACTCAGACTTCTTATTGTTTCATTTAAGTCCTGTAAAACAGTCAAATGATCTTTGACATCAAAGGACTTTTGTTCCACGACTGAAGTCTGACAATCGAGGTCTTCGATTAACATTCTAGTACCAAACATTAGTTCATACGCAGTGATTTCACCCAGAGAATTTCTTGGCAGATTATTAAGACTACGTTGGACACTTATTAGATGTTTGACCCACCCATCATCCAAACATAATACCTTAGCTGTTATGGATTGCTTTGTGTCACGTTTTTTTCTGTCCACTACCGCAATTCCCTCAGGATGGAAGGGACTAGAATACCGCAATGCAACGCCCAATCTAGCCTTGGCCTCTTTGTAAGCTCGAGAGCTAATCGTAGGACCCTGGTCAGAATGTAGCGTGCCTATTGCGTATGTGCCGATAAAGACTCGCAAATCCTTTATAACAGTTCTGGCGTCAGCCGAGCGCTGGGGCCATATCCAAATAAATCTTGTCCTAGTAGTTGTGGGATCGCATCTGTCCGTCATGACGTCTGCGTGTAGATAGTCTAATGCTGTATAACAAAGGTATCTGAACTGGGCTGGCTATACTGTAGTCAGGTGTCTGGTAGTTATCAAAACTATGGTATCCGTAACAGGTATCATAGTTTATTCCAAATTCGTAACTTGGACCCTCATTCCTTGCCACCAGTACATCTCTTCTAATTCTATCAGAGATTCCAAGATCCCATGATGTCTCAGACCCTCTCCTATATGTGCTTCTTGAACCAAGTAAGCTCTCAGCTTCCTGTTTGGAATTACTCTGTCCCCCACTCCAGGGATTCGAGCAAAAGGGACGGAGTTTGCATCAATTATGTATGTATACGTGAGTGGATAGTTTAAAGGTAATGCTGCATGATTGCCTTCTATTGAGGCTTTTACTGCTAATAGCGTTTAACCGTCTATTACTTTTCTTGAGCATTTGATTGTAGCTATGGAAGCCGTTTGCACAGCTGCCTTCGCGGCTTCATCAGCCAATGAATTCCCTGCAACGTGAATGCCATCACGCTGATGACTCAGTGTATGAATCACGTGAGTCTTTTTTAGTTCTTTTTGCAAAAGAACTACTTGGTCCCAAAGCGTTTTATGCTTGATTGTGCCACCTTTTGAATTTTTGCACCCATTTTTAACCCAGTTCTGCAAATTTGCGTTGTAAGATTCAACACAGAAATACGAATCGCACACTATGAGTGTGGGGAATTTGCGATCGGTATTTTCAAGCGCCATCTTGAAAGCCTGTAGTTCAGCTCGCTGAGCAGTACAGTCTCCGAGTGATTGAGTTTTAGTGACCATAGGTCTGAATTTACCTCCGTGCTAGCGACCTTTAACAATCGGGCACGCAGCACTATAGGCTTGTTTACCCCCAATCGCGGGCTGTGCTGATCCGTCTGTATATATTAAACAGCCGTAATGTTCTAGAGGCAGAATCTCAGTCGGCAGAGAACATTCATGTTCGTATTGGAGAAATTCTTGTGTTTTCAAGTATGGGTCAAACACGTATTCAACGTCTGTTGAGAAAGAGAATTAACCCATTGCATCCATCTTGGATGTAAAGCTTTTGCATTGGGAATGCTTGCTTTTGTCACTGCCTCTAAGGCAGGTACAGGTGTAACAATCATTATGTGTTTACCCTGCGCTAGGGCTCTTTCTTTTGCTACTGCAGTTTGAACCGCTGTCAGAATTTTCTCAGTAGAAGTGAATTTCATTTCTGCTTGTGTGTACAAGTGTGATTTGTATGCTATTGGTACAGTTTCTCCTTCATTAACCCCTTGCATGCTGATGACAGCCGGGAGCCATCATGGCATACAATGCTCTTGTGCTGATGACGGCTCTCGGCCGTAATGACCGCACCCGCAATCGGAATGTGCCACACAGGCGCAGAATTGCGGCAGCATGCAAGGGGTTAAAGGTCAGGTACGTGTATCCGCATCTCCCTGGGATGATTCGGATCACAAGGTTGCACAAGTTTTCGCGTGTCTGTAATTGTGCTTTTGCTAACATGTCTGTTTGGACTGAATGCATAATTTCTGTGTGTGTTTGAGTCCAATTAGTTGGTTTGAAATCAGGTTTTATTAATTCGTAGAGAGGTTTTACCCTTTCTGCATAATTCAGAACATAAGTTCGTCCAAAATTCTGGAAAAATAGAATTGAATGTTAGTTTTTCAGCATCTTTGGAGGTTGGAGCAGCGCACATTTTTCTAGAAAATGAGCTGCCCTGCTTTTGCCTTCACTTGATAACTCGTAGTATAGAAATAGGACGTTGAGGTGGGCAATTCGTGATTTCTTAAAATTGAAATTATACCCTTCAGAAGCAAACCCAAATATTATGGTGTTTACTCTTTTCAAGTGCCTGTCCAAATCGTCATCTGTAAGATAGATGTTATCGACATATGATAATGCCTCATCATCATACATTTGTAGTAACTCTGTTACTCTGGCTAAAAATAACCCTGGACTATTCTTGAATCCCCGGGGGAGACGGCAAAATTGTCGCTGTGTCCCCATAATTGAGAAAGCGGTCAGATGCCTGCTTTCAGGTACAATGTTTTGACAGAAACCCCCATTTGAAATATCTAATGCAGTTTTATATTTTTTCCGCACAATGTTATTCGTCAGTGCTGCACTGTGTGCATTTTGTACGGCAGAAGTTTTGCAACAAGAGTTTAAGTGTCTGTAATCCAATACTAGACGATATGAATTGTCTGGTTAGGAGACAGGAAACAAAGGATTGTTCATTGACGAGGTGCATGTTTCAATCACCCCTTGGTAATCAAGTTGATTTAAAATCTCCCTGACTTGTTCTTTAGCTTCTTGCTTAATTGGATACTGCCTCTGAGCAGTAGGTGGATTTTTTAACTGGATTTCATGGTTAGGAGAATCCTCATCCCATCCCACATGATTTTTGTATGATGCTGGAGCCTGGGCCACAGCCCATTTTCTGGCATATGTGTATTTTTTATGAATTGGAATGTGATTTGAGAAGGCTGGCATAATTATCTCTTCGCCATGTGGGCACACTCTAACAACTGCAGGTGGCCAGTCTCTTTCAGCTAGAAGTATGAAAAAACCTTTGGAAAGCTTGTCCCAAAAGAGAGCCTTTATTTTTCTAGTTATGTCCCCCTCCATCCGGAGTGTTACTTCATATAACTTGTGGGGTACACTAACCCTGGTGTTGGCAGTTTCAACCTGAATGCCTTCATTCAAGTCCACTGTCTCCAGATGATCCATCAGGATACTGCGAACTATGGTGACTTCTGCTGCGCTGTCTAGCATTGTCTGAACCCACTCCACGTTCTTGAGTTGTGTCCTCAAGATCCGCGGCATATCTGATCTTTATACTTGCTACCTTCTTTTTGGAAAATTTCGTTTTTTTACTTTGGTGAACGGGTTCTTTGTCTTTGGACTTGATGCGTTCTTCTTTGTGTTCTGACCGTCCTCTCCTTTCTGATTTCTGCGAGGAAGTCTGAAAAGATCGAGAGGGACGTGTATCATTATTTTGATATCTGTCAGGTTTTCTTAAAGTATCCCTATTTCTAAGGTTATACCTTTTTTCAGAGGGCTCCCGTTGGGGAGACCTACCTCCCCGTTGGGGAGATCTTTCTCTGGACTGAGAATGTTTCTCTTTAGGAAGTGTCTGTTCATTACTTTCCCACTTCTTCTTAGGAGTAGTGAGATTATTCTTAATAAACACCTTTTCAGGATTTTCTGTTAATTCGGGTTTTACTGGTTTCCCTCCCAAACTATTCTGGCAAGTTCATATGGTTGCTCAGTAATATCTGTTTCTTTTAACTTCTGGCGGATTGCCACGGATGCTGCTTCACCTTTAATATTGGCTAATAGGGGGGCGTGGCCGAGCGCGGAGCGAGATGGCCGCCTAGTCCGCGAGCTCCGCTCGCCACGGCACTAATCCTTTTAATATCCTGCTCTTCCCCGGGTAGCACAAGCTCGGGCTAAGCTGATACGGCGTCGGAAGTCGTGAGGATCAGCGGGCGACAGCTCCGGCGCTCGGCCGTGACCGGCGGCCCTTTCAATTGCCCTTTTTGCCTGATGCCGTGGCGGCGTCCGATTGCTGGCCGAGGGACCGGATGTTACTGCCGGCCGCGGATGCCTCTCGAGGTCGCGGCTGTGCGGGCCGCGAAGCCCATAGCTTGGAGCTGCGGGAGATGCACTGCGCCATCCCAGACGGACGTGGTGATTTAGCGCTGCCTCAGACACGGACGCACACGCTGGAGATTTGATCCACCGCCTAGTAAGACTGTTCCTTTGTTCTCTGTGCTGCGTGTGGATCTACTTGACGGGCAGGGGTCGCCATTTTGGAACGGGCGCAACGTTGCTGGCGCTGGCGGATCTGGGGCAGACCGGTGCATCGTTTTCGGACCTCGGAGATATGGAGGTCTGCGCTCCTGCGCACAGTTGGTGGGTCTGTCACTGCTACTGGGACTCTGTGCCACACAGCGCTAATACTGCCCGCGCTTCTTATGGGGCATCCTGTGACTGAGTGAACGGTGTACTGGCAAAGTGCAATGGCGGGTTGCTCGTAGCAGCTGGGGGTGGCGCCGGCCCCCGCTCTGGTGGATTTTATACCAGTTTTTTGGCTGGGTGGTGCGGTGGGGGCTACTAACACTGACCGGTAAAGAAGATACCCAGAGTGCGAGTGAGTTTATATTGGCTAAGCAGGATGGAACCTACGGCTCGTGACCTCATTGCCGCTCTGAGCTCCCTGCGTCTAACCTGGGTGGATGGGGCCAGGGACCTTGGACGGCGCCTAGACGCTATTATCATCCAGCCGTGGGGAAAGGGCTCCGGCGATTCCGGGAGAAGTGGTGTCGTAAGCGGATCTCTGCCGCCACTGAGTGCACCTGCTGCGTGTCTACAGGTGGTGCCGTGGAGAGCCCTGGATGATGTTGGTCACAGATCCAACTTAACCGGCCGCGTGAATGTGACATCGGGGCCTAGAGCTGCAACATGTGCGGATTGCCTTCACGGGCCTGTTTCACCACCCAGCCATCTTGTACTGCCCCTACCGGGCCGCAATCTGAGGGATTTGCCCGGAGCCCTGCTCTTGTGCCTACATGTCTGGAGGAGATCATTTCTCAGTCCCTTGCTTCTGGGGTCTCTCATGGAACTGCTTTTGCTCTACCTGTCTGGCCACCCTATTCGTCTGGGGCGGTGCCCCATTGCAAACTTCCAGTGGCTACGTATTGACGGAAGGGTCAAGTTGGGACAGGGGTGAACTCTTCCTCTATATATTGCAGGACGGATGCCCGGACACCCATTATGATGTGGACGCTTTGCTGAACTGTACTGCGACGCCGCCATTGCTTGTCGACCTGTTGGTCTGTTTATGATCGAGCCTGAGCTGCTTTGTGCGAATGGGGTGGGGCGGGAGTCTGGTTGTGTTGACTTTCCCCCGTCTTTTCCCTTATGTGGGTATTCTTGGGGCGACAGGCACGTTAGTGGGGGGGGGGGCCGTAGCCTCTTCGACGTGCTGGGTGGGGGGGTTGGGGCTTGATTTCCGTTTTCTTTTTTGTTTCTATGGCCTTTCTTCTTGTTCTTTCTCTTGTTTCTCTTCTTCTTTCTTATATATATCGGGTCAGATGGGGGTTGGGTTTAGTTCTTTCCGGGACGATTCCTGCGCTTTGCGTATATGTCTTTCTCGCAAGGTTTGTTGATTCTACGACCAAGAAATCGATTTTAATGCATAGTTACTGAATGATTTCATATCCTGCTTTTCCTTCCTTCTTATACTACTGTTTGAGGGCGCATTTCCTGTTACGAATTTTCCCATCTAATAAGTGCCTTTTTGTACGTCGTAGGATCCTTTCATCGCTGCTATAGAATGTTCCCTCTTATATCCTATTATACCGTAGACAAGCTAGACTGCAACTCCTGATGTGATATATTGACTGGGCGGGCGCTAACTGGGGCGACATGTACTTCTGTGCTCGTGTATCCTTATAGTAATGACTTACGCCAGTAATTTGATAATGATGTTTCACTTGCTATCCTTTTATGTGGTCCGCCCTTTCAGCTACCCGGTCTGACTTTAGGACGATTCGACAAAATTACAAAATAAAACCCTCTTTATCCTCTTCCTGTGGCTCCTTGCCAGTCTACCGTAGTGTTGTTAATTTTGTCATCTATTGCAGCGCAAGGTGCCTTGGAAGGTTGTATATTGTCATAGCGGCCGGCCCGCAGTGGTTGTAGGCAGACGCTGTGTACCATGTTTATGATAAATAAAGGTTTTAAAAAAAAAAATAAAAAAAAATAAATATTGGCTAATAGTATAGCCGAGACCTGTTTGAAATCTTTCAGTAATTTCATACCTGGATTTAAGGCCGGCTCTGGACCGTATTCATTTTGAATCTGCTTCAGATTGTGTTTTTGTGTAGATTGAAGCAAAGACTGTACCCCAAGTGTCACACTCCTCCACATGTGGTGCTATCCCCATTGGTAAACAGATTGTCAGAATTCTGTGTTTCTCATGAGGTGTACTATCAGGGAAGAGTATTTGAGTAATTTTTTGTGCTAACCAAAACGGAATTAGTTCCCTTTTGGCAGGCAATTTTCCAATGACTGATTGTATAGTCCGTGGTGTAATTTTGTTTGTGTTCCCCTGGTGAGGTGTGTGCTTTGGAATCCTTATAGGAGGTTGGACTGTTAAAGTCTGCATGACATATTGAACCAATTGTCTATGTATTTTAAATAACAGTTTCAGCTGTATTAACAGTTCTCTACCTGGCATACCTTCTATGTCAGGTTGTGGTGTATAGCTGGCTAGTACCGGCCATGTAGCTCATGGTCTACCTAGTGAACCGAGCCTTTTAATGTGATTTTGATGTTGTAGGGCACCGTTAAACCAGAGCTGATGCTCTTGGTAAGTTAGTGGAATTTCAACGTCCTCGAAAGGAACCTATTCCGCTGGAGGTTCCTCTGCTTTGTAGTTTTGGAATTCCTGTGTTACTGGATTTGCTTGTGGAAAAGTAATTCATGAATAGAATACCTCTGTCTGCCGATATTCATGTGCCTCTATAACAAATATAACTTTACCACCTCTCGATGATTCCCCATTTTCTATAAGTTTTATAGTTATGGTTTTCCTTATATTTGCCGGGATGATTACAGCATCATCGTTGTTTTCATTAAACCCTGTAACGTCTATACCCGGTTGGTTTGCATCTACTGCAGCTCCACCGGTTGTGTTGTGGTCCCCGTTATCCAACATTGTTTAATGAAAGTTTGCAGAACAAGTTTCAAAGAAACAAAGATTAGGTGCACAATATTTTGGAACACTGTATCCTTCAACGTTGAATAAACCAAAAACTAATACATAGGATTTTCGTCCTACTCAGTTCTGGCGAATATTATCCTTTCACCCATTCCAGACGTCTATTGGAGTATTTTACGGGAAAAAAGGTCTGTGTGAAAGCACGACTGAGTTACTCTAGTATCTAGCGTTAAATTATCGCCTTACCAAACGTTGGGCGCCATGTAGTGTAGTTCCTACATTCCCAATAGGCTCTGCGCATTGGAATAACATATACTATAGTTTAGACGTAGGACTGAAGTCGACTAGGTCTCTATCGTATATATTAGACTTAATTGTGAGTGCCAGCTAGCCCAGAGATGAATTCCATTATCTGGTTCCCGACTAAAAAGGCGATAATAGTGAAGATTGATTTCTTAAAAAAATGTGACGTGACGGATGCACGTTCTAGCGCTGCAGGCACTATTTGGATAAGAAGACGTGGACCACCAATACGATCTAATTATTTAAGGATCTCCTTGGACATCTGTCTCTTTGATTGGACAATTATCTGCTACATACTATACAGGGGTCATCTTGTATATCCTCTTTGTCCTGAAGATGGTCTCAGCAATTTATTTATAGAGACCGAAACGTCGGCATACGCTTTTCCTTCCTGGGTCTTAACCTTCAAATACTGTATATAGAAGGATAGCGTTTACAACGTTTACAATGAAGTTGTTTAATTTCTTATATATGCACTTCTTGTATTTCTGTTGATATACTTTCAGTACCCTTTATATGACTAAGAATACATATAAAATATATATTTTTTACATACGCCCGTGTTCTTCTGTTTTCTACATCTGGATCACTTAATGTGGCTAAATCAAAATTGATTCTCTAACAAAAAATTGTTGAATTTACTTTCTGACTAACATTTATGTGGGTCTCAGATTAAATCACCAAATTATTTATATTCTACAATCAAAATCCCTTGAAGGTACATTTACCCTTTCATCCCTTTGCCCAAACCCTCAAGGGTATATTGGGTTGCTCACTGTGTTATATATCAGCTAGCTCAGAGGCCACTAGAAACTTTCTCGAAATTACAAGAAGGAATTTGTTTCTGACAACCGCATAAACATGACAGCTTTGTTTCCCAAGAATAAGCAATCAATCTCTAGAGTTGCGGAAACAATAGATAGCTATTTAACTCAGTCATTCGTGCAAGCTTTGTTTCACCAGAGGTGCTGAGAAAATAGAGAGACAGGCGTTTTCAATTAAAGTATTTATTGAACAGTCTTCTTTCTCAAGCATAAGAAATGTACTGCTACAATCGTAGTACCGGTAACAAAGTACAGAGTATATAATACAAACAGTATTATAAAGTAGTACTGTAAAAGCATGATATGGTTTCTAAGCCATAAATTGCCTTAAAATGGATAGAATACATACAGTGTTAAAATGATGGCTAAAAGTACTCAACTGGTGCTTCTAAAATACGCCTACCCCGGTGTACCTGACCTAAACCTAGCATAAGGGAAGAAGTAAGTGAGGAGTAGTTTAGTTTTAGTATTTCTTGCAAGAATCTAATCAAGAATTCTCTACGGGTCTAATCAGCTCCGTACTTTGGTTTAGAATGAAGGAGGTCTTGTATCTCTCTCTCAGGACTCGATTTCCCAGATACCCGCAAGGGTAAGCCGGACAAACTGGAGCTGGATTTCTCAGCAAGAGAAAAGACAGCGTCTCTCAGTGCGTCAGCTGGAGGGTCGACTTCTTTCGGCACTTGCTGCTGCAGGGCGTCGGGCAAGTAGTTAGTTGATCTGCTCAAAACCACTGTGTGTTTGTCTTGGCAAATGTAGGCATATTTATACCTTGAAGGTGCCGAGTTTGACGTGTGATTGGACTTAATAACGTCATCCAAGACTCATTTCTCTGAAAACTCCATGATTTCCTAGATAAATTAGTATTCGGGCAAAGGGAAGTCCCTAGATGCTGAAGGCAGATTTTTCTAAGAAATCGTTGTTGATTCTTGGAACTTAGTGGAAGTAGCCATGCCGTTTTTGGGCTGCATAGGCTCAGTCTAAATATGGTAATGATTTCTATGCCTATATAAGGATTTGATAATGTATACCTATATAAGGGCATGAATCTGGGAAATTTACACTTGGGTCCTAGATTCGTTTACAACACTAGTATTGCAAAGTGGCAAACACATATCCTGGCGCACTGTTGCTTGAGGGAAGAAGTCCATTTTAGTACTGAGGTCCTCAAGAGGCAAGGGAACTACATCCCCTCATCAGCAGTGCGCCAAAAGGTGCATTTGCAGAGTGGTGGAGAAAGGGAGTGTGGCCTCTGACCACCGCTCAGCAATCCCACTATGTGGTGTTTCCTGGCAGTACCAGGAGGTCTTGTTGGCCCCAATGACCCTCAGCAGCCAAGAGGACTTTGTCCCTCTATATGCAGAACCTCGAGGAAAATGCTGGGCTTTTTTTTCTCAAATGAAAGGGGGGTCGTGTGGCACACCCCCACCCCCTTCCCTGGGCCAATTTCAGCCCGGGTACCCCAACCCCCTAGGTGCCAGACATTCTTTTTATTGTATTTTCTTTTTAAATAAAGGAAGGGTAGCTGCATGGCCCCCCTTCCCTGGGCCATTTTCAGCCCCAGAGACCCCATCCAGCACCCTCTCTCCTTTCTTTGTTTTAGCCCTGGTGAGTTGGTCGTCCCTGTGGCTGTGGGGGGACGTGCGGCCCCTCCACTTTAAGTTTTTTGTAATTGCCCCAAGGAGGTGGGGGTCCCTGTGACTGCAGGCTGGGGCAGAGCCCCCGTCAATATTACTTATAGCCCCAGAGAGATGGCGGTCCCCGGGGCTGTGGGCAGCCGTGTGGCCCCCATATTTCTGTAATGTTTAGACCCAAAGAGGTGGCGGCCCCCAGGGTGCGGGGGATGCCACAAGGCCAACCCCCACATAAATAATAAAACATGCCCTGGGGAGGTGCCTGTCCCCGTGGCTTTAGGGATTCTAGGAGGGATCCTGCCAAAAAATAAAAATAATAAGCCCATTTTTGGCCCTGGGGGTACCCAGCGGGACACCCCACCCCCCACAAGAGGCCTAGGGCATCAGGGTGTTCGTACCCTGCCCGCTTTTCTTTAAAAAAAATATTTTTGTGGGACTTGGTTCAACAGATTACCAAGATGGCTACCAAAACTGCAGCCAATCACATTTCAGTAGGGTCTAGGTAGTCTGATGGGCTCCCAGATATCTATTTTTTGTAAACTTAAATGTCTCTGAAACTACTGAATGGATTTACACCAAATCACAAAAAGCACGCTTTCCGGACCAACATCTAGCTTTCTGCCAAATTAGGTGTTATTCAGTTTAACAGTAGGCTTTAATTGTGTTAAAAATAATGAAAAATCCCCATAGACTTAAAATGGGGAAAAAGCATTTTGAAACCCCCTTTTTTCTCGGCCCCTAGCTTGCGGATCACCCTGAAACTTTCAACACGGCAGCTGAACCAAAAAGAGGATATTTTTTTTTAAGTTTGTGAGATTCGTCAAGTAGCGCCAACGTTATTGTCAAAACAAAAAACGCGTTTCCTAAGGAAACTTTGGTCCTAACTATATTATATGTATATGTATATACATATATACACACACACACACACACACACACACAGGTTTACTAAAGATTTGGACAGGTGCAAAAACATTACAGTTGTGCAGGTCTGCACATGTCAGAATTTATACTGGAAGGCTCACCTCAAGTTCAAATCCCACACTACCACCAGTCTTTACTCTCTTGCCCACGCACCAAACCATATGGCTAAGCATTGCATAAAAAGGCTGTTTTATGTGTACAGCACCTATTAAGTCATTGGTGCGTAACTCTTTGTTGTGATCTGCCATCGCAGATTTTTTAGCGTCCATACAATGCATTGCAGCAATTTTTGCACGCAGGACTCTGTTCTGTGAAGGTTGGTACATCTGGGCCATAGCATGTGGTAGGGGCACTATGCATGCTAACACAGCCAGGAATATGGTAATGATTAAAGAAGCAGCTAGTTTAATACAACTTCAAAAAGCTACCAATATAAGCTTATCGACTGGATAATATTTATAACACTGACGCTTTTTATTTATTCCTTCAATGTAGAAAGAGTGCGCAAGCCAATGCCATCTGGAGACACCATATGGGCAAGATGCTGTGTTTCATGAAATGTACCCAAAAAATTACTAAGGACTGCCAACAAAATCAGAATTTAAATAAACAAGGAAATAGCAAAGGCATGCTTGTCCCAAACAAGTAGCACACACAATTTGTATGCGGATGTTAATATTATGATATGAACTTTATAATAAATAAAAAATTCCAATATATATATATATATACAATGCAGTGCTCCTGGGCTTTGCAGCGCAATTAAGATACTCACCAGTGGGAGGAGGAGTCGAGAGACTGCTGTTAGGGGAGTGGTCTCTGGAGCCCACGAATTTTCACTTGCCTGTGGGACCGGCACTGATGACGGCCATTCCGGCCAGAAACGCGTCTGCCACAGTGTTCACAGACTACAAGAGTGCGTGTACATTAAGCCGAATAAATCCTTCCTTTGAGCCCGGAGCATGTGTCCCGCTGATTTCTTCTTGAGGTCAGCATTGGTGGTTTGTGTGTAGCCGGCTTTTCGCTGATACCGGCAAGGGGCACACCCTCTCGGTCTGCAGCTGCACGAGATCAGCAAACAAAGGGTGGAGTACGAGGAGTACATTGCGGCGCCCCCCCAAGCAGAGGTTTTCCCCAATTGGTGTTATCTGCGTGAGGGGAGAGAGGAGGTGGCATCAAGCTGCCTGATAAGGGCTCTAATGAAGGTTTTGGCCGGCCCATTAATACCGAGGACCCCTGAGGTGGAATGCAGGGAGCGCCAAGAAATTGGGGGCATTAATTTGAGTCTGTGTCATATACACCTGTATGCGGGACCTCATGAACTGCAACATCCACAATGCAGTGCTCCTGGGCGGTGCAGCGCAATTAAGATACTCACCTGTGGGAGAAGGAGTCGAGAGACTGCTGTTAGGGAGTGGTCTCTGGAGCCCACAAATTTTCACTTGCCTGTGGGACCCCCACTGATGACGGCCATTCAGTCCAGAAACGCTTCTGCCACAGCGTTTCACAGACTACAGGAGTGCATGCACATTAAGCCAAATAAATCCTTAATTTGAGTCCGGAGCATGTGTCCCGCTGATTTCTTCTTGAGGTCAGCATTGGCAGTTTGTGTGTAGCCGGCTTTTCGCTGATACCGGCAAGGGGCACGCCCTCTCGGTATGGAGCTCAGCGAGATCAGCAAACAAATGGTGGAGTACGAGGAGTACATCGCGGCGCCCCCCCAAGCAGAGGTATTCCCCAATTGGTGTGTATCTGCACGAGGGGAGAGAGGAGTGAGGGTGGGCGTAAAATCCGTTTCGCGGGCATATTTGCGGTTTTTCCGCGATTTTGCGATCCGCGAATCTTGCAAAATCGCGTCAAAATCCGCGAATCAGCTGGGACGAATTTTCAGCCAAGCAAGGGTTACAGCAGCAGGTGCAAAAGTTGAACCTAATTTCTTTGTAACCTTTTACAAAAGGGTTACAAACAAATTTATTTCAACTTGGACACCTGCTGCTAATTGCTTCCTGGCGCCTCGTTGCCTACTTGCAACTATTCTCTGACCCTGCTCTGACCCTTGAAGCAGCCAAGAGGACTTTGTCCCTCTATATGCAGAACCTCGAGGAAAATGCTGGGCTTTTTTTTCTCAAAGGAAAGGGGGGTCGTGTGGCACACCCCCACCCCCTTCCTGGGCCAATTTCAGCCCGGGTACCCCAAACCCCTAGGTGCTAGACATTCTTTTTATTGTATTTTCTTTTTAAATAAAGGAAGGGTAGCTGCATGGCCCCCTTTCCCTGGGCCATTTTCAGCCCCAGAGACCCCATCCAGCGCCCCCTCTCCTTTCTTTGTTTTAGCCCTGGTGAGTTGGTCGTCCCTGTGGCTGTGGGGGGACGTGCAGCCCCTCCACTTTAAGTTTTTTGTATTTGCCCCAAGGAGGTGGGGGTCCCTGTGACTGCAGGCTGGGGCAGAGCCCCCGTCAATATTACATATAGCCCCAGAGAGATGGCGGTCCCCGGGGCTGTGGGCAGCCGTGTGGCCCCCGTATTTCTGTAATGTTTAGACCCAAGGAGGTGGCAGCCCCCAGGGTGCGGGGGATGCCACAAGGCCAACCCCCACATAAATAATGAAACATGCCCTGGGGAGGTGCCTGTCCGCGTGGCTTTAGGGATTCTAGGAGGGATCCTGCCAAAAAATAAAAATAATAAGCCCATTTTTGGCCCTGGGGGTACCCAGCGGGACACCCCACCCCCCACAAGAGGCCTAGGGCATCAGGGTGTTCGTACCCTGCCCGCTTTTCTTTAAAAAAAATATTTTTGTGGGACTTGGTTCAACAGATTACCAAGATGGCTACCAAAACTGCAGCCAATCACATTTCAGTAGGGTCTAGGTAGTCTGATGGGCTCCCAGATATCTATTGTTTTTAAACTTAAATGTCTCTGAAACTACTGAATGGATTGACACCAAATCACAAAAAGCACGCTTTCCGGACCAACATCTAGCTTTCTGCCAAATTAGGTGTTATTCAGTTTAACAGTACGGCTTTAATTGGGTTAAAAATAATGAAAAATCCCCTTAGACTTAAAATGGGGAAAAAGCATTTTGAAACCCCCTTTTTTCTCGGCCCCTAGCTTGCGGATCACCCTGAAACTTTCAACACGGTAGCTGAACCAAAAAGAGGATATTTTTTTTAAAGTTTGTGAGATTCGTCAAGTAGCGCCAACGTTATTGTCAAAACAAAAAACGCGTTTCCTAAGGAAACTTTGGTCCTAACTATATTATATATATATGTATATACATATATACACACACACACACACACACACAGGTTTACTAAAGATTTGGACAGGTGCAAAAACATTACAGTTGTGCAGGTCTGCACATGTCAGAATTTATACTGGAAGGTTCACCTCAAGTTCAAATCCCACACTACCATCAGTCTTTACTCTCTTGCCCACGCACCAAACCATATGGCTAAGCATTGCATAAAAAAGGCTGTTTTTATGTGTACAGCACCTATTAAGTCATTGGTGCGTAACTCTTTGTTGTGATCTGCCATCGCAGATTTTTTAGCGTCCATACAATGCATTGCAGCAATTTTTGCACGCAGGACTCTGTTCTGTGAAGGTTGGTACATCTGGGCCATAGCATGTGGTAGGGGCACTATGCATGCTAACACAGCCAGGAATATGGTAATGATTAAAGAAGCAGCTAGTTTAATACAACTTCAAAAAGCTACCAATATAAGCTTATCGATTGAATAATATTTATAACACTGACGCTTTTTATTTATTCCTTCAATGTAGAAAGAGTGCGCAAGCCAATGCCATCTGGAGACACCATATGGGCAAGATGCTGTGTTTCATGAAATGTACCCAAAAAATTACTAAGGACTGCCAACAAAATCAGAATTTAAATAAACAAGGAAATAGCAAAGGCATGCTTGTCCCAAACAAGTAGCACACACAATTTGTATGCGGATGTTAATATTATGATATGAACTTTATAATAAATAAAAAATTCCAATATATATATATATATACAATGCAGTGCTCCTGGGCTTTGCAGCGCAATTAAGATACTCACCATTGGGAGGAGGAGTCGAGAGACTGCTGTTAGGGGAGTGGTCTCTGGAGCCCACAAATTTTCACTTGACTGTGGGACCGGCACTGATGACGGCCATTCCGGCAAGAAACGCGTCTGCCACAGTGTTCACAGACTACAAGAGTGCGTGTACATTAAGCCAAATAAATCCTTAATTTGAGCCCGGAGCATGTGTCCCGCTGATTTCTTCTTGAGGTCAGCATTGGTGGTTTGTGTGTAGCCGGCTTTTCGCTGATACCGGCAAGGGGCACACCCTCTCGGTCTGCAGCTGCACGAGATCAGCAAACAAATGGTGGAGTACGAGGAGTACATTGCGGCGCCCCCCCAAGCAGAGGTTTTCCCCAATTGGTGTGTATCTGCGTGAGGGGAGAGAGGAGGTGGCATCAAGCTGCCTGATAAGGGCTCTAATGAAGGTTTTGGCCGGACCATTAATACTGAGGACCCCTGAGGTGGAATGCAGGAAGCGCCAAGAAATTGGGGGCATTAATTTGAGTCTGTGTCATATACACCTGTATGCGGGACCTCATGAACTGCAACATCCACAATGCAGTGCTCCTGGGCGGTGCAGCGCAATTAAGATACTCACCTGTGGGAGAAGGAGTCGAGAGACTGCTGTTAAGGGAGTGGTCTCTGGAGCCCACAAATTTTCACTTGCCTGTGGGGCCCCCACTGATGACGGCCATTCAGTCTAGACACGCTTCTGCCACAGCGTTTCACAGACTACAGGAGTGCATGTACATTAAGCCAAATAAATCCTTAATTTGAGCCTGGAGCATGTGTCCCGCTGATTTCTTCTTGAGGTCAGCATTGGCAGTTTGTTTGTAGCCGGCTTTTCGCTGATACCGGCAAGGGGCACGCCCTCTCGGTCTGGAGCTCCGCGAGATCAGCAAACAAATGGTGGAGTACGAGGAGTGCATCGCGGCGCCCCCCCAAGCAGAGGTATTCCCCAATTGTAGTGTATCTGCACGAGGGGAGAGAGGAGTGAGGGTGGGCGTAAAATCCGTTTCGCGGGCATATTTGCGGTTTTTCCGTGATTTTGCGATCCGCGAATCTTGCAAAATCGCGGCAAAATCCGCGAATCAGCTGGGACGAATTTTCAGCCAAGCAAGGGTTACAGCAGCAGGTGCAAAAGTTGAACCTAATTTCTTTGTAACCTTTTACAAAAGGGTTACAAACAAATTTACTTCAACTTGGACACCTGCTGCTAATTGCTTCCTGGCGCCTCGTTGCCTACTTGCAACTATTCTCTGACCCTGCTCTGACCCTTGAAGCAGGGTCAGAGAATAGTTACAAGTAGGCAACGAGGCACCTCAAGAATCAAGAATTAACAGGAAGAACAGAAGAGGATGGCAAATACACCCATTTTGAGTTGTCTGGAGGGGTTAAACTAAAAGAGACCTTTACAGCACAATTTTCATATGCATTTTACTAAAAATAAAAAGCTGTATGTTCTGAAGGGGCAACTCAGGAATCTGGCCCTTCAGAGATCCGGCCTCTCTTTCTTTCTCTCGTTCTCTCTCTCCCTCTCTATCTCTTTCTATCTATCTATCTATCTATCTATCTATCTATCTATCTATCTATCTATCTATCTATCTCTCCCTCCCTCTCCCATAAACGACTGCATGGGTAACTTCGCTATGCAAGCGGCTTACGAAGACGCAAAAAGCCCCGCGAACACGC
This sequence comes from Lissotriton vulgaris, assembly GCF_964263255.1. NCBI lineage: Eukaryota > Metazoa > Chordata > Amphibia > Caudata > Salamandridae > Lissotriton > Lissotriton vulgaris. Next base: position 461,435,230 of record NC_141697.1, read on the forward strand.
AAAAAACCCTGCAAACACGCAAAAAAACCCGCGAACACGCAAAAAACCAAAAATCCGCAAATTCGCACAAATTCGCGAATTTTGCGGATCGGGAATTTGCAAATCCGCAAATTTGCGGATCGCAAATTCACAAAATTCACCCATGCTTAGAGAGGAGGCGGCATCAAGCTGCCTGATAAGGGCTCTAATGAAGGTTTTGGCCGGACCATTAATACCCAGGACCCCTGAGGTGGAATGCAGGAAGCGCCAAGAAATTGGGGGCATTAATTTGAGTCTGTGTCCCATACACCTGTATGCGGGACCTCGTGAACTGCAACATCCACAATGCAGTGCTCCTGGGTGGTGCAGTGCAATTAAGATACTCACCTGTGGGAGGAGGAGTCGAGAGACTGCTGTTAAGGGAGTGGTCTCTGGAGCACACGTATTTTCACTTGCCTGTGGGACCGGCACTGATGACGGCCATTCCGGCCAGAAACGCGTCTGCCACAGTGTTTCACAGACTACAGGAGTACATGTACATTAAGCCAAATAAATCCTTCATTTGAGCCCGGAGCATGTGTCCCGCTGATTTCTTCTTGAGGTCAGCATTGGTGATGACGTGCACCTGTGGGTTAAGATATGTGGGTAGTACCCAGCTCCAGGTCCACGACAGGATTTTACAGCACTTACGTGTGATTTTGCACAATGATCCAGCCTACCCAGTTGCCCGCCACTTCAAGAGAGTCCATAACAATGACCTATCATGTCTCAAATATTTTGTGGTTGGTGCTATACCCCATCTCAAAAGAGGCGGTGACCGGGAATTATTATTGAGACAGCTTGAAACTAAAATGATTCTTGAACTTGACAGCTGTTGGCCTAACGGATTGAATAACACTGAGGAAATGCACCACTTTCTATAAAAGTTTAAAAACATTCTGTTATTCTTTCCACAGTCTAGTCTTGTGCACTACTTTTTCCATTGACTCCCTCTTAGTTAGGCTCCCTATTTCGAGGTTGAGCTAGTGATGTGTCTTTTACACAATATATTTCTTCCTGTGTAACTATTTTTCGTGTATTTATATATATATGTGTATTTATACATTTATGTCTGTTTATATATTTATATATATTTTTCTATTGAGTGATGCAATTATGATGGTTCTTCGTCATTCCTTGATATTTTTGTACTGACTGTATATTTATAGATAGGATGAAAGTTTGACTACTTATTTATTACTATTTCTATGGATACAATAGCAATTGGTTGTTTTTGTATTTATTATATCAGGTTATATCAGGTTGTGGGTTTTTAAACTATTGATACTTTTTTACTGTTTGTTTTTAAGAGATGGATTTTATTCATTGATATTATACAGTCTACTTATCTCAGGAATCTGAGAAGTTTTTTATATCTTGATGATTTTATCTCTTAGTGACTGACGGTATTGCACTTTTTTCTTACGTGTTTTGCACATGTATTTGCACTCTTACTTAGCACTTTATTAACTATCGCTGCTTTAGCTATGTTTTGCACATGATTAACTTATGAATTGCAATAAGTTTCTTGCTTTATTGCTGTTTCAGTAGGCACCATCAGCATTTGGGTTACTAAGCAAGACTGAATCAATGAATATATACAGTTATCTTTATCTTGCTTTATGGCTGTTTGTAACAGATATTTTCAAACTGTTTTTTGATCTGAACGTATGAGATGTATTCATGGGCATCCGCAGAAATGTTTCCAGGGGGGGGCAACATTTTAACTTCATCACCATCCTTCGACATGATTGAGCACAAGTATTAAATACATTAAAAAAATCTAATAAGACAAAGAGCTTAAATAAACAAAGAAACCCATAGGGTGACTTACTCGACCGGAGGGGGAGGGGAGGGGGTTGTGTTATCTGTTGTATTGTCTCTTTGTTATAAAGTCAAATAAAGATATTAAAAAAAAAAGAAACCGATAGGGGGAAGAGAAAAATCTTGTGAGGCGCCACAGCAGACGACCTGGCAAGTACAATAAAACAGAGGGAAAAACTAAAAATGACAGGAAAAAAACAAAAACATTTTAAATCAGGTTGATGCGGTTCTAGAGCATGGGAACTCACAAACTTTCTCTCAGGGGCAAAATTTAAAGTGTGGTTTGTGGCCGAGGGCTGCACCGGTGGAGGCGGGGTCAGTGGGGAGGGGGGAGAGGCTAGAGCAACAAAAACAACTATGACCATGAGGTTGAACACAAGTCCCTGCAGCGGACGTCTTCGTCCACGTAGCCACCAGACCCGACATACACACATCTTTCTTTCTCTCTCTCTCTCTCTCTCTCTCTCTCTCTCTCTCTCTCTCTCCCTCTCTCTCTCTCTCTCTCTCTGTCTCCCTCCATCTCTCTCTGTCTCCCTCCCTCTCTCTTGGTCTCCATCCCTCTCTCTATCTCTCTGTCTCCCTCCCTCTCCCTGTCTCCCTCTGTCTCACTCACTCTGTCTATCTCTCTCTCCCTCGCTCTTTCTCTGTCTCCCTCCCTCTCTCTCCCTGTCTCCCTCCCTCTCTCTCCCTCTGTCTCCCTCCCTCCCTTTGTCTGTCTCTCTCCCTCTTTCTGTCTACCTCCCTCTGTCGCCCTCCTCCCTCTGTCTGTCTCCCTCTGTCTGTCGCCCTTTGTCTGTCGCCCTCTGTCTGTCTCCCTCCCTCTGTCTCCCTCTCTCTCTTCCTGTCTCCCTCTCTGTCTCACTGTCTCCTTCCCTCTCTCTCTATCTCGCTCTCTCCCTTTCCCTCTCTCTGTCTCCATCTGTCTCACTCACTCTGTCTGTTCATCTCGCTCTCTCTCCCTGTCTCCCTCCCTCTCTCTCCCTCTGTCTCCCCCCCTCTGTCTGTCTCTCTCCCTCTGTCTGTCTACCTCCCTCTGTCGCCCTCTGTCTGTCGCCCTCTGTCTGTCACCTTTTGTCTATCTGTCTCCCTCCCTCCCTCTGTTTCCCTCCCGCTGTCTCCCTCTATCTGTCTGTCTCCCTCTCTGTCTCACTCCCTTTGTCTCCCTCCCTTTGTCTCCCTCCCATTGTCTCCCTCCCATTGTCTCCCTCCCTTTGTCTCCCTCCCTCTGTCTCCCTCCCTTTGATTGTCTCCCTCTGTCTGTTGCCCTCTGTATGTTGCCCTCTGTAGATTGCCCTCTGTCTGTCGCCCTCTGACTGTCTCCCTCTGTCTGTCTCCCTCTGTCTGTCTCCCTCTGTCTGTCTCCCTCTGTCTCCCTCTGCCTGTCTCCATCCCTCTGTCTCCCTCCCTCTGTCTCCCTCCCTCTGTCTACCTCCCTTTGTCACCCTCTCTCTGTCTCCCTCTGTCTTTCCCCCTCCCTCTATCTCCCTCTCTCTGTCTCCCTCTCTGTCTCCCTCTGTCACCCTCTGTTCCCTCCCCCTCTCTCTCCCTCCGTCTCCCTCTATGTCTCTCTCTCTGTCTTAGTCTCTGCCCCTACCTGTCTGTCCCTGTCTCTGCCTCTATCTGTCTGTCTCTATCTATCACTGTTTCCCTCCCGCTGTCTCCCTCTCCGTCTGTCTGTCTCTGCGTGTCTTCCCCTGTCCCTGTCTCTGCCTCCATCTGTCTCTGTCTGTCTCTATCTGTCTCTGTCTCCCTCCCTCCCTCTCTCTCTCTGTCTCCCTCCCTCTCTGTCTACCTCTCTCTCTCGCTCTCCCTAGCTCTCTCTCTCTCTGTCTCCCTCTGTATCCCTCTGTCTCACTCACTCTGTCTGTCTCCCTCTCTTCTGTCTCCCTCTCTCTGTCTCCCTCCCTCCCTCTGTCTCCCTCCCTCAGTCTCTGTCCCTCAGTCTCCCTCCCTCTGCCTCCCTCCCGCTGCCTCCCTCCCTCTATGTCTCCCTCTCTCTCTGTCTCTCTCTCTCTCTGTCTCCCTCTGCCTCCCTCCCTCTGTCTCCTTCTCTCTGTCTTCCTCTCTCTCTCTGTCTCCCTCTCTCTCAGTCTCCGTCTTTCCCTCTCTCTCTGTCTCCCTCCCTCTGTCTGTCTCTGTCTGTCTCCCTCTATCCGTCTCCCTGTCTGTCTCCCTCCCTCTGTCTGTCGCCCTCTGTCTTCCTCCTTCTGTCTCCCACCCTCTCTCTCTCTCTCTCTTCCTCTGTCTCCCGCCTATCTGTCTCCCTCTCTCTCTGTCTCCCTCTGTCTGTCTCTGTCTCCCTCCCTTGGTCTCCTTCCCTCGGTCTTCCTTCCTCTGAATCCCTTCCTCTGTCTCCCTTCCTCTGTCTCCCTCCCTCTTTCTCCCTCCCTCTGTCTCCTGCCCTATCTGTCTCCTGCCCTATCTGTCTCCCTCTCTCTCTGTCTCCCCCTCTCTCTCTGTCTCCCTCCCTCGGTCTCCCTCGGTCTCCCTCTCTCTCTGTCTCCCTCTCTCTCTGTCTCCCTCTCTCTCTCTGTCTCCCTCCCTCTCTGTCTCCCTCTCCCTCGGTCTCCCTCTCTCTCTGTCTCCCTCCCTTGGTCTCCCTCCCTCGGTCTCCCTCCCTCTCGGTCTCCCTCCCTCTCGGTCTCCCTCCCTCTCTGTCTCCCTCTCTCTCTGTCTCACTCTCTTTCCCTCTCTCTCTGTCTCCCTCTGTCTGTCTCTGTCTGTATCCCACCCTGTATCTCCCTCTATCTGTCTCCCTCCCTCTGTCGTCCCCTTCCCTTTGTCTTACTCCCTCTGCCTGTCGCCCTCTGTCTCCCTCCGTCTCCATCCTTCATTGTCTTTATCTATTATTATGTCACCCCCTCTCCCCTATTTTCCTATCTTCTCTCATCAATCATTTCTCCCTCTTCCCTTTCCCCCTCTCCGTTTGTCTCTACTCCCCACTACGTCTCTTATTTTTCTTTTTGGCTCTGTCTCTCTCTTTATCTCTCCTCTGCTCTTACGTCCCCCTTGGCCACAACATGGAGGAGTAATTACATTTTTCACTACAACATTGTCAAAATGGAATTTTCATTTTTTCCCCATTTTTAGTCATATTCAGCCAGATGCATCAAGCATCCATTTTGCGATTCCTTATTAGCAAAAAATAAGGATTCGCTAATTAGGAATAGCAAAATGCTATGCATGAAGAAATCGCATAAAAAATAGCGATTTCTTAGAATTCCTTAATTGCGACTCGCAAATTGCGACTCGCAATTAAGGAATAACTCCCCATTCATTCCTATGGGCCTAGAGGCCCATAGGAATGAATGGGAAGACAAAGTCAATTTGCGAATCGCAATTAGCGATTCGCAAATTGAGATTGAGATTTCAAGGGTGCAGGGGTGTCCAAAGGACACCCTGTTGCACCCCCGAAATTGATCTGTGCACATATGTTGCGCAAACACATGCCCTTATGGCATGTGTGTGCGCAACATGAAACCTTGAAAAATGCACTTTAGTACATTTTTCAAAGTTTTAGCAAATTACCATGAAATTGTACTTCATGGTAATTTGCGTGCCCAATTAGCGAATTCGCTATTTTTGAAACTTTCATGCATTGCATTTAAGGAATCTCAATTTGAGATTCCTTAAATGCAAACAATCGCAATTTAGCGAGTTCTCAATTTGAGAATGCAAAAAATACCGGTCGCAAAGGGGCAGATTCTGAGAGTCTGCCCCTTTGCGACCGGTTTTTAGCTTGATGCATCTGGCTGAAAGTTCTATAAATGTAGTTATTTCAGTCCTTAGTGTTTTTTGCAGAGTTTTTTCACTGTTAGCTGTATACAGCATTCTCCCCATTGCACAAACGGATGGAATTTAATAATAAAGTTTAAATTTCAATCCGGTCTGTCACTTCACAGTTTTTAAACTGAGAATGTTTGCACTAACCCCGCTCCCCAAACACTCCCGCCCGCGCCCCGTAGCTTTTTATCTGATTGTTGTGGCCTGCTGTGAGAGACTAAAGCTCCCGTCCCCTGCCTAAGACTTGCTAATTGTGCTGCTCACCTCCTGAGGCCTGGGATGGGCGGAGATGCTCCATGCTGTGCCTCCTCTGCCGGCCCATTGTCATTCTGCCCATGGCAATGAACCGGCCTCACTCTGTGACCTGCTGAGAGTCACACTCGGCGCTGTAGCAACCTTTCAGGTAGGAAAATCGGCCCAGGTATGTGGGCCCATCCTCTAGGACCGAGCCTGAATCCAGGGGGGGGGGGCAAGCGCCCCCTCTTGCCCCCCCCCTGCGGACGCCCATGGATGTATTTATTTGTTTTTTACGACACCTTTTTCTGATGTCTATCGAATGTTTGGATTTATCCAGCGATATTGTAATGTCAATCAATCAATTAATCATAGACATTTATAGAGCGCACTACTTACCCGTAGGGTCTCAAGGCGCTTGGGGGTGGGGGGATGCCGTTACTGCTCGAACAGCCAGGTCTTGAGCTTCTTCCTGAAGGAGAGGTGTGCCTTTTTGGGCTGCAAAACGTTCAGCGACAGTATCTTTTAACTTTCTATTAGTCACATGGTTGAGGATGTCACTGTGAAGGGGTGTACACTAAACACTGCAAATGTACATAAAAAAGCATTTGTCTATTTCACTGTTGCAGTGTTATCAAGGGCAAACTTGCCTGAAACGCGTAGCTGGTCTCTGTAAGGTTGAAATAAAACAACCTATGCTGATTCTTGGTGGTCCGTCTCCCTCGTTTGCTGGCGTGCGCAGCTGTGGCTTGAGACGCTAAGAGAGTCGAGGAGGAGCTACTTTTGTATATATATATATATATATATATATATATATATATATATATATATATATATATATATATATTTTTTTTTTTTTGCAGGGCCATGGGACATCATGTACTGCATGTTTTGGGAAATCAGGAGATGTATTACAAGATATTTTGTTTGGTTGCTACCCAAACGATTTCACTAGAGTTCCAAAGATCATGGAGAAAAGAGGCTTCTCAGGGGCAAATACATTAGCACAGTGCCTATATATTTCTATAAACTGAAGGATAGCAAGTGGCCTTCAATGTATACAATGTTTACGTGCGATGTAATTGACTCCACTTTCACCTGAAGTGCATCTTTAATCGGCATGAATACATTTGGTTACAGCCTGGAAGGATCGAAATCATCCAACCATTCCTGAATTTGGTGATGCAATCTGTATTCACTTGACATAAGCCTGCATAATACGTTCTGTAGGTTAGCACCCACAAATTGCATATGTATTGTGTTGGAAACTCTCCGAAACGAATCCATTTTTTTCAAGTGTAATGATAAAAGAACTCCCCATGGCTGTATTTATTTGTTTGCAGGTTTTATGTAGCGTATACCTTCATGTGTAAACACACTTTAACCATAACAGAGATAGGCGAATAAGGTCACGTACAGCCGAACCAATTGGATTCCAGATCTGGCAGCTAAAATTGAGCTGCAGCTGGGACCCGGGATACAGGCCAGCCCCCAGCAAAAAAAAAGCTGAATTTGATACGTTGTAATTTGTTGACACTGGGACACTTTCAGCAGTGCCCGGATGTTGTCTGCTTTCCATTTGAATTAGTATCCAGTAGGTGGTGAGAGGGCTTTCTTATTTCCATTCCAGCTGGGGCCCAAAACAAAGGCCTCATTTAAAGGGGCATCAGCCATTCGATTGTCTGAGTATCATCCTGGCTGGGAACTATTTGTAACACCCAGGTGCCAGTGCCGTGGAAAGCCATATGCAAATCAGTCTTGAACCTGCTTCTGATGGGAAAAGGCCAGCCCAAACTACAAGGTCACGTTCTCCCTAGACTAGGAGCAAGCATCCTGGGACCGGTTTTGGGGTATCTTCCCTCATCAGCCAGGCTAGCTTGAATCCGGTGGCATGGTAAACACGGGACCCACCTCTGGACATACCCTTACCACTTAGGGCGAGAAATTACATAATTATTTTGCACGCCACACCATTCCAGTTTGGACCCAGCCACATGTAAATCAATCCTGACCCTGGTCCCAATGTGAACAGTCCAGCCCAATCTGCCAAGCCAGGTCTTCCCTGGACCAGAAACAAGCAACCTGGGACCGGTTTTGTGGTGTCACCCCTCATCAGCCAGGCTAGCTTCTATCCGGTGGCATTGCAAGCACGGACCCATATCTGAGCATGTCCTTTCCGCTTAGGTCGACAAATGCAAAAACGTTTTACAACGTTTCAGCATTCCGTCCATCATCTTGTGTTTGCTATGTTCGCTTTGAGTGGCAAGGATATGCCCAGACGTTGGTTCCTTGCTTGCTGTGCTGCTGGAGTAAAGCTGGCCGACAGTATCCCGAACAATACTTTGAAAGTCTTAACCAATTAACAACTTCCTTACCTTCCTTATGTGTGATAAACGTGACCCAATCCTGTATAAGGTCCTGTAAGAAATAATCCAACTGACATTATCTTGGTACATCAAACAAGGGGGCATTACAGTAACTGCTTTCTTAATTGAACTCAGATTCAAAGTCGGTCATCCCCTAACTCGTCCAGAGTAGCAAACTCGTAGGCTCAGTTTAGTTTTAAAAACGTTTTACAAAGTTAGCAACTGTTCTTTAGCACACTGATTAGGAGTCTTGTCAATGCATACATCAATACATGATTTAATTAATGTACTGAAAACAATGTAATATATTGTATTTACCCTTAATTTTCATTTGTCTGGGCCAACTATGAAAATACCTACAGCTCTTAACACCTTAAAGTCATATTTGGGCTGATCTTGCATTATTCTCCATCATATTAGTCACCACCACCCAGGCTAACCCAAATGGTATCACCTTGAAATGACAAATGTGTTTATTGCCTTGAGCATGACTAACATGGTGATAAACAGGCAAACCATGAATACATAAAATGGGCTAGCCTCACCAATCTAATATGTTAGCTAACCTATAGTAGCGACCTGAAGACCGTCAACAAGGAAGCACCACTCTCTCCGTCGGTACTTGGCAGCCGGCTAGAAGTACCGACGGAGAGAGCGGTGTTTCCTCTCCCTGAGCCGCAGCCAGGTGAGGTGAGGCCTGATCCTCCTGCAAAATAGTGGTCTAATAACGCACATGCAGAAGGATACTGATATAAACATTTAAACTCAGGTGATATGTTTTCTTTTACTCACATTCTTGTGTTTGTCGCACATTGCAGTAGCAATTATATTTCATAAGGACCTGAGGAAGGCAAGGACAAAGGGGTCCATTGATATTGCTGAAACACGTCGACCTAAAAACACTAACTTTGGCAGATATTTGCGAGAACTGCCTTATGTTGCTCTGTTTTTAATCTTGGGCATTTGAGTGGAAATAATAAAACATAGTGTCTCTCTCATCTACCCAATTTTAAATCACTTTTTGCTTACAGTTTCTTTTTGTGTACTGTAATATCTTTTCCCATCACTCCTCTATACCAGCTCACATCTGGTAGTACATCTAATGTGGCATTACTGGATGTAGGACACTGTCATCAGTTCCATAGTATCATCATGTATAACACACGATGGTAACATCATAAGGAGTCCCAGATGATGACCAGGGGGGTATCGAGTGGTGACTGATGGGTTTTCCTTAATTTCCTTAATTTTAAGGATGTTACTGATTTCTTGTACTTGCAAGAGATATTGCTAGGATTAGATGTTACTGAGGAAGTCTCTCTTTCTATTATTAGAACAGTGGACATTCTTGTTGGTTATAAGTCAAGTTATTGGGGGCTGTGTCCATGCCAGGTCTCAAAATATCCCCTAGGACCCCTCTCTATTGTATTGTTTTTTTGTTCCATTTTGTGACCATTAAATGGTACACTACCTACTTTTAATGGCGGAAAGGCATAAAAGTTTAAAGTCCAGGGTATTCACCATCCACCATGACAGGTCTTATCCTATAGCAGCTTGATCATTCCCAAGAGAAAAAACACCAGCACCAGAGTGGAAAAGCACCAGTGAATACATCACAAAAGCAAGCTAAACCTACTGTAATATATATTATAAATGTGAAAGCAGGCAAGAGGCAAACTGACCCTCAGCTTCCCATTGAGAGGATCCTGAGATGCAATCATTTTTTTCTCGAAGCAAATTAAAACGGGTAATAATTGCCCAATTTTCATGAAAATACCCACATGCAGATATCTCTGAAAACTATGCATAGTAATTTCAACATGTTTGTTATATACAAGGGAACCCCATACAGTTGAACCTGGGGTAGAAAGATAATTTTGTAGAACAATGGTTCGGAGTAGGCCTTATGTGGTCCTTAAAGGAAAACAGGATATTAGCGAGTATTTAATAAGTCGCTAGGGAGCATTGGTAGTAGGAAAAATGGAGTTTTTTATTTTTACTCTTTTCTTATATCAAGACACAAAATATTAAAAATATATATACACTGTATTTCAGGTGCTCAGGTGAATAGTACGGTGCAGGACGTGACATAGGTGAACAAAGTGAACGAACTGTCACACACAACAAGGATAAACACACTCAACAATTATATACAATGGTACACGTGAAATTCCTTGGGTAGGTCGACGGCGTTTCGATCTATATTATTTTAGATCTTCATCAGGACAGTTGAGCCTCCTGAAACTACAGAAAATTCGATTATACTCTCTTTCTTATATGTATTTTACTGGTTTTCCTACATGTTTGGATCTAGCATTGTTATGGTGCTCCCAGAGAAAATTAAAATTAAAATTACAATGAATTCTCAAGCATGCACATGTTCAAATTGTCAAGCATGCATTTAAGAGATGGAATAGTTAGGGGGCTGATAATCTAGTTTCACCCAAGTGCGCTGCGCTTTTTAAGGCTTAGGTGATGCGCACATGCATCTAAAGCGAATGGCTGTTATAAATTAAAATTCTTTCTATACCTTGCCAGTGGAGAGGGCAAGGATGGTCATTCGTGCAGTACAGCTGGGCGCATGTCGCAGCTTTTCAAGGAATCTGTGGGTAGTTTAATAAGCATGGGTTGGGCTCAGTAGCTGTGAACATTCAATAGATTTTAGCTAAAGGAGAGACTAAGGAATAGCCATAAATGCTTATAAACCCAAGACTCACATTAAATTAAGTTAGATTCCAAGCTCTAATTGGGGATTCTGGTGATGGCTGTTTTCTCCAGTGCGTGGGAAATACTTGAGCTTGTGAAATAAAAAGAGGAATAACAGTTATTAGGACTCTATGAGTGTTCATAGTCATGCTCCGGGTGGAAAGGGAGGGGGGGTGGGGGTGGTGGTTTTTTATTACTTACAGGAAAATTAGGTTTAAAACATAATCAATACCGCTGCCAAGGCGCGTTCGTCGCTATGGTAGGGAAAGTTGTCTGAAACTAAAAGACATTGCTGGTCAGTACATGGTTAAGTTTAGTTAAAGATACTGGTGGTGGCTGCCACTGTATCGGCGATGCACTTACGCAATTAATCGGGGTTCTGACACAGCGCATTCGTCGCTTTGGTTGAAGAAGCCTGAAAACTAAAAGAACGTTACCGGTAAATGCGCGGTGAGTACATGTCTAATAGCGTTAGCGCGGTGACAGAATAGCTAGGGGGTGGGTGATTCACTTACTTAATTTTTTCAAGACGGTGCAGCAGACGGGGGGTCCGAGTACCTCTTCCTAGCAGCTCACAACTGAGTGAGCGTCCCTGACTCCATTACAAGCGTGCCGGGGGCAGTGCGCGCGCAGACAGGGAAGCGTGTCCGGGCTGAGCATGCGCGGTGGGGCTTGCTCTACGCATGCGTTTCTAATTAGTGTCTTGGCTGAATGCATGCGTGGAATGCCTGATCACACAGTACTTTAGGCAATCTAACCGGGAGGATGTTTAAACAAACAACGATTTGCACAAAAGTTAAATAGAGTAAATAGAATAAATACACATTCTAAATGCACAATTTGACACAATATTGGGAACAATATTTGTTTTGTGGGACAAAACTTGGCATTGGCAGGTAATTGTACATTAGTATGTGTACATTGCTTTAAATGGATTCTCGTGACAGTGTTCCATGGTAGTTCCCATTGAGTCCAACTCAGGTACACATATTCCATTCGTCGAGGGTGTTCAGTCCTTTCTCGATTGTTTTACACAGGAAAATCCATTTGCATTCCAGGCGATTTAATATTGTTTGTTGATTGCCTCCTCTGGCATTGGGCATCAGTTTATCAATCACCTGCCATTTCATCTCGTTTTCCGAATGTCCTAGTTCAAGGTAGTGTTCCACTAGAGGGGCTGTTGTCACTTTACATCGGATCCTGCTTCGGTGTTGGGATATTCTGGTCTTTATCTGTTGGGTTGTTTGTCCGATGTATAATAGTTTGCATGGGCATTCAATACAGTAAATCACATTCTTAGAATTGCAGTTAGTGAAAAATTTGAGATTGTGCCTAATACATCCATACTCGAATACTTTTGTGTTGGTGGTGAATTCACATGCCATGCATTTACTACACTTGAAATGTCCTAGTACTGGTGGAAGATTCAACCTAGTTTCAATAGTGTTATTAGCTGTTGGGTTGGTGGCTGCTCTTACCAGATGGTCTTTTAGATTGCGACCACGTTTGAATGAAAACAGGGGGAGTCCGGTATTCAATTCTAGGGGATCCAGTACATTCCAATGTTTTTTAATCATTTTGGTGAGTTTATTGCTGGCCGTGTTAAAGGTGGTGACACATGTGATCTTAGATAAAGTTTTCTTTGGCTGCGGTTCAAGTAAACATTCTCTGTGTGTGTACCAGGCCCTTTTCATAGCTCTTCGTACCAATTTGCGTGGGTAACCTCTTGTAGTTAATTTTTTACAGAGGATTTCTGCCTCAGTGAAGAAATCTCCTTTGTATTTACAATTTCTCCTGATTCTCAGGAACTGTCCATAGGGCAAACCATCCCTCAGAGCCCTGGGGTGTGCACTATGGTATTGCAGGAGGGTATTGCGTTCTGTGGGTTTACGGAACAGAGTGGTGTACAGTTGGTTTTCCTCACATTTAATGGTTACATCAAGATAGTCAATTTGGTGTCTATTATATGAGTAGGTGAATTTGAGGTCAGTTTGGTTGGTATTTAGCCAAATACAGAAGTCATTTAGTGACTCTTCTGTACCCCTCCAGATCATGAGGACATCATCGATGTATCGATGCCAAGATTTTATTTGATTGCGGAATGGGTTTGTGTCGTTAAGGATGATGTTAGTTTCTAAGTCATCCACGAAAAGAATCGCAAAGTTGGGAGCAAAAACAGCTCCCATGGAGGTGCCCTTACACTGTCTATAAAAGGTGTCTTTAAATAGAAATAGAAATTATGAATACCGTGGGGACTTGGTGTGGAGCCGGGCGGTTATCTAGGTTATCTAGGTGTTTCTTAATTACGTTGATGCCTTTTTCTAGATCTCATTGTCTGGGTCTGGGTCGAATGAGTGTGCCTCGATGAGATTGATCAGGTGTGTGGTAAGTGAGACAATCCTTAATGTCACCCAAGAAGCACTTGAATCAGGTTTTCTGAGTAAAAACGAATTCCTATTCCTAAATAATAAGAACCCACGTACTCCTGTGCTTTACACACTGCCTAAAGTTCACAAGGACACCGAACACCCCCCTGGAAGACCAATACTTTCCGGCTGCGGGTCCATTGTAGAACCCTTGGGTAAATATATTGATTTCTTCATTCGCGACATGGTCCAAGACACGATAACGTATGTTAAAGATACCACACACCTGATCAATCTCATCGAGGCACACTCATTCGACCCAGACAATGAGATCCTAGTGACTCTAGACATAGAGTCACTTTATACCAATATTCCCCAAGAAAAAGGCATCAACGTAATTAAGAAACACCTAGATAACCGCCCGGCTCCACACCAAGTCCCCACGGTATTCATAATCAAGCTTCTGGAAATAGCCCTGACTAAGAACTACTTTCTATTTAAAGACACCTTTTATAGACAGTGTAAGGGCACCTCCATGGGAGCTGTTTTTGCTCCCAACTTTGCGATTCTTTTCGTGGATGACTTAGAAACTAACATCATCCTTAACGACACAAACCCATTCCGCAATCAAATAAAATCTTGGCATCGATACATCGATGATGTCCTCATGATCTGGAGGGGTACAGAAGAGTCACTAAATGACTTCTGTATTTGGCTAAATACCAACCAAACTGACCTCAAATTCACCTACTCATATAATAGACACCAAATTGACTATCTTGATGTAACCATTAAATGTGAGGAAAACCAACTGTACACCACTCTGTTCCGTAAACCCACGGAACGCAATACCCTCCTGCAATACCATAGTGCACACCCCAGGGCTCTGAGGGATGGTTTGCCCTATGGACAGTTCCTGAGAATCAGGAGAAATTGTAAATACAAAGGAGATTTCTTCACTGAGGCAGAAATCCTCTGTAAAAAATTAACTACAAGAGGTTACCCACGCAAATTGGTACGAAGAGCTATGAAAAGGGCCTGGTTCACACACAGAGAATGTTTACTTGAACCGCAGCCAAAGAAAACTTTATCTAAGATCACATGTGTCACCACCTTTAACACGGCCAGCAATAAACTCACCAAAATGATTAAAAAACATTGGAATGTACTGGATCCCCTAGAATTGAATACCGGACTCCCCCTGTTTTCATTCAAACGTGGTCCCAATCTAAAAGACCATCTGGTAAGAGCAGCCACCAACCCAACAGCTAATAACACTATTGAAACTAGGTTGAATCTTCCACCAGTACTAGGACATTTCAAGTGTAGTAAATGCATGGCATGCGAATTCACCACCAACACAAAAGTATTCGAGTATGGATGTATTAGGCACAATCTCAAATTTTTCACTAACTGCAATTCTAAGAATGTGATTTACTGTATTGAATGCCCATGCAAACTATTATACATCGGACAAACAACCCAACAGATAAAGACCAGAATATCCCAACACCGAAGCAGGATCCGATGTAAAGTGACAACAGCCCCTCTAGTGGAACACTACCTTGAACTAGGACATTCGGAAAACGAGATGAAATGGCAGGTGATTGATAAACTGATGCCCAATGCCAGAGGAGGCAATCAACAAACAATATTAAATCGCCTGGAATGCAAATGGATTTTCCTGTGTAAAACAATCGAGAAAGGACTGAACACCCTCGACGAATGGAATATGTGTACCTGAGTTGGACTCAATGGGAACTACCATGGAACACTGTCACGAGAACCCATTTAAAGCAATGTACACATACTAATGTACAATTACCTGCCAATGCCAAGTTTTGTCCCACAAAACAAATATTGTTCCCAATATTGTGTCAAATTGTGCATTTAGAATGTGTATTTATTCTATTTACTCTATTTAACTTTTGTGCAAATCGTTGTTTGTTTAAACATCCTCCCGGTTAGATTGCCTAAAGTACTGCGTGATCAGGCATTCCACGCATGCATTCAGCCAAGACACTAATTAGAAACGCATGCGTAGAGCAAGCCCCACCGCGCATGCTCAGCCCGGACACGCTTCCCTGTCTGCGCGCGCACTGCCCCCGGCACGCTTGTAATGGAGTCAGGGACGCTCACTCAGTTGTGAGCTGCTAGGAAGAGGTACTCGGACCCCCCGTCTGCTGCACCGTCTTGAAAAAATTAAGTAAGTGAATCACCCACCCCCTAGCTATTCTGTCACCGCGCTAACGCTATTAGACATGTACTCACCGCGCATTTACCGGTAACGTTCTTTTAGTTTTCAGGCTTCTTCAACCAAAGCGACGAATGCGCTGTGTCAGAACCCCGATTAATTGCGTAAGTGCATCGCCGATACAGTGGCAGCCACCACCAGTATCTTTAACTAAACTTAACCATGTACTGACCAGCAATGTCTTTTAGTTTCAGACAACTTTCCCTACCATAGCGACGAACGCGCCTTGGCAGCGGTATTGATTATGTTTTAAACCTAATTTTCCTGTAAGTAATAAAAAACCACCACCCCCACCCCCCCTCCCTTTCCACCCGGAGCATGACTATGAACACTCATAGAGTCCTAATAACTGTTATTCCTCTTTTTATTTCACAAGCTCAAGTATTTCCCACGCACTGGAGAAAACAGCCATCACCAGAATCCCCAATTAGAGCTTGGAATCTAACTTAATTTAATGTGAGTCTTGGAATTATAAGCATTTATGGCTATTCCTTAGTCTCTCCTTTAGCTAAAATCTATTGAATGTTCACAGCTACTGAGCCCAACCCATGCTTATTAAACTACCCACAGATTCCTTGAAAAGCTGCGACATGCGCCCAGCTGTACTGCACGAATGACCATCCTTGCCCTCTCCACTGGCAAGGTATAGAAAGAATTTTAATTTATAACAGCCATTCGCTTTAGATGCATGTGCGCATCACCTAAGCCTTAAAAAGCGCAGCGCACTTGGGTGAAACTAGATTATCAGCCCCCTAACTATTCCATCTCTTAAATGCATGCTTGACAATTTGAACATGTGCATGCTTGAGAATTCATTGTAATTTTAATTTTAATTTTCTCTGGGAGCACCATAACAATGCTAGATCCAAACATGTAGGAAAACCAGTAAAATACATATAAGAAAGAGAGTATAATCGAATTTTCTGTAGTTTCAGGAGGCTCAACTGTCCTGATGAAGATCTAAAATAATATAGATCGAAACGCCGTCGACCTACCCAAGGAATTTCACGTGTACCATTGTATATAATTGTTGAGTGTGTTTATCCTTGTTGTGTGTGACAGTTCGTTCACTTTGTTCACCTATGTCACGTCCTGCACCGTACTATTCACCTGAGCACCTGAAATACAGTGTATATATATTTTTAATATTTTGTGTCTTGATATAAGAAAAGAGTAAAAATAAAAAACTCCATTTTTCCTACTACCAATGCTCCCTAGCGACTTATTAAATACTCGCTAATACCCTGTTTTCCTTTAAGGACCACATAAGGCCTACTCCGAACCATTGTTCTACAAAATTATAGTAATTTCAACAGCCACGAACAATTGCAGGAAGTTCATACGAGAGAAAGTTTTCAAGTTCTCACACGTGGTTGATGTGAGCTGACATCTCTTTGCCAAGTATAATATATTACATTATTGTATTACCTAATAAAACAAATATATAGTTATTGAAGCAAATGTCTAGGACACCTGATATAAGTCTTTTTAACAACTATAATTTTTTTTAAAGTTGATAATGTAGCACTTTATTTGTTGCATGAGCTGCCTCAGGCTTTGAGCACCGTTACCCAATCTTGTGTCAGTCCTTCTCTGTGGTGAAATGGGGAAATGAGAATGCAATTTCCATTCCAGGCCGCACACCAAACTTGAGTCACTGACCTTCAGCTACAGTTCTAAAATGCCCAAATTTAGTACAGCCTTCTCAGCCATGCCGGTGCCCCTTTAGAGCATTACGTCCCTGTGGTTGCTCATCCATGTCACAAGACGGTATGACATCATGGGGCATATTTACAAAAAAAGTGGTGGACCGTGTTGTTAAGCCTAGAAGGCTAACGCCGTGCTCCGTCACTTTAGAAACGCAGGGCTGCACCATATTCACAAGAATATGATGCAGCTCTGCTTTTCCCCCTGCCCTGGCGATTACTTTATCTGTCTAGCGCCATCACAGGTACCCTTGCACCATAGTGCCAGGGTGCCTATATTGAGGAGAGTGATTGTTTATGTGAATGAAGGTCCCCCTTCCTGCACATAAACAGTTCTTAAATCCTGTTTTGTAACTTCTATGTGTGCTGCTTAATGCAGCACATATAGAAGTTTCAAAACAGCATTTTTTTTATATGATTGTTTATGAGCAGGAAGGGGAACCTTCCTGCACATAACCAATCATAGGCAATTTGCTGTTTCTATGTGTGCTGCAGCACACATGAAAACAGCAAAAACGAGGAGAAATAAAGCATTTTTTTCTCGTTTCACCTGTTTGAGACCAGGTTTTCCCTGGTCTTCATTCTGGCGCTGCCTCCTATTTACACTGCCCTTGTAAATAGGAGGCAGCGTTAAAATCAATGGGTGTTGCGGTGGAACGCCCACTGCAACACAAATTACGCTCCCCTTTCATGCTAAATAAAGTGTTAAAGGGTGCCTTATTTACAGTGCTTAATTTGTAAAAAAATAAAGTGCAGGTGCTAAAATGTTTTTCAGAGACCACACCTACTTCCCTGACTCCACCCACTCCTCCACTGACTCCACCCACTTGTTCTATTGGCTCCACCCACAAACTCAACTGGCATTGCTGAAAGCCAGATGTAATACTGGATCGGAATATTAGCAAGAGAGCCTTGCTCCAGTAAGGTTTTAATAGGAGACTTGAATGAGCCATTTATCACTTCCAGTGGCCAAAGTGGTTTGGACCATAAATTTTGGGGGGTCTGTGAAGTCAATTCATTTGACAATTGTGCTTGTTACTGTTACTCACTCCCAGAGCAATATATGTGCATTCATTAAAATTCAAAATAGTAGGGGGCGTGGCTAGCGGCCGAACATGGCGGCAGCATAGAGGACTAGCTCCGGCTGGGAAGCGACCTCTCCAACTATCCGTACATTAATACGTGGCTGAATCTCACCTCAGACGGAGGCACCAAACGCCCGAGACCGGGCGGAACTGGCAGCAGGTACCCGGACGAAAATCGGAGGCCAGATGACGGAGTTCTCGTCGAGTGCTGAATTGATCGAGACACAGGCCTGACTCCGGGGAATCCAGTGGCGAGTGAGGCCGACCGGTGCGGTCTGTCCGGCTACCCCAGACCGGAAGTGAGCGGGTCTGGAGAAACACCCCGCGACACGACCAGCGAACAAGATCCCTGTCTCAGGACGGAACGTGTGTCATAATTGAAAGTGGTTCGCCAAAGGAGGCGCCCGAGGACTATCTGGAATTGAGGACATAACATCCTGTCGGAAAGGCGCAGGCCGTCAGCTCCGCTACGACCATCGGGGAGTATATCCCCGTTCCTACGAGAGCTTCTCATTGGATCGGACAGTGGGCCGCGTGGTAACGGCGACTGATCCTTTTGCTCCCTCGCTCTGAAGAACTGTGTACTTCCCGCGACCGCACTATGGCTGGGAAAGGTGTTAAAGGTGGTACGACTCAAACGCGTATTGAACGATACACTAACGATAAAACCGCTTCCCCTCCAGCGGATGGACGGCATTCCTCCACGAAAGCAGTGGACAGTGTGGAAACAAAGAAGGCGACGCTGGATGATGTTATGAAGGCCCTTACGCAGGTCCAGACAACGGTGGGCTCCATCTCAACCGAAATAACCCTCATCCGAGCGGATCTCCATAAAATGGCCGAGAAAGTAGGCTCATTGGAATTGGTCACGAAATCGCTGGTCGAGGATGTGTCGGAACTGCAGACGGCCATGGAGGCGGTAATGGCGGAGAACAAACTCTTTAAAGACAAGCTGGATGACCAAGAAGGACGCTCCAGGCGAAACAATGTACGTATTCTTGGTGTTCCGGAGTCGGAAGGCACGAGAGCGATGGATCTGTACGTGGAGGACCTCATTAAAACGCACCTTCAACCTAAAGGACTGTCGGCCTTCTTTTCGGTCGAAAGGGCACACAGAGTCCCGGGCGGACAGCCTAAACCAGGGGCTTCACCCAGACCGATCTTAGCGAGACTGTTTAATTTCCGTGACCGGGACGTCATTCTTCAAGCGGCACGGGTCTCGCCACCTGTGAAAATTGTGAACTCTACAGTGGCGTTCTTCCCGGACTACACGACGGAGGTGGCCAGACGGCGGAAAACTTTCCTAGACGTCAAAAAGGAACTCAGGAGACGAGAACTTCAATATTCTATGATCTTGCCAAGCTCCGGGTGGTGGCGGAAAACGAGGACCTTGTTTTTCGACAACCCAGAGACTGCACAAGACTGGCTGGACAGCTGGCGTCCTGCCTCCCAATCCCGCCGCCCTGGCCGAACTAAAGGCGGCCAACACTCGAACGACCGGGACGATGCTGGGGACGCTGATATGAACAGTGGCAGAAGCTCGCCAATGAGAGACAATGTCGATGCAAACCAGGAGGTGGACATATGAACGCTCGACAGGTATGAGACATTATTGTTTGGGACTGTGGCCAGAACTGCCATGGACACTGGGCCGAGGGCCTCTGTAGAGGGTATGAGGGGTCGCTAATTCCAGAGTACTCCTCACCCCCAACGAGCAAGTAACTGTGTGTTTTTCTTGGGGTGGGTCTAAGCACTCTGCTAAATTGGGGTGGCGGGCAGTTTTGAGTCCGAGTAGCAGGGAAGCAGGGAGGGTGGGAGTTCGGGGAACGGGGGGATTTCAACGAGTTGTTAGTTTGTATTGTTTGGCTCTACTGATCAACTGGATGTTTCTCATGGTCACACGGTGCTGGATTCCATACACCGGGTATACCCCTACTGATCTGATAGCACTACAAAGGCTCCAACATGCGATTAGATGCACATGGGGGGGATTCCTCCATCGATCACAGTTCTGTCCTATCCCGTGGAACCCCAATTTACATACTCGTCCACACGATGGCGGACCAACCACGACCAAATGACATAACTTCTGATCCTGAGAAGGGGCCTGTGCCGCCGCTACAAATAATGTCATGGAATGTTCGGGGGTTGGGGGACAAAGTGAAGAGAGGGCTGGTTCTCCAATGTATCAGGAGGTTAAACTGTGACATCGCCCTGCTTCAAGAAACACACTTAGTGGGCGCAGCTACTAGAGCTTTAGATAGACAAGGGTACCACATGGTTGCACACTCGGATTTCACTTCAGGGTCCCGCGGGACGGGTGTTTGGGTGGAAAGGACATCGCGATTCATACAACAGTCTATCAAAATGGACAAACATGGACGCTTCGCGGCGGTCTGTGGGCAGTGGGAGGGTGTGCCCATTAATGTGGTGTCTGTCTACATCCCGCCAGCGCTACATTCATCGGCACTCCCGGACCTGGGCAAATTTCTTCTAGAACTCCCGGACGGAGACCTATTGGTGGGCGGAGACTTCAATGCACTGTCCAATGCTGAACACGATAGATTCCCGGTTCGCACACCTACCACAGGCCCAACAAAATTCGGGGACTTTTTGGAGGCGCAGGGACTGGTCGACATATGGCGGCAGCTCCACCCCACAGATCGACATTACTCCTACCACTCAGCCACACACGACTGCCTCTCTCGTATTGACTACTTCCTTACACTGGGGGGTGGCAGACTCACGATTAACGGCATGCAGATTAGGCCCCGGGGAATATCGGATCACTCCCCCCTGACCATTACTTTGTCCTGTACAGTAACAGCACGCAAGCGAATCTATCCCATCTACCCTGGTTATCTCAAACTCCCTCCGGTCCGAAAAACCCTGAAAACAACCACTAAGCATTACTTCCAAGAAAACGCCGGCACGGTGTCCTCCCCGACAACACTGTGGGAAGCATACAAGACGGTGTTCCGAGGCCAGGCGATCGCGGCCATTACCGACCATACACGTAAGCAGAAACTGGAACTACTGGAATTAGAACTGAAGCTAGAACAGGCGAATGCGGCCCACATGGCAGTACCGTCGGATAACACTCGACACACGCTACACCTCTGCCAACAGCAGCATGACGACCTTCTTAAACGAAGGATGTTAGAGAATATAGAGACAACGGCGCATAGGGTCTACGATATAGGCGAT
This sequence comes from Lissotriton vulgaris, assembly GCF_964263255.1. NCBI lineage: Eukaryota > Metazoa > Chordata > Amphibia > Caudata > Salamandridae > Lissotriton > Lissotriton vulgaris. The sequence continues at coordinate 461,456,779 of NC_141697.1, forward strand.
AAAGCCAACAAATTATTGGCCTGGCTGGACAGGAAAAAAGATGGCAGCAGGCACATTTTACAATTGTGTCACACACGCCCCTCTAAAATTGTAGACCTCTTAGCGGACCACTTTCAGGCAGTCTATACCCCGAGGGTGGTAGTCACGGCCGAGGCGGCAGAATTAGCACTCCAGGAGGTAGAAGTAGAGACGTTGTCACCAGAGGCAGTGTCTGAACTGGAAGCGGACCTCACGATGGAAGAGCTACGTGTGGCGATAGGTGCACTACATACGGGTAAGGCATTGGGCCCTAACGGGATACCGATTGAATGGTTTCAAGCAATGACAGATACCTTGGGCCTACCGTTGTTAGCTATGTTCAAGGACTGTCGAGAAACCGGGACGATGCCATTGGACCAACGTATAGCGACCATAGTGGCCATCCCGAAACCGGGCAAGCCCCCCGCAGAGTGTATATCGTATCGCCCAATCTCGCTCCTCAATGCAGAGGCGAAGATTTTGGCGAAACTAATTGCGAATAGACTGACCCCACACCTACAACACCAGATCCACCCGGACCAGTCTGGCTTCATGCCACATAGAAGCACTGCGCTAAATCTCCGCAGGGTGCATGGCGCATTGTCCCGGGCGCATTTGCTGAAGGGGCCGGCGGCCATTTTGTCGTTGGACGCCAGAATGGCTTTCGATATGGTAGAGTGGCAATATTTGTTTGCAGTTCTGGCCCGGATGGGCTTCGGACCTAAATTTTTATCTTGGATTAGGCTCCTATACACGGACCCAGTTGCCCACGTGGCGGCCAATGGTCACATCTCTCGCGCGATACCTCTGGCACGTGGGACACGTCAGGGCTGTCCCCTATCTCCTCTCCTATTCGCGTTGGTCTTAGAACCGCTCGCAATTGTTATTAGGAACACACCGATGCTGAGAGGTATTAAGTGGGGTGAGGCCTGGGAGGACAGAGTGTCCCTGTATGCTGACGAATGTTGGTCTACCTATCTGACCCTGAGTCAAGCATCCCGATACTGCTGGCACTTTGTGACAAACATGGATCGACCTCCGGATATACAATTAACTGGACAAAGTCGGTCCTCTACGTACTGAAAGGCCCTGCTCCAAACCTTCCTGAACACTGTCCTCTGGTGGTGACTAATGTCTCCTTTAAATACCGGGGCATACATGTCTCCGGTGACCAGAACGTGTTCTACGATCGGAACCTGGCGCCCCCACTCCTTCGCCTGAAAGCGGATGTCCGTCACTGGACGACCCTGCCTCTTACGCTACTGGGGCGCACTGCCTTATTCAAAATGATGGCACTACCGCGCCTCCTATATGCTCTGGAAAACACCCCAGATGTGATCCCGCCCTCCTAGTTTCGTAAAGTTACCGCAGTAGTGACTACTCTGTTGTGGGGTGAACGACCACCAAGAATAGCCCACGTTAAACTTAACCGCGGGTGGTATGATGGGGGAATAGCGTTACTGAATATACAACTTTATTATTGGGCATCCCAACTCAAAGTGATCAATCACTGGATCCATGCACCACACGGTGACCCGGCATATTTGGCAGATAGAGCCCAGCTGGGAACGCATAGTTTGTTGGCCCCGTTGTATAACCCAAGCCTCCTTAAGGGGCTGATTGGCCCAACCAAGCACACAGTTACCTTGTGGTACAGGGCACTCGCACGGTTGCAGTGGAAGGGGGTCATTACAAAGCTGACTTCACTTTGGGACACTAAAAAGCTGGGCTGCCTCAGGTCCAGCAAGGGGTTTACCCAATGGGACAATATCGGAATTTCAACGGTGGGAAATCTGTGGACGTCCACAGGGGTAATTCCTTTTCCACAATTGCAACAACAGTACGCACTAGGCCCCACTGAAACCTATAGGTATATACAGATAAGACACGCCTTGCTGACAGTACTGGAACCGGGGTCCACCGTCCCAGAATCATCACCCCTAGAAGACCGGCTTCTTACAGACTTTATGCAAACACGTGCCACGTCACTCACATACCGCAAACTATTGAATAACCTCCCAGACCCCTTACAACGTTTGAAAGACAAATGGGAAACTGAATTGGGAGCTATGGACGAGACAGATTGGAATGCTGCTATGGCGTCACCACGGGAGGCGGGAGTCTCGGCCCGATTTAGGCTCATACAACTAAAAATACTACATAGAGTGTATTACACAAGGTCTACTCTTCATAAAATGCATAGAGCTGAAACCCCATACTGTCTCAGGGGATGTGGGGAGGAAGGAACACTACTGCATACACTGTGGGATTGCCCGTCCATAAGGAGGTACTGGCAACAGGTCATGAGGACAATCTCCCAGGCCCTTGACACTTCCCTAACACCGGAGCCACGCCTGTGCCTCTTGAATATTTGGGAGGGAACTGATCTTAATCTCAGACAGCAGCAGTGGGTCACTATTGGAATAATGGTAGCCAAGCGCGACACGGCGCAGAGGTGGGGGATACCGGAAGTGCCTACATTAGCATTATGATGCAGGACGATGGATAAATTGATGCTAACTGAACGAACTGTATAAACTGAGAGCTAACCCAAAAAAATGGAACAAGGTGTGGGAGGCATGGAACAGGTACAGGGGAGACATATGTGAACCACTGCCGGAGGATGAAGGCGATGACTCGGAGGATGAGGAGGAGTTGGTCGATTGAATCGGGGAGGAATTCTGGGGATGGGCGGGGGGTGTTGATTCGCTAACAGGGATTTAGGAATTGTGTGGTGCTTGGAGAGGGAGGGGTGTTTACCTGGGAAATTGGGTTCGGTACACTACACTGACATTATACACCGCTTTGTGACTATATATCACAGATGAGCCATCGAGTTTTGTTATGTTCACTTTCTACACAAAAACAAAAAACTGGAAAAGAAAACGTAAGATTTTATTTCCTTATTTATTGTATCCTGATTGCATGTTGCATCATGTCGAACAATCGCTGCCGAACCGGAGGGTTGTCGGCTGAACAGCTGTGTAACAGTACGAACCGTGGCATTATCCTGTTAAGTGTACGACTGACAAAATGTACTGTTGTTATTTTGATGGCAAATGTCAATAAAAATCTTACACCAAAAAAAAAAAAAGAAAGAAACATGAAAAATAGTAAAAAACATAGATTACAAAAGAGGCACATATTTTCTATATGCACTGTGTTTCTTAAAATCCTCTTGGTCATCAAAATACTGGAGGAAACATTTTTGAACCTCAATGTTCCCAATGTTAGACATCTGGGGGTTTCATTTCTAGATTATCCAGCTCCTCTTTGAATATTTTCCTTAAATGAATGGTGATTCGAAACCTGAGTCTGAAATCAAGATGCATTCCAGATTTCATAACCTCAGTTTAAGGGTCCTCGCAACAAAGCACCAGCAGCACCAATTATCCAACTGCTTTTTTGCTTATTTCTCACACATGGAATTAAAACCTGCGCACATACTACCACTCTAGGACACATATTCAAAATGTTCCAACATGCCACAGAGCATGCAAAATGCCTTCCCAACTGGACATTTCGGATCGTGCCACATTAGATAAAGCAAATGTCTTCACAGCCTTTTGTCTCTGGTAATGTATGCTCTTTGAAAGAGCAAATATTTCCTGGAGTGGCAGATTCATGTATGTGAACAAACAATATGATATAATTATATACTGCATAAGACATCAATCCCACCCTTTGTATGTTGCATAGCAAAATTTTCAAACACACAGACAGTAGTAAACTTTCTAAGCACTAAACACTATCAACTACAAATCTATAGCCTCAGCCAAAAGTTGGTCCCTCTAACATAACTGAGAGTCAGGTAGGCACACTAATCAAAATATGTTTCTCTGGCCAAATTCCGCTGCCCTGATAGTCATGAATTCTATCACAGCGTCATCCAGGGATGAATGTTTACAAACATCCTGTTTCACCGCATCTAGGCGTAAGGCATGCTTACTTCCCTTGAGGGATTATATTCTGCACATTGTCACCTATGCTACCCAAAGGGGTACCACAGCTCAGTGTACTCGCTACATATTACTGGGCCTGGTCGGCGAAATTGAGTTTCTGAGTCCACCACCACCTTCTATCATATGAGCAGATTCAGCACTGATTGTACCACAAGTTACCTCCAGCTCGTGTAGAAATGTGTTGCTTTACACTATAGTTAATGCTTGTTACTACAGCAGCTCCTGCAAACACCCACCAGAGTTTCTGAAAACACACAGAGCTACTACAGACACCCAACCCAATGGATCTCCAACAGACACAGAACAATGCCCCTGCAGACACACAATTGAGCTACTGCAGACACATGGACTCCTGAAGCAACCCAAAGAAGGTACAGCTGCTGCAGGCATCCGACGGAGCTCCTTTTGACACCGACAGAAGCCACTGGAGACATCCAACGGACCTCCTGCAGACACTCATTTGACCTACTTCAGACACCTGAACTCCTGCAGAAACACAACAAAGCAACTATGTGCACTCAGCAGAGAAGCAACTGCAGATTATCCAATGGAGCTACTGCAGGCAACGAGCAGGGCCAACGCAGACACCAACAGAACCTCTGTACGCAACCCACGGAGCTCTTGCAGACATCCAAAGTAGCTCCAGCAGACAGCCATGGAGTTCCTGCGGACATCCAACTGAGCCCGAACACCTGCAGTCCCCCAAGAGAGCTCCTGCAGACATCCAGTGGCGATACAGAAGACATCCAGTGGAGCTACTGCAGCAAACTGAGCTCCTGCAGAATTACAGCAGAACTACAGACACATAGTGAACCTTCTGCAAACACCCAACAGAGGTACTGCAGACACCTAACAGATTCTGTAGCCACCCAACAGAGCTTCTGCAGACACCTAACAGATACAGAGATTCTTCAGACACCTAACAGGTACTGTAGACACCCAACAGTGGTACTGGAGTCACCCAACAGATACTGCAAACACCCAACAGATATACTGTAGAGCCCAAAAGATACCGGAGGCACCCAACAGAGTTACTGGAGACACCCAACAGAGGTACTGCAGACACCCAACAGAGGTATTGCTGACACCCAACAGAGGTACTGAAGACACCACACAGAGATACTGTCGAACACAATAGAGGTACTGCAGACATCCAGCAGAAACACTGCAAATGTTTGCTGGAATGCTTTGGAGGAACCCTGCAGGCTTTGTTCAACAATGTTAGGGTTAACAGGGAATAAAAATGGTTTGTGGGCTGCCGCTGTCACACCACATTCACTCCCAGCATATGCTACTGCACACAGCTGCGGCCGGTAGTGGGAGTACCTGCGGGGCGGTGACCTGCGGAGGGGAAGGGGCAGGGTGGGGGGTAGTAATGTATGGATTTAACAGGTAAGTAAATATATACATAAATAAAACAAATTTTTTGCGTGCACTGCATCACCAAATGCGATGCAGTGCACGCAACAACATTTGTTTTATTTATTTATATGTTTACTTACCTGTTAAGGTCCGTAATCCACACATTACTACCTCCCACCCTGCCCCTCCCCCTTCCCACGTCACCGCCCGGCAGGTACTCCCATTACCGGCCGCGGCTGACTGCACATACATGTGCAATCACACCTGGGCCATGCATGTCCGCATGGATGGAGAGTAGGACCGACCAGAAGGGCCCTGAGCCACCCGACAGACTAATTTAAAACAGGAGCGCACTTTCCCGGGGAGCACAAATGAAAAGGCCTTTCCTGCTACTGTAAATGTGGCTGCGACCACTGCTGGTCCCCCTGGCCCCGTGAGTTGAAGTAGTTACATTCAGCAAAGAAGGGTTCACGTGGTGTTTCCTTCCAGGTTACAGAGTCCACCTCTGAGTCACATCCCATGGCGCATCGGACACTGAGAATTCACACATGAATGTTGCGCCACTGCCAAAAATCAAAAATCTCCACCTAAAGAACGGGGGCAGGTCACGGTGCAGGGTCTCCCGAGCCATGAAGGGGGGCAATTTCCGTCCCTGTAGCACTGCAATATTACCATTACAGAACCCTGAATCATTGCAGTGCAGGCCTGATCCCTAAAGCGCTGATTGTCATCTATTGGCAGAGCCTAGTGCTCACCTGCTGTCCAAGCGCCCACTTCTTTTTGTTGTCGGATTATCGTAATTTAACCTTTCCCCTCCTTGCAATGTTGTTGAATGAAAACAAAATAAACGCACTTCTTAGAGCTCCGAGTGATACCTACCCGAGACCTGGTGTTGAACACTTCCTGACACGATCCTGCTTCAAATAATAGTGCCGGCCCGAGACCAGGTGTTGCACACTTCCTGACACGATCCTGCTTCAAATAATAGTGCCGGCCCGAGACCTGGTGTTGCACACTTCCTGACACGATCCTGCTTCAAATAATAGTGCTGGCCCGAGACCAGGTGTTGCACACTTCCTGACACGATCCTGCTTCAAATAATAGTGCCTGCCCGAGACCTGGTGTTGCACACTTCCTGACACGATCCTGCTTCAAATAATAGTGCCGGCCCGAGACCAGGTGTTGCACACTTCCTGACACGATCCTGCTTCAAATAATAGTGCCGCCCGAGACCAGGTGTTGCACACTTCCTGACACGATCCTGCTTCAAATAATAGTGCCGGCCCGAGACCTGGTGTTGCACACTTCCTGACACGATCCTGCTTCAAATAATAGTGCCGCCCGAGACCAGGTGTTGCACACTTCCTGACACGATCCTACGATCCTGCTTCAAATATTAGTGCTGCCCGAGACCAGGTGTTTCAAATAATAGTGCCGGCCCGAGACCTGGTGTTGCACACTTCCTGACACGATCCTGCTTCAAATAATAGTGCTGGCCCGAGACCAGGTGTTGCACACTTCCTGACACGATCCTGCTTCAAATAATAGTGCCGGCCCGAGACCTGGTGTTGCACACTTCCTGACACGATCCTGCTTCAAATAATAGTGCCGGCCCGAGACCAGGTGTTGCACACTTCCTGACACGATCCTGCTTTAAATAATAGTGCCGCCCGAGACCAGGTGTTGCACACTTCCTGACACGATCCTGCTTCAAATAATAGTGCCGGCCCGAGACCTGGTGTTGCACACTTCCTGACACGATCCTGCTTCAAATAATAGTGCCGCCCGAGACCAGGTGTTGCACACTTCCTGACACGATCCTACGATCCTGCTTCAAATATTAGTGCTGCCCGAGACCAGGTGTTGCACACTTCCTGACACGATCCTACGATCCTGCTTCAAATAATAGTGCCGCCCGAGATCAGGTGTTGCTCACTTCCTGACACGATCCTGCTTCAAATATTAGTGCCGGCCTGAGACCTGGTGTTGCACACTTCCTGACACGATCCTGCTTCAAATAATAGTGCCGGCCCGAGATCTTGTGTTGCACACTTCCTGACACGATCCTGGTTCAAATAATAGTGCCGGCCCGAGACCAGGTGTTGCACACTTCCTGACACGATCCTGCTTCAAATTATAGTGCCGGCCCGAGACTTGGTGTTGCACACTTCCTGACACGATCCTGCTTCAAATAATAGTGCGGCCCGAGACCAGGTGTTGCACACTTCCTGACACGATCCTGCTTCAAATAATAGTGCCGGCCCGAGACCTGGTGTTGCACACTTCCTGACGCGATCCTGCTTCAAATAATAGTGCCGCCTGAGACCAGGTGTTGCACACTTCCTGACACGATCCTACGATCCTGCTTCAAATAATAGTGCTGCCCGAGACCAGGTGTTGCACACTTCCTGACACGATCCTACGATCCTGCTTCAAATAATAGTGCGGCCCGAGACCAGGTGTTGCACACTTCCTGACACGATCCTGCTTCAAATAATAGTGCCGCCCGAGACCAGGTGTTGCACACTTCCTGACACGATCCTATGATCCTGCTTCAAATAATAGTGCCGCCCGAGACCAGGTGTTGCACACTTCCTGACACGATCCTGCTTCGAATAATAGTGCCGGACTGCCGTTGCCGTTGCGTGTGTGCTTCCTGATGATAAGGCGTGCTGGCAGCGTGGAATTTAAAAAAGCTTACACACTCACGCTGCCGCCCCGCCTGTTGCAGGCACGCATTCAGCCCAGAGGCGCAACTAGAGCCAAATTTCGGGGGGGGGGGGCTAAGAAAAAATTTCGGGGGGGTTGAACCTTTGATCAGTAGGCAGAGTGGAGCTGCAGGGCCTCCAACAAGGGGGGAAACAACGGCAAGGCCTAATTGGCATTCAAATGGTCTTTTAAAGACCTGTTAAACGTTGGGTGCGGCTCTTTGTGTGCCCGGGATCTGTCTAATCCCGGGCTGCCACACACGACGGGTGGGGTGGGGGGGGGGAGGCCTGAAGCCCGGTGAGTTCAGTGGGTGTTGCGCGCCTGATTCAGCCCAATCAGAGCCCCCCCCCCCATAGGCAACACAAAATACAAAGGCATGGACTTATAAGCGGCACAGCTCTTCACAGAGAGACAGAGTGAGAGTGCGGATCTTATATGAACACTGAACATTTGAATGTAATAATTGTTTGATGCACGCTGCTGTTGATGTGAGTTGGCAGTGGCAATCTGGTCTAGACCCGGCTTTGATAAATAAGTGCCGGTGCTAAGCACCGGAAGACACTGGCACAAATTAAGCACTGCTTATTTACAAGACAGGGTTAAGCCTTGTTAAGTGGCTTAGCGCTGCCTAATAATAAGGCGAGGCCCGTATCGCTATCACAATGTCACTGAAAGTGACATTGTGGTGGTGGTAGGAGCGTGTAAATAGGCCCCTATGGGTGCAGCTGAGCATAGAGGAACATGACATCTAGTATAGCACATAGGGGGATATTTACTAAGATTTTACCCCACGATTGCATCGCTATAGTGACACAAATTGGCGCAAAATCTTTTTTTCAGATTTACATTTCAGTAAACTTGTTTAGCGCTAGAAATAACATAAAAGTAACCCAAAGCAGCGCACTGTGCTGCTCTGCATTACTTTACAGCAAGGGGGCGTACCAAGGGTGGAGCATGGGCATTCCCACGCAACCACTCAAGATTCTGATGCTAAACCCTATATACTAAATAAAGTAGACAGGTTTTAGCATTAGTAAACTGTGATCATTTGAAGTGGGTGCAACGAAGGAGAAATGCTTTCATTTCTCCTTCCTCTTCCAACTTTGTAAATGTGCTGCACTTAACAGCACACACACAAAGAGGAAAAAGGTTTAAAGTTAGTTTAAGCATATTATTTTGTACTGGAAGGTTACCCTTCCAGTGCAAAACATATGATAGTTGCATGGAGACACCCTTGCACTTTAGCGCAAAGGTGTCTCCATAGTGCACGGCAGCTGATCTCAGGACCGGCGCTAGGGAAAGGGGATGAGAGGGTGATATTTCTGTAAATATGGCGCTATACTCCTCTCTCCTTTTCACACAGTGCAGCATTTGCAGATGCTGCACTGCGCTGCGTGAGTAAGTGGTAGATCTGGTCATTGCTTTCAATCAATTCAGTGCACCTTAATGTAATTCAACTGAAATCAGTTCAGTTCAATCAACCAAATGCAATTTAATAATGCTTTATTGGCCTGAATTGTGTGATAATAAGTTCTGCTGAATCTTCACAGGTCAAAGATATTGTATGAGTTTTATATATCATATAGTTTCTTTTTAGATCGAAGGGTGTCACATGATGACTAGATTGCTACTTTCTTTTCTGCCAACTCTCAATTTTATTGCAGACCAATTCGCACTTGGGGGCATATTATCAACAACAGCGTTAGAAATTATCGCCGGTTTAGCGGCAGAAAACTGCGGCTAAAGCAGCAATAATGAGCTTGATAATATGCCCTGAAGAATTCCAATAGAAGTCCGATAGACCGGCGATAATTTTAGCGCCGTTCTTGATAATATGCCCCATAGTTTAATTTTTTTATCTTGTTAATGCCGGTGACCACATGGAAGTACCACAACGTTTCTTCTTATCTGGGACAATGCATGAGAAAATTTACTTGTTTTATGGTCGCATTGGTTACAGATCCGTTCTTGTTCTGTCTTTCAGGTCAGTCATCATCCTCATCAATTAAGCTTTATTTGACATTTAGTCGTAAAAGCATAATCCAAAGCATAAAACACCCAGTAAAACAGATAAAAGAAGAATGAGTAGTGTGTCTCAATTATAAAACATCTGTATAAAAAGTTATAAAAACACCAAGAGTAAAATCAGTAATCACTCATGGAATGACAGCTCATAATGGCAAAAGAAATTGAGCAATAAAGTGCTATTCATTTGGCAGCCATGACCTTGTATAAATTCATATATATACAGGAATTTACATGGATTTACAAAATTTGGAAATATATACACAATATACATTGATCATGATGCCACAATTGCTCTAGCTCTTATAATTCATGTCCAACCTAAATACTTGGCTATGGCGATGTTAAGCGGCAACCACGCTTCGGTGCGAATCAATCTTAAAGCCTCATCACATTTCCTTGTCCCCAGCGCTTGGCAAATAGGGGCCAGCCATATTCGCCTTGGAACTATATAGGCGGGGCAGGCAAACAGCAAGTGAGCCAAAGACTTAGGGCTTTTGTTGCAACTATGGCGAAGAGTATCCATTGATGCCTCCAACCTGGCATAGAACAATTTGACTGGAAGCATGCCTACTCTTAGCTGAAACAGGAGCTTTCTATCTTGTTGCTTTGTAGTAGCGTCCCAGTAAGGTTCTAGTTTTTGAACTGGTTTAGCCATGAGGAATTGACCCATCAGTGTCAAAGGGTCACTATTCCTAAATGCATTGGCATCCACCCATCCCCAATACATTTCCTTCATTTTCTCTCTGGACGGGAACCGTGCACTCTCAGGGTTCTCCCACAAGGCCACCAGACCAAAATTTAACAAATGTGATATAACCTACTGTAACCAAGAAATCTTTTTAAAATTATCACATCGTATCAGATCTTTAAACCCTCAGCTTAATCTACCAGTTCCGGAGTCGTCCAGATGCTTGGCCAGTACATCAGGGGGCGTAGTCTAGAACCATTCGCCAATGCCTTCCTTCCTAGATCATAAAGCAGAGGCTTTACCGGGGTGCTTTGCGGGAGGTTCACAATTTTTCTGAAGAAAGTGTTCTCCGCTACAGCTAGTTTAGACAAATTATTAAAGCCCCAAAGTTCTGCCCCGTATAGGACTGCACTGACAACTTTCATGTTATAGATAGTCAGATGGGGAGTCACTAGCTTGGTAAAAGATGCATTAAATTCAGATAATATAGTACCTACTAACTGGCGATGTTTTAGTGTGGCCATGTCCAGATGCTTACCCCAATTCATGTTGCCTGAATTTTAACGCCTAGATATGTGAAATGTTTCACCTTCTCCAGGGCGCGCTTGTTCAATAGAATTACTTCTCCTGAGGATCTTTGTGGGTTGAATGTCATATATTTCGTTTTTGAGACATTTATCTCAAGACCCCTCGTGTGACAAAATTCCTCAAAGAGTATTAGTGCTCGCTGTAAACCACTTAGAGATTTTGCTATTAGGAGGGTATCATCGGCCAACATAAGAATCAGAATTCTTATGCCCGCCAATATAGGTGCATTTGTTGGGGTATCCTCCAAGAATTTTGCAATGCCATTTATAAAAATAGAGAACAATGTTTGGGCCATAACGCAGCCTTGTCTCACCCCCCTGCCCACTCTAAATACGGGAGGGACCTGGTCCTGGCTTCCTCTCCTAATCTTCGCATAGGTGTCCTCATGGAGTCTAGCAACAAGAGATAGTAAATAAAGGGGCATTTTTAGATCAGACAAAACTCTCCACAATCTACTTCGAGAAATGAGGTCAAATGCTGCCCTTAGATCTACAAAGGCAGCAAACAGACTACATTTTTCCAGGACCACTGTTTTCCAGTAGAGAAGACTGAAGCAAAATGTCTGATCAATAGTGCTTATGCCCGCATGAAAGCCTGCTTGAAGGGGAGATAGGATGTCCTGCTCGAAAAGCCAGTCCTGGATTTTATCCAACACAAGACGACCCATGATTTTTTGAGTTGAGTCGATTAGACTTATAGGTCTGTAGTTCCCTGGATTGGACTTATCCCCCTTTTTGAATATTGGGATAATCACAGCGCCTTTCCAGGACTCAGGGATCGGCGCACCCTTGGCAATTTTGTTCATTAAAAGTAAAGTGTAGCGACTCTATGTGGTTCTATCATGGAGAAAAATATCAGCTAGGATGCCATCAGGGCCTGGCGCTTTGCCTCCCTGCAGGGTGTCCAATGCAGTTTCAACATCCACTTTACTAAAGGCTGAACCATCATAGTAGGCACAAGGGAGATCAAATTGTTCCTCCTCATCGTTACTACACTCATATTGTAGTTGAAAGTGCTTTACCCATTGGTCTTGGCTTACTTAGTTGATTGGTTTTGCATGGGCCACACCTCTGCCCCATTTTACTACATCCCAAAATAGCTTCTGATTTTTATTTACACAGGCGCTTTTAAGTTCCTGCCACCTCTTATCATCCCAGGATTTCTTTGCCATTCCCTGGGCTTTCTTATATTTCTGCCTAGCATACCGAGCCATAGCCATGTCGCCACACTTTATCGCTTTCCCCAGGGAGCTACAGGCATCCTCACAATACTTGTTAAACCAGACAGTTCCCTTCTACAGGTTGGTACTCTTATTTTTAAAAGTTTTAAAAAAGTAGGTGCGAAGCTGTCTAAAAAACTCCACATGAAATCCAATAACCTCCTCAGACGAGGCCCTATTGAGCAAAAGTTTCTCTAAGTCTGTGGTTGCATTTGTTGAATCTACTGCCAACATTACTAAGACTTCAGGATTAACTAGCAAGTTTGCCTATTTAAAACGCCTCATAATATTTGATGGAATTAAATCTAGGGTTATTAGATCACCTTCAAGGTGGGATATAGCTTTGTCTGCTCTAATTTCAAAAAGGACAGCTAATGGGTTTTGATCACTTTTAATACGGTCAACAACACACATGTCCCTTAGTGTGTGCCATAACTCACAATTAATTAAAACATAATTTTTTTTACTGGGGTTAGATCTAATTTCAGGATACTCCACAACTCATCTTAAGCATCATAAAAATGTGAGTTCCTGTTTAAAAGAGGTTCAAAAGTCAGGTTAAAATCACCTGCTAATATTACATCTATGCCCTTGGAATGCTGATCAAGCAATGAATCTAGGGCTACCAACACATCCAACTTCTTTCCCTTGGTACCCCTTGCATAGATGTTATACATATCAATCGTTTTGCCCTCACCCCTGGATAATCTAACTACTAGTATGTCCTTATTGTGAAACTCTAAAGCCTGCACCACAAAACCAATATCTTGGCGGACCCAGACTGATAGACCTCCCTATGGTCGACCTTTTCCACCTGCAATCGCAGATACATACAAATTCAAATAGCCTATACAGAAAATCGGTTTCATTGCCCAGGTTTCCTGAAACAGACACACATCATACTCATAGATGAAGGACTGCCATTCAGGGGTGCTAGTCTTAGAACCCAAACCAGCTATATTCCATGACAGGACAGACAGGGAGGTCATTAGTTTCCTCCCTGGGGGCAATACAGGCGTAGCATTTAACAGACCATTAGGTATACCGCTAGCTCCCTCCTCCGCCGTTATACTAACTTCATGGACAGTAGGGCCCAAACACTTATCAAAATCTATTAGCCCAGAAACTTCCAACGAATGCAATAGACTATTAATTACCAGCATAATGCTCAAATTAAGTTTCTCCTCTCTAGGCTGACAAGTTATGGTACAACTGATTATGCCAGGTTGTACAGCTCTCTGTGGTTCTATATGCAGTCAGTCATTAGAATCAAGGTTTGAAGTGCCTACTAGGGAAGGTTTATAACAGTGAGCAACCCGGAATACCCTTGAGGGCCTGGGTAAATATAAATGTATAGTATAGAGTACTACACTAAAGTTATGTTGAAGCCTGCAATGATGGGGATGAGCAACTTGCTTGGCATACAGTCAAACCGTGGTGCTCCTATGATCACTTGGAAACTGATTCCAGTATGAATAGTTAGATGGCAGGTTAGTTGCAATCTTGTCTCCAGGTCAAACGATCTGAACAGCAGCATGAAGAATGCTCTGGGTTAGAGGTTCCTCTAACCCAGAGCGTTCTTCGTGCTGCTGTACAGATCGTTTGACCTGGAGACAAGATTACAACTAACCTGTCATCTAACTATTCATACTGGAATCAGTTTCCAAGTGATCATAGAAGCACCACGGTTTGACTGTATGCCAAGCAAGTTGATCAACCCTACGATTGCAGGCTTCAACATAACTTTAGAGGTTCCTCTAACCCAGAGCCTTCTACATGCTGCTGTACAGATCGTTTGACCTGGAGACAAGATTGCAACTAACCTGCCATCTAACTATTCATACTGGAATCAGTTTCCAAGTGATCATAAGAGCATCATGGTTTGATTGTATGCCAAGCAAGTTGCTCAGCCCTACGATTGCAGGCTTCAACATAACTTTAGAGTAGTACTCTATACTATCTGAAGTTGTCTGCACCAATAGAAGAGTGCATGATACCAATCTTCAAACCACCTTTGGGACGATGATCCCTTGATTTGCAATAAAGATAGCCACGTCTTTGCTTACCAACTGACAAGTTGTTTTACATCGCTTTTGAAGGGCTCAGCATTTTTCTCACGCTTTAACTTCCTACCATTGATCTGACCCACATTAGGCTTACAGGGAATTACAAATATAATTTAACAGTCCTGAAGATGGTCTCGCAGATGAACATATAGGAGACCGAAACGTCAACCAACGCCTCTTCCTATCTATTTATCATATTTAAAATCAGGAAAGGTGTCAACAGTAACTACAGAGTTATATATTTACCAATCACTGATATTCCTGTAGTTCTGTTTGTATATTTGTATCCAAATCCTTCTGCCTTTTTAACACCTTGGCTGCTAGGCGTTTTCCCCCTCCTGTGCTGGACATTGATATAGTACACTATTCATGACGAGCTCGGCTCGTCATCAGCACACGACACCCGTGGGTGATGACGAGCTGAGCTCGTCATCAGCATCGAAAGGGTTAATATTGATGATAAATTCAATCTTTTTTCATATACTCCCGTCTTATTTGTTTTTCTTGTATATATTTTTCTGTATTTGTGCTGTGTTGAATATTAATTTGTGTTTTTTGTGTGATTTAGATAAAGATTTATTGTTGATTGATTTCACTGTAGGACCATTGAATAGTCCTCATAATTGGTTTTCTTAAATTAATCCAGAGAGACACTCCAAAACAAATCCCCTTGAAGGCACTTCTTACCCTTTCATTTATATTTACTAGGGAAGGAACACGTAACATCACAGGGAAGCCAGAGACAAAAGGGGAACGTCTAAATTGGATTTTGGAATTGTCTGGGGGAGATGTAAGAAACTCTAGAGCCAACAGATTCTCAACCAGGTCGTAGTCCTTCAGTGTTAATTCAATAGAGTCAAGAGAACTCCCTGGAACGGAGCGTCTCGTGCTCTGAGTATGTCTTCCCTAATAACAGAACGACATCCCCTGACCTGTCGAATCCAATGGATTGCATTATTTGCAAGGTAGTCCCCACTTTCTCTTATTTCCCCCCTACCACATTTGGGGACATTAACCATAAAGATCCTTTGGGGCTGGTGCAACTCTCGTTCCGTGAATGCACTTTGATCATAGTACCCATGTATATTTGTCGGAAACCCTGCACCCGTACCGCTGTTATATGTCTATTTTGGTTCTGTAATATGCCTGGTTTTAGGTTAGATGGATTAGTGGTATTGTCCCATGGTATAGGTTCTTTTCTAAAACCATTGGTTCCTTTACTAATTCTGCTAGCATGATGTGTGGCAGGAATCCTAGGCCAAGTATCCGTAACGGTTAGGGCAGGCTGACCTCCCTGACTAGGTCTTTGATAAGGTTGCTCCGAATGATTTACTCCGTGGTTGCAACTTCTTGAGCAGGGAGAAGACCTATTAGATAGAATGTTATCCTTTGAAGAAAGTTCTTCCAATTTCTGGCGCATTGAAATAACTTCCATTTTTAGATCGGCTATAAGAGTGGGTAGCCCCTGCAGTTCAGCAGAGATATGAGTTAGAGGTGGTAAGGGGGTGTCACATGGTATCACTACTGGACTGGATGCATCCTCGTCTACCCTATCATGCTCCTGCAAGTCTATAAGCGGTGAGAACCTGTTTGTGCAAACAACCCTTATATTCTCATCCTCAGAGGGACCAGCCTTACTTTCCCGTATAATGCTGTTTCTCCCAACCTAGTCTTCTTTATGGGGCTCTAACGTATCTCTCCTACTCGTTTTGTGAAACATTACAGGAATTGTTATCTGTTGGGCTATAGTGTTTTAAGCTACAAGGGGTGAACCGGAGGACACATCTTTACTGAGAATTTGGGTATATGTTTCACTAGATACGATATCTTCGCATTGACTTATCAGTGAGTCTCTCCTATCCAGGGTGCAATTATTTGCCCTTTGCTTCAACTTAGGCGATTTCCTCACCTTTTTTCCCTTACAGTCTCTACCACTCTGCCCCCTCCCGCAGCTCCACAGGCCCCATCCATGGTTTTTCTTTCCCCCATGCTTGAATTCAACTCTTGTAAAGATAGTATGGGTAATATGACAGTCTTAGTTTGTCAAAGAATGACAATAGTTGAATGTTTCAAATACAGTTTCTTGTCTTTAGGGAATTTATTTATGCAGTCTCTTTTTTATATTGGAGAGTTCTCGGTGTCCCCTAGTTTTATTTCGATTAGTATTCATTGAGTTATACTTGAGTCTATTCAGCACTTGCAAACCATCGAGATAGTAAATCGGTTGTGTTGGCGAAGTATGCACTTATTGAAATCATTGGTGTAGGAGTCACCACATATATCACTTCCTTACAGAAGCATTAGTTTAACAACAACTTAAAGTAATTTGTTGTGATGCATAACTGGGAACTTATCCTTCATAGAGTTGAACGCTTGCCAGGCCCTATCTGCGAGGCACTTAATAACTTTAGAGGTAGACTGAGATCTTTGTTTTTGTTATTTGCAGAGATAGTAGTTCACAGTAGATTGTTTGCACCCTGTTTTAGACCTTGACCGTTGTGATCATGAAGGCAAGGGGTAATATGAAAAATGTGCCCATGTTCAATATTTCTGTGGTCAGTGTACCTCATAAGTCAGTTTACACACATGTCCTCTGTTTTGATTAGCACATGTGTTCAGACTACACTTTTCACCCATTAGTGCACATTTTAAGAAGTTGTTCCTATCTGTGAATCTGGCAAAAAAAGACGTGTCTTTTTCAACATATTCAAAGTTAGGGAAAACTTAGTAAAATGTGCACCAATTAATAAAAAAGTCAGGGGCTTATTTACAAGCCCCTTGCGTAGTTGGTGCGTCACTTTCTATGATGCTCCGGCTGCGCAGAGTGCAGACCCATGTAGACGAGAAACCACGCAAAACCCCTTTGTGTGGCTTTTCATGTCCTCATAGATATGGTGCAAGGCAATGCAGTGCATGCCGCTACGTTGCCTTATACTGCCTCAGTGAGGCATACCATGGGCGTTGCAGTGAGTGTTCCAACGCAACTCCCATGGGTTTTGACGCATTCCCACTTTTCCAAGGATCTTTAAACCTGGGAATGCATCAAACTTGTATGCCTCCCCAGAGCAGGTGTAACAAGGAGAAATATATTTATTTCTCCTGATTTTTCCTCTTTCTATGTGTGCTGCATTCTGTATTCTGCAGCACACATAGAAAGAGGAACATGCCTCCATGGATTGTTTTTGTGCAGGAATGTGAACCTTCCTGCACAAAAACAATTCTGCCAAAAACACACACACCCTTGCACCATGGCGCAACGGTGCCTGCATTGGTGCTGGGCACCATATTGTGCACCTGCCTTGGCTGAAAGGGCAGGAATGCGCCGTATCTCGTAAATACAGAACATTTATGCACTTTCGATTTGGAATAAGGCAGTGCAGCAAAAACACTTACGGTGCTGCCCTACGCCAAATCATTGTAAATGAGGCCCACGGTGTCAGTATCTGATCTAATCCCAACTGAGGGCTGGGGCAATAGGTTAATAAACCACAGGAAAAGCTACAACCCTAGAAACAGAGGAGTGCAAACCAATTTCGGCACATGCGCTCATTGTTTAGGTATATATGTTTAACTCAGGGGCGTAGCTTCCATTGGTGCAGCAGGTGGAGTGCCACCGGGCCCCAGAGGCCTGAGGTGCCCACTGAACCCTGATTATTGATGTATTTTGCAATTCAAACAGGTGCCATGGTGCCAATTTCCTTCCTTACACTGGGCCCTTGACACACTGGCTACGCTACTGATTTAATTGTAAAGTGTGACCATAGGTACCTTGTGAATAACGGATAACTGACCAAGGGCTGCATGATACCGCCCCATTTCATCTCTGTGGAGCAGTGCCGATAAAATATTTGCCTACTAAAGTTTTATGACAATTTGTTAGCCTTGCAGTTCATTATTCTGAGGCTTGGCAGCATTACCGACACACCTTCTAGTACAGATAGATAAAATACCACAGACAAAAATGATATTAATACATTTTCAAAACATTTCTTTCCTCAAGTGGTTTTGTACCGCTTTTAAATCAGGGGACAAAAATCATCACGTGCTTTTTGAAGCATAAGCGGTGAGTGGACAGGCTGGGAATTTAACCTGTGGCCACAAAGTTAAATTCAGATTCGTGGTGTATGGGCATTAGTCCACTAAGCCACCCTCCTTTCGAAAGTCAGGAAAAAATAAATGGGAAAAGTTATTGGGACAGAAAGCATTGTGTGAAGAAGTCAGCAGTCCAGTAGCTGGGGTGGGCGGAGTCAGGTGGGCAGAGGGGAAGAGGTGGGGACAGGACAGGAAGGGGTTTAGTTAGAGTAGGGACGGGGAACGAAGCAAAAGCATATAATAAAGGGGTTGAATAGATACCACTGTGTCTGCGTATCATTTACAGTAGGATACGACAGCTGGCGACGAAGGTGGGATTCAGCAGCAAACCCACCAGAACGAGCCCCGTCCCGCAGCGTGGAGCGTCCAGAGCTCCGCTGCAACTGTGATCCTGTGGCGCCAAAAGAGAGGCCCCCAGGAGTGACCCAGCAGCCCTCGGAAGCGGAGAAAAGCCGAGAGAGGAAGAAGAAAGAGCGCCGAGTGAAAGCGCCAGAGAAAAGGAGCCGGTCGCGCTGGACGCGCGAGACCCGCCAAGACCGAAGAAAGAGCGCCGAGGGAAAGCGCCAGGGAAAGGGAGCCGGTCGCGCTGGATGCGCGAGACCCGCCAAGACCCGCCAAGACCCGCCAAAACCGTGAGTGAAAGTCGGGAGCCCACTCCGACATTGCCCCATCACTTCACAAGTCACCGCATAGGCGAGAGAAGCGCCCCACAAGCGTGCGGCAAAGTGCCCCAGCCAGCACCGACGCCATCGGAAAGTGAAATCTTGCCGCCTGATGCGTGAGATTTGGCATCAGGTTGGCGCGCGTGATCGGAAGACCGCGCTGAGCAGCGGAAAGCCCTCAAACCCTACCTGTGAAGCAGGAGCCTGCCACCGCCTGCATCTGCGAATCCAACAAACCCAGGGTGTGTGTGTGTGGAGCGAGGGAGAGAACCTCGTGCACTGCAGAGGGGGCGGCCATTTTAAGGTCAGGCAACGTGGAAGACAAACCCCATCTAAATAGACGGCGGCCATCTTTGAGTCAGGCAAGAACCAAAAATACAAGCACCAGTAGTGAAATTATCTGGCTGTGGCAGAGAACCTAGCGAATCTAAA
The DNA here is from genome assembly GCF_964263255.1 of Lissotriton vulgaris. NCBI lineage: Eukaryota > Metazoa > Chordata > Amphibia > Caudata > Salamandridae > Lissotriton > Lissotriton vulgaris. Next base: position 461,476,605 of record NC_141697.1, read on the forward strand.
GAAACAAATACCGGCAGCAAGAAACAAACAAGCATTGGTAGCTGTCATCAAGAAACGAACAAGCATTGGTAATTAAAACAGAACATTCTTGGAAACGCACACCAGTCACTGAAACAAGAGTCAGATTCAAGCACTGAAGGCCCAACGCCAAGATGTCCAACCCTCCCGCGCAAAACGCTCCCGCGCAAAAGGAAGTCAAGGGAGGCGCACACCTGCGAGCACCGGAGCCACTAACACTTACAACAGGAAGTAGCATGGGCCTGAAATGGCAAGAATGGCTAGAGGACTTTGAGGACTATATTGAAGGGTCCAAAATTGAGCCGGACAAAGACAAGATAATAGCCCTTCGCAACCTAGGAGGGCGCGAGATCAGCAAGATAGTGCGAGAGATCCCAACTGATGACGGCGACACCTATGTCAAAGTGAGAGATGTGCTAAACAACCGTTTTCTGCACAAGAGAAATGTCGACTACGAGCGACACAAGTTCCACCAGCAGCGCCAAGGAAAAGAGGAACCACTGAGCTCCTTCATACATCGACTGCGACGACAGTCCCAATACTGTGACTTCACTAACTTCTCACCCGACGCCGCCATCAAATCCCAAATAATCTCTGGATGTCACTCGGAATCACTGAGACGACGACTACTAAGAAAACCGCAGGAACTCGCGGAAATCGAAGAGAACTCCCGATTGTATGACCAGGCTGAGGAGAACGCGGCGGACATCGAAACCGTACCCGGCACCAGCAATGAACATGTTAACCGCGTCTCTGACCGGCGACCTGGAAGACAGGACCACCGCGACAACAGCAGACGCCACCCGCGCGACAGGTCACGTCGCTCCAGATTTTCGCCCAGGCGACGCCCGGACTACAGGAGGAAAGAACCTGAGAGGAGGGATCGTCGACCCGACCGCACGAGGTGGTGCTTTAGGTGCGGATACGACTACCCCCACACCGATTCCTGCCCTGCCATGGGCCAACGTTGCAGAAAATGTGGACGGTCCAATCACTTTGAGGCCATGTGTGGCGAATACCACAAGAAAAGACGCAGCGACAATAACAGACGCACCAGCCAGCATAGGCCCTCAAGATCTGAAACCACACGTCACCACGTCAGAGGAGTTCAGGGTGAATACACTCGATCTTCAGCGTCTTCTCACTCCAGTCACGAGTCTCGACGCTCCAGGTGGGACCGTCGCTCTCCGTCAAGAGAATCAAGATCGTCCTCATCCAGGCGGTCTTCATACACCACTGAGTACGTCAACATCGCTGACAACGATCAGCTCAAACAATACCCACGCCTCGACATCAAGGTGGGCAACCATGCAGCCAAATTTGTGATGGACAGTGGCGCGTCGCTCAACTACATCTCAGTTGCTGAACATGAACGCATGGATCCAAAACCCCACTTGCGTTTCGCGCCCGTCCGTGTGTACACCTGGATGTCAAGGAAGCCACTCCCGTGCCTAGGCAAGTTCGACACCACCCTCACGCACGGCGACATCTCCATCCCAGCAGTTATCCACGTGATCAAAGGACCTGATGCCGACTGTCTGCTGAGCCTCCCCACCGCCGAGCGCCTTCGCTTGGTGCACGTCCTCTTCAATGTAAATGACAGCTCAGACTATGCCGCAAAATTTCCAGCGCTATTCCAAGGCCTGGGTAAACTGAGAGGCCGGCAAATCCATCTGCACATAAACGAACGAGTCAAGCCAGTAGCCCAGCATCCACGGCGGGTGCCCTTCCACTTGCAATCTGCAGTTGAAGACGAACTGCAAGAACTCTTGGACGCCGACATCATCGAGCGCACCGAGGGCCCCACTCCCTGGGTATCCCCAGTGGTCATTGTCCCCAAGAAAGGGTCCCACAACAAAGTCTGTCTCTGTGTGGACATGCGCCTGCCGAACACGGCCATCGAAAGGGAAAGACACCCCGGCCCACATTTGAGTGACATGATCACAGCGCTTAACGGGGCGAGAGTGTTTTCCAAACTGGACCTGAACAAGGGCTACCATCAGCTCGAACTGGACGACAGTTCTCGCTCCATCACAACCTTTGCCACGCACCTTGGTCTATTCCGCTACAAACGGCTTAGTTTTGGCGTCTCATCGGCTGCTGAAATTTTCCAAGAGGCGATACGTCTGGTCATCCAACACATACCTAACGCCCTCAACTACAGTGATGACATCTTAGTTTACGGATCAGACATGCGAGAGCACGACATTGCACTTGACCGCGTCTGTCACGCCCTGATGGATGCCAATTTGACTCTCAACAAGGGTAAATGTGAATTTCATCAAACAACATTGAAATTTTTCGGTCACATTTTCTCGTCCTATGGCATGAAACCGGACCCTGACAAGATCGCCATGCTCAACAACACCAAGAGTCCAGCCGACGTCAATGATCTGCGCTCTTTTCTAGGGATGGCGAGTTACTGTGCCCGGTACATTCGTGACTATGCCACCGTAAGTCACCCGCTGCGGCTCCTCACGAAAGCTGGCCAGCCTTTCGATTGGACCCCGGAATGTGAACGGGCCTTCAGGGACATCAAACACGCCGTGGAATCGGCCGAGTGCCTTTCTTATTTCAACCCCCGGAGGAACACTGAAATCACCATGGACGCAAGCCCCGTGGGCCTAGGGGCCATCCTGGCTCAGTACGACCATGAATCAGACAAGAGGCGAATAATCGCCTACGGCAGCCGGAGCCTGACTGACCCCGAAAAGAAGTATTCCCAACCTGAAAAGGAGAGCCTGGCCGTTGTGTGGGCGTGTGAGCATTTCCACATCTTCATCTACAGGAAACACTTCACACTCATAACCGACCACGATCTATGGAAATCCCAAGTGCAAGATGCCCCCAGGATCGAAAGGTGGGGCCTACGGCTTCAAGAATACACCTTCTCAATCGTCCACAAACCGGGGAAGGCAGAGAATCCAGCCGACTACATGTCTCGCCACCCCCGGGAATCCTCAGAGACTGCGCCTTCCATCGCGGAGGAATACATTCAATTCGTAACGGGGCATGCTCGTCCACCGGCTATCCCCATGCACACCATCCAGGAGGCGACCAATCAAGAAAACATCTTGCAGACCGTACTGAAACGCATCCAATCCAACAGGTGGAGATACCATCCGCAGGAGGAAGAAGATGACCCTGCCATCAAGAAGGAACTCCAGGCCTTCCGACACGTCTCTGACGAACTCTCTGTCACCGATGATGGCCTCCTTCTGAGAGATCACAGACTAGTCATCCCAGCGACACTGAGACAAGGAGTAATCGACCTCGCTCACGAGGGCCATCGAGGGGTCGTATCCACCAAAAGAGCACTGAGAGAACGTGTCTGGTTTCCGGCCCTTGACCAGATGGTCGAGGACACCCTGAAAGACTGTCTTCCTTGTCAAATGACCAGTCACAGTAACCCACCTGCGCCTCTACAGATGACCCCACTGCCCGATGGGGTGTGGCAGGAGGTCGCCATGGACTTTTATGGACCCCTGCAATCAGGGAAGTATGTAGTTGTCATCATGGACGAGTATTCCAGATTCCCGGCAGCCCAGTTCCTATCGTCCACCAGTGCCGCCTGTACCCTCAAGGTACTCGAAGAAGTCTTCGCGACGTGGGGCGTCCCCAAGGTCATCAAGATAGACAACGGGCCCCCGTTCAACAGTCACGAATTCAGTGACTTTGCGAAGCACATGGACTTTCATCACCGCAAAGTCACTCCCCTCTGGCCCCAGGCCAACGGCACTGTGGAGCGGTTCATGTCCACCATCAAGCGAACATTCCAGCAAGCCATTGCCGAGAAGAAAGATCTGAGATCAGCACTGAACGAAGTCCTGTGCGCTTATAGAACCACTCCACACTCGACAACGGGCCAGTGCCCTGCCACTCTCATGCTCGGAAGGACAATGAGAAATCGGATCCCAACATGGGACGGAGCTCTGAGGAAACCCCTCTCGGACCAGCAGCACAAAGATATGGCCGCCACAGATCAACGCCGCAAGGAAAAAATGAAGGAGTATACTGACCACAAGCGAAGAGCCCGGTCCCCCTCATTGAAGGAAGGTGACAGAGTCCTTGTCAAACAAGAACAGCGCCAAAAGACGGACTGTCGCTTCAGAGACGAGCCTCTCACAATTGTACAACAAAAGGGGACCATGGTGACCGCAGAATCGGAGAATCGGCGAGTCACCCGCAATGCCTCTCATTTCAAGAAGTGCCCTCCTGATGATGATGAGAGCACAACTAGAACCCTCACACCTGAGGGTCGAGACGATCCTGAGTCTGTCGCACCTGACATTGGACACTCATCGGCAACAGAACCACCAGCTGAACGCACTGTGTCCACACCGGCAAGACCCCGACGTCAAGTACAGCCTCCCAAGAGACTGATTACAGAGATGGACTAATCTCTAATCTTTCATTTGTCATTTTGTTAAGAAAGGGGGAGATGTGAAGAAGTCAGCAGTCCAGTAGCTGGGGTGGGCAGAGTCAGGTGGGCAGAGGGGAAGAGGTGGGGACAGGACAGGAAGGGGTTTAGTTAGAGTAGGGACGGGGAACGAAGCAGAAGCATATAATAAAGGGGTTGAATAGATACCACTGTGTCATTTACAATAGGATACGACACATTGGTCTGTGAAAACTATGGGAACCCTCCCACAAGCCCCATGTTGACAGCAGTTACTGCTCTAGCGTCTTAATTACATTCTGTATTTTTAAATGCTAAATTTGTTCCAATAAGTTTTGGCAGATTCGAGTTTGTCTTGTTCTTTTTCTATTGCGTTCAAAGGAATGAAAATATGTAATGAATGTTGTAGCAATGAGTTACCACTAGATGGCAAGAAAGCACTATCGAATATTTGCATCACTTGTTCATTTAGCGCCCAATCTACAGTTTAATTGTGAAATACAAATTATAAAAATAATTTCAAAAGCTCTTTTCATAATCATGCATCAACGGCCAAATTTGAAAAATACATTGGGCCTTATTTATGAAGGCCTTGCGCCACCGGTGCGTGTCTTTTTCCCATTTTAAAAGTCACGTAAAAGTGGCGCAAGTCCTTCATAAATAAGGCCCATGGGGCCTTATTTATGAAGGCCTTGCGCCGCCGGTGCGCCACTTTTAAAATGGGAAAAAGTGACGCACCGGCGGCGCAAGGCCTTCATAAATAAGGCCCATGGTTTTTATATGCCGAATACACTCGGTTGTTAAATCAGAACACAATTTTACGTCGCAGATTTAAGGCAGGGACGCTGCAAGATCGACATAGGGCCCTGGGTGTGTTTGAGTACGACGCTGAGTGTGTGTGGGGAGTTCTGTTATAGGGTTTCCAGGATTGTACAGCGCAACGTTTTGTACTTGAGGAAAAAAACTAAGGGGCAGATATACGTTTCCTGGTGCATACCTGGGGCCTCATTTATGAGGCCCCTTGCGCCATCGGAACTTCACTTTTCATGAAGTTCCGTGGCGCAGAAGCCTGCGTGGTATTTATCAGGCAGCAGTACGCCAGTTTTTGTGGCGTACTGCTGCCTGATAAATATCAGTCCCTTTAACGCAGTGTACTGCGTTAAAGGGGCGTGCAATGGGTGTTGCTGGGGGTGTTCCCAGCAACATCCATGGCCTTTTGACACTGCCCCAGATTTACGAGAAATCGTAACTCTGAAGCAGTGCCAAAAGCTTACGCCTCCCCAGGGGAGGCGTAAGGGAGGCGCAACAGCGAGAAATGTCTTTATTTCTCCTCGTATTTCCTTTTTCTATGTGTGCTGCATTCTACAGCACACATAGAAAGAGGAAAAGCCTCTTGTGATTATTTTTGTACAGAAAGGTTTCCCTTCCTGTACAAAAATAATCTTCCCCGCAACGCAGGCACCCTTGCACCATTGTGCAAGGGTGCCTGCGCTGGCGCAGGCAGCCCATTGTGCGCCGGCGCAGGGAAAAAGGACAGGAATGCGCCGTATCTTATAGATACGGCGCATTTCTGTCCTTTTCTTTTGCCGTAGGGAAGCGCAGCAGGAAGGCCTGCTGCGCTTCCCTGCGGCAAAAAGTCATAAATGAGGCCCCTGCAAATCAGCAGGGATGCGCTAACGGCGTCGGAAAAGTGACTGCGTGAAATCTTGTGGATTTCACTTAGGCACTTTTCCGATGGGTTACTGCGACGGAACGCCCCCCCCCCCTCCCACCCCATCACCCTGTGCCGGGACGCCCACATGAAACCTGATGCAGGTTTCATGTGGCGCAGGGCTTTACAACGTGACGCATCTCCCTGGATATGTCACGTTGTAAATAGGGTGCAACGTGGTGCATGGTTTACGCCGCTGCTGCATCACAAAAGTGATGCAACGGAGGAGCAAATGTGGCGCAGGGGTCTCGTAAATCTGTCCCATATTTGTTATTTTTTTTTTCAAGTTTGCTCATTTTAACCGTTAAGGAAGCAAAATTACCAGGTCACTGCTGAGGATGGAGACAGGGGAGATATCGCTGTCTTCTCAGTATCAGACGCTGTGGCATGAGTTACACATTCTAGTAAGAGATTTCACCAAGTGATTGATCTCTCTATGTTTTGGAACCTTTGAACAATAAGTTACACGCAAATCTCTGCAGTTGACACATTGAACCATTTTTTTTTTTGTACTGGATTAGAATCTGTGAACTGCATTATCACCAACTGCAGGTTAAATTCCACACTCAGTTTACTGACTCACAACAGTGTCATACAAGGACTCAAAGATGTGGGGGCATATTACCAAGCAATAGTGATAATTATCGCTATGCATGGTTAGCGGCTAAAATATTATCGCCACGCTCCGACGATTTTTACCGCTGAGATACCTTGATATTATCAAGGTTCATCTCAAAAGCGGTAAAAATCCTGCCAAATGCATGAATATCGCTGGAAAATCAGCGATATTCATGCATTATTGTGACAATGTTCTTAGCAATTTTATCCACCTTCCATTGGATAACATGGCTAAGAACTGCTCTGGGCAGGCGTTAGCTTTTGGAGATATTCACGCTTAGAGCGAATATTTCCAAAAGTAATTGGAAATAGCGATATTCCAGTCGCTAACATCTTGGCACGCCCACTTTGCATGTCATTAGCGATATATTTTGCTGACATGCAAAGTGGGCCCCCAGATGCTCGCTATCTCCTACTAGCTGTCGCTAACTGGGGTTAGCGACAGCTAGGTAATAGGGCGAGAAAATTATCGCCGCTTTAGCGGGAAAAAAAACCCGCTAAGGCGGCGATAATGTCCCTTGGTAATATGCCCCGTGATTTGTAAATTACGTAGAGCACGGCGTAATGTAATTTCTTTTTTTTTCAGTTTATGAGAAACAAAGCAAAATACACTTATGTGTAGAAAACAATGGTGATGAGAAATAAGCAATGATAACATCAATAGGATGAAAGTCAAGGAGGTTGAAGAACTTCTTGTTCATTAAGTGAGCGTGTAAAGGACGATTTTGAAGCTTCATCTAAAAATTATTCAGCCTGATTCATCATTGGGAGGTTTTGCGAGTCTGAAATAGCGAATCATAAGGAATCGCTATTCAAGACTCGCAAAACGGGATTCATGTAGGAATAGCAACATTTTTTGCGATTCCTACTGATTCCTTATTTGCGATTAGCAAATTGCTAATCGCAAATAAGGAATAACTCCCCATTCATTCCTATGGGCCAAAAGGCCCATAGGAATGAATGGGGAGTATTCCTTATTTGCGATTATCAATTAGCTAATCGCAAATAAGATAGCGATTTAAAGGGTGCCAGGGGTGTCCAGAGGACACCCTGTAGCACCCCTTAAATGCTAATTTAAACAGGTGTTGCGCACACACATGTCCAAAGGACATGTGTGTGTGCAACATGCAACTCAGAAAAATGCTTTTAAAAGCATTTTTCTGAGTTTTCGCTATTTACCACGAGGTTTGACCTTGCGGTAAATAGCGGGCCGAAATTGCGAATTCGCAAATTTTAAATGGATGATGAATTGCATTTAAGGAATCTCAAATAGAGATTCCTTAAATGTAATTCCTCGCAAAATAGTGAAATCGCTATTACCGATTTTTGTATTTGGGATGATGAATCCCAAATGCAAAAATCGCACTCGCAAAGGGCCAGATTCTGAGAATCTGGCCCTTTGCGAGCGCAATTCAGCTTGATGAATCAGGCTGATAGTGACTGGAAACAACAAAGCCAAACATTTTGCAACTAGTGATAGGGTGCAGGTATGTAGTATTCAGTAGCAAATCCAGTAATAGCAGATCAAATGAAAATGTGACCTAGTCATGCAATAAACAACCTAAGAAAACTTTAGTAATAGAGAAGGGAATTGTAGAATGGAAGATTGTGGTAATAAGATTCCATATTTGTAACCAGAAGTCATGAACGAAGGAGCTTGTGAAGAGTAATGGGCTTATTTATGAGCCCCTTGTGACCCTTTTTTGATATAGATGCTTCACTTTTTTGGGACGTAGCGGTGGCGTAAACAATGCGGCACGTTTCCTTACCTTTACAAGGTAACACATTTAGGCAGATGCGTCACCTTGTAAAGACCTCTGCCACATTATACCTGTGTCAGGTATCCATACTAATATAATAAAGAGAGAGCCCAAACCTTTGAGGCGGGTAATCTCAGGAATCACAGCACCAATCACAACACCCAATACAGCGTTGGAAAGGGCAGTTGCAGCAGAAGGACATATGCTATGCAGACACCCACCATATACATTTAAAAGGTAAAAGAACCGTTCCAGCAAAGTAGTCCCTTGTGGGCGTGTCTGCGTTGTGCTGTGGGCGTGTGCTGGGGGCGTGACAAACGCTGGGGGCGTGAGGTACGTACCGCCCTTCATGCCATGTCTCATATCGTGTGCTAATCCCACCCTGCTTCCTTTAAATACCCCTGCACCCCATAATCATAACCCACCCTTACTCCTTAAAATACCCAAACACCCTTAAACACTAACCCATCTTACCCTATAACTATACCCTGTACCCCAAAACCCAAAGCTATCCCTAAACCCTAAATATACCCCTGTACCCCAAAACCAGCCCTGAACCGTATAAATACCCCTGTACCTCAAAACCCAAACCTACCCCTGAACCCTAAAAATACCCCTGTACCCCAAAACCCAAACCAAGCCCTGAACCCTAAAAATACCCCTGTACCCCAAAACCCAAACCTACCCCTGAACCCTAAAATACCCCTGTACCCCGGAACCCAAACCTAGCCCTGAACCCTTAAAATACCCCTGTACCCCAAAACCCAAACCTACCCCTGAACCCTAAAAATACCCCTGTACCCCAAAACCCAAACCTAGCCCTGAACCCTAAAAATAACCCTGTACCCCAAAACCCAAACCTACCCCTGAACCCTAAAATACCCCTGTACCCCAAAACCCAAACCTAGCCCTGATCCCTTAAAATACCCCTGTACCTCAAAACCCAAACCTACCCCAGAACCATAAAAATATCCCTATACCCCAAAACCCAAACCTAGCCCTGAACCCTAAAAATACCGCTGTACCCCAAAACCCATACCTATCCCTAAACCCTAAAACTACCCCTGTACCCCATAACCAACAACTATATCTGAACCCTTAAAATACCCAAACACCCCAAAACATATACCTCAGAACCCCAAAACATATACCCCATACCCATACTTATCTTATCCAAACATTAAAAAAACATGCTTTTACCATTCATGCTTTTACAACGAATTTCGTTGTAAATGTATGCGTGGTAAAAGCATATAAAAAGTAATGCCATGCGTTATAAGTCATGGTACTTTCGTAATGAAAGTATGGGGAGTGATAGTCTGCGGAAAGAACGTTGCGGAATAATGGGTGTTTACCCTCCCCCGGTAAGTACATTGGTGGCACGGCGGCCCACATCTCCAGCAACACACTCATATTTTTTCATCACCCATTTGAAAAATGCACAGGTCTTTTTCATTGATGAAAACTTGGTAACCCAGGTGAGGTGGCGCTCTGCAAGTAAGGGTAAGTACGGTCCTCTAATGTACGTGCAGGTGCTCCAAGGAAGGGTGTGGTTACCAACACCCCACACAACCTACAAGTAGGTCTACTAACACAATGATTCTCCTGAGCACTCACAATTTATACAACAATAAAATGATAGCACAGTTTGCAAAAGTCTTTCCAGTGTATCCAAAGCAGTTCCAGGTGGAACTGCTTTGGATACACTGGAAAGACTTTTGCAAACTGTGCTATCATTTTATTGTTGTATAAATTGTAAGTGCTCAGGAGAATCATTCTCTTTCATTGATGGCCAGCACTGACATACACTTTTAGACACACCTCCCGCTGCAAGTTCTAGAATATCGAATTTTAGACCTGGAGAGCTACGTTCGAATCTCGGCATCAGCTAAACATCCTGTGATTCCAGGCAAATCGCTTTGTCTCCCCGTGCCTACCACAAATGAATGTGTTCTTCTGTAATGTAAATTTTGCTCATGCCATGTTGTCGAGTTCGCGCTATATAATATTGCAAGGAAAAATAAAGTAGGGAAACTCGAGTTCACACACTACTGAACACACACTCTTAAGTGCATCAGCAATCAGCAATCGGAGCGTTTCACAGGCCTGTCACAGATAAGAAATGCTATCAAAACGAAATCCTACAAAATAATATACTACTGGCCGGCAGCAATTCATACCCGGACAACGCCGGGACGAGCTGCGAGTAATGTATACCAGGTGGGCATTCCCAGGCAACAAAACCTTGCAGGAGTGGCGTAGTGAAATCTATCAGATGTTACTGCGCCACTTCTAGGACGCCCCTGCATCAAAACCTTACGCCTGCCTCATAGCAGCCGTAAGTGTGACTCAGTGCTATGTGTAAAGGCCTGCCTCTTACATTGCTGGAGTTGTGTCATGCTTGCAACACAACTCTTTTGCACCAACAGATACGTCAGGATTCCTGACGCATCTGTCACTCCTTGCAACAAGGAGCGTGTACAGTAAATACAGTGCATCCATCATGTCGCAAGGAGGGCGCAGTGAAAACTGTCACATCGCTGTTTTCATGCAGCAATGTGACAGTTTTCATAAATAAGCTCCAAAATGTGTTACGTCTGCCTGCTCTGAGGAACATGTCCAAAAGGTATCAGGGAGTTCAGGGTAGAGTTTGTGCAAAGTTACAGGAGATTGAAAGAGCCAGCGTAGGCACCCTTGCACCATGTTCAACCTTCCTGCACAGAAACAATCTTTAAAGGTGACTTGCTGTTCTATGAGTGCGGCAGGATGCAGCACACATAGAAAGAGCAAAATAGGAGGATAAATTATTAATTTCTTCATCCTAAAACCAGGTTTTATCTGGACTTAGTTTTTGGCACTTCCCCATCCCTGAAAATATGGGGCAGTGTCGAAAAGCAATGGGTGTTGGGGTGGACTGCCCACTGCAATAACCATTGCATGCTCCTTTCACACTGAAGTGGCGCGAGAAAAGGGGCCTGATTCACAAGGCGGAGCCTCTTTGAGGATAAGGAGAAGGGGGTATCAGCACCAGAACATCACTTAAAGTGGCAGTCTGGTGACAATATCCCCTTGTGAATATGCTCCATGGTATTTTGACAAAGTTGAAATTTACGTTGAAATAAGGATGGGAATTAAAAACGGGTTCGAACTTGTGCAAACAATATAGGTATTTTATGATCTAGAAGTTGTCTAAACCAAATTAAACCTTTTTTTCTCCAAATTTTCCAGTAGATAGGTATGTTCTTAAGGAGTATAAATATATTATGCCAAATAGTAGAATTGAGAAAAGGGAGAATGTCAGTAGGAAAATAGGGCAGTACAGGTCCTAATAATTAGCAGGAATACTTAAAGATAGGAGTTGAAATTGTTTGCAGCTTGCATGTGAATGTCAAGGATTCTTGAAAGGAGTAGGGTGCCTAACACTTTTTTTTTAATATCAACCCATAGTGGAAAATAGGTTGAGGAGTCTAGGATTTTTAAAACATATTGTTTGTGCCACCTTCCAATTTAGGGATTGTCAATTTTAATAATGACATACAAGGTTTTTTATTATTCTAAAGAAATGAAGAAAGTATGGAATTAATTTTTGTAAAAGATTTGAGCATTAAAGTTAGTGGAATATTAGAGATGGTGTATAGAATAATGGAGATAACATCATCTTGATAGCAGCAAGACGATCCCACCAAGAAAGGTGCAAAGGATGCCATCTACTAATTATTGAGGTTAACTTCTGTATGCATTCTCGTATATTCAATGAGTTGGATAGACTGAGTGAACCATAAGCCAAAGTATTTGATTTGTTGTGGCAAAAGGGGATGATAAAAAAATCCTGTTTAAAAGTGAATTTGCTTAGCGGTAATATTTAACATTTTTCATTCTTTAATTTGTAGCCTGATACAGAAGCATAAGAAGGGACTTAATTAAAAAAAATTGGAAGTGAAGATTAAGGTTGTGAAATAAATAACAAGATATCATCATCTGCGTATGCTGCTAGTTTAAGCTGTGGAACAATATAGGGAAAACATAGATATCTTAATTTTGTCGTAATTTAGAAAAAAAGCTATAACGCTAAATTAAAAAGGAAAGGAGGAAGAGAACAACCTTGTCTAACCCCTCTACCCAAAGTATAATATGAGGAGGTGAGGCCATTTTCAAAGATGGCTGCTTGTGGGGATGTGTAAAGAAGGGAAATCAAAGTAATACTTTTTGGTCCATATCCAACCCACTTTAGGGTATGAAAGATAAAAAGCAAATAGACTCACCAAAAACCTTTTCCGCATTTAGGGCTATTGCTGCTAAAGGTTCAGACATATGAGTGGACTTTGATAAAACATCAAAAAAGAGACAAGGTGTTATCAGAAACACATCTCCCTTTAACAAACCTGAATGTTCTTTACCAAGGAGTTCAAGGATTACAGGCTTCAATCCTAAAGCTAAAGCTGTTGAGAAAATGTTTACAATCAATGTTCACTAGTGAGATAGGTCTATAACTTTTACAATAGTTAAGGTCTTTCCCTTCTTTCGGATTAAGGCACATAAGGGAGTCTAAAAAGGAGCCAGTAGACTTGTGTATATGTGAAAAAGAGGTTATAAAAGTATGCAATTTAGGGAGGAATAATTCAACTGCGAGGCCATCTGAACCCAGCGCTTTATCCTTTTTAAGTGTTTTTAAAGCAGTATGAATGGGGGGTGGTGGCGGCTGCTCCATGAGCTCCGGTGCGGCGTTAGCTGATGACTTTTCTTTGCGGGCCCTGTGACCCTTCCTCCTTCTAAAGTGTAGTTCCAGGAATATGAGCTGCCCGGCATTCATCTAGCAGTGTTGGCGGCACACCAACATCAAAGAATATGAGGTATTCCAACATTTTGTCGCGGCCGCCATTTTGTGTGCAGTCGCCTCAATTCCTCAACTTCTCACCTCTCCTTTCTCAAGGGACGATCTGCATCTTCCACTTCAGTTTCAAAGAGCGCGCTCACTAATGTACTATAAAATGATGTAATGCTTCATTTTAAGGCTCCCTCTCAGTGCATGCTATACTTTTGCTGCCAGCACCGAATTTTTAATTCAGTGACAATTATCACTCTCTCTCTCTATAATGCGGCTGCCTCACTCCCTTATTTTTATTTTTAAAATGAAGCACTTCATGTTTTGTTCCACCTTCAATGTGCACTTTCACCAATAAACTGTAGCCTGATTCAGCGCACCTCCTCAAGGATCCTCCTATTGCGTGACATAATTCTGCTCACAACATAAAACCTTCAAGAGTTTTAAAAAAAAACCAGTTAATTCCTTCTTTTTATGTGTGCGGTAAAAATGCTTTATTTTTCTTTACAACACTGAGACTGTATTCCTCATCTAATAACATTTTACTATTACAGCTGCGGTGTCATTGAGGAGTCTGCAAGTTTTTCCTATTCTCGGTACTTCTGGAGAATCTATTTGGTTAAGGGAGGGTTTATTTCAGTGACGGCAGATTATTTTCAATATCGTTCGCTTTGGCTTCTATGAAAAGTCTATGTTCTTTATAAATGGCATATTTTTTGGACACCAGTCAATACTTTGCACTTGCCAATGTAGTTGAATCTTAACACCAAGTGCTCTGAATTTTTTGCAATCTCTGCTTTTTCATAGCTTATGGGCAGGTTAAGGAGGTCTACTTCTTCTACTTCCTCTCCAACATACTGATTTATTAAAAACTCTATAATCTTTACGAAGTGTTCTGCAATGGAGTGTACTTTAGCCTCTCAAACAAAAGTCGGCACTTCCCCATCTATGTCGTCAACAATAAACAGCTTAACAAATTCTGCCAAAGCTCACCCCAAGCACCTCAAAAAAGACCCCCCTTCTCACCACCTCATGTTTTATTAGATCTGTTACTGGAAGAAATACGCGCATTAAAACCATTTGTGGAGGAAACAAATACTAAATTTCAGTTTCTAACAGACAGATTGTTCCAATTGGATGAACGTCTCCTTGCAGTGGAGCAGTGCATCTCTACTCACAACACAATGGAAAGCAAAGTTAACCTCCTACAATCACAGGTCTCCTCCCTGGAGAAACATGTTGAGGACTTGGAGAACAGAAACAGGAGAAACAATCTGCTCATATATGGATTGCCAAAGAACACAGAGGGGGGGTGAGCCTCTTGCTTTCTTCAAACGATTTCTACCTAAAGTGTTGGCTTTACCTGAAGATACAGTTTTGAACATTCAACATGCACACAGACTGGGTCGTTTAGTTGCAAATTCCTCTGGTCCTACCCGTCCAAGAGGTGTATTTCTAAATTTCTTGGAATACACAAATCTTCTTAAAGTTCTTTCTGCATCTAAAAAATCACCACGCATTTCCTGATTGGGTCATACGTTGTTTTTCTCGCAGGATTACGCTAAAAGCACTGCAGACAGGCACAGAGAATTTCTAAATATGATGCCAGATCTCTGCGCTCTTGATGCCGAATATGGGCTTTACCACCCATGCCTTTTTTAAGGTCACGTATAATAACAGGACAACCTCCTATGAAGAGCCGGTTAAGCTGAAGAGTTTTCTCAATGCATGTAGAATTGAAACTATGGACAGATTTGGTGCTTCATCCTCTCAATTTGGTTGAGAATATGCACATATTCTAATGTTGTTGTTATGTCCCTTTTATCTGCTTTTTTAAATTCTTTCATCATCTTCTGCTGCCCTGATTAATTGTGATTGTTATTCTTCAATAATTTTCGTTTTTTGTTGTTATCCCTCATATACTGTACCTGTCTTGTAATAAGTTTGTAACCTAATAATTTCTCTTTCTGTTATAGGTATCTCTGATGTATGTTTATCTTGTTGTCTTGTACCATGTCATATCCAGTCGCTCCTTTCCGTGAGATCCGGACCCACCGCCTTTCCATGGGGTTTCACCCCCTCACCCTCATTTTGGGTTTTCTATAGGTATGTGTTTTTCCTTATGTGTTAGTCCTCTTCTCCCATCTTCTGTTACTCTTCTTTTGCATAGATCTTCTCTCTTACTTCGTCCAGTCTCTCTCTTGTTCATTTGACTTTTCTCTGCCTTTTCATTTCTGATACCTTTTTCTTTTCTTTCTGAGTTAATTCACATTACCTTTTCCCTCTTCTACCTGATGTTGTTTTTTTTTCTGGATCAATCTTATCTTCTATTGTTATCCTTTTTCATTATTTGTTTTTATCTTATTTTTTTATTTCAATTGTTTATCTCTAACTTGTTATCTTTGATATTCTTCTTCTTTTTTCATCCTTCATGTATTGTTACACTTCTCTTCATTTAAATAATGTTGTGTTTTGTCATATATATAGTTTTTTATAATATCTCGTATAGTTCGAATTGTTCTCTTAATGGTTATTAGATGTCATTGAATATCGTTACTTGGAATGTCCGAGGTTTGCATTCACCGATCAAAGGGCAACGTGTGCTCTCGCATCTATCTAGATTGCAAGCTGATATAGCTATGATTTAGGAATCACACCTCACAGAATGCGAATCCTTGAAACTAAATGAGATTGGGTTGGAAATGTTTTCTTTTCTCCAGGTGATGGTAAGCGTAATGGTGTTATTACATTATGCCATAAATCTCTCCATGTTAGGCTTATATCTCAAGAAAGAGATGATGTAAGTCGTTGGTTACTTACAGATCTATTGATTGGGAAGGTTCCACTCTCTTTGTTTAATATATATGCACCAAATGCGGGTGGTTCATTTTTTGGTCCCATCTTGCAGAAAAATTGATTCAACTCTCTCATGACAACCTGATTTTGGCTGGAGATTGTAATCAAATTATAGATCCCTTCATAGACCGCAATTCTTCAACTTCTTTTTCATCTTCTAAATCTCATAAAGCTGAGTCCCTAGCTCATTGCGCCATCAGGATTCAAGCAAGCCGGGCCGACGGCGGCTGAAATGCCAGAAACCGGTCCCCGGTAGCTTGTCTCCTTCCCAGTATAAGAATTGGCTTGGTAGTTTGGTCTGCCCTCTTCCCATCATGCACTGGGACAGGAACGGACTAATTTGCATATAGCCAGGTTCTGAGCTGGGATGGGGCAGTGAGCTAAAAAACGGTGATGGATCAAGCCCTGATCTCTTGACTGGGTAGGAGTATTCTGCATCATTCAGAAACTCTGTCCATCACCTTTTCCAAAATTCATTTACAGAACTATGCACTGCTTTACTCACTCTTAAGAAAGACAAAGCCCCAGGCCCGGATGGTTTTACTGTCAATTATTTTCACGTTTTTTCCAACTTCTAATTTCTTTTTTGCAAACAAAAACGTCTAAGGTTCCTTGTTGGAGGTCCTAATCTGCCTTACACCCATGGAAAATAAAGACCCACGCTTATGTAAAAACTATGGACCGATTTCATTAGTGAATATAGATTATAACATTTTCTCAAAATCCCTTGCCTTACGATTAGAATCCTTTCTCCCCGATCTCTTAGGTAAGGAACAGTCAGGTTTTGTGAAAGGCTGTTTCCTCGCAGATAACACATCTATTTTTTATATACTCTCCAAATCTTTTCATTCTTCCGAATCTCTAGCGGCTATAGATGTGGAAAAAGCTTTTGATAGAGTTTATTGGCCTTTTATTTTTTTGACTCCTAAGTTGTTTGGCTTTCGTCCTAAAATTATTAATTTAATTTCTCTTCTATATTCAAGACCTAAAGCAGCTATATTTGCTAATGGCCTCACCGCTTCATATTTTAATCTGGGAAGAGGTGTTAGGCAACGATATCCCTTAACCCCCTTTTTTGTTTAAATTAGCTCTTTAGAACCCTTCCTATCTAGACTTCATCAAAATCCAGAGTTCCAATGTTTTAACTATGAGAGCACACATATTAAACTTGCAGCATATGCAGATGATATTTTGTTATTCCTCTGCGAATCCTTACTCTTCTCTACCCGCTTTCCTCTCTGAGACAGAGGCATATTCTTTTGTCTCTGGTCATAAACTTACCAGCGATAAATGCAAAATTTTACCTTTAGCTAAATTTACTTTTAAAGATGATTTTAAAATAACTAACTTCAATTGGAACACTAACCGTATAAAATACTTAGGTGTATATTTCTCTACTTCAATTAACTCATCAATATCCATTAATTTAGACAAATGTTCCTTAAAGATTTCTTCCCTAATTGACAAATGGCATCCTTTATATTTATCCTGGTGGGGAATGTTAGATAGAATAAAAATTATGTTATGTCCGATTGTTCTTTTTAATGTTACTACCATTCCAGTTGCTATATCCCAAAAGTTCTTCAAAAAAATGAATTCCTTATTATCTTCCTTTCTTTGGAATAAAAGAAGAGCACATATGTCATTGACAGAACTCATTCGCCACAAATCGGAAGGTGGTGTCAATTTTCCAAATTTTCTAATTATCATAAAGCCTTTAATTTACGTCAATCATCTCATTGGCTCACTGGTTCCTCGTCAGATTCTCCTCTTTGGGTTATCCTAGAACACTCATATCTAGCCCCCTTCTCCTTTCAAGAATATTTATCATTTACTCAGAAGTTATCTACTCGTATTGTTAAATATACAAACAAATTATTAGATACATTCTTACTAGATAGTTCTACTGACATGAAATCCCTCTTACAATCCTCCAGTTGGCACAATAAACGGATAACGATTAAAGGCAAACCCATCTATTGGAAATCATGGAGACAGAAGGGTCTTCTCTAGGTCCACCAGTTAATTCAAAATGATAAAGTTATATCCTTTCACCAAGCTAGATTTATTTTTGTCTTTCCTGTCTCAATTTCTAATAAATATCAGTCGCTGCAATATGCTTTGAATTTGGTTGTTAACCAATCTGTTCTATCTTCGGATTCGTCCAATACTACCTCCAACATTACTCAGGATTTTCTGAATTCAAGTATCAAAAATGTACACCTATCTACGCAAATTGACCCCATCCAGAAAAAGAACTAAAGTGGAAATGGAATGGGAATGAGATTTAGATGTCAATTGGTCCATTCAATTATGGAACAAAATTTGGCTTAAGATTAGAAAAGCATCTAGAGCAGCTAACACCACACAGACGCTTTTCTTTATTTACAATAGGTTACTTCTTTCCCCCACCTTTCCTCATAGGATAAACATTGAGCAACCTGATATTTGCTGGTTTTGCTCTTCCACGGATACAAACTTATACTTTTTACTTGCCCATTTGTTCACGACTTTCGTAAAAGTGTTTGGAAACAAATTACCCTAATCTTCCATTATGTGGTGCCCTTTCTCTTTTGCCAATGTTTTTTTGGGTTGATGATTGTTCTCAATGTCCTTTAAACATGCATATTTTGGACTTACTTTGGGATTAGCATTTCAATAAATCACCAAACATTGGAAAACTCTGTCTGATCTCTCTTTTCAGGCCTGGTGGTATGCTGTATGTCATAACCAAAGATTGGACACTGTTTATGTATATCCATTGTCTCTGGCTGTAAAACGCTTAAATATATGGTCCCCGGTTACAACGTTTATTGATTGTCATGCTAAGCTTTCACATATACGTAATGTTTCGGAACAGGAGTTTTCAAAACCTCCTTGACATTCTGTTTTCTCTCTGCATAGATCCAGTAGAATTATGCTGTTACGTTTCAGATAAATGACCAGAATTATTTTATATTTCCATATATTTTTTCTCTTATGTTAAAACAACCACTCATTCATGTATAATAGTTTTTTCGTATCATAGTAATTATGCATCTTCATTGTATTTCCTTTTCTCTATCCCATTCCTGTTTACTTCAATAAACGGGATCACGCAGATGGAGAATTCTCTGGTGTATATGATGCTTTATAACAGTGGGCAAATTCATTTAAAATGTCTAAATCCTTGTGTTCTGGCACCTGATGAATATCCATAATTGATTTAATCATTTTGATTTAGTTTTGAGTTTGTTTCTTTTATTTTAAGGAGCTTGCTAGCAATTTTCTAGATTTATTTTGACCCCCGTAAAATTTTGCACTGGATTTTAAGTGATAAGTTGATGCATTGTCTGTAGATAGTTTATTAAATTTAAGTTTAGTGGTAATCAAATCTTGTAAACACTCTTTTGATCACTAAGTGTAATAAATGTGTTCCTGATATTTACTTTGTGCAAATAAAAGACAAGTAGTTAATTATAAAGTCACTAGTTGTGGCCTTAAAAGCCTCTTGGAAGGTGTGGAAAGCCCCCCATAATGTTTGAGAAAGGAGAAATATTCTATCTATCTATCTATCTATCTATCTATCTATCTATCTATCTATCTATCTATCTATCTATCTATCTATCTATCTATCTACCTATCTATCTATCCATCCAGGGGGTCCCACAAGGACCCCCATGGCAAAAAAAAAAAAAGTTTTTTAAAATAATTTTGTCGCAGTGGTGTAGAAAGAGGGGGAGAGGTGTAGAAAGAGGCATGAGAGATGCACAAATAGGGAAGAGGGGAAGAGAAAGAGGCAGGACATGCAGAAAGACGCACAAGAGGTTTTGCAGTGCAGAAAGAGGCAACAGAGGTTTAGAAAGAAGCAAGAGAAGTGCAGAAAGAGTCAAATGAGATGCAGAAAGAAGCAAGTCCAGTGCAGAAAGAACCATCAGATGTCCAGAAAGAGTCACAAGGGGTGCAAAAAGAGGGACAGGGGTGCAGAAAGAGGCAAGAGAGGTACAGAAAGAGAAAAGCGGGATACAGAAAGAGGCAAGGGATCTGCAGAAAAAAGCAACAGAGGTGCTGAAAGAGGCAAGTCAGCTGCAGAAAGAAGCAAGGCAGGTGCAGAAAGAGGCAAGAGGGGCGCAGAAAAAGGAGAGAGAGGTGCAGAAAGAAGCAAAAGAGGTTCTCAGAGGCAAGAGGAATACAGAAACAGGCAACAGCAGTGCCGAAAGAACTAAGAGAAGTACAGAAAGAAACAATAGAGGTGCATAAGGGGGCACAAGGAGTGCAGAAAGAAGGAAGAGAAGTGCAGAAAGAAGCAACAGAGGTGCTGAAGGAGGCACGAAGGGCGCAGAAAGAAGCAAAAGAAAAGCAGAAAGAAGCAACAGAGGTACTAAAAGAGGCAAGAGTGTTACAGAAAGAGGGAAGAGAGGTATAGCAAGAGTCTAAAGACCTGCACAACAAGGGAGCTCGGGTGCAGAAGGAGCAAGAGGGGTGTGGAAACAGGTAATAAAGGTACAGAAAGAGGGAAGACGAGTATAGAAAGAGACAACTGGGGTGCAGAAATAAGCAAGACAGGTGCAGAAAGAAGCATGGAAAGTACAGAATGAAGCAACAGGGGAGCAGAAAGAGGCAAGAGAAGTGAGGAAAGAAGCAACAAATGTGCAGAAGGAGGCAAGAGAACTCTAGAAAGACGCAAGAGAGTTACATAAACAGGCAAAAGAGGTACAGAAAGAGGGAACAGAGGTACAGACAGAGTCAAGAGAATTGCAGACACAGGTAAAAGAAGTCCAGAAAGATGCAAGAAGGGTACAGAAATTTGCAAAAGAGGTGCAGAAAGAACAAGAGCATTACAAAAGAACCAAAAGCGGTGCAAAACAGGCAAGTGAGGACCAAAAGGAGGCAAGAGAACTGCAGAAAGAGGCAAGAGAGTTGCAGAAGCAGGCAAACAGGTACAGAAAGAGGGAACGGGTGGGCAGACTGAGGCAATGGAGGTGCAGAAAGAGGGACTAGGGGTGCAGAAAAAGACAAGAGTGATGAAGAAATTTGGAACAGAGGTGCAGGAAGAAGCCAGAGCAATGCAGAAAGAACCAACAGAGGTGGAAAAAAAGACAAGAGGGGTGCAGAAAGGAGTAGGAGAGGTACACAAAGAGGCAAGAGGATACAGAAAGAGACAGGAGGGGTGCAGAAAGAGGAAGAGAATTGCAGAAAGAAGCCACAGAGGTGCTGAAAGAGGCATGAAGGGTGCACAAAGACACTAGACAGGTGAAGAAAGAAGGAACAGAGGTACTGAAAGAGGCAAGTGTGGTGCAGAAAGAGGAAAGACAGGTGTAGAAAGAGGTAAGAGAGTTGCACAAAGAGGGATGAGGGGTGCAGAAACAGGCAAACGGGGTGCAGAAAAAAACAAGTGAGGTGCAGAAAGAGGCACAAGAATAACAGAAAGAGGCAAGTGAAGTGCAGATGGACGCAAGAGAACTGCCGAAAGAGGCAATAGAGGTGCAGAAAGAGACAGGTGAGTGCAGAAAGAAGCAAGATAAGTGCAGAAAGAAGCAACAGAAGTGCAGAAAGAGGGAAGACGGGTGGAGAGCGAGGCAAGAGTGGTGCAGAAAGAATCAAGACGGGTGCAGAAAGAAACAAAAGAAGTGCATAAAGAAGGAATAGAGGGACAGAAAGAGGCAAAAAGAGTGCAGAAAGATATAAGAGGGATACAGAAAGAAGCATTGGAGATGCAGAAAGAGGCAACAGATGTGCAGAAAGAGGGAATAGAGGGGCAGGAAGAGGGAAGAAAGGCGCAGGAAGTACAAGAGATTTGCAGAATCAGGTCAAGAGAAGTGCAGAAAGAGGCAATAAGGTGCAAAGGGAAGAAAGAGTGGCTTACACACCATTAGTACCAATTTAACACCCACATTTAGCAATAAGGAACAGGTGACCATTCTAGGTTTGCAAAGGGCCTTCCACCACGCTGTAATACTTGTCCCCGCATTTTTGGTAACGTTTGAGCAGTTTGAGCTAGAAACAAAGTTTTTTTTGTTCAAATCTGCAGATTAGGGTGCAGATGATGAATTATGTGGCTAATGCAGAAAATGTATTATTGTGCGAAAGTCAGTGCAACCAAACAGTCACATAATTCCAGTTGCAATGCTCATATTTCTGACTAGGTCCACAAGTGCTCCTCGGTGATTCCATCTTTTTTGTCTCACTATATTCATAGTTGAGCTTCTATGGAAATGAGGAACACTAAACCTGATTTTACCACTCCACAACACAGACTACCAAACCATATAATTACTCTCCATAAGTCCTATACACTAAATACCACATACTTTCTATCCACCTAATTTTACTGCACAACATACCACATAATTCCACTTCACACAACGTAGATCCACTCCACTCCAAAAAACATTAGTAAAAAACGATTACATTTACAATGCCAATAGCTCTAATTCTCGCAAATGCGAAACCTATTACATTGCAAACACTTCTTTAACTAGTAGTTGCGTTTGTAGAGTGGTGGAGAAAGGGTGCTGGGCCTCCAGCCAGTGCTCAGGAATTCCCCTGCATAGGGCTGACAGGAGGTACCAGGAGGGCTTCTTGGCCCCCAAAGTCCATCAGGAGTAACTTGGACTTCATCCCCCATCCCGTAGTCTGCCAGGAGGTGTGTTTGCAGAGTGGTGGAGAAAAGTGGGCATGGCCTCAGAAGACATCTTAGCAATCCCACAGTGTGGGACTTACTAGAGGTAACAAGAGGGGTAGATGGCCCCCAAAGAAATCCTTGGGGCCAACTTCCCCTCCTATTACCTCCAGTAAGTCCCACACAGCAGGATTGCTAAGTTCTCAGAGCAGGCCACGCCCCCTTCACCCACCACTCTGCAAACGCACTCCCTGGTGCACTCTTGGATGGAGGTCCTTTAGGGGCCAACTAGCCTACTTCTTCCCTCCCCTCCGCTAAGCTCCACACAGTGGGATTGCTGAGAGTGATCTGAGGCCATGCCCCCTTTTTAAACCACTCTGCAAACGCGGCTCCAGGTGCACTGCTGCTCAAGGGATGAAGTCCACGTATGTCCTGTGGTCCTCAGGACTAAAGTGGACCTCATCCCCCCACCAGCAGTGCACCACAAGGCGCATTAGCAGAGTGGTGTAAGAAGGGGCATGTCCTCAGATCACCTCTCTGCAATCCAGCTGTGTGGTGCTTACTGGAGGTACCTGGTGGTCTAGTTGGACCCCAGGGGCTTTCAGTAAACAAGGGAAATAATTTCTAAAGCCTCATCACCTTTTCCCTGAAGTATCAAATCATTCATTTTCTCATCAGTGGGGCCCATAACACTGCAAGTCATTCATATACACTTTCTCTCTATTTCATGAATTGGTGTGAATCAAAGGAGAGCTGCTGGATCATAGCCGAGTGTCTACAATTTTAACTATCTATTTATAATATATACATCTGCAGTTTAAATTGTTTACCATGGTTTACCAATACGACAAATTATTCAGACACACCACCATTGATGGTCGATAGATCTGCTAGTAAAAATTAGGCTAAGGACGAACAAGACCAGCTAAATTTCTAATTTATTTAATTTTTATTTTAAGAGAAATCTTATAGCATGACCTGTATTTATCCACTTGTTTATTCATTCAATGCAAATAGATTTTAAGGAAAAAAGAGAAATTTAACTCATACATTTATATTTCATTTAATTCAAAGCTCAGAAATAAACACATTATTATTGGGATTATTGGACTTGAATATTAGCAAAAGACATAATAGTTCCCAAAGCTTACATCCCTATTCTCTCTAGCTATTAACCTCATCTAAGCACTCCGTACTCATTCAAGAAAATTAAAAGTTCAGAAAATATCAAAGTTCTTACGCCTCAGGAAAGTTCAGCATTCGGATAGCATGTCGGTATACACAGATAGAAATCGAAGAAGAGAGTTTTTTTCTTAAGTCCGGACATACTCTTTTATACCCTTTTTCTCTAGCTAATCTATCTAAATCATGAAACATTCAGGGTCTTCAACAGTTCTGATTGGATAGTCCAAAGGGTGGATGATCATAACCTCATCATCTCTTCTTATTTCCGCATGATCATCGAAAATTGAAAAAGTTTTTTGTTCACTACATATCCGCTTCATTCCTGTCCTTTAAATGGCAATGTTGGTCTGCTTTCTCACGCTTTCACATAATAGTCATCCATTTTGTTGGCCCTCAACTGTTTTTTCAGGGCACACTGTCCTTGAACCATTCCGCTCGAGCACCAGCAGCTCATACTTGACTTGCAGCTTTTTCTATCACGCACATGGATACTGCATCTCAATCTCTGAGTTTATTGAAACATCCATCTTTGCTCTAGGCCTCACAGGCCAGAATAGTAACTATTATAGAAACAAACACAATTAAACGTTAATTATTGAATTATAACCCTTTTGTTTACCTCCCACTTTACTAAGGTTTCCCTGTTAGTTTTTACCTAGCAAATAAAGCAACATATATGCACTTTTATACTCACGTGTCTTCATGTTTTTAACACAAATACATAAACAGAAAGCACATTCATGCCACCTTTGGTTAATTTATAATGAATGCATTAGTGTTAGACGTAACACGATCACTCAGTTAGTCGATTATGGTTGCAATATAAGCATATTAGTTTTCCCACGTATACTTGTGTGTGTGCATTCTATTCTACATTGATTAATTTTCAAACCCACACGATTAATTCATATGATTGTAATGAGGAAGTGACTTCACGAGGGGTACACAAAATTTGTTTTTCCACCTCGCTCCATCAACTCCCTCCTTTTGTAATGTATCACCAAATACCTCTCAAAATTTAGCAAATTTTTATCTCAACATGTTTCAAGTTCTTTGGATTAGTATGAATTATACTCTAATATCTTCTATTTCTCTCGTATTTTTATAGAACTTTTCTTGAATCTCTTCTATTTCTATATCACCCTTTTCACGTTCTCTTTCTTGTTTTTCTTGAATCACCTTTTTAATTGTATTTTTAGTGTTTTTTCTTTTTCTAATCATGCAACACAGTCTTGGTACCAAAATCACTATTATTATTATTGTCACTGGAATTAGTACTTTACCTATAATAGAACTACCTATTTCATGTATCCAATGTTTAACTGCTGCAAAACCTCTACCAAGTCATTCAAGAACACCATCAACCTCCAATGGTTCAATTTCTCTGTGTAATTCTGTAATATTTTTAATATATCTTTCAATGTTTTGACTTTTATCTGGAATGTAAGTGCAGCAGTGTTGTACTTTAAAAATTCCACAAACTCCTCCTTCTTTTGCCAAAATTATATCAAGAGCAAGACGATTCTGCATCACCATAGCTCTCATAGCAACCATTTCAGTGTTTACTATTAAAAATCCACCTGCAGTGTCTGTTGACAAACGATCTACTATCGTTGACAATTTCCAAATTCTGTTTGCATTAAAAGATATCCCCTTTGCTGGTATCAGTGCTCCAAAAACATCACCTATCATTTCTAATACACTCTCTCTCTTTCTACAACTTAAAGGTTTACCTATTCCATGAATCCCGTTAGTACCTCTATCTACATGGAAAATTTTAGGAAAGACCAGGCCTACATAACAGGTTCTGTTCCAGTGATCGTGCAACTTATAGTAAGCTTTGTTCCCACAGATAAAATAAACTCCAGGAACAACTGGGTCTTTACCACCTTTAAATCCCCAACCCCTATTATACGATAAGTGTCTTGTCATTGACTTGCTCCCACAAAATAATTGTCATATGCAGTATTGTCTCTTCGAATACAACATTTTCCTAACGATGGGGTATCTATATTTATTGCCACTTTTACATTTCGTCCCTCTAAATTTTCATCCTCAAATTCCCAATACTTAGATTTAGATGCTTCACTCTTTCATTTCTTTTGTAAATATTTCTTCTTTCTTCCACCATATCTAAAAATGCCTTTTCCTCATTTCTCAATTTACAAGTCAAATTATGTTTAAAAGCGTAATCATGAGTCAATTCTTGAGGTTCTAAGAAACATTCTCCCATAACTTTTGCAGGCTTAACTTTGTTCATAGCATTTATAACTCTCAATCTTGCAAAAACATCATCAGAATTTGAATAATAATATTCTAATTTCCCTGTATTGTAAAACAAACTTGCTATTATACTACATGTAATCCCATATGTAAGTGGTAGGTGGTGATAGGTTACCCCCTCTGACACTGACGCTGGCAATTTCACACAGATGTAGCAATCACTTGCGTCCATGGTTCTAACATACTCAGATAGTAATCTTGAAAAAGTATCTTTGGAAAAGTCGCTAATTGACTTATCCTGATGAATTTCTGGCTTATTCACATGTGGTTTATCAGTTTGTAATTTATTATTTCTTGCATTATTAGCCCCATTTCGTTTCAACTTCTCAAAATTTTCTCTAAAAGGAATGATAATAGCTAAAATCAACCACACCAACATTAATAATCCAGTACATATTAACCACATTCTACACCATTTTGTAAAAATAGAACTTTTCGTAGTTACATCATTAGTAGCCACTTTTTTTTACACAGCAATTTTTCACAGTTCTTTCTGATAGACTTTCACTTTCCGCTTATAGCGTTTTTCTTATACCAATGCTTCAAAAATTTCTTTTACTTTGCAATTTTTAAATCAAATATCTCTATTTTCTTTATTTGAGTCTTAGTTCTTTACTCAATTTCTTTTTCCTGACTTGCGAAATTCAGGTCCTCTTGACTGCTGTTTACTTCCTCAATAGGAGGCAAAAACATGTAAGTCCATTCAGGTGATTTGTATTTCTGATTTGGTCTCCTCACTCTTTTTGGCCTTTGGACAACCTCTATCTTTTTTCCCAACAACTCTTTCTGACTTGTTATCTCATGTACCTGATCTTCTGGTTTTCTTGCTTTGTTAACCAGTTTAACTCTTAGTCCATCATTTTCTCTAGGCCAATTGGCTCCTTTACGAGCTCTCTTTGTCTTTGGTTCTATAGTGTTATGTTCCACTCTCCAAAATCTTTTCCTTGAACTCTTTCTCAATTGAGTTTCATCTCCACTGCCGTCAGTTTCAATCTCAGTATTTTCAACAGTATCATTTATAATGAACTTTATAATGTCTGTTTCTTTTTCAGAATCCGGTTTCTTTTTACTCAGTACTTTCACTCTGTTAGGAACATCTCCATAACTGGTACTTGGGATCTTATCCTTGTCATGAGTTATTTCCTCTTTTCCAGTGTCAGGATTTTGGCTCCTGCTTTCAGAGCTTTCGGACTGTTCTTCAGAATTCTCTTGATTACCAGTTTTGTCTCCACTTTGCTCAATGTCTTTACTGGTATCAGTTATTTCCAAATCTCGACTTTCTTGTTGATCTTCAAAATTTGGTATTTCAACAATTTCACCTTCTCCTTCGGATGTAGAGCTAGCATCCAATACCTCCAGATGTCGACGTTCTTGTCGAGCTTCAGTATCTGTATTTCTTTGTGGTTCTCCTTCAGAATCAGACTCAGTTGTGCTTTCACCTTCCTCTTGTGGATTTTCAGGCTCAGGTACACGAATGGTGTGGCTGTCATGCACCCATCTCTTTACTCCAGCACATTTAACTGCAGTCGTGTGGACCAAAATAACCTGTCTTGGTCTCTGCCAGCGAGGCACCAAACAGTTCCTCCTTCGGTGTACCTTTATCCGAACCCAATCTCCAGGAATTAGATCATGAGCTGGATGTCTCTCTTTCGTGTTTGACTCAGTTCCCACCTGATGGAACACAGAAGTTACCACGTCAGACAGATTTTTGCAGTAATCCAGTATGATGTCATCAATCAATCAATCAATCAAAGACATTTATAGAGCGCACTACTTACCCGTCGGGTCTCAAGGCGCTGGGGGGAGGGGGGTGCAGTTACTGCTCGAACAGCCAGGTCTTCAACTTCTTCCTGAAGGAGAGGTGGTCTTGGGTCAGGCGCAGGTCGGTTGGGAGGGAGTTCCAGGTCTTGGCGGCCAGGTAGGAGAAGGACCTTCCTCCTGTTGTCGCTCTTCGGATGCGGGGGACGGCGGCGAGGGCGTGGTTGGCTGATCGGAGGTGGCGTTTGGGAGCGTAGAAGTTGATTCGGTTGTTGAGGTAGCTCGGGCCTTGGTCGTGTAGGGCTTTGTGTGCGTGGGTGAGGAGGCGGAAGGTGATTCTTTTGTTGACGGGGAGCCAATGCAGGTCTCTCAGATGTCCGGAGATGTGGCTGGTTCATGGGATGTCGAGGATGAGTCTGGCTGAGGCGTTCTGGATCCGCTGGAGTCTCTTCTGGAGCTTGGCGGTGGTACCGGCATAGAGGGCGTTGCCGTAGTCCAGTCGACTGGTGACGAGGGCCTGGGTGACGGTCTTCCTGGTCTCGGTGGGGATCCACCAGAAGATCTTCCGTAGCATGCGTAGGATGTTGAAGCACGCCGAGGAGACGGCGTTGACTTGCCTGGTCATGGAGAGGGAGGAGTCCAGGATGAAGCCCAGGTTGCGTGCGTGGTCTGTTCGTTTGGGTGCGGTGCCCAGGGCGGGAGGCCACCAGGAGTCGTCCCAGGCGGAGGGCGAAGAGCCCAGGATGAGGACCTCCGTCTTGTCTGAGTTCAGTTTCAGGCGGCTGGTCGTCATCCACTCGGCTACCTCTTTCATCCCTTCGTGCAGATTGGCTCTGGCGGCGGCGGGGTCGTTGGTCAGGGAGAGGATCAGCTGGGTGTCGTCGGCGTAGGAGATTATGTTGAGGTTGTGTTGGCGTGCGATGGCCGCGAGGGGGCTCATGTAGACGTTGAAGAGAGTGGGGCTCAGCGAGGATCCTTGAGGGACGCCGCAGATGACTTCGGTGGCCTCTGACTTGTACGGTGGTAGGCGGACTCTCTGTGTTCTTCCGTCGAGGAAGGAGATGATCCATTCCAGAGCCTTCTCCTGGATTCCGACGTTGCTGAGGCGCTGTACTAGGGTGCGGTGGCAGACAGTGTCGAATGCCGCCGAGAGGTCTAGGAGGATGAGGGCCGCTGTTTCTCCGTTGTCCATCAGGGCTCGGATGTCATCGGTGGCGGCGATGAGGGCGTCTCGGTGCTGTGGTTGGCTCGGAAGCCAGACTGTGAGGGGTCGAGGGATCCATTCGTCTCAAGGAAGGCGGCCAGCTGCTTGTTGACGGTCTTCTCGATGACTTTGGCTGGAAACGGGAGGAGCGAGATGGGGCGGTAATTCTTGAGTTCGGTGGGGTCCGCTGTGGGTTTCTTGAGTAGAGCGCTGAGTTTGGCGTGCTTCCAGCTCTCAGGGAAGGTGGCGGTTTCGAAGGAGGTGTTGATGATGTCTCGCAGGTGGGGTGCGATGACAACGTCGGCCTTGTTGAAGACGTGGTGAGGGCAGGGGTCGGTCGGAGATCCGGAGTGGACGGAGTTCATCGTGCGGACGGTGTCTTCGGTGCTGATTGGAGTCCAGGCGCGGAGGGTGGTGGTGGGGGTTGGTGGTTCGGTCGTGGTGTGCGATGGTTGGTTGTTGAAGCTGTTGTGTATGTCCGCGATCTTGTTGTGGAAGTATGAGGCGAGGGAGTTGCAGAGGTCTTGCGATGGGGTGATGTCGTTGTTTCCTGCGCTGGGGTTGGATAGCTCTTTCACGATGTTGAAGAGTTCCTTGCAGTTGTGTGCGTTGTTGTCCAGCCGGTCCTTGAATGCAGTTTTCTTGGCGGTGCGGATCAGCTGGTGGTGCTTCCGGGTGGCAAGCTTGAAGGTGGTCATGTTGTCCGGTGTTGGTTCCCTTCTCCAGACTTTCTCGAGGGCTCGGCAGTTCTTCTTGGAGCTTTTGAGTTCGTCGGTGAACCATGGGGCTTTCTTGCTGCCGGCTCTGCTGGGAGGGGTTCTCAGCGGGGCGAGCTTGTCCGCGCAGTTGCTGATCCACTTCGTGAGGTTGTCGGCGGCCTGGCTGGGGTTCGCTGAGCTGGCAGGAGGGTGCTGGCTCAAGGAGGTGGCGAGCTGGTCGGCTGTGATCTTGTTCCAGCTTCTGCGGGCAGCCTGTTGCTGGTGGTGGTGGGTCGTCGTTCTTTTGAAGGTGAAGTGGACACAGCTGTGGTCCGTCCAGTGGAGTCCGGTGGCGTGGCTGAAGGCGATGTCTTTGCTGGATGAGAAGACGGCGTCGAGTGTATGTCCGTCGAGGTGGGTGGGGGTGGACACCAGCTGCTTGAGTCCAAGATTGGTGAGGTTGTCGAGCAGGGTGCTGGTGTTGCGGTCGTTGTTGTTCTCCAGGTGGAAGTTGAGGTCCCCCAGGAGGATGTAGTCAGCGGAGGGGAGGGCATGCGGGCTGACGAAGTCGGCGATGTCCTCGCTGAATTGGGTGCGTGGTCCCAGAGGTCGGTAGATCAGGGTGCCTCTGAGGGTGGTCTTCGGGTCGGTGTGGATCTGGAAATGCAGGTGTTCGGCGGTGGTAAGGGTGTTGTCGGTGCTGGTCGTGATACGGATGGTGTTCCTGTGGATGATGGCGATGCCTCCTCCCATCTGGTTGGCGGTGCGAACCCTCCGGGTAATCTTGTAGCCCTCTGGGATGTCATCATTTATAGATAACAGTTTATCAACTGGGGGGGGGGGGCGCTAGAGAGGGCCTGGCAAGATGGCCACACCTGAGTGAGGCTCTGCCCGGCTAAGCCACGATATGTTCACGATCCGCATTGAATCCTGGACATCTGCAGTTTCGGAGAGGCGAAAATAGTCATAGAAGCTGTCCTGCCTGTGTTGCCGGGCTCGCGTGGCTGGAAACGGCCAGTTTCGAGAGAGAGCGACCCGAAGCCTGTGCAGCGCGAAATGGAAGCACCGGAGGGGCCGTGAAGGTGGCAGCCTGCGGTTGCTGAGACGTAGCAGTGGCGGTGTTCTGGGTTTCGGAGGAGCACTCGGGGACAAAAGGCGAAAGGCTGCTGACGGGCGGCCGGGAGATGGCGGCAGCTGTGAGCAGTACCCCTGTCCCTACAGTGACAACTCAGCGCTCTGCTATATATTGAGGCTGGTGGAGGAGCGGACGATCTCGGCTGGTCTGCGGTGCCGGGACCTTGGTGCCGGTAGCGGTGAGTGGGGCGCGGCTGGTGCTGGGCCTGTACTCGCGGAGGCGGGGACGGCCCTGGTGTAGGCTGGGTCCGGTTCTCGCTGCTGGGCGTTGGGGGCTTGCGGCTGCTGCGGGGAGACATTACGCGAGGCCGGGGATTGTGGAGGCGGACTGGGCCTCACGGCCTATTTGGGACTGTTCTGCAGTGACGCTGTTCTGGTCTTGAGGCCCTTGCCCCCCTGGGGTGTATGCGAGGCAGGGCAGCTGCTAGATAGCAGCCTGTGGCGGATCTCACCGCATCTGGAGACACGTGGACCCTGGGGCCCCTGAGTTTATATGCGCTGAAGTGACACATTGAGCCTTTATTGTTTTGGACCTCTGCTGGTGCTAGTGAGGCCCTCTGAGCCTGCATCCTGGACAGTGTTGACTTGTCGGACGAAGGTGGGGTGGCCCTTCCCACATAAACAGCACTATTGATTTAGGCCTCTGGAGCTCGAGGGCTGTGTGTGCTGAGACACTGAATCTAACTGGGAGGAGCTGCTAAATACGCTCTTTACTGCTGCATGTCCCGGACCTGTTGTTTGCTTCCCTTGGAGAGCTATTGTTGGTATCCTGTGCAATTGACCTTGTCTACTGGTGTTGCGGGAACGCCATTTTGAGGTTTGTGCCCTTGTGTGATCTGTGGGATATACTGACGGCTAGGCGAGGAGCAGGGCCCTAGATATAGACTTGGTAGCTGCCTGTCCTTGGTGATCCCTGCTGCAGGGCGGTGGATTACTGTGGGAGGATGCTCTGGAAGGTGACACTATGGGCAGAAATGAGAAATCTCAGACGCGCCTCACGTTTGAGGCACGAAAAACGCCAAAGCCTTCCCAAAAGGGGGCCTCGGAGGTGGAGGCCCCTGTGATGGAGCAGTCCACCCTGGAGACCATGCTCCTTGCAATGCAACGCATCCTCCAGTCCATAGAGGGAACAATGGCTGCGGTGAACCATCATTTGGATCATATGTCCTCCCAGCTTGAAAAACGAAATGCCCGCATGGGAGAGGTCGACAGAGGGTGTCCGCAGCTGAAGATGGTCTCAGTGACGTAGCGGGGAAAGCAATAAATATGGAGAAGGTCCTCACCCTTATACAAGCAAAGAATGAGAATTTGGAGGCCCGCTCGCGGCGGAACAATATACGCATCATAGGGCTACCGGAGACCACAAATGTGGGGAACATGGAGACCTTCATCAAGCGGTTAATGAGATCTTTGGCACCACCCATTTGTCCCCTATGTTTGTTATTGAGCGTGCGCACCAATCCTTGGCTCCTAGGCCGGTCCCTAGCGTGCCCCCGCGCCCGGTGTTCGCGAGGTTGCTGAATTATAGAGACTGCAACTCTATCCTGAGAATGGCCAGAGAGAAAGGGACTATTGAACACCAAGGGAATACTCTTACATTTTTCCCAGACTTCACTGTGGCGGTACAGGCAGTTCGCAGAGAGTTTGGAGCTGTCAAGAAATTTCTACAAGCCGAAGGGGTCCCTTATGCAATTTTTTACCCGGCTCGCTTGCGGAAAGGACCGGACAATGCTTCAAAAATCTTCACCACTCCAAAGGCGGCCATGGATCACACAAAAAAATTGAAGAAGCAGCGGCGTGAGTCTCAAACGACCTCTGACACTGAAGACTGAAGTAGCTGTGAACACCATTAGACAGTTACAGAGGACATTGCTGTGTAAACGGGAGGAGGGTGTGGGCCTCATTGAAAGTTGACCTATGTTTTTCCCATTTCAGGATTTTGTTGTAGATAATGCCTCATACCACTGATACTGCAATTCTATCGCACACTATGTGGTCGCTCTGAGACTGCAGGTTCTACTGTGTAGGTTGGAATTTAGATTGGACATTAATACTGTTCTTAGCCACCTCCTAGCTAATAGGAGGACAGTAGCTCTCAACGCCCCCTAATGGGAGTTACCCAGATATATGTGTTGCTTTCAATGTCGGATTGGGGGGGTCTGTTCAGAGTTGAGATGGCTTTGGCGAGTTGGGGGTGCTGAAGTGGGTGGGGGAAGGTGGGGTTGGGAGGTTGGAGATTGTCGAAGTTGAAGAAGGCATCCTGGCATGGAACGGTGCGATGGGGTTGGTACATTGGTCACGTGCTTGCAATGGTATGACTATTCTTGTGTGCCCTGGAGTTTGTGTAGTCACTGTGGAGTACTTGGTAATTCTGCGGACCAGTGAAGGGTGTGGATAACGCTGGTCGCTTCCTCACATGGAATGTGCGTGGACTGAACTCCCCAAAGAAGATCAGAATAGTATTTGCCTCTCTAGACCGTTTGAGAGTGCAAGTGGCCTTGCTGCAGGAGACCCACCTCACTCGGCTAAAAGTATGGGAGCGCGCTGGGCGGGCATTAGGGTAACCATGTCGTACTCCTCTTATTCCAGGGGTGTAATGATACTTGTAAAAAAGGGTGTCCCTTTCAAAGTGTATGGGTAGGAGACAGATGACCGGGGAGAGTTGTGCTCCTGCATCGATGTTTGGGTAGTATGAATGTGCTGATTGTGAATGTCTACGGCCCGAATGTGGATGATCCATCCTTCTACTCCGATGTATGGCGCAGAATTTCGGAGTCCCCCCCCCCCGCAACGATCATTTGGGGCGGCGATTTCAATGTGTGCCTTGATTCGCGGTTGGATAGGATAGGTAGTAATGAAGCACGCCCCAAGCAAGCTGCCGGAAACCTATATGATGTATGGAGGTGTCGACACCCTGACAGCAGGGAAAGCACGTTTATATCCACAGCACATGGGTCCTGGTTTCGTCTTGATTTTTGGTTGCTCTCTGAGACTGCCTGCTCATGGGTGACAGGGGTGAAACACGAAGCACGCACGTTGTCGGACCATTCCCCGGTCACTTTGGAATTCCAGGTACCCACATGTGAGCGTCTGCCTTATTCGTGGCGCCTACAGCCTATGAAGCTGGCTGATCCGAATTTTAAATGGATTGTTACAGAGGCGATTGGCAACTATTTTCGCGAAAATGAAGGCACAGTTGACAGTCCTGGTGTTCTATGCGAAGTCTTTAAAGTAACTATTAGAGGGGTGTGCATCAAAGCACAGGCTGGAGTGCTGCGCGGTATTAAAAAGCTGGCATCTGATATCTCCGCACTTGAGAGGGAGTATGAGGTTAATCCCTCCCAGAAAACATTGGCAGATATTCGGTCCCTCGTCACTGAACATGATGAGGCGGTGGATCAAGAGCTGCTCCACTGCGCCTGCCGTAAGATGGCTTGTTATTATGGAGAGGGGGGGGCGCCCGTGTAGATCCCTGGCGCAGAAGCTCGCCGCACCTAGGTCTCAAGAACACATTGTGGAAATGCTAGATCATAATAATACGCCACACTATTCCACTCCTGAAATTAGTGAGACAATTGTGCAGTTCTATACCCGACTATATGCTGCCAAGCATGATATCTCTCCTGAAGAGATTGGCACGTACCTGGATGACGTAGCGCTGGGCTGGCTCCCCAATGCACACAGGGAATATGTTGTGATGCCATTTGATGAGGAGGATGTTAAAATGACCATTATGGCACTTCCAACGTTTAAGGCAGCCGGTATGGATGGCCTGCCTAGTGAATTTTACAAGGCATATGCGACTGAACTGGCCCCATGATTATTAGAAGTCTTCGCTGAAGCGTCAGACACCGGACAACTACCTCCAACCCTCCAGGAGGCTTTACTAGTGACGCTCCTGAAACCTGACAAACTCCCAAACGCATGCAAATCGTATCGGCCACTTTCCATAATAAATATTGACGCAAAAATCCTCGCAAAAATGATCGTGAATAAATTGCAACCACTGGTCCCCTTGTTGGTCTTACCAGATCAATCTGGGTTTGTTATGGCACGATCTACGTCACATAATCTCAGCACCATTTTTTCTACATTACACTATTTTGCCCCGGATTTTCAGGCGGTTGCTGTACTACTAGATGCGGCAAAAGCATTTGATTCTTTACAATGACCTTATATGTTTACGGTTTTGCAACGGATGGGTTTCCCCCTTTTTTTCTACAGTGGATCAAGGTGCTATATGATGATCCTGTTGCCAGAGTGCGCGTCAATGGGTGGGTCTCCTCACAGATTCCGATCAGGGGCAGCACCCGTCAGGGTTGCCCGCTGTCACCCATCCTTTTTTCGCTTGCCCTTGAACCTCTTGCCTGTAAACTTAGACAACTGCATAAAGAGGCTGCGCTGGTGGTGTCACTATATGCGGACGATATGCTGCTCTATGTGCGAGACCCCGAGATACATCTGCCTGCATTGCTCCGGTAATATATCAAATTTGAGCGTTTCTCTGGGCTGGGGATCAATTGGTCAAAATCAGTGATCTTCCCTCTTACGGAGCACACGAAGGAGATTGTGGCCATAGAGGTGGACGCGGTTCTTGCTATGGCGGTCCAGGATGCAACACTCTCTGGTGGCACTGGTGGCCTTAGGAGCAAGATTAATCCCGTGCAATGTACATCCTGGGCTTGGCGACAATTAGCAGACAGAGCTCAACTATTGTATTTATATGCCCCGTTATTGCCATTGGCGTCACATCCGGATATATCGGCTGCGCGTGAACAATGAGCTCTTAGTGAACTGGCCAAGGTAGGAATTAGGCGGATCGGGGATCTGTATGACGGCGGCTGCTTCAAAACGCTGCAGGAGGTGCAAAAGGGAACGGATAGGGGTTTCATGTTGGGGTTCATGTTTGTGAGAGTGCGGCAGGCCATTAAGACGGCTTACCCGGAGTTCCCGGCGGAGCCTACCACACTACGGGCTTTGCAGACAATGCTAGCAAGCACAGAACAACAGGGACTAATCATTACAATGCCTCGATACGAGAGCGTGAACAGCAACTGGGTTCCTCTTTTGTGAAATGGCAGACGGAGTTGGGAACCGCTTTCACTCCGGAAATGTGGGTGGCATGCTGCACGCTTACTGG
This sequence comes from Lissotriton vulgaris, assembly GCF_964263255.1. Classification (NCBI taxonomy): domain Eukaryota; kingdom Metazoa; phylum Chordata; class Amphibia; order Caudata; family Salamandridae; genus Lissotriton; species Lissotriton vulgaris. The sequence continues at coordinate 461,512,792 of NC_141697.1, forward strand.
CCGGCTGACAACTAACTGTAATTTGAGAATTGTACATTTTAAGTTTTTGCACCAGATCTATTATACCCCATTGCAACTCTTTAAATATGGTTTGAGAGACAGTGCTGATTGTGTACGGTGTGGAGGTGCGAATGCAGATTTCATACATGTGGCATGGTGGTGTGGGTGAGTGTTTGCTTTTTGGGAGGAAGTGACAAAGATGCTAACAGACATTACACAGGAGATGGTATGTTGCACCCCTGAACTCTGTTTACTCGGCTATGTCCAATGCTATAAGCCCTGTAACAGGCGAATAATCGCTATATCAACTCTATTTGCAAAGCGAGCTGTGGCACAATGTTGGGGAGCAAAGACAGTGCCAACCAAGAAAAAATGGCTTTGTGACCTACTATATTGTAAAACTCAGCTCAACATTTATGAGGAGGCACTTCCGGAGGCATCATGCCCGAAAGACTTCTGGGCTCCACTGACGGCGTATCCCCTCAATTGCCCAGATTCGAAGAAACTCCCTGTGCATTGGCTGGAGATGACTACTTGTTTGGTCTCAGCTTACTCTTTATGCATGCTCCATGGCGGGGAGGTCCTGAAGCTTTTTGATGTGGATGGGTGTTTATTTTTGCTCCGCAAATGTGATGTATAAGACTCCATGCTTCGATTTTACTCCGTTATTCTTATTCAGCTGTATGCGTCACTGTGCCACCATGATGCAGAGAAGTTACTTGTATGGGTTGGGTGGGAGGGATGGGGGTGGGGGGTCTGTTTACCTTCTGCAGTTGATTGGTATGGATTATATTGCAATGTCAGGAATATGCGCTGATGTATGTTTCTCTTCTGGATAAAAATCAATAAACATATTTAAAAAAAAAATAATAAACAGTTTATCAACTGGTACAAATGCTTGTCTCATCACTCTGCCCATCAAAATCTCGTGTGGACTTAGTCCAGTCTTTCTGTCAGGTATACTCCTTAAGGTCATCAGAACAAGTGGTAATGCGTCCGGCCATTTTAGTCCTGTTGCCAAACACATTTTTGCAATTCTGTTTTTTATTGTTCCATTAACTTATTCGACTACCTCTGAAGCCTCTGGTCTGTAAGCACAATGCAGTTTCTGTCGAATGTCCAGCGCTTCACAAATCATTTGTAATAGTTCATTCTGGAAATGACCCCCACAATCTGTTTCAATTGTTACGGGAAAACCGTATCGTGGTATGATTTCATGCAAGAGCAATTTTGCAACAGTTAATCCATCATTCCTCCGTATGGGGATAGCTTCTACCCACCGAGAGAACAGACAAATGATTACCAGCACATATCTGAGTCTACTACATGGACGCAACTCAATGAAATTCAATTGCATTCGTGTGAATGGACCTCCCTTCCGTCCTATGGTTCCCAAACTCACAACTGTTTTTCTATTTTGATTCAATTGCTGACACACTAGGCATCTCTGGCACAGGCTCTCAGCTATCATCCTAAACATAGGATTGTACCATGTCTGTCTGAACACCCTTATCATTGCATCCCTCCCAACATGAGCTTGACCATGGTACATTTGGGCCATGTTTGAAATCATGATATCAGACATTACTGGTCTTTCATCTTTGTAAACCCAAATTTCATCTTCTTCTCTCTGTCTAAGTCCTGCTTTTAGCCAATTGTTTTTCTCCTCTTCACTAGCTTCTTTCTGCATCTCTCTCACTTCCTGCCAAGTTTCAACTACTGTGGTTAGCATTAAAGGACTTGAAACATGTTCTTCTATCCTAACTCGATTTATGGATGCAAGATTTTTTGGCACAGCATTTTGCAATGGAATCAACATACCTATTGCCTTTGGTTACATAGTCATCTCCCTTCGTATGGGCTTTGCACGTAACCACTGCAATTTTATCAGGCAACTGAATAGCATCAATCAACATTTTTACAAATTCAGCATTTCTGATGGGGGATCCTGCAGAAGTTAAATAACCTCTTTGGGACCACAGTTGCCCATAATCATGGACAACCCCGAATCCACACTGACTGTCAGTCACTATGGTAACTCGTATTTCTTTTCCGAGTTCACATGCTCGAATCAAAGCAATCAATTCTGCTATTTGAGCAGAACAAATTGCTTTCAGACAAGATGCTTCCAGGACATCCGCCACTGAACATACGGCGTATGCAGCACACAAAGCACCCTCCTCTGTTCTCAGGCATGACCCATCAACAAACAGCACATAGTCAGACTCAGGCAATGGCTCATCTCTGATGTCAGGCCTTGGGTTTGAACAATATTCAAGAACATCCAAACATTTGTGATCAACCTCATTTCTCGCTTCAACTTTCATAGTATCAGGCAACAAGGAGGATGGATTTATGTTTACACAACGTGAGATTGTCACATTGTCTGCACCTAGAATTGTTTTCTCGTATTTTGACATTCTGTTATTCGTAAGGTACTGTGTTTTTGTCCTAGTAAGGAGAATCTCCACAGAATGAGGTACTTATACTCTCACAGGAAATCCCATCACTATTCCTTTACTTTGTTCCAAACTTACACTTGTAGCAGCTACTGCTTTTAAGCAACCTGGCAAAGCTTTTGCAACTGGATCCAAAACAGCTGAGAAATATGCACTTGGTTTCCTCAGTTTTCCATGTCTCTGTATTAATACTGACAATGCACATCCTTTTCGCTCACTGCAATACAGCTCAAATTCTTTCTCATAGTCAGGCATTCCTAAAGCTGGAGCTTCACATAAGCTTGTTTTTAGCTGTTCAAATGCTTCCATTTCAGTCCTATTCAGTACAATAGGATCTCTGATGTCTGCTTTGGTTAATCTCTGCAAGAGTGTTGCTATTAGTAAGAATCCACTAATCCACTGTCTACAGTAACCCACCATTCCTAGGAACATCTTTGGGTTTTTGGGGGCTGCATTCCTTGTATCATTTTGATTCTCTATGTGGTATCTTGTCTAGTTCCTTTGGCAATCTTATGACCTAAGTATTGCATTTCTTTCTGACAAAATATTTTTTTCGATGGGGACACTTTATGTCCCTCCTCTGCCAAATGGTTCAACAATGCAATAGTATCTGATACACATTCATCCCTTGTCTTTGATGCCACCAACAGGTCATCAATATATTGAACCTATACAGATCCCCCAGGCATGCTCAAACTTTCTAATGATTTCTTTAGCAATTGATTAATAATGGATGGACTCTCAGTATACCCCTGAGGAATTCGACGCCATACTAAAATGCGGTCTCCGAACTGGAACGCAAATATTGGCTGGCTTTCTGGGTGCAATGGAACAGTAAAGAACGCGTTGCACAAGTCAATTATGGTATACCATTCTGCATCAAGTGGAATTTGATATAAAATTACTGCTGGATTTGGTACAATCCGACAACATGGGACAATGATCTTATTAACATTTCTAAGGTCTTGTACAATCCTAAATGTTCCATTGGGCTTTTTCAATCCCATTATTGGTGAATTACAAGGACTGCTTTCTATCTCTCGTAAAATGCCTTGTTCAATCATGTTGTTTATTACTGGTGTTATTCCTTCAATTATTTCTGCTGTCATTTTATATTGGGGAATGTTTGGGTAACGTACTCCTTCTTTTACAGAAACTTTTACATGATCTACATCTTTCATCAATCCAATATCTTCTCCTGTAAAATCCCACACTTGCTCTTTTACTGCTTCTTTCAACTCAACAGGTATATTGTCTCGACCAAACACAGGAAACAATTCATTCTTTTCTGACTCTATCATTGCCATTGTCATTTTATACAGGCTGTCTTCCTCTGGAGTTTGAAGTTCAATGCCATCTGGTGAGCAATATATGGCACAGTTCATCTTACATAGAATATCCCTGTCTAACAGGTTAACTGGACTGCTATCACACACCACAAATCGGTGCATGTCTTTGAAACTTCCGATTTCTACTTCTACTGGTTTTGTTAAGAAGGTTTGAATTTGTCTATTAGCTACACCTACAACCTGGATTTTCTCACAGAGAGAGGAAGATTTTGGACTTCCACTGATCTAACAGTAGAACGGGTAGCACCAGTGTCCACTAGGAAAGTTACTTTTACATCATTCCCTTTTCCATTCACAAACAGACCAGACTGATCTACCTCAAGAGTGGCTCCAAGCACACACTCTTCTTCCTGTCTCAGGCACTGTCAGAAGCTATAATCCGACTCACTCCCGCCATCCTCTTGTAACCAATACTGGGGACTCACATTCACTCTGGGCGATCGGTTTACCTGCTCGCCTCTGCTGAATCCTGTCTCTGCACTGTGTCTCTGGAGAATTACACTGTGTGGTAGTGGCGGTTGTGGCACCTGACTTTGCTGAGTAACTACCTGCTGCTGTTGCGGCGGTTGTGGAATTATCTCATTCTGCACCTGCAGATTCAATGATGTATTTTCGGGTTAACTCTTGGTGGACACTTACACTCTTTCTTCCAATGCCCTATCCTGCAGCAATTATGACAAGGATACTTTTTCTTAAGCTCTTCTATGATCCCTAATAATTTAGGTTTATTGAAATTTCCTTTCACTTTTCCTTGATTCACGTCGGTACTTTTATTTTCCAAGTGTGCCACTTGATGTTCTGCTACCTTCACTTGTGCCCGGTAAATGGGCTAAATATCTATTCCAAAATATAGACAAACCAAAATATCGAGTCCAAAATATAGAATGGACAAAATATGGAATGGACAGAATATAGACATCAAAAATATAGTTTTGAAGGTAAGTAATGTAATATCGATTTTAAAAATATAGACAGTCAAAATATCGAAGTACATAATATAGTTTATTAAAAATATCGAATTTTTAATAATATCAATTTTTTTAAGTGTTTATTATGTTAGTATATGAGTGAAAAGTGGATATATTTTTGTAATTCATTTTAAGTACTTAATTTTATGTTATTTAATTATTGTGTAATTTAATTCTGTAGCGGGTTGTGGGTTTATAGGGGAATAGGGTGGGAAGTAATTTCATTATAATTAATTAAATATATTAATTAATTAATTGGTATTTATTTAGAATAAATTGTTAATTAATTTTTAATTGGTAATTAAATAATTCTTAATTGATAATTATTTTTTATTAATTGATTAATTGATAATTATGTGAATTAAATTAATTTATTTTCTGTAGCGGGTTGTGAGTTTATAGGGGAATAGGGTGGGAAGTAATTTAATTATAACTAATTAAATATGTTAATTAATTAATTGGTATTTATTTTGATTACATTGTTAATTATTTTTTTAATTGGTAATTAAGTAATTCTTAAATTATTATTTTTTATTAATTGAATAATTGATTATTATGTGAATATTAATAATTTATTTTCTGTAGCGGGTTGTGGGTTTATAGGGGAATAGGGTGGGAAGTAATTTAATTATAATTAATTAAATATGTTAATTAATTAATTGGTATTTATTTTGATTACATTGTTAATTAATTTTTAATTGGTGAATAATTAATTCTTAAATGATTATTTTTTATTATTTGATTAATTGATAATTATGTGAATAATATCAATTTATTTTCTGTAGTGGGTTGTGGGTTTATAGGGGAATAGGGTGGGAAGTAATTTAATTATAATTAATTAAATATGTTAATTAATTAATTGGTATTTAATTTTATTAAATTGTTAATTAATTTTTAATTGGTAATTAATTAATTTTTAAATGATTATATTTAATTAATTGATTAAATGATAATTATGTGAATAATATTAATTTATTTTCTGTAGCGGGTTGTAGGTTTATAGGGAATAGGGTGGGAAGGAATTTAATTATAATTAATTAAATGTGTTAATTAATTTATTGATATTTATTTAGAACAAATTGTTAATTACTTTTTAATTGATAATTAACTAGTTCTTAATTGATAAGTAAATTTTAATAATTGATTCATTCAAAATTATGTGAATTATATTATTTTATTTTCACTAGAGTGGGAATAGTAAAATTTACCCCTATGCTATCCAACGCTTTCCCTACTGTTGCACTCTCTGGGTAGGAATAGTAATTTTTACCTCTACGCTATCCAACGCTTTCCCTACTGTTGCACTCTCTGGAGTGGGAATAGTAATTTTTACCCCTACGCTATCCAACGCTTTCCCTACTGTTGCACTCTCTGGAGTAGGAATAGTACATTTTACCCCTACGCTATCCAACGCTTTCACTACTGTTACACTCTCTGGAGTGGGAATAGTAAAGTTTACCCCTACGCTATCCAACGCTTTCCCTACTGTTGCACTTTCTGGAGTGGGAATAGTAATTTTTACCCTTACGCTATTCAACGCTTTCCCTACTGTTGCACTCTCTGAAGTGGGAATAGTAATTTTTACCCCTACGCTATCCAACGCTTTCCCTAATGTTGCACTCTCTGGAGTGGGAATAGTAATTTTTACCCCTACGCTATCCAATACTTTCTCTACTGTTGCACTCTCTGGAGTGGGAATAGTAATTTTTACCTCTACGCTATCCAATGCTTTCCCTACTGTTGCACTCTCTGGAGTGGGAATAGTAATTTTTACCCCTACGCTATCCAACGCTTTCCGTAGTACTGTTGCACTCTCTGGAGTGGGAATAGTAATTTTTACTCCTACGCTATCCAACGCTTTCCCTACTGTTGCACTCTCTGGAGTGGGAATAGTAATTTTTACCTCTATGCTATCCAACGCTTTCCCTACTGTTGCACTCTCTGGAGTGGGAATAGTAATTTTTACCCATACGCTATCCAACGCTTTCCCTACTGTTGCACTCTTTGGAGTGGGAATAGTTAATGTTAATGTTATGGGTGTCTTATATAGCGCTCGGCTACTTCTAGGAGTGTCCCGGCGCTTTCTGACCCATAGCTGAAACAGAAGGGAAAAAGAAAAGGAAGCAGACCTATCATTAACTATAGTCAAGTTTTCAAACCTCTTCTAAAGGTCAGCAGGTTCGAAGTGCCACGGAATGCCAGGGGAGGGTGTTCCACAACTTGGGAGCAAGATGTTTGCTCGAGCGTCCCCCTACCCTAGCTTTCTTAATAGTAGGGACCTTTGCCAGACCTAGGGATTCTGATCTGAGGGATCTTGTCGGCTTGTAGAAGGTCAGACGTTTCTGAATGTACTTTGCACCAAAAGCATGGAGTGCCTTATGTGCCAAAGTCAGTGCCTTAAAAAGAATCCGCTTTCTGACAGGAAGCCAGTGGAGGGAGAGTAACAAATCCGAGGCTCTAGCATGGCGGGGGAGGCCAAAAATGGCCCTCGCCGCCAAATTTTGGACCACTTGTAGTTTTTGCAATAGGTAGTCCGGAAGACCCAAATATAAAACATTTGAGTAATCGAGCCTGGAGCAGATTAAGGCCTGAACAGTCGTCTTCCTATGGACCAGAGGGAGCAAAGGGAGAAACTTGCGCAGCATTTTAAGAAGACCAAAACAGGTACCAGTTAAGCATATGATCTGGGACTTAAGTGATAAACTATTATCAATTTTAACCCCAAGGTTCTTAGCAACCAAGGAGGAAGGTGAGGGGGGAACATATTCACAGGCCACCAGTCCTGCCATGGTGGGTCAGTCTGACACCCGAAGAAAAGCACCTCTGATTTGTCAGGGTTGCACTTGAGGCTGTTTCGCTGAAACCAGTCGAAAACAGCCCCAAGGCATCCACGGATGCCCTCTCCGTCAAACTCAGCACCCTTTCTACAGGTGAAGAGAAGCTGGGTGTCATCCGCGTATGATATGATCTGGGCCCCAAAAGACTCCGCCACCACCGCCAAGGGAGTCATAAAGATGTTAAAAAGGGTCGGGCTAAGCACCGACCCTTGAGGAACTCCGACCTCCAGAGGCGGTACTTCGGCAGAGTACGGGGGGCCCAGACCACCTGTCGACGACTCGCTAGATAAGATCTAAGCCAGCTCAACACCGTCCCTCTCAGACCGATCTCATAAAGTCTGTTGAGGAGACCCTCATGAGGGACGGTGTCGAAGGCCGCCGACAGATCTAACATCACCAGCATAGCTCTTCCACCTGAGTCGAGTACTTCCTTGATGACTTCATTTACCTCCAAGAGAGCGGTCTCAGTACTCAGATTGGAGCGGAAGCCTGACTGGGTGGGATGAAGCAGGCCATGAGTTTCAAGAAAAGTGGAAAGCACAGAGTGGACATTCTTTTCCACAATCTTTGCCAGACCCGGTAAAAGAGAGATTGGCCTATAGTTTGCATGATTCTCAGGATCAAGGCCAGGTTTTTTTAGAAGTGGGACAACCGTTGCCTGTTTCCAGGCCAGAGGGACAATGCCACTTGCCAGCGATAGATTGAGAACAGGATTGATCAAAGGGTTCAGAATCTTCGCGGTACTGGCCAAAAAGGTAGCAGGACAAGGGTCCAAAGGTGAACCTGATTTGATCCTGAGAAGAAGGTCAAGAGAGGTGTAAACAGACATAGCTGGAAACTCAGAGAGAATAGGACAGGACTCGGTTGATAGAGTTGATGGAATACTGAAGTTGGGAGTTACGCTAAGGCCAGAGGAGGGGAAAGAGTCTTGGATCTGTTTGATTTTTGTTGTAAAGAAATTAGCCAACAAGATGACCCATGGCTCAGAAAACTCATGAGAAACTGCACTTGCCTTGGGGGAGACAAACTCCTTGACAATAGTAAAAATTTCCCTACAAGAGTTGGACGCTAACTCAACTCTGGCAGAAAAATAGCTCTTTTTTGCAGCCAGAATGTCAGCATGATATATCTTAATGGAGGCCTTATAGGCGGCCTTGGCTTCCGCGTCATATTGCTTACGCCAAAGCCTCTCGGCTACCTTACAGTTGCGCCGGGATAGAGCCAAAGACTCCGAGAACCATGGCGCCGAGCTCCGCTTAGTAGATAAGCGGGGCGTGGAAAGTGGAGCAAGTTCATCTAGCCGCTCAACCAGCCACTTCGGTAGCGTATCTAGGTCGCTGTCCAAGTCACCTAATAAATTGCAGGGATGTTCCAGGCAGGCCTGAGCCAAACTCTCAGGAGTGACCCGGTGGTATGGCCAACTGGGGTGCCTAAGATGGTTAGAGTTTACACAAGGTGATTTACTCGTTCCCTGAATATGGAAACAGATCAAGAAATGGTCCGACCAAAAAACAGGGACGGGACAGGCCATGACAAGAGGAATGGTGGAAAACACTTGATCGAGAGTGTGGCCCTTATCATGGGTCGAACCCGTCAAATAGGGAGTAAGACCCAGGGGGGCGGTGATGTCATTGATTTTAATTGCATCACCGTCCATTTCGGCATCCATATGTATATTAAAATCCCCCAACACTGTACAATGTTCTGTCTTCAGGCAAAGTGTTGTAATTACTGTCTGTAACTCATCAAAGAAGGGACCTCGCAAACCAGGAGGTCTATAAATCAAGAGGCCTGAGAAGGATTGGTGGGGGGACAAAACAATCGGAAAAACAAGGGACTCACAACCTGAAATGGGCGTCGATGGTGCGATCACGCAAGTGGCAGATCTTTGAACCACTATTGTGACCCCTCCGCTCCTACCTATAGATCTATCCTGTCTATAAAGTACATAATCCGGCGGGATAGCTTTAGCAATGTCCGGATTAGAGGACTCACCTAACCAAGTTTCAGTGAGCATTAAGCATAAGGTTTTTCCGTTGTTAACAGCTCAAAGATGTCCAGAGCATGCCTACACAGGGAGCGGGTATTAAGTAACAGGCATTTATAGTTGGAAGCGGGGATGGAACGAGATGCCTCAGGCACAGAAAAGATATTTGGGTGCCACCCACAGCCGGTACAACGGCATTTACCTTTATACCACCCAGGAAAAACCTGTCGACACAAGTCTAAACTTTTCCTATGAGACAACAGATCAGCTGCGGTGTATGTGAGCCTAGAGCCAGCACCTCCCGCCGCGCCGTCCGCTACCGAGACGCGGACGAGCGCAGACGGGCAGGACTCTGGCACGACTCCGGCGCAGGTCCGGCGCGTCCGCTGTATGCGTCCGCTGCGCGGAGTCATCACCGTCTGTTTATGTAGCGCTGCCAGAGCGCGTCACCAGCCCAACCCAACCCAAGATGGCCGCTGAAACCGGAACCCTGCCCTCGGCGTCTACACTCAGCCGAGAGCCGGTCCGGAGGTTAAGGGAGGGGGGAGAAGGAGCATAAAGCGCTAAGAAGCGCAGGGGAGTCTCTACACACCTCTTAAAATCAAGTGTGCACAAATCCCATCAAGTATGCAGGTTACGATTTTGACACAAGAATAGTAATTTTTACCCCTACGCTATCCAACGCTTTCCCTACTGTTGCACATCCAGGAGTGGGAATAGTAATTTTTACACCTCCGCTATCCTACGGTAATAATATTGTGTATTTTTTATTATGTTAATATATATATATGTTTTAACAGATATGATAGTAGTTTTTTTATTATAAGTTAAATTAGTTATTTAATAATTTTAAGGTAATTTAAGTATTTTTAAGTATATTTTAGCTATTTATTTTTAATATTTTTTTTAAATTTACATTAATTTTAAGAAATTCAATATTTTTATAATGTATATATATATAAATGATATTTTGGGGTCCATATTTTGGTACTTACCTGTTTGTAGATAGGAATTCGATATTTTGTCCGTCGATATTTTCGAATCTATATTTTGGGTAGTCTATATTTTGTCCCTCGATATTTAGTCAGTGATACCTTGTGCCCACATGGCTTTCTCTTTAAGCTTTCTCTGTTTAACTTCAATTTCATCACTGCAGTATTTGGCATGTTTCAATACCTCATCCACGGAGCACGATTGCCATCCCATTAAATTATGCCTTATCATGTCTCCTATTTCTGGTCTTAACCCAAACACAAATCGATACACAAAATGACTCATATCTTTTTCATTTAGTTCCTCATATCCACTATATTGTTTGAACACTAACAACAGCCTCTCATAGAATGAATGTACATATTCTTTTGATTCTTGCACAGTCCTATCAATTTTTACAGAATCTGTATCTTTTGGTGGAATTATATTTTTCAACAACACTATTACTTGTTCATACTTCCTCATCACTTCAAGCCAAGGAGCACCTGTCACTTTGTCTCAGCGATATTCAGTTTTCGTCCAATTCACTGTTATTTTGCACTCATACCATAGGTCTGCTGGTACTACTATGTCAAACAATCCATACAGATCTTCCCATAGCACCTTTGAAACCTCTACAAATCGATCCACTTGTCGATACCATTCTATTGTTTTTTCTCTTAATCTGTGGAAATCATTAGTAAATGATAACATGTCCTGTCTAGTCCAGGGAACATGTACCTATCCTCCTCCCGGTATTTCTCTCATAGGGAATTCATTTATTACTGTTTCCTTTTCTCTCACTGGGAACGCTAATGTAGATTTATCACTGGCCTCTTCTTTTTTCTTTGCCCATTTTGCTTTCCATTTATTCACATCTCCCCATCTTCTTAGTAAAACAATTAGCTCTTTTATTTGGGTTAATCTTCCTGCATTATTCATATTTTCAATATCCTTTTCTGTAAAATCTACTCTGTAGGGTTTCTGTAATGTTTTATTCATTTGGAAAATCTACATCTAATTCACTAGCTAATCCTTTCAAATGGTCATGTATAGATTTTGCTTTCCAAGTAATACTTTTACATATGAACATCTGTTCATCGTCCTGATATGTTTTTAATCTATTGGTTCCGATTGTTCCAATAATTGATTCTTCCATGTCAACTTTTAGTCTAGCAACATATAATACTTTTGGTTCATGTTCTTTTACTTTCAGAGTTTTAAGCCAATCACTTAATTCTTGTTTTAATGGTCCTACTGGGGTTTGTGTTAAATCTATTTTCTCTACATTTCTTTCAGGAGTTATAGAATCAGATTCTGCTCCGGTCGGAAACTTGTATAGTAAACTCTGATTAAAAGTCAAGTCAGGCGGTCTTATGTTACTTGTTCGCCTAACCTCAGACAAATCTGGATACATTTTTTATTTTACTTTTTGCAAACTCTGGTTTAAAGGAATCATCAAAGTTGGTTCTATTCTTTTCTGATTTCCAAACACTGGAATTACAGGACCTATTGTTACTGGAACTGTCACGGCTTCTATATTTTTCGTAAGTTTCTGTATCTTTTCCGTTAATTCATTTGTAGAACATATATATTCAGAAGTACTTGAATGTTCTTCATTTTGCCTCTCTACTCTTGCTACGCTCTTCCTAATCTCATCATTTTGTTTAGGAGTACCGGTAAGTCTGGTTTCTATCACTGCGGTGTTTGAATCATATCCCCTTTCTACTCTTTCCGGAAGGTCTCAAAAATTTGAAAATCGTTTCGGGGTTTCATTAAATCTATCCTCTATCAGTGGAGCATTTGGAGTGGTCCATATAGAACCTGGTTAACAAGGTGGTGGTCTCCTATTTAATATCTCCTCCAGCACTGTTTCCTCTGATTCACTTTCTCCATAAGTTTTCCTTTTCTCTGTGCATTTTCGCCCTACCAATCTAACCGGATACATTCCATCACACATATCAACATTTCTCCACCTTCGCATCCTACTTTCATGTGTTTTTCCCTATAATCCACGTAATCTACCTCTTGGTCCTCAATGATTTTCCAACCTTTCTCGTTCTAACTCATGCATTTCATCTTCCCACTGAACTAGTGCTTCAAATTGAGTCGGTCTAGGTCTCGGTTCAAGCTTCATCATCTTTCCTCTCCGATTCCGTAAAACTGCCAAATTAAAAGATCCGACTTCTGGGAATGCTAGTGCACCACCATTTTTGTTATATCTAGCCCATTCTCTAACCAAATGCATGTATGATAGCCATATTTCGTCATCATGTACGAAGCAGGCGTTTTTGGCGGAGGAAGTAATCTTCCCTCTCTCGTTACTATCGCCTTGTCTTTCTTGAATATATTTTTCAATTTCTTAAACAATGAAGGTTTCTCCTTTTCTTCTCCGTAATAAAACTCAATTTTTCTGATAATTTCCAGTCTTTCGAAAGATTGCGCACTCTTCCGTATACTGCTTCATAAAACCAGCCTATCACAGTGCGGTTCACACTATCGTACCAATTAGAACAAGATACATTGTCTTAGTGCTTAACCAATAGTCTTGCTGCTTTACTGATGCACCAATCAACCCTCACTCTGTCTTGGTCCCGAGAACAAATTCCTGCGCAACACTTTTGACGGCAGCAGTGCTCCGGTTTCTGCATTGCCGACCGACTCCTCCTTTACAAGGTTTGTCGAGAAGCCGTATTTACAATTTTATACAACTGAATAAGTTAGTAACTACAGAAAACAACTTCATTAGTCTGTTTCGCTAAACCAAAGTGATATTTTTCTCAATCGCACAAGTATTCTGTATTTCCAGTAGACAGCGCTTACCTCTTCTCTACCACAGAATTTTAGACTCGCTGATAAAGTAGCGCTTCCCTCTACCTTTACCCTTCTCTCAAGCTCGGGTTAAGCTCTATTACTCTCCCAGCAGTAAGTTTTAAATCAGGATACACAATGATCCCTGTACTTGAAGGCTAAGATTTTATAGACTGTCCTCGCTATGCATTTATCCTTTCACACGTAAGGTCCCTAAACTTATGATGTACGATGACACCACTGTGATATACGACAATAACACTACTTTGAAACAAACTATGCGATGTGCGACTTCACTTGCCACACTTCCTCTGCCTACAGACAGAGTAACCAGCTTCCCACATTTTCTGGAAGCCTTTTCGGACTACATATAAGGTAATACAAACTCAACAGATGTTAGTCATAATTCTGTACATCAAATCCTTTTATACATCACTCTATACCTTATCCTAGCTAATTCTATACCAACCAATGCTCTGCTACCAAGTTAATTAATGATGCAGCGCTACTCCGGAAATAATTTCTAAAACCTCATCACCTTTTCCCTGAAGTATCAAATCATTCATTTTCTAATCAGTGGGGCCCATAACACTGCGAGTCATTCATATACTCTTTCTCTCTACTTCATGAATTGGTGTGAATCAAAGGAGAGCTGCTGGAATATAGCGGAGCGTCTAAAATTTTAGCTATCTATTTATAATATATACATCTGCAGTTTAAATTGTTTACCATGGTTTACCAATACAACAAATTATTCAGACACACCACCATTGATTGTCGATAGATCTGCTAGTTAAAATTAGGCTAAGGACGAACAAGACCAGCTTAATTCTTCATTTATCTAATTTTTATTTAAAGAGAAATCTTCTAGCATGACCTGTATTTATCCACTTATTTATTTATTGATTGCAAATAGATTTTAAGGAAAAAAGAGAAATTTAACTCATACATTTATATTTCATTTAATTCAAAGCTCAGAAATAAACACATTATTATTGAGATTATTGGACGTGAATATTAGCAAAAGACATAATAGTTCCCAAAGCTTGCCTCCCTATTCTCTCTAGCTATTACCTCATCTAAGGACTCCGTACTCATTCAAGACAACTAAAAGTTCAGAAAATATCAAAGTTCTTACGCCTCAGGAAAGTTCAGCATTCGGACAGCAGGTCGGTATACACAGATAGAAATCGAAGAAGAGTTTTTTTCTTAAGTCCGGACATACTCTTTTATACCCTTTTTCTCTAGCTAATCTATCCAAATTATGAAACATTTGGGGTCTTCAACAGTTCTGATTGGATAGTCCAAAAGGGTGGATGAGCATAACCTCATCATCTCGTCATATTTCCGCATGATCATCAAAAATTGAAAAAGTTCTTTGTTCACTACATATCTGCTTCATTCCTGTCCTTTAAATGGTAATATTGGTCTGCTTTCTCACACTTTCACATAACGGACGTCCATTTTGTTGGCACTCAACTGGTTTTTCAGGGCACACTGTCCTTGAACCATACCGCTCAAGCACAAGCAGCTCGTACTTGACTTGCAGCTTTTTCTATCACGCACATGCGTACTGCATCTCAATCTAGGAGTTTATTGAAACAACCATCTTTGCTCTAGGCCTCACAGGCCAGAACATGAACTATTATAGAAACAAACACAATTAAACGTTAATTATTGAATTATAACCCTTCTGTTTACCTCCCCCTTTATTAAGGTATCCCTGTTAGTTATTACCTAGCAAATAAAGCAACATATATGCACTTTTATACTCACGTGTCTTCATGTTTTTGCCACAAATACATAAACAGGAACCACATTCATGACACTTTTGGTTAATTTATAACGAATGCATTAGTGTTAGACGTAACAAGATCACTCAGTTAGCCGATTATGGTTGCAACACAAGAATATTAGTTTTCCCACGTGTACATGTGTGCGTGCATTCTATTCTACGTTGATAAATTTTCAAAACCACACTATTAATTCATATTATTGTTATGAGGAAGTGACTTCACGTGGGGTATACAAAATGTGTTTTTCCACCTCGCTCCGTCACTGACATACAGCTCCCCTTGTGCAAAAGCAATTCTGCTTTGGTTTTAGGAAACGAGAGCAGGTTTCCTGCCCTCACTTCCAAAAACCAAAGCAGAGTTCCCTATGACAGGGAGGCAGTCATAGCAAATGGCAATGTCCCTGGGGTGTGCACACCGGGACATTGCAGGAGCCGGCCCTGGGGGTGGAGGTCCCCAGGGCCATCAAGGGCTCCAGGAGGGGGGCCACGTGGCCCCCTCCCAAATGTTTAAAGCCCCTGGGAGGTGGACCCCCATATTTGAATATTTAGCACAGGATTCCCTCCCACACACTTTTAAAAATCAATTTAAGCCCTGTGGATGTGGCGGTCCCCAGGGCTTGGGGGTCCCGTGAGGCCCCCCACCCATATCAATGAATGCCCCAGGGAGGTGGCAGTCCCCAGGGCAGTTTGGGGGGGAAGGAGCCCCCCCGCACATTTTTTTAGCAGCTCCGTGGAGGTGGCGGTCACCGGGGCTGCGGGGGGCTGTGTGACCCCCGCAGGTAATGAATAAAGCCTCAGGAAGTTGGTGGACCCCGGGGCTGCGGGGCCCCATCTGACCCAGCTAATGAATTGCACATTGCCCCTGGGACCTGGCCCAGTCGGGGGCTTATACAAAACAAAGCACTAGAGCCCGCACTTCATTTTTTTTTCCGTCCGGAATCGCGAACCCAGCAGGAATTCTGACAATTTTTTTTTTGGGCCCTGGGGGACAGGGTGGTTCTACATGATGTTTAGCTAATGCTGCGACTCAAACCTGTTTACCCAGTTCCAAAGTCCGCCGCTCTGGCCATTACACCACACCCTCTCCCTTCTCAGTACTGCATGGTACTTAATCACATCACAAACAGGCAACAAGCACATCTGAGGGAAGCTTTAAATAACATATGAACACCTTCTCTCTTACTCTACTAGATGCATCAGCTATATATACCAAGGGGGATAGAAGCCCTCATCCATCTAAGGCAGGTAGATTAAGGACTAAGCTTGTCTAATGGTGTGATCATGAAACACATTAAAAAGACACACAAATGCATAGACCAAACTATGCAAACCGTAATAACCTGCACTGATGTCTAATTATTCCCACATAATGCTCGTGTAACACCAATCACTGCACACTTCATGCATGTGGTGATAATTCAGTCCAATGCAGTAAATACATTCTGACCTCTCTTCTGGCTCTCTGGTGTGCTTCCCGCAACCCAGCAGCCTGCTCAACCCATCAATCAAGTGGTAGTTTTCGCTTAAACCCCACAGTAAACATTTCTACTACTTTTCTGCCAGGTTAACGTTGAAGCAGGCCAATCTGCAAAAAAAAGATATGTCACCAAGCCTGCATAATAACTGCTAACCTCTCAACTCCTCTTAAGAGATTGCTAATCTTGAAGGTGCCCGATCTCAAAAGATACTCATGGGGCACCCTGATATGTCTTTAAACAGGTGTAGGTTTTAATTCGCTCTGAACAGTGTAATATCAGGTCCCAGCTCTTGTAGAGGAAGGAAATGGCTTGTCCATAACAGTGCACTGTTCTTCATTAGTTTGTAATGAATTGTCCACCCACCAGTACTAGGATCACCTCCCTACTCAGCCTCATTCGGGTTTTCGCCAGTAGCATTCTACACAGGCCTGAGTAAGAACTGTATTTTATATGGAACGAAGTGTAAAGTACTTACCTCCATAGGGATTTGAAAGGTTTGTCATGCTAAAATTACTTTATTTGTCTTATAGGTTTATTTTCCCTTTAAACAGTGACATGATGTCGTTCTGCGGTTCTGGGTAAAAATGGGTGTTTAATGTAAAAAAATACCTAAATGTCAAAATTCATTTCATACCTATTTTTATCAAGTAATATATTAGAATTGTATTACATTTATTACGTTTAACTGGTGTGGGAGTTTTATTGTGTTGTGCTTTCACCTTTTTGCTGTGTGTGTGCTCCATAAATACTTTAAACAATGCCTCCAAGTTAAGCCTGAATCCTTTTGTGTCAAACTACTAGAGGGTTAAGCACATGTTAAATTAGGACTTTTTGCAGTTCACCCTTACTGGCATTGTGGCTGTTGCTTGAATACCACCTTCAACCAACAACCCAATTTCTCACAAGGATCATATATGTGAATTTATAGTGAATGTGTCTTTTATTAAATTCTGGACCACTAATCATAATGTATCTGACAAAATCACATGAAAACAATATTCTCATTCAAAGATGTTTCACCAAATCCCAACAGAGGGTTTGCATTTTTTAAAATTATTTTTTGGATGAATGCACACCAAAAAAAGACAAAATGACATCCAGAGCTCAGAGACGATGAGTGACTTGTGAGGATGGAGTCTGTGGACTACACAACAATATATTATTGATATATCAGCAATGAGGGCAGTGTGTGCATCAAATCACTGTTAATGAGATCATGCATTAGGCAGTAGATTTTCTTGTGAATACAATCTTCAAGAAATGTCAGTGAGAACATAGAGTATACCAAACTCTTCAAGTAAGGTAAGCTCTCTAGTGTGGTACCTGTGGTTAAGAAGGCACGTCGTAGAGCGATAACATAGGCAACCTTACTTCGATGAGTAAGTATCTTAAAGGGGCCCATATGTCTCCAGGTCAGGAAGTTTGGGGAAGCATGGAATGATAGGTCTCGAGTAGTTCATTACAGTAGAAGAGGTTAGTTAGCCAAGGCTTGATAGTTGGGGAACGGTCGCAGCCTCATGCATATGTACATGAAATAGAAAGGATATTGTAGTTAACTTCCTTAATTGTTGGGGGAGATCCATAGTATACACCCAGAGCACTATAATGAGGGAGGGTGAAAAAGTGTGGTTTAGCATCATTGAAATATTGGAAAATAATTGTTCCAGAGGCTGTTAACCTGCGGGCATCTCCGAACCATATGAAAGAAATCCACTAGAAGGGCATGTCACCTCTTGCACATGGAGTTCGTAGCAAGATCCTACTTTGATAGAGTCAGGAGGGTATTGTATGTATAGTTTAGGAAATTAAAGGAAACTAATCCTAGCCAGCTGTTGGGGAGCATCCTGCCAGTTACTCCACATCAAAATCTCCAACCCTCATCTGTAATTTGGTGATTGAGCTCCATGGCCATTTTTCCCTGACCAAGTGAGAGATAACTGTGGCTTCTTCATGTGTGGAGCTATAAAGCTTGGTGACTATGTGACTACTGGTGTTCAGGCAGAGTGGGAGTATTAGCATTTTGCAAGAAGAACCAGGGGTAATTTTGTTTTTTTTGGTGGTGTGATTTTTGACCCATTTTCTTTTCTGAAGTGACCTGAGTTTTTGCCTTAATATATATAAGAGAGCCTGTGTTGTCACACTGGGAAATGGCCTGCGTCCTGACAAAGTGGTCAATCCCAGTTTATAGGAGCGTTATCATGCCTAGGGGTCCCCAAGTGCGTAGACACATCACACTCTGAATTCCGCTGTCAATTGACCCCTCGTGTTCAGGCAGACAGCATATGCTGTCCCTGGAGCCGTCTTGTCTTGCGTTTTGATGAGACCACTATTGCAACTCTCATACAATCTATGAGTATGCAGGCTCCAGATTTGGAGGCAAGGGTGAGTTTTAAGTCCTTTTCAGCCCTCATAGTTTACACTGGGCCTTTGTTTACCCAAATCAGTGGCAAGAAGCAAGGCTGGCCCTACCCCCTGGAGTTACAGAGATGGCAGGAGGAACAAGCAGGTCCTCAGTCCTCAGCAATCAGACTTGACACAGGATCATATGGTGGCCCCTCTGTCGGCATGAACAGCTGAGTACCCATCTCCACATCACCAGACCTCACCCGGGCATTCAGTGTTCCAGAGCATGGCATTACTAGCATGGCTGACCCCAGATCTATGATGAAGGCCACAGGAAAATCTGGTATATGTC
Source organism: Lissotriton vulgaris (assembly GCF_964263255.1). NCBI lineage: Eukaryota > Metazoa > Chordata > Amphibia > Caudata > Salamandridae > Lissotriton > Lissotriton vulgaris. Next base: position 461,532,143 of record NC_141697.1, read on the forward strand.
CCTCCAGGACAGGTCATGCCAAGTACTTGTCCATACGCCCGGCGCTTTTTATCCAGCCTGGGCCGATCATAGTAGCAGTGACCTTATTAGAGGCCACACACGTGGACTCCTCCAATTTCACTTTATAGTGAGCTAATCAGTCTGAACTGCATCTCAATTGGTGCAGACATTGTCTGAGTGGTCACTGGAGTTCTTTCTTGGATTAGCAGGCTCATTCTGCTGAGGATGGTGCTCCAAGGATCAGCATTTTTCACAAGGATTAATCACCTTGGAGCTCACACTAAATCCTACAATTAGTAAGGCTCCACCAATCTGTCATTTATATAGTGACTAAAATCTGTTATCTTCATTGCTACATGCTTCTTTTTGTGACTCTGAAAACGAGGCATTGCCTACAATGCATGTTAACAGGAAAAAATGGCTGAGCCTTATCACCATAAAAATTCTGTAGGTATGGTTCTTGTAACCTTCCTTGTTAATAGTTCCAATAAAACTCACACATTTGTGAATTCCATCCTAGACTTTAAGGATCCAGATTACAACAGTAGTATTACACAAGGCAGAGGGCTCTCCAAGGAAGGTATTAACTTTGGCTCTCTAACTATTCCCCGGTGACCGGTCAACAGCTACCTGAGGTTGCCCTTCTCATTGGATAATATTGCTTAAATCTTTCACTTCTGTACATCACTGTCTATAATACTTAGCAGGTCCTCCATATGTTTTCTGACATTAAGTACTGCAGCTGATTGTATGGATTTCTTAACTTTGTAATTTCTGTATTGTGGACATAAAAAATAAAATGTATCTTCTTTCTTCATGTTTACATAACTACCAAGAACTCTTTTTTCCTTTGCCATATTTCTTCCCTCTCAAGATGGGAAGACATTACGTTAAGCTATGCAATGCATTTTTAACACTTCTTTTGACTGAAAATCCATAGGTACTGCTGTCTGGGTTTTTGCAGTTGGAATTGTTTAACCACAGACTCTAATTTCTCGATTTCTATTATAGCTACTGATGAAAGTAAGAAACTGCTGGAGGTTGAAGTATAAAGTTTATGCATACTAACAGTGCACAACCTCAAGCCACTTCAGTACCTCAAACGGAGTCAGTTCAACTGTTCCAGACACTCCACGTAGAACACAATGGAATGCGTTATGACAAGAAGGAAAGGGGAACATGGGAACATACCAAATGCTATATATAAATATATGAGATATATAAATACTGATTGAAGATATTTATTCATCAAGATCACCTATATGACAATGTACACAAATATAATATAATTGAAACTACAACACATCTCTTTCGCATAGTAAAATATTCTTTGATTCCACGCTATCTGAAATCAGGACCTAGAAAAATAAGAGGAGTTACCAAAAGTGAAGTTACGGGAAAACACAATCCTTATGCCAATAAGGGGTGCACTGCTGATGGGATTGAACACTAAAATCATTGTTATTACCCCAACTAAGAACTATTGCACTTAGAGATTCTATCCATGCTCCAGACTTTGCCATCGTCCAATGTTATGACATTGGTGTTTACTTTGGTTAGTCTCAGAGGTTTGCAAAACTTACTAGCCTCCCCTCTAACAGAAATTTGTTTTTTTTACCACAACCTAATCTCCTACATTCCATTTCCTATCTTTCACACCATGTTTGCCATCATATCTTCTCTGGTAATCATCTTGGTGCTGTCTGACCTTTTCGTCCAGCTCATATTGATGCACCCACCTTGTTTCACCATCCCCAAACAATTGGGGAATAATTTATCACCAGGAAGCCTACCTTTAGGCAACATAAAAGGGAAAACCCCAGTATCTGAATTAGGCGCAGTATGTTATGACCAAAACAGTTTTTTAACCACAAGACCCTCAGGTTCACTGGACACATGCGCTGATTGAAGGCACCCTTTTAGCATGCAGTTCACCCTTTCAATAAGGCCATTTTGTATTAGGATAATACAATGCAGTTTTTAAGTGGACAATAGAGAAGTATTTCAAATATTCCTTCATTTTGTCCAAAGTGAATTGGACACCATTGTGTGTTATAAGGGAGCTAGGTATCCCTTGTGTTATGAAGGTGTCTGACAATAATTTGATCATGTCCTGGGTTGTAATATGACTGACTGACTTAACAACAATCCAGTAAGAATAGTAATCTACCAATACTGCCATGAACTTCCCCACCCATCTGTGACTATTTAGAGGCCCTATAATGTCTAACCCTAGTTTGTCCCATGGTTTAGTAGGAACTATTATGGGAGATAACAGCTCTTACAATTTTATTTTGACACTCAAGGAGCATTTCACTTACAATTGATTCCACTATACTGCCAATTCCAGGCAGCTCTAACTTTTGCCTCAGTGATACTGTGACCCAAATGACTCTCATGAGCTAAATTCACAATGCTTTTCCTCAAGTCCTTGGGAGGTATCAGTTTGTCGGCCCACATAATCATGTCATTATGGATGCACAATTCATGTCTCACTTCCCAAAAGCAACAATATCATTCTGCAACCCATTAGGTCTGGGTGGCTATCCTTGTATGATTTTGTCCTTTAGAAACAAAAGATTTACAACATTTTTTGAACACTCCCTCCTCTCTTCCCTGGGTATGCCTGGAGAGTCACCCAAAACACAGAATCCCGAGTACACACTCTTTTAGCCCCCTTCCCCTGACCAAGGTAAGTGAGAAAAGCAATCACGCACAGAATTTTTGTTACCAGGTACAAAATCAATTTGAAAGATATAGCCCTCCAGACCCAGAATACATTTGGCTATCTGAGGAGTAGAGTGTGCTCTCCTATTGGTAGAAAAAATATGTGAGTAGTTTATGATGGGGCCTCAAGGTAAAAGTGAACCCCACAATAAGAATCTAAAATGCGTTTTAGCCCAATAGCATGCAAGAGCTTCTATTTCTATTGTACAGAAGTTTATTTCAGCATCCTTCAATAAACTTGGTGAAAATGCAATAATTCTCTCTTTGCCATCCACAAGTTGCATCGGAGATGCACCTATTTCCTTTCCACTTAGGCCGGTGGTTAGGATGGTTTTCCTTGACATGTCAACATTTCAGGGAGATGGCACCCTATTTATGGCTTGTTTAACGAACTAAAAAGCCTTTCACAAGTCTCATCTCACTCAAAATGTGTTCCTTTTTAAAAAAAATGTTTCATAGGTGCAGCATGATCACCAACATTCTTAAAAAGTCTTGGCATGCACTCAACTAAACCTATAAAGGATTTGACCTCCTCTTTGTTCATGGGTGGAGGGGCATCTCTGACCGCAACCACTTAATCAGTGTTTGGTTTGATTTCATCTTTGGATATATTTTGGCCCAAATAATTTACAGATTGCACACAAAATCTGCATTTGTCGACCATGATAGTTAACCCTGTGTTTCATAGAATAGTGAGAACTATGTCCAATGTAGTATTGTGTTTACCTACTGAATTGCCATATATCAACATGTCGTCCCGAAAGTAATGAACATTCTTTATATCTTTCAGCAATTGGTTTATTATCCTCTGGAAGACAGCCGCCACAGATACCAGACCGAATGGCATCCTGCAGAACTAGAATGCACCAAAAGGTGTGATAAATGATGTGAGAGATTTTGAATCCTGGTGGAGTTCAATGTGATGATAGGCCAAGCATTGGTTTAATACACTAAAATAACTCTCATCACCTACCATTCTGATCATGTCATTACTCTTTGGAATGTGAAAGATGTCCACAAAATGTTGTTATTTGGATCTTGGGTTTTGAGGAAAAGTGTTCTTCTGATCGGCATCATTTGTACCGGGACTCCATTGCTTTTTCATTGCCATCTCGTGTCAAACACTTCCACACGACCCACCTGGTCATTTCTGCTGATGCCTGAGGAAAAACTAACTAACACAACAACAGCCATCATGCAGCCTGCATTTCTGCCCAGGAACTGTCGCGCACACAACCCCCCCGTTCTTTGCAGTTCAACTGAAAGCCACGAGACACTCACACCCTGAATAAATGATTTGTTTTCCATCTCCTGCTCCCAGCCTGGTAAACATTCTTGACACCGTGATCAGGTTATCTGGACAATTGTCTGACTCGGGGGCCTTGATCAGGGTGATTAAACAATGACTTGAAAGACAGAGCTTTGATCAAGGTGATTGAACAATGACCTGAAAGACTGAGCCTTGATCAAGCCAGGTGAACAATGATTTGTGTACCAAGCCTTGACCAGGTCACCATCTACAAACGTCGTCTGGATCTGGATATCAACTGCAAACACTGCCCTGATTGAACAATGAACTAACAGCCAAAAGACTGGAATGAAAAAGTATAAAAGGCTTGTAAGCTGCGGAGTAAAGCAGCAGCTTCCTCTGTCTTGCTTCTGACGAGCTTGGGACTATGTTCCATAGCCCAGGCTATTTGAATAAATCTGGGTTCCTCCTGCAGACGAAGGCTCCTGTGTCTCCTTTTACTACGAATGAAGGGTATGGAAGGCTTGGGCGGTTCCCCCGCCGCCGAGACCCAGTAAGTGGGTTAATCCGGTTCTTCAGTCGACACATAGACTTATGCCTCTGCCTCCAGATTTCTGAGCTACAACAATGGGAGCAAGCCATAGTGAGCTTTCAATTGGCTCTATTATTCCTTGTAAGATTGACCTGTTCAATACTTCACGTATTGGCTCCTCCATAAGATTAGGAATGGTTCATACTTTATGTACAATGGGAACAGCATTACTTTTTAGGACAATTCGGTGTTGAAAATATTTTAAATGTCCATACTTTCAGTAAATACCTCTGGGAATTTTTCTTCAACCTTATTTTTTAAATCCACATTTTCAATGGCCAAGACAGGTTCAACACTACTAAAATCTAATTATTATTTTTTTTAAAAAACCTTTATTCAGACCCCCCAGGATATAGCGGCATGGATTAGAAAATTTAGCGGCACAAATTTGGAAATTTAGCGGGACAAATATGGAAATTTAGCGGCATTTTTGCGGCACTTTATTGTACTCATATTCATTCATTTTCAGCCTCAAATCCTGGAGGGTCTGTACAGTGCATTACACAAGCGGGGGGTAGGCAGCCACTAGGACTGGACTACCAGTGTGTCATCCCCTGTGAGGGTGCTCTAGCAATGTCGCCTTGTGGTACCCGCCAGTGACGCCACCCGCAGCATTGTTCAGACGGCGTGTGCTGTCTACCATAGAATTTGTATTTGAACCCCTAACCTTCCAATATATATTTGTGTAGCACCAGACTCCCCAAGCTTTTTTTTGGGTGGGAGGGGGATTGGGGGCGGGTTGGGGTTCAAAAGTGTCTCCTGGGTACTTCTCGGCGTGTCCTTGCATATACAGTGCCATGATCTGTGCTACTGGTCTGCAGACTGTCTTCATATGTGCATCGACATGAACAGTGCTGTTTGTAGGCAACCTGTCTGCAATTGTGCTGTGCGAAGGGGCTGTACTATTGGTCTGCTGCCTGTCCTCGTATGTGCAGTGCCATGGAGTAAGCTATTTGCCTGCTGCCTGCCCTGTTCTATGCAGTGCCTGGGGCTGTGCTGTTGGTCTGCAGCCTGCCCTTGTATGTGCAGTGCCAGTGGGCTATCGGTTTCCAGCCTGCCCTCGTATGCGCAGTGCCATTTTCTGTACTACTGGTCTGCAGCCTGTTTGTGCAGTGCCATAAACTGTGCTGTTGCCTGCTGCCTGCCCTGTTCTATGCAGTGCCTGGGGCTGTGCTGTTGGTCTGCAGCCTGCCCTTGTATGTGCAGTGCCAGTGGGCTATCGGTTTCCAGCCTGCCCTCGTATGCGCAGTGCCATTTTCTGTACTACTGGTCTGCAGCCTGTTTGTGCAGTGCCATAAACTGTGCTGTTGCCTGCTGCCTGCCCTGTTCTATGCAGTGCCTGGGGCTGTGCTGTTGGTCTGCAGCCTGCCCTTGTATGTGCAGTGCCAGTGGGCTATCGGTTTCCAGCCTGCCCTCGTATGCGCAGTGCCATTTTCTGTACTACTGGTCTGCAGCCTGTTTGTGCAGTGCCATAAACTGTGCTGTTGCCTGCTGCCTGTCCTCTTCCATGCAGTGCCTAAGGCTGTGCTGTTGGTCTGCTGCCTATAGTCGTGCATGCGTGCAGTGCCAAGATCTGTGCACTGTTGTGTTAGCCATGTCCTGTCCGCCTCTTATAGCACATCAAGGTTCCTTGATTTTTTAACAATGTCTGAGCACAGCCACGTTCTCCTTTTGTGCCGTCAAACACTCCTAAGTATTCTGCAGGCACTCAGTAATTGGTCCCGACAAAGCACAATCCCAACTTTCACCAGTATGTTAATATTTCAGCCTCCTGCCCTTCAGACGCGTTGTGCTCATAGCCTCTGAACATATACTTTACACGGGAATTTTGAATTCTAGAAGGTAAAAGCAGAATTACTGAACACAGCACTTCCACCTCACATAATCAAAGATAATGCAAGTGGACAAACAAGGGGGAAGTGACGCTCGGTGTACATTCAAACTGTTCACACGCTTAAATCTTCACAACAGTATTTTAACAGCATTTCCTGCCGAAGCTGCAATTCCGTCGCGTTTTCATTTAATTTTTGGGACAAAAAGAAAACATTTTCCACGTGGTTTTCATCCTTTCTTAACAAGGATCTGAGCCCTTCAGCGGTTTCCGGTCCCCTAAAGCGCCTCTTTTCAATTCTCCAAAGTTAGTCGCAAAGCAGCTGCATAGTCTGGCCAAATCAGACGAGTGCAGAGAATGTATCAACAGCCATTAAAGTGGTCAAGTTTACACTCGGTCAGACTGTAAACACACTGCTCGCATGGGGAAGGCACAGGGTTGATACATCAACTACCCTGCTAAGTAGCTAATTAACTCTCATGGATTAGGGAGGCAAGCCAGGGCCAGGGGAGGAAAGGCCACAAAGAATTCAATGAATCACAAACTCTGTATGACATTTCCGGCGTTAGTCTAACACAAGCCAAGTCAGCAACTAATTCTCCTTTGTAATTCAAATACGGGCGCTCTCCTGTTTCCTCGCATACGTCGTGACGTATGCGCTTACAGCCAATTAAAAGGCATCATTTTTTATGCCTGCCAGGAGACCTGTTTTTTAGCGGCCGAAATACTAAATATCGCGGCTATCGCGCTTTTTAGACGATTTCGCGATTATTTCGTGAATCGCAAAATCGCAAAATGCTGGAGGGTCTGTTTATTGTAGCATTTAGTAAAAATACAAGTATGGGCCTACAACCGCGAGGGCTGGCCGCTAGACAAATTAAAATCTCCGATATCACAGTATGACACAGCTCATCAGCCGACAACCCAGAGGTCCGGAAGCAATTCAGGATAAAACTTGTATTAGAATGCACAACTAGGTTCCAGGATGAGACAGAGGTTTCATTTTATATTTTATAAGAGAGGATCAGGTGCCATACAATCAAACAGAATGCGGGGGACAGGGCAAGAAACAGGATATGCATGTACTAACCACTATAATGGAGAATTGGCGCCAGAGCATATAGATCGGTACAAAAGAACACACAATATACATTCCATGTTGCCCAGTACTCGGAGCCTGCCCGCCCAGGAATCAGGATATCATAAGAGCATGAGCACGAAATACAAGCACACGATAAGAATCCGAATGATTCGTAGCTTTTCTGATCCTTTAAGAAAGAGAGAGAAGGAAAGAAAGGCCATAGAAAATAAAAAAGGCAAAATAAAAAAAAAACCTCCAGCCCCCCACCCTGCACCCCTGCAAATGGCTACAGCCTGACCCCACTAGCAGCGTGCCTGTCGCCCCTAATAACTAAAACCCCAAAGGTAAGAGAAAGAACAGAGGAGGGCATATCCATGTGGGCTCCCAGCCCCTTTAGACCCTCCGCCTGAAACAGCCACCCCCTATCACTAAAAGACCAGTTTAAGACAACAATATAGATGGAATTAGAGGGTACCGTGAGACACCGCCCAGCCTCTTAGAGCAAATAGTTGCAGGTCCAACACTTATGAAAGCCACGCCAACCCTTCCCGACCCAGTCGATCTTAAACTTGGCCCTTCCGAACAAGAACACAAACCCCTCCCAGCGAGACCCAAAGGCACACAAAGAAGCAATAAAGAAGAAGAGAGTCATCAGAAAGCAGCCCATGTCTACCGGCAGGCCGTGAGTCCACAGGAACTGTAGACGCAGACGAACTCTCCCTACTAGTTGAACAGTCCCAATGTGTCTTGCACAGGAGTCGTAGCGTCACCAGGAAAGGAGAAAATGACCACAAAATGAATGGAAAGTCACAAACAAAAGTCTCCGGGAGGGGACTGCCTGACGTTATATCCAAAGCCGGTGGTGGTGGAAGGTTCAGCAATACCATGACATCCTCGGGAACACCGTCTCCCAGGGCACCATCCGATGGTTCCAATACTTGGTTCCTCACGGGGTTCTCGCACGGAGTAAAAACGGCCGGGGTATGAATGGCTGTAGATTCCTGTTCCACCAATAAGGCTGGGCCCGGTTCCACCAGGAGCATCTCAGATAATCGCGTGTCCAATTTGCTCAACAAAGTATCCACATGTGAGCGAAATGCCCAAAGTTCTGCCAGTATTGACCTCAGCGATGGCTCATGCACTGTTCGATCCATATTCTCATGCCCGATATCAGTCACAATCACCTCCCCGGGTGAATCTGGCATCCTCGGGGAGACATTGTAATATATAACAAAAGGGACCCCCTGATACTGCTAGATAGTTCCTAGGTCAGGGCACAAAATATTATATAAATAACTTATCCTAGGCAACTAATAAGTCCTGAGAAAATAGCAGATACTATGAATCATCATCTGTTGTAGCCAAAGAATAAATCACCTAATGTAGTGCACATCAAATTATCAACAATAAGAAAAAGTGTTATTCATGATTAATTTATTAAAAGTACAAAAAGTGCGTAATCAAATCACTGACATAGTTAAAAAATCATACAATTAATTTATCATGGATTTTACAAATGACAGTATTACAAATGACAATAATTTCAATGTATACATATATTTAAAAAAACAAGTAAAAAAACAGACAAGTGGAGTCATTGATTTGTCTCTGGGGGACAGACAGGAACACAAACGTGCAAATGCGAAGGGTGACCTTTCTTTGTCCGCAGCCACGGTCAACCCAGTTAAGGCCTCAGGCCAGAGACCCCGAACCACCGAACACCGGCAGGCACAAACCGGGTCTGCGGGACGGGGGCCCCCACCCGCAGCCGGCAGCAAGCTGACTCACCCCTCGGTCGATGCTGAGCAATGAAAACGATCGCTGCCAATTTCGGGCTGAATTAAAGCCTCCACTCCGGTCGACCGGACCCAGTCCGATTCCCTGGCCAATGTTGTTGCACTACAGCCCGGCTGTGAAAGTACTCCAGGCCCCCGGCTTCACCTCTGTAGTAGGCCGCAGACTTCAACTCGATGGAACTTCGTCAAACAAGCCGATAAAAGTTTCCGGATTTCACCATCGGAGTGCGGAACAGTTCATGCACACAGAGACTAGGCGTAAAGTCAGGATAATGTACAGGATATCGTGGCGGGCTACGGAGGTCGGTGGAGCCGGGAGCCTAAGCAGCCATCTTGCTTGCTGACGTAGCTCCTCCCCCCACTCAAATCTAATTTAATGCCCAGTTCTTTTTGGTGCTTCCAGCATAGTAAATGTGACCCTTTCTTACCTACAGTTGAGTGATCTTTAAACAAAATGCACATTTGTAACATCTCCAATAAGGGTATAGGATCTTGATTGTAACCACCCGCTTGCACCCTATAATTAATGGTGCACCTCACCAACTGGTCTCTAAAGAGGGAGTCACATAAAGAACCAAATTCAGATAAATTGGTTTGATTTAAGCAAGCAATATAACTAGTGACCTTTTCCTCTTTTTCTTGGATCCTACAAAAGAACTTATGTCTTTCCAGCACTATATCTATTTTCTACCCAAAATGTTACTCTAATCTGCGAAACGTCATGGCATAAACATCCTCAAGATCCTCATCTCATCCTCCTCTTCAGGTGGAGATGTTACCAAATTTTCATACACTCTGCTGCCTTTTACATCCACATTGTGCGATAAAATATGTTGTTACCTCAACGGGGAAAACTTTTCTCCTCCATTGACAATCAAATCAAATAAGATTGGAACAATTTTTCCCACTCCTTCCATCACTTTCTTCATCGAAAAATTGTGGAGGTTGTGCCATAATTGTGACATCCATGACGTGTTGCACAGAAACTCAATTAAGAATTAAATTATGAACAGTATGAGCAAAATTATAACAAGCACTATAATCAATCAATATGCTGCTACATTTTCATGTGCCACCCTGCAAATGAAAAAGGTTAGTAATTTCTCCAAGAATGTTCCCTGTAAGGAAGACAAGGGTTAACAGTTCTTGAAAATGAATAAACTTCCTTGAGAGGCATGGTGCTACACATAGTATAGAAACAGAGAAACTGGCTCCACACAGGAGCATTCCTTAGTGCTGATGATTTGTAGTAAGCATCCAAAGAACACGAAGAGAGGGTGCTCGCCCAACAGATCAAGCACTTTGATTTACAAAGCCAATTTGTAGAAAGTCGCTGATAAAACTTCCTTGCTTGTAAATGTAATGCATATGCATGTGCCAATAATACACTTGCTGCTGGTTTCCTTTCAGTGAAAATCCACCATTTCAGTGTGGCACAAAATGGTGGTTGGCAATGTGCTAACTAGGTGCATGGCAAATGACTCTCCTGTGCTGGTGGATCACTTAGTTCATCCCTGTGTATAATGTAACACTGCTGCATACGCCAATAATGCACTTGCCGCTGGTTTCCGTTCAGTGAAAGTCTACTGTTCCAGTGAAGCACAAAATGGCGGTTGGCAATGTGCTGACTAGATGTGTAGCAAATTAATCCCTTGTGCTGCCTGATTGCTTAGTTCATTGCGGTCTCTGTGGTACATTCCCCTTAGCTACTGCAGCCATGAAGTGGCTGCAGTCGAATACCATACATTCCAGTTTCTACACAGCAATGTCAGATGTAAGATAAATGCAATTAAATACTCTAGCAAATATCAACGAACCAAGGGCATGCACTATGCTACACTAGACAGACCGCTCCATCAGTCGAACTACTGCTGATTGCACACACAAGAAAGCTACCGATGCCTGAACATTCGCTCCTGAATATTTTGTTTGTGTCATGTCTAACGATGAAAACAGGCAATTGATTGCACAAAGTCGTGTGCAAGGTATGACTGGATAATAGACAACACTGAGTGCAAGACATCCGATCAGTCTATTGATCTCCACAGCCAGTGCCTCTCTGTAGTAGTGACTATAACAAGGACAGGGGTGAGGTTGTTATCTGTGCCCGGCACAACTGTTCAATGCCCATAAACCATCGCCTGTGCTGAAAGTGAGAAACTGGTGGATGTTGAAGAATGAAGTTTAAACAAACTAACGGTGCACAACCATAAGCCACATCAATACCAGAAACGGAGTCAGTTCAACTGTTGTAAACACTCCAGGAAGAACACAATGGAATGCGCTATGACAAGAAGGGAAGGGGAACATGGGAACATACCAAATGCTATATATAAATATATGAGATATATACCTACTGAGCGAAGATAAATATTCATCAAGATCTCCTATATGACAATGAACATAAATAATGGCAGCGCCGGGACGCCTCTTTCCTGAGGTAAGCTGTGGGCTATATAAAATCAGTTAACATAACATAACATACAATATAAGTGAAATCACAACAGCTACATTTCAATTGCTCAAATTCTGTTACTGCTCAAAATTGGCAGTTGAAGCCCATAGGAATCAATGGGCATTACCGAATCGGTATTTACCGATTCGGTAAATACCGAATCCTGCAAGGGTGCAGGGGGTGTAACTTTGACACCCTCGAGCACCCCAAATACAGGCATGTGTGCCATGTGGCACACAGACATGCCCTAAGGGCATGTCTGTCTGTCACATGGCATAGGTATGCATGCACACATGAGCATGCACACCTGGATTCGGTATTTTGCCACCCAATTGGATTGGGTGGTAAAATACTGAATCTGTAAGGCCTTTGGGACTCAGAAGAGTCCCACCTACATCAGGAAGTTACCGAATCGGTAAAAATACCGATTCGGTATTTTACTGATTCGGTAAATTTACCGATTCGGTAAAATAGGGCCTCTACATCACAAATACCCACTTACCGGTCGGTAACAGCCGAAATCGGCCGTTATCGGTTGGTAAATGGCCTCCTACATCTGGCCCTAAGCTCCCTACTGCATAGTAATGTCTTTAGAGGGAGAGAATCAGCATGCTAAACGTATTTTGGAAAAGGTTGCACTAGAAGAAGAAATACCTGTGTTGTGTCTGCCTTGGCCCCTGGACCAGGACTTCACAGATGTACTGTTTAAAAATGAATGGCAAATCCTAACACAGAAAAGCCTAGTCACACTCAGCTTGTTCCTGCTTTTCATCCCACATTTCTGAAATTGATAATAACTGATACTATGTCCCTAATTATGAATAAACAAGTGTAAAAATGTCTTAAATTGTGTACAGATTTTCTCAAAAGTACTCAGAACATATTCATATTTTGATAGTTCGGGCTGCTGAAATGATTATGTAATTGTTTGTATTGTCCCTTCTTTGTTGCAGGATTTTCTAGAATCGAGCGTTTTTACGATTTGAAAAATTCAGATCACATTTCTTCTCCTTGTTTTTATGTATTAATGGGTCATCAGAGTTTTAGTTGATTTTCCTTCTAATCCCCTGCACTGTCCTGAGAGCCAGCATGGAATTGCTCAGGAGGATCCTCGACTGATTCTCCCATATTTGTGACCAATTGGCTACAGCTGATTGGATACAGTTCTAAATCCATTATGAATGACTCATATTGTACCTCTGGTATCCCTATTCTCAGAATGTACACAGAGAAGCCAGAATCCATGTAGGCCTTTTAGGTGATAGCCATAATGTTATGACGAGTAAATGGCATTCCTGCGTGGGACACAATCATTATATCACAATCGGGAGGGAATGAAGTTGCTAATTTGTTTCATATAATTGAGTGAATTTCCATGAAACGTTTACAAAATTATGTAAATTACACTTTCAGGGTGAAAAATAGTTTACTTGTATATCCTGTGACTTATTCTCCATGCAACTTATATTAGAAAGTTGCTGACGTTACCGGCGTAATTGAAATTTCACCAACCATATCATAATGTTCATGTCCTTGCAGAAATGAACCTTTTGCCATAAGAAAGACAGTTAAGAGGCTCATTTTCAGTGACTATCCCTTGCACCTTACATTTTGTTGGTACCGAAGAACTTAACGTGATTCAGAGCAACTACTTTCTGATTCCTCAAGACAGATCTGGCATCAGAAGAGGAGTTACCCTTAGATAGTGGCCCGCACACAAGAAGAGGAATGAATCAACCTTTTGTCCACAACTAGTAAAGAATGTGCATTACCCCCAGGTCCCTTATGTCCTCGTCCCATTCATTACTATGTGGAGATGACCATCTCCTGACAGAAAAAAACAAGAGGAATGCTGGGACACTAATACTGCCCCTCCTCCCGGGAGTACCTAAGCAGTACTTACCCAGCAGCCCTCCTGTTCTTTTTTTCTGTCTGTCGACAGATTGGATGGTGCGCTGGTGCTGCTCTTGCTTGGCTGGAGTGGCGGTGCTTCTCTTCTTCCCCCCACCAGACTGCCTGGCTGTGCGGGCGCGGGGTTCCCTGGACTGCCTCCTGGCCTGCCGGGCTTGCTGGGAGTCAGTCTCTCTTGGAGCCGGTGTTCTGCTGTACACTTCGTGCACCTACCGGCCCTTTGCGGCTGGGGCTGGAGTTCCCGGGAAGTTTCTTCCGGGTCATGGGCTCGTCTTCCCGAGCTTGGCCGGGGAGACGTGCCTCGCTGGATGAGCTCCTGCTGTTCCTGGCTGTGGAGAAGGTGGAGTAGGGGCCTTGTTCCTGGGGTTGGCCCCCACTCTGGGTGAGTCCCGCTTGCGGGGTTTTTCTTTCTTTCTGGCTTGCGTCAGCGGACTCCGATTTGGGGAGCAGTGTTCGAGTCTCTGCGATGGAGCTGGCCGTATTGTGTTTCTGGGCGACTCACTGGTTCTCCACATGCCTAGCTTATGTTAAATGTGTCTTACCGTGGTGCGACTGTTGTTTTGTGTAGCGCTCTGTTACCACGGACTATGATTGGATTTGCTTGTTCAATGGCATGTCATGGCCCGGCTCTGTGCCTCTGCAGCCCCCGCCCTGCTCCCGTGCTGCCTCGGAACCGGGGCCGGCGCTGCCCTGCAGCAGCAGCGGCAGCAGCAGCTTGCAGCAGCTCCCCAGCCTTAGCTGGGAGTCCTATGTCCCGTCTTAGGGCACAGTTTTACCCCTCTGTTTATGGCACGCCCGGGACTTAGGTTACATCGGCTCTGTGGATGGGAGGTCCCGTTCTTGCTGGGACTGCCGATTTGGCTCACGGGCTTCAGTCTCAAGGACTGTGTACATTTTCTTGGGTCCTCTGTATGGTGTTTGCACTCTCTTCATGTGCTGCTTTTCTGTGTGTTCTGGATGTGTCCCGTGCAATTCATTTCCTGTGGCCTCTCCGCCCTCCGGGCAGACCACCAGCTCCTTCCTGGGCGTGGTGGCTGTGTTGGTGGGGGCTTCGGTGATGGTTATGCTGGACACGCACGTGGCTGGAGCCCGAGCAGTACTTTCTTCTGGGGTCCCTGTGAGATGTCTCTTGCCTGCCTGACGGAGTACTGGGTTCTCTATGGCTGCTCGAACATGGCTGTGGCGACGCTTGCGCCATTCTCTGGGACTGTGATGTTTTTTCCCTGTGCCTGTGGGGGCCTTGTTGTGCTGTTGGCCCCCGCTCTGGCTGTTTAGCCCCCTTTCTTCTTCTAAGTGTCTCGTGGGCTGCTCCTGGAAGTGGTGGCTGGCTGTCCTTCTGGATGTGCTGTGTTCCGGCGTCTGTGTCTCCTGGGGTGCCGTGGTTTGTGCCGGGGCCTCCTACTTGGGGTGCATGCGTTCGGCGCTGTGCTTCGTCCCCTCTTCTTTTTGGGTTGTCCTGCTGCTGCCGCCGGTGCCCGTGCTACTTGCTTCCCGTGTGTGCTCAGTGGCGGGTGCTTCTGTGTGCTTGTAGTTGCTCGGACACACTGGTGTTCTCTGGTGCTCTTTCCCCCCCGCCTGCGATGCGTGGGTGTCTGGTGGGTGCTGGTCGGTCGGGCACCTTGGTTCCTGTGCTCCTCTTTTTGGTCTGCGTGGTCACGTTTCTGTTCCTGGCCTGCAGCCTTGCCGCCTGCCCGCCCCGGCTCTTGTCTGTTCTCTGGGGGTGGGCGTGTCGCGGGGCTTCTCCCTTTAATTTCCTTCTTTGGGTGGTGCCCCTGCTCTTGGCCGCTCGAGCTTGGGGGTTTTCCTCTCCGGGGTTGGCATGGGTTCCTGTCGCCTCTGTGGGGGCTGGTTTCTTTTTTTCGCTGGTTTTGCCTTTTTTGCTTGCTCCGGGGGTTTTCTCTGTGTTGTTGGGATCTCCCTGCCTGCTTGCTTGCGATTTGCCCTCTGTTGCTCTTCTGGCTGGGTCGCTTCTCGCTTCTTTGATGACAGCCTTCTCCGTGGGTGGCCTTGACTCCAATGCAGGCTGGCTGTTGTGGCCGTGCTCCGGTTGTGAGTCCTGTTTCTTTGCCTCCGCTTCCTGGCTTCTGTGGGGTTGGTCGGTGTTTGGAGCTCCTGGTTCCTGGCCCTGTTCCTCCAGTCCCTTGGGCTGCGCCTGGTTCCTCTCCTTGGATGCTTGCCAGTGTCGTGCCGGGGGGCTCTCTAGGGTGCTCTCTCCCCTCTACCTGCGCTTGGGTGGCTTATGCTGCCTTGGGTGCGGCTGTTCTGTTCCACCCTGCCTGCACCTGTTCTTGTCTGTTCCCTGCGGTTTTGCTGGGTCTGGCCTGGTTGGTGCCTGGTTGGGAGCCCATCTGGGTCTTCCTGGTACTATGGGCTTCGCTTTGCTCCGGCCTGGGGCTTCTGGTGTTGTCCATGGGCCTTCTGTGTGCTTGGCCTGGATGCTTCTGCACTGGCTCTCCCAGTGCTTGCCTTTGGCTTGCTTCTGGTGTTTCCTGGCCGCCCCTCCTGTTTCTGCTGTGATGCTTGCCTGGTTTGTTCCTGGCTGGGGCCTCCTAGCTGCTGGCGTGTCTTGTCGTGCCACCTGTTCTCCGGGTTGGTGTGCTGTCCCCGTGCTCTGCTGTCTGCTCGGTGGTTGTGCTTGGTCGGGCCGGGTTGGTGCTTGCCTGGCCTCCTAGGACTGCTGGGTGCTGTTGGCTTCTTGGTCCATCTGATATAGGGGGTGTTTGCTCCCTGGGTTGTTCTGGTCTCGTCTGGTTCCCTTGGTGGGTGCCTGAGTGAGGTTTCAGCTGGGGCTTGCCGCTCCTGCGTGTTGGGCTCCTTTTTGGGCTCCGCTTCCTTGCTGGTCTTTCTTTGGGTCACGCTGATGGTTCTCTTCCCGGGCTTGTTTCCCCGGTGTTGTGGGCCTGTGTGGGGTTCTGCGGCTCAGGATCTGCCGGCTCCTTGCTGGTTATGTGT
Source organism: Lissotriton vulgaris (assembly GCF_964263255.1). Lineage (NCBI taxonomy): Eukaryota > Metazoa > Chordata > Amphibia > Caudata > Salamandridae > Lissotriton > Lissotriton vulgaris. The sequence continues at coordinate 461,548,737 of NC_141697.1, forward strand.
GGCCTTGGGCTGTGTCTCCTGGGTTTTCGGGCTGTGCTGTCCTTTTCGGCCTGCTCTGGGAGTTTGTTGCTGGACGTTTCCTGGTTCTTTCCGGGTTCTGGGGTCCTGGCTCACTTCTTCCTCTCTTGCTTCCCCTGGCTTTGTTCCCGGTGTGGGTCTATTTGGGTGCCCCGCCCCCTCCCTTTCGGGTTGGGGTGTGGTTCTGTGGTGCTCTTGCCTTTGCGGGTCCCTTCCTCCTGGCTGCGGGTTGTCTGTGGTTTTCCTGCTGCTTGGTCCTCTGCTTTTTCTCCTCCTGCTTCCGCTTTGGCCTTCTGTGTGGTCAGGCGGTTTTGTGCTGGTGGTTCCCGTTTCCTCCTGCCCTTTGTTTTCGTCTGGGCTCTGTGTGGGCTCCTTCTGGGGTTAGCTTGGGCCTGCTGTTCCTCCTGCGTGGTCGGGTTGCTTGGCTCTGGTCCTGGCTTCCTGGCTCTGTTGGAGTTTGTTGCCCTGTTTTTTTGCTGTTTGCATGGCTCCTCTCCGGTGCTGCTGGGTTCAGGCCTTGTGGTTGTGGTCTGGGTGCTGTGCTCCCTGGGACTTTCTTTTTTCTGCTGCTCCTGCCCTTGCTGCTTGCCTGGACTGGATGTGGGGTTCCTGGGCGGTCCTGTGCCAGGTGGGCGCCTTCTTTTGTGCTGCCCTCTATGCCTCGTTGGGCAGCTGCTGGAGTTTCCTAGTTGCTCTGTGCTCCACTCCTGCCTTGTGTTCCCTCCCTTTGGGGTTGGGGTTTTCTGGGGTTGTGGTCGTTGTCTCTGTACCCGCCCTTGTTGGGTTTTCTTTGTTTTTGGTTTCCGGTCTTGTTGGCCTCTCCTTGCTTGGTGGGCTTTCGGCTGGTTTCTGGTGGCGTCTCTGTGCGGTGGGGTTTGGGTTGGCCTCCTCTGCCCGTGCTGTTCTGGGTTTGGTGGCCTTCCTGGTTTGAATGGTCGCCTCCTTCCCTGTGTGTTTTCTGGCCTTCTGGGGTTTTGGGGTTCTTTCCCCCTCCCTGTCTTTCGGGTCGGGTTCTCGCTCCTGTTCGGCTCCTGGGTTCTTGTTGCTTCCTGGGCCTCCTCGGCCGGGTTTCCACCTCTGGTCTCTTGCGGTCGAGTCCTTTGGTTTGGGGAGGTAGGCCGGTTTTCTGGCCTGTGCCTCCTCCTTCATTTTTGGTCTGGGTGCTTGTGCCTGCCTCTGTTGGCCGTTTCTTTCTTCGGCTTTCTTCGGGGTTGTCTCGGTTTCATTGTGGGTCTCCCGGGTCCTGTGGGCTTTCCTGCTGGTTCTGGGCTTGGCGGCCTTCTCCGGTGGGTTGTTTTGGCGGGTCCTTTGTGTCCTGGTCCCGGTCCTGGTTGCCGGTTTCTCGGGTTGGCTGCCTCCTTTTATTTTGGAGCCCTGGCCTTTTCTTTGTCTCCAGTCCTTGTCCCTGCTGTCCTGTTCTGGGTTGCAGGCTGGTTGTTTCCTGCGGTCTTCCTCTCCTCCTTCTCTGTGCTCCCTTGGGTTGCTGCTTTTGTTGTGATTTCCTGGGTGTGTTTGTGGGTGCGGAAGGCCGGTTTTCTGCTTTGGTATTCTCCACATAGTAATGAATGGGACGAGGACATAAGGGACCTGGGGGTAATGCTCTATTACTTACCGGTAATCTTCATTACTCCGGGTCCCGTTGTCCTCGTCCCATTCATCCCCCCTCCCTCCCTCCCGGATGGCCGGCCTTCCTGTCTGGGCTTGTTAGTACAGGAGGGCTGCTGGGTAAGTACTGCTTATGTACTCCCGGGGGGAGGGGCAGTATTAGTGTCCAAGCATTCCTCTTGTTTTTTTATGTCGGGAGATGGTCATCTCCACATAGTAATGAATGGGACGAGGACAACGGGACCCGGAGTAATGAAGATTACCGGTAAGAAATAGAGCATTAGTATTAAAGGGATGCAGAATACCAGGAGAAGAAGGTGGTGGCAAGAGTTAGCTTTTTGGAACAAAGAGGAATAGGGGTATTGTGTGACAGTTGAGGCAGATACAGAGACTATACTCATGTGTAATTGGCAAAGACTGCAAATGGAAGGCACAATGTATAATTTGGGAAAAAGCGGAAAGGCCAAAATAGTCGACCAAATCTGCAAATGAACAAAAAGCTGTGAACTTGCACCATTGATTCTTCTGAGTTTGTTTTATTTACGAATCTGAGTTACCTGCCTTCCCAATGTTGACTTCTAAACTGTATTTGCCCTTATGGAGTTATTTATTGCTTTAAGACCATTCTGATAGACTGCAAAGATATATTTTAAAAACGTGTGACATTTTTTATAAAATTGGAAATGTCACAAGAAGGACCTCCAATGCCTCCTAAGTCTTTGCACATTATGAATGACAGCACCAATGCATCTGGGTCCTCATATACTGCTTCTAACACAAAGTTGACCTAGTAAACGATAGATGTTTGCACAATCTGAGTTCTATGGAGGTGCACCTGGACCAATTTTTCAGCTATTTCCTTCTTGAAATAAATGCTGCCCAAGGAGAGCGTACATCTAGTATAATGGGGTGACCCGTGCCCCTCAGAACCTGGGTGTTCAGGAATGTGGAAAATGTTGGTTCTGTCGGGTACAGAATTTATTCTAGGTTTACTGAATAATAATCAATAATAATAAGCAACAATACTCAAGCCATGACTTTGACAACCTGTTAATGTCATTTTCGACACCATAAAAATTATAAAAACATATGGATGTATCTTTAAATGCAGAATTTGATTGATTTAATTTTGGTGTGTTTTTGCCTTTTTGTTGTTTTTTGTTTCATGGTGTTTGCCTTTTTATCTATTCGCTTTTCATTGATTACTACTGAAAGGCTTGAGTGTTGTTGCTAGTTATTGTGGATTATTATTCAGTAAACCTAGAAGTAATTCTGTACCCGACAGAACCAACATTTTCCACATGCCCAAGGAGAACGGTTACAGCAAAATGTTGAAGTCACTACATTACCCATAAAATATACAAGTGGACAGCATTAACCTATTCAAGCAGTTGCACAACAATGTGCTCCATTTCTTTGATGAGTTAAGTATGCTCCTTACACTGGAGCACTGTATAGGTATCTATGAAAACATCTACAATTCTATCTATTAAAAGAATGCTTTGAATCAGAATTAAAAACTTAATTGGAGTTTGTGCTAGTGTACAGATTATTAGGCGTATTTTGTAGCAAACATACTCAGAGGCATATTTACAAGCCACAGGAATGCCACTTTTTGCGACGTTACTGTGGCTATAATTCCTTCGCCTTATTTAGAAGGCAACGTTAAGCCGTTTAATGTGGCTTACCACTACTTTGTAAATAAGGCCCCTTTTCACGCTACACTTAGCGTGAAAGGGATGGGCAATGGGTGTTGCGGTGGGTGTTTCACCACAACACCCATCAATTTTGACACTGCCTCCTATTTAGAAGGGTGGCATAAATAGGAGGCAGCGCCAAAATTAGGACTAGGGACAACCTTGTTTTAATGGTTAATTTCTCCACGTTTTTGCTGTTTCTATGTGTGCTGCATTTTTCAGCACACATAAAAACAGCAAATCTCCATGAATGATTGTGTATGTGCAGGAAGGTGTCCCTTCCTCCACATAAACAATCATTAAACAAATGGCGATTTGCAATTTCTATGTGTGCTGCACAATGCAGCACACAAAGGAGTTTCAAATCGGCATTCCGGATTGTTTATGTGTCCCTTCCTGCACATAAACAATCATTCCCCTCAACGCAGACACTCTTGCTCTATGGTGCAAGGGTGTCTGCATTGGCACAAGGCAGCTGGATTTAGAGCCAGAGTTAGAAGAAACACAGGGGTGCGCCGCCTACTTGTGAATACTGTACATCCATGCATTTTCAGAATAGCGAAGTGTGTTGCTAGCCATTTTTACATAACGCCACATTTCTCCATTCTGTTGTAAATATACCCCTCAGTTCACCAATGAATGGGTGTATGAAACCCAGTCTTCCTTCAACATAACCTCCACACAACCTGCCAAACTAGACCACTCCATTCCAGGCCGGCCTCACTCTTGACTATATCTTCCTTCAAGAAGACTTGCACCCATTGGAGAACGCAAACCAGACTGCAAATCACTGGAACGCTATTCCTGGAAGAATAATTATAATCAACAACCACTTTGAATTTCGGGTAATCTTATTACACTGTCTACTTCCACTCATGATACTCAGGGCACAGACGCATTTGCATCAGCACTATTGTTTTACATCTTCTGCAGCACCTCTTGTTCACACACAACTACAACTTCGCCATGGCATGATTAGAGTATGTGTCTGAGCCTCACCTACACATCCAATTCTTCTAAAAAAACACAAACCCAAAGTCTTCCAACCGTGCACATAAAAAGTGATTTTTAGTACCCGAACAAAAAAGGGATTATGAGCACCTTCATTTAGGGTATGAAGCACTATAAAATGTGCGGCAACATGTTAAAATACAACACCGGACTCTCTGTTAACAATAATTCTTTTGTCAAAGAAAATAGATCTAAACTCTTCCCAAATAGGTGAAACCCACAAAAGCGGAACCAGATTATAAATTGGTTACACCATGATTATAAATCTACATTTACCTCTTAGGTCGGCCACAAGCATGTTCCACATGACCTTTGTGATAATAACAATACTTTTTGAAAAATAGCCTGAAACCTTTTCATACAGTTTGTTCTCCACGTAAAACAATCGAATGTTCCTGCTTTAAATGTATCTTTTAAATGGTAACATTGTTTGATGAGCAAAATGACTGAAGGCTGTCTTCGCACTCTAATTAAAAATCAGTCAATTGGGTCTCTCAGACCTGAGCCCTGCAGCATGTTTTCTTTTGAGCTATCAAACACGCACTATAGCTTTGCCATTATGGCTTTAATCACTTTTTCCGCACTGAGCTGCAGATTAGTAAGTGACTCATGGTTTCTGGTAAATCCTTCTTGGTAACCTGGATAAAGAATTAAAATACAGTCAGTGCATTCAATGAAACCGCTTCAAAATAGATGGCAACAAACATAATGTCTAGCATTTCATGAAAGCAGGTGAGATAAGATTGCAGAATATTTCTGAAGATAGATAACCCCGTTATGGAATTGTTTTACAACTAACAAAAAAGGGTGGGAGCACACTACCTCACATCCCAGCACTCAGTTTGCCCCAATACATCATGGGAAACGCAGTACATGATAACACTTTCTTCAGTGACAGTCTTTAGTATTTTACCCATGTTGGTGCAACCAGTGCTGTGTATCTCTAGATACGTGTTTCAGGATAATTGTCCTTCCTCAGTAGATAGCAACACATTGTTTAGGGTGATGGAAATGCTACCCAAAGTCTTCTCTGGTCTCTGACCCACTCACTAGGCATAGGTTCAGCAACCAGATATAGTCTCCTCATTAACTCAAGGGAGCCTTCTCAAATAAAAGAGGGTTGTTACAACACAGATACTAAACTCCTCCAAATGTCTGGCTGTAACAGAATCATAGAGTCAGTTATCCCAGAATCATAGAGGTTTCGGCTGAATAAGGATCAATCATTAGATGAGAAATGTATGAGGATGGAAGAATATGTATGAATGCAATATTTTGTACCCCCTCAATCTGAAAGTTAGTTCTCCTCAGGGACACATCTTGCTGATTGCGAGGAAACAAATGTTGTCACCCCACTCTTCAGTGTCAATGGGGTCAATGTCCCTCTGCACAACCACTAGCTGGGGCAGTATGAAAATAGTTTGTATGGAATAGTAGTAGCATCCACTGGTGCACGCCTATTGGTATGATCATGGAAATTAAGTCTGGAGGCTTTGTGATAATGGTGAGCATTATGAGCATAACTGTTGCAATACTGGTTGTGATCAGAAAATATTTGTACGGTAAGTGCTTGCAAACACCACAGATGCACCTGCCATTAGTGCTCCCTGTTGCTATACAAAAACTGTGTTTTTTTGTAGGTTGGATGATGAAAGCTGGCTCCTGCACATAGAAGACAATCCCATCCCCACTTCTTCCTCTGCAAATTCTTGTCTCCAGGGCTGTCCGAGGGGAAGAGAAAAGGTTTTGTGCTAGAGCAGACGCTTGGAAAGTGTACCTAGGCAGCTGAAGAGACATAGGCAGAGAAAAGTGCAATACGTTTTGCATTCAAAAAGCATAATCCATATAAAGGAGGCAAGGGCTGGAGAGGAAGTGGGCACAGTGTGGGGGAGTGGGTTCATGTCAGGTAATAAGTCAAACACATTTTGAATGTTAGGATGGTCCACTATTTCATAGACAAGGGTTCTCCAAAGTCAGTCCTGGAGGGCCAGATTCTTGTCAGATTTTGAGCATATCCCCATTTAGATAAATGTAGTTATCCCAAAAATCAGGTACAGATCCAGCCCTCAAGGACCGACTTTGGAGAACCTTGTCCTAGATCAAAAGAGATTACATTTTGGGCAGTGGTGTGTAATTTCTAAATTGGTATATGCAAAACAGTTCTCAGTGGCTGTTCGTATTACAGTGAGATGGGAAGCAGAAGATGAAATGTACCTGGTTGAATGAAACTTGGAAGAACTTTCAATGCTTACGTCAACTCTTAACATTCTCACCTTATCAAATTGTGACTTTGTCAGATAGCCAAAGAGCAGCCTCAAGGTGCAACCTAGAAGACAGAGTATAAGACTGTAAAACAACAATTTGGAAAAACGATGGCAATTGTACACATGAGCAACTTGCAAAGTAAGAAGTGAAAGTTCTACACACTCTTGGATATCATTATTTGTCATTAACCTGGGGTACCATTAGCAAACCAGTCTTGTTTCTTGGGTAATTATTTATGAATGGTTAAGGTTTCATCTTGCACATCACTCCATCTTGGTGAAGTATTTCAGCTTTAGGATATGTTCAGAGTCAATTCCATGAATGCCTGTAGATTTGATTGAGTCCTGTCAGTATTTGAAACTCTGGCAGAATACAATTCCCGCAACCCCTGATAATACAACCCCACGGAAGTATGAATGCACAAGCCCTGTATGTTTCCCCAATATCCTGAGTCCTAATTACGCCCAGCACAACCTTAAAGTGGAGCTACATTGTTGTTTAGAATATTTCTAGGTTTGCATCAGGATGATATTTGAAAGCTTGTAATTATGAAATGCTATATATTATGAGTCATCCTTTTTAGGGTGTAATTTATTACATTTGGATTCTATGCTTTTGTTGTCACGAAAGCTTCATAATATGGTGATTGGGGTCAGTGTGCACTCGTTTTTGGACTGCATGGTACCCCATTCCAACTCTGCTAATATGTTTGTATGAGTCCTTTCACTGGTTAAATACCCTGCCTGCTTCAGGTGACAAGTTGTCTGTAATGAAAGACACACATGACAGGACGTAGGAACCAAGACAAGGAGCAGGGTCCAGCAAGTATCTTACACACACAAGTGTACAAAAGCAAGAACTGTACACTCTTATCAACTGTTTGCTACTTCGAACATGATCAGGCAAGTTACCTGTGAAGCAAAACTCTTATCACAACCTAACATTGATACTGACATAGTAATGTATGGTATGGAACATAGCAATGGCAGAGTCCAGGAACAACAGTGGAAGGTTAGCTAAGTTGAATGATGACGTTGACACAAACTCAGACAGAGTCTACCAGGGGAATGTACCCAAGGAGACTGAGTTACCATCCCATTGCAGACCCAGGGCAAGACATTTACCAAAGACATGGGATTTACTGATTGTAATAGTGGCAGACTACTAAGTACCAAAGTGTTACTCTTATACAATAGTTACCCTAATCACAAATCCTCCAGCCACTACATAGTTGGGTGTCTCTCCGCAGCTGCACATCCTGGATTCATGCTGTATACATCTACTTGAAGTATCTAAGTACTCGTATGTCACAACTCAGCTATTTGAAACACAACATGTCATACATTTAGCACACTGGAAGTAAGACAGGGAACAATGGCTGAAAGGGTTGTTGGGCTCATCACAATGTATCAAACTTGTATTTACTTATTCCAGCCAGTTGTAGGGCTAGGTTAGACCACTAATCCAATATTGTCACGAACACCAGATCCCATCTTGTGTATGAGACTACCTTATTGGAATGATACTTGTCACTGACAAGTGTTGCTCCAATGCTCGGATCCCCAGTGATTGCTACATCATGCCAGTGTGTACATGGATTCCATGTCTGGTCAAACGCATCACCAACATCCATCCAACATTTTGTTTTCTGTATGTACACTGTGAAACACAGATGTATTGGCTGAAGTAACATACACAATTTGCACATATGTACACAGTGAAAGTAGTACAGGAACTTCACAATATTCACATATTCACAGAGTCACGACTACATACTCCATTTTTTTCTGCAGCCATACAACGTGTACTAATGTTGCCATGTACACATGCTACACTACCAAGAAGGCATATTGCCTTATGGAGGTGAATAAGGAAATTTGGTTTCACTTCATAACACTACTCACATTGCAGGTACATAGTGTAACAACTACACGCAGTATTTAGGTCTGTAGAAGAACCAACAGGTCACAGCATCAATATGAAAGTTGAAGGATGGACCCAATGGATACCATAGGATGGAACACCAAATTATAAGGATCTATGGGGGCACTCTTTGAGAAGACTGGCGTAGGGTAGTTATATTTAAAATTGGTTGACAATCTGCTCCAACATGTAGAAAATACATGGATGCAAGGAATGTGCCATATGAAGGGGCACACAGCAGATTTCCAAGAAAACAGTGCCATCTTTTGCTGCCTAGCACTAACGCATGTACCCTTGCACAACTGTGCAAGAGTGCTTACATAGTATGGAGACAGCTAAATTTGCACCAGCACAAGGCAAAACACTGAAATGAGCCACAGTTTTTTACATACGGTGCAGGGATGCATTTCCAAATTGGGGATGGCCCGCGTAAAGCCAAAAAGGCTAATGCTGCACTCCATCCCGTCATCATAATTATGGCCCAAAATCTTGTCATGATGATGCCTCATCATGGTAGAGTTGATATCAATGCCATGCACGCCCAGGCTGTTTTCAACAACATACAGGACCAGTCATCACAATCAATCTTTATTTGGAAAGCAACATATATGGACTAAGGCACTCACCAGTGGCGGGTGGGTCCCTGAAGGCATCAATGTCACCTGGAGTGAATAATGGTTGTCCAGCTGTAACACAACAAAAAAGAGTATTTATCAGTCATGAGGTGTCACATGTGTCATATTCACTATTAAAGTGATCTCCATACAAATTTGAAACCATTACATACATGTCTCGGTTCATGTTGCCTCCATGAAGGGATGTGAATTGACTGCCTGACACACAACACATGCCCAATGCAGGCTTGTGGAGTACGAGACAATCTTGCATGATTATATTATGACTACAAATTGAGGGACATATTCACAAGGCCCTATTGCCACCACAACATCACTTTTCTTGATGTTGTGGTGGTGATATAGGCTTCGCCTTATTCACAAAGCTGCATTAAGCCACTTGATGTGACAAAACGCCGCTTTGTGAATAAGGCACCCTTTCACGCTATACATAGCGTGAAGGGGGCCCGCAATGGGTGTTGTGGTGGGTATTCCACCACAAATCCCATTGTTTTTGTTTTAGCCCATATTTATAAGGGTGGCGTAAATTTGGTCCAGCGCATGAATTAAGACCAGTGAAAACCTGGTTTTACCCACGCGCAGCGAAGATAGAAGATTAATTTCATCCCGTTTTGGCTCTTTCCATGGGTGCTGCGTTGTGCAGCACACATAGTAAGCATGGGCGGAAAATCCGTTTCGCTCGCGGATTTTGCGGATTTTCGGTAAATTCGCAATCCGCGAGATTCGCGAATCTCCCGCAAAATCCGCAAATCCGCGAGCAGCGGATTTTGCTCGCACTGCTCGCACTGTTCGCGTGAGTTCGCGGCTTCCCAGTACAACTTCGCGCCCCGCAAATAAGTGCAAAATTGCAGAAATACGATCTTAGCAAAACTGAAACTACTTACCAGGTTCAAAAGTTCAGGCTCATCATTAGTAGCCATTTCCTGTAGTGCTTCCTGAGGGGCCCCTCCAGAGTTCAGTTGCCAGTTGCAACTATTATGTGACCCTGCTCTGAACCTCAGAATAGTTACACATATGCCACAAAGGTCCTGAATTACAGCTAAGGGAGACAAGCAGGAGCCAGGCTGGAGGTTCAAATCCATTAATCAGCCCCTAATTCATTATTGTCAGTTGGGGCAGGGCAGGTGTTGTAACTAATTTTGCAACAATGAAAGCACTTAGCAAGTGCAAAAGATCACTAATCAGGAAGCACTAAGGAAGCAGGTGCCAGCTAAAAAAATATTCTGTGACACATTAATCAGCCCCAAATTAATTCAGGTCACTTGAGGCAGGGAAGGTGTGCTTGCGTTGCTACAATAATGTACACTGACTGGACAACCAGAGGGTGCTGTGATGAAACAGAGGGTGGCATGGGTGGGCCAGAGGGTGGCATGAGTAGTCAGAGAGTGGCAGTGGTGACAGAGAGTGGCAGTGATGAAGAAGAGTGTCCCAAACAGGCTGGACACGTAGAAACAACAAGTTCGCGAAACTTGCGACCCGACAGGTAAGTTCGCAATTTGCGACATTGTACAAAACCCTCGCAAACTGGCAGAAACCCGCGCAAACACAAAAAAAATCCGCAAATTCGCGAGAATTCGCGGATTTTGCGGATTGCGAGTTCGCAAATCCGCAAAATTTGCGAACGCGAGATTCGCAAAGTTCGCCCATGCTTAACACATAGAAACAGCAAAACACTATTGATTGCTTATGTGCAGGAAGGTGTCCCTCTCTGCACATAAACAAACATCATAAAAACATTAAGTTGTGCAACTTCTATGTATGCTGCATTAAGCAGCACACTTAGAAGTTTTACAATGTGTTAAGGTGCCACTCATCTGAAATCCAGTCCGTTCCTTTGGAGAGATGCTTAATCCCAACACCCCCAAGATGCTACTCTTGCAACAGCGGCAAAAACAACACACCGTATGTGAGAAGAATCCTAGGGCAAAAGGGCAATAGTAAGGGAAGAGAGAGAGAGAGAAAAAGGAACACTGCACTCTTTGGGTTTATGCACCTCTGATTGCTCTGAAAGTACTTCCGGTTCAGTATGTGTCTCTATCTTGCACAGGATAATGAGGTATTGTGTGTTCTCATTTATAAAAATATTAAAACTTATGTAAGAAAATACCTTTTGTAACAAGTGAACTGTAATAAGAATAAGTATTCAGCAAAGTCTTACTTAATACCTCTCATGAAAGGATATTCTTTCTTGCATTTATGTTGTTTTGACTTCAGAAGATAACTGGATCAATTTGACACATGTTGTCTATATATTGCACATAAAAAGATTAATGTAACAATAAGTAATAATTTATTCATTACCTTTCTCAATGAACACTAATAATTGCTATTGTTAGAAAAAATAATCGGATGCTGTGCTTACTATTTAAAATAATGTCTTTGTACGATCTATGTATCTGTCCAAGATCAAAGTCTCAACGAAAATAAAATGCTGTCATCAAATTTCAGTTCAAATGTTAGTTTTCTTCAAATCAGCATAAAATTAAAGCTAGAAAAGTACCTGCGAGTTTTCAAAATCTGTGCCCGCAAGACACGAGTGCAGAGAAATACCTTAATTTTGATTGTCCCATTTTTCTCTCCTTTAGGTCCTGAAGCAATTCGGATATGAAGGAGGACTCTCAGGATGCTACCAGGGGCAAAATTAGAAGAGCAGGAAGAAGTCGAGAGCATTGCCAAGTGAAGGACGTGGCCCTTAGGGGCCACACGGGTTACTTACAACCACCTGCTAAGCCTTTCCAAGAATGAAGAGTCTGTCAGACAGTAGAGAATACAAATAGTTAGTTTATTGGCAATACTCTGCAGAGGAGTCCATCATGACCTGCACCCTAAGATGTCTGCCGAGGGACTGGCCCCCCAACAGGCCACAGTGGATAATCATTCCTCTTGTGAAGCCCCCAACCACGCCCACCATGGAAAAACTACCGACCTGAGCCGAACATGAACAAAGAGGCACAGTAGGATGAAGTAACACCTGCCAGATGAGTACACATTATCAAGGCCTCAAGGCCACGGTGCTGGGTCTCAGCATTTCCTAAAGTGGGAGCAGAAACTACACATTCAGATAAGTATGTGAGGGCAGAATCACCTATTCATTAGCAAGTCAGAAAACAGCCTTGAGAGAAAATAGTAACGAAATGCAGTGTTCTGCTGAGGCAAGCTATATGAGCAATGAGGACTAACTCGAGCACAGTCTAAGCAGCCTAATAGGATTACAAAATGCAAAATGTAGTTACACTTGCTAACTGAAGCTTGCACATTATGGGGATAACTCAGTGGGTTGCATAACTTGAACACAAATGTCGTCTATTTAGCCATGCACTGCTAACCTAACATAGCATGAAACAAATGCATTGCAGAAATGGCGATTTGAAACCTAACAGAAGGGAAGCCTCGTCAAGAGGTGTGACCGGAGTCTGCAGATGAAGACTTCACGAAGAAAAATGTTTACAGGAGACACAAAGCTGGATTTCAGGTAAGCAGGAGAATAACAATGAGGCCAAGCACTTCAGTTGTTTGTTTGCTCCTTTTTATACTGTTTTGTCCAGGTGGAGTAACACGTGAGGGGTACGCCTGTACCAGGCTAACTGTTAACCAGCAATGCACAGCACGTGGAGAAGAAAAGCAAAATGTCACAGTCACAGTTTAAACTACCACGTGGATTCCTTAGTCCTAATGACTTGAAACATGTTACTGTGCTGCAGCCGAATTTTCATGATTTTTTTGAATAACTAAAGAAACAGTTAAACGGACTTTCTATTAATCAACTTATGCTTAGTCATTTTACCAGCATAATGGGAAACAAACAAAGTGAGACCACTTCCTTGCCAATTTAAAAAATGTTCTTTATGCGCACAGTTGTCTGTAATGGTCACTTTGTGATTTTTACATTAAACTTTTATGCCAAGGTATTTGCAATGTTCAGTTTGGGATTCCTAACACAGTGCGATTTCTGATTGTTTATGTGCAGGAACAAACACATTCCTTCACATGAACAATCATTCCTTTCAACGCAGGCACCCCTGCACAATGGTGCTGGAGTGCCAGCGTTGGGGCTAGGCAGGTTCTTTTTTAACGAAGTCTATGGCATCATCCTGTTGCGTAAATTACATTGTGTCTTTCAATACAGTTGTTACCATGGAGCACACAGTGGGATAGCAGACAACATTTGTCATGTACTTACCACCTTGCCTGCTAAAAATGAGACCCCAGGTTATCCAACAGGTCTCTCTCATGGCCAACCCATTCCTGCCATCTGTGTTTCTACTTGTGGAAAGTCCTGTCCACTTCGACGATCCGCAGCATATGGTGGCGGATGCACTTCCACCTCAACTTCTGTACTTTAACGTCATACCCCTGCAGTACAGCCCTTCAATCTCTACCATTCTTGGCAAGAAAAATCTTACCAGCCAGAGGAAAGTCCCAAAAGCCTCCTCTGACAACCTGACATCCCTACCCTCACCCAACATGTTCCGCAATTCAACTAACCCCACTATTAAAAGGAAAACCCAATTAAATAAAGAGCAACTCTCTCTCTATATCCAAAAATATATCCTGTAAACAAAATAATTACTAAAAATCAAAACAACACAGAAAGGCAGTGACACAGGACTTGATAGAGACTGTAGGGATAGCAGACTAGACACCAAGCTACTCTTTCACACCAAAAAATCACCAGACGTGTCCAAACACCTCCACGAAGCTCAATAGACACTAACAGTGTAATTAAGAGTGAAAGTCTACAGCACTCCGCCATGAAAAAGGATGCATGCTGACATCACTTCCTGGTCTTTTCTGGCCCGTTTTGGGAGTTAGCATGACATTTTTTGATGCAAAAGGGTTAGCGGGAATTTTCTATTGTCAACACAGGTACTTTGCGAGTGATTTCCATAGCGGAATAGAAAAATTAACGCTTACATGAAAAGCGTCAAAAAATTGCCACTAAGTGCTAGGAGATCAGCAAATGTACCACATTGCATGATATTGCATTCATAACAACATCATATAGCTATGGCATGTGATCTGTGTTGTGTATGACACTTTATTTAATATGATACGTTTTGTTTTGATATCAGAAATTCTGAGCTGTCCAGATGCACTCCTTCCTCATATTAATACCTATTCATATATTATAATGTTTGATATTTAATGCATGCTTCAATGGTAGTCATACTGATTACCATAGGTTGTAAGTGTGGCTATATATGAGGCTGTTACATATCACATTGGTGTGTACCACTTTAATGGCCTTGCGACACACACTAACTTGTACAACAAACACTCACAAGTTGCATTGAAGATTTCTAATAATGCATACAATGCAAATGTTGACTACAGATTCTCATTGGAGTATTTGCTTAGGTGGAGGCAATGACATTTACACTGGTTTGTGCAAAGACACTCAATGTGGCATAACACCCCATGGGCCCAGCTATCCGTGCCACACCACTCAAATACAGTAACTGGCTGTGACATAGGTGTTGATTAGGACAGCTCAGCACAACTTTCTGAACTTTAGAGACTTGTCCAGTATGACACCTCTGAGGCTGTGTGGACTTTGAAGACTCTGTCAATTCAATAATTGAAAGTCAAGGACAGTTGACATGTAATGTTTCTTTGTCATCTACATAGATTTCCATGTGTGTGTCATTATGATTTTCACATGGATCATGAAAATCTGCTTTCATCAGAATATTGTGCTGGAAGGGGTCCCTCAATGGAAACACAAAATTTAAAATGCAGACCATTCACCCTTTGTAGATGGCACACATGTGCCGGAACATGGACTTAATTTGTGCCGGAGCTTTCTGGTGCTCAGCACAAGCACTTATTTCACCGGGTCGGTTCTATACGATGTACCTCCTTCGGCAGATTGATGGCCCGGTAATTATTAAAATTAATTCCTGCTCTCGTTGGCTGCTGCCTGGTATGTCTCATAGAAAGTCCCACCCTGGTCCAGGCATACTGAAAGAGTGTCCTTATCACGTTAGTGATGTCACATAGTGAGCAAATCATGCCTGCCTTTCACAGAACATTGTTTAATTTCCATTGAAGAATGGCGGGCTTTTGGCTGAGCTGGGGCATGGCAGTCTGGAAGTGTGCAAGACTGCCAGTGTACATTTTGCAATATACAACTCCAGCATGAGTGAATAGATACAAGCGCTGGGTCCCGCAATCAATACAGGTATAATGTTTATATATTAAATTTAATTGCTTCATAAAAGCAACAAGAGCCGCATGCACAAAAAATAACTAACTTTCCCGCATTTAGGCATGTTATTCTAATCTCCTGTCTCCCATGCTGAGGGCCTGCGCTTCAGATTTATTGCCTAGTAAAACTTGGACGATTGTTGCCAGAGGCTGCGCTTGGGTCATATAATTTGGGTTGATAGGAGGATGCTACGGAAATGAAATCTGTGGAAGCATTATTTTTCTGCCCTGCCCTTCTGAAATTAAAAGAGTGGGAAGCATGCATTTTATCAGCACTGACCTGGAGCTGTCTCAAATGGTGCATTCGAAGTGTTCATGGCCCACCACTAACTACGGTGTGCACGTGCTGCTCTGCACTCAGTCTAGGTCAGTTTGTATTGGTCGGTGCTTTAAATGTGTCTTTTGGTGACTTACGAAGTTTGTAAGTGTATTTCCATGCCTTTAGGCTATGTATGGCTCATACGCATATTCTTATGGCCTCATTTTTTACCTTTTTTATTTTTTAATACATTATGGATGCGACCCGGGGTCTGCAATGTCGGAAGAATGTTAAATACTTTTGTCCTTTTGCTGTGAAAGGAGATAGCTATGCTATAAAAGAGCACATTAGCATAGCTGTTTAGATCGCTATTGGGCCACCACGGGCATATGTGTTTTCTTGGCATTTGTGTGACCATTGTCTCTGCAAGTGTGTCCTTTCATTTCATTTCCCCTAAATTCAATTACTAGATGAATGAACACAACAGCTGAAACTGATTGACCCAAACATAGATGCCTGTTGATAAAAGTGTCCAAAAGCAAAATAAGCAATAGTATGCTGCGGAAAAAAATGTCTGTCTCCATAATTAAAACCACTTATGGTAAAATGCCACCCCTGACCCACTACACTGTTTGTAATTAGCTTATTAAAAGATTAAATGTGTTACCTGGTGTGAAAAAAGAATTACCATTTAGAAGCTAAATTGAAAGAGTTATAAAATACTTTTTTGTTAAAATGTAGAATGTTTAGGATACACTACAGGCAGACCTGTGCAAACAAGCCTGAAGTGGACAAATTGTAAAAGGAAGCCATCATTTAAAAAGATGATATTGGTTCTATTTTCACATGGAGTTAGTTAATTTGTGATGTATTTTTCAATACTCGAGTCAATGTGAGTGGTTGAATTAAAGAGTTTCTAAGTGAACGGGTTGGCAGCGCTGGCTTTAGCGCTCCTGGGTTCAGATGCATCAATCACTTTTGGCGGCGCATGCAACCAGCTTAAGGAGGTGGGGGGGCAGCATGGTCACATACGCTCTGCAAGACCTAGGCCTTAGAACTAACAATACAAGAAATAATGGTCACAGTGGAAAGTACTTTAGTATAAAGATGAAAACATCACCATGGCTTAATCAAGCAGTACAATTTATTCATATTTAAAAACATGCTATTACAACCAGCGGACAGCTTTAATTGTCTGTACATTTCTACAATACAGGTGCTCCAAAAGGAAGGGATGAGAAGGTGCTCAGGAAGAGGTGTGCACTTGTGAGGGTTGTAGAAAAGGAAAGGCGATGTGCAATAAATACATCAAAAGACTGATAGAGACCTATCCAGCCATAAAAAGGTGAATTTTACACATGACCATAGTATCCTCGCGACACAGACAATTCATTTCTGTTGTCTGTACTTGACAATCAAAGAGAGACCGTCAACGTTTTGACCCCCTTGTTATGTATAGGTTGATTAGTCCTTAAATTAGGGCCTTCGTCAGGACAGATAGAGACACCAAGGATTAATTATTGCAATCTTATTATTCTTGTTATATATAAGCTGGATAACAACATTTTATATTCAGTATCAAGGCCCCCTCTGGTGAATATGTGCTTTACAAACATTCATGGCATATTAAGGACATAAATGTATTTCAATCTTTTGTTTTTCAATTTCTTTGCCCTATTACACTGTCATTATTCTCTTTGTCCCTCCTTGACCCAGTACCTTTCATACTTGTATCCATTCCCCTGACCTCCTTTCTTTTCTTCGTCCTATCTTTTTCTTTTTTCTTTCTCTCTTCCTCTGCGCCTCCAGCCATGCCTCCTTTTCCCTCTTGCTTCTTGCTTTCTTACACCCTCATTCAATCCCTATCCTTTCTGCCTTGGTGCATTAATTCCTTCTTCCCCCATTCTTTCCTTACTTTCTTTTATTCCTCCTCCTTCCATCACCTCTTCTTTAATTTCCTCCTATCTTATCATCAACTCTTCCTTATGCTTATCTTGCTCCTTTCGTTTCTTCTTTCTACTCATCCAGCACACATCAGTCACTTCCTTTCTCCCTCTATTCCTTCATTTCTTCCTTTCACATTCTTTTTTATTATTTCCTCCTTCTTTCATCAGTTACTCATATATCTCCTCACTCCAGTGCTCCCTTTCCTATCTGCATTTGTTGCTGCCTTCTTTAATGTATTCCTTCCTTCCCCCCTTCATTTCTTAAAAATATTTTTTTATTGATTTTCAAACAATCAATTCCGGTGTACAGCAATGCAACTTCAGTTGAATATCCAACAATATAAAATGTCAACAACCACTTCACGCTGTACCCCCGTCCTCCCCCCCCCCCCTCCGCCACCGGTGCGCCTAAATAGCATGGCTTATCAACAATTAAAGTACATCAGATACCAATGCAATAGTGAACGTGATCAACAGTGATACAGTACAGGTCATATGTAATCAAAATTGGACTGGTCTATAAAGATTTAGTACAGGACTCAAAACTGTATGTATTAGGGAACTGAGTGTGTTCTTCATGAAGTTCTCACCCACCAACCTAGTTGGTGGCATGCTTCATCATCGGGCCCACCCAGTGACACCGAATGTGTCCCGGGTGTGCTTCAATACCTGCATTACAGCGGAGCTGGTATGTTACTGAGAGTGCAGTGGTGGTGGAGTGATACTTGAACAGGTTAAAAACTATCCAGTGGTCTCAGTGCCCGCGGGGGCTATCTTTAATATCTAGGCCTCTGGTAGCGTTAAAAACAAGGCTGTGGATGTAGATGGACTGGTGATTATGAACTCCTGCATCCAGTGGTAGGTATACATGTTTCAACCATGCTAAGACCCTTCCTTGTATGTTTTGTCTGTCATTTATGTTGTATGTACAGTTATGCTTGGAAAGGGAATCCCCCCTCCCACACATATGTCACCTTAGTGTGTGCAACACATTTTAAACCACATACTCACTATTAGTGTAGTGTCCACCTTCACAGTTTTTTGGTCCTGAGGAAAGCCAGTTTAAGAAAAGGCCTGGCTGAAACATGTAGGACTACCACTTGATGCAGGCGTTCATAATCACCACTCCACCTACATTCACAGCCTTGTTTTTACCGCTACCAGAGGCCCAGATATTAAAGATAGCCCCCGCGGGCACTGAGACCACTGGATAGTTTTTAACCTGAATTTTAACAAGAGGGGGGAGAGAGAGAGTCAGTGGATTCAGTCTCCCTAAATGTATGAATAAACAAAGTGGAATCCACTCAAAGTGATAGTGATCCCTAAAGTGATGGGGAACACACAGTGTTGTTTAAATGCCCCTCACACACCAACAGGCCCCTTGGTGTCATGCTTCATCATCGGGGCCTTCGCACCCCTCTACGGGATGCGGCGTGCTACGACTCGCGGATACGCAGGAGCACTTAGAAGTGAACTATGTGTGGGGGTGTGTGTATATAACCAAGGTGTGAGTGAGGTGAGGTGAAAAAAAGTGAAAAGTTAAAAAATACCTAGCACGTGGGAGGAAAAAATATTTTTAATTTAATCCCCGGCTGGTATTGTTAAAAGAAGTGCAGGGCGTGGTTTAGTAGATACGAGTTAAGGTATCAAAAACCACTATTTAAAGTGTCAACATGTTTCGGAGGTCACAGCCTCCTTCTTCAGGACAAGGGTTATGCACTTACCCTCCCCTTACTCACATGCAGAATGTAAAAGTGTATTTAAAAATTAATTACCACAATTTGTAATATTCCTTACAATGTTTTAGTGTTGGTGAATGCAGTTGCGCCCAATTGGCGATAGAACCTGCGGAGAGAAATGCATAGATAAATACATGGGTCTGTACCAGACAGATCAGTGGAGAAGAAAAAACCTTCTCTGAATACCACCAGGTCAAACCAAAAATAATGGGACCCTGTGAAGAAATAAAAAGACACAAATGGACATAACACAATACTGACATACATATATACAAAACACAGAGTTACTCTCTGCTCAGAGGGAAAGAGATCAAACAATAAGATAGAAAAGTCTTACTTAGAGTTCTCAACTACAAGACCTCATGAGCCTAAGCGTATATTGGGGATCCTTCCTTTCTGCTCAGAAATGACCTAAAACAACATTAATATACGGGATTCAGTTGGAACAAACACGGTACTAAATGCCCCAAATCGATGGAACAAAAGCTCGTCTCTGTCACCCAGAACTCACGGTTACTGCAATGGCTAATCGCCTGCCTTCCCTCAACGCGGCTCCGATGAAGTGAGCATAGATCGCGTCAAAGCCCTTATATATACTATCCCTGGGAGAAATTAGTGGTAGTTAATTGAATGATAAGGTCCGGTAAATGCCCAAATACGGAGATCGTAATCTCCCAGGGTCCGGTGTTGCGCTCCCGTTAGACACTATCTAGCGCGCATGCGTGTGTGTGCTTATCTAATACGCATGCGCGGCCCAAGAAGCGACCGCGCATGCGTGGAAAGCGAGCGCTATATTATGTACCGCGAAAGCCAGGGAGGCTAGAATTAAAGTGCCAGAATATGGCACAACAGTGATAAATCAAACGCGTGTACTACACTGTAGTGCCAGGGCTGCAATGAGTATCCAGAAGGGCTCAAAATGTCTAATGGAATACGGAGGGACAGCGAGTGGGTCTATTACTCAGACAGGTCTTATTTGTCACAGCAATGATAAATCAAACGCGTGTGCTACGCTGTGGTGCCAGGGCTGCAATGAGTATCCAGAAGGGCTCATAATGTCTAGTGGAATATGGGGGGACAGCGAGTGGGTCTATTACTCAGACAGGTCTAATTTGTTTGGCATAGAGAACAGGTGAACATGATGAAGAGGTGACAGTATGACCTAATAAACCCCGTACATCATGATTTTGGATATGAACAAAAAAGATATCAGAAAGAGTTATTATCTTAAGAGGTTCCAAGGAATGGAATCATTAAGCCCCGTGGTGTCAGTTCCCAACCGGAACACCCATCGTTGTTCTTTTTCCAGAAGGCCCACCTCTGAGGGTAGTTGTTCAATAACCGTCCACTGTAGTTTATTTACACAGTGTTGCTGTTCAATAAAGTGGGCTGACATTTTTGTTGTGAGTTTTTTACACCTGATGTTACTTTTGTGTTCATTTAGTCTCACTTTAACAGGTCTTGTTGTCATACCCACGTATTCTTTTCCACAAGGGCACGTGATCAGATATACAACATTCTTGCTGTTGCAATTTGTGAACACACGTTGCTCCCAATGTGTCCCATTCGAGAAGGTCAAAGTCAAGCTTTTCTTAGTAAGGTGGCAGTTGTTACAATTGCCACATGGATGGTGACCATGTATGCCCTGAAGTCTCGTTTGATCCCTTTTCAGAGGGGGTGGTCTTGTGTGGACTAGCATGTCGCTCAAGTTCTTACCCCTTCTGTGGGCAAAAAGTGGCTTCTCCAAAGTTAGGCCGCCACTTATCAAAGTGCGCCAATGTTTGTTGACCAACTTAGTCACTTGGTTGGTTACTGGACTATATGTGGTGACACATACTGTTCTTCTTTCCGCTTCCTCACTCCGAGGATTATCCTCCAGAAGGGCCTCACGGTTATTATTTCTGGCCCTTTTTGATGCTTTTTTGATCACAGTCTCCGGATATCTTCTCTGTCTCAGTTTCATGCTGAGATCCTTAGCCTGAGATTTATATCTAGCAATGTCACTGCAGTTCCGTCGTAGACGAAGGAACTGTCCATAGGGTAGGCTCTCCCTCAGATGACGCGGATGAAAGCTGTCAAATCTGAGGAGACAGTTCCTGGCCGTTGGTTTGAAGTGCGTTTCTGTTTTAAGAATTCCTGCTTCGTAATAGATGTTTAAATCCAAGAAGACCATACTTTGGTTTGACACCTGGTGAGTAAATTTCAGAAAAGCATTCTGGTTGTTAAGCCAATCGGTAAATTCAGTTACCGTGGTCGCATCTCCTTCCCAGATAACCAAAATATCGTCAATATACCTCCGCCAGGTGCGAATCCTTGCCCTGTATGGATTGTCTGGATGGAGGATTCTTGTGGACTCCAGGTGATGGACATATAGTCCGGCCAGACTCGGGGCAAAAGTACTGCCCATACTGGTCCCGTGTTTCTGCCAGAAGAGAGTGCCCTCATACTCAAAAAAGTTCTTGGTAAGCGCCAATGAGATGCATTCCAGTACTACATTCCGTGGGGTGTGGTATTCCCAATTTGTAGAGTGCAGTACCTCCTCAATGATTTGTAAGGTCTCATCGTGTGGGAGGCTCGTATAGAGGCTCTCCACATCAAGACTGAGGAGCATCTGGGAGGTGGGATCAAAAGTCTGGTTATTTAACAGTTGGAGTACTGCCTTTGTGTCCCTCAAATACGTGTCAGTGGCCTGCACAATCGGTCTCAGACAGGCATCCGCAAATTTGGACAATGGTTCCAGAATAGATGAGATGCCAGAGACGATGGGGCGGCCGGGAGGATTTTCAAGGTTTTTGTGCACCTTGGGTATGGTGTAAAAATATGGAGTGCGTGGATTCTTCTGTATCAAAAACTCAGACTCCTTCCTGGTAATCCAATCGTGTGTAAGTGCCTCTTCCACCATGCCTCCTATCTGAACTCTTAATGACTCAGTTGGGTCTTCGGTGAGGATCTGGTAGTTCCTATTATCGGAAAGAAGCCTTCTGCACTCTTTGTCATAGGCTATGGTGGTTTGGATGACCACCGCCCCACCCTTGTCAGCGGGTTTTATGACAACATGGAGGATGAACATGGACTGACCTTTAGCGAGGATGACATTGATCGTATTCTAGCTGATGACAAACCCTTTGAAGGCCTTAGCAACAGTGACCCGGGCCCTGCTGTAGCAGACTGGGATGAATTAATGAATGCCCGAAAAACCCAAATTAGAACAGCCCTTCATGGCTTACTAATGAGGGAGTATTTACGAAGCAAGATGGCCCCGCAGGGTCTATTGGTTAAAACAGAACCGTTCATTTTCCAAGATGACCTCGTTTTTAAAAAAGCATGGTCACTCATCTCATGGCACTGTACCAGGGATTGGCTGGTACTCATAGTCCAAACGGCCGCAAGGAAGTCAGTGGAATTAAAAGTAGAGATCCAAAGACTGGAAGTACAGCTAAAAGCTTTCATTTCACCCGTGGATCTGAAGAAAGGCCTTGAAGAGCTGAACCAACAAATGAAAGAGTTCGAGGCAAGCTTAAAACAAAGCAAATTTAACAAACTGAAAAAAAGATAAAGATTGCTTCACCCCTGAGAGAGCCTACCCCTATACCCGAGCTGATTATGTTATGAAGGATAACTCAAGTGATACTGATAGTGTCAACTCTAATGGCAGTAACTCAAGCAATAAGTCAGGAGGTTTTCAGCAAAGAAAGCAAAGGGGAGGTTTCCGACAGCAAAGAGCCCAATTTCCACGCCAGAGAGGCTGGTGTGGTTTTCAAGGACCTCAATTCAACCCTTATCAGCCCCCTTTCCAATTCCCACAGTACCAGTTTGTTCCACCACAGATGGGACAAATGTATCCTCAATGGGTTCCGGATAAACCAATGCTCCCCAGAACCAACAGCCTTTTTTATCCTGGGGCCAAGGATCCCGCAGAGGGCGGAACAAGAAGGGCAACAACGTCAATTGGCATCCCACAGAGGAGGCAGACCCACGGGTATTGACGAGGAGTATGGCGGCGAATCAGGCGTCATCGAGCAACAGGGGGACCTAGTTATCAATATAACTCCCTGGCCCCTCACTGATTTGCAGAGAGAGGTACTGAACAAAGGCTTGGGATATGTCCCCACGAATAAACCTGACATTTTTCTACTGCACAAAGAAATGCAGGAGTTTATCAGAACTATAAAACTGCGGGCGTTCTTTAAAGATAAGGAGCCATCTACAGAGGCCTCAGACACCGGTTTAAAACCGAGGTCAACTTTTACACCGTTGGATAACCAACTCCCGGTTGAGGTTTTGGCCTTTGAAAAGGCCGTAATGCAAGAATTGAAGTGTCTGGAAAATAAACAGAGGGTTTTTCAGAACATGACCAGAATGGAGAGTGAGGCCATTAAGGAATTGAGGATGAATAAGAACTTGACCATAAAACCCGCTGACAAGGGTGGGGCGGTGGTCATCCAAACCACCATAGCCTATGACAAAGAGTGCAGAAGGCTTCTTTCCGATAATAGGAACTACCAGATCCTCACCGAAGACCCAACTGAGTCATTAAGAGTTCAGATAGGAGGCATGGTGGAAGAGGCACTTACACACGATTGGATTACCAGGAAGGAGTCTGAATTTTTGATACAGAAGAATCCACGCACTCCATATTTTTACACCATACCCAAGGTGCACAAAAACCTTGAAAATCCTCCCGGCCGCCCGGGCATTTTCCGGACCTTATCATTCAATTAACTACCACTAATTACTCCCAGGGATAGTATATATAAGGGCTTTGACGCGATCTATGCTCACTTCATCGGAGCCGCGTTGAGGGAAGGCAGGCGATTAGCCATTGCAGTAACCGTGAGTTCTGGGTGACAGAGACGAGCTTTTGTTCCATCGATTTGGGGCATTTAGTACCGTGTTTGTTCCAACTGAATCCCGTATATTAATGTTGTTTTAGGTCATTTCTGAGCAGAAAGGAAGGATCCCCAATATACGCTTAGGCTCATGAGGTCTTGTAGTTGAGAGCTCTAAGTAAGACTTTTCTATCTTATTGTTTGCTCTCTTTCCATCTGAGCAGAGAGTAACTCTGTGTTTTGTATATATGTATGTCAGTATTGTGTTATGTCCATTTGTGTCTTTTTATTTCTTCACAGGGTCCCATTATTTTTGGTTTGACCTGGTGGTATTCAGAGAAGGTTTTTTCTTCTCCACTGATCTGTCTGGTACAGACCCATGTATTTATCTATGCATTTCTCTCCGCAGGTTCTATCGCCAATTGGGCGCAACTGCATTCACTAACACTAAAACATTGTTAGGAATATTACACATTGTGGTAATTAATTTTTAAATACACTTTTACATTCTGCATGTGAGTAAGGGGAGGGTAAGTGCATAACCCTTGTCCTGAAGAAGGAGGCTGTGACCTCCGAAACATGTTGACACTTTAAATAGTGGTTTTTGATACCTTAACTCGTATCTACTAAACCACGCCCTGCACTTCTTTTAACAATACCAGCCGGGGATTACATTAAAAATATTTTTTCCTCCCACGTGCCAGGTATTTTTTAACTTTTCACTTTTTTTCACCTCACCTCACTCACACCTTGGTTATATACACACACCCCCACACATAGTTCACTTCTAAGTGCTCCTGCGTATCCGCGAGTCGTAGCACGCCGCATCCCGTAGAGGGGTGCGAAGGCCCCGATGATGAAGCATGACACCAAGGGGCCTGTTGGTGTGTGAGGGGCATTTAAACAACACTGTGTGTTCCCCATCACTTTAGGGATCACTATCACTTTGAGTGGATTCCACTTTGTTTATTCATAGTTTTTAACCTGTTCACGTATCACTCCACCTCCACTGCACTCTCAGTAACATACCAACTCCGCTGTAATACAGGCGTTGAAGCACACCTGGGACACATTTGGTGTCACTGGGTGAGCCCGATGATGAAGCATGCCACCAACTATGTTGGTGGGTGAGGGCTTCATGAAGGAACACACTCTGTTCCCCGATACATACAGTTTTGAGTCCTGTACTAAATCTTTATAGACCAGTCCAATTTTGATTACATATAAACTCCTTGGGGATACGGATTTGCTACCCAGTCCTCTCTCTCTCCTTGATAATCGATTACTATTAGCAGCACCCAGCTGCGAGAGTTTGGGTGAAAACCCGGGCCTAACCTACACTGAGGATGACATCAGCAAAATCCTCTCAGACCCCTCTTTTCTGGCAGATTTTAATATTTCAAACACAATAGCGCAGACCACTGACTGGGACTCCTTGACGGAGAAGAAACACAATTGCATTAGAACTATCCTCCACGGGTTAATCCTGACAGAGTACCTGAGGACAAACACCGCCCCTAGGGGCCTCCTTGTCACAAATGCCCCAAGAATCTTCCTGGATGATGCCACCTTCAGGAAAGATTGGGCGCAGATCGCCTGGCGCTGCACCAGGGAGTGGCTAGTGCTAATCATTAAAACAGCCAAACGCCTATCAGATGCAATGATTATCGACATTCAGGCCACTGAGAGCCATTTCAGAACCACTATTACATCATATAAGAAGAAACTTGATGACTAAAACAAAAAAATGGCAGAATACAAGGAGTATCTGACTCAAGCAAAAATAACAACATTTCAGATAGACCTGAAAAGATTCTCGTACGCCAAGACTTATCCATATACTGATGACAACTTTGTCGCCCCAAATAAATTTGACAAAACCAGTGAGACTTCGGGAGACAGCAGTTTAGTGTCCAGTGACTCGAGTGCGGGCTTCTCCAAATCTAGAGGAAGAGGACGCCAACAACGCTGGCAACAACCATGGCAGGGGCCACAACAAGGACCCAACTATGGACCTAACCCCTACGTACCGCCACACAACCCTTACTTCGGCTGGCCCCAATGTATCCACTAGGCCCACCCCAATTCTTCCAGAACAACCCCAGGCTGGATCTTTTAGGACAGGGCCGCAGATCAAGGGGAAGGAGGAGAGGCAACCAACAGGTCCAATGGGCAGAAGAGGAGAACCCTGTGAGCCCAAACACCCGGAACAGGACACGCGACCAGGTACAAGGACCGAGCAGCCTCCAGAAGTACCGAACAAAGAATTACCAACATTGGTATTCAATCTATCGAGCACCCCGCTATCGCCCGAGGAAGAAGCAGTCTTGAATAAAGGACTCTCATTCGCCCCACCCACCCGACTGGATAAATGCAAACTTCACCTGGAGCTCGCAGATTTTTACAGAAAGCTCAAATTGAATGCCTTTTTTGAAAAAACCAAGCACAATGAAGAAATCACCGCAGAATACCCCAATGAAACTGGTCTAAAACCTAAATCCTCTTTCATGCCCCTACCGAGCAGCATAACAGCGGAAATCACCACCTTTGAGCAGGCAGTGTATCATGAAGTAGAGGCACTAGGGCCTACCAACACATTCAACAACCTCTCAAAATAAGAGAGAGACACCATCAGGTGCTTGCAAAACGACCCCTCCCTCATCATCAAACCAGCTGACAAGGGAGGAGGCATTGTACTACAAAAAAGAATGGATTACGACAAAAAATGCCGCAGACTATTAAATGATAACCGGAACTACAAACACCTCAGAAGAGATCCCACCCTGACACTACAGACCACTATCAAGACACTAGTGGAAAACGCTGACGCCGCAGGACAGATATCCAAACAAGAGGCAGACTTTCTATGCACCAAGAAATCCAAGGTACCGTATTTTTATACTGTCCCTAAAATGCACAAAGGCATAAACAAGAAAAGCAACAGCGGACCCTAGAGTTGCCGCACCTTAGTCCCAATTGCTAAAAGTGTCAATGGATGTGCAGCCAGCCCCGGCGTCAGCTGCTGAATGACAGCGCTGTGTATCCAGATCAAAAAGTACTTTTTAACTTTAGTGGGGGCGCACGAATACAAAGTCCAAGGCGAGCAGAGTATGTGTAAAAATTCCTTTCTTTATTCATACAAAAGTAATGTCCGGAAGTTCACTTATTCAATCACAAAAAATGATCATCCAACGCGTTTCTCTCCCTCAATGGGAGCTTCCTCAGGGCTGAAAACCAAACATAAATATACAAAACATGAATATTCCATTTTAAAAACACATGTAACAGATGCATAGTACATACTTTAAATACAAGCACAGGACCATAACTAGAGTATAGAACAGAGCACAACATAGGTTATAATACATCTTTTCAATCCAAAGAAAAGGGCATTCAAGCAATGGACACAAGAGGAAGGCCATAACATGGCTCAAGCAGATTGTTGTCCAGCAAATCACTAGTATAAAATCAGTTAGAGAGGTGAAGGGAAGAAAGAGAAGAAAGCGAGGAAAAAGAAATAACGGAGGAAAGTAGGGGATGAGGGAAAAGTCACAAAAAGAGAATACACAAGAAAAGTATGTTTGTAATCGAGAAAAAGAGATTAGTAAGTATGAAAGTGTTAATAGAGGGGACGGAAAGGGAATATTAAAGAAAAAGTTCCTTATATCCAGTCCCTACATCTTCCTAAAAGCAGAAACCAATTCATAGATCTAACCAACTTATCGTTAGAAATGAGTATCTTCATGTTCTCGTTGGGCCGGAGCCAGTAAGGGTGCTTTCTTATCAGGTAGTGTGAGGTTAAATTAGAGGTAGTAAGTCTAAGTGCGCTCACCTCTCAAGTAATATGAAGTTCAATTAAGGATGGATAGTGTCTCAGTATTTCCTAAATTTGAGAAAGATCAATCAGAGATCACCGTCCACTCTACAGTATATAAGAAAATATAAAGATTTCAACATATTATTTCAAAGTGTAACAATAAGACAGAGAAAAATACACAGAGATGGGCATACTGCATCCCAGGCCAAGTATAGGACACCAATGCATTGTGACTTCCCTCTTGGCTAATACCAGGCCCAGGTCTATAAATTTACTTGTCACTTTCGTTTTGGTTGCATGCGAGAACCAGTGCAATAAATAAATGCCAATGTCTGGTTCTAATGTCCGGTCAGTTATATGACACAGTAGTTCCAGCACCTCCTTCCAGTACGTCCCAAAACTGGTACACCCCCACAACATGTACTGAAAGTTGGCTCCCTTCAAGCTACATCTCGGGCACTGAGAAGCTGCCGCTTTGAAGTATTGATTAAGCTTGCCGGCGACAAGTACGCCCTTTGCAGGATATAGAACTGTACCAATTGAAATCTAGCATTCCTCGTACACTTCCAGTCTCTTCTAATCAGTTGGATCCACGTGTTTTCCGGAATTTCCCTGCCAAGGTCCCCTTCCCACTTCCCTTGCAAAGTGCGCAGTGGCTCTTGAGCCTCAGTTAACATGCGCCTGTAAAGGCACGTAATGGCCTTAACAGTTCCCGCCACCATCACCATATACTAGCACACCATGGAGGTATGTAGTTCCGACAGGCCCATCACCCAATCGCTGCATAGCCAAAATAAGCGCTGAATGCATGCAGTTCGTATTCATGTTGAAGGGCCTGAAACGATAAGAGAGTTTCATTTTCGTAGAGGTCTCCCAACACTTGTATTCCCAGATCTTCCCAGTTAGCTAGTGGCGCCCAATCCCCACCATGCAGTAAGGCCGTACACATACCAGCGGTATCTCCGGAGCATATGGGCTACTGAATCCAGCCTGACTCTGGCTCCGATTCCAGCACAACCGTAGGCGCCCTCTCCTCAGCAGTGAGCAGTTCAAGACATATCTTCTGCCGGAGAACTATAAAGGATAAAATATATTGTGGGATCCATCGCCCTTCAGGGCGATCTGGGCCTTGGAACTCCCGAGCCACAGCCTGGGTGAGCCACTGCAACTGCGCTGTTAAATAGTACCATTCAAAACCTGGCACTGCCATACCACCGTCAGCTCTCGGATGTATCATTGTGGCCATAGCAACCAGCCGTCTGCCCGATCCACAGATAAATCCCAAAGCAATAGAGCGGAGCTGGTGAAAGACGGAGGCCAGCACCCAGATCGGCAACGTCCTAAAATAATACAATAAACGCCGGAGCGCCACCATCTTCAGGAGTGCCACCCAACCCGCTACTGATAGGGGCAACGTGCTCGAAAACCCAAAACTACCCCTAAGTCCGCATATGGCCTGACCCAAGTTACCCTCCAACAGATCCTCTGGAGTGTGATAAACGTTAGTGCCTACATAAGGTAAAAACCGGGGCTCCCAACAGATGTCTGCCATCAACGAAGGATTCAGCAAAGCCGGCGCCACCAGAAACAAGCAGGTGTTTTCCCAGTTTACCTTCAGCCCGAGTACTGTCCAAACACCCAAAGCAATTGTCGCACACCCTCCAAAGCTGTATCCGTGTTGGTGAGAAAGATCAACAGATCACCCGCATATAGGGAGATAAACTGCATGTCCCCGTGAAGATATACGCCCGGATCGTGGCTCAATGGCCAATGCAAACAGCAACGGAGAGAGCGGGCATTCCTGTCGCATGCCCCGCCCCACCCGGCAGGCTGAGGAGATCATCACGCCCGTCCGCACCCGAGCCGTCGCTGATCTATTAAAGAGTTCTGTCCATCCCACAAAGAAGTTCCCAAGACAGAACTTGCGTAGGATCCAGTATAAGTATGGCCACTCAAGGCTATCAAATGCCTTCTCAATATCCACTGAAAGCACCGTCGAGGCAGGGGCTTTACTTTTGTCTTCTCCCAGTATCCACAGCAGCCATCGCACATTAGTCGCGGTATTGCCCTTTGGAATAAAGCCCGCTTGGTCAGAATGGACCAGTTGCATCATATAAGGAAGAAGCCGGGTCGCCAGAATCCCACTCAATATTTTATAGTCAGCTGTCAGCATGGATAATGGATGGTAGGCAGACCTAGGCAAAGGTTCTTTACCCAGTTTTAGCAACGGGATAATGATAGCCTCATAAGTAGAATCCAGCAATCTCCCTACTTCCTGGGCTTCTCGATAAACCACCAGCAATTTGGGGGCTCGAATATTGACATAAGTGAAGTAAATTTCAACTGGTAGGCCATCCGGTTTTCCTACGTGCCATATGTTTTATTGCACTACGTATTTCCTCCACAGTAATCTCCTGCACCAACTCGTCTCTCTGGTCGTTCTCAAGGTGCAGGAGCTGTACCTCAGCTAAGAACTCATCCAATCCCTCACCTGTACCCGCAGTTTACTCTCATAAAGGTCTGTATAAAAAGCCAAGAACATCTCATTAATCCCTTGTTGGGTATATTCCGGTACACCTGCCGGAGTGGTCAAAGCCAGAACCAGCGTACCTCTCAGGGCCGGGTTGGCCAACCATGCCAACCATGCCAACAGGGAACCTACCTTATCTCTCTCCGCATGTGCCCACATCAGGTACTCTTTGTGGTCAAAGCAGCTCAGTCTCTCTACCTGTGCCGCCACCCCCTCTCTCGCTGCCAAAACTTCAGCCTGTGCTCCCGGGTCCGCCAGATAAGCTCTCTCTGGGTGACATAATCGCAGTTCCTCCCTCTCTATGTCTGTCAAAAGCGTCTTTCGCACTCCTGCTGTTTTAGCAATGCACAGGCCCCGCACCACCACCTTAAAGGCATCCTACTCCAGGGCAAGGGTCGAAGCCGTCCCTTCATTCTCAAGGAACTAATGCTCTATGCCCTCCTGCACGGAATACCTGGTCTTCCAATGCCTCTGAGCGTAATCGCCAAGTAGGGATTGCAGGCCGTCCCGAGACCACCTTAACGCCAACAGCAGCGGGTTATGATCTGATATTGTCCTCGCCAGGTGCCCGTTATGGCGGACCAGCGCATGGCATCCGGAGAACACAACACCGCATCCAGCCGGACGTGCAAGTCATGAAAGGTGGAATAATAAGAATAGTCCCGCTCGCCCATATGCTGCGCTCACCAGGTATCAATCAGCCCCCACTCAGCCTGCCAGTCACTCTGGAGCTTTGAACGGTTCTGTTAAGGTGCCCGGTGTAGCAGTGGTTGTGACCTATCCATCTCAGTATCAGTGATTGAGTTAAAATCTCCCCCAAAAGCAATGAACCAGTCAGAATAGGCACCAGTTTCCAAGATAACCGAGCGAAATAAGCCCTCTGGTCCACATTAGGGGCATACACACTTCACAGTGTCACGTCCCTCCCATCCAACCTCCCCATAACAGCCACAAACCGCCCTTCAGGATCCACTAGCTGCTGAGTTGGCTGGAAGGGAACTCCCGCCCTCACCCAAATCAGTGCAGCCCTAGCAAAAGCAGAATACATTGTATAAAAAAGCTGCTCCATCCGGCGGCACTGCAATGCCTGGCCTTCAACACGTTTCACATCGGTTTCTTGGAGAAAAGCTATCTGCACCGCTCTGCTCACCAGATAAGCATGGACCCTGTGGTGCCTCAACATCGAATGCATCCCCGTACATTCCCTGTAATACATTTTAACTCAGGTGATGTCCCCATATCGCTGGCTATGTTTGTTCCACAATTGCATTACCTGCATTGGCACACCGGTGGCTCTAACTACCCCCAAAAAAACAAGAACCCCCCAAAATCAACCCCCCTCTCCTCCCCAGATTAGGCTCTGAACAGCTAGTACCCATCCAAACCACCTGCTAACAGTCTCCCTGGTAGCTACCAGGGATTCACTCTAAGAGTGAAACTTGGGGGGGGTCTAAAGCCTAGAAGACCTGGTCCGCCTCCCCACTGCATCCACCCACCAAATCCCACCATCAACAACCCGGTGTGAACAATTCCTCACCCAAGCCCACCAGATCACCAAGCCTCTCCTAAGCACCCCCATCCCAAGGCCACAGTACCAGGATCAGTCGACCCCACACACTAGTTACTGGAAACATTGCATAAGTTCAGGCATCCACTATCTCATCCGCCGTCTCCGGCATGACATGCGGCATGGTACCACTCCCCGCATCCGTTCCATCTGAATCCGTCCCCGCTGACCCCTTTTCCGAGTCTGTCGCTCCCAATGGCGTGGTGCCGGTCGCCTGCGAGATTTACATCACGTCCTGCAGGGCTGCCGACCTCTCTTTCTCCATCTGTATCGTGGAAGCTTACTGAGTCCCAGGATGCCGCCCTCTGTTGCGCCTTGTGCGATGCGGTCGCAGCACCTCTGTCTTCTGCCCCTCAGCGCCTCCTGTTCCATCTGTCCCTGCCGGGTAGGTCTCCAACCAGCTCCATGCTTCATCTGTGTCGTTATGGAAGAATGTTTTGCCATCCAACATCACTCGCAAGCGCGCCAGGAACATCAGTGAATACTGAATTCCTTCATCTCGGAGGGCCTTCTTAACTCCCAGAAATGAGGCTCGATGGCGTTGTACATCAAAAGTATAGTCTGGGAACAGTGACACCTTATTATTGTAAGCTCTGTATGGACCAGCAGTGCGTGCTTTCTGAGCGAGCCACCAGAGGCCTGGGTGGTCTCCCAGGCGTCAACGGACGGGCAGGTACCCTATGCGCCCTCTCCAGGGTACAGAATGGTGTCAGGCCCTCTGGGGCAACCTCAGTATGCAGCCACTGCTCCAGCTAATCTATCATGCTGTCCCCGTCAACTCCTTCTGGAAGGCCAACTACCTTTACATTATTCCTTCTATCACGCCCTTCGGCATCTTCAACCCTTCTTTTTAGCACTTGGAGCCCGCGAGTGACCTCCGCCATCTGAACTTCGATTGCTTTCTGCGCCGGTTCTAAGACCTCCAAGGCATCCTCAGTTTGCTTCACCCGGTCGGCCAGCTTCCCATGATCTGCCCGTAGGAGACCCAGTCCCAACGATACCTGAGCAATGTCTTATTGTAGCGCCTCCTTCGTGTCCGTGATAGCGTGGAGGATCTGATCCACCTGCCGCTGCATTAGCCTCTCCGGAGGCGGATTGACGATGTCTTACTTCTGGTGTTCTGCTGGTCCATCCTCCGGCCCCGGGGCAACCCCTCCTGACAACCTTGTGGCTTTCCCATGGTGACCAGACTATAAGGCCCTTAGTCCAGGTCTCACCGGCCAGCACCTCTTGTAGTCCGGGGACGCGAGTCTCTATGTTAGTTGGGGGCATGGATCTTCCAGGGCCACTGGTCCTGGCCGTCCACAACACCCCTGGCTCGTGGGCGACCCAACCGCACAGTGCACTCCAAGGTGAGCCCCCCTGTCGCCGGGTGAAAGAGCATCAGGCCCAGCAGGACACCAACAACCTTGGCAGTACCCCCCGCTCTTAATCCAAACCCACGGGGGTCTCCACTTGGACCAACTAGATCCCACAGGAAGAGGGTTCAACAGGCGGCGCCACGGCGAGTGACTCAATGCAGACAAGTATGCCTCCTCACAGCAAGTGTTCCTCCAGGCGCCGTGCTGAGAGCATTCAATCAGCGCCTCCAGATGAGTCGGCAGGTTCCATTGAGGGCACACACCTCAGCCCAGGAACTTCCCACTATCACCATGTGTTGCCACGCCCTGCAAGGTGTCTCTACTGCAGGTATTCCCCAGGAAGGGAGGTGCTACCCCCTCCGCTTATTCACTCTCCACTGCGCCACTGTAGCGGGGGGGGGGGGGGAATCAAGAGCACCTCCCCCAGTGAGCCACTTATTTTTCCCTCCGGGCAAGCACCGGCGCCGGCTGCATCCAGGTGCAATAAACGCCCTCGCCTTCACTGAGCAAATCAGCAGCACTCCGAGCCCTGCAGACAGTGGCAGCGAGTCTCTGGTGCCACGTCGCTATGTGGATTGTTTATTAAACTAAGTCATGAGGTGAACATATAGGTGCAAAGCTATACGTAAGGAATATATAACAGTAAGGTGACATTATGTGAAGAAGTTGTTGATGATGGGATCCCTCCTCATTGTTGCAGCTGCAGAATTGGAAGGTTGACTCAGAACCACTTCTTCCTCCAGCCTATCCTCAGGATTTTCCATCTCTTCTTGGTCTTCAGGCAGAGGTGTATTTGTCCTTAAGCAAATGTTGTGAAGTATACAAAAAGCTAGAATTATCTTGCAGACCAAGGCCAGGCTATAAAGGAGCCTTCTACATGAAATGTCCAAGCACTGAAACCTTGATTTGAGGACTCCAAATGTTCTTTCTACTATGGCCCTTGTGCAGCCCATTGCCACGTTATAGTCTCTCTGTGCCTGTGTGTGTGAAACTTTGATAGGTGTCATCACCCATTGCAATAGTACATAGCCTTTGTCAGCTGAAAAAGGAAATGGAGAAAAGGTACATAAGTCTATGATCATGATGCGTTAGCAGATTACATTTTTATACTTTGTGTCCAATGGGCAGCCTTCTACATTCACCTTACACATGGAGTGGTACAAACAAATAATCTGCATCTATGCCATTAACTTCCCTATTGTTTACAGCATATACATCAATAAAATGCCATTAGCCCGGTCCGCTGTATTACCTCCATAGTGTAATTGTCAGGATGTATGGGTATCTTTACACAAATTTGTCACTCATCATCCTTACACTCACATGACACATAGCAATGGCTGTAGTAGTTACTTCCATCAGTGCAAACATGTTGGTACATTAACTTTTCTGGAGGTGAAAGTTACAATGTGTCAGTCATGGACATGAAAGCAGATGTTTTTGACCTTTTGAGTTTTGATCTTCACATGTTAGTGCTAACTGACCATTCTTTTTATAGACCATGCATTCTTTACTGTGTGTGTATGGAGGTTCGACATTGACCAATGCACAAGTATACTGCATACACTGCAAGGCAAGACACCTTGGTGATCGTGTGCACCATATTTTTGACAATGTTTTTTATCCATACATTGTGTGTTTGTGCTGGCACCTGCAGTGCTGTTTACCACTGTGACACATCAGAAATACCCTTGTAGACATACTTATTAGTTGTGATAGGAGATGTGTTGTGTGTATTAAATGTAATGTGTACTTGCTGCACAGTCTGGTCCCTTGAACAAGAGCTAGGGTGATGAACTTTCCCTCAAATATTGTCTGTATGTTTACATTGTGTGCTATTTGTTTCATTAGTTGTGTTCTGTTAAGCAGCATTGTCTAGAATTACTATTGCAGTACTAGTGTCTGGGAATCATTTGCTTACTCATAGAAGTATGTAATGTCATCTCATCCCTCTCTCCTCTTTCCCATGGGAACACCTTATGGGCCACTGAGTTCACAACAGGAATTAATTGCTTTCTCCTTGCCTAGTTGCAGCTGTTCAATATGGAGTGTGTTTACATAAATGTCCGGGACAATATCTGGATGTGGGCATGGTTAATCATGATGGTTGGTGTGCCCAGGTACATCAGTGATTTGCAGAGGCTTTCATTTGACATACACAACATCCATGCTGTTCATGTTCAAACATAATTTATCAAAGACTTATTTGAATGACTGGGCCAACACCATTGGCGCATGTGTGTGTTACTTTTTGTTGTGGAGCTTACATTAGCTTATGTAATGCGTATGCGTATGTCACACACCTTGAAATGTAATCTGAGTTCCTCCCTCTTCCATTATGTGATACAGGTTACAGGGACTCATCATGGTGTATATGAGGATGACCCCTATGTTTCTGTATCCTATATTGGGATCTAGAGGGTGGCACACCACTTGAACACAATGAACTGGATGCACTACATTGGAGGGGTATGTTGAGGTTGGGGTCTCACGATATCTTGAGTGTTGCGGGCTAACAAATTGTCCATGGAAGACAATGTTGCCATTTGCAAAGTGTGCAATGTTCTTTCTAATAGGTGGCCTTACTGATTACCTATTGGTATTTGAAATGCTCAGCATTATTTCTTCACTTGACCAGATACTGGGACAATGGCCATGTCCTCCACCATAGCATCATGCTAGATGACAGTCCCTCTTTCCATGAGACAGGTTTCTGTGGCCCACAATGCCTTATTGATTGTCAACATGACCAGCATCAGGGCATAGGGTAGCACGTGCAATGCATGATTGAGCATGAGAGATTGTGACAGATGTGTTTGACATCTCTTTCTAAAATGTAATCTATGGCAGGACTGGCATTGTAAGGGCAAAGGGAGAAACCTAACACCATTGGCAATATTTTATATTAGGTTGCAATTGTGGATCGGATGCTTTAGGAACTGTGAACCACAAAACAAGAATTATGTGCCCAAACATGTTGTGTGCGCAAACATGTGGTGTACGCTCTCTGACTCGAGCGAGAAATGAGTGAACTTACGCACACTAAGGAAAGAAAGAACGACTTCCAAGAACATCGGAAAGGCCCGGGAAGGAGAGGGGCTGATCGGCGAAACCCTGCAGCGAGGAGAAAACACGCAAAAACGTGAAAAACCTCTGAGAAATCCGCTGAGGTGCAGAAGAGCCCCAAGATGGCGGCCAGGAACTGAGTGATCCGCTGCGGTGTCCGTAAAGGAACGTCAGAACGCCCAGTCTACTCAAAAACAGAAAACAACAGAAAAAGGTCAGTGAAGAAGCCTCCCGCTGCGGCCCCCCTGTGACACCCCCGGGGGCATGTAGGAGTAAAGAACGGTCCCAACCCCCTGGAAAGGGAAAAAACAAAACTGGAACTAGCTACTGGGGGTCGCCATCTTAGTAGCGGGAAGGAAACCATCACGAACGCTGGAAGATAAAAGGAAGGAGACGCAGAGTGGAGCTGCGCGAGGTCTGAGAAACAAAAGAGGCAGATAAGAAAGCTCAAATGACATGGGCAGCTCTGGCGCGGGGGAAAAGGAAACTCTGATAAACAACCCCCCTCCAACAACACGCCAGAGACACGGGAGGGGAGTGAAACTGAAACCGAACGGTGGGGGCCACCATTTTGGTTTTTGGTTTTTCATTTTGTTTACGACATTGATAAAAAAAAAAGCAGAGTGGAAACACGCAAGGAACGCAGCGCGAACCCAAATCAGAGGGTCAAGGCAAGGGGTGTGATCTTGGAGGTGAGCGGTGCGGACCTTCAGGACTGATATAACTGAACCCTTCACAGGTTAATCCTGCTCCCACAGGAGAAGTTTGTAAAACATCATGCAGCTTAGCAAGTTCTCTGCCCCTCTCAACCGCACATCCCGAGGAGGCTGCTACTTTGCGCCACACTTGGCTGACCTCAAAATGGCGCAGAGGAGATGAAACGCTCGGCCCATTAGGCAGATCTCCACCAGAGGACTCAGAAGCCGCAACAAAGGAGGTGAGAGGGACGGGGACCTGATTCAGCAGCACTTCCTCTGCCAGTATATTTAACTGAGGGACGCCTTACCATAAATATCAGAGCCATGCTTCAGTACTGCATTCTGCGCTGTCACCTCAGGGGAAAGGAGGAGGAGCCAGGATCCAACTTGGCTGCTCGGAGCCTCTGTTCCGCTGAAGCCCTGCTTTCATCAACTAAGTGAGGTGCTTAATTCCCCACCTAAACAACTGTTTCAACCATCTCCAGACATCGAATGGTCGGGAGCGTCTGACGCTTTGGCCGCTGTTCCAACCGGTCGTAGCAACACAAGGATACTGGCGAAAATCTCACCTGGCGTTTTAACCTCAAGATGGCGCCTGAGAAGGAACAGACCTGCTTTTTGAATGACTCGAAGCAGATCCATGGGAACTTTTACCGAACTACCTACCCCCTACCCATCCCCGCTCTACTCCTCTCCACTTTTCTGCTACTGACCTCTGCCCTCACCTGTCCTGGTCCTAGTCCCCACCCTGTTTACCTGTGAATTTACCCTCATCATTTGAGGTCTAGCTATTTTGTCTGATGCCCGATGGAGCTACCTGGTTTAGCTATAGGGGAGACAAGTCGGGGATTCCCTCCTTGGACGTCACCTACCCAGTCGGTCTTTAGCCAGACTTCCTTTCGTCTCTTCTGTCGTCTCTTACCGCATCCTCCCTCTATTTATGTCTCTCCTTCTCTCTTCTCTCAATGTATTGAGACTAAACTATTTTGTCTGATGCCCGATGGAGCTACCTGGTTTAGCTATAGGGGAGATGGGCCGTGGACTGCCTCCTTGGTCGTCACCTACCCAGTCGGCCTTTAGACAGACTTCATTGTGTCTCTCCTTGTTGTCTTTTCCCCTATTCTCCCTTTCTCACCTTTCCTGTCCCCTCCCCTCTACACTCCATTTATTTTGCCCTCCATGTTCTTTAAATGTTTCCCATTGAGACCTAGCTATTTGGCCAAAGCCCGATGGAGCTACCCGATAGCTATAGAGAAGATGGGTTTTGGGACTTCCCCCTCGACCGTCACCTACCCAGCTGGACTTTGGGCAGACTTTCATTCGTCTTTCTGCCGTATCTCCCTCCCACCCCTTTACCCTTACCCCTTTCCCCTCTACACTTCACTCGTTTTCTATGCTCTTGTAATTG
Source organism: Lissotriton vulgaris (assembly GCF_964263255.1). Taxonomy (NCBI): domain Eukaryota; kingdom Metazoa; phylum Chordata; class Amphibia; order Caudata; family Salamandridae; genus Lissotriton; species Lissotriton vulgaris. The sequence goes on from NC_141697.1 coordinate 461,587,318, forward strand.
TTTGTCTAGCAACTGATGTAAATTGGAACTGATGTAATCTTGTAATTTTGTGGAACCTCATGTAAAGCGCTCTGATACCTCCGGGTCTAGCCAGGACTATATAAAACTCTTAAATAAATAAATAATCCTTTTGTTAGTTACAAAGCTACGGCAACAGTAGGACAGAATAATGACAGATTGACAATGAGTGTGAAAGGTAAGGTAATTGAAGCAGTATAGACCTTGAGCATACACGCAACATAGGTCAGAGTTTAATAATAGGAGTGTGAGGGATGTGAAGCCTCATATTTTGAAAAGGGGTTAGGTAATACACATTTAAGTACAATTATGATTTTATGTGATTAGCAAACAAATTAGACTTAGTAATTTGGAAAGCAGACCAATCAGATTTGATATGGAACTGAGTGATGGGAGGAAGGGCAAAGAAAAGAACGTAGGGTAAGTCAGATTGGATGACTGGAGCGAAAACAAATGTTGATGAAAGAAGGTGAGAAGGGATGATGGAAGGACTGGATGTAGATTATCCGACAGGACAAGCCAATGTGGAAAACAATGAGAAATTGTGAAGCAGCTTGAGAAATTTTGTATGTAGACAATCAGCAATGCAGAAAGCTAGAAGTTAAACACTATGTTGAGGAAATAAACCTAAGTGAAGTATGACTTGAAAAAATTATGATGCACATGGAATTTGAGGAAATGAATCAAATGTTATTTGGACAACCATATTTAGAATAGGTGAGGTATGTAGTGAGCAAATGTCACTGCTGAACATGCACTTTTAGCACATTACTTAAACTGTACATCTGCAATATCCATAATAATGAAGCATTGGACTAAGGGGAGCTAACACCACAGACACTTGAATGATAAATGATAGACTCAATAGGGCTTAGTTACAAGCCCCTTGTGCTGCAGGTGCATCACTTTTTGTGACCCACCGGCAGATTAACCTGCTTCCCCATACTTACAAGGATATGGCCTTTTCATGTCCTTGTGAATATGGCACATTTGCACGCAAAACGTTTGTGTGGATGTCAGACCTGCTAGAACCCGAACCAGACTAAAGCATGTTATTTGTGCTGTGAAGAACACGAATGGCTGGCCAACCAAGAAAAAGACAATTCAGAACCGCAATTGGAATTCAGCGGTTCGTGAGCGGAATTCCAAGATGGCCACCAACTCGGAAAACGAGTTGGCGGTCTAGTGGTTGTTTTAGAATGCTGGTGAGGAACTCTAGGTGAGGCACGTGAGCCGATTACGCTGCGCACTTCACCAGAGTATTCTGGAGGACAAGGTTGTTCGAGAGAGAGTTTCTTGTCACTGAAGTAGTTAGAAAAGCGTCACGTTGAATATTTTAATATAGTTAGTTCTTTTTCAACCCCAATTCATTCCTGAAGTACCGGAGAAGCCAGAACATTGAGTGGTTGATGCTGAGGCTCAACTTACAAAGTTGAGTAGGGACTTCAGAGGTTGGAGGTTCATCATAGGAGGTTCGAGGAGAATTCCGCCACAGTGAATAACCTATGAAGAGAAAAGAAGATACAGATAAGTCAACACTGTAGAGTGTAATTTAAGCTTGAGGCAGTAAATGTTTACAGCAGATGTTGGAGTGAAAATTAAGTAATGAAAGGGAGTTCAGAGATATTACTTACCCAGAAGACAGGATAAAAGATATGAGAATACTTGGAAAGACAAGAGAACAATAGTTAAGATACAGAATAAACATATCAAGGAAAGACACTAAGGAGATAAGGAAAGATACAACGCTACAGAGTTCAAGATAGGAGGTAAGAGTAGAGTAATAGAGCCAAATACATTGTTTAGAGACACCCAAGCTGAGAACTAAGCACAACTATATTAAGTACTAGCAGCCCGTCCCGACGTTGTCCGGTTATGAATTGCTGCCGGTCAGTAGTATATTGTTTGGTAGGATTTCGTTTTGATAGCATTTCTTATATGTGACAGGCCTGTGAAACGCTCCGATTCACAGTGCACTGCTGATGCACTTAAGAGTGCGCGTTCAGTAGTGTGTGAACTTGAGTTTCCCTACTTTATTTTTCCTTGCAATATTATATAGCACAAACTCGACAACATGGCATGAGCACAATTTACATTACAGAAGAACAGATTCATTTGTGGTAGGCACGGGGAGACAAAGTGATTTGCCTGGAATCACAGGATGTTGAGCTGATGCCGAGATTCGAACGTAGCTCCCCAGCTCTAAAGTTCGCAATTCTAGAACTTGTGGCAGGAGGTGTGTCTAAAAGTGTATGTCGGTGCTGGCCATCATTGAGAGAGACCTGTGCATTTTTCAAATGGGTGGTGAACAAATATGAGTATGTTGCTGGAGATGTGGGCCGCCGTGTCACCAATGTACTTACTGGGGGAGGGTAAACACCCATTATTCCGCAACTTTCTTTCCGCATACCATCACTCCGCATACTTCCATTACGAAAGTACCATGACTCCGCAATGCCATTATAACGCATGGCATTACATTTTATATGCTTTTACAACGCATACATTTACAACGAAATTCGTTGTAAATGCATGAATGGTAAAAGCATGTTTTTTTTATGTTTGGTTAAGGTAAGTATGGGTATAGGGGTATATGTTTTGGGGTACATGCTTTGGGGTTTTGAGGTATTTTAAGGGTTCAGATATAGTTTTGGGTTATGGGGTACTGGGGTAGTTTTAGGGTTTAGGGATAGGTATGGGTTTTGGGGTACAGGGGTATTTTTAGGGTTCAGGGGTAGGTTTGGGTTTTGGCGTATAGGGGTATTTTTAGGGTTCAGGGGTAGGTTTGGGGGTACAGGGGTATTTTAAGGGTTCAGGGCTAGGTTTGGGTGCTGGGGTAAAGGCGTATTTTTAGAGTTCAGGGCTAGGTTTGGGTTTTGGGGTACAGGGGTATTTTAGGGTTCAGGGGTAGGTTTGGGTTTTGGGGTACAGGGGTATTTTAAGGGTTCAGGGCGAGGTTTGGGTTTTGGGGTACAGTGGTATTTTTAGGGTTCAGGGCTAGGTTTGGGTTTTGGGGTACAGGGGTATTTTTAGGGTTCAGGGGTAGGTTTGGGTTTTGAGGTACAGGGCTATTTATAGGGTTCAGGGCAAGGTTTGAGTTTTGGAGTAGAGGGGTATTTTTAGGGTTTGAGGATAGGGTTGGGTTTTGGGGTACAGGGTATATTTATAGGGTTAAGATGGGTTAGTGTTTAAGGGTGGTGTGGTATTTTAAGGAGTAAGGGTGGGTTATGATTATGGGGTGCAGGGGTATTTAAAGGGAGCAGGGTGGGATTAGCACACAATATGAGACATGGCATGAAAGGCGGAACGTACCACACGCCCCCTGCATTTGTCACGCCCCCAGCACACGCCCACAGCACAACGCAGACACGCCCACAAGGGACTACTTTGCTGGCACGGTTCTTTTACCTTTTAAATGTATATGGTGGGTGTCTGCATAGCATATGTCCTTCTGCTGCAACTGCCCTTTCCAACGCTGTATTGGGGGTTGTGATTGGTGCTGTGGTTCCTGAGATTACCCGCCTCAAAGGTTTGGGCTCTCCCTTTATTATATTAGTATGGATTACAGATTAATCCTGGAGCTCAGAGCAGAAAAGACGTTATAATAATAATAAGAAGAGTACCTCAACCATAGATCTGATAGGTGAGGAAACAGACAATAGATAATAAAGAATAGAAGAGTTAGGGAGGTTGTTTAACCATTCTTATATCTATATATCCATATATTTGCATTAGGACTTCTACGGTTCGTCAGAATACAGATGGATTTGTAGAAGCAAGAAAGAATCAGTTCGAAGACAGCCTCTTCTGTTATGTTATGTTATGTTAAAAAAATGTATTACCGCGCACGGACACCAATTGGTTTCATGGCGCTCAAAGACAAAGTGGAGATACAGAGCAATCGGGTGTGGACAGAGGGATTAATCAAAAGCTAACAGAAAAAGATAGGTTTTAAGAGATTTACGGAAGGTGATATAGTCAGGAGAGAGTCGGATTGAGAGAGGGAGGGAATTCCAGGTAAAAGGAGCAAGAAAAGGGAAACAAGAACCACCATGTTTTTTGCGTTTGAACCTGGGGGTGATTAAGAGGTTGTGCGCAGAAGACCTAAGATGCCTCGAGGGGATGTGGCGTTTGAGACTGAGGGAGGTGAAGGCAGGGGCTAGAGCAAAAAGAAACTTAAAAACAATACAGCCCATTTTGAAAATACAGCGGGAAGCGACCAGAAGCCAATGCAATCTCTTCAACAGGGGCATGACATGTTGGTGCTTTGGCTGTTGGAAAACCAATCTGGCCGCCTGGTTTTGTACCAGCTGGAGCCGATGGAGATGGTAAGCAGGAATCCCCACATACAAGCAGTTGGCATAGTCAATGCGAGAGGTGACAAGGGCCATAATGACAAGTATGAGAGCCTCTGTGAATAAGAACCTTCGGATTTTGCAAATTCTGCGTAGATGGTAAAAGCAGGCCGAGATAACGGTGTTGATTTGAGGACTCATCGAAAGGTCACTGGAAATGATGACACAAAGGCTCTTCACAGACTTGACTGGGCAAGGTGGAGGGCCAAGAGCTTGGGGCCAAAAGCTGGAGCTCCAAGGATTTGAGGACTCTCCTGTTAAGACCAACTCTGTCTTGCTGGGGTTAAGCTTCAGCTGACTGAAATTCATCCACTCAGAGATGGTGAGCATGGTGGATTGAAAGTTGGAGCAAGAAGAAGAAGAGGAATCAATAGGAAAGATTAGCTGTAGGTCATCCGCGTAGTTGAAAATGGTGACAGGGGTGTGACGGAAAGAGGCTAAAAGGGGGTTGCATATAAAGATTAAACAGAAGGGGCGATAGAGCAGAACCCTGGGGGACACCACAGGAAAGTGAAGATTTGGGGGCAGAGAAGGTAGAAAGCTGAACCGATTGGGAACGTTGATGGAGGAAGGACCCAATCCAAATTCTTGTTGTTTAATATTTTATCCAATTCCCCCTTCCCCCTTTGGGGTCTTGGAGAGTCAACGTTTCAGATAACTGACTCTGAGTATCCTGAAGGTGGAGTTGGGAAAAAGACATCAGCCTGTTCCTGTGCAAGTCGTGGCAAGAATAGTATATCCTTTGACAGAGTGAAGTGCCTATGTTATTTTATTGCACCTGAACAGGATGGCTGAAGGAATAAATCTAGAGACCTTAGGAACTGTTTTAGACGCTATCCAAAAAGAACTAATCGCTGTTAGAGAGCAGAATCAGCACCTGAAGCTAGAAGTGTTTAAATTTAGGAAAGAAACTGCAGAATTAGCTCAAAGAATGGGACAATCACCTAGTACCGGTAGGGAGAGTCTGGGAAATTCAACAGATGATTCAAACAGGTTAACCACTCAAGTAATCCATTCCTTATCCCCGGTGATTCCTTTGGACCCTCCCGAGAGATTTAGTGGGGACCCCCAGAAGGCACAAATATTTCTCACTCAATGTTCTCTTCACTATATGTGTTGCCCTTCCTTTTCCCTGATGCTCAGTCAAGAGTAGCTTTTGCACTGTCTTACTTAAGTGGTGCTGCTGCATGGTAAATGCCCTTGGTCACTAGAGACGACCCAATTTGACAGAATTACGATGAATTCAAGAAGGTATTTCTCCGTATTTTCGACAGAAGGAGAATTTCACAAGCTGTTGACAATGAGTTGCTTGAATTACGACAAGGTAATCGGGACTTAGTGGCTTATTTGGCTCAATTTAATAAGTTGGTAGTGGAGACAAACTGTCCGGTGAGCAATAGGGCTGCAGTCTTTTATCGTGGGTTTAGAGATGGATTGAAAGATATCCTGGCGCAAATACTAATCGACCCACAGAAATATCAGAGTTGGTGGATTTGGTGCTAGAGATTGACTTTCGTCAGGGAGAACGAAAAGAAGAAAAAAAGGAAAGAGTTTACACCAGTGGTACCCAGATTTGATAGAGTCCGTTCAGACTACGGCCGAATTGTAGAAGGACAATCAAACTCGGAACCAATGCAGATAGGAACTATTCACGGTCCATTAACTAAAGAAAAGAAGGAGAAAAGAAGAGAAGGGAATTTGTGTATGTACTGTGGTTCGAATGGACATTTTGTGAAAGGTTGTCCGAAAAAACCCAAGACTCCATTTAAGCTGAAGGAGAACTCGCAGCACCACCTGTAGGAGGAGTTGGACAGGTGGATGCTAATCAGGAATCAACTCCTACAGAACATCAGTTGGCAAACACGCTCCAGTCCTCTTCGCCCCACCGGGTTTTGCCCATGGAGATTAAGTTTCGAGAAACTATAATCATGGATGTATCGGTAATGGTGGACTCTGGGGCTACAGGGAACTTTTGTGATTTAAAATTTGCGACAAAGATAGGTTAAAGAGCCATACTAAAGACCAAGAGCGAACCAGTGAGGGCAGTAGACGGCACAAACCCATTGTGAGTCATACCGAACCCTTGCAAATGAAATCGAAAGACGGGCATAAGGAAATTATTCAATTTAATTTAATTGATGCACCCCAATTTGAACTCATTTTGGGAATACCTTGGTTAACCGAGCACAACCCCATCATTGATTGGAGTACTAGAACGATTACCCCGACTTTGACGGGGAGAGTATCCAGAATTGCCTTGGGGCTGTGTTCGCATGGTTCCAACTGAACAGCCTCAAGTGTAACTCCGACAAATCGGAGGTACTCTTCTTTGGGTGCGACACGGAGCCTAGGTGACATGGTTATGATCAACTGACATGCTTTACCTTTTATGTCTCCCCCTTTCTCCTGTTTATTATTTTGTATGTATGGCATATGTATTTCCACATAGTGGTGTCAATTGAAAGAGTAATTTCTTTAGGCAATCATTGTCTGTCCTGAAGATGAACCGATATTGTGTATGGTTCGAAACGTCGTCGACCTGAATGCACTAAATGCATAGTTGACTAGAATTGTTCATGCATATGTGTATACTTGTGGATTGTCTATTTATGATTTATGATATCTAGATGACCCAACCTTGCCTGTTACTTTTACGTTTTGTTTGTGCCCCCAGTGGGTTAGTCGGACATCGGCTGGTGTCCCACTTCCATCACACTGTGTGTCATATTTCTTTGTGATCTTCCTTATTAAGTTATTAAACTGTCCGGCTGGACAACTCTTTAAAAAATATAGTCCTATTTAGTCTATATTCATTGTCTTAACAATTTTCCCTTTAGTCTAAGGACCATTGTTCTTTGAAAAAAAACGGAGCCTAGCTGGCAGGCCTGGTGGCCCATCGACATGTTCCCTCCGTCCGGCTCTTCTCCCATGGCTAAAAACTTGGGGGTTAAGATGGACAAGGGGCTGACGATGAAAGCCCAGATCTTGGGGGTAACCGGCACCTGCTTCGGCCTGTTAAAAATGCTGCGGAGGTTTCTGCCTCTCTTGTCCGAGGAGCACAGGAGGCTGACGGTGCAGGCTCTGATATGCTCCAGGTTGGATTATGCCAACATTCTTTACCTGGGCCTGCCAGAGTATCTGCTGCAAAGGCTTCAAGTTGCACAGAACGCGGCGGCCAGGGCCATCTTTGGCCTAAGTAGACGCACCAGCGCCTCTGGGTTGTTGGTGACGTTACACTGGCTACCCATCCGCAAACGGATCGCCTTTAAGGCTCTGACCTTGGCCTACAAAGCGCTCCATGCTGTGGGAGCTAAACATCTCCAAAAGAGACTGACCTTTTACCATCCGACTCGCTCGTTGAGGTCAGAATCTCGACTTTTGGTGGCTGTTCCGCGTGTGAAGAGGGCTCGCCTCGGGGGCCGCTCTTTCAGTCTGTTGGCCCCACAGATGTGGAATTCATTACCGCTCCCTTTGCAGGGGGCGTCTACTCTCCTTGATTTTAGAAGAGGTCTCAAAACCTGGCTGTTTTCCCAATAGGTCTGCCAGTAGTTCCGCTTTTTTTCTGTTTATTTTTTAACCTCTTTTAGCTGTGTTGTGTTATTCTGAAATCTGTTCTCCTTACCTAAAGCGCCGGGACACTCTTTTTGAGTAACCGTTGCGCTATACAAAAGAATAAATAACATAACATAACATAACATAACATAACCATGAATTCAAGTTACTGCACTGAAAATTGTATGAGAAAGAGAAAGTTTGACTATAAGGATAACCCGGCCCATTCTTTGTACATGATGGAAACATCAATATGTGTAATTAATTCACAGGAGGTTCCTCAGGAATATCGAGACTTCGAGGATGTTTTTAGTGAACAAGAAGCGGAAAAGCTACCACCTCATCGGACTTATGTGCAATCGAGTTGGAGCCAGGTGCTAATTTACCGTGCAGCCGGGTCTATGCATTAACGGAAAAAGAACACCAACCTCTGAAAGAATACTTAGATAAGTATTTGGCAAACGGATTTATAAGACCATCCAAATCTCCAGTGTCCTCGCCTTTGTTTTTTGTGCCGAAGAAAGAAGGTGATCTAAGAATGTGTATTGATTACCGCACAATAAACAAAATACCCAAAGAAGAACCGTTATCCACTTCCTCTCATTTCAGTCCTGTTGGACCAGGTCAAAGGTGCTCAGATTTACACGAAATTAGACCTGAGAGGGGCCTATCATTTAATCAGGATGAAAGAAGGCCACAAATGCAAGACAGCCTTCAGGACGAGATTTGGGCTATTCGAATATCAGGTCATGCCTTATGGTCTATGTAACGCCCCTGCTGCTTTTCAGCATTTTATTAACGACATTCTAAGGTGTTATATCGACCAGTGTGCCATTGTCTATGTACACAATATCTTGATATATTCTAATGACACTCAAGAACACCATGAGCAATTTAGAGGAGTTTTACAGAAATTGAGAGAAAATCGATTGTTTGTGAAACTAGAAAAATGCTCTTTCAATGTCACCAAAGTGGAATTCTTGTGGTTTGTCCTATCCCTAACTGGTATGAACATGGACGAACGCAAGATCCAAGCAGTGGTCGAATGGGGATCTCCCACTTGTGTGAAGGAAGTCCAGAGCTTCATAGGTTTTGCAAACCTTTACAGGAGATATACTGATGAATTCTCTAAGAAAATTCTGCCACTTACTAAATTGTTACGTAAGGGTGTCAAGTTTGAATGGACCGAAGAAGCTGAGACGGCCTTTAAAATATTAAAGAAAAGTTTTACTTGAGCCCCAGTATTGTTGCACCCGGATACGTCAAAACCATTCTATGTAGAAACCGATGCCTCTGATCGGGTCATTGGAGGAGTGTTGTCCCAAAGGCATCAGGAAACTGGTCAATTGCATCCAGTAGCTTACAGATCAGGGAAACTAACATTGGCCGAGCAAAACTACACTATAATGGAAAAAGAATTGTTGGCCATAAAAGACGCCTTCAAGGAGTGGCGCCATTATCTTATGGGAGCCAGGCATCAAGTAACAGTTTTTACAGACCATCGAAACTTGAAATTTCTAAAATCAGCCAAGACCTTAACTCCAAGGCAGTTGAGATGGTCGTTGTATTTTGCCGAATATGATTTTGTAATTACGTACAGACCAGGAGCTCAAAATGGTAAGGCTGATGCTTTATCTAGGATTGATACTGATGAAAAGAAACCGTTTGAACAGAGTCAAGCGATTATACCAGTTTTAAAAATTATTTGTGTTACTACGCCTATTACTTTTCATTCAGATTATTCAGCTATGAGTCCAGAAGAAATGCAAGTATGGGTCACTAACGAAGAACTCCAAGGCAGTTGAGATGGTCGTTGTATTTTGCCGAATATGATTTTGTAATTACGTACAGACCAGGAGCTCAAAATGGTAAGGCTGATGCTTTATCTAGGATTGATACTGATGAAAAGAAACCGTTTGAACAGAGTCAAGCGATTATACCAGTTTCAAAAATAATTTGTGTTACTACGCCTATTACTTTTCATTCAGATTATTCAGCTATGAGTCCAGAAGAAATGCAAGTATGGGTCACTAACGAAGAAGGAAGAGAAATCCGACACCAACTGCCTTACCACAAAGGAGCTTAATACATACCCACCAAGGATATGCAGAATCAAGTGTTGCATGAATGCCACAATAATCTTTTGGCCGGTCATAAAGGAGAAAAAAAAACTAAAGAATTAGTGAAAAGACACTATTGGTGGCCACACATGAATTCCGAAGTAGAAAAATATGTAAAGACTTGCAAAACCTTTGCTCAGGGAAAATCAGAACAGCGGGCCCAAAAAGGTTTCTTGCAGCCATTGCCCACTCCCCCTGGTCTTTGGCATACAATCACCATGGATCTAATTGTAGACTTGCCTTCCAGTCAAGGCTATACCACAATTTGGGTAGTTGTGGACACATTTACTAAAATGGCCCATTTCCTAGCCTTAAAAGGGGTAACCACCTCAAAACAATTAGCAAACTATTTCAGAACACACATAGTCAGGATTCATGGAATCCCAAAAGTGATCCTTTCAGATTGGGGTTCACAATTCCTATCCCATTTCTGGAAGGCCTTTTTAAAAGGGTTAGGAATAAAGGCTAGATACTCCACCAGTTTCCATCCGGAAACGGACGGACAAACCGAGAGGGTAAACCAAGAACTAGAGTAGTATTTGAGGTTATTCTTACTAGAGCAAAGAGGAGATTGGTCAGATTATCTGTGGGCAGCTGAATTTGCATACAATAATGCAAAAAATATTTCGACAGGGTATTCTCCATTCTATTTAAATTATGGCCAACATCCAAATTCCACAGTGAAAAGCACTGAACTCTCAGATCTAGCAGTTAAAGACTTAGTTACTCATTCAAGAGAGATTCAGCAAGAAGCCTCCCAAAATCTAGCGCAGGCTAAAATGAAATATAAACTTCATGCAGATAGGAAGAGAAGAGAAGGTCGTAGGTTACAAGAAGCAGATGAGGTATGGCTAAGCACTAAGAATCTGAGTTTGAAAGGAAATAGGAAGTTCCTCCCCAGGTTTATAGGGCCCTATCCTATAGAGAAACAAGTGAATCCATTTACCTATTGTGAGAAGTTGGCCTGGTATATGATGATCATTACTCTAGTGAGCACCATGCACCAATCCAAACGACCCTTATGGTGATTGCTTTTAAGTCAACCTTATAGACCAGCTATCCTAGGGGTAGCATGGACAAAAGCAGTCTTAGGCTAAACTCAAGATGGCATGTGAAGCCAGCTGTTTTACCATATGCAATCCTTTTAAATACCAAATGAAAGGACACCACACAAGTCATATATTACAAAAAATATATGTATTTATTTCTAAAATAATCCCCTATACTCTTTATGAGCACAGAGGCACAAGCGTTAAACAAAGAACTCAGTATAACGTACAATAGGCTGCACAATTATGGATAGGCCAGGTGGCCCCTCAAACCATATATTAAAAAAATGGTATAAGTACCACGTCACGAACAATGGTAAGGCCTAGGGCCTTGGGAATCGCTGGGCCTACACTGGACTAACAAAGGTTAGGACATAGGAGGCCCACAGGATGCGGGTGCAGTGTCTATAGGCAACCATGTTTACCATACAAGTCAACGGTGCGTAAAAATCAGAAAGTGATAGGTTTAGGAGACTTCTGACTGGAATAGAACTTAGCCACTTGAAACTAGGACACTAGGGATGTAAATAACTACAGGGGCACCGGAATACCCCCGTTACCTCACTCGCAGGAAGCGGGTGCATAGGTGCCAAAGTGAGTCGAGTTTCTTTGTGAAGTTCTATGGAGCCTGGAGGAAAAGATGCTGCAGGCGGCCAGGAGAGAAGAGTCCGGTTGGATCCAATGGTGGATCGAAGATGTAGAGGACCTGAAAGCAGAGGGGACAGAGTCTGGGTCACTAGCCAGTGACCAGGATGGAACCAGGACGGAACCAGGCAATGTCGGGTTGCGATCAGGAGCTGTTGAGTAGTTTGTGTCCGCTGCCACATGGACCAGGAAGGATCAAGGATGACCAGCTGGTGAACACGAGCTCTCCCACAAAGGTTCTTGCTGTCGGCAGTGTCGGTTCTCAAATCAGAGTCACCAAGCCTTGGCAAAGGCAACCCACACAGTACTCGAAGATGTCTTCTGGATCGGACCGGGAAGGTCAGATCGGTGGCTCCTTTTCAGAGGAGCTAGGGCCAGTCTGGAGCAACCAAACCAGCAGTTCAAAAACGTAGGTTCATCGTCTCAGAGGCCACTAGCCAACAGCCAAGTGACCGGACAATGCGTCAAGCAGGAAAAGTGCAAAAGGGCCCGACGCAGCACTCGGTAAGTGGAGGGGTGACCTTTGGAACACAGGCTGCTCGGGGCTGGGGCTTATCAAACCCCAAAGCACAGCGTCGAGGGTGCCTTGGGAGCTGCACAGGAAGTACTTTATTGACTTTTCAAGATGGCCGATCCCACATCTCGTGTCGCCTCCATGGGTCTCAGCTTTACTGGGACTGTGTATCGAGCTGTCGGATGTCTGGGAGTCTGAGTCTTGTTGGTCTCTGTTGCTCGAGCTCCGGCGGAAGCAACGACAAAGAAAGTCTCGATGCACTGATTGTGCCTGCTTGCACAGGGTGGCCACTCCTTGACCACAAGGGAGATTCTTCAGTCTTCTACGTTGAGTAGGATGTCGAAGGGTCCAGAGTTTCATTTCAAAGTTTCAGTCAGGATGATCTGATGTGCATTGGCACAGCTCCTACCTTTATTCCAAATCAAGGGGCTGGATCACCTGCTAGGTCCCTCCTATGGATGGGACCCAGGAAGGGTGTGGTTATACCCCTTTCCCTTTGTCCAGTTTCCCGCCAGAGCTGGGGCTGGAGAGCCCCAGCACCGGTTTGAACTGGACTTTGTATGGGACACCTTGTGTGCCCCAGGCAGTGTCTAGTTTCTTTCAGCACTCACTGCCCCAATCCACTATCTCCTGTCTGGGGTGGTGTAACACCTCCCTGTGACAGGAAACCTATTGTCCAGGCCTCCCCTGCCGGAGTTTCAGTCAGCAGCAGGAGGCCAGACTCGTGTCTGTGGCAGCAGCATCCATTTTGTGATGCTGAGGCTCTGGTTAGATTCAACCACGTTTAAGCAAAGTAACATGTCTTCTCCCTCTAGAAGGGTGGAATGCTTCTCCCATCACCAGAACTGGCAAGGGGGTAGTATTCCAAAGCGTATGACACCTTACACGACATGTTTTGATAAAGCCAAACCAAAGTTAGCAAGTAACCTCGAGGATTATAATGCACTTAAGAGTATATGGTAGGGCAATATCCCAGAACAGCTAAGGGACATGGTTACGAAAGCTGCAGACAGGCTCAGCTCATGCTAGAGCACCATCTCACATAAAACCAAGCACTCTGCCTCCAGGATTGTTAAGGCCTGCCATAGGAGTAACTTATAGGTGTATATGTGTCCAGATATAGGTTTAGATATAGGTATACCATATCTAAGCAAGGGGTGATTACACCACCTTGCCCCAGCTGAGTGATCAGCTAGTTGTGTCAGTTTGGATAGCCAGCCAGGGGTGGCAAAAGATATGCTGCAGCCCCTGGTAGGCCTTGGATGCACCTATGGCCTGGGTACCTATAGTACACTGTACAGGGGCTGATAAGGTGAACCAATGTCCAATTGGAGATGTACCTATGGTACATGGGGTCCATTTTAAAGAGAGAGCAGATAGCCTGGGGCCCTGATTAGCAGGATCCCAGGCCAACTAAGTCGAAAACCAGCTAAACACTAGGCAAAAAATCTGGGGTAACCATAGTCAGGTTTCCACCTTCCTACACCTATCGTCTAAAATTGCCTGACAAAATGAAGATCCATCCAGTGTTTCACGTCTCCTTATTAAAAAAGACATCACAGGAATTACGTAAGAATTCACCACCTAAACCCATCCAGTTAGAGTCAGGAGATGAATTTGTAGTAAAAGAAATTCTGAACTCTAAGATTGTAAACGAAGAATTGCACTATTTGGTGGATTGGAAAGGCTATGGTCCAGAGGGACAATCTTGGGAGGTCACGTCTGTTGTTCATGCTCCTCGATTGGTAAAGTCTTTTCATGACAAATTTCCCACAAAACCAAGGAGAAAGGATCTCCTTTGTTGGGGGGTACTGTCAGACCTGCTAGAACCCGAACAAGTCTAAAACATGTTATTCGTGCTGTGAAGAACACGAATGGTTGGCCGACCAATAAAAAGATAATTCAGAACCGCAATTGAAATTCAGCGGTTCGCGAGGGGATTTCAAAAAAGGCCGCCAACTCAGAAAACGAGTTGGCGGTCTAGTGGTTGTTTTAGAACGCAGGTGAGGCGCGCGAGCCGATTCCGCTGTGCACTTCACCAGAGTATTCTGGAGGATGAGGTTGTTCGAGAGAGTGTTTCCTGTCACCGAAGTACTTAGAAAAAAGTTGCATTTATTATTTTAATATAGTTAGTTCGATTTCAACCCCAATTCATTCCTGAAGTACCGGAGAAGCCAGAACGTTGAGTGGTGCGTGCTGAGGCTCAACTTACCAAGTTGAGTAGTGACTTCAGAGGTTGGAGGTTCATCGTAGGAGGTTTGAGGAGAATTCCGCCACAGTGAATACCCTATGAAGAGAAAAGAAGATAAGTCAACACTGTAGAGTGTAATTTAAGCTTGAGGCAGTAAATGTTTACAGCAGATGTTGGAGTGAAAGTTAAGTAATAAAAGGGAGTTCAGAGATAAATACTTACCCAGAACACAGGATAAAAGATATCAGAATACCTGGAAAGACAAGCGAACCATAGTTAAGATACAGAATAAACTTATCAAGGAAAGACACTAAATAGATAAGGATAGATACAACGCTACAGAGCTCAAGATAGGAGGCAAGAGTAGAGTAATAGAGAGAAATACATTGTTTAGAGACACCCAAGTAGAGAACTAAGCACAACTATATTAACTATTGCAGATTAATTCTGGTGCTCAGAGCAGAAAAGACGTTATAATAATAAGAAGAAGAGTAGCTCAACCATAGATCTGATAGGTGAGGAAACAGATATCAGATAATAAAGAATAGAAGAGTTAGGGAGGTTGTTTAACCATTCTTATATCTATATATCTATATATTTGCATTAGGACTTCTATGGTTCGTCAGAATACAGACGGATTTGGAAAAGCAAGAAAGAATCAGATCGAAGACAGCCTCTTGTTGTTGTTTATTATTTTATCCAATTCCCCCTTCCCCCTTTGGGGTCCTAGAGAGTCAATTTTTCAGATAACTGACTCTGAGTATCCTGAAGGTGGAGTTGGGAAAAAGACATCGGCCTGTTCCTGTGCAAGTCGTGGCAAGAACAGTATATCCTTTGACAGTGGAAGGGGCGTGCCATGGGTGTTGCTGTGGGTGTTCACACGCAACACACATTGCTTCTGCCACATTTCCAGAGAAATTGTAACCTTGGGAATGTATCTGTATAATATGCCTGGCGCAACATGGATAAATCTTTTCAAATCTCTACTTTTATTTCCTCTTTCTTTATGTGGTGCATTCTGCATAAACACATAGGAAGAGGAAATCACCTCTTGAGATTGTTTTTGTGCAGGAAGGTGTCCCTTCATGCATGAAAACAAATCTCCTCGTGACCCTGGTACACTTGAACCATGTATCAGGGGTGCCTGTGTTTGTGCATGGCAGCTAATTGTATGACAGCACTGGGGAGGGCAGAGGGATCTGCCATATTGTTGTACATATGATGCATCCTTATGCTTCACAATTAACGCTGCACAGTGCAGAAAAATGGCTTGCGGTACGGTGCTGCATTAATTCCTTGAAAACATAGCCCAATTAATTTTGAAATATATGCCTTCCTTGAGTGACAAAGTGGGCTGTAAGCATATTTCCATGCTATGCTACTAGTTAGATGTATGTTGTGTTTTGACATTACATGATTGCGTATTATGGTTGGCCCCAAGAAAGTATAAGCATAATGCAATTTCCTACATGTGCAATTTAAATTTGTTTACCTACATGCTTGAGTCGCTTGGTGTGTTTGGTGTGTTCAAGTTGTACTTACCAACAAGCTTTTAATTTCCATAGGTGCCATTCTGGAACCACTGGTTGATGAAAGATTGGTGAAAGATAAATTAATCATTGACACTGCCAGGGTACTTGGCCATGGCATTCAGGAACACACCAAGATGGTCAACTATTGTCTGCACATTCATGGAATATGTGTTCTTCCTGTTTCTGTAGATATGTGCAGTGTCCCCAGAGGGTACAAGTTGCATATGGGTGCAGTCCATGCCGAAAACCAGCAATGGTATAAAAGCCTTGCTTGTTGGTGAGTTGTTCTACAACAGTGTTGGGGAAGTAGAGATACTGTGGAGTCAGGCTGATGATGGCATCCAGGACAGTAGGGAGGAACCTGGAGAAGGATGCCTGGAAAACTCCGGCCACTCTGGTATTGTTCGGCTAAAAAGTCCCTGATGCCAGCACATCAAGTAGCTTTGTCTGTAAATGGATGTTTGTGCTGCACTGGGATGAGGCCTGATGCATTGGTGCAATCTGGGTGAGGAGGTGGTGAATGGAGCCCCTTTTTAGCCTGTAATGGGCTATGACTTCCTCTGGCTGGAGGTGTAGGAGGGTGATCCTCTGGCGGTAGACCCGCTCTATTTGTCTTCATTGCCTCTGTAGTGGTGGTCTTCTTGGTGCTCCGAGTTGCAGTAGCAGAAGCTCCAAAGTGTAGTTGAAGTTGCTAATGATGAACTGAGATTGTCTTCCTTGCATACAGGTGTGTTTGCACCATTTCTAAAACCAGCTAAGTATTAACGTTAGAAAACTGCCGCTATTTAGACTTTGCTGCAGTTTTGGGGGGTTTTGCATTGTACAAGGAATCCTTGTATACATTTTGAGTTGTGTTTTGCTGGATTTCTTACATGACAACTCCTACCTTGCATCTCATTTTCAGAATGTCACGCATTCAGAAGCGGCAATATTGAAAAATGAAGTTTACACAAGATAAATGGTGCTACCTGGAGTTAAGACTAACTTGTAAATACAGCAATTAAAAAAAAGCTGCCATAGCGTCACAATTGACGCTATGGCAGCATTAAATCTATTTAAATATACCCCTAAATATGGCCTCCGAGAGTGGAAGTTTCATGTCTGCATATCTAACCTGAGATACACCCCGGAAGATGGGAGAACCACATTCACAGTGCCTGTAGGTAAGGCTGATGAAGGTGAGCTGCAACACATTTAGACAAAAGTTCAATCCTAGATCCAGAGTTACTATTGCATCTGTGTCCAGGTTTTTAGTGTTTCCAGCTGTGTTTAATAATACGCTGCCACTGCCTACGTCGTCAACGTTTGTTGCCTCGTCCTTTTCAAATCGTGATTTTTCATCAGCCAAAACAGAAGCCATATCCACAGTCGATAGTTGGACTTCTACTGCTGTATTTTTTAACTCTATGCACAAGCATTTTCTGCTCTCACGCTCCTGATCTAATATCCGACAGAGCTCTGGTTGAATCATATCATCAAACATCACTGACCCCCTTAGGAAGTATATGTTTCAGGAATTTCAATTCTTTTCTTAGCGTCATCACTTGTAATGCTCAAAGCTCAAGTCCTGATGATGGTCTTATGAAACAATCTCCTAAAGACCGAAACGTCGACAACGGAGTCTAATTCTGCTCGTTATTTATTAATCATCATTGATTTTCATTTTATTAATTTGAAATCATTGTGTCATCATTTGTTAGCAGTGTAGACTATTTTGAGATATATTTTAGGAATACACTGGACGCTCCTTCTATATCCCAAATGCATTTTTTTGTACCCTATTTGTATTGTTGATTGAATTTCCCTGTCATAAAGAAAATAATAATCTTTTGACTCAAAAAACCTGGTTATTGTTTTCTTTTAGTTTGTTAGTGTGGTAACATTACTGATTTGTACTTGAGAAATTATATTCAGCCACTAATCAATAGTAGTGTGGGTACCAAATCCACTGCAGTCCCTCATCTGCTGAAATTAAGAATTTCAAACAAAACCCCTTGCTGGCCCAATTTTTGAATATGGATTTCTTACATGGCAACTCCTACCTTGCATCTCATTTTCAGTATGTCACGCATTCAGAAGCAGCGATATTGAAAAATGAAGTTTACACAAGAAAAATGGCGCTACCTGGAGTTAAGACTAACTTGTAAATACAGCAATTAAAAAAAAGCTGCCATAGCGTCACAATTGACGCTATGGCAGCATTAAATCTATTTAAATATACCCCTAAATATGGCCTCCAAGAGTGGAAGTTTCATGTCTGCATATCCAACCTGAGATACACCCCGGAAGATGGGAGAACCACATTCACAGTGCCTGTAGGTAAGACTGATGAAAGTGAGCTGCAACACATTTAGACAAAAGTTCAATCCTAGATCCAGAGTTACTATTGCATCTGTGTCCAGGTTTTTAGTGTTTCCAAGTTAATGTGCGATGAAGGTTTGGCTAATATCTAAACTTACGAGAGGTAGCATCCCAGAATGAGGGGATGCACTTTTATTTATGCCCACTACCAATGTTTGCGGCTATGAGGAGGCGGATTCTGAGAATACCTTTAACAACAAAAATTTAGGGAACAGTATATACCTAGGCTAAAACTCTGGAGTCTGGAGACAGTAGTTTTACTATTTTGTTTATCCTTCACTCAGCTTTCAAGGTGAGATCTGAAACCCCCGTTAATAGCGCAAACGTTTGTTCCCGTAGGAATATGTTTCAGGAACAATGGTGCGTTTCAGAAAAAGGCAGAGTACTGAATGTGCCTAGCATTTTATTGATTTTGATTGAGTGTAGGGACATAGTAAAAGATATAGGGGTGTAAATTGAATTATTCTTGTTCAGTGTCCTCTTCTGCTTTTATTGATGAAGATTGTTGGAACTTACTAGGAAATATTTCCAAGTGAGTTTCCTTTGCAGCAATAGGGGTAGAGTAGTAATATGTCTATATCTTTTGAACGTTTTGCTTCTAAAACGCAATGTGGGATTATCTGAGAATAACAAATGGAATGAAGTTAATTCCTTATTTGAAACATAGCTCTCAGCACATTGCTTTAATGCTTTACATTTATGACTTATAGATATAGTGAAATGAGAGTGATTGTTTTTAATTGAATGTGAAACAGTTAAGAAACTCAGCTATTAGTCAGAGATTTTTTAAAAAAAGTATAAAAGAAAAAACAAACGTAAAAATTGGACTAATACAAATTTTTAAATGCCCAATCGTCATATTCTGAACAGAAACACTCTTACTACTCTTCAAACTCTCTGTAGTCCAGGCTAAAGTGGGAAGACAGTTAATAAGTCATTTCCAAATGGAAGGGTTCATGAATTTTGATGAAAACTGCACTCACCTTGCACATCCTTACTGTTTGACCTGGACCTATTGACAGGTCTATCCCCCAAACTTTTTGCCTTTTGTCTCCTATTTTCTAACACTGTTATTGTTGGCTATAGGATTTTGGGCAATTTACCACTGCTAATCAGTGCTATAGCGCATATGCTCTCTGTATGAGTTTTGACAATGATTGGTTATCCATGATTAGCATATTTGATTTACTGGTAAGTCCCCAGTAAAGTGCACAGTGTATACTAGGCCCTTTAAATCAAATGCTACTAGTGGGCTTGCAGCACTGGTTGTGCCACCCACATGAGTAGCCCTGTAAACATAGCTCAAACCTGCCATCGCACTGTCTGCATGCAAATTTGTGAACTGCCATGTTGTCCTGGCAAGTGCACCAATTTGCCAGGCCGAAACCTTCACTTTCCTTACATGTAAGGCACTCCTAAGGTAGGCCCAAGGTACCCCCATGGGCAGGGTGCAGTGTATGTGAAAGGTAGGGTATGTAGGTAGGGGTGTGTGTGACATGTCCTGGAAGTGAAATACTGTGTATTTCGTTTTTCACTATTGAAAGGCTGTCTGTCCCATGAGCTTATCATTGGGATTGCACTGCAACATTTGTACATGTGTAATTTGTGATAGGGACAAGATGGGAAAATTGGGTTTAGGCTCTCTGAACTTACAAATTAATAACACACCTTTTTCTGAAGGTGGATTTTAAATTCTGTATGTGAAAATGCCACTTTTACAAAGTGCTACGCAAACAAATGATGGACGGAATGCTGAATAAATCATACATTCGCCCCCATTGTTCTTTTGCTCACCATGCCACTCCAGTTTAGACCCAGCCATGTGCAAATCAGTCTTGACCCTGTTCCTCATGGGAACAGTCCAGACCGAACTGCCTTGCCAGGTCATCCCTGGACCGGAAACAAGCATCCTGGGACCGGTTTCTGGGTATTACCCTTCATCAGCCAGGCTAGCTTGAATCCAGTGGCACAGTGGAGAAGGGACCCACGTCTGGGCATACCCATCCCACTTAGGGTGAAAAGTGCTATGCAAACAAATGATGGACGGAATGCTGAATAAATCATAAATTCACCCCCAGTCAAGATATCTGGGTTAAATCCATTGTTCTTTTGCTCACCGTGCCACCCCAGTTTAGACCTAGCCATATTCAAATCAGTCTTGACCCTGTGCCTCATGGGAACAATCCAGACTGAACTGCCAAGCCAGATCCCCCTGGACCGGAAACAAGCATCCTGAGACTAGTTTCTGGGTATTATCCTTCACCAGCCAGGCGAGCTTAAAACCAGTGGCACAATGAGCAAGGGACTCACGCCTGGGCATACCCATCCCACTTAAGGTGAAAACTGCTACGCAAACAAATGATGGACGGGATGCTGAATAAATAATACATTCACCCCCAGTCAAGAGATCTGGGTTAAATCTATCGTTCTTTTGCTCACCAATGTGCCACCCCAGTTTAGACCCAGCCATATGCAAATCAGTCTTGACCCTGTGCCTCATGGGACCAGTCCAGAACGAACTGCCAAGCCAGGGCCTCCCTGGATCGGAAACAAACATCCTTGGACCAGTTTCTGGGTAAAACCTTTCATCAGCCAGGCAAGCTTGAATATAGTGGCACAGTGAACAAGGGACCCAAGTCTGGGCATACCCATCCCACTTTGGGTGAAAAGTGCTACGCAAATAAATGATGGACGGAATGCTGAATAAATCATACATTCACCCCCAGTCAAGTGATCTGAGTTAAATCCATCATTCTTTTGCTTACCATGCCAACCCAGTTTAGAGCCACCCATATCAAAATCAGTCTTGACCCTGTGCCTCATGGGAACAGTCCAGGCCGAACTGCCAAGCCAGGTCCTCCCTGGGCCGGAAACAAGCATCCTGGGACTGGTTTCTGGGCATTACCCTTCATCAGCCAGGCTAGCTTGAATCAAGTGGCAAAGTGAGCAAGGGACCCACGTCTGGGCATACCCATCCCACTTAGGGTGAAAAGTGCTACACAAACAAATTATGGACGGAATCCTGAATAAATCATACATTCACCCCCAGTCAACAGATCTGGGTTAAATCCATCATTCTCTTGCTTGTTTCCGGTTCAGGCAGTTCGGTCTGGACTTTTCCCATGAGGCACAGGGTTTATACTGATTTGCATATGGTTGGGTCTAAACTGGGGTGGCATAGTGAGCAAAAGAAAGATGGATTTAACCCAGATCTCTTGACTAGGTGTGAATGTATATTTCTTCAGGAATGCGCTTCACCCTGGGCAGCACAAGTTCATGGCTGCCCTGGGGGGCAGCACATTCATGGGAATAGGGTGCCTTTTCACAGTTTGAGCCAGCACAAACAATGAAAATGTGGATTTGCCCTAATATGACCCGGCCTTGTTGTGAAAGCAGTGCTCTATTCCTAACCAGTAATATAGCATAACATAACATAGCATAACATAACATAACATCACATCACAATGTTTAGAGTGAACATATGAGCGTAGGATTTGGAACCCTTATAGAAATTAAATGTTTATCTGAATATTCTTTGAATTGGAAAGAAAGGTGAACAGAGAAGTGTATAGTCCACTCAGGTAATCTACCAGGGAAAGAACCAAGGCACTGGTTACCTGTATCCTATGAGAGAAACCATAATGTGAAAACATGCATTGCAGGGTCATCAGGATACAAAAGAAGGATTTCGTTACCTGATTTACCTGCAAATGAAAGAAGAGGTTAAAGTCCAAAACGATCCCAGGTTCCAACTTTATTAGAGTTAGTAATATGAGGTCCTTGTTCCCCAAACTAAAGAGTAGTGGGATGGGGTGGGGTGGGGTAGGATTGGGATGAGTTTCCACCTGTGGTGATCTCTTATTTGGAAGATCTGAGCTCAAATTGTTTGCATTGCTGCTTGTCATTCACTAGTGCACTACCACAAAACAGACATATAGAGCACAGGAGTCCAGGTGAAACTTTTTCCAGTGTGTGGATGATCTGTACCTTGTCAGACTAGCTTTTGTATACGAAGGATTTAATGATGACCATATGGCGCCTAACATGGTGGTTCGGTTTTGAGGATCACCTGTGTCAGAGAGCTAAAAAATAAGACATAAATGGTGGAAGGATGATTATGTGAATTGATTTAGAGAGTAATGATGAAATCTGTGCAGGGGAGTATATTGTATTCCAAGATCACACAGTCTCTGTCTCTATACTAAGATGTAGTGGTGTACTATATCAGAGGCTGAGAAGAGGTCCAGTAATGGCAGGGTTATGATTCTTGTCTGTTTGATAGTAGACAAGGAAAATAGAAAGAACTCAATGCTAAGAGTAGGGCAGAATCCTATTTAACACTCAGGCATATGCTGTCTTTGAAGAAGGTGGGTAGAGTCTTAAATGATAGCATTAGGAGGTCCTTCTCCCCTGATCCAAAGGTGACAGTGAGGTGGTGTAAGACATTGGGCTACTGGTTGAGAGGGGTAAAACCCAGATCAAGCAGGAACCACAATACTTGGCAGGGTCCCCTAAATTAACCTATGCTCAACTATCTGGTAGCTTGGGACAGAGCAGTGAGGCTTAATTTAAAGGCAATGTGTAAAGTATGTATGCAGCACTTCCAATAGTAATACATTGAAACACAACACAAGAAAAATTCCACACACATTTTGATAAATAGAGTAGAATGTAATACATAATTTAAGACCACAACCATAAAAATCTAATCAGTAGAACCAGAGATATGCAATTTTAAAGATTCAAGTGAAAATAGCAAAAGAAATCACAAAGTGTCATCTGTCGATATCTGGTCATGCTAGACCGGGACAAAATCACATGTTCAGGCTGACCATCATGGAGCGCCGGCCAGCTACAGGGATCCAGTTAGGCTTGTTAAACAAGACTACCTTACATCCTGGTTGCGAAGAGTTGCAGAGTCCTGTGTTGAGGATGAGTCACACAGCCAAGACAATGCAAGGTCTGGAGCAGAGATGCACCATGCAGCAATGATTCTGAGGGGCTGGGAAGTGTGATTCTGCATCATCATCGAGGAGAGTGCTGACAAGTGTTCTTGCAAAGCAAAGTCCAGAGCTGAGGATGCACTGCATACTGGCAGGTTTCCAAGATGCTGTGGGACTTGTGAAGCGGTGTCTTGTGCCATTGTTGAGTCTTCCGTTGATGAGAGGCTTCGATGTTGTGGTATAGCATTTTGGTACCCTAGTGTAATTTCCCCGATTCATGCCCTTATATAGGTATAAATCACCATATCCTTATATAGGCAAGGAAATCATAATCATATTTAGACAAAGCTCATGCAGTCCAAATACGGCGTGGCTACTTCCACTATTTCCCAAAATCCACCACGATTTCTTGGAAAACTCGGCTTCAGCAGTTAGGGACTTCCCCTTGCTTGAATATTGATTTGTCCAAGAACTCATGGAGTTTTCAAAGAACTGAGACTCTTTGATGACGTTATTATGTCCACCTTTACGTCAAACTCGGCACCTTTAAGATATAAATTTGCCCACACTTGCCATAGCAAACACACAGTGGTTTGGAGCAGTTTGGCTGTCTACTTGCCCGACACAGCTCGCTACAGCAAGAGCCGGAGGAAGCCGACCCTCCAGCAGACGCACTGAGAGAGACGCTGTCTTTTCTCTTGCCGAGAAATCCAGCTCCAGTGTTTCCAAGCTACCCTTGCGGGTTGTTGGGAAATCGAGTCTGGAGACAGAGAGCTACCAGACCTCCTTCATTCTAAACCAAAGTACGGAGCTGATTAGACCCTAAGAGAAATCTTGGATAGATTCTTGGCAAAAGAATACTAAACTTATGCTACACCACACTTACTTTTTCCCTCGTATAGACTTAGGTTAGGTACATCGGGGTAGGCGTATTTTAGAAGCACCAGTTAAGTATTTTTTAGCCTTTTTTATTTATATATGTATTTTATGGCTTATAAACCATACCATGCTTTTACAGTATTATATTATAATACTCTTCTTGCTGTACGCATTATACTTTACTGCCAGTATTACAATTGTAGCAGTTCATTTCTTCTGCATGAGAAAGAAGACTGTTCAATAAATACTTTAATTGAAAACGCCTGTCTCTCTATTTCTCTGCAACTCTGTTGAAACAAAGCATGCACGATTGACTGAGTAAAATATCTATCTATTGTTTCCACGATTCTGAAGATACGTTTTATCTTGGGGAAACAAAGTTGTCATGTTTATGCGGTTGCCAGAAACTAATCCCTTCTTGTTCATTCGAGAAAGTTTCTAGTGACCTCTGAGGTAGCTAGCTGGCACTAACAATTAAGTTTAATATATTCGATAGAGACTTAGTCAACATAAGTCCTACGTCACATCTATATATTATTCCAATGCGCAGAGCCTATTGGAAATATAGGAACTACACTACATGGCTCCCATTGTTTGGTAAGGCACTAAGTTAACGCTAGATACTAGAGTAACTCAGTCGTGCTTTTCACAGTGACCCATTTTTCCCATAAAATACTCCAATAGATGGCTGGAGTGGGTTAAAGGATAAAATATCCGCCATAACTGAGTAGGACGAAAATCCTATGTGTTAGTTTTTGGTTTTTTTAACGTTGAAGGATACAGTGTTCCAAATATATTGTGCACCTTATCTTTGTTTCATTGAAACTTGCTCTGCAATCT
This sequence comes from Lissotriton vulgaris, assembly GCF_964263255.1. NCBI lineage: Eukaryota > Metazoa > Chordata > Amphibia > Caudata > Salamandridae > Lissotriton > Lissotriton vulgaris. The sequence continues at coordinate 461,612,317 of NC_141697.1, forward strand.
TCATTAAACAATATTGGTTAGCAGCGACAACAATGCAACCCGTGGAACTGCAGCAGCCCAACCGGGTTTAGATGTTACAGGGGTTAATGAAGACGACGATGATGCTATAATCATCCCGGAAAAGTTAAGGAAAACCATAGCTATAAAGCTTATAGAAAATGGCCTATCACCAAGAGGTCGAAGGGTTATATTTGTCATAGCGGCACATTAATATCGGCAGACAGAGGTATTCTATTCATGGATTATCTTTCCACAAGCAAATCCAACAACACATGTGTTCCACTTCTATAAGATAGAGGAACATCCAGTGGAATACGTTCCTTTAGAGGACGTTGAAATTCCATTAACATACCAAGAGCATCAGCTCTGGTTTAAAGGCGCCCTACAACATCAAAATCACATTACCCGGCTCGTTCCACTAGGTAGACCAGGAGCAACATGGCCAGTACTAGCCAGCTATACACCACATCCTGACATTGAAAGAATGACAGGTCCAGAACTGTTAGGTCAGCTAAAACAATTAATTAAAATACATAGACAATTGGTACAATATGTCATGCAGACTTTAACAGTCGAACCTGCTATAAGAATTCCACAGCACACCCCTCATCAGGGGAACACAAACAAGATTACACCACAGACCATACAATTAGTCATTGGTAAATTACCCACAAATAGAGAACAAATTCCATTCTGGTTAGCTCAAAAAATTACTCAGATTGAGGCAATATTTCCCGCTAGTACACCTCATGAGAAACACAGGACTCTAAAATTCTGTTTACCAATGGGGATCGCACCACACCTGGAGGACTGGGACACTTGGGGTACAGTCTCTGCTGCAATTTACACAAAAACACATGGTGTTCCGTCCATGGCGGTAATATCAAACATCCTGAAACAGATTCCAAATGAATACGGGGCAACACCTGCTTTGAATCTCGGTATGAAGTTACTGAAGGATTTCAAACAGGTCTCGGCTATAATATTAGCTAATATTAAAGGTGAAGCAGCATTCGTGGCAAACCGCCAAAAACTGAAAGAACTTGAGGCCATATTATCAAGAAAGGGCGATACATTACCGCTTCTTTTATCGGCAGGAAACTGTCGGTAAAGCGGCGATAATGGGCTTGATAATATGCCCTTGTGAATTCCCATAGCAGGCCAGGTTAACACCAGAACCTGGGCTGCTATGGGAATTCACAAGGACATATTATCAAGTCCATTATCGCCGCTTTAGCAGCAGTTTCCTGCCGATAAAAGTGGCGATAATGTATCGCCCTTTCTTGATAATATGGCCCTGGATGTAACTGAGCAACCATACGAAATTGCCAGAATAATAGAAAAATCCTATGAAGAACTAGGAAGAGATAGTTTGGGAGGGAAACCAGTAAAACATTAACTAACAGAAAATACTGAAAAAGTTTTTATTAAAAACACACTCACTACTCCTAAAAAGAAGTGGGAAAATACTGAACAGACACTTCCTAAAGAGAAGCGTTCTCAATCCAGAGGTAGGTCTCCTCAAAAGGAGCACTCTGAAAAGAGATATAACCTAAGAAATAGGGATAATTTGAGAAAACATGATAGATATCAAGATACTGATACACGTTCCTCTCGTACCTTTCAGACTTCCTCACAGAAATCCAAAAGAAGAGGACGGTCAGAACACAAGGAAGAACGTGTGAAGTCCAAAGACGATCCACATGTTCCAAAAAATAAAAAAACTAAATTCTCCAAAAAGAAGGTAGCAAGTCTTATAATCAGACATACCAAGTATCTTGAGGACACAACTCAGGAACCGGGAGGGGGCCCAGACAATACTGGACAGCGCAGCAAAGTTACCATAGCTCGCAGGATCCTCAAGGATCATCTGGAGACAGTGGATCTGAATGAATGCATTAAGGTTTAAACTGCAGATACCAGGGTTAGTGTAACCTTTAAGTTATACGAAGTAACACTCAAGATAGAGGGGGACATAACTAGAAAAATAGGAGCACTCTTTTGGGAGAAGCTCTCAAAGGGTTTTGATATTCTTCTACCTGAAAAAGACTGGCCACCAGAATCTGTCAGGGAGTGCCCACATGGCAAAGAAATAATTATTCCAGCCTTCTCCAATCATATTTCTATTCATAAAAAATACACCTATGCCAGAAAATGGGCTGTGGCCCAGGCTCCAATTGTCAGGGACTGTCCGGGACTATGTGGGGAACACAGTCAGGGACTTGGGCAAGGACTGGGCACTGGGTAGAAAACTTACACATGAAGAGGAGTACAATGCTGCCCAGGATCATACAGGGAGTCAGAGGAGAAAGAGGGATCCAAAGGGGAAACCTGTACAAGGGAACAAGATGGGTAAGACTTAGAAAGGAAGGGCACTCACAAAGCAATTTAGTATTCAGAATAACTACACCCAGGATGAATGTGCATGACATATATAAGAAACAACATTAACAATAAAGGGGGGTGTGGGTAAAGCACTAGGAGCTCCACACAGGAAGACTGAAGCTCATTAAGTTTCTTACCCACAATTGCTTTTACAGATACTGACTGCAAATACCCACATGTGGGATATGGATGAAAAGACAGGGTCTGTGGAGCTTATACCTATGGTGATGTTATAAATGTAACTCAAAGACAATACTCACAGTGAACAAGAAACACCACCTAGGTAGTCAGCTGTGCCCACGGGTCCTGTGATCAAACAGGAACGTGCAAGGCAGTAACAGCAAAGGGGTAGAACTAAACCCAAGCACAATAGACAAGGAGCTAGCAAGGAGGAGTGCTTAACAGGAAAGGAAGGAAATGACAGGGCACACTTGGCAGAAAGCAGGCAACAAACATACAAGCAAACAGAAGCAAGACAGCAGAATAGAAAGACAGCAAACTAGGAACTAGAACCAAGGAATTGGGAAGACAGGCAGGAACTGGAAAGGAATATACAAAAGGGGAGGCTACAAGGGTATACTAGAATAGTGCAGGTTAAGGAATCAAGAAAACAAAGTAGCATAGAAGGCAGGGCAGGTACAAGAATTGCGCTAATGCTCAGAAGTCTAGGTAGCACTGCAGGCAGTGCTGGTTCAGGAACAGGGAATTACTAAAGCTTCAAGGAGCCAAGGTAGCACTGCAGGCAGTGCTAGTTCAGGAACAGGGAAATTACTAGAGCTCTTGAGTCAAGGTAGCACTGCAGGCAGTACTGGTTCAAGGAAACAGGACATAGCTACAGCTCAGAAAACAAGGAGTCAAGAGAGCACTGCAAGGAGTGCAAATCAAGAACAAGAAAATAGCTGAAGCCCAGGAACAGGAACAAAGAATACCTATAGATTAGGAACTCAGGAAACAAGATAGCACTGCAGGGAGTGCTAATTCAGGTACAAGGAGTAGCTGTAGCTCAGGAACCCAGGAAACAAGGTAGCACTGCAGACAGTGCTAATTCAGGAAAAGGGAAACTGCGGCAGTTTAGGAACAAGGAATACTAAGGCTCAGGGGTAAAGGTAGCACTGCAGGCAGTGCTAATTCAGGAACAGGGAACAAGGAAAATAGCAGCAGGTCAGGAACAAGGCATAACTAAAGCTCAGGAAACAAGAATAGCAAAAGCTCAGGAGCACTGGAAACAAGGATCAGTCTCACTGGTAAACAGCTACAATGACCAACCTTGGCCTGAAGGGACTTGGGGCTTAAAAGAGCTCACAGTAATCATATGCATCAGGTGTGAGCAGGCTAGCAGCAGCCAGCCACAGGTGAGCTGAATTCCTCCACCCATCCTTGGCCCGCAGGGGTGGAGACAAAGCAGTGAACAGGGAATTCTGGGTAATGGAGTTTCAGGCATGAGTAGGCTGGCTTCATGTATAAGCAGGCTGGCTTTCACAAAACCCGGCATGGGTTGGGAATGAATATCAATTCCCATTAAGTGTCCAAATGACTGGAAGTCAGGATATGCATACAGGCGAGTGTCTGGAGGCATATTAGAATACTGGAAAGCCCCACAATTCCGCCCCCTGGTGGTGGGCACGAGAGCACAGGGAGCGGATCGTGACACCAATATTATATAACAATCATGTGGGATGGGATGAGGACTATCCTCACCATAAGATCCAGTTAAAAAAATCAACCTACTGCTCAGAGGCAGTATCCAGTTAAGCAAGAAGCTAAAAAACAGGTCAGGGAGATCTTAGATCAACTTGAATACCAAGGGGTGATTGAAACATGCACCTCGTCCATGAACAATCCTTTGTTTCCTGTCTCCGAACCAGACAATACAAATCGTTTAGATTTGGACTACAGATATTTAAACTCTTGTTGCAAGACCTTTGCAGTACAAAATGCACACAGTGCAGCACTGATGAATAACATTAGATATTTCATATTGTTTCTTCTGTCAAAACATTGCACCTGAAAACAGGTATTTGACCGCTTTCTCAATTATGGGGACACAACAACACTTCTGTTGTCTCCCCCAGGGATTCAAGAATAGTCCAGGGTTATGTTCAGCCAGAGTAAAAGAGTTACTGCAAATGTATGATGATGAGGCATTGTCTTATGTCGATGAAATCTATCTTACAGACAATGACTTGGACAGGCACTTGAACAGAGTAAACACCATTATACTTGGTTTCGTATCTGAAGGGTACAAATTCAATTTTAAGAAATCAAGAATTGCCCACCTCAACGTCCTATTCTTAGGATATGAACTTTCAAGTGGAGGCAAACGCCTGGCAGCCAACTTTTTAGAACAGTGTGGGCTGATCCAACCTCCACGAATGCTGAAAATTTTACAGTCAATTCTAGGTTTCCTGAATTTCGGGAGAACTTACATTTTAAATTACCCAGAAAGGGTAACTGTTGAAAAGATGTAAATCTCCAGAGACCAGGATGAGGTGTAAACAAGTCTGTTTATTAATCATCCACTCTCCTCACTGGAGAGTGTCTTAACATTCCATGGCAAGCTCCAGGGCCGGTCATACCAACAGGGTCAAAGGGTGAAGGGGTGGATGGAACGTACCATTGGGGGAATTAAATTACAACACATCTCCTTTCCATAGGGTGACACAGAGTAAAAACAAGACCCACCGCGGTGGGATGAAGTATTACCATAGCATTCCAAAAAGGGAAAAAAGAATACAGAACATACTCATTCACATTTACAAATGTTGTCAAAGCTCCACCATTGGCCATTCTCAAGTTGAACCACATTCTTAAGCACTTTGGCAATTTTGCATGGCATGTAGTATTTACTTTGGGTGGCTCCCACTTTGATGTTCTTCCTGACTTGTACCCTGTCACCAACCTCCCACTTGGGTTCCTTCACCCCATGCTTAGTGTCATACCACAGCTTGTACCTGTCTTGGTGGAGTTGGACCTTCTCTGCCCTTGCTTCCCGGTCCTCTACTCTGGGCTCACGCCCACTCAGCCAACTAGGATTAAACTTGGTGCAAGGTTCACGTCCACGCAGTGCCACAATGGGTGAGATGCCTGTGACCTTATTAGGAGAGGTGTGGTAAGCCCACAGGCACTTCCTAAGGGACTCTTCTATATCATGCCCATTGGTTGCTGCTAATTGGATGTGTTCCTTGATGATTCTGTTTGCTCGCTCAACCAGCCCATTGGCTTTAGGGCAGTATAAAGCTGTGGTTTCATGTTTAATGTCCAAACCCTTGAGAAATGTACGCATCTCTTCAGAGCAAAACTGCACCCCGTTATCTGTAACCAAAGTCACTGGAATGCCTTCCTCAACAAATACTCCATTCAAGAATTCAACCACTGTCCTCGTGGTGACAGAATGGACAAACTTTTGCTTGATCCAATGGGTCATGTAATCGATTAAAACCAGCATGAATCTCCTCCTTTCTCCTAATTCTTGCATGGGCCCGATAATGTCCATGGCCAGCTTGCTCCATGGTTTGATTGGCACTTCTACTGGAGACAACGGTGCTTTCTGTACTGTCTTAGACTTGTCGCTTTTTGCGCACGATCCACAATCCTTGACAGCTAGTTCGGCCATAGCATCCATCCTGGGGAACCAGAAACTGTATCTGACTCTAGCTTTAGTAAGGCTGCGCCCTAGGTGGCCTTCATGCGCCAAGTCGATGACCTTCATCCTGAGGCCCTTGGGAGGAACCACTCTATGATTATGATAGATTCTGCCATTAATAAGGCTTAGTTCATTTCTCACTTCCCAATACTCCTCTATGTTAGCCTCAGGTTCACTCTTCCTGCTCGGCCATCCTTTCTCCATATATTCTTTCAGGACATTTATTTCCTTGTCTTCCTTAGTCTCTACTTCCCACTCCTCTTCTGTGATAGCAGGCGTCTCCGTCATTAGTACTGGACTGTCAAGAGCTTCTTCCTTTCCCCCAAATCCGGTAACGGTGACCTTGAAAGGAAATCTGCGATTTTATTCTCCTTCCCTGGTACATACTCCACATTGAAATTATAGTGCTCCAGTCCCCAAATCCATCTGCTGATGCGAGGAGTACAATTCTCTAGTCCCTTCACGGAAAAGATGAAGGTGAGGGGTTTATGATCAGTCCGGATGGAGAACCTTAAACCCCACAAGAAAAACTTGAAATGTCTAACAGCCCAGAAACAGGCCAGGGCCTCCCTTTCAATTACGGAGTAGTTCCTTTCTGGGTTAGTGAGACTCCGGGAAGCAAACAAGATGATTTTCTCCTCTTTACCATCTTTTTGTATCAGGGTTGCACCCAGGCCCTTGTTGGAAGCATCTGTGGCTAGGATGGTTTTCTTTGATGTATCAAAAGTGCCTAATGCTGGGGAGGTTAATAATTCCTCTTTCAATGATTTTACGACAGCATCATGCTCTTTGTTCCATAGAAAATCTTTGTTCTTCTTCATTAATTCCCTCATGGGCTCACACTTGGCAGCAAAATTGTCCACGTACTTTGACATATACCCTAAAAGCCCTAAGAAGGACCTTAGTTCTTCCCTGTTTTTGGGGCTGGGTGCTTCCTTCACCGCTGGATTAAACTGCCCTTCGGTCTGAATCCATCTTCTGTAATCTTGTGGCCTAAATACTCAACTTCCTTCACTTTTATTTTACATTTTTTCTTCTTGACAGTCAGGCCTGCCTCCATAAGTCTGCTGAACACCTGTCTCACGACTCCATCATGTTCTTCCTCGGTTTGGCCGTATACTAGGATGTCGTCCTGGAAACACATGGTATTCCCCACTCCTTCCAGTATTTTCTGCATCGCCTTCTGGAATATAGCTGCGGCAGACGCCAGGCCAAACGGCATCCATTTGAACATATATGCTCCTACTGGGGTGATGAACGCCGTGAGGGGCCTAGATTCTGGATAGAGTTCAATTTGGTGATATGCCATGGACAGATCGATTACACTGAAGTACTTAGCTGGACCCATGGTACTCAGCATTTCGTTAATTATGGGCAAGGGATGTCCTTCCACCCATATATTGTCATTGAGGCTGCCCAAATCCACACAGAGACGAATCCCCTCTCCATTGGCTTTGGCCGCGATACAAATCGGAGCCAACCACTCTGTGCAGGTTACAGGTTGTAATATCCAACTCACAAAGTGATCGCAATTCTTCTTCTAGGGGTGCCTTCAACCTGAGGGGTACAGGGCGTAGTTTATGTACAACTGGTCTTGCGTTATTTTTCAACTTAATTCTGTGTTGGAACATGTGCAAGCAACCTAGCTCGTCTCTGAATAGTTGCCCAAATTCCTCACAAATGTTTCCACTTCCCTGGTACTTGTCAGTGAGCAAAACCTGTTCAGAACTATTTGGATCTAGGATGATACTCAGCTCTTTTTGGTGAACCCAACCCAGCAAATTGGATCCTGATTCCACTACATACACTGGACCAAAAGTTTCCCTGTCCTTAAAGCGTAGTTGAACATTTTTCATGCCCACCAAAGGTATTTTTCCCTTGTTATACCCTGTGGGAGAAATGTCAGGCATTTTCAATTGTTTCACATTACAATTTTCCATGGACACAAAATCATCTCTGTTCAGTAAAGTGTAAGGAGAGCAAGAATACGCATACATTTCTACACATGTTCTGTTTGATGGTTATCCACCACGAGATGGTCTGGATCTTGTTGACCAGTTTTTGAATAAGATTCAAGTTCTGTGTTTATGGTCTATTGCACATGTGTTCCTTTTCTTTTCCTTGTAAATTGCTTAATGGTGACTGTAGCACCCACTGACACATTGTAATCGATGTCAGTTAGGGCAGAGTAATTGGCTTTCAGACCTCCTGGGTTCTTTGTGTTGTTCATATTGTGTAGGTGGGGAAGTGAACCAGGAGCAGGTCTTTAAACTTTGTTTCCCTCTGACCCTCTCTTCTCTGTCTGTTGTGATATATAAGATAGATTCCTGAACAAGACACAAGGGTTTACAGTAACTAGGCCAGATCCAGGATATGTCCAGAGACAACATCCTGGGATAATAACAACTTGCAGTGTAGGAAAACTGTGCCTTGAGTGGCTACAAAAGTCCACACTCCCAGAAATAAAACAATACTTAACTTTACTTAAAGATGGCGTTGATTTGAGAGACTTCTTACAAGGCCCTCGTAAACCACGTCATAAACGTTTCATATACGCCTATATATACGCTGCTAATAATGAAGCATGGAAAATCACACAAATGGAAACTGCAGAACAAATACGAGATATTGATTGCATTAATTTAGAAAAAGCACTCTCTGTAGTTGACAATGGGTTAACAACTCTGTCATCCAGAATTTATTCTGTGGACAGCATTGTATCCTCTGCCATAGACATAATGGAACAGGACTTGCTAATGTTATAACATGGCCAGTCTCAATTGTGTTCTATAATGCTGCTAGGCTGGATGTTACAAAACCTTTGTTCAGGCTATGTGCCTTGGCGTCTAATCAACACCACGTCATTGTTTACTGGATTTAACCTTACAGATAAACAAATCTCTTTGGCACAGAGGGGAGCAGACTATAAGGTGCTGAGCATAGAAAAACTGGAGAGATAACCATAAACCGTTTCTGAGAAACCAGCCGTTGAATGGATAATACATGGCACCATCACGATACCAGTGACGATTTTCCAGTTTCAGTATTGCTTAAAACACATACCATGTATGAAAAGTTGGGTAAAGAGTACATAAAGTAGACCTGGGATTTACCATCCACACACAAGTGTTGGAGTGGGGAATAGGAGGCGTTTCTTAGTGGTAAAAATTACAACAACGCACTAAGCGGAACTCTTCTATGTCAAGACATTAATTTACATGGAGGCTGTGATGGTTCTTCAAACAACTTATCATGCCACCTGCAGGGTTCCCCGGCAGCAGTGATAGATCCAATTTTTAGGCAGCTTTTCAATAGGAGCTACATAATGTTTAATGATCACAGCTGTTTTGGAATGATGCCAGGAATAGGCTATCTCAGTGTTAGTGTGTCAGCCAGGGTCACTTGTTGTATGCAAGTATTGTTTCCTAAAACTAAGACAGATTGGGAGTCACCGCTTTGGCCTTCACTGACCATCTCTTCTATATGAATTGATACTTTAAGCAGAATAAGAGCCATTCTTTTACAAAAAACTGTGCCACTGACCTCGTCCAGAGAGACGTATGATCTGCAAGTTGCAATGTCCTCTGCAGAGATACATACCCTATTATCAACAAACTGCCCATTACATTTAGCAGAAATGTTAGGTCCTATCTAAAACATGTCTGATACCAGTGGTATTGTACATGTATTTAAGACGATTTTTTCAGGACTGTTAGCACCCTTTGAAGCAGTCCTAGGCATTTTTCCAAACTTCGTGCACTCTGTGTTCGGCAGCCTGTCTCTCATCTTGGGACTTGTAGCAGGGATACTATTTTTGTTCCTTCTGCTCCGTTATGGCAAGTCCAGTCACCAGCGATACCTAGATTACCATGGAGAACGCTCTTCTGGCAATGCAGTATCGTGAGCGCATAACACAGATTCTTGGCTTGGCTCGATTGAGAGATCTGAAAACCACATGGTTCCTATCATTCAGACCAATCGGGCAAGATTGCATCTTACCTGTTCTACGATGGCTGCTTTGTGGAGAGGAATGTGTGTTGGATATCTGTCTAACACTTCCATCAGCACTGCCAACGGATGTTGATGCTTTGCTTGGTTCGGTAACGGCTCATGCATTATGTTGCCCCCAACGGCTACCAATCCTGATGACGGCATTCATTGAGGTCTCACCGGCAATTCCAGCTGAGGGTGAGATACGTGGAGCAACAGGCACACAGGTACCATCTACTGCGAACATTGCTAATGCGACTGACGCTGACGGCGATGCTTCTCATCTGTGTACGATTGATCTACTTAATGAAGTGGTTCAACTTTCACCTACTGTGGTAGATGATTTCTTTGCCAGCCTAGACGATTTAATGGTTTCTCCTGACACCGAGAATAACTTTTGAAAATTAGCACACAGCATTCTATGAACTCTGATTCGACCTTCACTTTTCACAACAAACACTTCTAGCTTTGGAACTCTATTTTTCTACGATGTGATTTGACTTTTTCCCAAAATTGAATTTTTTTTGGCCCAAAGTAAATCTGCTTGAAGTAGAACTATTCTTAGAGAACAAGAATTCTTTGAATACTTCCTAGAAACAATATTGACCTTATCAACACGCCTAAACAGTTTATATATTCTACTATGGGATGGTCTCGACTTTTTCTTCTGTAACTAAGAGCCATTTCATAACTGTAATTTCATGATTCATTCGGTTAGCATTGCCAATATCATATTATATGCTTACAATGAAATCATTGCTTTTAAATGGGTACTGTACAAATGCTCATTTTATGTGTACAACCATTTTCAAATGCATTTTATGTATTTTTGGGTGGCATTGTAAACACATGCTTTAGAAATGTTTAGTGCGTCAATTTATTAATGTCGAACATAATAAAGTGGAGTGGGTGTTGTATAGCATTTTAGGACCCTAGTGTAATTTTTCTGACTAATGCCCTTATATAGGTATAAATCACCATATCCTTATATAGGCATAGAAATCATAACCATATTTAGACATAGCTCGTACAGTCCAAATACGGCATGGCTACTTCCACTAGTTCCAAAAATCCACAACCATTTCTTGGAAAACTCGGCTTTGGCAGGTAGGGACTTCCCCTTGCTTGAATATTGATTTGTCCAAGAACTCATGGAGTTTTCAAAGAACTGAGACTCTTTGATGACGTTCTTATGTCCACATTTACATCTAACTTGGCACCTTCAAGGAATAAATATGCCCACACTTGCCATAGCAAACACACGGTGGTTTGGAGCAGTTCGACTATCTACTTGCCTGACGCAGCTCGCTACAGCAAGTGCCGAAGGAAGCTGACCCTCCAGCAGACACACTGAGAGAGACGCTGTCCTTTCTCTTGCCGAGAAATCCAGCTCCAGTATTTCCAAGCTACCCTTGCGGGTTGTTGGGAAATCGAGTCCGGAGACAGAGAGATACCAGACCTCCTTCATTCTAAACCAAAGTACCGAGCTGATTAGACCCTAAGAGAAATCTTGGATAGATTCTTGGCAAAAGAATACTAAACTTATGCTACACCACACTTACTTCTTCCCTTGTACTAGACCTAGGTTAGGTACATCGGGGTGGGCGTATTTTAGACGCACCAGTTGAGTACATTTTAGCCTTTTTTATTTATATATGTATTTTATGGCTTAGAAACCATACCATGCTTTTACAGTATTATTTTATAATACTCTTCTTGCTGTACGCATTATACTTTACTGCCAGTATTACAATTGTAGCAGTTCATTTCTTCTGCATGAGAAAGAAGACTGTTCAATAAATACTTTTATTGAAAACGCCCGTCTCTCTATTTCTCTGCAACTCTGTTGAAACGAAGCATGCACGATTGACTGAGTAAAATATCTATCTATTGTTTCCACGACTCTGAAGATACGTTTTATCTTGGGGAAACAAAGTTGTCATGTTTATGCGGTTGTAAGAAACTAATCCCTTCTTGTTAATTCGAGAAAGTTTATAGTGACCTCTGAGGTAGCTGGCACTCACAATTAAGTTTAATATATTCGATAGAGACCTAGTCGACATAAGTCCTACGTCACATCTATAGGATATGTTATTCCAATGCGCAGAGCCTATTGGGAATATAGGAACTACGCTACAATGTGAGGGCCTGCATCATGCAGCGGCTGCTTCTGATGAGAGTCTGGGCTGTAAAGGCTATGTGAAGTCCTTGCTCCGGGTAAGTTCATGCAGCAGAGACAACACATCGGTTCTGGTTGTGGTTGCGGCGCACAACAAAGGAATGCATCAGTTCTCCTGGGTCCTCAAATGGACTGGAAGAGCATGGTCAGGCCCATTTCCAAGGGTCCAGGGCAAGGCTGACCCACTAGGCTGAGTAGGGCTCACAGATGCCAGGTGCTGGGTTCATGGTTGTTGGAAGTTTGTTATGTCTCAAAAGCATCCGACCAGGAGGCCAGCCAACTATTCCTTGACATCACTCTAATGGTCCTGGGTTCATTGTTGCAGGTCTAGTCCTTCTCATCCAGACAAGGGGGCAGTAGGACACCAGGACTTCAGGACAGCAGTCCAGCAGAGTGGCAGTCCTTTCAGCAGCACAGCAGTCCTTCTTCCTGGCAGAGTTCACAGGTCCAGAAGTGTACTGGAGAGGTGGTGTCTGAGGTGTAGTATTTATACCTGGATTCAATTTTGAAGTGGGAGAAGATTTCAGAGGATTCCCCACCCTAGAGATGCTTGGAATTTCCTGCCTCCCTGCCCTGTCTACAGATTGTCTGGTTCACCGTATACTAGTGTTGAACCCTTTGTGAGAGTGCCCAGGTAGGGCCCTTGTGATCTGCTAGAGTGATGAATGACAGCTCCACCTCCTCATTAACTCAGAGTGGCCCATCCTACCAACACCTAACCTCCCTTTGTCTCATGTTTGGGACAATACACAAAGGCCAACTACTAACTACATCAACTGCAGGCAGAAAGATGATTATTCAAGGTTTTCATAAAGTCAGATGGGGGGGCTGTTCCCTCTCTGTTGCAGCCGCCAAGTTGTGGAACACACTGCCTACCCATATTTCGAAGTTATATCAATTCTCAGTGTTTAAGAAAGCCCTTAAAACATGGCTGTTTCATCTTAAACTCTGTCTTGGGAATCGCAGGTCTTTGTTGGAATTTATCATTGCTTGGCTTAGCGCTTAGGTAGCTTTGGGTTTTAGTGCACTTTATAAATATATTTTCATTTTGCTCTTTTTCATTTCATTTTTCATTTAATTTCACCCAGTCATGTGACTTAGGCAGCATACAACAAATGGTTGAGACATGAAAATGACAGCTTTCTAAAAGTGGCATTTTCAGAAATGCGAAAGAAATATGATTTTACCTTTAAAAGGCTTTCTAATAACAAATTCTTTATACACCAAACTCGAACTTTCTACCTGTTCCCATTTGGATGTTGCAGCTTATTAAATATAATACGGTAACTCCAATGTTATCCTATGGGAGAGGTAGCTTTTGCAGTACTTCAAAATGAATTTAGGAGTTTTTTCACTGCTAGCACATGTAAAACATAAAAGTGCATATCCCCCTTTAAAAATACACTGCCTCCTACCCTCTTGGCTGTGTAGTGCCTAATCTAGATGCAACTTTTAGGTATTTAAAAGGAAGGGTTCAGCCAGGCAAAAGGTTTATTTTTCAAGGTTGAAAAACTGCACAAATAGGCTGCAATGGCAGAACTAAGATTTTTTTAGTTTACTTTTATTTTTATTTTCAGTGTTTAGTATAGCAGGAACAAGAACCTTATGGGTAACAAGAGCTTCACAATATTAAGAAAGGTGGTTGGTGATACAACAGAAACATATATACATAAAAGTGCATAACTAAAATTGGAGTTGTTTCATAAGCAAGAAACTGAAGACAGGAACAAGTAGTCATTTGCAAATACTGATGTGAGTGGAGTCCTGCTGGTATCAGCGTTAGGAAATGGAAACCAGCTCTTATCTCAGTGATGTGGAGAGGCGTTATAAAATAGAGTGCTAGATAGGCATGTAGACTTCACAAATGAGATGAGGGTAGGTGAAAGTGGGAGGAATCTGTTGGAAAGTATAATTTTTACTTCATTCTTGAAGAAGGAAATAGAAGGGTTGCATCTGATCTCTAAAGGAAGGGAGTTCCAGACTATGGGGGCAATTCTGGGAAAGGATCAATTGTAGATTTTCTTGTTATTGACTTTTTGTGACTTAAGTAGGAGGAAGCTTGTACTTCTAGAGGCTCTGTTTCCTGCTGATAGGGTCAATTTCGAGGCTAGGTTAGAAGGGGTATTGTGATGTAGCTCTTTGTGGGTCATACATGCAGTTTTGATGTGGATCCTAGCCTCATAGGGTAGCCATTTTAGTGATTTTAGTGATTGAAGGTTGGGGTGATATGATCTCTTTTGTTTCAGTCAGTGCCTTGCAGCTTCATTCAGGGTAGCCTTCAGAGGTGCAAGTTTGCTTTAAGAAGGCCCACTAGGGTGGCACTACCATAGTCTAATGTGGATATAACAAGAGCTTGGACTGCTCTTTTGAGATCTGCATTGGGAAGGAAATGTTGTAGTTTCCTTAAAGCATGTTGTTGGTGCTTGGCTCCTCGGGTGGTGGCAATAATGTGATTTTGCATGGAGAGGGCATTGATCAAGATTATTCCTAGAAATTTAGCTGACTCAATGATGTGTGAGGCACAGTTCAAGGCAGTAAAATGAAGGAGGCATTCTTTGATGCTAGGTGCGATACTGAGTGGTAAGATCATAAGGAATTCTGTTTTGAGGGTGTTAAGTTTGAGGTGGCTATGAGCCAGCCAATGATGTTTTTTTTCAAGGTGCTGTTAAGGATGCTGATGTGTTCGGGGAAGATGATTTTCATGTAGAGTTGAATATCATCTAGATACAAATCGTAGGCGATGTCGAAGAGTTTGAGTGTTTCAGTTAGGGGTTTCATGTACAGGTTGAAGAGTGTAGGGGAGAGAGTTGAGCCTTGGGGGATGCCTACAGTAACTGGTGACTGATCGGAGAGAGTGTGGTTGATTAGAATCCGCTGAGATCTCTTGTGAAGGAATGAGGCGAACCATTTTAACATGGTACCTGAGAGACCCATCCAGAGTTCAAATAGGTCAGAAGGGTTTCATGGCTGACAGTGTCAAATTCCGATGATAGGTCCAGTAGTATTAGTAATCAAGATTCATTCTGATTGAGAGCCCAGAGCGTCTTCAAAAATATGTATCAGGGCAGTTTCAATGCGGTGACCCGGTCTGAAACCAGATTGACATTGGTCAAGTAGTTGGACTTGAGTGAAGTGATGGTGATGCTGTATGTGCACACATTTTTCCAATAGTTTGGCCAAAGTAGGGATGTTGGATTCCAGCCGGTAGTTGTTGGGGTCAGACTGGTCCGAATTTTCTTTTTTAAAGATAGGAGTAAGATGGCTGCTTTTTAGGCAATCCGGTAAAGAGCCTTAGGTAAGTGAGGCATTGAAAATCATAGTCAAAGGGGGAGTAGTAAGTGAATGTAATCATTGAGGAGTTTGGAAGGAAGAGGATCATTGAAGTGATTGGAGTATTTCAGAGAAGTTCGATGTTTTTATATGTTATTTTCCTCAAAGGTTTTAAAGTTGGACCAGGTGGCATTGTTTTTAGGTTTTTGGGTAGTCAGGCATTTTTCCTGAGTATGAGGGAATGGGTGTGGGAGTGCCCACGGAGAGAATTCCAAGGCATTCTGTATCTCAGTGGTGATTAGTATGGTTTCCTCAACTTAGAAGGAGGTAGGATCTTTTTGTCAGATGCTGGGACATCGATTTTCCCGGTCATTTCATTTTTTTGAAAATCTTTTTTTTTTATTAAATAGGGTCACAAAATCCCATACAATTTATTACATGTATACATAATTAACCATTTGAATACATTGGAGTCCAAAGAATTTTCCAAAGCCAGCGCCACATTGAAATCACATTCCAGTTTCATCAGAATATCCCCTCTTACACCACAGCTGGGACAGACTGTCTGTATTTGGAATTCCCTCTATGCAGAAGGTACACCTGTATCCCCTGGCTCATCCCCGGGTACGGGCCCTTCTCGGTTTCTATGTCGCCCAGGGGCACCATATTTTATCATATTTTTTCTTGCATCCCCTGCTATCATATATCACTTTTTCCGCTTGGTAGCACCAGTGAAGGTCTGCCTCTCATTCGGTTAATGTGGGAGATACGCAGGACCCCCATTTGCATGCTACATTCCGTTTGACCATCCTGGCTGCAAAGGCAAGCCAAATTCATGTGTGCCTAGTGTAGTCTCCATCACCCTTAATCCGTAGGAGACCTTTGGCCTCCACCGGTACCTATACTCCCATTACTCTGGACAATATTGCCGCCACTCCTTCCCAATATTGCTCGATCATGGGCAGTAATACCGGTCATTTCATTTTTTACAATTTTGAACAGTTTTTTGGGGGTGAATAGCTGCATGTATCAAGTTAGTTCCAAAAGAATGCTGCTTTGGAATCTCTAATGTGTTTATAGTCGGTGTTCCATTTTTGTCATTGAAGTTTGAGGTTAGATATAGACGGTATGTGTCTCCAAGTTCTCTGAGCAAGTCTGAGGCAACGTCATCCTTAATTAAGGTTGCAGTTGAATCAGAGTTGGATATTTTGGAAGACCATCTCTCTTTAGTTGTTTGTGGGTAATGGAATCCAGGATTTTTTACATGGAGTTGATGTACTGAACAGTCAGGGCATGATTGTCATGCATGTTAGAAGGAGGTAGTAGACATCAAGAGTGGGTTGATGTTAGGGATGTCGGTGACCCAATTGTTTGCTTTCCTAGGTTGGCCCCTAGAATTAACTTCTCTTTCAGATATGAAGGTAATGCAGTTGTGATCAGTCCAATCGCAAGGTAGGATGGATTCTAATTGAATAGGGTTACCTTTTGCAATCATTGACTCTAAAGCGGCGCCTTTGTTATAGGTATGGCCGTTGCACTCTTATACATGGTTCAGATCCTGGAGGAAGAACTTAATACTGTTCACCAAAGGGTCACTGGAGTTGTTCCAGTGAATGTTGAAGTAGCCAAGGAAAGTCTAGTAGTTACGCTCTTCATGGTTGGAGTAGATGGTCTCCAAGATCTGTTCAATGAATGTGTGATTATCGATAGGAGGGTGGTAAATCATGTGGAGAGAACATGCAGAATTGCCATTGGTACTGACATTGATCATAAGGGAAGGTGGGCAGTGATAGGGAATTTGTTTGTGTCATGGATAGTGTGGATCTGTGAATGCAAGCTAATCCATCACCGTAAGGGCCTGAACGATCTAGTCGGATGATGTCATGAATGGGTGGGACTAATACATTAAGAATTGGGGATGAGGATTTGTTCAGCCATGTTTCAGTGAGTTTAAGGACGTCAAGGTCAAGGTTAAGTATAAGATCAGCTATACCCTCAGTGTGTTTCACAGCTGAGCAACAATTGATTAACAACTAAGCATTTAAGGGATGTTTTGGTGGTAGTAGTAGGAGATTGTGAAATGGGAATTTGTTTGAGGTTCATGGTATTAATGTATTTAGAGCTAGGGTGGGATTACCTGGGTCTAGGAGGGTGAGTGAAAATAGTCAGAATTTTACCAGCAGGTAATGCTTGGACAGTTGGAGCACAGTTATAGGTGGCAAGGAGGAAGAGGACATCATTATCCGATAGATATCTTAATGGTGTATTGAGTCAGGAGTAATGATAAAGATCTGGGTTGTGGGACCCTGTTATTGGCAGCACAGGTACCAGAGTGGCAATTAGGCATAGGAATGATGTGTTTCTGGTGGTGAGCCCGTTGTAATGACCTCGTATGTTCAAGGTTGGAGTGATATGTACTAGTTTAAGGTTATCAGACCTAATTCTGATTTTATGGTATCGAGCGTAGAATGAATGTCACAGTTCCTACAGAGCTCCTGACTGATGAAAGCACTTAGCTTTGGAGAACTAGCTGAGTCAGACTGAATGGGGGGGGGTCAAAGAAAATACTATCAGAGTTTTGGTAGTGGCTGGTTGATATGTCGTGGAACATATACTATTATGGGTGATCGGGTAGTTAGTACCGGGTTCATTAGAGGGACGGGAGGTAGTGTTGGTGGAGTGTTTTTGTCGTAAGACCTTGCCAGCAGTAATAGATGAGGAAGGAGTGTGATGTATTGCATATAAACATGTAGGTGAGTTTGAATATACCAGGGAAGAGTGGTGGGATGATGGGTATTGGGGGATGGGAGAGATGATGTTGCATGTCGAAGACTTAGTGGGGCAGTTGTGGGGGAGAGGACGTAACAGTTGGTGAGTCTAATTTGTTCTTGATGTTGGAGAAGAGATTAACAAATAGTTTGTGGTTGTGGTCTGAGGTTTGAATGAGCACTGTGCCGTTTTTATACATGGAGATGGTACATTCCTTTTTGTACAGCGGCAAGAGCGCAATAGTGAGTTTCTGGCCATGCAGTATTTTCTTGATGGTGGTGGTATCGGGTAGAGAAACCAGCACTTTCCTCCAATATGCACGCTGGTCCGTGGTAAGGATTAGGCCATTCAATATAATGCCCTTGTTGTGGCAAAAGTAGGAGTCTGTGATAAGGGCTTCTTTATTTAGGTTGAAAATGTTATGTTTAGAAGGGTTACTTAAGTGGGTGGCACAAACAGTGATGCAGGCCGAATAGTAGCATTTAATGTGCAGGTCCTGGTTACATGTGGTACTACTCTACTAGGAACTTACAAGTAAATTGAGTGTGCCAGTTGGGTATTTGCAAACTCTACCAAGTTTTAAGTAGAATTGGCTACAAGCACTTCAGCACTGATTGGCAGTGGTAAAGTTTGCAGAGTCCTAAGGCAAGCAAAAATTAGATCAGCAAAAAGAGTAGGGCTAAAGTCAAAACGTTTGGGGGAAGACCATACTAAGGCTGACAGGTCTAACACATCAGGATCATATGAATCAAGATGAAATAATTTTTTAATTTGTGGCTGATAAGTCTATATTATAATCTTGTTGGTGAAAGATTTTATGATAAACATATGGATGCTGAGGTAGGTGTTATAGTAGCTTATATTTGAGGGTCATGGTCTCGCAGTAGCAGCACAAGACCTTGACTTTGGAGGTGTAGTGGATTGGCAGCACATCACAGAGGACTTTGCGAATGGATAAGGCAGTTGGTGATTTCCTCATTTATGAAATAAGGGAATAAAAGTTCTCTGGGAAAACACATATCCCTGGAAATGCATGTAGAGTAGTAGAGCCTCTTCATTTTCTTGATAGTGTCTTTATATAATTCGTCATACTGTTGAAAGCAAGACTTGTCATTCTTTTTGAACTTCCATGTACTTTCAGAGGCTCAGCTTTTACAATTTACTGCTTTAAAGTTCATAGAGATCCTGCCAGCATTGTGTAGGCTCCTTTGGTGAGTGCAGACCTTGAGTGGGATCAGTTTGTCACAGGTGGAAGTTATCCAGTGGTTACATTTTTTGTCACTAAGCAGTAGGACCAAAGGTATAGGTTGAAATGCATTGGGGCAACATTTCTTTGATGATTATGTTAGGGGTTGGTGCTTGATGTATTTGGCAATGTGCAGTGGGAGGGTGGAGGTGAAATATGAAGGTGTGATGATTTCTGCAGGTGAGAAGATAGTTTCCAGTGATGGTGGGTGTGAGAAATTGGGTTGTTGGTTGACAGAGGTGTTAGCCCTGGTCAAGCAACAGCCACAATCCTTGTCAGGGTGAACCTCAAAAGTCACTAAATTAACCTGTGCTTAACGCTGGGTAGCTTGGCACAAAAAGCAGTCAGGCTTAACTTAGAGGCAACATATAAGGTATTTATGCAGCACACAAACAGTAATAACGTGAAAACACAACACAACACAAGAAAAATCCCACACCAATTTGGAAATATAGAGTAACATAAACTATTTATGTTTTACACTTATAAGGCGCACAGCTGCCCAAAAAGGGTTTCCCGGCCCCGAGACACAGCACAGAAGAAAAAGGTAAAAGGTTTGCATGGTCGTTCAAGTTATTGTTCAAACAGCCAGGTTTTGATGTTTTTTC
Source organism: Lissotriton vulgaris (assembly GCF_964263255.1). Taxonomy (NCBI): domain Eukaryota; kingdom Metazoa; phylum Chordata; class Amphibia; order Caudata; family Salamandridae; genus Lissotriton; species Lissotriton vulgaris. The sequence goes on from NC_141697.1 coordinate 461,632,407, forward strand.
TGAACCTAGCGTAGTTTTCTTCTTTGCGCATGTGTGGAGGGAGTGCATTCCAGAGCTTAGGTCCTAGCTGTGCAAAGGACTCCCTCCCATTCTTGCAAGTTTACACCTGGGTACACAAAAATTGGCTGCTGATTGTGACCGTAAAATGCGTTTGGGAGTGTAGGGGTGGGCTAAAGCTTGCAGGTATTTAGGTGCCGTACCTGCCTTTATTTTAAACATGTAACTGTGAGCCTTAAATCTAATCCGGTTCTCTACTCTGAGCCAGTGTAGGTTACAAAGGCATTTTGACACACTGGTGATTTTAGGAATTCTGCATAGCAGCTTTGACTCCAAAATGACAAAGATCCAAGCAGTAGAACCATAGTTATGAATTTTAAAGGTATTGAGTAAAAACGAGCGCCTTAAAGATCAAGGTGCCAACCTAGGACATCTAGTCATATGAGACCTGGTCAAAGTTGGAAAATATGGCAGTCTGCAATGGAGTGTGTGTTGGAGACAAGAAGTGGATTAAGCCCAGTCATCGCTTACTTTCGGACTTAGAAGAAATTTTGTAGAAAACGTTCTGAGAAGGTAGAATTTAGCTAGGCGAGGCTGCAGGTGGTGTCCGAGGAGGGTGCGTCATTGTTGGGGAGCCACTTGATGAGGTTGCTGTGAACATATCTACGTTAAAACTTAGTCACTTTATTGGAAGTCGAAAATCTTCAGCGAAATGAAGCAGGAGGCAGTAGCTGTCAAGAGTTCCAGGAGTCCGAATAACCCTTGAGCAAAGAACTCCTGACCAGGAGTTGCTGCTGCGGAGAAGAACTTATTGGGCAGTGCAGCGAAGTCAGACTGACTGGCAAGGCATCTTGGGTCGATAAAGAAGCAGATAGTCCCAGTCTTCTCTCGGTATGCAGGGCAATTTTTAGACAAAAACGATTTAAGTCCGAAGTTTTGGGTTTTGGCTATCTGGGCACCTTTAGCACTACCACCAAGGGTCTAGCACTGGAAGGGCACCACTTGGGGGGGTTAGGACTCACGCTGGATGGCACCCAACCTGAGGGAGTCCTACCCCACCCTGTTTGGGAGCATGTTATATGCTTGTGGCTCTGAGCAGGAGGCCTGATAATTAGCCCTTGGAGTACCTCTGGTAGAATGGGGTCAGGTGAAGAAGCATTGCTCAAGCAGCAGGTGAGGCTTCTGAGGATAAAAGGAAGGCTCCTGGCAACAAAGCCGTCCTTCCAGGTATAGCAAAGCAGCCTTGTGGAGTACACAGAAGCCCCGCCAGAGTCAGTTCTCAGAGTCCTTCCTCGGGTCCAGAAAGTGAACTGAAGGGAGAGAGAGTCCAATTTTTATACCTGTGCCTTCTTTGAAGTAGTGTAGTGTAGTTCCTATATTCCCAGAAGGCTCTGCGCATTGGAATAACATAAACAATAGTTTAGACATAGGACTGAAGTCGACTAGGTCTCCATTGAATATGTTAGACTTAATTTGTGAATGCCAGCTAGCTCAGAGGTCATTAGAAACTTTCTCGAATACACAAGAAGGGATTAGTTTCTGACAACCATATAACATAACAACTTTGTTCCCCAAGAATAAGGAATATATCTCCAGAGTCGTGGAAACAATAGATGGCTATTTCACTCAGTCAATCGTGCATGCTTAGTTTCACCAGAAGTGCAGAGAAATAGAGAGACAGGCATTTTCAATAAAAAGGTTATTTATTGAGCAGTCTTCTTTCTCATGCAAGAGAAGTGAATTACTACAATCGCAATACTTGTCATTAAGTAAAGTGCGTACAGTAAAAAGAGTATTATGAAGTAATACTGTAAAAGCATTTTTATGATTTCGAAGCCATAAGATACTTAAAATGGATAAAATACATACAATGATAAAAGATGACTAAACGTACTCAACTGGTGCTTCTAAGATACGCCTACCCCGGTGTACCTAGCCTAAGCCTAGTACATGGGAAGGAGTAAGTGAGATGTAGCTTGAGTTAAAATAGTTTCTGCCAAGAATCTATCCAAGAATTCTCTAATGGTCTAATCAGGTCCGTACCTTGTTTATAGAATGTAGGAGGTCTTGTATCTCTCTCTCAGGACTCGATCTCCCAGTAACCCGCAAGGGTAGCCGGGAAACACCGGAGCTGTATGTCTCGGCAAGAGAAAAGACAGCGTCTCTCTCGGTGAGTCAGCTGGAGGGTCGTCTTTCTTCGGCACTCGCTACAGCAGGGCGTCGGGCAAGTAGTTAGTCGATCTGCTCCAAACCACCTTGTGTTTTGCTAGGGCAGATGCTGGTATATTTATACCTGGAAGGTGCCGCGTTCGACGTAAGGTTGGACATAATACGTCACTAAGAACTCGCAGTTCTTTTAGGACTCCAGGAGTTCCAGGACAAATCAATACAGATGCAGGAGAAAATCCCGGACTGCTGGAGGTTTGGTCTCTCCAAGAACTTGTTGTGATTTCTAGGAATCTGTGGAAGTAGCCATGCCGTATTTGGACTACATTGGCTGTGTCTAAATATGGTTATGATTCTGATGCCTATATAAGGATATGATGAGTTATACCTATATAAGGGCATGAATCAGGAAAATTACACTAGAGCCCTAGATTTGTCTATAACACCAACTCCACGTAGAATGTCCATAGAATGTACTAAAGCAAGTTTAACAATCAATCAATCAATCAATCAAGAAATTCGTATAGCGCGCTACTCACCCGGAGGGTCTCAAGGTGTTTGGGGTAGGGGGATCCGCTACTGCTCGAACAGCCAGGTCTTGAGTTGCTTCCTGAAGGAGAGGTGGTCTTGGGTACGACGGAGGGTGATGGGGAGGGAGTCTTGGCTGCCAGGTAGGAGAAGGATCTTCCTCCCATGGTGGCTCTTCGAATGCGTGGAACCGTGGCGAGGGCGTGCCTGGTCGATCGTAGTTGGCGGGTGGGAGTGTAGAAGGTCAGGCGGTTGTTGAGGTACCTGGGGCCCAGGTCGTGGAGGGCCTTGTGTGAGTGGGTGAGAAGACGGAACGTGATTCTCTTGCTGACGGGGAGCCAGTGCAGGTCTCAGGTGTCCGGAGATGTGGCTGTGTCGGGGGATGTCCAGGATGAGTCGTGCGGAGGCGTTCTGGATGCGTTGGAGTCTTTTCTGCAATTTGGCTGTGGTTCCGGTGTAGAGGGTGTTTCCGTAGTCCAGAAGGCTGGTGACGAGTGCTTGGGTGACTGTCTTCCTGGTTTCGGTGGGGATTCAGCGGAAGATCTTTCGAAGCATGCATAGGATGTTGAAACATGATGATGAGACGGCATTGACTTGTCTGGTCATCGAGAGGGAGGAGTCCAGGATGAAGCCCAGGTTACGTGCATGGTCCGTTGGTTTGGGTGCGCTGCCTAGGGCCGGGGGCCACAAGGAGTCGTCCCAGGCAGAGGGTGATGATCCAAGGATGAGGACTTCCATCTTGTCTGAGTTCAGTTTCAGGCGGCTGTTCTTCATCCATTCGGCTACTTCTTTCATCCCTTCATGAAGATTGGTTCTGGCGGAGGCTGGGTCGGTGGTGAGGGAGAGGATCAGCTGGGTGTCGTCGGCGTAGGAGATGATGTTGAGGTTGTGTTGGCGTGCGATGGCTGCGAGGGGGCTCATGTAGACGTTGAAGAGGGTGGGGCTGAGTGATGATCCTTGTGGTATGCCGCAGATGTCTTCGGTGGCCTCGGATCTGAACAGGGGGAGGCGGACTCTCTGGGTTCTTCCGGCGAGGAACGAGATGATCCACTCCAGTGCCTTCCCCTGGATACCGACAGTGTCGAACGCTGCGGAGAGGTCCAGGAGGATGAGGGCCGCTGTTTCCCCGTTGTCGAGCAGGGTTCGGATGTCGTCAGTGGCAGGGATGAGGGCGGTCTCTGTGCTGTGGTTGGCTCAGAAGCTGGACTGTGAGTGGTCGAGGGATCCGTTTGTCTCGAGGAAGGTGGCAAGCTGTCTGTTGACGGTCTTCTTGATGACTTTGGCAGGAAACGGGAGGAGCGAGATGGGGCGGTAGTTCTTGAGGTCGGTGGGGTCTGCAGATGGTTTCTTTAGGAGGGCACTGAGTTCGGCATGCTTCCAGCTCCCTGGGAAGGTGGCGGTGTTGAAGGAGCAGTTGATGATGTCCCGGAGTTGGGGTGCGATGACGGAGTCGGCCTTGTTGAAGATGTGGTGGGGGCATGGGTCGGTTGGTGATCCGGAGTGGATGGTGTTCATCGTGTGGATGGTGTCTTTGGTGCTGACCGAGGTCCAGGCACAGAGGGTGGTGGTGCGGGGTGTTCGTTCTGTGGTTGGGTGCGTGGACTGTTCGCCGAAGCTGTTGTGTATGTCTGCGATCTTACTGTGGAAGGACGAGGCGAGTGAGTCGCAGAGGTCTTGTGAGGGAGTGATGTCTTTGTTTCCGGCGCTGGGGTTGGAGAGCTCTTTCATGATGTTGAAGAGTTCCTTGCTGTTGTGTGCGTTGTTGTCTAGTCGGTCCTTGAATGCTGACTTCTTGGTGGTGTGGATCAGCTAGTGGTGTTTGCTGGTGGCGTTCTTCAGGCAGTCATGTTGTCTGTGGTCGGGTTTTTATGCCAGGCTTTCTCGAGGGTACGGCAGTTCTTCTTGGAGTTCTTGAGGTCGTCGTTGAACCAGGAGGCTTTCTTGCTTCCGGGCCTGCTGGGATGGTTTTTCAGGGGTGTGAGGTCGTCAGCGCAGTTGGTGAACCACTTTGTAAGGTTGTTGGCTGCTTGGTTGGGGTCTGTTGATCCGGTGGGAGGGTTCTGGTTCAGTGATGTGGTGAGCTGGTCAGTCGTGACCTTGTTCCAGCTCCTGCGGGGAACCAGTTGCGGGAGGTGGTGAGTCGTGGCCTTTCTGAAGCTGAAGTGGACGCAGCTGTGGTCTGTCCAGTGGAGTCCGGTTGAGTGGCTGAAGGAGATGTACTTGCTGGAGGAGAAGATTGGGTTGAGCGCATGTCCGGCGTAGTGGGTGGGGGTGTTTACCAGTTGCTTGAGTCTGAGGTTGGTGAGGTTGTCCAGCAGGGTGGTGGTGTTGTTGTCGTTGTTGTTCTCCAGGTGGAAGTTGAGGTCCCCTAGGAGACTGTAGTCAGCGGAGGGGAGGGCGTGTGGGCTGATGAAGTCTGCAATGTCTTCGCTGAATTGTGTGCGGGGTCCTGGGGGTCTGTAGATGAGGGTGCCTCTGAGTGTGGTCTTGGGGTCGGTGTGTATCTGGAAGTGAAGATGTTCGGCGGCTGTAAGGGCGTCGTCGGAGTTGGTCGTGATGCGGATGGTGTTCTTGTGGACGATGGCGATGCCTCCTCCTGTCTGGTTGACGCGGTCCCTTCGGGTGATCTTGTATCCGTCCGGGAGGGCTATGGCGATGTCGGGTGCTGAGGAGGCATTCATCCAGGTTTCTGTGAGGAAGGCGACATCTGGAGAAGTGGTGTCGAGCAGGTTCCATAGTTCCACGGCGTGTCTGTGGACGGAGCGGGTGTTGAGCAGGATGCATTTCAGGTGGTTGCTGTTGGTGCTCGGCTTGGTGGGAGCGGGTGCGGTGCAGGTCCAGATGTAGGGGAACTTGCAGGATTGGCAGGTGAAGGGTCCGTGGGTGCGTCCTGGGGTGGCTTGGTGGCAGCCGGGGATCCGGCCGGTGTTGAGTGCGATGAGGGTGGCGGCGGCGTACGTCTGGCGGGTGGGATGGCATCTGTGGGGGTCAGGGGTTCTGGTGCTGGGCGCGGTCCAGGCACGGACGGGCGCAGACGGGCTTGCCTTTGGGGTGCCTTCGGCGCACAATCGGCGCACCTGCTGCGCGTGAACGCTGCGCGTGCATGCGGACTCCGCCATAAGTGGCGTAATGGGGGGGCGGAGCGAGGGAGGAGCAGCTGGTAGGCGGGAGTGGGGTGGCGAGTGGGGAGGGGAGCGGTGATGCTGGAGGGAGCGGGGATGGGGCCACGGGGGAGCAGCGGCAGGGAGCGGGGTGGATCGGCGGCAGAAACGGCAATGGAGGCACAGAAACGATCAGGGGCACAACAGTGGACGATGCAAACGAGAGTTAAACAAATACAGGCACAACACAGAGGTCAGGGGGCAGGGGGAAGAAACAGAACTGGCGCAACACTGGGAGCGAGAGCAGGGGCACAGGGGTACAACAGTTGATGATGCAAATGAAGGAAAAACAATTACAGGCACAGGCACAATACAGAGATGAGGGGCCAGATACAATTACAGGCACAATACAGAGATGAGGGGGCAGATACAATTGCAGGCACAATACAGAGATGAGGGGGCAGATACAAACTGGCAGCGGCGGCGGATACCGGGCACACTCGGGGTGGCCACGCGGCAGGAGGAGCGACCGGCTCTGACCATAACATATCTAAGCATGTGTTTACAATCCCACCCAAAAATACATAAGATGCGTTTGAAATGGTTTGTACGCAAAAAAAAATGAGTATTGTACTGTATGTTTTCTAAGCAGTGGTATCATTCAAACAATGCATATAGTTTACATTTGAAATGCTGACTGAATAAATCACAAAATGTTACATTCATGAAATGGCTCTTAATACAGAAGAGAAGGTCGAGACCATTTCATCACATATTTATACAAGACTGTACATGTGCTAGAGGCTGAGTTCAAATATTGTCTCCAGATTTTTTCCTTAAAAATAGAAATCTTATTCTGTAAGAATAGTTCTACTTTAAGCAGATTACTCTGTGCCAAAAAAAAGGAAATATTTTGGGAATGAGAAAAAATAATTTGGTTTAAGGAAAAAATAGTTCCAAAGTTTTAGAAGTTCTGTTTATCAAAACTGAAGGCCGAATTCAAAGTTCAGGGAACGCTGTGTGCTCGTGTTTTCAAAAGTTATTCTCGTTGTTAGGAGAGAACATTAACTCAGATAGGCTGGCAAAAGTAGGCGAAATTTGGACCTTGTTAGAAAAAGTAGAAATAGTGCATATGTGCGATGCATTGCCGTCATCGTTGTCTAGATCAGCAATGGTCACGGAATGTTGTACCTGTGTGCCGCTTTCATCTCGTACCTCACTGCCAGCATGTTGCTGTGAGGTCTTAACGAATGCCGTCATCAGAATTGGTAGCCGCTGGGAACAACACGTTGCATGAGCCGTTACCGAACCAAGCAATGTATCGACTTCAATAGGTACTACTGATGGGAGTGTGAGACAGACGTCTAACACGCATTCTTCTCCGCAGAGCAGGCATTGTAGAACAGGTAGGATACAATCTTGCCAGATTGGTCTGAATGAAAGAAACCATGTGGTATTCAGATCTCTAAGCCAAGCCAAGCCCAGGACTTTGGTAATCCTATCTCTGTACCGCATTGCCAGGATCGTTTGTTCCATGTACCGCATTGCCAGGATCGTTTGTTCCATGGTAACGTGGGTATTGCTTGTGACTGGACTTGCCATATCGGAGCAGAAGGAACAAAAATAAAATTCCTGCTACGAGTCCCAAGATGAGAGGCAGGCCACCAAACACAGAGTGCACGAAATTCGGGTAGATGTTCAGGACTGCTTCAAAGGGTGATAATAGTCCCGAAAAAATTGTCCTAAATACATGTGCGATGCCACTGGTATCAGACATGTTTAGGATTTGACTTAACATTTCTATGAAATGCACGGGGCAATTTGTTGATGATAATGCATGTATCTCTGCTGACATCCTTGCGACTTGCAGATCATACGTCTCTCTGGACGAGGTCAAAGGCACAGTTTTTTGTAAAAGAATGGCTTTCATTCTGCTTAAAGTATCAATTCGAATAGAAAAGATATTCAATGAAGGCTATATTGTTGCCTCCTTGTCTGGTTTGCTGTTTGGATACAATACTTGCATACAGCAAGTGACCCTGGATGTAACACTAACGAGATAGGGCTTTCCTGGCAGCATGCCACAACAGCTGTGGTCACTTAACGTAACGTAACTGCCGTTGGAAAGTTGTCTGAAAAAAGGCTCTATTTGTGTGGCTGGGGTGCCGTGCAGGTGGCAAGAAAGGTCATTTGATGAACCCTCGCAGGCTCCATGCAAGTTAATTCCTTGACACAGAAGTGTACCACTTAGTGAGTTTTTACAATTGTTACCACTAAGAAATACCTCTTTTTTCACCCCAATCCAACATCTATGTGTGTAAGGTAAATTCCAGGTTGACTTGAAGTACCCTTTACCCAACTTTTCATACAGGCCTGCTGGTATGTGCTTTAGGCAATATTGAAACTGAAATGTCGTTATTGGTATTGTAATGGTGTCATGTATTATCCATTCAAGGACAGGCTTTTCGGAAACTGTCAATGGTAATCTTTCTAGTTTTTCAATGCTCAGCACCGTATAGTCTGCTCCTCTTTGTGCCAAAGAGATTTGTTTATCTGTAAGGTTAAAGATAGAAAATAATGACGTTGTGTTGATTAGACACCAGGGCACGTAGCCTGAACTGAGATTTTGTAATGTCCAGCCTAACTGTGCAATAGAACGTAATTGGGACTGGCCATGTTGTAACATTAGCATATCCTGTTCTATTATATCAATAGCAGATGATACAATGCTGTCCAAAGAATAAATTCTGGAGGACAGTCGTTAACCCATTGTCCACTACAGACAGTGTTTTTTCCAAATTAATACGATCAATTTCTCGTATTTTTTTCAGCAGTGACAATTTGCGTCACTTTCCAAGCTTTGTTGTAAGCAGCATATATACCGGTGAATTTGAAACTTTTTTGACGCTGTTTGCGAGGTCCCAATAAGAAATCTCGCAAGTCAACGCCTTCTTTAAGTAAGGTCAAGTGTTGCTTAATTTCAGGTAGTGTGGATTTCTGTAGCCATTCGAGGCATAGTTTCCCTACACTGTGTGTTGTTATTATCCCTGGATGTTGTCTCTGGGAATATCTTGGGTCTGGCCTGTTCTGTGTGAACCCCTGTGTTTTGTTCAGGAATCTATCTTGACAGTTATTAGTGTCTGTGGGCCAGGTCAAACATTTTCTCCAATCAGGATTAGTTCTGTTTTGGTGTAAAATATGGGATACGTCTATCTCCACATCTGTAGTGCTATTATTATCAGGTATGGGCTTTGGTATAGACGGCTTGTTTAAATCCTTTATCTTGGCTAGGCCAAGACAGGTTGTTTGTTGAATGGAGTCATTCAGGAACATTATTTGTTCTGGGATCATGCAGGCTCTGAATAATGATTCTAAACCTTGCACCTGCCAGTCTTTTGTACCCCAGACCGTTTTTGTCTCAACGTTGTCTTTCCAAAATTCAAAACCAAATGTAGACAATTGTGCATAAAATGTTGCAGAATAAATTAGTTTAGTATTTGTCAACATGTTTTTCATTCCTGTCTTATTCATAATTTTGAAATAAAACGTTTCTGGATCTGTGTTATTAAACCCTGAGAAGTATGGCAATTTCTCATAAAATGTTTTCGAGCTGCCTTTTGGCGGTGTTGGACAATGTTCCCATTGATTATAAGTAAAAACATTTCTAGGATTTGCAGATTTATGCAAATAGTGGTGCCCATAATGATTAAAGCAATACATGTCTTCATAATCTGATAAACCTTCTAAATAATCATGTTCTGTAAAATTTTGCTGACATTTCTAAATCTGACATCATGTTATTATTAGTTTCAAAGTCCCAATCATAAGAGAAAGTGCTCGGTGAGACAAAGTCACTTAAAGAAACTTTGAACTGGTGTGGATACTGCAAGAGTTCAACCGGGCCATAGATGTCGTAATCAGTAGCATCCCATGCTACACCACCAGGTATAGGAATGGCTGTGATGTTTACTGATGACAGTTCCCCTTTTTCAATATGAGAAGATTTGTGAGGCTTTGGAACCAAGTTGATTTTCTGACTTGCTGTGTCCATTGTACTGTATTTTCCCTCAATCATTCTTCCCAAGCTTAAAACTAAAATGAGCCAAAGCAGGAGGAAAAGTACACCTAACACAATCCACAATTCAATCCATGGTGAAATCAGATATGTTTCTCCAAGTTGATGAAAGATTTCTGTTATTTTTTCTTTGAAAGTTTTGTTTGCTGGCTTTTCTTCATGTTCACTAGGATCTTCAGAAAAGTCATCGAAATTGATGAAATAGCCAGAGGCAGTTCTGTCAATTGTTGGAATTGCATCATGATTGTTATTAACCTTTGTAGTTGCTTCCTCCTTTGTCATATTAGTATAGTCAGAGGCTACATCATTGTAGACAGGTGTTTCTTGACGAACTGTTGCAATTTGGGTTTCAAGAGGCACTAGTTCCATGGCTTTGTTGCATAGTCCTTCTTTATTCACTGCAGGTTTATCAAATGTGATTAGTCTCTCAGTTTGAACCTCTTGAATTGTAGCAAGGTTTGGTCTTCTGCTACATCTTGGGAGTCCACTGGGCCTACTACTTATTATTGGCCACATGGTTGTGGTTTTACCAGGTCGATTGATACAGCTATGTTCTCCTTTTTACCAGCAAGGGGCGGTAGTACTACTAATCTTGTTCCGTGGATTGCTAAAACAGGTACTGTTTTTCAGTAAGAAGGCCCAAATTCCTTCTTCACCGAGATATTTTCTCTGACCAGATCCCCAATCTTTGGAATCCAGGCAGGTCTTGCTGGGAGAGGTGGTTTTTCTTCAGTGGCCGTTGGCTTTTGCTTTGTGTTACTTAGACTTTTTCTTTTTCCATTTAAGTCCTGTAAAACAGTCAAACGATCTTTGATATCAAAGGTTTTTTGTTCCACCACTGAAGTCTGACAACCGAGGTCTTCGATCAACATTCTAGTACCAAACAAAAGTTCATATGGAGTGATTCCACTCAGAGAATGTCTTGGCAGATTATTAAGACTACGTTGGACACTTATTAGATGTTTGACTCACCCATCACCCGAACCTAATACCCTCGCTGGTATAGATTGCTTTATGTCACGTTTTTTTCTCTCCACTACCTCATTACCCTCAGGATGGAAGGGGCTAGAGTACCGCAATGCAACGCCCAGGCTGGCCATGGCCTCCTTGTAAGCTCTAGAGCTAAATGCAGGGCCCTGGTCAGAATGTAGTGTGCCAATTGCGTATGTGCCGATAAAGACTCACAGATCTTTTATAACAGTTCTGGCGTCAGGTGAGCGCTGGGGCCACATCCAAATGAATCTCGTGCAGGAATCCACTGCGACCATGATATATTTACAGTTGCCATCCCTTTGTAAGGGACCACAGTGGTTCAGGTAAAGAGATGCTAATGTTTTATCTGAGATTAGAAGGGGCGTCTGCGCAGGTCGTTTCACTATTGATACCTTCATTTTTTGGCATATTTCACAGTCTAGAACATAGTTTCTAGTCTGTTTCCTCATGCGACCCCACCAATATCTCTGTTTTAGTAACGATACTGTGGCGGAAACACCCGCATGTGCAGAGGCGAGCCCTTCATGTACCGCTAAGATTAGTCCTAACCTATGTTCCATGTTTGGAATTGCCTTATCCCCCACTCCAGGGATTACGGCAAAAGGAACATTATTTGCATCAGTTTTGTATGAGTACTTTACTGGAAAGCCTTTCGGGAGTGCCTTACCACTGTTTTTTACTGAAGCAGTGACAGCTTGCATAATCTCGCTGTCTATTTTTGTTTTTGACCGTGCGATAGCAGCTACGGAAGCCGTTTGCACAGCTGCCTTCGCGGCTTTATCAACCAATGAGTTCCCTGCAACGTGAACGCCATCACGTTGATGACTCAGTGTATGGATCACGTGAGTCTTTTGTAGTTCTTTCTGCAAAAGAACTATTTGTTCCCAAAGCAACTTATGCTTGATTGTGCCACCTTTAGCGTCTTTGAATCCGTTTTGAACCCAGTTCTGCTGATACTCATTGTAAGATTGGACGCAGTAATACGAATCGCACACTATTAGTGTGGGGAATTCACGATCTGCATTCTCAAGCGTCATCTTGAAAGCCTGTAGTTCAGCTCTCTGAGCTGTACAGTCTCCGAGTGATTGAGTTTTAGTGACCATAGGTCTGAATTTACCTTCGTGCCAGCGACCTTTAACAATCGCGCACGCAGCACCATAGGCTTGTTTACCCCCAACTGTGGGCTGTGCTGATCCGTCTGTATATATTATACAGCCGTAATGTTCGAGAGGCACAATTTCGGTCGGCAGAGGACATTCATACTCGTATTGGAGAAACTCTTGTGTTTTCAAGTTAGGATCAAATTCGTAAATTACGTCTGATGCAGCAAGAGAATTAACCCATTGTATCCATCTCGGATGTAAAGCTTTAGGATTTGGAATGCTTGCTCTTGTCACTGCTTCTAGGGCAGGTACAGGTGTAACGATTATTATACGTTTACCATGTGCGAGGGCTCTTTCTTTTGCTACAGCAGTTTGAACCGCTGTCAGAATTTTCTCAGTAGAAGTGAATTTTATTTCAGCTTGTGTGTACAAGTGTGATATGTAAGCTATTGGTACCATTTCCCCTTCATTATAGGTCAGGTACGTGAATCCGCATCTTCCTGGGATGACTAGGATTACAAGGTTGTGTACGTTTACGCGTGTTTGCAGCTTTGTTTTAGCTAATGTCTGTTTGTATTGAACGTAAAATTTTTGTGTGTTTCTGTGTCCAATTAGTTGGTTTGAAATCAGGTTTAATTAATTCGTAGAGAGGTTTAACCCTGTCTGTGCAATTCAGAACGTAAGCTCTTCCAAAATTCAAGAAACCTAGAATTGATTGTAAGTTTTTAAGCATTTTTGGAGCTTGGAGCAGCGCACATTTCTCTAAGAAATTGGCTGCCAGGCTTTTGCCTTCACTTGATAACTCATATCCTAGAAATAGGACAGTGAGGTGGGCAATTCGCGATTTTTTAAAGTTGAATTTGTACCCTTCTGATGCGAACCCAATTACAATGGTGTTCACTCTTTCCAAGTGCCTGTCCAAATCATCGTCTGTTAGATAGATGTCATCGACATAAGATAATGCCTCATCATAAATTTGTAGTAACTCGGTTACTCTTGCTGAAAATAACCCTGGGCTATTCTTGAATCCCTGGGGGAGACGGCAAAATTGCCCCTGGGCCCCGATACTGAAGAAAGCGGTCAAATACCTGCTTTCTGGTGCAATGTTTTGACAGAAGAAACCATTTGAAATATCTAATGTTGTTTTATATTTTTTGCGCACGATGTTATTCATTAGTGCTGCACTGTGTGAATTTTGTACTGCAAATGTTTTGCAACAAGTGTTTAAGTGTCTTTAGTCCAATACTAGACAATATGAATTGTCTGGTTTGGAGACAGGAAACAAACGATTGTTCATTTGTGAGGTGCATGTTTCAATCACCCCCTGGTATTCAAGTTGATCTAAGATCTCCCTGACTTGTTTTTTAGCTTCTTGCTTAACAGGATACTGCCTTTGCGCAGTAGGTTGATTTTTTAACTGGATTTTATGGTGAGGTGATTCCTCATCCCATCCTACATGATTTCTATATAATGCAGGGGCTTGGGCCACTGCCCATTTTCTAGCATATGTGTATTTTTTATGAATTGGAATGTGATTTGAGAAGGCAGGCATAATCATTTATTTGCCAAGTGGGCACTCCCTAACACATTCTGGTGGCCAGTCTTTCTCAGCTAGAAGGATATCATAGCCTTTAGATAGCTTCTCCCAAAAGAGATCTCTTATTTTCCTAATTTTGTCCCCTTCTATACGTAATGTTATTTCATATAATTTATGGGGTACACTAACTCTGGTGTCTGCAGTTTCCACCTGAATGTACTCATTCGTGTCCACTGTCTCCAGAAGATTCATCAGGATCTTGCAAGCTATGGTCACTTCTGCTGCACTGTCTAGCATTGTCTGGGCCCATTCTCCGTTCTTGAGTTGTGTCCTCAGGATCCTCGGCATGTTTTATCTTTATGCTTGCTACCTTCTTTTTAGAAAATTATGATTTTTTACTTTAATGAGCTGGTTCCTTGTCTTTCGACTTGACGCACTCTTCTTTATGTTCTGACCGTCATCTTTTTTCCGATTTCTGTGAGGAAGTCTGAAAAGATCGAGAGTGACGTGTATCATTATCTTGATATCTGTCAGGTTTTCTCAAATGATCCCTATTTCTGAGGTTATATCTCTTTTCAGAGGGCTCCCTTCGGGGAGACTTGTCTCTCTGTTGAGGAGATCTTCCTCTGGGTTGAGAATATTTTTCTCTAGGAAGAATATGTTTATTACTTTCCCACTTCTTTTTTAGAGTAGTGCGATTATTCTTAATAAAAGTTTTTTCAGAATTTTCTGTTAGGTGTGGTTTTAGTGGTTTACCACCCAAACTATCTCTACCTAATTCTTCATAGCACTTTTCAATTATTCTGGCAAGTTCAAAAGGCTGGTCTGTTATTTCTGTTTCTTTTAATTTTTGGCCGATCGCCACAGATGCTGCTTCTCCTTTTATGTTGGCTATTAATATAGCCGAGACTTGCTTAAAGTCTTTCAGTAATTTCATACCTAGATATAAAGCAGGCTCTGGACGATATTCATTTTGAATCTGTCTTAGTACGTCTGGTATAACCGCCATTGACGGATGTGTTTTTGTGTAGATTGAAGCAAAGACTGTTCCCCAAATATCACAGTCTTGCACATGTGGTGCGATCCCCATTGGTAAACAGATTGTCAGAATTCTGTGTTTTTCATGAGGTGTACTATCAGGGAATACTGCCTCTATTTGAGTAATTTTTTGAGCCAACCAGAATGGAAAGGGGCGACCACTCGGTCCCCCCGAACGTATGGCAGAGTACCTCGATCCCCCCGGGAAGCCATTTTGGGCGGGAGGCGCGTCTCGGCTGGTATGCCCGAAGCGGCGTAGCCGGGGCGCGCTTTTTCCCGCCCTAGAGTGGGCTGGCCTAGACACTGACGCGGCTGGCCACGCCCTCGGGGCAGGCAGGGGCGGGTTTACGCCCGCCCTGAAGACGGATAAAGAGGGACGCAAGACCCGAAGGCATCCTCTTGTTCCTGTGCTCTGAAGCTGCACCTCCTCGCTGTACGTGAGCTCGAGACGGAACGAAGAGCCAATTTTGAGCGTTTTAATCGTTCTTGTTTGTTTTACAGTTACTCTGTTGGAGAATGCAGAAGAAGGCGGGAAAACGCATGACTACTGAACAGATGCTGCGTATTCTCATGAAGGAGATGTCCGAACTAAAGAAGCGGGTGGATAAGAACGAGGAAGGGGGGCCAAAACGTCCTTTGGCGGGAGCAGCCCCGGGAGGGAAAAACAAGAGGCCCAGGAGGGGAGCAGCGGGAGAAGACATCCCGGGTCCCAGTGCCCCGCTCGAGGCACCAACTCCCGTGCCGGAGGAGGGGAATCCGATTCCCGTTGTGGTCACCCCCGTGTCCGAGGACGATATGCCGCCCGAGCTGGCAGCACAATTGGCAGCGTGGTTGGGTAAAGGTAACGAGGGCGCCACGACTGTCGACGCGCAGGCGCTGATGAAGCAACTGCGTGAGAAACGGGAGGCAGCCAAGGTGTCCGTGCCGGCTGCAGTAGTGGACAAGACACCAGGGACGAGTACGACCGCAGAGGCAGCGTCCGGTGCAGGTAAGCGGCCATTGCCGATTGCGAGGGATGAGTCAGCACCCTCTCGTAGAGAAAGATTGGGTCAACATGTTCCTTTGGCGATTAAGGAGAAAATTTGGGCAGGGGAATATGTGAACATCTTCTCGTTGCTTGTTGATCATTATGAGGTGGAGCATGTTAAGGGTCAGAAGGATCTCATGCACCCGAGTGTTTGGCGCGCGAAAATGGCCGCCTTTAAAGTGAACGAGAATATTGGCAATTGGGGCAAGGCATGGGGAATTTTTACGTCGATCTTAGGGGAACGTAGGCCTGAGTTGCTTTCCGAGTTGCCAACCTATCAGTCGCGAATCATGGGGTACTCGACATCACACCAGGGTAACCATTGGTTCTGCTACGATAATCTGTTTAGAAAGGCAAAGGAGCATAACAAAAGCTTAACCTGGGATTGTTACGATTCTTTGACATGGGATAAAATGAAGGAGACGGGTATGTTGAAAATGCCATTGGTAGGAAGTAATGTTGGCGAATCCTCCCGCCATTATGGGGGGACGCCCTTTCGTTCAGGTACGGGTACCGAAGATTACTCGAGACCTGCCGGCAATACAGGAAAAAGGGGGTTCTGCTTTAATTTCAACAGAGGTAAATGTACTAGGCCACAGGGATCGTGTAAATTTAAACATGAGTGTAGTGGATGCGGGTCGTCCCATCCTGAGTCCACGTGCAGAGCCAAAACGGGTGATAATGGGGGGAGAGGAGGCGCCAAACAGGTCTAATATAGTCCGAGGGGCGCCTCTACCTACCCGATTGATACCTTGGCGATGATTCCCTGGCTCAGTGAATACCCGGATCGTACTTCTGCTGGGGTGCTGCGGAACGGTTTTTCGTATGGTTTCCGCATCCCGGTAGGGGACTTTCAGGGTGTGGAAAAGTGTAAAAATCAACTTTCCGTCCTGCAGCATACGACCGTAGTACAGGATAAGATCCGGAAAGAGGTGACTCGAGGTCGGGTCGCCGGCCCGTTTAGTGTACCCCCGGTCCAGAATTTTGTTTGTTCCCCTTTAGGGGTGGTCCCCAAGAAGGATCCAGGCGAGTTCCGACTGATTCATAATTTATCAGCTCCACGTGGTCTTTCTGTAAACGATGCAATAGATCCAGAAGTGTGTTCGGTGCGGTACGCATCCTTCGATGAATCGCCTGGGGCCCGGGGCGCTGATGGCGAAATCAGATATCGAATCAGCGTTCCGACTGCTCCCGGTACACCCAGACGACCAGCGTCTCCTGGGATTCATGTTTCAGGGTTGTTATTACATGGATAGGTGTATGCCGATGGGGTGCTCTATATCTTGTGCCTATTTCGAGAAATTTAGTAGTTTTCTACAATGGGTCTTCACAAAGAAGACGGGTTTCCAACATGTAATGCATTACCTTGATGATTTTTTGTTCCTTGGGGCAGCCGGGGATCTCGAATGTGGCCAGGCCTTGGCCGAATTTTGTGTGTTAATGAAACAGTTTGGTGTGCCATTGGCACCAGGTAAGACGGTGGGTCCTGCGACTTGCCTTGAGTTTCTGGGGATCGAGTTAGATTCCAGTGAGGGTTGTTTTCGTTTGCCAGCTGACAAAGTGGGGAAGTTCAGGGCAACCCTGCAAGTATGTATAAATGCATCTAAAGTTACGCTGCATAAGCTACAGCAGTTGGTGGGACAGTTGAATTTTGCCCTGAGGGTGATACCAATGGCCCGCCCCTTTTCCCGGTCAATTTCCCAAGCTATGGTCGGTCTAAAGGAGGGCCATCATCGCACGAGACTATCGGCTGAGGTCCGCCAGGACATGCGTATTTGGTTAGCATTTCTGGCGGATTTTAATGGTCGAGTGGTCTGGAACAAACCAGCCGTGTCCTCTGACGAGCTGGGGCTATGGACAGATTCAGCAGGAAGCATAGGTTTCGGTGCCATCTTTGGCACAAAATGGTCGGCACAGAGGTGGCCGACATGGTGGCATGACAGTGGTCTGACAACTAATATTGCTTTCCTGGAACTTTTTCCCATTTTGGTGGCCCTGAGAACCTGGCCCGAAGGGTTCAAAGATCACTCTGTCATATTTTGGTCTGACAATATGACCGTGGTTGAGTGCATCAATAGTCAGGCAGCACATTGTAAACTGATTTTAAGACTGCTCAAAGAAATTGTTTTACTGTGTATGCAACTGAATGTGCTATTCAGAGCAAAACATGTCCCAGGGGTAATGAATCAGGCGGCTGATGCACTGTCTCGTTTTCAAATGCAGGCTTTCTCGGGTTTCCTTCCCTCAGCGGACCCAGAGCCGGCACCCTTTCCCGAAGCTCTCTGGTCTCTCGGTGCCCCGAACTTCGTCACCTCGTGGGAGAGAGTCTAGCACCAAGGACGAGGAAGGCATACGAAGGGGCGTTTCGGTCCTATTTAGCCTTTTTGGGGACTGATAGAGAGCGGCTTTGGGGTCACGAGGAATGGGTAGTGAATTTTCTGATGTCCTTACGTAGGGCTGGGAAATCGGTGGCTACGGCCCAGAGGCATCGTGCTGCCATTTCCTTTGTTGCCAGAGCACACGCTATCCAGGACCCGACAGCGTCTTTCGTTGTACAGAAAGCGCTGCGTGGGTGGCAACGCCTTGAGGGTCGCAGATTAGATGAAAGGCGCCCGATAGGTTTGGATAGATTGTCCCAGTTGTTGGCCACACTCCCGGCCACATGTTCATCTCAGTTTGAGGCGGTGCTGTTCCGAGCCGCTTTTACGCTAGCATTTCACGGGGCGATGCGGGTAAGCGAACTAGTTGCAAGGAACAAACTGGATGTGGCAGGGGGTTTGTGCCAGGAACACGTTCAGATCAGGGGAGAAACAATGACTGTCTCCTTTGTAAGGTCCAAGACTGATCAAGATGGGATGGGTGACTGCGTAATCATACGCAGGATTCCCGGGTCCTCCATGTGTCCGGTAAAGTGTTTAGAAGATTACCTAGCACGAAGGGTGGCATCATGGGGGGGGACTTTGTTAAGACACGCAGACGCCACCCCACTGACGAAATTTCAGTTTCAGCGGGTGCTTGCGATGTCAATTGCCGCTGCGGGCTTGAACCCGGGCGAATTTGGGACCCATTCCTTTCGGATAGGGGCTGCTACGGAAGCTACGGCCAGGGGTCTTAATGTTGAACAAGTGAAACGAGTGGGGCGTTGGTCCTCCAATTGTTATAAGAGATACGTGCGGTTGCACATGTTGTGAAGCTCTAATAATGTACTCACGCTTCTTGTTTTTGTTTGGTTTTCAGTTACGCAAGCCTACGAGGCGGGGCGGACTATGCAGTCGACCCAACACCGGGCCAGCGGTCAGACATCACCGGCTGTGAAAAAGGAGGTGTGGGTCGTGGGCCACTCATACGTGAGGCGTGCCGCGGACGTATTCAAAGCAGGTGATATGATTCACGTAGCTGGGGAATACGGGTACAGGGTGTCCTTCCACGGAAGAGGCGGTCTCTGTATTGACCAGTTTCAGTCATTTTTCGAGGGTCTGTTAGGGCGGACGAGGTCACCGCCGGCTATAGTTATAGTGCATTTAGGGGGCAATGATTTGGTCACCACCGGTAGACGACTTCTCCTGGAGGCAATGCTTTCCACTGTAAGTTGGTTGGCGAGGAGAGTTCCGGGGTGCACAATTGCGTGGTCCCATATGATCCCACGAAAGGTGTGGCGGGGGGCTATTTCTATTTCTGCTTTGAATCATTCTGTTAGAAAACTTAATAACAAAGTGAGTAGGTTGTTCCGTTCCAGGACATGGCATTCTATTTCGCATGGCTGTATTAATGATGACAGTATGTATTTGGGGGATGGTGTGCATTTGTCTCGGGTGGGGAATGAGTTACTCATAGGAGACTTCTTAGCATGGTTAAAAACGTTACAACATGACCTTTAGGTAGGAGCTTTGTGGGGGGGTCCGGATAGCCGGTCAACTATCCGGCCTGTGGCGGTAAGGTCATGATCGGTGAGCACTAATTGGAAGATCCCTATGAGTGGGCGTCACCCAACACGGATGGGAGCGCTCGGGAGAGGTGGCCTTTGGCCCCTCAACGGGGAGGCGGTCCCTTCTAAGGATGGGTCGCCGAAAGAAAAGGAAAGGCGGTCAAGGCCCCTTCCTGTGTAGGAGGGGTTACAGCCCCCTCCTGGGGAATTTCCCGGGGCCAGTAACGTCTGCGACGGCAGATGTGGTAAGTTGTGCGGGGTTTGGGGGGAGGTCTACGATACCTTCTAGATAACCTCACACGAGTCCTCGAACGACCTTTAACTGGCGTCGAGTTTATTGGTGCCCCCGTCAAGTCAAGGGAAATTGGTAGTTTGCACTTGAGGTACGCCTCAGTGCTGTCGCCCCTCCCAAGTGGGGGGGGGGTATTTCTGGTTAGGGATCTTGACACCGGTTACGACCTTGCCGTTGGCCCTTAAACGTTAGGATGTACAATTTCAATATTTCAAGAAAATGTTTTGTAGGATGTTAGTTCGGCTAGGAGAACCTCTGTATTAGAGAATCTGTTAAGGTTAGCCAAACATCGCAATGTGGTAATGAAATTGTACATTAATATGAAACTGTTTAATGTTTTAATTTCTTGTTTTAATAAATACGGCCGGGAGGGTCACTCCCTCCCTCTTCCAAAAACTTCAAGAACTGTTTCTGGTTTCCCTCCTTTGGGGATTGTGTTGAGAGGGGGTGGCGGGTATCTCAGCCATATGGAATTTGTTCCCGTTTTGTGGGTAATTTACCAATGACTGATTGTATAGTCTGTGGTGTAATTTGGTTTGTATTCCCCTGGTGAGGAGTGTGCTGTGGAATTTTTATAGTAGGTTGGACTGTTAAAGTCTGAATGGCATATTGGACCAATTGTCTATGTATTTTAATGAATTGTTTTAGCTGAGCTAAGAGTTCTCTGTCTGACATTTCTTCAATGTCCGGATGTGGTGTATAGCTGGCTAGAATGGGCCATGTAGCTCCTGGTCTACCTAGTGGACTGAGCCTGGTAATGTGATTTTGATGTTTTAGGGCGCCATTAAACCAGAGCTGATGCTCCTGGTAAGTTAGTGGAATTTCAACGTCCTCGAAGGGAACGTATTCCATAGGAGGTTTCTCTGTTTTGTAGTAGTGGAACTCGTGTGTCACAGCATTTGCTCCTGGAAAAGATATCCATGAATAGAATTTCTCTGTCTGCTGATATTCATGTGCCTCTATCACAAATATAACTGTACCGCCTCTCGATGATACTCCGTTATTTATAAGTTTGTAAGTTACACTCTTTCTTGCATTTATCGGGATGACAACTGCATCCGGATTGTTTTGTTGGAGACTTGTGTCCTCTGCTAAAAGTTGAGTTGCCAAAGCATCTCTTTCGTCGCCACTTCCCGTCATTTTACTGACTGAAAGTTTGCAGAGCAAGTTTCAAGGAAACAAAGATTAGGTGCACAATATTTTGGAACACTGTATCCTTCAACGTTGAGCAAACCAAAAACTAATACATAGGATTCTCCTCCTACTAAGTTTTGGCGGATATTAACCTTTCACCCACTCCAGACGTCTATTGGAGTTTTTACGGGAAACTGGTCTGTGTGAAAAGCACGACTTAGTTACTCTAGTATCTAGCGTTAAATTACCTCCTTACCAAACGTTGGGCGCCATGTAGTGTAGTTCCAATATTCCCAATAGGCTCTGCGCATTGGAATAACATAAACAATAGTTTAGACGTAGGACTGAAATCGACTAGGTCTCTATTGAATATGTTAGACTTAAGTTGTGAATGCCAGCTAGCTCAGAGGTCACTAGAAACTTCTCGAATACACAAGAAGGGATTCGTTTCTGACAACCATATAACATGACAACTTTGTTCCCCAAGAATAAGGAATATATCTCCAGAGTCGTGGAAACCATAGATGGCTATTCCACTCAGTCAATCGTGCATGCTTAGTTTCACCAGAAGTGCAGAGAAATAGAGAAACAGGCGTTTTCAATAAAAAGGTTATTTATTGGGCAGTCTTCTTTCTCATGCAAGAGAAGTGAATTGCTACAATTGTAATACTTGTCATAAAGTAAAGTGCGTACAGTAAAAAGAGTATTATGAAGTAATACTGTAAAAGCATTTATATGGTTTCTAAGCCATAAGATACTTAAAATGGGTAAAATACATACAATGATAAAAGATTACTAAACTAATCAACTGGTGCTTCTAAGATATGCCTACCCCGGTATACCTAACTCAGGGTGGGCGTAAAATCCGTTTCGCGGGCGAATTTGCGGATTTTCCACGATTTCGCGATCCGCGAATCTCGCGAAATCGCGGTAAAATCCGCGAATCAGCGGGGACGAATTTTCAGCCAAGCAAGGGTTAGAGCAGCACGTGCAAAAGTTGAACCTAATTTCTTTGTAACCTTTTACAAAAGGGTTACAAACACATTAACTTCAACTTGGACACCTGCTGCTAATTGCTTCCTGGCGCCCCGTTGCTACTTGCAACTATTCTCTGACCCTGCTCTGACCCTTGAAGCAGGGTCAGAGAATAGTTACAAGTAGGCAACGAGGCACCTGTCCAAGGAATTAAACCTCATCAGGAAGCACTTACAGATATAAAAAACAGGAAGAAGGGAGAGGATGGCAAATACACCCATTTTGAGTTGTCAGGAGGGGTTAAACTAAAAGAGACCTTTACAGCACAATTTTCATATGCATTTTGCTAAAAATAAAAAGCTGTATGTTCTGTAGGGGCAACTCAGGAATCTGGCCCTTCAGAGATCCGGACTCTCTTTCTTTCTCTCGTTCTCTCTCTCCCTCTCTCTTTCCCTCTCTTTCTCTCTATCTATCTATCTATCTATCTATCTATCTATCTATCTATCTATCTATCTATCTATCTATCTATCTATCTATCTATCTATCTATCTATCTATCTATCTATCTATCTATCTATCTATCTATCTATCTATCTATCTATCTATCTATCTTTCTATCTATCTATCTATCTATCTATCTATCTATCTATCTATCTCTTCTCCCTCTCCCATAAACGACTGCATGGGTAACTTCGCTATGCAAGCTGCTCGCGAAGACACAAAAATCCCCGCAAACACGCAAAAAACCCTGCGTACACGCAAAAAACCCCGCTAACACGCAAAAAAACAAAAATCCGTAAATTCGCACAAATTCGTGAATTTTGCGGATCGCGAATTCGCAAATCTGCAAATTCGCGAATCGCGAATTCGCAAAATTCGCCCATGCTTATACCTAACCTAAGCCTAGTGCTTGGGAAGGAATAAGTGAGATGTAGCTTGAGTTAAAATAGTTTCTGCCAAGAATCTATCCAAGAATTCTCTAAGGGTCTAATCAGCTCCGTACCTTGTTTATACAATGTAGGAGGTCTTGTATCTCTCTCTCAGGACTCGATCTCCCAGTAACCCGCAAGGGTAGCCGGGAAACACCGGAGCTGGATTTCTCTGCAAGAGTAAAGACAGCGTCTCTCTCAGTGCGTCAGCTGGAGGGTCGGCTTCCTTTGGCATTCGCTACAGCAGGGCGTCGGGCAAGTAGTTAGTCGATCTGCTCCAAACCACTGTGTGTTTTGCTAGGGCAGATGCTGGTATATTTATACCTGGAAGGTGCCGTGTTTGACGTAAGGTTGGACATAATACATCAATAAGAACTTGCAGTTCTTTTAGGACTCCAGGAGTTCTAGGACAAATCAATACAGAAGCAGGGGAAAGTCCGGGACTGCTGGAGGTTTGGTCTCTCCAAGAACTCGTTGTGATTTTTAGAAATCTGTGGAAGTAGCCATGCCGTATTTGAACTACATTGGCTGTGTCTAAATATGGTTAAGATTCTGATCCCTATATAAGGATATGATGAGTTATACCTATATAAGGGCATGAATCGGGAAAATTACACTAGAGCCCTACATTTGTCTACAACAGTAGGAGAAATACGCTAGAGACTTTTCTTAGAAGTACTTGGATTTTAGTGGCTCCTAACTAGCTGCAGGAACAATGCAGTGGTGACAGGCTCTTTGTGTGAAGGCAGAGCATAGCCTATTCAGAAGAAAGTGGGGCGGTGCCCAGCTCCACCTACCCTAGCCAGCAAACAGATGGCCCATTCAGACACAACTAATACCTCTATTGTGTGACCATCTGGAAGGAAGTCACAACTGAGAACAACAACCAGTCATGTGACCTAGGACAAGCTGGAGGCACCACAAGGCACAGGACATGAAAATGTAAACTTTCTAAAAATGGCATTTTAAAAATTGTAATTTAAAATCCGACCTTATCA
This sequence comes from Lissotriton vulgaris, assembly GCF_964263255.1. Lineage (NCBI taxonomy): Eukaryota > Metazoa > Chordata > Amphibia > Caudata > Salamandridae > Lissotriton > Lissotriton vulgaris. The sequence goes on from NC_141697.1 coordinate 461,656,224, forward strand.
TTAAAAAGGATTTTAAATTAAAGTTTGATAGATACTAAACACAAAATGCCAACCTCTTCCCAATTAAAGGTTAACAAGGCAATCCAATGGTATCCAATGGGACAGGTAGACGCCACAGTAGTGAAAAATGAATTTTAGAGGTTTTCACTACCAGGTCATGTAAAACTTAAAAGTACATGTGCAATCTTTTAATTACAATGCACCCTTCCCTATGGGCTAGCTAGAGCTCAGTGGTGACCTGTATGCAATAAAAGGGGAGTTTAAGGCTTGGCAAGGTGGTTATATTGCCAAGTCGAATTGGCAGTATAAAACTGAATTTAGGCTAGGCTGTAATGGCAGGTCTGTAAAGAAAAGAGGTACCCCCGACTATTATTCCTAAACCGGGGCTAGTAAATCAAGTGAGAAATAAATACATTTAGGAAAGTGAAATTACAACTTCTGGACCTAGCACTGACAATATAATAACCCACAATCAAAGGAGTAGTATGAGATACAACCTGTTTAGTGCATAATTGACAACAACAATTTCTATTTATTTTCTTATTTGTTTTTTTTATTTTTTAGTGTTATTTATCATGAATTCCATATAAAGCAGTTGTCTAAACAATTACATTTATCAGATTATGTTGCCCAATAAAAATTATGAAACTGTGCTACAATTGTATTCCTTCGTTCACAGTTAATAAAGTCCAAACGTGACTCTCTTAATTCATTCGATCTGGTAAAACATAAGAACATTTGATGATGACATGGCTTTTGAATTCTTGTACATCCCTTAATTCATTAGTTCTGGAAAAACATCATAAGAACATTTGATGATGACATGGCTTTTGAATTCTTGTACATCCCACGTGTGCTGGAACAAGCACTGTTTAGTATCGCATAAGATGGCTAACCACGCTGGAACAAGCACTGTTTGGTATCGCATAAGATGGCTAACCACGCTCGGATGTCATCGGGGTGAGCGTGGTTAGCCATCTTATGCGATACTAAACAGTGTTTGTTCCACATTCAGGGTATTTGACGGTATTATTGCCGAGTTGAAATCCCTGACAATTGGAGAACCATCTCCGTCTTTGGACCTCAGTGATTAATACCAGGTAGTGAACCAGCCAATTTTCCCTTCCCACCTTTCCTTTTATTCTTCCAGATATATAGGGACCCTAATGTAAGAATAAGATTGTCTAGGACCAACAGATACTGTTTTATCATTTAGTTTTATCGCTTCAGAATTTTGAAGTCATTAAAGGAAGCTGGAACTGTAGGTTCTTAAGTTACTTTATTAATTAAGATGTTAAGTTATAATGTTAACCCCATCAGGAGCAGCTGTCCTGCTGCTCAGCCCTTACTCAACTGACATTCACAGTACAGCAACATTCCAATCATCAAACATTCTATTTCACAAGCACTCTAGCTGAGCAGCAGGAAGATTCAAGGTACAACATATCTCCCTTCGTTATGGGTACAATTGCATTGAGCAATAAAATGGTTGTCAATAAAATGCACTTTAGTACACATAGTCAAAGATATTAAAACAATGCACCAAAGTACAAAAGGACAACACAAACAAAATATTTTAACGAATCCCGCACGGATTCCTGAAATAAACAACTAACTTCATCCTACATCCTTATGCCACTAATTATACAAGTTGGCCAGACAAGTATAACAAGCAAGACACAAAGGAACAAACTTAACTCAACCAATATCAGGAAACAACGCGCACACCATAGACTAAGAACAAGCACTCACATAACTCATTCTTGCCCTAAACAAAATAACGAGTGGCAATATACGGCATAACCAACTCTTACACGAGCTAATGAGTGACGAACTTCACACCAACTCACACACAACATTTGTCGTGAAACAGCTCTTTTGACCTCATATACGAACTGATGCGTGGCCTTGCCACTGCACACCAACTCACACACAACATTTGTCGTGAAACAACACTTGGCGAAATAGTAAATCAAACAACACAACCAAGGAGTGATCATATACAGCATAACCATCTCCTACATGAGCTAATGAGTGGCCTGACAACCCTGACGCCAACTCACACACACTACCAGTGTGGGACAGCTCTTAGAAAATCAAACAACACAACCAAGGAGTGATCATATACAGCATAACCATCTCTCACATGAGCTAATGAGTGGCCTAACAACCCTGACGCCAACTCACACACACTACCAGTGTGGGACAGCTCACAACACAACCAAGGAGTGATCATATACAGCATAACCATCTCTTACATGAGCTAATGAGTGGCCTAACAACCCTGACGCCAACTCACACACACACTACCAGTGTGGGACAGCTCACAACACAACCAAGGGGTGACCACATACCACATAGCCCCCACAAACATGAGCTAATGAGTCCCCTAACATCTAGACACACTCACACACAACACTAGTTGTGGAACAACTCTTGTTAAATTAGCATCAACACCCAAACACAACCAAGGGGTGACCATATACCACATAGCCCCCCACAAACAGGAGCTAATGAGTCACCTAACCTCTAGACACGCTCAAACACAACACAAGTTGTGGAACAACTCCTTTCTTGATAATCATCGATCTCTTGGTGATCTAAATACCAACCACCAAACAACACAATCAAGGGGTCACCATATGCCACATACCCCCCTTAACACTCGCTGTGAGACACAACACAAACAAATGAAAGGCATACATTTTTTTTCCTGTTGCGCTTTTAGTTCTGGGACACTTTCTGAATAATAGTCACTTCTGGTGCAATTTCTGGGACACATCCCTTTTTATACACACTTATGGTGCAGTTCACTTCTGGTGCAGTACACTTCTGGTGCAATTTCTGGAACCTTTTTTTTTTCTAGTGACTACTGCTTCTTCTTAATTGACAGACTCGCTACTGTTTCTGGGACCTATGTGCAGATCCTGTAACTTGAGCCATTTAACTCTTCAAAACGGTCTGCACGCTTCTAATGAAAGATAAAGTCAAATATAACCATCAAATCTGCTGTAAATGCACAAAGACCTCTCCTTCCGACAACTGCTTTGGTGTTTCCTGTTGAAGAGAAAAAGGATCAAGGCGCCTGTCTTCTATGTGTACCCCCTGCGTTACCTAGCAACCATCATTGTTGCTAAAGAAAAGACAAATGGCTGCCATCAGAAACGTCACCACGTCAGCACGTTACAGGATGAGTCACACGGAGCTGCGGCTTCAAACGCACGAAGGATGACAATGGCAGCATTCTTTCAGTCTCGCGGTAAGCATTACTGCTGACTTTCAAACAACGCACAAAGCTGATTGTATGTAACGACAGTTTTCTGCCCAAAATGAAAATATGGTCTCTTTAATAATCCCACTGCAGTCTGAACTCGCTACTTCGTTTTCCTTTTCGTTTTTTGATCCTTTCAACACTGTGACTCGATTTCACTGTCCCACAGAGGCTCGATTTCCTGCCACCGAACTCTTTTTTTTAATTCCACACATTAACGTGAATCATACGCCAGCTGTCAAATGCCTTTCACTTCCTCTCCGAGGCTCGATCAAATGCCCCCGAACAACCAGCCACTTCAAAAACAGAATACACTTAGCTTGCTCTTAAACAGTTCTGCTGGCATCAATTACTTTGATTTACACAGCAATGTAACGCAAAGTCAGCATACACATTTCCTCGAGGCTCATTTTTATTTTTATTTTTTTGTCATGAGTCTGGCAAACTTGGGCTCCAGGGCGACCGATGACTGGGTCACTGATGGGGTTAATTGCCATACAACACTCCAGACACACTTAAAATAGAAAGTCATTTACCTCGAGTTGTTTTCCAATTTACGCTACCTTTTCAGGATTCTTTTCCTGTAATGTCCTTAATATTCCTTGAATTTTCACGAACAAGTTGTTCAACAAACCAGGCTATTGTTTCTTTTCCTCTTTTCTTAGTTCCAGTCCAATACTTCTTTTCCTTGGTACCTTTTTTTAGATTTGCACGCGTAGATTTTTCTTCAGATTGATCACAAAATGTCGCCAAATGAAGTAATCAAAGGAAGCTGGAACTGTAGGTTCTTAAGTTACTTTATTAATTAAGATGTTAAGTTATAATGTTAACCCCATCAGGAGCAGCTGTCCTGCTGCTCAGCCCTTACTCAACTGACATTCACAGTACAGCAACATTCCAATCATCAAACATTCTATTTCACAAGCACTCTAGCTAAGCAGCAGGAAGATTCAAGATACAACAAATTTCTAAATTGTACTCTTAATGGAGCGGTACACATTACGGTCCCGAACACATGTAGGCTTTTTCGCAGGTACTGTAAGTTCTATTTTTGTCTTTGTCACCCCAAAAAAGTTTCCATAGGTTAACATAATGTGTATGCCTTGTGGTAAGACATATGCGACCATTCATTTGTATCTAGACTATTTAAAAGGTCCAGGTTCCCCTTAAGGTTTGTGGCATAATCTGATCTATTCTTCGGTTGCCAGACTTCTATTTTTTGATCTTCTTGTTTTATAGAGATGGTCACTTATAGATCCATAGGGAGGCAACATTTGGTCACCCCACTCTGCAGATATTACGTTCCTCATCCTTCGTAAGGTACTACTATTTGGCTTGATGGCCATTTTCTTGTTGGGTCACTTATCAATGATTTAGACTATTAACCCTCCTTTTTCTTTTTTTCTTGCTTCGTCTTTTTCTAATCGTGGTTTCTTATTTTTTCTGCTCAAATCTCCCCCATTTGTTGACAAATTAGATGTTTACTTTAGAGGTTTTGTTTAATTGAATTTGTTTTGAATTATTCACCTGGTGAAGGATTGCGGGTATTGTAGAGTAAATTGTCACAGATGTATTTAGGCAATTGGTTATGTTGTTGATAACATATGTGTAGTGACTAGTTGTTTTAAGTGTTAGTTGACTGTAATCATTGCAATTGATCTCATGTTGTTAAAGAGGCTATTTTATGTATATAGGACCTGTTTCTTAGCACTGATATGAGATTTTGGTTCAATCTCTGCACCCTGTTTAGGTTTTATTGAAATATAATCATAGCTTCCTGATGAAAGCTGAATGCCAAAACGCACGTAGGATGTACAAGAATTCAAAAGCCATGTCATCATCAAATGTTCTTATGATGTTTTTCCAGATCTAATGAATTGAGGGATGTACAAGAATTCAAAAGCCATGTCACCGTCAAATGTTCCTATGATGTTTTTCCAGATCTAATGAATTAAGAAAGTCATGTTTGGACTTTATAAACTGTGAAAAGAAGGAATACAATTGTAGCACAGTTTCATAAATTTTATTGGGCAACATAATCTGATAAAAGTAATTGTTTAGACAACTGCTTTATATGATATTCATGATAAATAACACTAAAAAATAAAAAAACACAAATAAGAAAATAAATAGAAATTGTTGTTGTCAATTATGCACTAAACATGTTGTATTTCATACCACTCCTTTGATTGTGGGTTATTATATTGTCAGTGCTAGGTCCAGAATTTGTAATTTCTCTTTCCTAAATGTATTTATTTCACACTTGTAATGGCAGGTCTGGCACATGTTTTGAGGGGCTAGCCAAGTGTGTGGAGTAATAAGTGCTGCATGCCCATTAGTAGCATTTAATTTACAATGATGCCCCTTTATAAGGATCTTAAACATAACTTAAATGAGTCAAACAGGTGTAAGCCAAATGTGTCATATTTAAAGTAGAGAGCACAAACACTTTAGCACTGGTTAGCAGTGGTGAAATGCACTGAGTCCTAAGGTCAACAAAAACTAATTCAGCAAAAAATAGTAGAACAAAAGGCAACAAAATTAGGGGGTGACCCTGCAGAGAAGACCTAGTCCAACAGTGAAGAAAGAAGGGGTGACAAAGGGTACATCCAACTGAATATGTGCATGTTTGTTGGTTCTTGGTTAGATAGGAAGGATCGTGATTAGGCTGGCATTGACATCAGGTTTTGAGGTCATACAAGATTTATAAGTGAATGTAATTGTAGGTGAATGGGATTAGGAAAGCTTTGGAGAAGGTTTGATTATAGTGAGGGGGTTTGCAGATCAGCAAAAATCACAAGAAGACTGTTCATGAACAAGTGCAGGTTATGGCTTTATATTCTGCTTCTGAAACATCTGGGGAACCAGTTGTTGATAAATAACGCTTTAAGATTACTGTTAGTCTTCAAGTAGTTTTGTTTGTGCTTCAGTTTCTTGTCAGAAATACACAATGGGGAAGGATTGTTGAGTGTATTAGTTGTGCCTTCTAGCTAGCTTTCTACTTTGAAACTGAGGATTGGGTTTGAGTCTGTATTTAGGTTATAGATGTTCAGATAGTTTGTGGCATTGATTTAGCCTTGCTGAAGAGACAAAACAGAAGGATATTTTGGGGATGTAAACACTTAAGAGTGGGAAGCAGGGGGAAGAGCTAGTTTGAAGAACTAGAAGGGACAGGCAAAGCATTCCCCACTGGGACTTGAGGAGGAGGTGATTTTATGATTTTGCAAGTCCCTGTTACAAGAAACGCTTCAGAAGTTGCAGAATGAGGTTTGCTTGAAGCTGAATTTCAGACCAGACCCTTTAAAGGGTAGATTTCTCCTATATTTAAACTGGGTTTAGCTAATAACACGACCAGAACAAACGCGTCGTTTTTGTTGAGCATATGTGGACTGATCAACAATGCAGTTATGTTTGTTTTCATCTCATTCTGCCGGATATATTGCTGAAAGGGATACATATTACCAACTCTAAATAATTTAAAAATAAAACCCTCAATTTTTCAATATTCTATTGCTGTACATCGTTTATTGATAAACATTTAACATTTGTTGATTGTATATCTTTATGTTGCTCACAATAAAATTACAGAAAGTAATAGGAAAACTTTCCTTATATTCTAAAGTTTGGTCAACCAGGTAAATCATGAGGCATGGGATGAACAATAGTAAGTGCAGTTTATGGACTCGCACTGAAAATTAAAACATATTTGTTGGCACTTGAAGATATTTCTAATAATACTTTGACATTTCCTCTCTTTCCTGATGATTTTACGATTCCTTTATTGGCTCTGCTTGCGGGGATAACCACGGAAATTGTGACTTAATTTTTTGTTAGCTTTTATACTGTTGTGCAGATGCCAATGCTACGTGTATCATTTTTTTTACAAGAAGCAGCATGCCTCAATTGCTTTTCTTGAATGACCAATTTCAGGGCCTTGCAAGGCTCTTAAGGGGATATTGCCATTTTGCAGAATTACAAAAATGTTGAATAAGGTAAGGGTTCGTGAGAAACGTCCTGCAAGTATAGTAATCAAGAGCAAAGGCATGAAGTGTGATCTGGTGATAGCACTGCTGACCTGGAACATGCAGAGCTGACCTCTGATTCCTACCTTGGGCCTCATTTATGAAAAGTGACGCATTGCTGCGTGAAAACAGCAATGCGTCACTTTTCACTGCGCACTCCTTGCGACACCAAAGATGCGTCAAATTTAATGTATGACGCATCATGTCGCAAGGACTTACAGATACGTCAGTATTTCTGAAGTATCAGTAAGCGCAAAAGTGACGCATTGCTGGAGTGTGTCACAAAAGTGGCGCAACGCCAGCAATGCGTCCTTTCACATGGGGAAAGCCCCATGTGAAAGGACTTGCGTCAGTCTTACGCCTGCTGTGAGGCAGGCGCAAGATTTTGACGCAATAGCATCCTAAAAGTGACGCAGTGAAATCTCATAGATTTCACTGCGTCACTATTACGAGGCTTTTTGCGGGGAACGCCCCCTCTGCATACATTATACCTGACGCTGGTATAATGTGGTGCAGGGGTTTAAAAAGTGACGCATCTACCTAGATGCGTCACTTTTTAAATATGGCGCAACAAGGCACATATTTTACGCCGCTGGTGCGTCACAAAAAGTGATGCACCGGCGGCGCAAAACTGACGCAAGGCCTCATAAATAAGGGCCATGGCATTTTTATGTAAACTGTTTGATTCTGTGAACATCAAATCATCTTCCTGCGCTTCTTATATGAAGACACAGAATCAGGGCCACTAGAATTATGCGACAGAGGAACGCCAAATTATGCAGAATTATCCGACAAAGGAAAATTATGTGGCGTAATACTGGATACTTCGTGAAAGTATTACTTCAGTATGTTACCATTTTTGCACTTTACCATTGTCTTCGGATATGTTTCACCTCATTTGTACCAGTGGAACACCCAGATACAGCTGAAAGGTAGTTACCATTTTTACATGTTGCTGAATGTTAGCAAACGTTGGTCTGTTTGAGCTAGCAAGAAATTGTATTTTTTTTAATCTACAAATTATGCAGTTGATGATGGATTATGTGGCAAAATGCATAATTATGCCGAAAGCGTTGCTGCCACAGAATCACATACTATTGACCTGATTTATATATTGGCGGTAAGGATACTCTGTCTCAATGCTGACAGCGTATACTTATTATTATTATTTGAATTTGTAATGCGAGCAGCTACCCCGAGGGGTTTCCAGGTGCACAGCAGGTAGGGGGTATTCCTAAGTGCAGTATGCTAAAAGAGTCAAGTTTTCAAACCTTTGCAAAAAGCAAGTAGAGAAATACAGCCAACACAATAGTCCGCCCTCCAAATCTAAAAGCGGGAGAATCATGGTTGGTTACAGTGAGATTACTCTGTTTCCACCATTGTCCAACACCTCTGACAGCATATGGACTGTTGACAATTGGCTATATGCCCAGCTGCCCAATTTAAGTGAGTGGACATTTAACAGTTATTGACTGCCCATTACCGTCAGGAAAACTATGGTGGTAATAAAAATGTCCTTCTCACCATGGAAGATGACTCCAATAGTGAGCCGGAGCAATTTTCTATTAAAAAAAAATCAGCTTTGGGATTTTCTTTTTGAAAATAAAAAAAATACGTTTGACGTACAGCTCCGTCATGTTGAGGGAGCTGTGGGTCAAGCTTAAAAAGCATTGATAGGAACAGCCTTGATGGTGGTTCCTGCCAATGGTTTAGAAATGGCCAACAGCTTGGCAGTAATTTCTAAATTTGGTAGGCAGGGACTCTGTCAGGGCAACAGAGTAATGTATTCTCCGCGGCGATGCAGGCCCTCGCATAGCAGCCTCGCTGCATCTTGGAAGTGACGCATTGCTGTGTGACTCATCTTTGACATGTTCCCATGTCACTCTCCGCACACCAGGATATAGGATACTTTGTTCAGCGGGCCAAACTGGGTCCCTGTAACTTGGCTGCCCTCTATCGGAGTCTGCCTGAACTTGTGACTTTTTCATGGCCCAGAGCAACCAGATATCCACAGTTGGTGCTTTGCGCTTTTTGGCGCTATTTTCACAAAACGTTTTAAAATTGCATATCTCCGGTTACACTGATTGGATTTTTTTCATTGTTTTATTTATTAACCCCTCCCATGCTGGTGACAGAACCACTCCGTCACCAGCCTCGGTCACGCTGTGCTGGTGCCGGAGCGGTTCCATCACGGCCCGCTCGGCACGCCTGCGCAGCGGGGATTCCGCGCCTGCGCTGAGCGTTCCATTGAGCGGGCTGGGCCGTGACAGAACCGCTCCATCACAAGAACAGCGCGCCCGAGGCTGGTGACGGAGCGGTTCCGTCACGAGCATGGGAGCGCCGCGCGGCCCCCCCCTTCCCCCCTAGCACTGCGTCAAAATTTCCACCGCAGTGAAGGGGTTAAAGAAGTTCTATTTTTTTAACTTGGTGTGGGGTCCCTTTTGTGTGGTGTTTTCATTTTATTACTGTTAGAAGTGTTGCACAAATACTTTATACATTGCCTCTAAGTCAGTAGCGGTTTCTACCGGACTCTGGTGGTGAGGCAGGGAGGGCATTGGGGCAGGAAGGGCAGGAAGGGCAGGGAGGTCAAGGGGGGAGTAGGTCAGAGAAATAAAAAAGATGAAATAAAAAAAAACACCTGGCTACGGTCAGTATTGTCGCCAACTCTCCTCCAATCGTCTTCATCTTCTTGTCTTCTTCCTGTCTGGAGTCCGGCAGCAGGAAGCACCCGGGCTCCAAGCTCTCCTGACCAACCACAATGCTGCAATGCAGCGTTGTGATTGGCGTCCACCAACCTCACGAAGTGGATCAGCGACTGCGCAGACGAGCTCGCCCCCCTGAGGACCCCGCCCAGCAGACCCGGCAGCAAGAAAGCCCCATGGTTCACCGACGAACTCAAGAGCTCCAAGAAGAACTGCCGAGCCCTCGAGAGAACCTGGCGCAGAGACCAAACACCGGACAACATGACTGCCCTCAAGCTCGCCACCCGAAAACACCACCAACTCATCCGCGCCACCAAGAAAACTGCATTCAAGGAACGACTGGACAACAACGCACACAACAGCAAAGAACTCTTCAACATCGTCAAAGAGCTCTCCAACCCTAACGCCGGAAACAACAACATCACCCCTTCGCAAGACCTCTGCAACTCCCTCGCCTCCTACTTCCACAACAAGATCGCAGACATACACAACAGCTTCAGCACTCAACCGACGAACACCACGACCGAACCACCGCCCCCCACCACCACCCTCCGCGCCTGGACTCCGATCAGCACCGAAGACACCGCCCGCACGATGAACTCCATCCACTCCGGATCTCCGACCGACCCCTGCCCTCACCACGTCTTCAACAAGGCCGACGCTGTCATCGCACGCCACCTGCGGGACATCATCAACACCTCCTTCGACACCGCTACCTTCCCGGAGAGCTGGAAGCACGCCGAACTCAGCGCTCTACTCAAGAAGCCATCGGCTGACCCCACCGACCTCAAAAACTACCGCCCCATCTTGCGGCTCCCGTTTCCTGCTAAAGTCATCGAGAAGACCGTCAACAAGCAGCTGGCCACCTTCCTCGAGAGGAACGGATCCCTCGACCCCTCGCAGTCTGGCTTCTGGGCCAACCACAGCATCGAGACCGCCCTGATCGCAGTCACCGATGACATCCGAGCGCTGCTCGACAATGGAGAAACAGCGGCCCTCATCCTCCTCGACCTCTCCGCGGCCTTCGACACTGTCTGCCATCGTACCCTAGTACAACGCCTCAGCAACGTCGGAGTCCAGGAGAAGGCACTGGAGTGGATCATCTCCTTCCTCGCCGGAAGGACACAGAGAGTCCGCCTCCCTCCGTTCAGATCTGAAGCCACCGAAGTCATCTGCGGCGTCCCTCAAGGCTCCTCGCTCAGTCCAACCCTCTTCAACATTTACATGAGCCCCCTCGCAGACATTGCACGCCAGCACCACCTCAACATCATCTCCTACGCCGACGACACCCAGCTGATCCTCTCCCTTACCAACGACCCCGCCACCGCCAGAGCCAACCTTCACGAAGGGATGAAAGAGGTAGCCGAATGGATGAAGAACAGCCGCCTAAAACTGAACTCAGATAAGACGGAAGTCCTCATCCTGGGATCCTCACCCGCCGCTTGGGACGACTCCTGGTGGCCCCCCGCCCTAGGCAGCGCACCCAAACCAACAGACCACGCACGCAACCTGGGCTTCATCCTGGACTCCTCCCTCTCCATGACCAGACAAGTCAACGCCGTCTCCTCGTCGTGCTTCAACATCCTGCGCATGCTACGTAAGATCTTCCGGTGGATCCCCACCGAGATCAGGAAGACGGTCACCCAGGCCCTCGTCACCAGCCGTCTGGACTACGGCAACACCCTCTACGCCGAAACCACCGCCAAACTCCAGAAGAGACTCCAGCGGATCCAGAACGCCTCAGCACGACTCATCCTGGACATCCCCCGTCGCAGCCACATCTCCGGACACCTGAGAGATCTGCATTGGCTCCCGGTCAACAAGAGAATCCCCTTCCGTCTCCTCACCCACGCACACAAAGCCCTACACAGCCAAGGCCCAGGATACCTCAACAGCCGCCTCAACTTCTACGCTCCCAAACGCCAGCTTCGATCGACCAGCCACGCCCTCGCCGCCGTCCCCTGCATCCGTAGAGCCACCACAGGGGGACGGTCCTTCTCCTACCTCGCCGCCAAGACATGGAACTCCCTCCCCACCCACCTCCGCCTGACCCAGGACCACCTCGCCTTCAGGAAGCAACTCAAGACCTGGTTGTTCGAGCAGTAGCAGATCCCCCCCCCCAGTGCCTTGAGACCCTCTGGGTAAGTAGTGCGCTATATAAATGCAATGATTGATTGATTGATTGATTGGTCTGAGCACTGTAGTTCGGCGCTCAGACCAAGCTTGGGAGCCTGGGGTATGTTCTCCACCCAAGCTGTAATGCAGCCTGGATGGAGAACATGGCAAGGGTGCATGACTGGTTTAGGCTGCCTGAAAGTGCCGGTCAAAATGTCATGCACATTTGGAGTGCCACCACTACTCCCCCTACCTTTACCAGGGCTGACATCCCAGTCAACTAACAAACCAATTTCTCATGCATATGTTGCAAATGCTGCAAAGCTAAGGACACCCTTACATAGTCGGAATGGGACAGAAAATATGCCCAGGCACCAAAATAAAAACAGTCCTCTTTAGCAAATTGAATGGCTGAAAAAGTGGATTACATTTTCATTTCGGAGCAGTTTTGATCTTGTAAAATCATGCCGTACAGATTTTGCACAAGGTATGGCAGGCAGATTGTGCGCATTTGTGATTGCTGCAGGCAATATTTGACGTATCTACAGGAAACCAACAGTAAAAATAACCCTCTAGGCCCTAGATTATCCAAATCAAACAACTTTCCTGTCAGACCAGCCTTTCTGGGACTGCCAGATTGCCCTGTAGTCCACTCCAATACTGGACCCATGGCTGCCCCAACAATGCTCAGTGGCATTACCATCTCCAACAGTCTTCATAACTCTTCCACCAACCATGCAACAGAAAGACAACTCCGCAGAGAGGTTGGAGGGGTATTGGGGCTGCATAGACAGGTGAGACAATGGGACATATTCAAAAACAATTCGCTGTGACTTATTCTTGTAGTTTCTTAGGGCCAGACGTATGACTGATTTTTACATGCTCAAGAGGGTTTTAAAACCGTTTGCACATGCAAAAAACCCGTGGGCCATGTACTAACCCTCTTTTACGAGTCGCTAATTAAATAGCGATTCACAAAATAGTGTTAGAGATTCGCGTCCCTTCCTAATAGCGAGTCTGAACCCTATGTAAGAATGTTTTGCGACCACAATTGCAGTCGCAAAACACTCGCAGTTTACCACCCTTCTCACAAGGGTGGTGAAGCGCTCGCAAACAGGAGGAGGTCCACAGGGGACACCATACTTTTTGGCAATGCATTCACAACATTTATTTAAGGTCCGGCAGTGGTCCCAAAGACCACTGCCTGCCCTTAAAAAATGAAAATGAAAAGTTACATTTTTATTTTTTAAATGCATCCTGTATTCCTTTAGGAAAACAGGCTGCATTTAAAAAAAAAGAACTGCTTTATTTAATAGCAGTCCCAGACATGGAGGTCTGCTGACCCCAGCAGGTCACTATTCCTGGGAATGTTAGCCATTCCCAATGGGGTCGCAAATTGAGACAGCCTCATCAATATTCAAGAGGCATGCAATTTGCAATCTCATTGGGAATCGCTGACAGTGTCTCGAACACTGTTGTACATAGAATTTTGCGACTTGCAAATTACGACTCACAATTTGTCGCAATTTACAAGTTGCAAAATGCTATGGTCGTATATCTGGCCCTTGGTTTACTCTGTAATTCCAGTAGTAAGCTGTAAGAACTAGAAAGCCAGGAGTACTGAAGTAGCACTCATGGCTTGCTCCTTTGCGTCAAGATTAAGTCATAAATATTACACAATTAACTAACACCTCCTCCCAGCAAAATCTCTATTCGGATTTGTATGTTTGCCTTGACAAAGTCAGATCTCAGTGATGGAGTAATCGTGCTGTTTTACAGCACTTTTTCCTTTAGTATCGCCCGTAGCAGTTCCCTTCCAGGATATTTTGAGAGACCTGCGTGCCTGCAATTATTGAACAGCTGTTCTGCCACACAGAGGCGCTAGTACACCCTGTCATGCTGCCTGCCAAGACTCCCAGATCCCCTGGTGTGTATGACACAGGCAAGGGAGGGAGCACCCATTCACTCTCTGGAATCTGCATAGTGGGGAGGGGGGATCCTTTGGGAGGAGGGGGGAGGGAGTAAATACGTTTAGCATGATACCATTTCACATTCCTTTTTATGTTTAACTAGTTTTGCAGTTAAAGCAGCCCCTTAAACTGTAGAGAACTTGAATCAGATGCTAAAGTGTACATTGCTTCACTTCTGTTTAGTGCGGCGGTTTTTGCATTTCATTTCCACACGAAAGTCCTTATTTTAAAATTAGAATGAAACAGAACGGTATGAGGGTCTGTGCTCCATTTTAGAAAATAATCAATCAATTGTATTGCTATTTCTAAAGTCAAATTAAATTTCATATGTTTCATTTTCTCACATAATAGGCGGAAATCACACCTCTAACATGCATGGTACATATAAGCTTAGCTAAAATACCAAATTATAGAATGTTTAAAAACATAGACATCATATTTGCCATACAAAACTACTTTTAGGTCATTTTTGTGAACCGATGTGAAGTGAATTCATATTTTCGCCTAACTTGGGCCACATGAATGTCTTGCCTTCTACTTCACGGTGGCTGTTTTGCATGCAGACGGTAATGAGTTAAATGTGCAAAGCTGCTTGGGTTAATTTTATCATGTGTATCCCATGTTGCTAAGTAACATGGCTCCACTCTGCCTGTAGCCTGTGCTGTAGAATAGCTGAGAGGAGGACAACTGAGCAAGGCATTAAGGCAAGATAAAAAAAACTGAATGGGTCACATGTTGCCAGCTCATGGTTTGTTGTGTTTGTTTTTGTTGTTAAGAGCAAATGCAACGCAAAAATCTATTTATGCAGAAATTACTACGTGTTATTAGGAAAGGGAAATACAGAATATTTTTAGGGTGACACCTTCCTGCTATATTGCAGCAGGTCCCTGGTGGACAAAATCGAAATATATGCACCCATAGGCAGGTGCAGTGCTGGTGTGGGGAAACAACGCCCTTATTTATGTAACAGCAAAGGGACTTATTTACAAGCCCCTTGCGCCGCCGGTACGTCACTTTTTCCCATATTAAAAGTCACGTTCTGGTGGCGAAAGGTGCTTGTATATAAATATAAACTGGCCTATGTGAGGTGTCTCCCCACCATTAGCACGCCATTGTGATATAATGACTCGTTAATGTGAAATAAGATGCATACAGCACCCATTTCCTCATTTCTTCTCACATTACCGTTCTTAAATCCCGCCTTTTTTGGTAACCGGAAGTCGGCCCTGTTTTACCTGGTAATTCCAGGTGCGGTAACACCAATGGACGCGGATTCAGGTGGGGGCAAAATCTTCCGCAGGAACTCTCCCTGGTTCGTGATCGGGCTCTATAGAAGTGATAAATATGGAAGGTTTAAGTAACCAGTTGAACACTGGCAAAGTCAGATGAAGGGCCAGTGTGACGTAATTCCACGCTAGATCAGATCCAAGAAGTGAAAGCAGATATTTTGCAGTGCCTAATCTGCAAGAGTGAGAACACATGACATGAAAAGCGAAGTTTACACAGCTACCCAGAACTGAAACCCAATAGGACATCTAAATCCAAAGTGGTAAACAGGAAGTTGGCAGTCAAACCCTTTCAAGAACTGAGAGAGCGCAAACATTTATTTTTACCTGAGTACAGCTAGAATTCTCTTGGTCTGGGTCGTAAGCCATTTTTGACTAGCACTATTACACGTCTTAGGTGGTAGGTAAATTAGTCCTTGATACAAACACCTTCACCCCTGAATTATGAAAGCAAATTTGTGTAAGTGGTAAGTTGTAGTTATATTATATGTGCAATTTAAATAGACTGGCTTCAGTAGAGGTAAAGCACCATCACAAGACAATATGAAAACGCAATATAAGCAAACACATCACATCTACAGACCAAAACATGACAATATAGTATGCCAACAAAAAAAAACCACAGCCCATATTTAAAATTGTGCAGTGAAAGGGTTTTATTTCGTAACAACTTGTTGTGGTGCTGTGGTTGAGCTTTTATTCTGTTTTGTAATACGTAAAGACAGGTTGTACCATTGCAAACGTGCCATTGTGTTATTGTGATCCATTGTGTGGATGTGTTTGTTGTGTTGATCTGTTGTGTTGTGCCATTATACTTTTATGTGCATTACTATGTTATTTTATTTTGTGCCTATATATTTCCTTTCACCTCCATTGTTGAATTATGTTTTGTGCAGTGCTGCAAAGTGTTGTTGTTTTGTAATATAATTTAGCATTTTACTGTTTATCGTTTTTGGATTGCGTTATTGCATTGTGTTTTGATTGTCTTGATGTGCTGTCTTGTACTGTGCTGTTCCCTTTGTGTTTTTAAGTTATGTTTTTGTTTTGTTATCATCATGCAATTGCGTGTGCTTGGTAGTCACTATAGAGATGCCAACAAATGCTGATGTATTTCAAGCTAAACGCTGCACATCCTTTACATTTCCAGATATTTGCCACAGTCTAATGTGGTAAATTAAACCTTTTAAAACAACTGTCAGCCCAACACTGTGGCAAAGACCGTGTCATAAATCAGCAGTTTCAGCGATCTGAACATAGACACGTCAGCTAGATTAACAACATATACCACCATCCCAGAAAATAAACCTCAGCCTGCATATCAGTAAACCAATCAGTCGTGCAACTGAAACACAAAATAATGGGACTTCCCTGTGAAGAGGGGCCCTTGAGTCGTGAGTCAGGTATTCATTGCCCTTGGGCTGAATTGAGGCCCCTTGAAGGGTTGAGAGTGATAACGCCTAGATTCTTTTCTTACCTGTTTAGATCTTTTTTTCTGCTAAGAAGTGTAAGGGGGAGATACCTTTGCATTCGTGAAATTTCCCAATGACCAATGCAATTCAATTCAAAGGATCACTGACTACAAAATACATTTTGAGAATTTATTACCAAAGCCAAAAATAACTGAACATACAAGCACCTCAGTACGCGGTTAAGAAAATAAATGGGCACTAATACAAACATAATCCTATGCGAGAGTCTCATCCGACTCAGAATCAAACCTAGAAAGAAAAAGTTAAGCTATCCCTACACTATCACTAAGATGACATCCCTACTTAACATTGTTCCCAGGCAAGAGAGAAAAAGGTGTCAGTGGTGAGGACTTCCTTTGAAGTTCACTCACTCGCGTAGGTAAGTAGCCAAAGTTACAGAGCTTGTTCTAAGATGCTCCTTTCCTTGCTCTCCTCCCTCTTGATTCCCTGATTCATCATGTCTCCCTCCTGCCTCTCAAACTCCATCTGACTTGCACTAACTCCAACTCAAACTAAGCCTCCTCCCTCGGGGCACTGTCCCTAATACAAAATCACAAAACAGTAGAACACGCCCTTCTCATGCCCCTTCGGACAGGTCTTCCTTCTGTACTTTTCCATCAAAACTTCGACTTCATCCAAAAATTATTTGGACGCCCTTTGGTCCCAGGCACCTTCTCCACTGAAAACATCATATCTGCATTCCTGTACACTCCCATGGCGGCTTCTCCAACCATCCTAACTCCTAAAACAAAGAGTTATTCGGCCTAACGAGATGTATGTCCTTGCACCTGCAACAAGAAGCATGTGAGCGAAGCAACCTTGCACGCATACAAAATCTACTGTCTACCTTCTTTCTATTGAGAACCCTTTCCCAAGGAAAATACATTTCAGGCCTACAATATTCAGCTAACGTAAGAAATTACAAACAGGCCTTCTATTGCAAAGCCTAGAAAATCAACTAGGCCCTTACACGTTTACACATACCATTTCTAATCACTTCATAATCATTGATTTCATTACTTCTGCATACAT
The DNA here is from genome assembly GCF_964263255.1 of Lissotriton vulgaris. Taxonomy (NCBI): domain Eukaryota; kingdom Metazoa; phylum Chordata; class Amphibia; order Caudata; family Salamandridae; genus Lissotriton; species Lissotriton vulgaris. Next base: position 461,674,091 of record NC_141697.1, read on the forward strand.
AATAGGCAAACCACATGTGCAAACTTTAACATAATACACATTTAAATCGAATGCATCACTTTACATGTGAACTATTTCATTATTCATCATCTTGCTGCCTGGATGTCTACCAACTGTCTCAAGCTCAATGGAGGCAAGACCGAGGTGCTGGTGGTGGGGGGAGACCAAGCAGCCTGGACATCAGAGTGGTGGCCACCCTGCCTAGGACCCACACCAGTCCCATGCCAGGAGGCGAGGAATCTCGGTGTTTGGTTCGACTCTAAACTCACTTTCGGACCTCAGGTCAACCGTTTGATTGGCTCATGCTTTGGGACCCTCAAGACCCTGAGGAAGGTCTTGGAGTTCCTCCCCATCAAAGCCCGCCAAACACTTGTGCACGCCTTAGTCACCTCCAAAATGGACTATGGCAACCTGCTTTACTTGGGGACCCTCGAGAAGAACTTAAACCGTCTGCAGGTTTTACAAAATGTCGCAGCCCGGCTGGTCCTCAGACGGCCTAGAAGATCAGCCTCAAAATCCGCGCTTCAAGCACTCCACTGGCTCCCGGTGAGAAACAGGGTGAAATGTAAAGCACTCTGCACGTGCCACCGGATCATTAACGGTAGGGCACCCCTCCCCTTGCAAGATCTTCTGACACAATATGAGCCCGTGCGTTCCCTCAGATCATCTGGCACGCGTCGCCTGGCCATTCCTAAGGTGTCCAAAGCCAGGATGGGCGGCAGGTCCTTTAGGTACCTAGCAGCGTCCAGTTGGAATGAACTCCCTGTGGCGCTCCGCCTGGAACCCTCAGAGCCCACCTTTAGAGCTAAACTGAAAACACTTCTCTACTCTCAATAGTGTTCCTCCTCCCTCCCCTCCAGCCTGCACTAGGATCTCAGCGCGGGGACACGCCGTCGGCGTCACCATGCGCTCTACAAATCTCCCTATTATTATTATTATCATGTAAAACACATTTTCGATTAAACACAACATTGATCTGCATGAATAACACAATTAAATTTCTATTTACACTAACATATGCTGTTTTTAGTACTGCATTTCTAATGACTACACGTTAATACATTCCTTTAGATATGCGGATGCTGACTATCAGGGATTATGATGCACCCCTACAATTTTCAGAATAGCATGACGCTCTATCAGTTCCCCCCTTTGATGACTAGTGTCATCAGACCTTCACACACCTTCCTTGGGGAAAGAAACGGCTTAAACAGAACTTTTTGCCATTCTTTCTCTTCTGCGTCTTTCCATGTTCTTAACATTTTGGTCCCAGGATGAGTACTTCAATCTTGTGAGAGTTGAGCTTGAGGCAGCTGTCTTTCATCCAAGTGGCAACGACCTTCATCCCAATGTGAAAGTCGATTCAAGCGGCTGTGGATTGGTTGGTGAGGAAGAGGATCAGCTGGGTGTCGTTGGCATAGGAGACAATGTTGAGTCAGTGGATTCTGACGATGACTGTGAGGGGAGTCATGTAGACGTTAAAGAGGTTGGGGCTCAGTGAGGAACCCTTTGGCATTCTACAGCTAAACTCTGAAGGTTCTGAGAGGAATGGAGGTAGCCTGACTTGCTGTGCTCGGCTGGTATGGAAGAAGTGGATCCAGCTCAGGGCTTGTCACGGATGCCGGCGTCATGGTGTCTTGTTATTAGGGTGTGGCAGGAGAAGGTATTGAATGGGGCTGAGAGGTCCAGTAAGATGAGGGCTTCAGTTTCACCATGATCGAGAAGGGAACGGATGTCGTTGGTTGCGGCGAGGCGTGCGGTCTCAGTGTTGTGGTTACTCCAGAAGCCAGATTAAGAGATGTCCAGGGCTTGGTTCTCTTCAATAAACTTGGAGAGTTGGGTGTTATTGGCCTACTTGATGACCTTGCTTGCAAAGGGGAGGAAGGAGATGGCCTGAAGTTCTTGAGGTCTGTCGGGTTGGCAGATGGCTGCTTGCAGGGGTTGATCTCAACGTGTTTCCAGTCGTCGGAGAAGGTGGCAGTCTTGATTGAGCAGTTGATGGTGCGGTGAAGCTCTGCAGCGATGGAGTTTGCTGCTCTATGGAAGATGCGGTACAGACAGGAGTCCAATGTAGCTCTGGAGTGAATGCGCTTCATGGCCTTGAGTGTATCATCTGTGGTGAACATAGTCCAGTTGAGCAGAATCTGTTGTGGTGCGGTGTTGTGGCAGGGTGTTGGGTGTCGAAGCTGTTATAGGTTGCCTGATCTTGTGGTGGAAGAAGGTGCTGAGTTTGTTGCAGAGGTCTTGGGAGGGTGGGATGTCTGTGGCCTCGCTGTTGGGTCTGTCGAACTCCTTGACGATGGCGATGAGTTCTTTGCTGTTGTGTGAGTTGGTTTTGATTCTGTCCTGGAGGGCCGTTTCCTTTGTAGTTTTGAGGAAGAGGTGGTGTGTGTTGATGGCGGTTTTAAACGTTGTGCGGGTTTCCAGGGTTTTGTTGTACCTCCATTTCTTCTCAAGTCTTATGCTGGTGCGTTTGGTCTCATGGAGGGCGGTCTTGAACCAGCTGGCTTTCTTTGCATGTTGCTTGCCTGGTGTCTTCTTGTGGGGTGCCAGAGTGTCAGCGCAGTTTGAGATCTATCGGTGGAGGTTGTGTGCCGAGTTGTTGGCATCTGATGATGTCAGCTGTGTGGTAGTGCTGAGGAAGGCAGTGAGATGTTCATTGGTGGCCTTGTTCCAGCTACGATGGGGGGGGAGGTGAGGGCGGTGGTGTACACTGGGAGTGGTGAAGACGAAGTGCATGCAGTGGTGGTTGGTCCAGAGCGGTTCAGTGGTGTGGCTGTAGGTGAGGTTCCTACTGGCAGAGAAGACAGAGTTGAGCATGTGTCCGGCAGTGTGGGTCAGAGCGGTGACTAGCTGCTTGAGACTGATGTTGGCGAGTTTCTCCAGAAAGGATGCCTTGTTCTGGTCGCTGGGATTGTCCAGGTGGAAGTTGAGGTCACCGGGTAAGACATAATCAGTGTATGCAAGAGCCTGGGGTGTGATGAGGTCTACTATGGCATCTGTGAAGAGTGAGCAGGGGCCGGGAGCCTGTAGACGTGGGTGCCGTGGAGGGTGGTGTTGGGGTTGGTCTGGATCTAGAAATGGAGGAGCTCCATGTTTGTTGTTGGGTTGTTCGAGTAAGTGGTCAGGCGGAGGGTGTCTGTAGCAGAGCTGAGGTTTGTCCAGGTTTCAGTGATTACGGTGATGTTGGGAAAGGCGGCATTGAGGAGGTCCCAGGTTTCTGTGGTGTGTTTGTGGAGGGAGCGCGTGGTGTGGAGGATGCATTTGACCTGGTCGGTGCACTTTTGCTTGGATGGGCGGCAATAGGAGCTGGTGTGCTGGGGTGGAGGAAGGTGTAGCTGTAGCTCCGGCAGGAAAAGGGTCCTTGGGTGTCCTTCGGCGAGGCGAGGTGGCTGGTCCACTGGCATCCTGTTTTGAGGGCTATTAGGAGGCTTGCATTGTATTAGCGAAGGGTCCAAGAACCACGGTCAGTGGAGTTGGGCGCAGTCCAAGCACAGATGGGCACAGACGGGCTTGCCTTTGGTGCACTATTAAGTAGGGTGTGGTGGGGGCTGGACAGCTGTAAGGCGGGAAATGCAGGGAGTGGGAAAGGGTCACTGTAGGGGGGCGGGCTGCACTAGATCACAGTGGCAAGGGGGCAAAGCACGAGGAAAAGTGCACAAGGGATAAGAAAAAAGGCAAAAGCAAAAAATGCTTAATGCAGAAGAAAGGCAAAAGGGCAGAAAAGCAGAAAAAGCTGAAAAAGAGAGATGGAAGGGCAGTCTGGCTGCAGAGCAGTGACGCTCTACCATTAGACCATCAGGGAGGAGCAGGCGGGAGACTGTGGGTGGAGGTGGGCCTCAAACTCCTGACCAGAGGGTCAGTAGCAACAATGGGGGCAGCAACAGCTACCAGGCGGAGCTGTGCAGTGAAGGGAACAGTCTTCTATAAAGGTCAGTGGACTGCACCTTCACTGCGCAGCGGCCGCCATTAAGAATTGTGGGGGGGGGCTGGACAGCTCGGAGGCGTGAAATGCGAGGAGCATTAAAGGGTCACTAGAGGGAGGTGGGCAGCGGGGGAATGCAGCCGCAAGGGCGACGAAGGAAATCACCCGTTACACAAATGCATTTCCACGCGGTGCAATCGCAACACGACTTTTACATCATGCCCGCCTTTACAACATTTGCTTTCATGACGCATGCTGCAACAGCGCAGTCACATATACATCGCTAGCGATTACATCGCTAGCGATGACAACACAGGAAAAAAGCACCTATCGGCAGGACTACCAAGTGATGACAATGCGGGAAAATATATACCTCTAATATGAAACGCACGGCCAAGTGAAATAAAGATGATTGAAATGCACGGCCAAGTTAAAGAAAGATGATTGTATATACCTTAAATATGAAACTCACAGCCAAGGTAAATAAAGGTGATTGTATATACCTCAAATATGAAACGCACGGCCAAGTTAAATAAAGGTGATTGTATATACCTCTAATATGAAACGCATGCTTTCAGGCGAACGTCGTACAAGTGAAATCAAGAAGATTGTATATGATACAATGATATAAAAGAAGAATATATATATATAATACATTTTCCACTGGCAGCACTGCAGTACAAGTGTGGATAGGTGGCTGCATGATGGATGCATGATGGATGGGTGGGTGGGTGGATCGCTAAGACAATTGGTGGTGGATGCATGATGGGTGGGTGGATGGATAAAAGTGTGGATGGGTGCATGATGGGTAGATGGGTGGATGGATGGATGGATGGATGGATGGATGGATGGATGAATGGGTGGGTGGGGACAATTGGTGGTGGATGCATGATAGATGGGTGAATCGCTAAAAGTGTGGATGGGTGGCTGCATGATGGATGGGTGGATCACTAAAAGTGTGGATGGATGCATGATGGGTGGTTGGCAACAATTGGTGGTGGATGCATGATGGATGGGTGGATCGCTAAAAGTATGGATGGATGCATGATGGGTGGTTGGGTGGATGGATGGATGAATGGATGGGTGGGTTGAGACAATTGGTGGTGGATGCATGATGGATGCCTGGATGGCTGGATGGCTAAAAGTGTGGATGGGTGCATGATGGGTGGTTGGGTGGATGGATGGAAAGATGGAAAGATGGATGGATGAATGGGTGGCTGGCAACAATTGGTGATGGATGCATGATGGATGCATGGATGACCAAAATTGCAAAACGTTGGGTGGGTGTGTGCAATCGCAACGCGACTCTCACATTGCGGCCAGCTTTACAACGCAAAGTTTATACCGTCATATGCAGAGGTCTGGTGTACATTGACAGTACGACACCAATGGTAGTCCCTTAACCACCGTCACCCACCCTCCCAAACAAAACCCACTTTATGGCCCTCAGGCACTATCTTTCTCACCTTCCTTAGCACCAACATAACACAATACAGAGATTTTGATGATTATTGTGCCATAGCAGTTGCCATTGACACTCAACACTGATTACTGTAGTAGGTGTTTATTATGCAGCTGTTCACTTTCTTTACTTATAAACAAGCCGGGATCATGTACCTCAGCTCAATAGCCAACGTCGGGCCCTTCATTTATAACTTATATGCGTTCACCTGACCAATCCCAATTTGTAACTGGCCTGCATGGAAAATGAAACTACAGTCTTACTTAGTGTTTGACAAATATATTTGTCTAATTGTTATTTATGTAGTGTTACATTTGTCAAACCTTCTACATACACAAATTCCCGTTGTGGACATTTGCACGGCAGCAACATTTTCCACCGTGTGTGTTTTTGCTAGCAATGCTGTTCAAATGCATCATTTAGGAAACTTGTTTGGTTGTGGTCTCTTCCGAGCCTATGCTGTTCCCCTCTGCCAAGGTTGTGACAAAAAATAAAAACAACCATTCGGAAATTAGCGTTACAAGTAGGAAAAGATAATGATTATTCTAGTTCACGTTGTCCTTATTCGCTAGCATTATTACACATTATTTTATATATAATAACATTACTATAAACCACCCAGTTGGCCCATCAGTTTGCATTACATTTTATATAATGAAGAAAACGTTGAAAGTGGCTACCGCAGTTGGGAGTATTGTGCTGTTGTACATGTGACACTCGCACTTGAAGGGCATGAACACGTATAACAGTCCTAATTCATAGCTCTCGTAATTTGTGAAGAAGCAGAACGAGGATTTAAAATGTTAGAAAAGTATTGTTTAGCGTTTTAATGTTAGCGTCGGGGGGGGGCAAAAGATAGCAAACACTGTGGTTACGCGTTGTTACGGCGTGCGATTTCAGGGTCTGCGAAGTGATGTTCTGCCCAATAGAAATCAACGAATTGGCGTTGCTACAGCTCTCGATGTAACAGTTGACGAGGTAATGTACTATTCGGGGCAAAATATGATTGGCAAACGCGCATGATGAAAAGATGCACGAGGTATCGTCATACATCCGCGACGAAGCATAAGGAAAAGTTCAAAAGGGACAAGAAAAAAGCCAAAAGCAGAATAGGCTAAAAGCAGAAAAGAAGGCAGCAGCAGAAGAAAGGCAAAAATGCAGAAAAAGAGAGACAGATGGGGAGTCCAACAGCAAAGCAGTGACACTCCACCACTAGACCAACAGGGATGAGGTCAGGTGGTAGCCTGCGGGTGGAGGTTGGCCTTGAACTCGTGACCAGAGGGTCAGCAACAACAACAGGGGAAAGCAGCAGCTACCAGGCAGAGCTGAACAGTGAAGGGAGCAGTCCACTAGAAGGTCTTCTAAATTCCTTATGTCTTAATACCATTCTATTTCTTAACCTCTCTGTCCTTCTCTTTATACCTGTTTTCCTTAATGTACTCATTTGTTTGTATAATGAAGGTACATTCCATCTTTGACAATCATATGTATTAGTGAGATCTGTCATTTTCAAAAATGTGTTCAGTTCAGTTCAATTTCATTGTATAATAGTTACTTGAAAAGGCAAATAAAAAAATAATACATTTGAAAATCCTTAGAGCAATCAAATACAATGCTCTGGAGTAATGTGATGTATGGCACTTACAAGCCAGATACACAAAAGGTAATGGGAGTAACGGTTGCAAACAGTAAACTACTGGCAATAGCTCTGGGTTCCCTTCCAGTCCATTGTTTTTCATCCAATGTGTCACTCTAAACAGAGGCATGCCCTAACGCAATCAATTCCTACTCTGCTTCTCATGCAAATAGCCCATTCCAACCAGGTGAGGCCTCCACCAGAAGAAAACACAAGCAACCACAGACTGGTTTCTTGCTTGCTAAGCTTTACCAGTGAAATATAACTTGCATCACATAACCCAGTTAGTAAAAGACCCAGATCTGACCATACCTTTAGCCCCTTAGGGCATTTCACCAAATTCACAAAATATGATGTGAGGAATGGTTCCAAATAGACTAGATCACTGGCATTCATTCTGGATAGCATTGCCAGACTACACAATCCTATCCTACACACACCTGCACTAAACAAAAGACCTGATTCAGTTCTAGATAAACTCCTGATCTCACGAAATCTTAACACACTACTGACATCCTACATCCATGCTCCGTTGGGAACTGTGTGATTGCAAATGTTAGTAGTCATTCTTTGTCAACTAAAAAGGATCACTGACTGCCCAAAAACCAGACCCTTCTCAACTACACCACAAGGGAGCAAATGGGAAGAAATGTAAGAAAAACATATTAAAATACTTCTAAGTAATTTGTATATTTGATGTTGAGTGTGAATCATGAAGTAGACTCCTTCTTTTCCTCATGTTTATTCGTCATGTTTATTATATCAATATATAGAATTGCAACTGATATTTAGAACATGTGCAAATATTGCATGCTGTTATGGATCACATGTTTTCTATAGTCAATAAAATCTTAACAAAATACATGAAAAAGTCAAGTATTTGGCACGTTTCACATGCAATTCGATTTGATTGTGAGCATTCAGCACACTTTCACAAAATGGTGATCTTGTCAGAGCCTAGCCCTTTCACAAGTTAGTGCTATTGGTCACAATTGTAATGAACCGGACTAGAAGTGTACTAAAGAGTTAGCGTCTGAGATCCAATATTTATACCCAGTTGTGCCTTTGAATTGGAGAGAAGCTTCCAGAGGTATGCCTTTGAATTTCATAGGTGCCCTGCCTTCCCTGTCTTGGATCTAGACTAACTGCAATAGGTATGCAGTCCTTTGTATGGAGGCTGGACACAGCCTGTTCAAGAGTAAGTGGGCTATGCCCAGCTCCTCCCTCCCTTTCTGTCAGTGATAGCCCATCCAGGCCCCCTTAAGCTCCTTATTGTCTTTGGCAGTCTAGGAGGAATGCACAAAGCCCACTTTCAATTACACCACTTGTCATGTGACCCAGAGACAGGCTGCAGACACTAATTGGCTAAGGCAAGAAAATGCCAGCTGTCTAAAAATAGCATTTTCAAAACTGTAATTTAAAATCCGTCTTCACCACAAGTTAGGATTTTTCATTACAATTCCAAAGACAACAAACATGAACTGCTCTCATTTGCACATTGCAGCTTATTACATGTACTAAGGTAACTTCTATGCTGTCCTATGAGAGAGGTAGGCCTTGCCATAGTGGAAAGCAAATGTAAGAGTTTTTCACTACCAGGACATGTAAGACTTAAAATTATATGTCCAATTTTTCCAATACACTGCATCTGCATGTGGGATGTCTAGGGCCTACTCTAGTGGTGAGCTAGGTGTATTAAAAAGAATGGTTTGTGCCTGTCAAAATGTAGAAATATCAATGTAAAACAGCACACCCAGGGTGCAATGGCAGGCCTGAGATATGGTTAACCACATGCGCGCTGCGTTGATTCTCCTTCTATGCTGACTTTTTAAAAAACCCATTGTTCATGACGAGCTGGGCTCGTCATCAGTGTTTGAGGAGGCTACACCATGACGAGCCCAGCTCGTCATCAGCCTCGAAGGGGTTAAAGGGCTACTTACGTGGTTGGCACAATCAGTGCTGCAGGCCGAGTAGTAGTATTTACTTTACATTCCCTGGGCACATATTGTGCCACCTTACTTGGGACTTACAAGTATTTGCAAATTGGGTATAAGCCACTCTTACCATGATTTTAAAGCAGGAGTACCAGCGCTTTTGCACTGATTAGTGGGGGTAAATTGTGCAGAGTCCTTATGGCCAGCACATAAAAACTCAGCAAAACAAAAGGTCAGAAGGCAAAAGGTTAGGTGGAAAACCATACCATTAAGGTCAGCTCTGACAATAATGCATTGTGGTAACTTGATGGTGTGTTACCGCTACAACGCATCTTTTACAACGTAATGCTGTTACAACGCAGCTATTACATCGCAAATACCATTACAATGCATGCCATTACAACGCATGGCATTACATAGCAGATGCTATTACAACGCATACCATTACATCGTAAGTATTGGTAAGTATTTTTTTTTTTTTTTTATTTAATATTTTATAATTGATTTAATTATTATTAATTATTAAAAAATATTTATTTCGTTTTTAAATATTATAAATTAAATATATTAATTTAAGTATTTTTTAAAATAAGTATGAGTATAGGAGTATATGTTTTGGGGTACTGATGTATATGTTTTGGGGTGTTTGGGTGTTTTTAGGTTTTAGGGCAGTGTTTGGGTTTTGGGGTACAGGGGTGTTTTTAGGTTTTAGGGCAGGGTTTGGGTTTTGGGGTACAGGGGTGTTTTTAGGTTTTAGGGCAGGGTTTGGGTTTTGGGGTACAGGGGTGTTTTTAGGTTTTAGGGCAGGGTTTGGGTTTTGGGGTACAGGGGTGTTTTTAGGTTTTAGGGCAGTGTTTGGGTTTTGGGGTACAGGGGTGTTTTTAGGTTTTAGGGTAGGGTTTGGGTTTTGGGGTACAGGGGTGTTTTTAGGTTTTAGGGCAGGGTTTGGGTTTTGGGGTACAGGGGTGTTTTTAGGTTTTAGGGCAGGGTTTGGGTTTTGGGGTACAGGGGTGTGTTTAGGTTTTAGGGCAGGGTTTTGGTTTTGGGGTACAGGGGTGTTTTTAGGTTTTAGGGCAGGGTTTGGGTTTTGGGGTACAGGGGTGTGTTTAGGTTTTAGGGCAGGGTTTGGGTTTTGGGGTACAGGGGTGTTTTTAGGTTTTAGGGCAGTGTTTGGGTTTTGGGGTACAGGGGTGTTTTTAGGTTTTAGGGCAGGGTTTGGGTTTTGGGGTACAGGGGTGTTTTTAGGTTTTAGGGCAGTGTTTGGGGGTACAGGGGTGTTTTTAGGTTTTAGGGCAGTGTTTGGGTTTTGGGGTACAGGGGTGTTTTTAGGTTTTAGGGCAGTGTTTGGGTTTTGGGGTACAGGGGTGTTTTTAGGTTTTAGGGCAGTGTTTGGGTTTTGGGGTACAGGGGTATTACGACTTTATATAAATTAAATTAATTTAATTAATTTTATTTAATTTAATTACATTAATAACTATATTTTCAATTATTAATTTAATTGTATTAATAAACGATTATAATTAAATTATATTATTTAAAAATGTTTAATTAATTAAATTCTTTTAATTATATTAAATATAATTATATTATGTATTATTTATAATTTAATTAAATTATAATTATCTTTATTGTAATTAATTACATTATATTATTTTCTATTTTTAAATTTTTTATATTTCATTAATTATATTATTTTAAATATATTAAATTAATATGAATTTTAATATTTATTAAATTACTATAATTAAATTAATTACTGTTTAAAAAATGTTATATTATTTTTATTATTTTAAATTAATTTAATTAACTTTATTACATTTTTTTTAAAAAAGATATACTTACCTATACTTACGATGTAATGCCATGCGTTGTAAAAGTATCTGCTATGTAATGCCATGCGTTGTAATGGCATGCATTGTAATGGTATTTGCGATGTAAAAATCGCGTTGTAACGGAACGCGTTGTAATACATCGCGTTGTACTGACACCAATCCAACTTGATTAATACTAGATAAAAACGGCATTTGTTGAATTGAATTATTGAGATTCGGAATACATCTGTTGTTTATTACTAATTTTCTTGGCTACAAAAACAAAAGCATACATGCCTCCTATTCAATATGGTGAGCAATGAGTTGCACTTGATTAGCTCTATGTGCAACTGCCAGGTATTTTTAAAGCAGACAACAAAGTCACATGCACTCTTGTCATTTGTGTAACTGTAAAAAGGCCTAGGGGGTAAATACTTCATTCTTCTGGTAACCCCCTGTAGGCAGGCACTAAACAATTTTGTGTTCAGTCTGTTTGCACGCTTATGTCTGCGGTACAATGAAGGGAAACAGTAATGATCTGCAGAAAACATATGAATCTGTCAGCAATTTAGCAACTTATATAAAGATGACAGACATGCATACAACACATGTCTGCTTAGTGACAGCATGCTCTAGTCAGAAGTTGAAGTGGATCTGTTGGGAAGGATGTCCCATACTTTTTTGTTAAAAAATAACTGTTCCTGTGCCGTTGATGACAAGCTTGAGTTGATTCTGACTGAGGGGAAGGAGCGGGTCCCATGCACTGTGAAGGGAGAAAAGAAACACGCCTTCTCCTGAAGGTGCCTACTGCCTGAAAGAAAAGTAAAAATATGTAAATCTAAAAACTGCTTGGGAGCCAGTGTATGTTTTAATTGATGGTGTAGCAGTGTCATTTTGATCCCATCTTAAGATGCTGTAGGAATGCATTATAATCATGTATAGTCAGCACTCAAATGTGTTATGTGTGATTAATGTTACTAAGAAAAGATGGGTAGTTATATTTAAAGTATTCCACTTAAAACTAATGGGACTGATAAATTGTGTGCATAGAAATGTGACTAATAAAGGTCTTGCAACATTTACCTTTTAATTTTCTAGAAGAAATGAAAGTTTAGACATGTCTCATTGTGAAGTAAATAAAATAAGGTATTTGTGTAGACTAATGTTTAAGAATTTATATGTTTAACAAAAAATTATATTCATATTTGTGTATTTGAAATAGCATCTTTTTCGTAATCTTTTATGAATTATTCATGCGTTAAGGAACTACATTTGCTGTGTTTAGAAATGTACACGTATTTGTAACCCTATGCTCTATTAAGGTGACAAGATTTTTGGGCCTCGAGAACTGTTTCAGTACAAGCTCACATTTAAAGTCTAACATGTAATTTGTATTTAACCTTCAATGAAGAATATGTTTGCTTTCATTTTGTTTTTTCTATCGATTGCTGATGCGAACAAAACCTTATTAGTCAGAAAAAGGGTTTTTGTTTAAGTTAGATGGCAAGGAGAAACGCGGTAACGAGCAGGGAGGCGAGTTCCCATGGAGGAGGAGCGAATGGCCAATGACGAATGAAGTAGCAGTTTGTAGTTGTGGTAAAGGTGCTGCCAGTAACCAATTTGTGTTGGAATCGTGGAAAGTTACTAGAGATGAGCATGTGACTTACCTTGAGCACACAAATGTCATATGATGTAACATAGTGAGGGTCAGAGAGACATCTTAGAACTTCATGAGGTCCAGGTCTCTGCTTCTGACTAGGCCTGGGCAGATAACTCCGCACTGCTCATGGAGTTGGCCGAATTCGGGCACTTCAAACTCTGAGGAGGAAAGTGGAGTGTCTAAATTCCACCTTTTGGGCACGAAGCAGAGTTTTCTTCCCATTGGCGCCCTTGAGTCTTGTTTTGACATTCGTCCATGAACGCCTTGATTCTCAGGCAACTTGCAAGCATGTGCAAGACTTCTCCCACTGCTAGTGAGCTCCCACGAGAGATTGTGTTTACTCGCACAGCTACCAGCCACAATGGCCCCAATCAAGTGCATTTCGGCTGGAGATGCAGCTGAGAGGATTTTCTTCTCAATCTTCTTTTTGGAGGGTTTTCTTGTGTAAGAAGCCTTTTTTACTTTTTTTTCAAACAGGAAGTAAGTTCCCCAGATACTCCAACTTCCGGTTCATTTCCAGCAGGCTTCTCCCAGTGCTTTGTCCCTCTCCTGGTCACTTTTCATTGGGATTTGGAGCTGGAAGAATCACTCTCCTTGTCTGCTGCATATATACCATTGAATTTAAGGACTTTGTATTTGAGATTTCACAACTGTGTCTATGATGTCTGTTGAGTTGAAACATAATTTACGCCACAGATGGCATTGGATTAAAATACAAAATGTGTTTTCTTTGTTGTATTTCACTTTTTTTCCTACAAACAGTGTATAGATGGGGTAACGGTTTTGGAGGATGTGTATTGTTGTAAATATTTTCAGCCCTGTTAATTTTCGTTTTTGACATTGCTGAATTAATGCTGTGATCTCTGTGTTACCATGCCTCCTTTGTCTGGCCAGTGTGTGACTGTGTTTTCCATAGGCAGTCATTTGTCTTTGTTCCCCATGCCCTGTGGCCAGGAGCCATTTTGTATAGTCATTGTCCATAGGCCTGCATGTGTTCTTTGTTTTCCAGGCTTCCTGCTTGTTGTTATCACCATGTGGCTGGTGGCCATTTTGTGCAGCTACCAATGTGGTTTTGCCATTGGCCTTTATGTGTTCTTTGCTGTGGCAATACCTCTTTGCTTGCTGTTTGACCATGTGGTCTGTGGCCATTTTGTGTTCTTTGTTTTCCAGGCCTCCTGCTTGTTGTTGTGATAATGTCAAAAACTCGAGAAGATTGTAAAACGTATACCATTGCCTTGTTGAACTATTTTGCTGAGAATGGGCATAAAGAGTCTCCAAGCAAGTTGCAGTACTGTATGTTGAAAGTCCTTTACAAAGGACATCTCATAGTAAGAAGGTGCGAGAAAGGTGTCACAAGAAAGAATATTGGCTAATATGCAAATGAATCTGCCTCGTACAGAAGAGGAATTCAAGATGTTTCTGGGAATGGTGGGCTACTGTCACCTGTGGATACCCAGGTTTTCCGTAATGCCCAAACCTCTGCAGAGGTTGACACACAAGGACGTGTCCAATTAGGTGCTCTAGGACAGTGATTCTTGAATGCATTCCTGAAGTTGAGAGAGAGTCTCAAAAGGCCCGCATGCGTGGGCGCTAGCTCATGCGCAGTTTTAAGGAAGAAAGTCGCGATGCAGTAGGAAGAGGGAACCCCGGGACGTTGCAGCTCAGGTAAGCCATTTTACATACTTTTAAAATGTTTTAAACCTTGCAAAAGTAATTGTTAATAGGACGGGAGGGAGGCGGGGGCTGGCCAACTCTGCTCCGCCCGGAGTATGCAGAGATTTGCCTACTCCGCCTACATTGCGGAGCGCGAAGTAAGCAGAACTCCACACACACTTGGCGGAGCGGAGCTCTCCCCTCACCCCTAACTACAATTCTAATTATTATTTAGTTCTTACAGAAGTTCCTTTATTGCAACACTTGAATAGGCATCATATGCTCAGATTACTGTAACGGGCAGTAGATATTCTGCCCTGGTTAAAACATTAGACACTGTTTATGCACACAGACAAAATTTGACCTGTATTCGCACTGACATTGAACAGAAAATGTTAAATCAGGTAAAAGATAGGTATAGAGAAGTTTATACTAATAAAACTAAAGAAACACATCTTCCCAGTTGGTTACCAGAAGTAAAGGATCACCAGACAGCAGGGTACACTGGAGCATTAACATTAGATTGGCAACACCAAGGGAAGCTGCACATACAGAATGATAAGAATGAATATGATACTGTCTTTCATGGAAAGAGCGAATATGATCATACCTTTGAGGACTGAGGATCTTGGAAGTTTGTTTTGGATGGTGGCAACCCTGTGATTCCTGGAGTTCATTTTATTTGTGGGAAGAACACTTATTTCCAATTACCTTAATAAGTGGCATGGTACATGCTATTTAGGAGTAGTGTTTCCACAGATCTATCATGTAGAATTGTTTTTAAACAATGCAGTCATAGGTGCACCAACATTCAAAATTAATTCAGTGAATATAAATGAGTACTTTTTCTAAGAACAAACATTTATCCAAAAAAAGTTATATAAATCCATAAGTAATATTTATTTATTGATTCTTCTTAAATACACTTAAAAAACCAGCCAACGCATTTCGACCAACAATAGTGGACTTCTTCAGGGCTGAAATGTGACAGCATACAATATATATACTAACATAAAGTGACAAATATACAAAAATACACATAAAAATCACGCTTCTGCAAAAGTAGAAACAAGAATGAGAAAACCTTAAAAAGAATTACGAAAACATCTTTATCATCAAGTACTAGTTGAACTTATTGCAATTGGTGCCATGATGCGATGAACGGAGTGTGCTTCCCGATCTAAAATGGAGGCTCCGAAAGCAGGTGTTTATTAACTAACCCTGGTGCAGAGTCATGATGCATGTGTCATTCAGACACAGCCCGAACGTATTGTTACGGGCTGCACTGGTCATCTTAAAAAAGAAGAGACTGTATATATAAGGCAACTAAGAAGGAGAGGGGAGTGGAATCTTATAGAATGCATCCAAATCAAACAGGCTATGTTAACTGCCCAGCAAAAGTATATTTTTGTTTTGCTGACTGGAACATGGGCAAGTCAATTTCACATAAACATAATTTCCCAATATGACTGCCCTACGTGTAACTGGAGAAAAGCGTGGAATTTGAACGCTTGTATCTTTGTCCAAACGATGGCTGCAGATAAAGAATATGTACAAAATAGTTACAATCTATCACTTAACGCGAAAAACCTCCGAAAAAACAAACTATGGTGTTCAAACTTACCTGCAAGTGCGGGATGTTTAGTCGAGCCGCACGATGTTAACTGGTGTAACTCCAGAGCAGACAAACTGCGGATAAAACGAGAATGTATTCACTGGTACGTATCAAATTGTCTTGACAATGATACTTTTAGTTCGTCAAACCGGTTTGTCTTACCCGCTCGTTTTTGAAAATCCATCAAACAGGATTCCTCATGCCATGTCGGTACCTTGACGAGAAGTCCGTCTATTATGTTAATGTGTGCTCAAATCACCGAACAAAAAAGAGGACTATTGCCGGCTATATTGAACTGCAAAAATACGCCATTTTGTAATGTGCTTGATATTCATAATTCGAATATCTGTTCCCTGTGTAGGAGGTCCAAACGTTAAAGATAAACAATTGCCGAAGATAGTCTAGATACAAACTCTCAATACACCATCTAGACTATCTTCGGCAATTGTTTATCTTTAACGTTTGGACCTCCTACACAGGGAACAGATATTCGAATTATGAATATCAAGCACATTACAAAATGGTGTATTTTTGCAGTCCAATATAGCCGACAATAGTCCTCCTTTTAGTTCGGTGATTTGAGCACACATTAACATAATAGAAGGACTTCTCGTCAAGGTACCGACATAGCATGAGGAATCCTGTTTGATGGATTTTCAAAAACGAGCGGGTAAGACAAACCGGTTTGACGAACTAAAAGTATCATTGTCAAGACAATTTGATACGTACTAGTGAATACATTCTCATTTTATCCGCAGTTTCTCTGCTCGGGAGTTAGACCAGTTAACATTGTGCAGCTCGACTAAACATCCCACACTTGCGGGTAAGTTTGAACGCCATAGTTTGTTTTTTCGGAGGTTTTTGCGTTAAGCGATAGATTGTAACTATTTTGTACATATTCTTTATCTGCAGCCATCGTTTGGACAAAGTTCCAAGCGTTCAAATTCCACGTTTTTCTCTAGTTACAAGCAGGTCAGTCATACATTGATTCAGAAAAGTTTCAATTTCCTCCAACACTGAATATCTTTAAAGGCTTCATTATGTAAGCCTGAACAAGTTTCATTTTTATTCTTAGGTTGTCATTGCCCCCACCCAATCTGCTGTCGACAGAGGCAAGCTGGATACACTTTGATAGAATACCGAGAGTTAATCATGTATCTATGCAACCCACAAAAGCAATTCTTCGTGTCTTTTACATGTAAATTCCAGCAATCAGCAGTGGCATTTTGCATATTTTAGTGTTTTCAATACCTCACAAATCGGTAAGACTCTGTTATCTCCCGTTTACTATAAGTGTTGATCGACACAACATTGTGCTAAAGCTACAACAAATATAGGATAGGCATCAATAGTAATATGTTTCCATTATTTTTGCGTTTCAACAGAACACCCGACAAAGGAACGTACAGTTCTGAAATGCATTGGGTTATGATTTGAAGTGTATTGTTGAAATTTTGTGTACATTATTTGTAATTCCGAACTGACAGTGTTAACGAACTGTATGGAATGAAAATGCTAATTTGTTAAAATGAAATTGTTTATCATTGATTAAAGCAAATAATGGAATACCGCTTTAAGTTGGTGCATGTCAGAGTCCTAGCTGCTCATGGGGGCTAGGCCACTTTCAGATATTTTCACGTATGTTAGCAGACATCAATCTGACATTGCACACATATCATACTATTGCACCAAATAGCGATTACAGAGTGCGATTTTCACACACATTCATTGATTCAGCAGCAGAAGAATGGCAAAAAGGGAAGAAAAAGAGAGAGAGATGGGGAGTCCAGCAGCAAAGCAGTGACACTCCACCACTAGACCAACAGGGATGAGGTCAGGTGGTAGCCTGCGGGTGGAGGTTGGCCTTGAACTCGTGACCAGAGGGTCAGCAACAACAACAGGGGAAAGCAGCAGCTACCAGGCAGAGCTGAACAGTGAAAGGAGCAGTCCACTAGAAGGTCTTCTAAATTCCTTATGTCCTAATACCATTCTATTTCTTAACCTCTCTGTTCTTCTCTTTATACCTGTTTTCCTTAATGTACTCATTTGTTTGTATAATGAAGGTACTTTCCATCTTTGACAATCATATGTATTAGTGAGATCTGTCATTTTCAAAAATGTGTTCAGTTCAGTTCAATTTCATTGTATAATAGTTACTTGAAAAGGCAAATAAAAAAATAATACATTTGAAAATCCATTAGAGCAATCAAATACAATGCTCTGGAGTAATGTGATGTATGGCACTTACAAGTCAGATACACAAAAGGTAATGGGAGTAACGGTTGCAAACAGTAAACTACTGGCAATAGCTCTGGGTTCCCTTCCAGTCCATTGTTTTTCATCCAATGTGTCACTCTAAACAGAGGCATGCCCTAACGCAATCAATTCCTACTCTGCTTCTCATGCAAATAGCCCATTCCAACCAGGTGAGGCCTCCACCAAAAGAAAACACAAGCAACCACAGACTGGTTTCTTGCTTGCTAAGCTTTACCAGTGAAATATAACTTGCATCACATAACCCAGTTAGTAAAAGACCCAGATCTGACCATTCCTTTAGCCCCTTAGGGCATTTCATCAAATTCACAAAATATGATGTGAGGAATGGTTCCAAATAGACTAGATCACTGGCATTCATTCTGGATAGCATTGCCAGACTACACAATCCTATCCTACACACACCCGCACTAAACAAAAGACCTGATTCAGTTCTAGATAAACTCCTGATCTCACGAAATCTTAACACACTACTGACATCCTACATCCATGCTCCGTTGGGAACTGTGTGATTGCAAATGTTAGTAGTCATTCTTTGTCAACTAAAAAGGATCACTGACTGCCCTTAACCAGACCCTTCTCAACTACACCACAAGGGAGCAAATGGGAAGAAATGTAAGAAAAACATATTAAAATACTTCTAAGTAATTTGTATATTTGATGTTGAGTGTGAATCATGAAGTAGACTCCTTCTTTTCCTCATGTTTATTCGTCATGTTTATTATATCAATATATAGAATTGCAACTGATATTTAGAACATGTGCAACTATTGCATGCTGTTATGGATCACATGTTTTATATAGTCAATAAAATCTTAACAAAATACATGAAAAATGTCAAGTATTTGGCACGTTTCACATGCATTACGATTTGATTGTGAGCATTCAGCACACTTTCACAAAATGGTGATCTTGTCAGAGCCTAGCCCTTTCACAAGTTGGTGCTATTGGTCACAATTGTAATGAACCAGACTAGTAGTGTTCTAAAGAGTTAGCGTCTGAGATCCAATATTTATACCCAATTGTGCCTTTGAATTGGAGAGAAGCTTCCAGAGGTATGCCTTTGAATTTCATAGGTGCCCTGCCTTCCCTGTCCTGGATCTAGACTAACTGCAATGGGTATGCAGTCCTTTGTATGGACAACAATTGGTCCTCGACATAAATTTATCATTAAGAAAAAATCATAGTACTTAATCCAGTTGACTAATTCCACGTTGCGACTGAATCGGTCGTCTTAGTAGTATAGAACAATACTAGCCCACAGCCTCAAAAATCATTTACAACAGATGCCCATGGATTAATAAAACCAAAAAGAGGAATCGAATCAGGATAGTTAGTTTAATGTAACATATGTCAACGTATAGACTATCAATGCAATTATATACAAATATTTACATAAATCATGACGTAAAAAACATTTTCTTAAAAAGAGGGGAGACCGTGCACAGAGAAAGATAAAGTGTGTGCTCAAGTGAATGATCAAGAAAGATCAGAAAAGAACAGTGTGAGTCATTTATACAAAGAAGAACATTGAGCCTGTCCTACGTAGTGCTTGTAAAAAATAATTCTTTTTTACTTTGCAGAATGCTATTTACAATTCCTTGGTCCTTAACCTGAACCACTGGCAATGGGATCGCCAGACAAAGGAATGGGGGTGGACAAGGGGCGGGGGTCAGTAGGTACAGGCTCCCAAAGGGGAGTGTCGTCGACATTTCGACCCAACCATGTAGTGGGTGGTTCAAGTCCTCAACAACGGGTCTTCATCAGGACGGTGAAAATGGGGGAATATCTCTCAGAGTGCACGTCAAGTTAAAAGTTCGTAGGGCACCCTTCCGTGGTGCCTTTACAATACAAAAGTGCGACAATTGGTCCGCACTCCGAGTGTGTCAGTATCCAAAGTTATTCCAATGCGTTCAACTAGCTGGTAATTCTGTTGCCCATTTAATTTGCACGCAAAACTTGCATCAAATGCCTGTTAGCTTAGTCGAGCTGGAAGGAAATGAATCCGTAGCTCCGTGTATCCGTGGCCAGCCTCTTGTCTGGAACCGCGTTATAGAATGCTATAATGCAGAGTCCTTAGGCCAGCACATACAAACTCAGCAAAACAAAAGGTCAGAAGGCAAAAGGTTAGGTGGAAAACCATACCATTAAGGCCAGCTCTGACAATAATGCATTGTGGTAACTTGATTAATACTAGATAAAAACGGCATTTGTTGAATTGAATTATTGAGATTCGGAATACATCTGTTGTTTATTACTAATTTTCTTGGCTACAAAAACAAAAGCATGCATGCCTACTATTCAATATGGTGAGCAATGAGTTGCACTTGATTAGCTCTATGTGCAACTGCCAGGTATTTTTAAAGCAGACAAAAAAGCCACATGCACTCTTGTCATTTGTGTAACTGTAAAAAGGCCTAGGGGGTAAATACTTCATTCTTCTGGTAACCCCCTGTAGGCAGGCACTAAACAATTTTGTGTTCAGTCTGTTTGCACGCTTATGTCTGCGGTACAATGAAGGGAAACAGTAATGATCTGCAGAAAACATATGAATCTGTCAGCAATTTAGCAACTTATATAAAGATGACAGACATGCATACAACACATGTCTGCTTAGTGACAGCATGCTCTAGTCAGAAGTTGAAGTGGATCTGTTGGGAAGGATGTCCCATACTTTTTGTTAAAAAATAACTGTTCCTGTGCCGTTGATGACAAGCTTGAGTTGATTCTGACTGAAGGGAAGGAGCGGGTCCCATGCACTGTGAAGGGAGAAAAGAAACACGCCTTCTCCTGAAGGTGCCTACTACCTGAAAGAAAAGTAAAAATATGTAAATCTAAAAACTGCTTGAGAGCCAGTGTATGTTTTAATTGATGGTGTAGCAGTGTCATTTTGATCCCATCTTAAGATACTGTAGGAATGCATTATAATCATGTATAGTCAGCACTCAAATGTATTATGTGTGATTAATGTTACTAAGAAAAGATGGGTTGTTATATTTAAAGTATTCCACTTAAAACTAATGGGACTGATAAATTGAGTGCATAGAAATGTGACTAATAAAGGTCTTGGAACATTTACATTTTAATTTTCTAGAAGAAATGAAAGTTTAGACATGTCTCATTGTGAAGTTAATAAAATAAGGCATTTGTGTAGACTAATGTTTAATAATTTATATGTTTAACAAAAAATTATATTCATATTTGTGTATTTGAAATAGCATATTTTTCGTAATCTTTTATGAATTATTCATGCGTTAAGGAATAAATTTGCTGTGTGTAGAAATGTGCACGTATTTGTAACCCTATGCTCTATTAAGGTGACAAGATTTTTGGGCCTCGAGAACTGTTTCAGTACAAGCTCACATTTAAAGTCTAACATGTAATTTGTATTTAACCTTCAATGAAGAATATGTTTGCTTTCATTTTGTTTTTTTATCTATTGCTGATGCAAACAAAACCTTATTAGTCAGAAAAAGGGTTTTTGTTTAAGTTAGATGGCAAGGAGAAATGCAGTAACGAGCAGGGAGGCGAGTTCCCATGGAGGAGGAGCGAATGGCCAATGACGAATGAAGTAGCAGCTTGTAGTTGTGGTAAAGGTGCTGCCAGTAACCAATTTGTGTTGGAATCGTGGAAAGTTACTAGAGATGAACATGTGACTTACCTTGAGCACACAAATGTCATATGATGTAACATAGTGAGGGTCAGAGAGACATCTTAGAACTTCATGAGGTCCAGGTCTCTGCTTCTGACTAGGCCGGGCAGATAACTCCGCACTGCTCATGGAGTTGGCCGAATTCGGGCACTTCAAACTCTGAGGAGGAAAGTGGAGTGTCTAAATTCCACCTTTGGGGCACGAAGCAGAGTTTTCTTCCCATTGGCGCCCTTGAGTCTTGTTTTGACATTCGTCAATGAACGCCTGGATTCTCAGGCCACTTGCAAGCATGTGTAAGACTTCTCCCACTGCTAGCGAGCTCCCACGAGAGATCGTGTTTACTCGCACAGCTACCAGCCACAATGGCCCCAATCAAGTGCATTTCGGCTGGAGATGCAGCTGAGAGGATTTTCTTCTCAAACTTGTTTTTGGAGGGTTTTCTTGTGTAAGAAGCCTTTTTTACTTTTTTTTCAAACAGGAAGGAAGTTCCCCAGATACTCCAACTTCCGGTTCATTTCCAGCAGGCTTCTCCCAGTGCTTTGTCCCTCCCCTGGTCACTTTTCATTGGGATTTGGAGCTGGAAGAATCACTCTCCTTGTCTGCTGCATATATACCATTGAATTTAAGCACTTTGTATTTGAGATTTCACAACTGTTTCTATGATGTCTGTTGAGTTGAAACATAATTTAGGCCACAGATGACATTGGATTAAAATACAAAATGTGTTTTCTTTGTTGTATTTCACTTTTTTTTCCTACAAACAGTGTATAGATGGGGTAACGGTTTTGGAGGATGTGTATTGTTGTAAATATTTTCAGCCCTGTTAATTTTCGTTTTTGACATTGCTGAATTAATGCTGTGATCTCTGTGTTACCATGCCTCCTTTGTCTGGCCAGTGTGTGACTGTGTTTGCCATAGGCAGTCATTTGTCTTTGTTCCCCATGCCATGTGGCCAGGAGCCATTTTGTATAGTCAGTGTCCATAGGCCTGCATGTGTTCTTTGTTTTCCAGGCCTCCTGCTTGTTGTTATCACCATGTGGCTGGTGGCCATTTTGTGCAGCCAACCAATGTGGTTTTGCCATTGGCCTTTATGTGTTCTTTGCTGTGGCAATACCTCTTTGCTTGCTGTTTGACCATGTGGTCTGTGGCCATTTTGTGTTCTTTGTTTTCCAGGCATCCTGCTTGTTGTTGTGATAATGTCAAAAACTCGAGAAGATTGTAAAACGTATACCATTGCCTTGTTGAACTATTTTGCTGAGAATGGGCATAAAGAGTCTCCAAGCAAGTTGCAGTACTGTATGTTGAAAGTCCTTTACAAAGGACATCTCATAGTGAAAGGTGCGAGAAAGGTGTCACAAGAAAGAATATTGGCGATTATGCAAATGAATCTGCCTCATACAGAAGAGGAATTCAAGATGTTTCTGGGAATGGTGGGCTACTGTCACCTGTGGATACCCAGGTTTTCCGTAATGCCCAAATATCTGCAGAGGTTGACACACAAGGATGTGTCCAATTAGGTGCTCTAGGACAGTTATTTCTTGAATGCATTCCTGAAGTTGAGAGAGAGTCTCAAACGGCCTGCATGCGCGGGCGCTAGCTCATGCGCAGTTTTAAGGAAGAAAGTCGCGATGCAGTAGGAAGAGGGAACCCCGGGACGTCGCAGCTCAGGTAAGCCATTTTACCTACTTATAAAATGTTTTAAACCTTGCAAAAGTAATTGTTAATAGGACGGGAGGGAGCGGGGGCTGGCCAACTCTGCTCCGCCCGGAGTATGCAGAGATTTGCCTACTCCGCCTACATTGCGGAGCGCGGAGTAAGCAGAACTCCACACACACTTGGCGGAGCGGAGCTCTCCCCTCACCCCTAACTACAATTCTAATTATTATTTAGTTCTTTCAGAAGTTCCTTTATTCAAACACTTGAATAGTCATCATATGCTCAGATTACTGTAACGGGCAATAGATATTCTGCCCTGGTTAAAACATTAGACACTGTTTATGCACACAGACAAAATTTGACCTGTATTCGCACTGACATTGAACAGAAAATGTTAAATCAGGTAAAAGATAGGTATAGAGAAGTTTATACTAATACAACTAAAGAAACACATCTTCCCAGTTGGTTACCAGAAGTAAAGGATCACCAGACAGCAGGGTACACTGGAGCATTAATATTAGATTGGCAACACCAAGGGAAGCTGCACATACAGAATGATAAGAATGAATATGATACTGTCTTTCATGGAAAGAGCGAATATGATCATACCTTTGAGGACTGAGGATCTTGGAAGTTGGTTTTGGATGGTGGCAACCCTGTGATTCCTGGAGTTCATTTTATTTGTGGGAAGAACACTTATTTCCAATTACCTTAATAAGTGGCATGGTACATGCTATTTAGGAGTAGTGTTTCCACAGATCTATCATGTAGAATTGTTTTTAAACAATACAGTCATAGGTGCACCAACATTCAAAATTAATTCAGTGAATATAAATGAGTACTTTTTCTAAGAACAAACATTTATCCAAATAAAGTTATATAAATCCATAAGTAATATTTATTTATTGATTCTTCTTAAATACACTTAAAAAGCCAGCCAACGCATTTCGTCCAACAATAGTGGACTTCTTCAGGGCTGAAATGTGACAGCATACAATATATATATAAAACCTACTAACATAAAGTGACAAATATACAAAAATACACATAAAAATAACGCTTCTGCAAAAGTAGAAACAAGAAAGAGAAAACTTTAAAAAAAATTACGACAACATCTTTATCATCAAGTACTAGTTGAACTTATTGCAATTGGTGCCATGATGCGATGAACGGAGTGTGCTTCCCAATCTAAAATGGAGGGGTTTCGTCTCCGAAAGCAGGCGTTTATGAACTAACCCTGGTGCAGAGTCAAGATGCATGTGTCATTCAGACACAGCCCGTACGTATTGTTACGGGCTGCACTGGTCATCTTAAAAAAGAAGAGACTGTATATATAAGGCAACTAAGAAGGAGAGGGGAGTGGAATCTTATAGAATGCATCCAAATCAAACAGGCTATGTTAACTGCCCAGCAAAAATATATTTTTGTGTTGCTGACTGGAACATGGGCAAGTCAATTTCACATAAACATCATTTCCCAATATAGCGGAATAGAATACTTTGCTCATCCAGTTTGGGGGGAAAAATCTAGTTCTAAACGATGTTCTAGTGCTGGAGAAATTATGGGAGATATTTTTGACACAATATTACCAAATGTAGCTGTGATACTAAATGATATTAAGATTAGAAAGTGATCTACTGTAGTTGATAGGTTATCCACTAATACTGATGGAGCTCTATTGCTTGTAAATACTTAAATGGTTTCTCTTAGGGCTTTGGTCTTGTAGAATCAGCTTGCTGTAGATAATTTGCTTGCAAAAGAAGGTGGAGTATGCCAGGTGTTGAAGGTTCAACAATGTTGCATTTATATCCCATATAAAAGGAAGGATTTACAAAAGGATATAAATATTATTACTAATATACAAAGGGAATTGGGTGGGCTGGCAACTACAGGTGTTTGGGATTTAGTTGGAAAGGAATTTGGTGCCATAGGCAAATGGTTTGCGAACTTTAGAAGTAGTATATTTGGTTTAATATTGAAGCCTTTGTGGATCATTGCTCTTTGTTCATTGGTGTGATGTTGACAGTGAAAGTGCTCAGGAGATATAAGGCAAAGACAGAAATATCCCAGAAAAGAGAAGATAGAGATTTGGAGAAGAAGCAGAGTGATGATTATTATAATGAATAAAATGTTTGGAGGAATTAAGGTGAAGGGCAATTGCCACAACAAAGGTTTAGATTAATTCTTCAGATAAAATCAAACAATAAGATTAGGAGATTATGTGATGGCTTGACATGCCATCAGAGGGGGGATTGGAGCAGCGTAATTTTGATCCCATTTTAAGATACTGTAGAAATGCATTATATATTATTTGTAGTCAGCACGCAAATATACACTCTGTAATTAATGTTACAAAGAAAAGATGGGGTATTTCATATTTAAAGTACTCTAGGTAAAACTAATGGGATTTATAAATTGTGTGCATAGAAATGTGACTGATAAAGGTCTTTGCAACATTTACGTATTAATATTCAAGAAGAAATGAAAGTTTAGATGTGTCTCATGAAGGTAATAAAATTAGGAATATGTGTAGACTATTGTTTAAGCATTTATATGTATATATATAAGAAATTATATTCATATTGGTGCATTTGTAATAACCTAATTTCGTAATATTTTGCAATTTCTTCATGCATGAAGAAACTGAATTTGCTATGTGTGTAGAAATGTGTATGTGTTTGTAACCCTGTGCACTATTAAGTTGACATGATTTTTGGGCCTCGAGAACTGCTTCAGTACAAACTCATGCTTAAAGTCTAACATGTAATTCATATTGAACCTCAAATGTAGAATGTTTTTGCTTGTATTTTTTTTCTAATTGAAGGTGCGGCCAAAGGCTTATTAGGTAGAAAAGAAGGGTTTTTGTTTCAGTTAGATAGCAAGGTATGAGAAGATGGATCTTGGCAAAGAGAGATGCAGAAAAGAGCAAGGAGGCAAGTTCCCATGGAGGAGAAGAATGGCCAAGGACGAATGAAGTAGCAACTTATCGATGTTGGAAAGGTGGTTCCTGTAATCAATTTATGTTGGAATTGTGGAAAGTTACTGGAGATGAGCACATGACATACCTTGAATACCCTTATGTCTTATGCTGCAACATAGTGAGATGCAGGGAGACATCTTAGGACTTCATAAGGTACAGAACTCTGCTTCTGCTTTGTTTGGCCCCCATGCTACTTGAGCATTGGTTGGAGTTTCTTCTACTGAAGAGACTGCCAGCTGACACCTTTCTGATATTCATACTTACGCAATGTTGTTAGTTTAGTTCTGTCCCTTTCAAGGCAGTGAAGGGAGAGATAGTGTGTGTGTGCTTGTTTCATGCAATTTAATGTTCAATTCTTTTTCCTGATTACTTGTATCATCATAACTGAATTAGTTGTATGATTCTTGTTATTTAGGGTCAATCTCTTCAGGAGATTTTGATTCATTCTGCTTGTTCTGTATTTTTATACTGTGATGGTGAGATTGGTAATATCAATCTACTTTTTGAATTTATAAAGAAACCTTACCAATCTCAGATTTAGTTGTCAAGTGAATTATTGTGTGACTAAATTGGTTACATTGTGCTGAAAATTATATTGCAATTGTTACCTCCCTCTCACCTCTCAAGCAGGTAAAAAGACCATCTGGTTGAAGAGGGATGTTTAAATGGGCCCGAGCTCTCCCAATAGAATAATTTGAAGTTTCATGGTGACAAGGTTATTCTTTTTGAAAGATATTTAAAGGC
This sequence comes from Lissotriton vulgaris, assembly GCF_964263255.1. Taxonomy (NCBI): domain Eukaryota; kingdom Metazoa; phylum Chordata; class Amphibia; order Caudata; family Salamandridae; genus Lissotriton; species Lissotriton vulgaris. Next base: position 461,701,093 of record NC_141697.1, read on the forward strand.
TGTTACCAGTTCCAGAATGCATCCTTTTACTGAAAATCTATAATAGCAGGTTTGTACTTGGTACATTCTGATTGGATATTATTGCAAAAATAACATTTGAAGCTCTTAAACACTGGGAGGCAGATGTATTAATATGTCATGCAACACAGTGCTACAGTGCACAGTGTTGCTGTGCTACATTGCATGAGAAGTGAAGAGCAGAACAGCACCACATCTAGTAAAATATTTACCTGCTGCTTTCTTCCACTTTTAGATTGCTTTCTCGTACAGAATTCTATGCCCAGCCATGCTTTAAACATTTACCACTTTGTATGTTTATTTTACATTGCAACACACATACAAAGCTTGTAAAGTTTGAAAGGAAAGGTTTTTGACTAATTTGAACCTGTCTCATGCAGGTGTTATTTCTTGACTCAAAATCCTGTCAGACATTATTAATAGAGGCTTGGAGTCAAAAACTATGCATGTCAGCATGAAAATGCCTATGTACAACCCATGGGACATCCCTTTGAAGCAAAGTTACTAAAAGCATGGGTATGCATCACTTCTGTTAAATGTTTAGTGCAAAAAGCTTTTCAATGTAAAGTAAATCTGAAAATACCACTTTGTGCTAGTTTGGGTCACTATTGGTGACTTTGCACCGGCTCAAAGTGTTGCTTATTCTGACCCTGCATCTTTTAGGGCATTTTATGGGAGCCTAACGTTTACTTTGTGCAATCTATCTTATATTGGGCCTTATTCACAAAGGTAAACTTACAATTTTATTTTTGCTATTTGCAAACTATGAGTGTAGTTTGACCTGTAGTAGCTTTACGATTGTGGATAACTATTGTTAGAAATGGGATTTCTGGTTGGCTAAGGCTTGCGCCAAATCCTGGCAGAAACCACCACTCTAGTTAGGGCAAGGGAGTTACACTCCAAGATAACTCCTGCTTACCCCCTTGGCAACGTGACACGAGCAGTAAGGCTTATCCCGGAGGCAATGTGTAAAGCGTTATCTAAACACACACACAGCAGCAACACACTAGACACACCACAAAAAGGAACTTCACACAAGGTTATATATACAAAATAGCCTTTGCATTACCATAAGCACATTAGATCATAATCACACAGATAGACTGTGCCAACTGGCACTGGGCAGTATTTACTGGGGATTATTTACACAGGACAGGGCCACGTGGGCCACTGTCAGAATCAGCACTTAGTAAAAATAACACTTAGTAGAAATAGCACTTAGAATACCTGTTGCACAAAATAACACTTGTAGAACACAACCAGTAACCACTAGTAAAGGGTAAGAACACCCTACGCAATACTAATCACCATAGGCATGGATCACACAGGTACACATAAGCTCGCTAGCATAAACTATACTAGGCAAAACAACCTCCAAAGCATGAAAACACAGTTTAGAGGTATAGGACAAGCCTAAAGGCATAACACATTGCGCATACATTACATTAGGCAATCACCTTGCGCCAAAATCACATATGATACTAACCCCAGTCCAACTTGCCTTCAATGGGGCTCAAACGCCCTTTGTCCAACAGTGGCAGGGCAGGCTGCGCACGCAGCCAAAGAAGAGTGCGCAAGACTTTAGGGCCGAAACGTAGCAGCTGCCCACTAAGTGCTGGGCAGCTGGGAAAGCTGAGCCTGGCACCAGCGTGCCTCCTGGCTCTCCTCATGGGGCTCCCAAAGAAACAACAGTGCCCCCAAAACAACGTGGGAGCCTCGCAGGCTCTAATTCTCAAAATGCGCAATACGTTGGAGCCTTTTGTGGGCTCTGAACACACCAATGCCCCTGGGAGCCTCGTGGGCTACAAATACAACAAATGCTCCCCACGTTGGAGCCACGGGGCTCGGCAATTAAGTAATGCGGCAGGGGTGGGCCACCACGATGCCCCCTAATAATAAAGCATGGGCCCCTCTTGGCCCGTGGCGACAATTATGGCCAGGATAGAGCCCCCTATGGGCTCTTTAAGAAAGACTGCCGTCACCGTTGGAGCGACCTGCTGCCAAGTGGGGCCGCTCGTACCACCAACAGGGGCAACCCCCTCTAAGGTCCAGTAACCAAGGAGCCCTAACCACCGGGCTCTTCCTCTTCAGCCGTGGCGGGGGCAGGCATTGGCAATGCGCCTCGGGCCCCCTCTGCCTTAACTTCACAAGCCACCCCACTCACCGGGACTGTCAGCGGCCTGGTCTACCCTTGGACAGACTCCTCACGACGGGGTAGGCTCCCGCCGGTCTTTCACAGGCTCTGACTCTGCTTCGGGGATACTCCTTGAGCAGACTTCAGCAGCGTGTGGGGCTCTCCTCGGGGACACGGGAGCCCCTCCTGCAATAAGGCTTCTTTGCCCGCCGCACTGCAATTGACCAGCTGGCCGCGTAGCTTCGCCCACAACTGGCAAGGCTGCCTGGCTTCCAGGTTGGCTCGGGAAGCGGCCCGGCAACTTTCTCCTCCGGTGGCAATGCAGGGTGGGCACCCGCTCGTCACTCCAATAATCAAGGCGTGGTAGGCACCCGAAATTTAGCTAATAAAGTGGCAGGTGAGCCACACCATATTGGGTAGGCTCCCGTTTGACCATGCAGTCCCTGGTGGGGTGGGCACCTGCTAGGGGTTCGAAACGCTCAGCAACAAGGTCCCTGGCGGGGTGGGCACCGGCTACATGCTCTCCTCTGCCGGGAATCAGGGAATGTGAGCAGCTATTCACCCGTCTCTCACCTGCAAGCTGAGCAGGAAGAGGGAAGCGATGGCAGATTCCCTCTGGTTTAGAAAATGCTTCCCCTGCGCAGAGCCCCAGAGTCTTCCAGGGCCAGCACTGGGTAGAGGCAACAAAGGAATGATAAAGCAAATGTCCTTGGTCCTGGGGACACCCTAGCGCTATAAATCAAAAATAAAAGTGCTCCCAGGTGCCATAATCAAGAAGTCCCAGGAAAGTCTTTTAGGAAGGAAGGCAGGGGGGCAAAGGCTGTTCCCAGGGACCAGCTCACAGGGCCCTCCAGGCAGGGAGGCAGTCCCTAGTGGCAGTACCTCCTGGCGCCAAGCAGCAGCAGGCTCCCCTCAAGAAAGGATCCAGAGTGAACACATATATGGGGTCACAGCCCCTTCTTATGCACACATATCCTTTGTCTGGTAGCACAGGGTTAAGGGAAAGCCAGATGCAACTGGTTTTGGAGCACTTTGTTGTGCTCAGCCCCTCTCCCCATTCACAGGACAGGCTAGGGACATCAGTCGCACCACAGGGGGCGGAGCCAGCATTGTGTAGGGAAGGCCCAGCCTTATTCAAGTCCCAGGTGCACTCCTCCCTCCCATCAACATGCAGATCTCTCCATTCACCACTGGGGCAGACCCATCCTGACTCCTGGGGCCAGGCACACCAGCCAGCTCCAGCCAATCACAAGACAGACAGTCAATTCACATTTACTACGCATGCCCATTTCTAGAAGTGGCACTACCACACTAGACACATTAAATCTGCGCACACAGTCACGCAGCATTTAATCTCACGAGTTTGCTCATACCAAACTCGCCCCTGCACTCCCCACACATCAGGAACTACCATGGACACACACATTCCCCATGCATTCCTATGGGAGAGTAGGCCAATCTCACCACATGCACTCAGACTGCGCACACACTTTACACTGGGACACAAGGTTAAAGTGCGCAGAAGCCAAAAACAACCAACACTAAGTCACATTTAAAATCAAAAAGTTTAGGGGGGAACCTGCCAAAAGGGCCAAGTCCTACTACTATGCACATTAAAAGACAGTAAAGTCAGTGCAGTCGAATACTACTATATGTAAAACTACACTCATAGTTTGTGACTCGCAAACACATAGTAAACTTACACCAAAAGTGTAAATTAACCTTTGTGGATAAGCTGTGTAATACATTTTTAACCTGTATCAGATTTTCTTATAATGAGCGTAATTTATTTTTAAAACTATTGACTTACATATTCACAGCACTTTCTGTCACAGGTTAGGACCTCATAGCACTTTAAGTAGACATTACTATTCCCCAGTGCACCAGCCAGGATTCGGATAAGTGATCCCCTGTTTCCACATAAAGACATCTAAGGTGATTGCATTACCCAACTGGGTTTTCTTACCAACTCAATGCACTTTTGACATATTATTTTACCTTTCATTTATTTTTCATTAAGATTGTGTGCATTGAATTGTAACTGTAACTTGTAGGTGAAAGGCCTACAAAATAGCTACAGATGTTTTTTTCAATGTAGCTATCTATTTGACCCCATCTCACAGTTCACTTATTGACCCAGGACCATTTCCACTAAGGTTCACTGTACTTAGGTATGCAGTTCACCCTTTTGTACATTTCTTCAGGGTCAGTGCCAGACTCAACTACTTCAAAGTGAGAGTCAAATTACTTTGCCCCAGTCCACTCAAAACTAACCCTGGGCGTAGTTCGCGGAGTCGGACTCCGCGGAGCTACGCGAAGACGCACTTGCACTCCGCGAACTACGCGTAGCTCCGCAGCCATGCGTAGTTGCTTGCTAGACCCGTTTGCGCACCGTTTTTCGTCTTCGGGAGCGCGGTGCGCGTGTTCGGGGCGTTGCCTGCATGCTCGGGATGGCTAGCGCGCTAAGTTACCCAAGAGGTTTGTCCCGCCCGCTTGCGTTCCCTTATTTCCTGTTCCGGGTCACAAGTAACGTGTTCGGGTCCTTATGACGCTATCGCGCATCCAAATGACGTTATCGCGTTCGCACAGTCGCACGGAATTGTGCGGGAGGGTTTACAAACATGGTGGCACACGCGACCGGGAAAAAGCGAACGCAGAACTAAGGTAAGCCATTGCCGCGCACGCGATAATGTTATTCAGCGCGCGAGAACTACGCTACGCACCGGATCGCGGAGTAATCGACAGCTACTCGTTCTCCGCGGAACGCGGAGTTGCCGAAACTCCGCAAATTCCGCAAACGGAGCGTAGTTCTTCGCCCAGGGTTACTCAAAACTACAGGCAAATCAGTAATTGGATTTCTTTCTTTTTGCAAATATTTTTATTAAACCATGACATGTTTGTTCATACAAAGAGCATACCAATAGTCACCTCAATTTTATAGTACATTTAAATTTACTATTCATGTTGGCCATTGAAAGTCCACATTAATTGACCATACAAGCGTTCCCTACCTCCCTTTTAGAGTCCCCGGTGTACCCTCCATGCTTCCCAGATTTTCTCTCCTTTCAGAAATTGGATTTTTAAGTGTGTAAAGTAGCACTAGACTAGTACTACTGGCACAAAACAAAAAGCTCTTTGCAAACTTACCACTGGTGACCAATACCTCTCCTATGTTTGTGTTCTGGGATTTCCCACACATAGGTGGCTCTCTGGCACAGAGGCCACCCAATTGTTTAAAGAGTATTGAACTGTGGAATAATGTTAGGAAGACTAAAGAGAATGCCTAGGGGTGTTCCAATGTGTGCCTAGTAAAGGACAAGTCCTGAAGTACTAAAGGAGTCTTCTGCCATAAAATGTTTTGTTGAAAATGAGTTGTCCAAGGTCATGGTCAGCACCACGCCTACTGGCTCTTAGTTGCACCACTGTACCTCAACCAAAACAGGTAAGGACTATCCTTTTTCCGAATATTTCCTGTATGGACTACACTTTTTCTGATTAATTCTCGTGAGAATTAAATGTGAATAGAGAAGTATTTAATCTGTAAAATAAAACCTGGAAATTTAGAAGGATTGCATGATGAGTGTATGCAACACAGCCCCCTAGTTGCTCAGACAGTATTAAACTTAGTAATAATGTTAAGACGATTACAGAGACCAGAATGCCTAGGGAGACACAGAGATGTGCCTAATAAAATGCAAATGCAGGAGCCTAGCTATAATCTCAGCATCCCTGTTTTCTTGGTCATGCAAACCATGTTAAAAGGAAGTGACAGTCACATCTTTGTTCCTGAGATGAGAAAGTCTTGATTATCTTACTTAGCCAAACAGTCTCATGTGAGTCCTATTAAAAGCGAGAATTTAAAACCCTATTTATGTGTGTCTTGCATAGGGAGCACACTTATTTTACAGGGGCTGGTAGACCATCTAATCAGCTCAATCTGTGATTCACTGATAAACTTTGCTTTTATTATTTGTTAATCAAACTTTTCAGACTCAGTTGGAGTGGGTGTAGATTTTGTTTCACACATGCTAAAGTCCCAAACAAATTGATCAATTAAATATTCTAAAAGCCTACCAATCTGGGCTTCACCCATTTCGGAGTGCTATAATCACAAGCATACAAGTCATTGATGGTACTTGGCATATTGCAGATTAAAGGCTTCCCTTCCTAGTGGTTCTGTTTGATACTATTAAGCACCAGATATTACTCTCTCTTTTCACATGGGAACTTCAGATCAGAGCCAATCCTCAAATCGTTTGCCACCTTCTTTCCTCACCAACAGACATGTCCAAATGGATTCATCTTAATGAGACCCCTGGACTCCTCAGTCTCATTGTTTTCCTCAATGGGTGCTCCTTGTCATTGAAGACCTCACCATGAAACACTCTCCTGTCCCTCTAGGTGTTAGTCATAGGTTTTATTGCAGCGGAAGCAGTTTATATTTTCTGTAATGGGCCCAAAAAATGAATTCTTTTTATAACTAATTTCCCTCAGAGGCATTAGTCCTCTGATGGATCTTGTTGGTCATAGTGAGGGGTAGTAAGTAAGTTGTTGCACTGTTGGCCACCCAATGAGGACCAATTAATTAGTAGCCAACTCTCAAATTAGAGATCAAATTCAAATACACCACCTCAGGACCATACTGTAAATGTAAAGGATGGCGACAGGGAGGGGAGACCAAACCTTCTTGAAAAGTTCAGTAAAGCAAGAATCGTACAGACTAGGAATCCTGCAATTGCCATGCAGAGCATGAGCAGAAGAACCTCTATAATGCATTAGAAATCAAATCTAGTAGGCACAGTTTCTATGGAAACAACATTTAGACACAATAAATGGCAGAACAATTCTGAAGTATGTGGTTATTGTATTTAAGATCCAAAATCAATGCAATTAGGCAACATTTTAAGCATTTTCAGTCATGAATCTCACAACACGTAATATAAATCACACATTTAGTTAGAATTAATCGATAGCAGAAATACAGAAATCCGTAAGAGGATGGTTTGAATCATAGTTTTCCTACCACAGATAAAGGCAGGAGGATGGTTTAAAGAGAATTCTCCAAGCATGGGAAAAAAGGGATCAAGTTTCTTGAAACAACCCAAAGGGAATTTATTTTGACATATAGCCAGCCCAGGCTCTTCCAGCCGCTGAGGGGTGCAGAGGGGCATGTCCTTGGCCAGGGCACGTCTGTGCGCATCCAGCGCTGTGAAAGGGCCGCTCGCTAGTCATCACGCCTCCTGGTGCCGCGATGACATTGCCACCGAGCGTCAACCAGCGCCTGCTGGGAGGTGTGGTCCCTTGTGCCTGATGCCGTTCCCTTCATGGCGCGACCTCCTGGGTGATGAACCAGTGAGCCGTTCCCCTCACGGCTGATGTCAGGAAGAAAAAGGAGTGGAGGGAAGACGTTCCCCTCACAGCAGTGTCAGCTGGCAGGTGAGCACGTCCCGTGCTGCGGGAGGGCTGCTTACTAGTTATCGCACCTCCCGGTGCCGTAATAACGTTGCCAGCGAGCGTCAGCCAGCGCCTGCTTGGAGTTGTGCCTGATGCCATTCCCCTCACGGCGGGACCTGCAGGGTGATGAGCTGGTGAGCTCTTCCCCTCACGATGGTTTCATTGATGCCCTTGAAGAGGTGTGCACAACAGACAGGCGGCTGTTTTTCTGTACTCAGGGTGCTGCTCATGTACGTCGGGTCTTGGCTTCTCCCTGACGAGTTTGAAAGAAGCTCTCTGTTGTCTTTACCACATGCTCATCACTGTCTAAGGACAGGAGAACTCTGCATGGTTCAAGCAGTGGGTATGAGACACTATCTGGACTTCCATGTCGGCCAACAAGACAAAAGGAGTCCAGGGGGCCCCACCAGCGGGTGAGGGTGTCCTCCGCCTCCTCTCGACACCGGAAGATCTCCTAGCCTGGGCCTGTACTATTTTCAGGCCCTCCAGGTGCTGCAGAGGATGTGCCGCGGCCGAATTACCGGGAAACAGCACGCCTCCAGGAACTAGGCCTAGGCCCTCACTCAGACACGGCCCAACTCGAGTCTGCTCATCACGGCCGCTCTGCCGTTGGTGCCATGCTGTCGGCCATAGGGGTAAATGCCGGCTCTCCCGCAGCTCCAATCGCGGTTGCACCGGAGCCACCCGCTCTCCAGGAAACAAGGATCCCACCAATGCTGAAAGCGCCCCTTCACGGGCCCGGAAAGCGACGTGCGGGACCGCGGTTGGCCGGAGTGCAGTCAAAGTACGTCTTCTGTTTCCACAGCCTCGGACACTTTCAAAGCCCCTTCCTACTTTACTTAAAGGGGTGTGAGGTAAACTAAGAGATATCCATATGATATGCTATAAAAACAATGAAACTACAGTTCGCCAATTTATTGTTCCATTGCAAAATATAGTGCTTTCACTGTCTTGAAATCTAAACTGATTTTAATACACTGCAAGACAATATTGATAGACTATTTGTATAGTGTCAAGCATGCCCTTACGAAAACACTGTCCCACCATAAACTGTGCATATAGCATTTTCATTCTTTGTTTAATTTTAAAAGAAGCAAACAGTTTAGTACATAGATTGAACACACTTTCTGACCTGATTTTCTAGACGTCCTTCCAAGTCCATTATATATTTAAGAAGTCATTTTGCAAAAAAATATAATACTGCATCAGAACAACCCGAGAAGTGGTGGTTTTAATGCAATCACTCCATCATGTAATCTAGACCTTTGCAGTCCACAGTACTTGCATAACTTTATACTGCTTGATTTGTTTCAATTCATGGTGTAAATCTCACAAATTTTCTATATAAATCTGTTTCCTGTGGAGCTGCAGTTCACATAATTTTCTAACAAAACTGTTGTACTGTGTGAAAACCTCCATGCTTATGGGGCTAAATTTCTCATTCGGGACTCAGTACTTTACCAATACTCTCACCTTGAAAAAAGTTCAGGGCTTGACTGGAGCTGTTCTCAACCAACCTTAAAACACTATATAGTCTTTCCCCACTTTCTCTCAGTCCTACCTAATGTTGTCTGTCATCTCAGGGGAACAAGTGAAAACTTTTACCACAATGCTGCTAAAACATGGATTTCTGATTGTTCACCTGTGTAATAACCTCCCCAAGCATCACCTCTCACCCAGCAGGGCTCAACAGAGAACTCTGTGAGGATAAACCTCAGAGAGGTCCAGGGTATTGTTTTAAACGTAGAAGCTATACAGTGGCTACCAGAAGAAGGCATCTTCAGGGCAACAGAGCAAGGGTGAAGTTCCAGGCCTCCTCCTATTTTGACTTCTAACTCCCAACAAACTTTCTCCTATATCTTATCGCCATCTCCAACATTGCAATGAAAGCATCACAGAATGCTTCAGCTCTGGCCGACCAATGAGTATTCTACTGATAAGAACAAATATGTAACATATACAAACAAATGCTCTGCAGACAAACCATACATGTAGAAGACATGGTGAAATGTATTACCAACAGTAAACAAGACTAATGTCACTTAGAAGGCTTAAAAGACTAATTGACACTAGAAACACCACAAATTGTACATGTATCGTCCTAGGCAGCATGCATGCATGCGCTGTATGCAAGATCTGCCATATTCACTATACGGAGTGTAATCCTGCCTGCTATTTACTATTGGTTGACTGCAGGATCGCTCTTCTTTGATGCCTCCTCATTGGTTCACACTCTTGATACATCACTTCTGTTTGAATCTCAGGAGCACTGCTCAACTACATATTAATTCCCCTTAATTAGTGGCCATCCGCTTTGATGAAGGGACTATTTCTTCTCTGCCAAGCTCATTTATTGGCAATTGATGCTTGTTTTGTTTCGCTTCAGCTGTGCGACTGCAGGAGAACTTCATAATTATAATTAGCCGACTGCCACTGCTCTTCTTCTTTAAGTATGGTGGCGTGCAAGAAAATGCTGTTCTTCAATGATTTTCAACATTACACGGATGTATGACGTTACAACGCATGCTTTTACCATGCATGCCTTTACAACGCGGTTTTTACAACGCATGCCTTTACAACGCATAGTGCTTTGGGGCGCTGGATAGTGAATAGTTTAATTTACTATTCCAACTCCAGTCCCCGTGGATAGTAGGGAAGGTGTTGGAGACTAAATTAATCCTATTCCCTATCCTAGAGTGCCCCCCAGCGCAATGCGTTGTAATGGTTTGCGTTGTAAAAGTTGCATCGTAAAGGCACTGCGTGGTAAAAGTTGCGTTGTAAAGGATGTTTCCCACATTACACTATTGCCCACGGGGAGAGGGGGACAAGTTGAATCCCCATGAGGGAGGACAGATGAAACTCTTAGCATCAGTGGCCTAGGAGCCATCTAGCACTGGAGGCTTTGCACAAACGCTGACAAGCCTGCCCATTGGACCATTACAACTCACTAGTACAAGCTAATATTCAAATATATCTAAAGTGGTAGAGAAAGTGCAGTCCTCTTTCTATACCGAGCCACAGGCGCGCGCAATACACCTGTGCTTTATTTCAATCCAGCGCTCCTCAAGGATGAGCTCTGTTTCCCTACCACACCATGTCTAGAATTAATCGACCTGGCAAAAGTGGCCTCGCCCAGGTGCTGTAAGCTGACGAGGTAAGATGACGTCTGCTGAATGGCCGTAATCATACTGTTGGCTTTCATCTTGGTTCATAGCTGCTGGCAAAAGCTCCCTGTCCTCCATTGTCCCCTGCAGAACAGCTTATGGTGTCTACAGCTCTATATGAGACACACAAATATAGCCTATATCTCTTGTTGAGGAACTCTTTTCTTTCTCTTTGGGCTGGCTGGGGGATTGTGTCACAGATGCACAGCTTTGTGCTCTCTGTTGCAAACGGATTGTAGCAGTTATGTGGGAGTCATCAGAATTAACCATGAAATCTCACCTACAACTTTCAGGAAAACAACAGTACCTAACATACATGTGCGGTTCTCCGTATGTGCGTCAATGTTATGTGTTAATGTGCGTGTTTGATTGTGCTTCTGTGTGTGTGCGTATATGTATGTGCATGCTTGTCTGTGTGTATGTCTGTATGTGCGCCCAAGCATGCCTATGTTCTTTGGTGTGTGCATGTGTCTGAGTGTGCATGTGTGGGTAACTATGTAGAACTGTGTGGGTGCATGCATATGTATGTGAGTGTACATTTTTATATGTCCATGCTTAAGCAAGATTGCAAAGCCAGAGCCAGGACATTCCATGCCTGCTGGCAGCAACAGGACGGCAATGCTGCTGTCTTCAACTCATCTTCCGCAGACCCTAAAGTGTTTTGCTTTAAAAATGAAAGTTAGCAGCAGAGCTCAGCTGAAAATACAGACTCAGCAGTTGGTCTGGTGCCATATCATGCCCCCAGCAAACCATGCCTGCATACATGTGTGTGTCTGAGTGTGAAATGAAATGGAATGAATGAAATTAAATGAAACAGAAATTTATTAAGTGCCAAAACATTCACCCAAGGGTGTCAAGGCGCTAGCTCATCGAACGAATAGTTAACAAACAGAATATACCGCATCAAAGATTAAACAGGCAAGTTTTTAATGCCTTTCTGAAGGACAACAAATGAGCTTCTCCTTTAAACCTTAGTGGAAGTGAGTTTTAAAGTCGGGTAGTACCACTACCGACCAGGAAACTTCTATCGCCCCAGGAAGACTTTTTAAACCTGGGAACTACCAGGTTATGAGCATAGGCTGAAGGAGATGGCGGGTCGGAATATAAGGCTGCAGATTTTGTTTAAAAAAGGTAGGTTCTATGTCGTGAACAGCTTTAAAAGTTATACAGAGGGCCTTAAATCTGTTCCGTCTCTTCACCAGCAACCAGTGTAGCTCTTTGAGGTAATTGGGCATAATATCAACTTCAAAATATCGAATGGACAAAATATCGAGTTAAAAATATCGTTTGTAGAGAAATATCGAAAGAAATAATATCGATGTTAAAAATATCGTTATAGTTTTCACTAACTTAATATCGAAGTAAAAAGTATCTAATTAAAAATATCGAGTAGTGTTAATATCGAATTGTTAGTGTAGTTTAAAATATCGAAATAATATATATAGAATGTAAATAATATCGAAAAAAATATAGTTAGTAAAAAATATCAGAAATTGTATATAATGTTAATAATATAAAATAAAAAAAGTGTTAATATTGTAGAATTTGTAAATTTTTTCTAATAATTTAAAAGTGATAATTATTTTAGTTGTGTATTTTATGGGGTTTTTTGTGGCGGGATATTGGGTTAATAGGGGATAAGGGTGGGGAGTGTTTTAAAATAATAATTTTTAAATTAAAAAAAATATTTGAAAATTTAAGAATTTAATAAAATATTTTAAATTAAAATATTTCTAAAGTATTTTAAATTTTAGGACCGGGATGTTGGGTTATTAGGGGATAAGGGTGGGGAGTGTTTCAAAAAAAGTTTTTTAAAAAAGGGTGGGGATTATATAAAAATATGTAGAAATGTTATTCAATATTATGTTAAAATTAAATAATTATAATAATATGCAAACATTTAAATTTAAATTTATAATTTGCAAAATAAATTATAAAAAATGTATATATGTAGTTAATTGTGTGTAATGGTGATTATTGAGCTTTAGAATATGTTTTTTTATGGTAAAATCAAAAAAAAATTGGGAGAAATTACAAAATTTGCAATATTTTTTTATAAATAAAAATAGTGAAAAATACAATTATTCATTAAATATTGAACAAAATTCTGCAAAAAATATGTTAAAAATTTAGAATTTTTTGAATAATATTTACAAATTTTAAAAATGTATTTAAAAATGACAAATTTTTGAAAAATAATAGTAATATAGAAAAATAATTATGAATGTTAAAAAATGTAATACAATTTTATAATGAAATTATACAATATATCAATGTGAGGTTTGTTTAATATGTGTTATGAGATATAGAGTGAGGCGTAAAAACTTAATTTTTAATGTAAATTATTGGTATTAGGATTAGTACAGTTCATCTGATTATTATCCTGCACCTTCTCAGAATATAATCTGATTGGAGTGGGAATAGTAATTTATAATGGGTCTGTGTTCATCACATTACTAGAATTTTATATTATTTGAGTGTGAATATTACATTAAATAGTGTTAGTGTACAGTACTTTCCATGACATTTATCTGACTGGAGTTGGAATAGTAAATTATATTGGGTCACTGTCCAGCACCTTCCCTGAGTTGCACCTAACTGGAGTTGGAATAGTAAATTGTATATGGTCAGTGTCCAGCACCTTCCCTGTTTTTCACCTGACTGGAGTTGGAATAGTAAATTATATTGGGTCACTGTCCAGCACCTTCCCTGAGTTTCACCTGACTGGAGTTGGAATAGTAAATTGTATATGGTCAGTGTCCAGCACCTTCCCTATTTTGCACCTAACTGGAGTTGGAATAGTAAATTATATTGGGTCACTGTCCAGCACCTTCCTTGAGTTTCAACTGACTGGAGTTGAAATAGTAAATTGTATATGGTCAGTGTTCAGCCCCATCCCTGTGTTTAACCTGACTGGAGTCGGAATAGTAAATTATATTGGGTCACTGTCCAGCACCTTCCCTGAGATTCACCTGACTGGAGTTGGAATAGTAAATTGTATATTGTCAGTGTCCACCACATTCTCTGTTTTTCAACTTACTGGAGTTGGATTAGTAAATTATATATGGTCAGTGTCCAGCAACGTCCCTGTTTCTAACCTGATTGGAGTTGGAATAGTAAATTGTATCTGGTCAGTGTCCAGCACCTTCCCCGAGTTTCATCTGACTGGAGTTGGAATAGTAAATTATATATGGTTAGTGTCCAGCACCTTCCCTATTTTTCACCAGACTGGAGTTGGAATAGTAAATTATATTGCATCACTGTCCAGCACCTTCCCTGAGTTTCACCTGACTGGAGTTGGAATAGTAAATTGTATATGGTCAGTGTCCACCACCTTCTCTGTGTTTCACCTGACTGGAGTTTGAATAGTAAATTTTATTGGGTCAGTGTATAGCACCTTACTTAACTGTTATTTGAATGGAGTGGGAATAGTAAGTTATATGTTTTTTTTAAAAAATCAATAGTAATGTAAATAATATATCAGGTAGTATTATAATTGGACAATAAATATTTTCAATGGAAATAGGTAAATGTTAATATATAAATAATATTATAATATTAATAATTTAAATATAACATTTTATTTTTATTATTAAAATAAGTAGACATGTATATTTGAAAATTTGTATTGACAGATTTTGTTTATAATATGTACAGTACAGTATACAAATTATGTAAGCTTTTTTATAAACAGTTAGGTAAATTGAATGTATTACATTACATTTATTCATATTTTTTTAACCGTTTTTATTGCAGAACCAAATGCACAGCACTTCATTCAACATGGGATCTGTTCAAGCAGATTCTTCGCCCTCTGATCTCTGCCCACCTACATTATACACAGCCTTTCAGCCCACATCCCGGAGGCCGGGCGGCGGCATCTGTTTCCGTGGTGCATCGTTACATTGTCCATCAGTTATAGTCATTACATGAGGCAATCTGCTGTCTGCTTTTCAAGATTTTCCCCTCCCCGTCCCCTTTCTCTGCTGAGCAATATACTTCTAGTACGTCTGAATCTATCAGGTAAATAATCCCTCCCTCCTCCCCCCCCAGTGTCGACACCTGCGCCTATCGCTGAGATATAAAGCCATGTGGTGGTGTGAAGGACTGGGTTATTTAAGACCCAGCGGTGCCAGGGGACAACACCTGAAACCTTCGTGGGTAACCTGTTCCGGCGTACAAATGACAGAGACCCGGGACACTTCCTTCGGCGTCAAAGATTCGAGGTTTATTTACTGCAGGGAACACAGAAGTCACGTGAAGTACATAGAATGCAAGTTCGCGGGATCTGATTCGATTTGCTACTGTGGATCGCTCCTTTTATACACATTTCTCTCATAGGCTAACATGGTACACAAAGGTTTACAACTTGGTTCCCATCATTATTCCCGAGAGGGGTTGCTTTGATGTATTCAAGGTCCGGAACATAAGTACGGAAACATTTGGCGGTTCCCAACTGTAAAAACCCATCTTCCCACCATTAGTACATTCCAATCGGCAGTAAACAGATCGAAAAAGGAACAAGAACAGGTGCAGAGGAAGATGGAAACAGTGGGGAGATCGGAAAGGGTGTAAAAGAGGAGGTATGGAGAAACACGAGCTACAGGCATCAAAGGGACGTGCCTAATGAGATGCACGGCTAAGACAATAGACCGGCACGGCAAGATGAGCCTCGAGCGAGGCCATCTGCCTTACAGTATCATCCCCCTCATCATAAAGACACTCTCAAAGGGAATGTGTCTTCCGCAAGTGTCTTGGGAATCCCAGGGTCGCGAAGCGGACAGCGTCCGTTCGCTGGCTACTTGAGGGCAAGAGACAAAATGGATGCCGTATCTAAGATGGAACCCGTGGGTACAGATAGATAAACCCACGAAACAAACGAACGGCTCAGGCTAGTACAGCGAAACTGCGTACACCCACTAAGCTCGTCATTTGCGGTTCATAGATACCAGACTCGACCATATCCGTGCGAGTCGGAAACACCACTTACAATCGTCACGGAACCTCAGACGCTCCTTTTGCCCTCATGTAGGCAAGCACTAGTCGGAATCATACTCGATATTCATTAGACCATCTAGATGTTGCTGTAACATAGCTCTGTCCAACCGAGCTCCTTTGGTAACAGGCGGCTGTCTTATACACGTCGTAGCACAGAGGCCACATAAGGCAGGACCACACTGCACACAAAGGCAACACATGAACAGGAACGCCACAAGAACTCCGATCATCAGAATCTTCCAACCCCAAGTCGACATCAGGCCCCAAAACCACCCAAGTAGCGTCCAATCTCCTACATCCACGTGTATGGATTCAGAGATCTTATGCAACTTTGAGATGGCTTGATAGACAGTCGGAGCGTTATCTGGAATGAAAATACAACAGCTCGAATGGATCACCTTACATACTCCACCTCGATCTGCTAAGACCACGTCTAAAACCATACGGTTTTGTAACGTCATAAGCCTATCCGCCTGAAGTTCTGTGGTGATATTACCAAGGGCACTGGCAGTAATATTAGCTGTCGATTCCACCACTCGAGTCAACTGTCTCAGGTTCCTACTATTAACCATAGGTCCCCATAACGGGAGGAAACCCTTGAAAAAGTCTCCTGCCTCTTGACCGGCAGTGTCCTCTTCGCTAATTACGCCTCTCACAACTCTAGTCTTGTGATAGTCTGCATCTACAGTGAACATCGGAGGCAACAAATTTGCGATAAAACATGAGCCCACAAAGTCGGAGGGCAACCATGTATACGCACGATCATGGCAGACAAAGTATGTACCCTTGGCAGCCAGAAACACAGGGGACGAGAGAATCGGCAAGATATAAGTCTCGGAGCAAGCACTCTCTCCAAGACGAGCTCTCGATCTTCGGCCACGACCCAATAAACAGAAATTACCAAGGTGGGGTACGACCCATATCGGGGGCGAGCTTCTAAGCTGTTTGTCACTCGTGAGCGTACTATACTCGACCTTACTTAGGACCCTATAGGCTTGTACCTCTTCCTCTGGGATGAGCGACGGCTCATAGATATCTCTATCTAAATCCTCTATCGCTATAGTCAAAGGCTTGTGATACGAGCCGGGACCAAAGTAGGGAGAACGTGGCTCTCGACTGGGGTAAGAATCTAGTGCGCTTTGAAACATTGTTTGAAATGCTCGAGCTGAACCCTGGGAACTATAAGGTAGGACCAGATATGGAATTCCCTTATCCGTGGTATGTGGCATTAACCCACACACCCAACAATTAGTAGTGTTAACCACTAACTGGTGCTGATGAAGGAGCTGAATAAAGGAATTATTTCTGAATTCGGCACGTCTAGCCTGTTCGTGTTCGGGTAAGATATGGAAAGAATGAGGGGATGCAGTGGAGGTAAGTTTAGGGTAAACAGTAGGAATAGGTATGGCAGAAGGTAAGAAGTACGACATCATGTAATACACCCCACCCGCCAATAGTGCAGAAACAGTCAAAAACAATAGGAACGCTTGAAACATAAAACATTTGGTACGAATAAGTTGTTGCAGTTTGAATCTTTGCGCCTGAGCTTCTTTCAAGTCCATCAGCTTTGAAAACGCCATCCCCTACGACCGTCCGCAACGTCTCTTGACGCACTTCGTTCTGTGTAGCAGTAGTCAATCCCTAGGAGTTCCCAGGAACCGACTGTCTTTAACCTAGCGTCAAGACCTACTAACCAGAAGGAAGTACACGCGCGGCCCTACGGTCTTATTCACAATGTATATACAAAAGTCTCTCTGCTGTGGAAGCAAAAGCACATGTGGAACGAAACTCAATATTTACAAAAATAATCACAATGACACGGGTATTCAGACTGATCGTGGCAAACGGGATAATACAGTTGTCAAGGGACAGAACGAAATTTTATTAGTCTCTGGTGCTGGATCGCAAAAAGTATCGGGTTTTCCCAGGACGTGTCTGTTCGTCAAACAAAGGATCCGCTGGGGGGACAGAGTTCTGCTGATCAGTCAAATGTTCAGATCCTGAGTCTTGTGATGGCAAGTGTTCAACAATGTCTTTCTGCTGCACTGAGGATTCTCCGACAGGTTGTGCGTCGCTAAAAGGTACGAAAACCTGCAATCCTTTGGTTTCAGCTGAAGCAATGCCCTTCCTCACCCACGAGTCTGCCGGTAAAGGTATAGGAACCTTCTTAGTATGGGTGGCATGCACCCAATTTTTACGCCCTTCCAAACGAACGGCAGTTCTCGTGGCAAGGAGGACCTGGAAAGGTCCAGTGAAACGGGGTTCCAAATTCTTCTTTCGGGCAAAATTGCGAGTAACCACCCAATCTCCTGGTTGGAGCTGGTGGCCTGGACCCTCCGTCTGCATCGGCAGTGCTTCGTAAACCTGTTGGTGAATTAACCTCAGTTTAGCAGTCAGATCATGAAGATAATCGATCAACATTGGGTACTCAAGATTAGAAAACACACCCGGTCTAGGGACCCCCCACACATTCGCAGGACGGCCGAACACTATTTCATAGGGACTAAGCCCTACTCGGGAGTGTACGGTCGCCCTTGTTGACAACAAAGCTAAGGGTAAGGCGTCAGGCCACGAAAGACCAGTCGTAGCCTGAATCTTCGCTAGCTTGAGTTTAAGGGTGCCATTATACCCTTCAACCAAGCCTGCCGACTGGGGATGATTGGCGCTATGGAATTTCTGATTAATTCCAAGGCCCTTACACACACTCTTCATCACACTCCCCACAAACTCACTTCCGTTATCAGACCATACAATCCGAGGCATTCCATACCGAGGAAAGTATTCCTTCAGTAGGATTTTCGCAGTCGACAGGGCAGTGTTGTCTTTGAGAGGGTAGGCTTCAATCCATCGGGAGAACGCGCAAACCACAACTAAAACATATTTCAGGTTATTGCATCGCTCCATGTGGATGAAGTCTAGTTGAATCACCTCAAAAGGACATGAAGGGGGAGCAAAATGGCCAGGAGGTGTTGGGGTTCCCTTACCAGGATTGTACAACATACATACCATGCAATTCTTGACCAATCTTTCAGCACATTTTGTGATACCATCATTCTTCCACACAGGGGACAGCAACTTACAGATACCTTTCACGCTAATATGTGCTAACCCGTGTGCCATCGTCACAACAGCTAGCACATACGTATCTGGCAACATCCATCTCTTATGCTCCGACAAATCAACCCAACAACCATTCGCATCCAACTTTCCCGTACTCTCTTTCCACTTCGTCTTTTCAGTCTCAGTGGCCTCATTCTGAATTGCTTTCACACTCTCGATAGTGTCCTCACACATACCAGTCTCTGTAGGCCACCTAACCGAACTCGTCACATACATTCTAGTGTTAAGGTTCCGGGCAGTCTCCTTAGCAGTCTCATCCGCAAATGCATTACCACGACCAACATCATCCGTCACCTTACGATGTGCACTACATTTAACAATCGCTACCAGCTTAGGCAACGTAAGTGCATCCAAAAGATCATTCACAAGCTGTCCATGCTGAATCTTCGTGCCATGCGACGTCATAAACCCTCTCTCTCTCCACAATCGTCCAAAGCTATGGGCGACGCCAAAAGCGTATTGGCTGTCGGTAAACACATTCACACGTTTCCCTTTCGCCAACACGCACGCTCTAGTTAGGGCAATCCGTTCTGCAGCTTGGGCAGAGTTCTGATTCAATCTTGCAGCTTCCACAACAGTATTCAAAGTTACAACAGCATACGCAGTAGTCACATCACCATTCGGCAATTTAAAACATGAACCATCCACATACAAAGTTCCATCTGGATCTTCCAAAGGAGTGTTTTTAAGGTCCACCCGACCTTTTGTTTCCTCCTCAGTCCTTAAGTAACAGTCATGTTCTGCTACTTCATCTGACTCCGTACTAATTGGCAATAAAGTCGCCGGATTCAGAACATTGCAACGTTTTATCTGAATGTGACTTGCCAAAAGCGTCAACTCGTACCCAGACAACCTCGCCCTCGTCAAGTGCTGAGTTTTCGTACGATTCAAAAGAGTGTCAACTGCATGCGGAACCATTACCGTAAGCATATTATCAATGACCAATCCTGCTGATTGTCGGATGGACACCGCAGCTGCCGCTGTTGCTCTCAAGCAACTTGGCAATGCTCTAGCTACCGGGTCCAAAGTCGAGGAAAAATATGCGCATGGACGTTGCTTACCACCAAAAGGTTGCGTTAAGACACTCAAAGCACAACCTTCCCTCTCGTGAACATATAATGTAAACGGATTGCTGTAGTCAGGGGTACCTAACACAGGAGCCGAACACAATGAGTCATGCAGTTCAGAAAAACTCTTCTGACATTCTTCCGCCCATGGTAAAGGAGTTGGAACATCCTTGCACGTAAGAGCCACCAATGGTTTCACTAGCAATGAAAAATTTGGAATCCATTGCCTGCAATATGACGTGATACCTAAAACCTTTGTTGCTCTACAGAGTGATACCTAAAAAGGCACGCACATCTCTTTGAGTTGTTGGCACAGTCATTCGCGCAATTGCTGCAATTCTCTCTGGGGTCAGCCGTCTTCCCTCCTTTGACAATAAGTGACCTAGATAGGTGACTTCTTGGCAACAATATTGAAGTTTAGAGGGAGACACCTTGTGATGTAAGTCACAGAGATGTTGCAACAACGACACCGTAGCAATTTTGCAAATGTCCTGAGTATCTGCAGCCACCAATAAGTCATCGACGTATTGGATTAAAGCCGCACCAGCCGGCAACATAAACGCATCCAGTTGGCCCTTCAAGGCTTGACTGTAAATTGATGGACTCTCACAGTAGCCCTGAGGAGCACGTTTAAACCGGAAGCTACGGCCACCAAGAGAGAAACCGAAAAGGTCTCTGCTCTCTTCGGCAATCGGGATGCTAAAGAAAGCATTCTTCAGATCGATTACCGAAAACCAAGATGCAGAAGCAGTAGCGCCGTGATGTCAGGCACAACAGGGAACTGAGGAATCACAATTTTATTTACCTCCCGCAAATCGATAACAAAACGATAAACGGGTGGTTTCGAAGGATCGGTACGTTTCAGAATAGGCAGTACAGGGCTGTTGCACACGTTTCCCCGAGTCTCCTCAATAACATCTTTTTTGATCAAATCATAGATGATCGCTAACAGTGCTCGTTCACCATCAAGAGAGATTCGATACTGGGGAATACGTGGCAACCGCACATTAGATTTCAGCTGAACAACATAAGGGGAGATGTCAAGCAGGCCCACGTCATTGGGACCTGTTGCCCACAAAGATGCAGGAAGAGAACTCAATTCCGGTGGAAGCTTATCGAGAGACAAGTACATTGGAGAGACGACTCTCTCACCCAAAGTAAGCTTTACTCCCGCAGGAGAACAGTACAAAGTCGCATACAAACGTTTTAGCAAATCCAGGCCCAAAAGATTTTCACCACAACCAGTGGTCAAAATCAACGGAGCTTTCAGCTCACAAGGCCCAATTGTAAGGGGCAAAGGGCACGAAACTGGATTGCTAACAGGGGCGCCAGAGAATCCAACGGAAACATTTGTTAAGCCAGACAAAGGTGCGCCAGGGAGTTTCGAATGCATTATAGAACTTTTCACTGCACCAGTGTCCAACAGAAAAGGCTCAACGACGCCCGATGTGGCAACTGCGACGTAAGGCCCTCTCTGATCAACCGGAACTGATACCACTCCCTCTCCTTGTCTATTGCTGTCCTAGTAAATACTGTCATCAGTTCCCTGATCGACGTAATAATCATCTACATTGTACTGCGCAGATCGTCCTTGCGATGATCCACGTTGATCAAAACAGTTATTGGGGTTTGACGAATTATCTGAACGATCATTTTGAGCATCGCGACCCCTACCACGTGATGTCTGCTGAGAACCACCACGGCCTCCTCTGAATGTGGTACCACTATTACGGTCATTCAGAACAGGACAGTTGAATTTTAAATGACCCTCCTGTCTACAATAGGCACACTGATTGTACCCTAACGAAGATCTTTGTGAAGAGGAGTCATTTCGCGATTGCGACCTATTTGATTGCGGCTGCGACCGATTTCGCTGTGAATCATTCTGATTCGAACGCGGAGGATAAGCCTGCTGCAACAACACTTTAGTTTTAAGTTCTTTCGTCTTTTTATCAGCGCGATCGTTCTCTTCTTTTTCTCTGTTCTCGTAATACTGTGCCGTAGCCAGTATTTGAGCAGAAGTAGAGACAGCCCACGCACTCTCAGAGTTTTTCAATTTATTGCTCAAGTCGGGCAATAAGTTAGAGACAAATTTATCCACGAACAACCGCTGACCACCCTCAGTGCCCATATCCTGACCACTATGGTCAATGAATGCCTCCTCAAATCTCGTAAAGAAATCAGAGACACTCTCGTCCTTCTTCTGTCTACAAGCTGACAATTTGTCCCAGTTCACCCTCATAGCTGGCATAAGTGTTTTCATTAGGGTAATTATTCTCTGAGGAAGATCAGAAATAATTTGTTCAGGTTTAGCCCCACCAGTTTGTCGTGCATCTGCCGCAATAAGAGCAGCCCAATCGCCACCTAATTCGTTAGCATGATTTTCCTGACGAATCTTAGCCCATACCGGTTGCGGTACGACATTGCCAAACAGCATATCGATATCGGCAAGATTCATTATCGTAGCGTCTACGAGCTGCGACAATTCCTTATAGTACCCTGCAGGATTTTTGCGAGGGTCAGGCAAAGATTGCTTCACCTGTAACACTTCTGATCGTTTCCATGGGAGATGTATCCATACTCTCTGGAAATGTGCCAATATCGGAGGTTGAGCCTGAGGATTAGCTGGCATCCATACTGGGGGAACCTCTCGCATGGGATACTGACCAGACGCATCAAACTGTCTTTCAATGTCCTCAACGAACAAGGCTTGAGGCATCGGAGAGGGACGGAGGGCCAACAATTGCTCGATGGCACGTCGAACATTCGTACCCACTACCATTCCGCTCGAAAACTGAAGCTGTAAGTTGGTCAAAGCAGCTAATACATCTTCCGATGCATCTGCCGATATTTGATCACGCAACGCCTTGCACATTTCTTCAAAAACATACCTCTGTGTCGGTATATTGAACTGATTAAACGTATTCAATACCGAACGCGGAGGATTTCTATAGGGATGCAGCATCCATGACATCGCCATATTGTACAACGCGGCACGTTCCTTATTACCAGGGAGCTGACTACGTCTCTGTGGACCGTCCGAACCAGCGGACTCAAGGATAGGTCCAAGAGAATTAGCGAAATTAGCAGCCATTGAAGGGGTACGACATCGAGTAGTTGGAGAAGAATACGATAGAGTAGTAACAAGAGAAGGAGTAGAAACAGAAGAAGCAACAGGAGTAAGTAGAACAGGAGCAGTAGCGGGAGCAGGAGTATGTGGAAGTACAAGTGGAGGAGCAGTAGGAACAGCAGTAGGCAAAGGAGCAGGGACAGTTGGAAGAACAGGTTGAGGAGCAGGTACAAGAGCAGGTACAGGAGGAATCGTAGGAGCTGCGGTATCCTGTGCGTACGGAGGTGGTGACTTCATAAGATAGGACATTAAAGGATCCTCAACTAATTCCTCCTTCTTATCCGACTCCGTAGGCAAAGCGGGATAACATTTATCTATAGACATACGCTGAAGTCTATCAAATACTTCCTTTTCCTTTTCCTCCTTATCACGCTGGAACTGCTCTGCTTTCTTTACAATAGTAGCAACACCATCTCTCTGATTGCGTTTAGTCTGTCTGATCTCTTTCTGTCGGGCTTCTTTACGCCACAACCGAAAGGCATCAAACATGGCCGGCCTTGACTTTTTCTTAAACAAGTTAGCCTCGAGGTTGTCTAAAATCGGAGTCTCAAAACTACCGTGGGGTGGCCAACTAAGGACACCGTCTTTTTTGGTGTATCGAATCCAATATTCATTAAAAGCAATTGGGCCTAGCCCATGCTTACTATAGAGCTCATAAGTGGGAGTTCCAACTGGAGGTATCGGACAAGAGTCCTCCAGTCGGGAATCCGTACCACAACGTCTGAAACAACTAAACAAAGTACTGCGACCAGGCATCTTGCACACTAGCCGAGTTCCACAAACTTCAAGGGTTACGGGATTTACCAAGTCCCTGCAAAGAGCAAAAACCCTCGGTTTTTGGCGGCTGCAGTCGTCAAATATCACAACAAAGTACCAAGAATCACAAATGCAATGGAACCATGCAACAACTAAGCAACCACAACCAAGAATTCTGGGAGCGACCCACAAATACTTAACTCAAAGATCGATGGCGTCACCAGGAAGGCCCGTCAATCGTCTTGCTATACCAAGGTCTACGCCAGGCGCCAAAACAGGTCTACAGTCAGGGCAGCAGTCCGTCGCAGCCGTCAGGAGGCGGGAATCTTCGCGGGAAAAGTCGTCGGGCCACTTATTTCGACAACAGGATCGATGAAGCGGGGTGCACCTTCCCTCGGAGATTTCACACGAAGTTCCTCACGATCGTCGGGCTTGGACCGGTACCACTGATGCAGCCCTACGTTGGGCGCCAACTGAAGGACTGGGTTATTTAAGACCCAGCGGTGCCAGGGGACAACACCTGAAACCTTCGTGGGTAACCTGTTCCGGCGTACAAATGACAGAGACACGGGACACTTCCTTCGGCGTCAAAGATTCGAGGTTTATTTACTGCAGGGAACACAGAAGTCACGTGAAGTACATAGAATGCAAGTTCGCGGGATCTGATTCGATTTGCTACTGTGGATCGCTCCTTTTATACACATTTCTCTCATAGGCTAACATGGTACACAAAGGTTTACAACTTGGTTCCCATCATTATTCCCGAGAGGGGTTGCTTTGATGTATTCAAGGTCCGGAACATAAGTACGGAAACATTTGGCGGTTCCCAACTGTAAAAACCCATCTTCCCACCATTAGTACATTCCAATCGGCAGTAAACAGATCGAAAAAGGAACAAGAACAGGTGCAGAGGAAGATGGAAACAGTGGGGAGATCGGAAAGGGTGTAAAAGAGGAGGTATCGAGAAACACGAGCTACAGGCATCAAAGGGACGTGCCTAATGAGATGCATGGCTAAGACAATAGACCGACACGGCAAGATGAGCCTCGAGCGGGCCCATCTGCCTTACAGTATCATCCCCCTCATCATAAAGACACTCTCAAAGGGAATGTGTCTTCCGCAAGTGTCTTGGGAATCCCAGGGTCGCGAAGCGGACAGCGTCCGTTCGCTGGCTACTTGAGGGCAAGAGACAAAATAGATGCCGTATCTAAGATGGAACCCGTGGGTACAGATAGATAAACCCACGATACAAACGAACGGCTCAGGCTAGTACAGCGAAACTGCGTACACCCACTAAGCTCGTCATTTGCGGTTCATAGATACCAGACTCGACCATATCCGTGCGAGTCGGAAACACCACTTACAATCGTCACGGAACCTCAGGTGGACAGAAGCATCTTGCTACTTATTGGATGTGTGTGTCTGGTGGGGGTGTCAGCACCGTGGCAGCCCCAGTTTGGCCCTCCGGTTCTCCTGTCTCCTCCTCTTCCTCCTCCTCCACTGAGCTATCCTGTAGTACATTACATTTTTTCATAATCATAAATGTTTTACATTTCAATTTTTTTAATTTTAACAGTATTTTTCAGAAAATATATACAGTGTTGTTTCAGAATTTTTATACAGTTTGTCAACATTTGTAAACATTTAATTTTTTTATAAACACTTGTTTTCAATGTCCATTAAACGTTTAATTAATAATGTTAATATATAATATATTAATGTTATTAATTAAATATTTAGAATATTTACATGATCAGAAAATAATAAACAGGTAAGTATATTTGGTACATTTACATGCTAAATATATTTTCTATATTATTTATACATATTAAATACAATGTTCCTAATAATAATTAATATTTGTAATTAATTATTATTAAGTATATACTAAGCTTTTAAATAAAAACATTTCTGAATACAATATAAAATAGTAAATCATTTATACAGTTGCATACAATGTTTGATATATATTTTTAAATTATTTACATACATATATACTATTATTAATAATAGTATTAATTAATATATTAGATGTATTATTATTATTAATTTACAAATGTACATTAATTATTAAATATTTTAACAAATAAAAACATATTTTGGAAATAATCAATTAAGTGTAAATTAGGATTTGTATTTATTTACAATATATATACAGAAATATGATTAATAATAAGAATAAATAATATTTATTATTTATTAATATTATTAATTTACAAATGTTAAATCTTTGTATAGTAATTTTAAAAATAAAACTTAAATATAAATAATATATAAACTTAAGTTTTATTTGTTATATGTATTTTTTACAATGTTTATATATTAAATAAAATATTAATAATAATTAATAATATGTTAATATTTATTAATACTTTGCTGAGGATATTTAGTATAAGAATAATTTTATAAGTGTTAGAAATAAATGTATAACATTTTAAGTCTAGTAGTATATTTTATTTTTACTTAGAACATTGTATTTAATATGTTTAAGTTTCTATTTTTGTTTAAATGGTACTACTTTTTTAACCGCGTAAGGTTATTTTGCTTCATTCAGGACTTGAGAAGATCGCGGTTGGATGCTGCGTTGCGTTGCGAAAGGTAAGACGAATTTTAACTATTATATTCTATAGAGAAGTAGTGTTTGAGTGTATTTTTGAGGTGTGTAGTGCTACTGTGTGTGTTTAGTTGTGGATTTGGTATGTTTTAGGTGTTACTTTTACGGAGGTGTTGTGAGTTTTTGAGGCCTAGTCTATTTTTTGAGTGTGATGTTAATATCTGTGTATTTTAATGTTTTATACTAATGTTTAGGTATATTTGTAAATGTTTGGGGGCTTTGTGTGGGTGGTTTTGTTTTCGATATTTTTTACAGGTTTCGGGATTTCGCAATTTCGTTCCGGAGAAGGATGCAGTTTTTTTTGGGGAGAAGAGATTGTATTACTTTATTAAAGTATTGTTTTTATACTCTCTCTCCTTTTCTCCTGGTTTCATGGAGCGATTTTTACTCTTGTTGACTATTTTTCGGGTTTTTAAGGGTTTCGATTTGGATTGGGAGAAGACCATGCTTTTTTTTTTTAAAGAAAAGTGTGTGTATATTACTTTAATTAATAAAGTTAACATACTTTCTTGTATCGGGATTTCCTGGAGCGTTTTTTCTATTTTTACTTGTTTTCGGGTTTTGAGGGTTTCCAAAATTGGATTTGTAATGGATTAGCAGTGGAGTACACGGATTACAAGTGGTTGGATTACGTATTCTTCAGCAACGTGAATTGTAAGTTTCGTAAATTTATGTTATTTGGGTGGGAAATGTGATTGTTATCATTATTGTTATATTTTATATCACATCAAATATTGCTTAATTGTCTACAATTGTTTATTTGGTATATAAATATGTTTGACAATTAGGTAATATTTATTATGATATAAAATGTATATGCTACTTATCACAATTTTATTAAATAAATGAGAGTATTGTTATTTTTGTGTAGATAATTCACAGTAGGCTTTTGGCTATTAAGGAAAGATAGTCTAGGCCTCTTGTAGAAGGATATAGGGTGACTTGGCTTTGGAGTAGTCGAAACATTTGTTTTGTTTGTTTAGTTAGTTTTGGTCCTATTTGGGTTACTGATTGTTGTAAACGTAGCTCTTGGTATCTCTGTTCTTTTTGTAAAGCTTATATTAGTTTTTGGACAGTGGGTTTTCCTCTGCTAGTGGTAGCTTGAAATGCATTGTGCCATCCTTCTGCACAGTTCTTAGTTTTAGCTTCTTGATTCAGTGTACTTAAATATACATTCCACCAAGCTATGTGAAATTTAGGTTGGCGGCTGTGTCCTGATCTACGTAGCCTTCCCACCCATGTATCTTCAAAGTAGTCTAGGAGTGGTGCTAGTTTTTCCTCATATTTTTTGTAATATGGGCTATCTATTAGGATGTTATAATGTTCTGCTACGTTTGTAACAGGGACATATGATAGGGCAATACATTTTTTGATTTGGTATGCAAAGGTGCTATCTGTAGCATATAGTATGCTTAATGTAGATTTTTGGAGATGTCTCCAAATGCTTTGATTAAAATGATAATAGCAACCTTGTATTGCTGTGTGAGGAACAGTTATTAATATACTATTGATCATAACTAGTTCGAAATCAATAATTATTTCTGTGGAAAATAATTATTTGTTTTCTGTTTTATTGTGTTTAGTACTTCTGTGTAAGTGTTTTGTTGTTTGTTGGGCAACAAGCAGTAAATAAATGGGATGTTAGAATTATGGTATAATCCATGTATGCTGTAGAGTTGGTAAAATGGTTTAGGACATGTTTTAAAAGCCCCATCCATCATCAAATGTTGGCACTCTTGTAATTTTCTTAGATTGTTAGCAGTACCAAACATTATAATTCGGTTGGTAGGGCATTTGTCGTCAAATAGTAAGAATGGTTCCTTATTATGTGTTATACTCAGTTCAGGGGGAATAACAACTTCTTCTAATGTTTTAGGGTTAGGTTGAGTTGTTGTTGTAACTCTTTTTTGTGTTGCAATTGTGCGTTTTAGGGAGTCAATTGATGGGAGTTGGCCAGAAGCATGTTGAGGAACTTTTAAGAGATCCTCTTTTAATATTTGGGTTGTTGGTTTGTCAGTTCCTGAACTTGCTTCTTTTATGCTTTCAAGGGCATCCCTAACCTCAATTTCAGTTATATTAGGGGGGTGATTGTGTTCCTTGGTAGATAGTACATTAGCTTCTTCTGTTGTAGCCCTACCATAACATTTATTAGAGTAGTATTTACTACATTTCCAAAATACTTTGCGTCCTGACGGTTTTTCTTGGGTATAAACATACCCCATGTAACATAGTAAAAGATTGTTTTTATGTGACATAACAAACTCTGCACCTTTAGTCATGTTTCTATTTGTAGTGCTAGGAAAGGTTAGAAAGAAATATATTTTAAGTTTAAATACTGCTATTCATGTTTTAAATCCATTCATATTTCTATGAGTATACTTACATTTGTTCTTTGTTGTAATTCTGAATGTTGAGAAGGTGTTTTCAAGCTTTTTCTTGTATTTCCTTGTTATCTTTTTGTTGGTAGAAAATTAAAATAACTTGATAATCTATTCTTTAATTACATTTTGAGCTGTTTCTAGGGGGAAGCAGTTTTGAAGTTAGCATTTTAGGGTTTTTAAATATATCACAAAATATACTTACATTTTTAATTTGTGTAATCTTTAGCTTTAATGGAGTAATTGTTTGGATGTCTTCAAAATTTCTGTTAAGAAGGTAAAATAAAGATAAAATGTGTATTAGAAATTTATGTTCTATAAATACAGTTGGTGTGTTAGAGAACATTTAAAAATACTTACAATAGGGATTTTGTAGTAAATAATCAGTTCAACTTTTATGTCTGTAGAAGAAATGTAAAAGGTAAAAAATAAATGTTATTTAAGCTGTTTAGAGAAATAGTTACAGTTTTAGCCTACTACTTTTGTTTTATTTAAAAATTAGTTAAACTTACTTTAATTATTTCTGTAGGAGTCTTTTCTGGAAAAGTAGTTTTCTCAGGAAACAGTTCGTCAGAGTGTCACCTTCTTCTTTATTTAGAGTTAGAAGCAGGAAATAGCAGTAGCAAAATAATCCTTTTACAGTGTGTATTAGATTAGTTGCTTCATTTGATTGGATGATTTAAGATTGGGAGCTTTTCATTGGTTGGTTTGAATTTTTTTAAATTTAATTGCTAGGTTTGGTGTAGTGGAAATGCTATTTGTTTAATAGTTTTGCAGTAATCCAGGTTTGTTTTTGTTCTATTTAAAATGTATGTAATAATATTTTGCACATATATGTTAAAAGTATCCTATTTATTCATACATTCACTGCAATGTTTGGATGATATATGTTTAAAAAATGTATTTTTATTGTATGTGTTTTAAAAAATGTTTATTCTTAGTGTTATATCTATTGTGGAGTGTATAATGTATTTAAAATATATAGTTGTATGGTATTTAAAACATTTTAGGTATTT
The DNA here is from genome assembly GCF_964263255.1 of Lissotriton vulgaris. Lineage (NCBI taxonomy): Eukaryota > Metazoa > Chordata > Amphibia > Caudata > Salamandridae > Lissotriton > Lissotriton vulgaris. Next base: position 461,730,942 of record NC_141697.1, read on the forward strand.
CTTATTGTGTCGATATTCCTTTAATTTCAATATTAGTGTTATCTATATATTTTGTTTCGATATTTTTGTTGTGTACTGTTTAATTATTGAATACACAATATTTGTTTAATCTATATTTTGTCTTTCGATATTAGTGTTGACGATAATTATTATATTCGATAATTAGTAGTCGATATTTTTGTAGGTTCTTAAATAAGTATTAGATGTCGATATAATGCTAGTCGATATTATGTCGCCGATATTTTTGCAACTCGATATTGTGGTCGACGATAATATGTCAGTGATCCGCTCTTTGAGCGCCATAGAGACAGATTTGTGTTTTGGAACATTCAACAGCAAACGTGCTCCTGTGTTCTGCACAATCTGCAACTTGGTCAGGCATCTCTTCGGAAGATTGATAAAAAAGCCATTGCAATAGTCGACTTTGGATAAAACAAGGGCGGAGACCTCTAATTTGCGTAGGTTAGCTGGGATAAAAGGAAGAATCCTTCTATGTAGTTTTAAAATGTAGAAGGATGTCGAGGTAACCTGGTTCACATGACCCTCAAAAGAAAGCATGGAATCGAACGTGACGCCTAAGTTCTTTGCTTTATTCACTGGGTTTGGTAAAGAGCCCAACTCCAAAGGCCACAGTGCAGTGTAGTGTAGTTCCTATTTTCCCTATAGGCCCTGCGCATTGGAATCACATAAACAGCAGTGTAGACGTAGGACTGCGGTCTTCTAGGTCTCTACTGACTATGTTAGACTTAATTTAGGTTTGCGCCAGCTAGCTCAGAGGTCACTGGAAACTTTCTTGACTGAATAGGAAGTGATCAGCTTCCCTGGCTAAGACAAGAAGGGGTTCAGCTTCCAACAACCGCATAAACATGACAACTTTGCTCCTCAGAATAAGAGTCAATCTGTAGATTCGTGTGAAACAATAGACAGCTATTTCACTCAGTCAGTTGTGCAGATTTAATTTCACCAGTGTGCAGAGAATAGAGAGACGGGCGTTTTCAATAAAAGATATTATTTATTGAGCAGACTTCTTTCTCATGCAAGAGAAATGAATTGCCACAATTGCAAGACTTGTTATTATAAAAAGTGCGTACAGTAAAAGGAGTATTACGAAATAATACTGTAAAAGCATTGATATGGTTTCTTAGCCATAAGATAGTTAAAATGAATAAAATATGTACATTCATATATACATTGGCTAACGACCTCAACTGGTGCTTCTAACTACGCCTACCCCGGTGTACCTGACCTAAGCCTAATACGTGGGAGGGAGTAAGTAAGTAGCAGTTTAAGTTAAGTTGGTTTTGCCAAGAGTTTGATTCAAGAATTCTCTCTAAGAGTTTAGTCAGCACCGTACCTTAGGAATAGAATGTAGGAGGTCTGGTATCTTCTTCTTAGGACCCGATATCCCAGTCACCCGCAAGGGTAGGCTGGAAACGCCGGAGCTAGATTTTCTCGGCAGGAGAAAAGACAGCATCTTTCTCAGCGCGTCAAGGAGGAGGGGCAGCGTCCGTGGGCTTCTCGCATCTGCTGGGCTCTCTGCAAGGGGACAGCTGTTCGTCTCCAGTATTCACCACCACCGTGTGTTTGCTTAAGGCAACGTTGGTATATTTATACCTGAAAGGTGCCGAGTTTGACGTATGTTTTTGGACATAAGACGTCAATAAAGTTGTCACTAAGAACTGGTTGTTCTTACAGTGCTCGCAGGAGTTCTATTACTAATCAAAACAAAGCAAGCGGGGCTTTCCCAGGTTGCTGGGGGTTTGGTATGTCGAAAGAACTCGGTGTGCTATCTAGGAATCTAAGGAAGTGGCTTCTGCTGTGTCATGGACTGTCATGGACTGCAGAGGCGAGTTACTGAAATATGGCTCTGATTATTATGCCATTTATAGGGATATGTATTGATTATAGCCGTATAGGGGTATGAGGTCACAATATTGATCGGGGTCCTAGATAAAAGACATCACCCACTCCACGAATTTATGTCCATCAAATTACTAAAAACTTAAGCAATAAGATGCATGTGTATTCCTACCCACCCCAAAATACATTTTGCATTTGAAATGGTGTATATGAAATACATGAAAAATGATAATAGGTACCGTACGTTTTAAGCAGAATAATCATTCAAAAAACTTTGCATACATATTCAGTTGAACGATTTTGCGAAAAATTACACATGAAATGTCTCTCAAAACAGAAAAGAAGGGCGAGACTATTTCATCACATATAAATACAATTGCTGTAAAATGTGCTAGAGGCTGGAGTTATATTGTCTCTAGATCTACTAAAAATAGAAGCTCTGTTCTTTATGAATAGTTCTACTTTAAGTAAAGTACATGTGTCAGAAAAAAGGTAAATATTTTGGAATTTTTGGGAAAAAATAATTTCATGGTGAGCGGGGCAAAAATAGTTCCAAACGTTATTCAGTAGCTTTTGTTTATCAAAGCTGAAGGCTGAATTCAGAGTTCATGAGAACGCTGTGTGCCAGATTGTTTTCCAAAAATTTATTGTTTCTGTTCAGGGGAGAACATCAATTCAGACAGACTCGCAAAGAATTGGTCTACATATTCAGGTGACAGTTCGACCAAGTTCGATAATGCTGTAACTTGGCAGTTGTGAGAATGATTGCTATCATCGATTTCAGGATCAGCAATGCTCACAGAAGGTCGTACCTGGGTGATGTTGCTTTCACTTTCTGCTTCACTGCCACCACCTAGTCGTAGCGCAGGAGTCTCAACGAATGCCGTCATCAGGATTGGTAACCGCTGGGGACAACACGATGCATGAGCCGTTACTGGACTTAGCAAAGTATCGACATCCATTGGTACTGCTGATTGTAGTGCAGGACAGGTGTCTAACATGCATTCCTCTCCGCATAGCATACATCGAAGCACAGGTAACATGCAGGTCTGCCATATAGGTCTAAATGAAAGAAACCAGGTCATATTCAGATCTCTTAGCCGGGCTAGTCCAAGGACTTTAGTAATGCGGTCCCGGTAGCGTATTGCTAGGATCATTTCTTCCATCCTTGCCGGAGTCATGTCTGCGTTTTGGTTTGCCATATCGGAGCAGGAGGGTCAAAAATAAAATACCTGCTACGAGTCCCAAAAGTAGTGGTAGGCCGCCAAAGATCGAATGGACAAAATTGGGAAAGATGCCCAGGACTGCTTGGAATGGTGTTAACAGTCCCGAAAAAATTGTCTTAAATACATTCGAGATACCGCTGGCATTCAACATATTTAGTATCTGGCTGAGCATTTCTGTGAAATGCACCGGGCAATTTGTTGATAAAAGTGTATGTATCTCTGCAGTTGTCCTTGCAACTTGGAGATCATACGTCTCTTTGGATGACGTGATGGGCACTGTTGTCTGCAAAAGCACAGACTTCATTCTGCTTAAAGTATCAATTTGTATAGAAGAGATATTCAAAGGAGGCCGAATCGGATCCACTGAGTCTCCAGGGCCATTTGGATACAATGCTTGCATACAGCAAGTGACCATGGAGCTGACGCTTAAGAGATATGCTTTCCCTGGCACCAAGCCACAACAGCTGTGATCCGTTATTAGAACATAACTCCTGTTAGAAAGTTGTCTAAAGAATGGCTTTATTTGCACTGCAGGTGTGCCGTGCTGGTGGCATGAAAGGTTATTTGAAGTACCCTCACACGCCCCATGCAAGTTAATACCTTGGCACAAAAGTATACCGCTTAGTGATTGTTTACACTCATTACCACTAAGAAATACATTTTTGTTGTTGTCACTATAACATGTATGTGTATAAGGTAATTTCCATGATGACTCAATGTATCCTTTACCCAACCTTTCATACTGGCCTGCCAGTACATACTCAAGGTAATTTTTAAACTGGAAAGTTGTTATCGGAATTGTGATAATCCCGTGTATTATCCATTCAATGACAGGTCTTTCTGACATTGTCAATGGTAATCTCTCAAGTTTTTCGATGCTCAGGATTGTATAGTCTGCTCCTTTCTGTGCCAAACTGATTTATCTATCAGTAAGGTTAAGGATAGAAAACAATGACGTTGTGTTGATTACACACCATGGCACATAGCCTGAACGGAGGTTTTGCAACGTCCAGCCTAGCTGTACAATAGAACGTAATTGGGACTGGCCATGTTGTAACATTAGCAAGTCCTGGTCTATTATATCAATAGCAGATGATACAATACTGTCCAGTGAATATATTCTGGAGGACAGAGTCATTAACCCATTGTCCACAACAGAAAGTGATTTTTCCAAATTAATACGATCAATTTCTCGTATTTTCTCTGCCGTTTCAATTTGAGTTTCTTTCCATGCCTCATTGTATGCAGCATATATGCTGGCCGCTATGAAACGTTTTTTACGCTGTTTGCGTGGTCCCATTATGAAATCGCGCAATTCAGCACCATGTTTAAGTAAAGACAAGTGTTGCTTAATTTGTGCCAGTGTGGATGTTTGTAGCCATTCAAGGCATAATTTCCCTACACTGTAAGTTGTTACTATCCCTGGATGTTGTCTCTGGGAGTATCTAGGGTCTGGTCTGGCCATTTTTATCCCTGTAATTTGTTCAGGAATCTATCTTGACAGTTATTCGTGTCTGTAGGCCAGATTAACCACTTTTTCCAATCAGGATGTGTTCTATTTTCATTTAAAACTTTGGATACGTCTACTTCAATATCTGTGGTTGCATTATCAGGTATTGGCTTTGGAATAGATGGTGTGTTAAGGTCTTTATTCTTGGCTAGGCCAAGACAGGTTGTTTGTTGAATTGTGTCATTCAAGAACTTTATTTGTTCTGCGATCATGCAGGCTGGAAATAATGCTTCTGGGCCTTGTACCTGCCAATCTTTTGGACCCCAGATGGTTTTTGTTTTAATGTTATTTTTCCAGAAATCAAAACCGAATGTAATCATTTTTTCATAAAATGCTTCTGAATATATCAATTTAGTATTTGTCAGCATGGTTTTTGTCCCTGATTTATCCAACAGTTTATAATAAAATGTTTCTGCATTACTTGTGTTAAACCCTGAGAAGTATTGGAATTTCTCATAGAATGTTTTTGAACTGCTTTTAGGTGGAGTAGCACAATGTTCCCATTGGTTATATTTAAAAACATTTCTAGGTTGAGCAGATTTATATAGTGGTCTGCATAATGAGTAAAACAGTACATCTGTTCATAATTAGATGAACCTTGCAAATATTCATTATCTGTAAATTTTTCTGATAAAACTAAATCCAACATCATATCATTTATACTTTTAAAGTCCCAATCATCAGAGAATGTACTTGGTTTTACAAAGTCACTTAATGAAACCTTAAATTGGTGAGGATATTTCAAGAGCTCGACCGGGCCATATATTTCATAGTCAGTTTTGTCCCAAACTACCCCGCCGGGTATTGGAATGGTTGTGACATTTACTGATGATAGTTCTCTTTTCTCGATGTGAGATGATTTGTGAGGCTTCAGAACTAAGTTGATGTTCTGACTTGCTGTGTCCATTGAATTGTAATACATTTTCCTAAAATTAAAACTAAAATTAGGCATAGGAGGAGTATAAGTTCCCCTGTTACAATCCAATGCTCAATAAATGGTGCATTCAGATATGCTTCTTTGACTTGATGAAAGAGTTCTGTTGCTTTTTCTTGAAAAGTCTTTGTTTCTGGCGTCACTTCAGGGTCGCTTTGATCTTCAGAGAAGGTATCGAAATGGATGAAGTAGCCAGATGCAGTTCTGTCGATTGTTGGAATTGTTTTTCCCATTTGGCTTTCATTAGCACATTCTGATGCCACATCATTGTAGACTGGTGTTTCATGACGAACTGTTTCAATTTGGGTTTCAAGAGGCACAAGTTCCATGGCATTTCTGCATAGTCCTTTTATATTAACTGCAGGTTTATCAAAGGTGATTAGTCTTTCAGTTTGAACCTCTTGGATACTAGCAAATTTGGGTATTCTGTTACTTCTTGGGAGTCCACTGGGCCTGCTATTGATTATAGGCCACATGATTGTGGTTTTACTAGGTCGATTGATACAACTCTGTTCTCCTTTTTACCAGCAAGGGGCGGTAGTACTACTGATGTTGTTTCGTTGATTGCTAAGACAGGTACTGCTTTTCTGTAAGAAGGCCCAAATTCCTTCTTCACCGCTATTTTCTCTCTGACCAGATCTCCAATCTTTGGAATCCAGACAGGTCTTGCTGGGACAGGTGGTGTGTCTTCAGTGGTTGTTGGCTGTTGCTTTAACTTTATGTTGCTCAGGGCTTTTCTTGTTTCATTTAAGTCCTGTAAAACAGCCAAACGATCTTTGATGTCAAAGTCTTTATGCTTATTTTCTACCACTGAAGCGAGACTATCTAAGTCCTGAACATACATTCTAGTTCCGAACAATAGTTCGTACGGGCTGAAACCTTTTAGAGAATTTCTTGGCAAGTTGTTAAGACTACGTTGGACACTTGTTAAATGCTGGACCCACCCATCACTCGAACCTAATACCTTTGCTGGTATAGATTGCTTTATATCTCGGTTTTTTCTTTCCACTACCCCGTTTCCCTCAGGATGGAAGGGACAAGAGAATCGCAATCCAATGCCCATACTGGTCATGGCCTCCTTATAAGCTCGAGAGCTAAAAGCAGGACCCTGGTCAGAATGAAGCATGGCAATTGCGTATGTGCAGATAAAGACTCGCAAATATTTTATAACAGTTCTGGCGTCAGCCGAGCGCTGGGGCCACATTTTTAAGTGAAAGTAGTCTTAAAAGAAATTAATAGGACGCTGGATTTCATGGCCATGGCATTACTCCGCTTGACTTGTTACTGCGGTCTCTGTCGCAGTCTGGACAGCTCTTTACAAATTTATAATGGTGCAGGCTCATCCCGGCCACCAGTATTCTGATTGTAATTCAGTCAGAGATTCTTTCATCTGTTTGTGCCTTTGACCTTCACCCATGTGAGCGTCTGCTATTAATAATTTTCTCCGATTCGTGTTTGGAATTACCCTATCCCCCACTCCAGGGATTCGAGCAAAAGGAACAGAGTTTGCATCTATTACGTATGTATAATTGAGTGGATAGTTCACAGGTAGTGCTGCACAGTTGCCTTTTGAAGACGTTTTTACCGCCAGCATCGTTTCCCCGTCTATGTATTTTTCTGAACGCTTTTTTGTGGCTACAGAAGCCGGTTTAGTTGCTTCCGTTGTGGCTTTATTAGCCAATAAATTCCCTGCAACGTGAACGCCATCACGTTGATGACTCAGAGTGTGTATCACGTGAGTCTTTAGTAGTTCTTTTTGTAAAAGAACTACTTGTTTCCAAAGCATTTTATGCTTGATTGTGGCACCTGTGTCATCTTTGTAATCATTTTGAACCCAGCTCTGCAAATCATTATTGTAATAATTGACGCAAAAATGCGAATCGCACACGATTAGTGTCGGGAATTCACGTTCGGCATTTTCAAGCGCCATCTTTAAAGATCTTATTTCAGCTCGCTGAGCCTAACATTTTCACAGTGAATCAGTTTTTGTTATTTTCGGTCTGAATTTACCGCAGAGCCAGCGACCTTTAACAATCGCGCAGGCTGCATCGTAGGATTTATCCTCTACATTGTAATGCTGTACAAATCTGTCTGTATATATTATACAAGAGTATTGTTCAAGAGGGAGAATTTCGATTGGAAGAGGATATTCTTTTTCATATTTTAAATCATTCAGTTTTTTCATGTTCGGGACAAAATAGTATATTTTCCCACTGTATCCATTTTGGATCTAGTGCCACTGTTTTTAGATTTACTGGGATGAATAGCGCCTCAAAGGCTGATTCTGCTGTGGAAACAGTTATTCTTTTGCCTTGGGCTAGGGCTCGTTATCTTGCTACAGCCGTTTGAACTGCCTTTAGTGTTTTTTCTGTGAGACTGAATGTTTTTTCTGCTTGTGTGTACAAATGTGATTTGTAAGCTATTGGTACCGTTTCTCCCTCATTAGAGGTCAGGTACGTGAATCCGCATCTTCCTCGGATGACCCGGATTACAAGGTTGCGTGTATTGTCACGTGTTTCTAGTTTTGTTTTAGCTAACATGTCTGTTTGCAGTGATCTCAAAATTTCTGTGTGTTTTTGAGTCCAGTTGATTGGTTTAAAATCAGGTTTAATTAATTTGTAGAGAAGTTTAATCCTCTCTGCATAGTTTAGAATATAAGTTCTTCCGAAATTCAGGAAGCCTAGAATTGATTGTAAGTTCTTCAGCGTTTTTGGTGCTTGGAGTACAGCGCATTTCTCTAAGAAGTTATCCGCTAGGCTTTTCCCTTCACTTGATAATTTGTATCCTAAAAATAGGACAGTTAGATGGGCAATTCTTGATTTTTTAAAGTTGAATTTGTAACCCTCCGCTGCGAACCCAAGTATTATGGTGTTCACTCTTTTCAAGTGAGTATCCAAGTCATCGTCAGTGAGATAGATGTCATCGACATAAGATAATGCCTTATCATCATACATTTGTAGTAACTCTGTTACTCTGGCTGAGAATAGTCCTGGGCTGTTCTTGAATCCCTGTGGGAGCCTACAGAAATGTTTCTGTGGCCCCATTATTGAGAAAGCGGTCAAGTACCTGCTTTCTGGTGCAATATTTTGACAAAAGAACCCATTAGATATGTCTAATGTTGCTTTGTATTTTTTGCGAACTATGTTATTCATTAGTGCCGTACTGTGCGAATTTTGTACCGCAAATGTTTTGCAACATGAGTTAAGGTGTCTGTAGTCCAAGACTAGACGATACGAATCGTCTGGTTTGGAGACAGGAAACAAAGGATTGTTCATTTGAGAGGTGCATGTTTCAATTACCCCTTGGTATTCAAGTTGATCTAAAATCTCCCTGACCTGTTTTTTTAGCTTCTTGCTTAAATAGGTACTGCCTTTGTGCAGTTGGTTGACATTTTAACTGGATTTTTTTGAGGAGGAGAGTCCTCATCCCATCCTACATGATTCTTATATAATGCTGGTGCCTGGGCTACTGCCCATTTCCTTGCATATATATATTTAGTGTGAATTGGAATGTGATTTGAGAAGGCAGACATAATCATTTCTTCGCCATGAGGGCACTCCCTGACAAACTCTGGGGGCCAATATTTCTCGGCTAACAGGATGTCATAGCCTTTTGAGAGGTTATCCCAAAATAGACCTCTTATTTTTCTAGTCCTATCTCCCTCTATACGCAGTGTTATTTCGTAAATCTTATGAGGTTCGCTAACTCTGGTATCTGCAGTTTCTACTTGAATGTATTCATTCGTGTCTACTGTCTCCAGATGACTCATCAGGATCTTGCGAGCTATGCTGATTTCTGCTGCACCTTCTAGTATTGTCTGTGCCCACTCTCCGTTTTTCAACTCTGTCCTCAGTATTCTCGGCATGTTTGATTACTCTAATACTGGCTACCTTCTTTCTTGGAAATTGTAATTTTTTACTTTGAGCAGGTTCCTTGTCTTTGGACTTGGTGTGCTCTTCCCTTGGATCTGACCGTCCTCTTCTTTCCGATTTCTGCGAAAAATATCGAGAGGGACATGTATCAATACTTTAATATCTATCAGGCTTTTTCAAGTTATCCCTATTTCTAAGGTTATATCTTTTCTCAGAGTGCTCCCTCTGGGGAGACTGGTGTTCTCGATTCGGAGTTCTTTCCCTCCGCGGAGGAGACCTTCCTCTGGACTGGAAAACTTTTTCTTTGGGAGTGGATTGTTTATTTCCGTCCCAGCTCTTTTTAGGAGTGTTTAGATTATTTTTAATAAATAATTTTTCAGGATTTTTGAGTAGTTGGGGTTTTACTGGTTTCCCACCCAAACTATCTCTACCTAATTCTTAATAGCATTTTTCTATTATTCTGGCAAGCTCAATTGGTTGATCTATTATATCTGTTTCTTTCAATTTCTGGCGGATCACCACAGATGCTGCTTCTCCTTTTATGTTGGCTAGTAATATAGCCGAGACCTGCTTGAAGTCTTTCAGTAATTTCATACCAAGAGTTAAAGGAGGTTCTGGACCGTATTCATTCTGAATTTGTTTTAGCACATCCGGTATTACCGCCATGGACGGAACACCATGTGTTGTTGTGTAAATGGAAGCAAAGACTATACCCCAAGTGTCACAGTCCTCCACATCTGGTGCGACCCCCATTGGAAGGCAGATAGTCAGAATTCTGTGTTTCTCAATAGGGGTAGTATTCGGGTAATTTTCTGTGCTAACCAGAAAGGAATTTGTTCCCGTTTTGCAGGAGTTTTTCCAAGACATGATTGTATGTTCTGTGGTGTAATTTTATTTGTGTTCCCCTGATGAGGGGTTAGCTGTGGAATATTAACAGCTGTTTGGACTGTTGCAGTCCGCATTACATATTGGACTAACTGTCTGTGTATTTTAATTAATAATTTTAGCTGTGCTAAAAGTTCTTCTCTTGACATTTTTTCAATGTCTGGATGTGGTGTGTAGCTGGCTAGAACCGGCCACGTTGCTCCTGGTCTACCTAGTGGACCGAGCCTGGTAATGTGATCATTATGTTTTAGGGTGCCTTTAAACCAGAGCAGAAGCTCTTGGTATTTTAATGGGATTTCAATCTCCTCGAAAGGAGCGTACACTTCCGGTGGCCTCTATTTTGTAATAGTGGAACTCGTGTGTTGTAGCGTTTGCCGCTGGAAAGTTCATCCAAGAATAGAATACCTCTGTCTGCCGATATTCGTGTGCCTCTATCACGAAAATGACTGTACCACCTCGTGATGTCAGTCCGTTATCTATAAGTTTTAAAGTTATAGTTTTTCTTATGTTTGCCGGGATGATAATTGCATCCGGTTCATTAATCCCTGTAACATCGGGACCCAGTTGATTCGCTTCTACTGCGACTTCATTGGTTCCGTTGTTATTGCCATTATTTGACATTGTATTAATGAAAGTTTGCAGAGCAGGTTTCCAAGGAAACAAAGATTAGGTGCACAATATTTTGGAACACTGTATCCTTCAACGTTGACTAAACCAGAAACTCTACATAGGATTCTCTTCCTACTAAGTTCCGGCGGATTTTAACCTTTCACCCACTCCAGACGTCTATTGGAGTATTTACGGGAGAAAGGGTCTGTGTGAAAAAGCACGACTGAGTTACTCTAACATCTTGTGTTAGTTTTATCGCCTTGGGCGTCATGTAGTGTAGTTCCTATTTTCCCTATAGGCCCTGCACATTGGAATAACATAAACAGCAGTGTAGACGTAGGACTGCGGTCTTCTAGGTCTCTACTGACTATGTTAGACTTAATTTAGGTTTGCGCCAGCTAGCTCAGAGGTCACTGGAAACTTTCTTGACTGAATATGAAGTGATCAGCTTCCCTGACTCAGGCAAGAAGCGATTCAGCTTCCGACAACCGCATAAACATGACAACTTTGCTCCTCAGAATAAGAGTCAATCTCTAGAGTTGTGTGAAACAATAGACAGCTATTTCACTCAGTCAGTTGTGCAGATTTAATTTCACCAGTGTGCAGAGAATAGAGAGATGGGCGTTTTCAATAAAAGATAATATTTATTGAGCAGTCTTCTTTCTCATGCAAGAGAAATCAATTGCCACAATTGCAAGACTAGTTATTATAAAAAGTGCGTACAGTAAAAGGAGTATTATGAAATAATACTGTAAAAGCATTGATATGGTTTCTTAGCCATAAGATAGTTAAAATTAATAAAATATGTACATTCATATATACATTGGCTAGCGACCTCAACTGGTGCTTCTAACTACGCCTACCCCGGTGTACCTGACCTAAGCCTAATACGTGGGAGGGAGTAAGTAAGTAGCAGTTTAAGTTAAGTTGGTTTTGCCAAGAGTTTGATTCAAGAATTCTCTCTAAGGGTTTAGTCAGCACCGTACCTCTGGAATAGAATGTAGGAGGTCTGGTATCTCCTTCTTAGGACCCGATATCCCAGTCAGGGTAGGCTGGAAACGCCGGAGCTGGATTTTCTCAGCAGGAGAAAAGACAGCGTCTTTCTCAATGCGTCAAGGAGGAGGGGCAGCGTCCGTGGGCTTCTAGCATCTGCTGGGCTCTCTGCAAGGGGACAGCTGTTCGTCTCCAGTATTCACCACCCCCGTGTGTTTGCTTAAGGCAACGTTGGTATATTTATACGTGAATGGTGCCGAGTTTGACGTACGTTTTTGAACATAAGACGTCAATAAAGATGTCACTAAGAACTGGTCGTTCTTACAGTGCTCGCAGGAGTTCTGTTACTAATCAAAACAAAGCAAGCGGGGCTTTCCCAGGTTGCTGGGGGTTTGGTATGTCAAAAGAACTCAGTGTGCTATCTAGGAATCTAAGGAAGTGGCTTCTGCTGTGTCATGGACTGTCATGGACTGCAGAGGCGAGTTATGCCATTTATAGGGATATATATTGACTATAGCCGTATAGGGGCATGAGGTCACAATATTGATCGGGGTCCTAGATAAAACACATCAGCAGGAGACCAGAAGTTTGTGTGACTGCCAAAGAGAAGAACTTCGGTCTTACCAGAGTTTAATTTCAGACAGTTCGCTGCCATCCAGTCCCCGACTTGATGAAGACAGGTATGGAAATGTGCTGCCATGTCTGATGGTGAGCCTGTCACGGAAACCACAATCTGAGTATCATCAGCATAAGAAATAGCAGAGAAACCCAGCAAACATATCAGCCTTGCCAATGGGCCAACATAAATATTAAAAAGAGTGGGGCTATATGAAATTGGTTGACTTAAAATCTGACAGAGTGTGCACATGAGCGTAGGTTTGTAGGAGTGCCTGCGTGTGTCTGCTAATATATGTGCATGTGTGTGAGTGTGTAGATGTATCTCCCTTTGGTAATATTGTATATGTATGTGCATACTTGCTTATGTGCGCGTGTGTATCTGTGTTTGTATGTATATGGTCATGCCTACATGCATGTGTGTGCATGAGTGTGTGTGTGCAGGGCCGGACTAGAACACAAAGCATCCCTGGCAATTTTATCGGACTGGCCCCCTGGAAGGGGGTAGGGGGCAGGACGTGGGCGAGGGTGCAAGTGTGAAGCACTGCTCCATAAAGCAACCAGTCCCCAGCACTGCTGCTTTTGTTACTGGGAGCCGAAATTGCAGCGTATTTGGAAAACCGGCCCCCAGTAACAATACTGGCTCCCACTGCTCCAAAACTGGCCTTCGCCCTTCCAGCCTCCCAGGAAAGAGCCCAGTGCCTGCTGTGGCCAGTCTGGCCCTCTGTGTGTGTATATTTATGCTTTTGTGTTTGCATGTGTATGTGTATGTGTATGCGGCTGCAGGCTAGCTTTGTTTCTGAACATGTGCATGTCTGTGTGTGGGTTTGTGTCATTGGCATTTACTATACCAATAGCTCCAACAAATGTGAGACCTATTAAATTTCTAATGCTTGTTATATATATGCATATGAAACAAGTTGTATATAAGAATATAATATTAAACGTGCGCAACACAGCAAATCACTTCCAAATAAGAAAAATCTTGAACATTTGGTGCTAAAGTAATCAGACTATCTAAAATTCCTAAAGAATTGCTATTGCAGATGTTTATGTGAGATTTACCTAGGAAAGCGAGAACATAAAACACAAAGCTTAAAGGTGTTGGCCCAATTTCCTTTTCTTGCTTTCTCTCTTACAACTTTTCCTAGGGCACATTCCATCCAACTCGGGGATCTCAGCCCACGCCTATTGAAAGACTTTCTGTCAAAAATATGAACGTGGGAAAATAGATTAGTGGGAATCTAAAGTAACTTATTTAGAGACAGTGCCGTTCTGCCAAACTAATTCAGATGAATACAATGTGAATTCAAGGAACATTGCCATTTTTACCACTATTATCCTGTTGAAATACGGTAATATCTATTGCTGGAACATGCACCGTTCTGCCGGCACATAAGTGATATTCCTGTTTGATTCGACAAAACTCGGCTTAAAGAGAATCACACAATATCAGTGATCTAATTAAAATTAAAAGCAAAAACACGTATTGTTTCTTTCATTTCATTCGATCACCTGCAATGGGAGTGCTCTTTAACAGAAAAAGCTATTTCATCCGCATATTACTTATGACGTTTTATACTGGTTCATGTTGGGTGCGTATACATATCGCAAGCCTAGCCCCTGAGGCAGTGAAGCGCTCTACAAAAGAAAGGATAAAGCAATCTGGGGCAGATTTTTTTTTTAAAAAAGAGAGAAAATATATGCAAAACGATTTATTTATAGGGATTATTAGATACACAAAAGTGAAAACATTGATATAGAAACGTTTAGGCAATCGTTGCCTGGGATACATGCGCCTTGAGATACACAGACAACAGTTGGGTCTCATCCGCTGCAGGTGAGGAAGGTGTATGTAGAAATAATGCACCTCTGCAATAACCGCCATTTTATAATCATTTCCGAAACGCATGATGGAAATAAAAGAAGGCTGGCGCAATCCACTTGGCTGTTAGAATTATGACAGAGATGTGGGTATTCACCAATGACAGGCTTCTTTTTTTTAATTTTTTTTGCTTCTTTGCTGTTATTCAGGTGAGTTTGTTGTTGGGTCTGCTGCTCCTACCCCTGAAGCTGCTCCCCTTCCTCCTGTGCTCACCAGCAGTCAGTAATTACCTCATAAGTACATGCTGTACGGTAACATTTTGCCTAGCAGTCTTTAAACTATGTGAAGTAATAATTAAACCAACCATGGTGTTTTATCACAAGCCAGAAATTCCTGCCAAAAGCAACTAGTGCGAACACGACCCACGTTTGTGCAGAGCGACTTGTTTGTGAAGAATATACATGAGCTGTGTTTCAGAAACGTGGTTTTCTCCAAAATGCAACCACACTCAAGACACTGCCGTCCCCGGTGATTCCAGAACCTTCCTACTGGATTAGTATCTGACGTGTTTAACATTGTTTAAAGGCTGCTATATTTCTAAATAGTCCAGGCCAAGCTGATAATCCCTTTTAAAGTTCCCCTAATTTTAAACAGAATGTATAAAATTCTGTAGGAATGATTTTTGCACTATTTTTTCCACATATACATTTACATACACCTACCTCATTCTGCGCCTCAATTATGAAGTTTTGGCACAGGGCAGTGCCACAAGGATTCTTGCTGCGCTGCCCTCCGTCAAAAGAAAGGGCAGGATGCAACGTATTTATGAGATACTACGCATTCCTGTCCTTTTCCCCTGCGGTGGTGCACAATGGGCTGCCAAGTGCAAACACAGACCCCATTGCGCCATGGTGCATGGGTGTCTGTGTTGAAGGGACACCTCCCTGCACAAAAAGAGTCATGAGAGGTGTTTTCTCTTTCTATGTGTGCTGCAGCGCAGATAGAGTAAAAAAATGAGGAGAAATAAGGATATTTCTCCTTGTTGTGTCACCCTAATGCCACTCATGGGTTAGTGTTAGATCTGACACATTCCCAGGTATACGATTCCTCGTAAATCTGGGAATGCATCAGTTTCCATGAGTGTTGCGTGGGAATACCCACAGCAACACTCATGGAATGCCCCTTTCACGCAGTGTTCTGCGTGAAAGGGGTATACATTTACAAGGCCATGAAAAGCCACGCAAAGTTGCTTTGTGTGGCCTGGTAAATAGGCTGCAGCACATTGCACCACCGAGCATCACATAAGTGATGCTCCTGCAACCCAAAAGTGATGCTAAGGGCCCCATAAATGAGGATCTCAGAATGTATAATCTTTTTTACGTAACTGTTGGTAAAAAATAAGGGATAATCCTACTACAAACAGGCGGAAAACGTATGCAGAGGAACAAAAAAAAACTGATTGCACCTCGTTATTTGTAGTTTTGTAGCAGAGGCCTAAGTTGAACACTAAAACCCATTGGAAAGACAAGGCAAATATTGAGCCTCATTTATGAGGCCTTTAGCAGCACTTTTGCACAACAGGAGCATCAAAAAAGGGCTGCTCCGATGGCGCAAAAGTGCCGTAGCATATTTACAAGGCCATGCAAAGCCACTTTTAATAGCTTTTCATGGTCTTGTAAATATAGGACCCTTTCATGCAAAACATTGCAAGAAGGGGCGTTCCATGGGTGTTGAGGTGGGTGTTTCCCATTTAACAGCCATAGAATCGGAAGCATCCCTAGCTTTACAAGCAATCGTAAACATGGGAATGCATCAGACTCTAACGTCACCCAAGGAGTGGTGTTAAGGAGTCACAACAAGGAGAAAAATCCTATTTCTCCTAATTTGTTCCTCTTTCGAAAGGAGGAAAACCCCTCTCATGATTGTTTTTTGTGTAGGAATGTGTACCTTCCCACACAAAAACAATCAACTCTACAAAGCAGTCACCCTTGCACCATGGCGCAAGGGTGCCCGCATTGGCGATTGGCAACCCATTGTGTGCCAGTGCAGGGGAAAGGACAGAAATCTGCCGTAACTCATAATTACAGTGTATTCCTCCCCTTTTCTTCTGATGCAGGGCAGCACAGCAAGATTCCTTGCGGCACTGCCCTGTGTCAAAACCTCGTAAATAAGGCCCTATGTTTGAACACAGAACCTTTTTCTGCCTAATTTAGAGCGATGCAAGAGATGACCTGATACCAGTTGAAAAGGCATTTTTTTCCTTTAAGTTTCAGAGCCCAGCGAAACCAGAGTGCTGGTGCCAACCCGCGAAGGAGAGAAGCCGCGTTCCCACCTGCCAGGGATCACATTATATTTAATTACGTGCTAAAGGTCTGTGCCCGGCTTGAGGAAACCATGTCCTCCTTGGAACTTCTGAAACATTTCACCTAGCTGGCAGTCTCCAGTCTCGTCTCTTCTGGCCGCTCATTTCAAGAGAGAACTGTTGTGAAAATAATGCATCTAAATCCCAGCTTGCCTCTGGGGAAGATGTTTTGTGACGATTTTTGGATTTTGGCATACTTTCATTCGGAACTGCGACCTTTACAGTGTTGCCAATGGTCTAATAAGCATCATTTAGACTAGCGAAAAGGTTTCAGATGCACAGCTTTCAAGTGACTAACTGTTTTTGGGAAAGTGTGGAATACCTCAAAACCATTCTGTTCTAGCAAGTTTCACTGCACGCATAGTACAGTTGAGCAATCTCGGAAAACCCACGTTAAACTCTGTATGGCTGGCTGTTGAGGTCATCCGCAGGACGATCAGAGACAAGCCAAATAAAGTAATTTACTGGAAAGCTGTAAACCTATCGGGATTTCGAACAGTTTACATATAATGCTAAAGATATGTAACCCAACATCAGAGAAATATTAAGCAAAAGCAGAGTTGCAAAACTCATGTTCACCTTAACGTTCGAATTTGTGAAAGGTGATGGATTTCCTGCTTTGGAATATTATATGTATCAAACCATGAGCCGAAAATTCAATTGGTATTAGAGGCTAAGGTATTAGGTACAAAAGATTGGCTTCCGGTAACAACTTCCTTTCCTGAACGTATTAGTACATGGATGGGCCCAGGACCAGATCCACTGGTCAACCTACATTTTATCTAGTTACCAAGGTAATTCAGGAACTATTCCCTAGCATATACCTTAGTTGTACCCTTCTATAGTGCCAACAACTTCCTTGCACAACAGTGTTTTCAGTAGCAGTGGGCATAACTGGTGTGATTCTCTCTAGTGTAATTACTCTTAAGTACCACAAAATTGCTCATAATTATGCATAATTGTGTGAAAAGCATATTCCAGCATTTAGTGCTATCTTCTTAGTGCAAAATACACCCTCACATCCAAAATGTGCCTGTGGACACACTTTGAGCTAAAAAAATAAAACTAAATGCTACAGGACACGAGCAGAAGTAGCCTGTAGTCACTCTTTCTCTCTTAGATCGTTGTTCCTCAATCAGTCAGTAAATCAGGTGTTGCTCACCTGTGAGGGTCTCAAGGCTCTGGAGGAAAGAAGTCAAAGAGCCAGGTCTTGAGATCCTTCCATAATTGGGTCAGCAACGTGGAAGGTCTTGGTGGCGAGGTAGGAGAAGGCTCTTCTTCCAGTTCTATTCTTGTGGATCCGAGGGCCAGCTGGGTAGAGCGAAGGAGTCTGGTGGATACGTGGAATGAGAGGCGTTATTCAGGTATGCTGGTCCTGCGTTGTGGAGGGCTTTGTAGGCATGTGTGAGGAGCTTGAAATTGATTCTTTTGTTGACCTGGAGCCAGTGTATTTCTCAGAGGTGTTCGGTGAAATGGCTGCAGCGGGGATGTCGAGGACCAGTCTGACTGCGGGATTCGTGTGCTGCTGTGTTAGGATGTTTGCCTCAAATTACTCTTAATTTCCCAGCTGGAGTAATCAATAATTACACAACACAAGACTAATGGGCAATGCTGAAATACTCCAATTACTCTGGCATAATTAGAGTTTCTCCCAGGCCTAGTATTTTTGCTTCCAGGGGCAAAGCTATGAATGGTGAATTAGGTGCAGTGGCACCGGAGCCACGTGAACACCAAGT
Organism: Lissotriton vulgaris; assembly: GCF_964263255.1. Classification (NCBI taxonomy): domain Eukaryota; kingdom Metazoa; phylum Chordata; class Amphibia; order Caudata; family Salamandridae; genus Lissotriton; species Lissotriton vulgaris. Next base: position 461,749,369 of record NC_141697.1, read on the forward strand.
AAGGATGTTTTCCTTAAATAAAAGTAGTTTCTCAGGCTTATTTTAAAGGCTCGGGCCCCCTTGCTACAGCACTGATTGCCTTCTCGACCACCCACTAACCTACCATCTGTCAGAACACCAGTTATACTGTGCGCTTGTCTACCTTAGTGATCTGTCACTCTGCCCTTAGTTACGGCCTGTTTTGCCTCTAGGAGTCACATGAAATATTTCACTCTGTATCTGGGCACAGCCTGCACACTACTTCTCTCAGTTCTTACTTGCTGATCTCTTTCTGGCCCCTGGGCACATGGCTTTAAATCATCCAAGGCATAATATTTTAAGCGACTGCAAGTGGTCCAGTGATGTTTGAAACGGCTGGCATCAGGACAGTGATGTTTGAAACGGTTGGCACCAGGACAGTCCCTGTAACCATGTGGATAGAACGATGAAAACACAGCACCCACAAACTTTATAATGTATATAATCAAAAAAGAAGCGTGGACAAGAGGGATTACTATATTATGAGTAGATCCATAAAGCTGCTTCATTCAGCAGCCAAGGACATCATTTATGCTCCTTTGTGAAAGGCTACCTGCATCTCTGTCCCTTGCACAGAAGGTATTCCACGTTTTAATTATATGTGTACATTAAAGTGAAGCTATGACAATGGAAACAAAATTGTTGTGATGTGTTTAATGTGGTTTTTTTGGCTTACAATAAACTAGGCCTTAGTTAAGCTTCGACCTCATCTTACAAAATATTGCTCCTATTTCATAATGCTCGTAGTCTATTTTATTTTTAATTGACACAACATGCAGCAAGAAGTACGCTATTTATTTTGTATGACATGTTGTTCTCAAAGAACTCTCTGGAGGAAACTTTATTACTTCCCCAGGCTCTTCCTGTTGGCTTGCTGAAGACTTTACACCCATGAGTCTTTTTACTGTTTCTTGTAACATCTTGTTCAGACATCTCCGAAGAAATTTGGTCAGAAAGAGTTTAATATATTCCGAATAGGGGATACTGCTAACAGGATGGGTTTACATGTTTACATGTTGTTTTAAAATGCTGTACTGTGATTTGTCAATGAATATATACTTTTGCTCTCACCATGCTATCTTTGCAGTTTCTATAATTTTCTATGGTAAATTAGCTATACAAAACCTCAAATTTGGGATGAACTAGAGACTTTGGGGTTTCTATTAGGAATGCTGCTTGATTCTCTACTGATTTGCTACACATGTCAGACTTGGTTTGTTTTTGTGATTTTGCTTATTATTGCATTATTCCTGTAACTGACAGCCTCCATGGCAATTGACTTCTATGCACTTTGACTGATTCAGTAACACCACTGCAGTATTTGCAAATTGAAATGCCTTTTTCAATCTTGTATCTAGGGACTTATTACTTCATACTTCTTGAGGTCAACACCACCCCAAGCCCACATTTCAGGTACCACTATCATGCAGATTATTTAGGAGATAGTGCACCCACACACACACTTCTTTATCTATTGCTCCACCTGGATGCTCTGGTAAACAGAATGGCACGACCCTCTAACTCTCAGCATTTGGTCACATAGCTAAGGTTGGGTGCAATTGGATAGTATTTTTCATGTATGACTCATGCCATTTTTGCAATCATTATTATATGATGTTTAGTTGTAGTATGCGATGGGCATTCTTTTCAAAACCATACTGAGGCATGCCCTTGCATGTAGAGGTAGGGAGAGGTTGGCACTAGTTTCTTAGCAACTGCTCACGCTCACTGAATGTGCTCTTGCTGTAAAATTCTTTCCAAAAATTACTCTTAATTTTCGCATCAAAGAGTAATGCAGAATTACCAAATTACTCAGATTACTCAGGCATAATTAAAATTACTTCCAGGCCTATACAGAAGTCATGCTAAACAACTTGTCATTATATTTTTAGACAGATTCTAATATCACATGGTGCACATTGATTTAAACCAAAGTTCATGGAAAGGGGCGACCACTCGGTCCCCCCGAACGTATGGTAGGGGCCCCGGATCCCCCCGGGAAACCATTTTGGGCGGGGGGCGTGTCACGGCTGGTATGCCCGAAGTGGCATAGCCGGGGCGCGCCTTTTCCCGCCCAGGAGGGGTTGTCCTAGACACCTACACCATGGCCTCGCCCAGTAGGCGTACCGGAGGAGGGTACACGCCCTCCCGAAGAGGAATAAAGAGAGCAGGAATCCGAAGAAGCATCCTCTTGTTCCTGTGCTTGGAAGCTGCACCCACTCGTTGCACGTGAGCCCTCGACGGAACAAGGAGCAATTTTGGGAACTTGTAATTTTTGTGTTTCTCTTTCAGCGACTTCGAGCCTAAGGGTCCAGGACCGTGTTGAGCAACGGGGATCGAATATCCGTTAACAATGCCTGGCAAGAAAGCGGGAAAAAAGTCTGGGACTGATCAGATGCTTCGCATGCTGATAAAAGATATGGCGAGTATGAAGAAGCAGATGGCAGCGATGAACAATACGGGTAAACCGAAGAAGGTTATAGGCCCGGCATTGCCGGGAGTTGTCCCCGAGGGGAGGGGTAAAAGGGTCAGGAATAGGACGGCAGGGGAGGAGGTCCCGGTTCCCGAGTTACCCCCGGCAAGCTCGGTCATTCCAGTCGAGGCCCCGTTACCGATCCCAGACGCGGGTCAACCGATTCCGGTTGTTGTTACGCCCGCCAGCGAGGAGGACATGCCTCCGGAATTAGCCGCCCAGTTGGCCGCATGGCTTGGCAGAAAAACAGGGGGTGCTACGGCACCGGGAGACACGGCCGAAGAGGCCAAGTTACTAATGCAGCAGTTGCGGCAGTCGCGAGATGCCGCAAAGGCGATTCTCCCTCTTGTCCCCCCACAGGTGACCTCGGAAGGACCGGCAGCTGGTGTCGAAAAAACAGCGGGAACAGCAATGGAGCCGGGTAAGCAGGCATTGCCAATGGCAAGGGAGGGGTCTTTGCCCTCAAGGCGGGAGAAGGTGGTCCAACATATGCCGTTGGCCACGAATGAATTGATATGGGCTGATAAGTATGTGAATATGTTTTCTCTGCTGACTGACCATCGCGAGATGGAGTATGTTAAGACACAGAAGGATTTGTGGCACCCGAGTGTATGGCGAGCCAAAATGGCGGGATTCAGGGTTGATGAGACAATCTCAAATTGGGCCAAGGCCTTTGCGATGTTTACTGCAATTATTGGGGAACGGAAGCCCGAGGTTTTGCCCGAATTGTCCTGCTATCAGGCACGAATAATAGAATTTTATGAAACGTATGAGGGCGATGAGTGGATGGGTTAGGATATGAAGTTTCGTAAGGCCAAGGAGTACGATTCATCTCTGACGTGGGATTGTCTCGACTCCATCTCTTGGCAGAAGCAGCTCCTGCTGGGCGCGGCGAAGTCGTCCTCGCTTTGCGGGAATGGGTCGGGGCCTTCCCGCCATCAGCCTGCGGCGCCCTTTCGAGCGGGCCCCGCTGGCGACCACCAACCAAGGAATGGTGGGAATGGGGGTAAGAAAGGGGTCTGTTGGAATTTTAACAGGGGCAATTGCACAAGGCCACAAGGGACATGTAAGTTCAGACATGTGTGTGCAGGTTGCGGAAATTCGTCACACCCCGAGAGTTCGTGCAGAGCCAAAAATGGTGATACGGGAGGTAGAGGAGGGGCCAAACAGGTCTGAGGGGGACCATTGTGTACCGCTACCTACCCCGTTGATATCATGGCAATGATCCCCTGGCTAAACGAATAGCCTGATCATGTCTCCGCTGGGGTGTTGAGGAACGGCTTCTTATATGGTTTCCACATCCCGGCTGGGGATTTTCGTGGGGAACCACTTTGTAGAAACCAACTGTCTGCTCAGCATAATCCAGCGGTGGTTGAGAGGAAGATTGCAAAGGAGGTTGCCCTTGGCTGGGTTGCTGGCCCATATAGGCACCCGCCAGTAACTAATTTCATCTGTTCCCCGTTGGGAGTAGTCCCCAAGAAGGACCCGGGGGAATTTAGGCTGATCCATAACTTGTCAGCTCCGAGGGGTCTTTCGGTGAACGATGAGATTGACCCGGGAGTTTGTTCGGTGCGGTACGCATCCTTCGATGATGCCGTCGCCATGTTGAATCGCCTGGGGCCCGGAGCGCTGATGGCGAAGTCAGATATGATAGATGTATGCCAATGGGTTGCTCCATCTCTTGTGCTTATTTTGAGAAGTTCAGTTGTTTTCTGGAATGGGCGTTCACCAAAGCCATTGGCCATACCCAGGTTATGCATTACCTGGATGATTTTTTGTTCTTGGGGGCAGCCGGCGACACAAAATGTGCGCAGGCGTTACAGGAATTTTGCACTCTCATGAAGGGATTCGGGGTGCCATTGGCACCAGGTAAGACGATTGGACCATCTACTTCACTCGAGTTTCTGGGAATTGAGCTCGATTCTGTGGAGGGATGTTTCCGTTTGCCAGTGGGGGAAAGTAGCGAAATTCAGGGCTTCCCTGGAACTGTGCATTAGCAAAGAGAAAGTTACTCTCCATCAGTTACAACAAGCAGTGGGCCAGCTTAACTTTGCCCTAAGAGTGATACCAATGGCCCGCCCCTTTTCCCGCTCTATTGCACAAGCCATGGTTGGTCTCAAGGAAGGACACCACCGCACAAGACTGTCGGCAGAGGTTCGCCAGGACATGCGCATATGGTTGGCATTTCTGGCGGATTTCAACGGTCGAGTGGTGTGGAACAAGCCGCCAGCGTCTTCGGACGAGCTGGAGCGTGGGGTTTGGCGCCATCTTTGGCACTCGATGGTCGGCGCAGACATGGCCGACGTGGTGGCACACCAGCGGTCTCACAGGTAACATTGGGTTTCTGGAGTTGTTCCCCATTTTTGTGTCTTTGATGGCATGGCCGGATGAGTTCAGAGATCGCTCTGTGGTGTTTTGGTCCGATAATATGACTGTAGTTGAATGTATAAATAATCAGGGAGCACGCTGCAAGTGGATATTAAGATTACTGAAGGAAATTGTACTACTTTGCATGAGACTGAACGTACAATTCAGGGCGAAGCATGTGCCAGGTGTACTGAACCAGGCGGCTGATGCACTCTCTCGTTCACACATGCAGGCTTTCAGGGGTTATCTACCTTCCGCGGACCTAGCGGCGGCACCATTTCCCGAAGCACTCTGGCTACTCGGTGCCCCGGATTACAAGACCTCGTGGCAGCAAGCTTAGCCCCCAGGACAAGGAAGGCATACGAAGGAGCGTTTCGTTCCTATTGTGCATTTTTGGGTCCGGCAGGGGGGGACACTTGGGGTCAGGAGGATTATGTCCTGAAGTTTCTAGTAGCACTGCACAGTGAAGGCCGATCAGCGGCAACAGCCAATAGGCACCGGGCCGCCATTTCATTCATGGCGCAGGCGCATGGCATCAAGGACCCAACATCGTCCTTTTTGGTAAAGAAAGCCCTTCGTGGTTGGCAACGCCTTGAGGGTCGTAGAGTAGACGAGAGGCGCCCGATTGGGTTAGAAAGGTTGTCCCTGCTGATGTCGATACTCCCCACGACATGTTCCTCCCAGTTCGAGGCAGTGCTGTTCCGGGCCGCTTTCGCATTAGCGTTCCATGGGGCTATGCTGGTGAGCGAGCTGGTTGCAAGAAATAAGAAAGATGTGGAGGGAGGTCTGTGTCGGGATCACATTCTGACTATGGGTGATTCGATGGTGGTCACAATAACCAGGTCCAAGACCGACCAGAGTGCTATGGGAGACAGTATTATTGTCCAGCGCATGCGAGGGTCCCCCATGTGCCCGGTGAAGTGCGTTGAGGAATATTTGGCGCGAAGGGCGGATACATGGGGGGGAAGCCTGCTGAGACACATCGACGCCACCCCACTGACGAGGTTTCAGTTTCAGAGGGTGCTCACAATGGCAATCGCAGCGGCGGGCTTGGACCCGGGCGATTTCGGGACCCATTCCTTTAGAATAGGGGCTGCTACAGAGGCTACAGCCAGGGGTCAGAGTGTTGAGAAGGTGAAACAACTGGGACGATGGTCCTCGAACTGTTATAAAAAGTATGTGCGGTTGCACATGTTGTGAAGTCAATTTCATGCACTCACGCTTCTTGTCTTCTGTTTGGTTTACAGTTTCGCGAGCATGCTATGCGGGGCGGACTGTGCAGTCGACCCGGCACCTGGGGACCAGCGGTCAGAGATCACCGGCTGAGGAAAGAGTGGTGTGGGTCGTGGGCCACTCATACGTGAGGCGGGCCGGGGACGTATTCAAAGCAGGTGACGTGATTCACGCAGCTGGGGAATACGGGTACAGGGTGACCTTCCACGGAAGGGGTGGGCTCTGTATTGACCAGTTTCAATGTTTTGTCGAGGAACTGTTAGGGCGGCAGAGGTCACCGCCGTCTGTAATCATAGTACACCTGGGGGGCAATGACTTGGTGATACTCGGTCGGCGAGTACTACTCGAGCGAGTTCTATCTACTGTTAGCTGGCTGGCGAGAAGGATCCCGGGGTGCACGATAGCATGGTCCCACATGATTCCCAGGAAGGTGTGGCGGGGGGGACTCTCTGTGTCAGCACTGAACCATTCAGTGAAAAAGGTCAATAACAAACTTGGTAGGTTGTTTCGCTCGGCACAGTTGCACTGTATTCCGTATGGATGTATTCGGGGGGATCACATGTATCTCGATGATGGGGTCCACTTGTCCCGGGAGGGGAATGTCTTACTCATAGGAGAATTCATAGCATGGTTAAGGGGTTTGTAAAAGCATGACCTTTAGTAGGAGTTTGTGGGGGGGCCGGATAGCCGGTCAACTATCCGGCCTGTGGCGGTAAGCTCATGATCGGTGAGCAGTAATTTCAAGGTCCCTAGAGGGGGGGCGCCACCCACTATGGATGGGAGCGCCCGGGGGGAGGCAGCCATTGGCCCCTCACACGGGGAGGCGGCACCCACTAAGTATGGGTCGCCTAAGGGAAGACGACCATAGGCCCCTTCCAGGGGAAGAGGCGGCTAGATGCCCCTCCTACGAATTTCCCGGGGCCCGGATATCCGCGACGGCGGATGTGATAGACAGTGTGGGGTGGGAGGGGGGTCCACGCTACCTTCTTACAGACACCTCACACGAGTCCTCGGACGACCTTTAAGATGGCGTTGAGTTAAAATAGGGGGCCCCCGCAAGACAAGGGAAATTGGAGTTGGCACAGAGGTACAGTCCTCTGCGCAGCTGCCCTCACATCGTGAGGGGGTGAGTTCTGGTAGTAGGGATCTGACACCGGTTGCGACCTTGCCCTTGGCCCGTAATGCTAGGATGTACAATTTTAATTTAGAAAGTATGCATTTGCAGGATGTTAGACTCGGCTAGGAAAACCTTTGTACTAGAGATTTGTTAAGGTGAGCCAAAGAACATGTCTTCATCGAAATGTAATAAATGAAAATTGTACATGATATGAAACTGTTATTTTAATGTTTTAATTTTGTTTCATATTTTAATAAATACGGCCGGGAGGGTAACTCCCTCCCGCCTTCCAAAAGTTCAGAACTGCGTCCGTCTTCCCATCCTTGGGGATTGTGTTGGAAGGGGGTGACAGGCATCCCGACCATATGGAAAGGGGCGACCACTCGGTCCCCCCGAACGTATGGTAGGGGGCCCGGATCCCCCCGGGAAACCATTTTGGGCGGGGGCGTGTCACGGCTGGTATGCCCGAAGTGGCGTAGCCGGGGCGCGCCTTTTCCCGCCCAGGAGGGGTTGTCCTAGACACCTACACCGTTGGCCTCGCCCAGTAGGCGTACCGGAGGAGGGTACACGCCCTCCCGAAGAGGAATAAAGAGAGCAGGAATCCGAAGAAGCATCCTCTTGTTCCTGTGCTTGGAAGCTGCACCCACTCGTTGCACGTGAGCCCTCGACGGAACAAGGAGCAATTTTGACCCACCCACCAGCCCCTTATGGCAACGTTAGTACTGCAATAAAGTGATTTGCTTTGATAACATCTTTTTCCCTTGTGTAGCGGTTAATAACATGGCAATGTTAGTACTGCAATAAAGTGATTTGCTTGATAACATCTTCTTACCTTGGTTTAGTGGATGATAACGGTCTAAGTTTAATGATGTGATAAATGTCTAGTAGTAGAGACAAATATTGCGATGTACAGTATTATTTTCTCCCTTAGTAGGTAAACAAATGTCGTATTTATTTTTTGGTCGGGCGGTAAGGTCATGATCGGTGAGCAGTAATTTCAAGGTCCCTAGAGGGGGGGCGCCACCCTCTATGGATGGTAGCGCCCGGGTGGAGGCGGCCATTGGCCCCTCACACGGGGAGGCGGCACCCACTAAGTATGGGTCGCCTAAGGGAAGACGGCCATAGGCCCCTTCCAGGGGAGGAGGCGGCTAGATGCCCCTCCTACGAATTTCCCGGGGCCCGGATATCCGCGACGGCGGATGTGATAGACAGTGTGGGGTGGGAGGGGGGTCCACGCTACCTTCTTACAGACACCTCACACGAGTCCTCGGACGACCTTTAAGATGGCGTCGAGTTAAAATAGGGGGCCCCCGCAAGACAAGGGAAATTGGAGTTGGCACAGAGGTACAGTCCTCTGCGCGGCCGCCCTCACATCGTGAGGGGGTGAGTTCTGGTAGTAGGGATCTGACACCGGTTGCGACCTTGCCGTTGGCCCGTAATGCTAGGATGTACAATTTTAATTTAGAAAGTATGCATTTGCAGGATGTTAGACTCGGCTAGGAAAACCTTTGTACTAGAGATTTGTTAAGGTGAGCCAAAGAACATGTCTTCATCGAAATGTAATAAATGAAAATTGTACATGATATGAAACTGTTATTTTAATGTTTTAATTTTGTTTCATATTTTAATAAATACGGCCGGGAGGGTAACTCCCTCCCGCCTTCCAAAAGTTCAGAACTGCGTACGTCTTCCCATCCTTGGGGATTGTGTTGGGAGGGGGTGACAGGCATCCCGGCCATATGAGCCACAGCAACACTGTTTAGTGGCAGAATATTGTAGCCAAAATCATAGCTTGAATATCATTAAAAAAATATCGCCCCTTGGACTTAATAATAGAAAATCGACACCCAATGCAGGGATACTGTTCTAAATGAAATGTAGGACAGAATATTTATGTCAGACGATATTTTCTCTATCTGAATTCTTGCTTTCTACCGTACACACACATTCTGCGAGACATTTTCTGCTTGAACCCGTTTTCACCAAATGAAAATGATGTATTCCTCAATTATAAGCAAATACAGGTATAGATGGTCAGATACAATTACTATGATCTCTTTGAGTTACTATTCAGGCTGCTTCATCAAAATGAATTAAAAAGATGTATTTCACTTTCGATCATAACTTCAGTATTTTATTAGTGGGATCCTTAGTATTAGTCACCATCAATGACTGACAAAATCTAGGGGCATATTATCAAGCAGGGCGTTAAGAATTATCGCAGTTTTAGCGGCAGAAAACTGCTGCTAAAGCTGTGATAATGTGCTTGATAATATGGCCTTGTGAATTCCAATTTAAACCCATGTTCTGGTGTGAACATGGGCTTCTAGTGGAGTTCTCCAGGGCATATTATTAAGCCCATTATCACTAAAACAGCGATAATTTTAACGCCCTGCTTGATAATATGCCCCTACTTATTATTATCAGCTTTACTAACATACGACTTGAGAAAACCTCCTGTTATTTTAGCAATCTTACTGGCTATTCTACTGATGATTCCCTGCCCATATAATGCAGGACTAGTTATCTGTTCCCATTTGAATAGCAATGATACCTGAACAATCTTACTTTTTCACTCACGTCTGCACCAGAACTGCATTACCTAAATGCTATTAAACTTCAACTAGGCTTGTCCACAGTGTGCTGTGTCTGTTTTCAGTGAACACATGGTTTTTGTGAAAAAGTCATATTTTCTTTTGTTCCAAAAAATTACAAAAAAGAATTTTCGTCTGTCATTTTTTCCTATGTTTTCCCCAAATGTCTGCATGGAAAGGAATGTAGACTGTGATGATGAATGTCCTATTACTTACCGGTAATCTTCATTACTCCGGGTCCCGTAGTCCTCGACACCTTCATACTAACAAGTGGAGATAACCATCTCCAGACAGAAAAAAAAACAAGAGGAATGCTCGGACACTAATACTGCCCCTCCCCCCGGGAGTACATAAGCAGTACTTACCCAGCAGACCTCCTGTACTAACAAGCCCAGACAGGAAGGCCGGCCGCCCGGGAGGGAGGGAGGGGCGCATGAAGGTGTCGAGGACTACGGGACCCGGAGTAATGAAGATTACCGGTAAGTAATAGGACATTACCCCCAGGTCCCTCCGTCCTCGACACCTTCATACTAACAAGTGGAGAATACCAAAGCAGAAAACCCGGCCTTCCGCACGCACAAGCACACCCAGGAAACCACAACAAAAGCAGCCACCCAAGGGAGCACCGAGAAGGAGGAAAGGAAGACCGCAGGAACAGGCCGGCCCGCAACCCAGAACAGGACAGCAAGGACAAGGACCGGAGCCCCAAAGAAAGGAGGCCACCAACCCGAGAAACCGGCAACCGGGACCTGGACCAGGACCAGGACACCAAGACCAGCCAAAACAACCCACCGGAGAAGACCGCCCAGGCCAAAACCAGCAGGAAGGCACACAGGGCCAGGCAGACCCACCAGGAAGACGAGACAACCCGGAAGAAAGCCAAAGAAGGAACGGACAACAGAGCGCAGGCACAAGCGCCCAGCCCCAAAAGGAAGGAGAAGCACAGGCCAGAAACACGGCCAAACACCCAAAAGAAGGGACATAAGCCCAAGAGCACCGAGGAGGAAACCCCACCGCGGAGGCCCAACAGGTAACAAGCACCCAGGAACCGAAAAGGACCCAGAACCCGACCCAAAAGACAGGGATGGGAAGGAACCCCAGAACCCAGTCGAAAGCCCACCAAACAAGGGGAGGCCAACAAGACCGGAAACCAGGCAACAAAGAAAACTCAACCAGGACGGGAACAGAGAAACCGACCACAAGCCCCAAAAACCCCAACCCCAAAGGGATGGAACACAAGGCAAGAGGGGAGCACAGAGCAACCGGGAAACCCCAGCAGCCGGCCAACGAGGCACAGAGGGCAGCACAAAGAAGGCGCCCAAAAGACACAGGAAACCCACACCCAGTCCAGGCAAGCAGCAAGGGCAGGAGCAGCGGGAAAAGGAAAGCCCAGGGAGCACAGCACCCAGACCACAACCACAAGGCCCCAACCCAGCAACGCCGGAGAGGAGCCAAGAAAACCACAAAAAGAGTCCACAAACCCCAACAGAAACGGGAAGCCAGGACCAAAGCCAAGCAACCCGATCACGCAGGAGAAACAGCAGGCCCAAGCAAACCCCGAAGGAAAGCAGAGGACCAAGCAGCAGGAAACCACAGACAACCCGCAGCCCGGAGGGAGGGACCCACAGAGTCACGAGCACCACAGAACAGCACCCCAACCAGAGAGGGAGGGGCAGCCAAACAGACCCACACAGGGAACAAAGCCCGGGAAAGCAAGGGAGGAAGGAGCAAGCCAGGAACACAGAACCAGGAAAGAACCCGGAAAAGGCCGGCAACAAACCCCCAGAGCAGGCCAAAAAGGTCAGCACAGCCCGAAACCCAGAAGGCACAGCCCGAAGCCATACACAACCAGCAGGAAGCCGGCAGAACCATAGCCACAGAACCCCACACAGGCCCCCAAGACCGGGAAAAACAAGCCCGGGAAGAGAACCAACAGCATGAGAAGACCCAGAAGGAACCACCAAGAAGCGGCCTCAATGCAGAACACCCCGCCAGGACCCAAAGGGACCGCAGCCAGGAAGCAGAGCCCAAAAAGGAGCCCAACAAGCAGGAGCGGCACGCCCCAGCCAAAACCTCAGCCAGGCACCCACCAAGGGAACCAGGCGAGACCAGAACTACACAGCGAGATGACAGCATCCAGCAGCCCCAGGAGGCCAGTCAGGCACCAACCCGGCCCAACCAAACACAAACACCGCGCAGACAGCGGAGCACGGGGGCAGCAAACCAACCCGGAGAACCGGAGGCACCCCAGGAAACGGCAGCAGCCAGGAGGCCCCAGCCAGGAACAAACCAGGCAGGCACCATGGCAGAAACAGGAGGGGTGGACAGAAAACCCAAGAAGCAAGCCAAAGGCAAGCACAGGGGGAGCCAGCGCACAAGCAGCCCATCCCAGCACACAGAAACGGCCCCCGGACAACACCAGAAGCCACAGGCCGGAGCAAAGGGAGGCTGCAGGAAGACCCAGGCAGGCACCCAACCAAGCACCCGGCAGGGAACAGACGGGAACAAGCGCAGGCAGGGAGGAATAGAACCCCAGGGGACAGAACACCCCAAAGAGCCCCCGGCACGGCGCAGGCAAGCCTCAACAGGAACCAGGCGCAGCCCAGGGGACGGGAGGAACCAGGCCAGAAACCAGGAGCCCCAGACACCCACCATCCACACAGAAGCCAGCAAGGGAAAAACCAGGACACCCAAGCGGAACAGAGGCCACAAGAGCCAGCCCGCAGCGGAGGCAAGGGAGAACAGCACGGCAGGCCAACCCGAACCAGGGGAGCCAACAGGCCTTCCCCCCCCCCCCCCCCCCCCCCCCCCACACGTGCAGCGGGCCAAGGAGCAGAAAACACCGACCCACCAGCAAGCGGGGCAGGGAGCCTGAAGCGGACGGGGAACAGACCGTACCCCCAACAAGCCGACGCCGAAGAAGAGAGAGCACACAGAAACGGCCCCCGCAGATGGCAAGGGGCAAGCCAGCAGGCAGGAAAACCCCAGCAGAGGGCAAGGGGCAAGCCAGCAGGCAGGAAAACCCCAACAACACAGGGAATCCCAGGAGCAAGCAAAGGCAGAGCCAGCGAAAAGGAAACAGCCACCACAGAGTAGACCAGAACCCACGCCAACCCGAGACAGCCCTCAAACAGAAAGAGCAAACGCCCTAGAGCCATCCAGAGCCGGGGCACCCCTGAAGAAGATACCCAGCAGGAGAAGACCCCCGGAACGCCCACCACCGCAGAACAGCAAGACCCGGGGCGGCCCGGAGGCAAGGAAGAAATGAAAAAGATGCACTCCAGAAGGCAGGCCAGGCAACACCCCAGGACAGGTAGCAGCCGGACAGCAGGACAGCCGGGGCCAACCCCGAACCCACGGGCCACGAGCAGAAGGCGCAGGCCAACGCCAAGCAGCACCAAGAAGCAAAAAAGGGGGAGGCGAAAAACAGCCAGAGCGGGGGCCAACACCACAACAAGGCCCCCACCATAAAGAGACCAAAACCAGGTCAAGGCTGAGGCACTGCACCCTGGACATTCAACAGAGCTAACAGCAGGAAGAAGGCGCCAACATCCAGCCCCAGCGGAGCAGAAGGCAGGAGGGACGAACAGGAAGGACCATCGTAAACCCCCACAAAACAGGAGCCCGCAGCAACGGCACCACAGCAGGGAACGGAAACAAAGGGATGCGACACCCACATCTCCAAAAGTACACATGCCACGGAGAAAACAAACAGTGAGGACATGGGGCGCAGCCAGTAAAAAAGCCACAGCACCACACAGAAGCACGTACACCACCATGCCCAAACTCGAAATTGCGAGAACGGGATTTCAGGTCCGTGGAAATAAGAGCCCAAGACCCACCGTGGCGGGGAATCGAACCCTGGTCCCGGGCCAGACCCCTGCAGCAGGGTCTGTCGCTCTAACCATTAGGCCATACTCCTCCACTTGAAAGTACACAGCAGTAGAAAAACAGACAGGGAGAAATCGATCCACGCCCTCAACATATCACCCTGAAATGATCAGTGTCAGGCTGGACACAAAACAGAGTCACGCAGCAGACGATCCCAACATGACAATCAGACATCACTCAACATCATGCAACAGTAGACATGAGCAGAAAAAGCGATGTGCAAAGAACAGGATACAAATCGGATACCCAGTTCCAGCGTAGAACCCCCCGTCTTAGGAGGAAAACATGCACAGGAGAAACATAGCCCTGGGACATCCCGGCACAAACCTCCCCACAGTACAGCTCAGAGGTAGAGCGCAAGCATCCCAAGCATGAGGCCCCGGGCTCAATCCTCGGCATCTCCAGGAGTCTCCGTTCAGAAACCCGGCATGTTACCAGAAGGCCAGCCTGCCATCAAGCCACTACAGCAAACGGAAAGAAAACGGGCAGGAACCACCCACAGGCCGACAGCAGCACCAACACAGCAATCTCCGTCCCCCCGAATAGCTCACCCACGAAGACAGGAACAACCAGAGGAACAAAAAAGACCCTGAAACGGGACACACCCGGAGCGGGGGCCAACCCCAGGAACAAGGCCCCCACCCCACCGGTGTACGTGAAACCAGCAGGAGTCACCCCAGCGAGGTTACGTAGGGCACACAGAGAGAGAGTGCAAATTACCGCAAAGCGGGACTCACCCGGAGCGGGGGCCAGAGCAGCACCAACAAGGCCCCCACACAAACAGCCGGCACCGGACTCCGAGCATCCAGCGCAGCGCGACTCCCACCCGGCCAAGCTCGGGGAGACGCGCACAGCGACCCGGAAGCAACCGGGAGGCGGCGCACCAGCCGCAAAGGGCCGGTAAGAATCCGGAATACCAGCCAGGAACAAGCCATGCCTCCCAGCAAGCCCGGCAGGCCGGGAGGCAGGCACACCAGGAAACATCACCACTGCCCGCGAAGCCAGGCAGCCGGGCAGAGGGAGCAGAGAAGAACCTGCACGCCACCCCAGCCCAGCAGGAGCAGGTGCAGGAGCAGCAACAGCAACAGCATCCATCAGTCCATTCTGTCGAAGACAGAAAAAAAGAACAGGAGGTCTGCTGGGTAAGTACTGCTTATGTACTCCCGGGGGGAGGGGCAGTATTAGTGTCCCAGCATTCCTCTTGTTTTTTTTTTTCTGTCTGGAGATGGTTATCTCCACTTGTTAGTATGAAGGTGTCGAGGACGGAGGGACCTGGGGGTAATGGGTGATATCAGTGTAAAATGGTGGGAGAAGGTGGGAGGCTGAGGGGACGACAAGGTTTGCAGGAGATATATAGTTTAATCTACAAATAAAGACTCAGAAATGTGAATGTTTGGAAGCCTCATTTTCACATTGGGGACGAGGATAAAATGAGAAATGTCTGTGCAAGGGACACATTTATAAACATCTCTGCCACTGGAATAAAAAAAGCGATTTTCTAACTCTACAACACAATATGACTTTGGACGGTATTATTTTTATGGAAACTATCCATACTAACATCTCAGGCGAGTGAAATGACTAAAGCGCTGGCTTTTAATCTTTGGTAATCTTGTTATCTAGAGCGCTGGCTTTTAATCTTTGGAAAGCTTTAAGCCTTACGTGATGAGTACAGAGCGCGATTCTTGCTATTCTGCAGGTCACACAAACACTGTGCACGTGACACACCACCTTTCAGGGAATCACATCACGTGAGACCTCGATTGCTCTACCTACAGAATACCAGCATGGTGTACAGACTCAAGCTATATACCTCCAGTCCAGCCTCAGGCGGAAGCACGTTACACTTACCGTCGAGACCCCATTCTTGGTTGTGGCTATGCCCGAAAGGTGCTGACAGGGACTAAAGAAATGAAATAAAAGGGGGAGGAGAACAGAGGTCGTTAGTGGAAAACGCTCAGCAAGCGCTGTCATTAGAGGAAATCGCTCATCACAGCAGAACCAAAAAAAACGTAAATAGAGAGAGGACTACAAAGATGTAATTTATAGGATTACATGGGAGCACAGAAAGTTACAGAATTTCAGCGCAGAGTAACAGTTGCAGAACTGCAAAGGAAAAGTGCAAAAGAACACAGTGAACTTGAATGTGAAATGTACTTTTATTTTAGATTATTATTATATTTTATTATGTTAGTTTATCATATTGAAGTTTTTTTAAATTAATATTTTAGTTTGTTGAATTGAGTTTCTTGCAGGAATATGACGGATCAGGGGATGGCATTACCTCCACCATTCTTGTGAACACCTGAAGAGCCTCCAATACCATGAAAGAAGTGAAAGAAAATATTTATTACATACATGTTGGCCATTGGGGTGATAAATATGGGTCCCTTAGATGACAGGCAATACTCCCTCAGAGTTTAGGTGTTGAAGCAAGGAGAATTAAGTAAGACTTGCCAGAAGTATCTTTAGGCATGGGTGATGGTCAACCAAATAATCTTTATGAGATGTCTATACAAATACTGGATTTACAATTCACTCCAAAATCAACCTGGTTCTGGAACTACATAAATTCTTCTCAAGAGTACATAAAGTGGATGAAGGCATTCCATCATATGTGTCTGAATTGAGATGGCTAGCACAGTCTTTTTCACTTCAAACAGTTGATTGATTCATTGTTAAGAGACCAAATAGTGAGGTGCACTTATAGCAAGAAAATAAAAGAAAAACTTCTGGTTAAAGAGCCTAGTCTGGAAGAGGCCATTCAAATAGCAAAAGGAATGGAACTCACTGTGATATGGCTAAACGAGTCTGACTGACAAATGATGATACGAGAGAAAGTGCTGTAAGTGAAATAGGAACTGTGTATGATAGTAAGAGAAAAGGTGATAAAGGGGTGATGTGAAGAAGAATTTGAAATACACAAAGTGAAACTAAGGCAGGCATGAAACAAAGAAGCGTTGGTTTAAGACAAGTGATGTGTTTTCATTGTAGTGCTCCAGGCAATATTGCATCCAGCACAATGTGTGCAGCCAAAAGTGCAATTTGTAGAAGTTGTGGAAAGAGAGGACATTTTGCAAAAGTATGTAGAGTAAAGATTGATGGCAGAGATAATAGAAAAATCCAAGTGATTGATCAACAGGTTTATGAAAGTTATTTCTAACCTTATGCAAGGAAGGGAAAGAGTCAGGAAGAAGTCTTAGTGAATGAGAAGATAATTGAGTCGCAGAGAGTGAACCAAGAAACTACTGAAAAGCTAGAAAAATCACATTGTCAGGTGTTGCTTGATAATTAATCAGTAAAGGTGTTAATGGACTAAGGATATTCATTTATGCTTATATCTAAGAAAACCTAGGAAAGCAAGTAGATATATTTTAAAAAATGTGCAGTTGTGCAAGTCGGCTATAGGAGCCATAGGGTATGTAGGAAGAAGAGTAAGAGATTCTAGGAAATTCGAGGAGAGGGCTTGTTAGGCCTGACATCATTGGCTTGAGTCCCTCCTCCATTTTTTCTGTTTGCCTCTACTGTTTTACGATGTTTTGCTGGTATATGCTTTAGGCGCCGTTTCACTGCTGATCAGTGCCATAGCGCAAGTGCTCCCGCTGTTAAATTGATGTGTCTATTGTATCCATGTTTGGCTTATTTGGTTTACTGTCAGTCCCTAGTCGAGTGCACCAGGAGTGCCGGGGCTTGTAAATGCAAATGCCGCTCGTGGGCTTGCAGCACGTGTTGTGCCACCCACAGGAGCGGCCTTGTAAAAGAATGTCTACGGGTCGGTCATTGCGAGACCCACGTGCAGTCTTGTACTGTCACGCTGGCTGCGCAGGTATCCCTACTTGCCAGCCCCTCCAACCTTCCCTTAACTTCATGTTAGTCACCCCTATGGTAGGCCCGTGGGCAGGGTGCATTGTAAGTGTAAGGTAGGACACGCCTGACCAAGTTGGCATGTCCTGATAGTGAAGTACCGCCATCTTTGTTCTTCACTATTGCGAGGTAGCCTGCTCTCAATTGATTAGAATGGGCCGCCGGGATTATTACTGCTATGATCCTAGCTGGCTCGGGGAGCATGGTGCAATGTCGAGTTTGGTATCCCTGAACTCGGGGTTTAATTACGCATCCGTTGGTGTGGATGGTTTTTGGACTCTGGGTTCGAAAATAGTACTTTTAGAAAGTGCCTATTTTCTTGTCTAACCATATCTGGTCTCTGCTGGTCTTGCGTGTGTGTGACAGGAGCTGGGTGGCTCCAAGAGGTCTGGATGAGTCAGTGTGGGATGAGTGGGACATTTACGTTGAGAGTAGGGGGAGAGTAGCTGTTGATAGCCTGCCTTGCCTGATACAATGCTGGCTCCACCTCCTGCCAAGCGACTGATGGCTCTGTGCCTGCCATGGACGATCCTAGCCCCACCTCCTGCCAGGAGGGCGATAGCTCTGCTCCTGCCAGTATCAATGCTGGCTCCACCTCCTGCGGGGCGTCTGAGGACCCGGCCCGGCTCAATGAATAGGCCAGGTGCTACTGCCTCGCTCCACCCACCACAGACCCAGGATGTTGGGAAACCCCCGGCGTAGACAAAGGGATCAAAGACGAAAAGGGGTATAAGAGAAGGACCCCTGAACTAGGAGATCAGATCACTTCTGACAAGGAACCCTGTAACCAAGGACAAGAGGCCTGCTGATCTAAAGGACTGCCTACCCCTTCTGCCAGTGTGCTGTTGTTGGGGGAATCCTGCAGTGCTTCTTTATTTTTGCCAAGGAACCAGGAGAGAGGAACTGTGTGTGTACTCTCACGCTTGCTAAGAAAATCTCCAAGGACTGGAAGAGTGCCAGTCTCCTGCTGAAGTCACAGGGCTAAAGGACTTCATCTGCTAAAGGTGCTATTTGCTGGAAGTGTGAATCCAGCACCTCTGAAAGGACCAGCAATCACGACGACCGGACGCTGGGCCCGACCGACGCCAGCAGCAACGCCAGTGAGTGGGAGTACGGCTCTAACTCCAGAGGACCTTGTGTCTGCCCCGCTGCTGATCGCATCAACCGTGTGCCCTTCGACGCCGTGAGCGCTGCTCACTCTGTGCAACCGCATCATCAACGACGCCTGCTGAGGCCTGATCGACACCGAAGACGCGACGCCGGATTGCTCGACGCCGCTGATCATCGTGTGCTTCATTTTCCTAAGGTACTGTGTTGTTGGGGGTCCGTGTGACTCCAGGCCCGACGTCGCGCTCCTCGCGGTCGACGCCCCACCTGTGGATTATCTTTGCCTCGACGTTGTGTAGCTCCCGTGTGAGTTACCCTGTTGCTAAGAACTGTGTTTCCAAGAAGAAGATTTGCTTGATACTAAAAGACTTTTGTGCTAAAGAAGAAACTACCTTTGAACTATCCTTTTTCCTTCCCGAACGTATTTATTCCGATTGTGTACAGTTTTGCTGTTATTTGGTCTTGTGCTAAGCCTTATATAAAAATACCTATTTTTATAATACTACGGTGTCGTGTCCCTTTGTAGCGTATTCACTGTGTTACTGTATGTGGTCATAATTGCTTAACGCACAGCCTCTGAGATAAGCCTGTTCTGCTCTGCCAAGCTACCAAGGGGGTGCGCAGGGGTTATCAAAGGGTGTGATCCCCTTGCCAACTAGAGACAGCCGGTTCTAACAGGGCTGTATACAGATAAGTGTATATTACACACTATAAATCAGACTTGTTCAGAGGGCAACAACAGCAGGATTTAGACATAATAATAAATTCTAATGCAAAGGAACTAGTGATGGTGGCAGAGAAAGATGATAATATGGAAATAATCTATGAGAATCAATGTGATCGGATGAAGAAATATAAACATGTTTTCAAATGAGTTAGGCCTGCTAATAGGTTTTTCCAGCAAAATATTATCGATGAAGGATGCAAAACCAATAGTCCACAAGGTGAGAACTATTCTTTTTTTTTTTTTTAAATTTTTGAAAACCTTTATTGAGATCAGAACACACAGCTATTTAGCCTAACATCCCGGAGGTAAGGCAGCAAAAAATGGAGGAGGTCATTAGTGTTCAACATTGGAGACATAATCATCAAAGGTTAAATTTTATGATAGAAAAACAACAACTAGCGCCCGTGGGCGCGAAAGTGGCAATAAATAAAATGTGACGCTGGGTGTCGGGGATGGGTAGGGAATAAGGCAGGAATACTATCAAGAAAGGAAGAATGCAGGATGGGAAGGAGGGAGGTGGGGGAGGGCATAAGGAGAAAGAATCACTTTGAAGCTCAGTTGGCGTCACAGGTCAGGGAAATACAGCATCCTGTTGGTCAATTGGTTCAGGCGGTTGGCACACACCCCCCCTATATTCATTCCATGCTCCCCAGACTTTCGTCCAAGTCCGCGGCCTCCCTCTGGCTACATAGACTGTCTTTTCCCTAAACATACACCAGTCCATGTTGGCCTTCCACTGCACCAGTAGAGGGGCCGCAGTCGCACCCCACTGCTGGGCTATGTCCCTCTTCGCCACCATGTTCCCAAGGGTGACCCACCTAGTCTGCGCAACATTATGGTCGGACGGTTCCCAGACATTTAGGAGGCATCGACGGGCCTCCGCATGGGAAGCCACGCCAGTAACCTCCGCCATCACGCGGTGAATCCTCCTCCAGTAAGAGGCGATCACCGGGCAATCCCAGAGTATATGGAGGAAAGTGGCAGGAGCCCCACAACCCCTGCGGCAAAGACCGTCAGAGGAGAAACCCATGCGCATCAGTCGGGGCCCAGTCACGTACACCCGGTGGAGGATCTTAAACTGCACGAGGCGAAGACGGGAAGAAATGGCAACCTCCTTAGGAGAGGAAACCGCACTCTGCCAATCCTCGTCGTCCAGCTCAAGGCCATCCGCCACCCACTGATCTCTCAAGCCAAGGAGGAGGTCTGTGCGTACATTTATCAACTTCTTGTACGAAAGGGAAATCGCACTGTCTGGCATATGCCCATCCAGGATCCTATCCTCCAGCGGGGAACTTTCAGGAATGACGCCATCCGGCGGGGAGGCCGAAAGCAGCGCATGTCTCAACTGTGCATAGCGGAAGAACTCCGTCGCGCCCAGCTGGTACTCAGCCTGTAACTGGGGGAAGGTCTTAATCGAACCCCTAGAGATCATGTCCTCAACCCTGCTGATGCCAATGAGGTCCCACTTGTCAAAACCTTTGGTGTGCCACAGCCTACCCAGGACGTCGGAGTCAAAGAGGGGAGTGAACCTCGTAAGCCTGCCCTGCCATCCCTGCGCCTTGGTAACCGCTTTCCAAATGCGAACCGCCGTGCGAGTGGGGCCCGTCAGTTTGCGGTCAAGGGACTTGGAGTATAGGGCACGGTAATAATTCCCGCCGCCCATCAGCCATCTATCCATGGCGTATCCAGGGTTCTCCACTGGGCCGTAAAACCCATGGTTCAGGGCAGCGAGCTGCGACGACCAATAGTACCGGCGCACGTCGGGAAGGGCTATGCCCCCATCATACCAAGGGAGCGTGAGTTTGTGGAGGGCTACACGGGGGCGACCCTCCCAGAGGAGGTTGCGAAGAAGGCCTTCGATGTCACGGAAGTAGTGGGCCGGGACAGGGTCTTGCGTATTTTGTAGTGCATAGAGGAATCTGGGAAGAGCCATCATCTTAAAAAGGGCAGCGCGGCCTAGGAGGGAGAGTGGCAGGTGGCGCCAGCTTTCGACGTCGCGTCGCAGCCGCTGAAGAGGAGGGAGCAGATTGTTATCATACCGGAGCTTGGCATTACCGGATATGTATATACCCAGATATTTAAAGCCGCGCGGAGCAATCTGGATACCGCAGCCCCCCGGGAGGCGCGGGGTATCTCCTTTGAGGACATAGAGGGACGACTTGGCCCAGTTGATAACCAGGCCGGAGTATCGCCCAAAAAGTTTGATGACATCGCAGGCCACAATAAGAGATCTACCCGGTGAAGACATGTACAACAGTATGTCATCAGCGTATAGAGAGACCCTGTCCTCAAAGCCGGGGGCCCATTCAATACCTCTCAGGTCGGGATGTGAACGCAGCTGCGCCGCAAGGGGTTCGAGAGCCAAGGCAAACAACAGGGGGGACAAGGGGCAACCCTGTCTGGTGCCACGGCGCAGAGGGAAGGGCGCCGACAGGCGACCATTGACCGCCACATTGGCCATCGGGTCCGCATAGAGGAGTTTCACCCAACTAACGAAGATCGGACCGAACCCGAGTTTGGCCAGAACCGCCCACAAGTAAGGCCATTCTAGCGAATCAAAGGCCATGGTGGCATCCAGGGACGCCAACACCGCAGGGTCTTTAAGAGTGTGGGCCCGGGCCATAACCCCATGGAGGCGGCGCAAGTTCAGGGCGGTGTTACGGTGGGGGATGAATCCAGATTGATCGGGGTGCACGAGGTCACTAATAACTCCAATCAACCGATTAGCCAGGAGTTTGGCAAGGACCTTGGGTTCCACATTAAGGAGGGAAATGGGACGGTAAGAACGACAAACGTCCCGTGGTTTACCCTCCTTGTGGATGACCACGATGGTAGCCAGTCGTTGGTCCAGGGGAAGGGAACCTCTCTCAAAGGATTCAAGGAACATCTTACGGAGATGCGGGGAAACCGCATCCGATCGGATTTTATACAGTTCCACTGGTATACCGTTGGGCCCAGAGGCCTTGCCTGAATTGAGGGAGCGGATCGCAAGGTCAATCTCGTCCGCGGTAATGTCCCTATCCAGGTCCTCCCTTTCTTCCTCGGAGAGACTGGGCAAGTCGATATCAGCGAGGAAGGCCGTAGTGTCCGCCTCCGAGAACTCCGAGGCAGACTCATAGACTCCACGGAAGTAATCCGCGAAAGAGTCAACAATGGCGCTGGGATCCGTAAGGATCGTACCGTCCTCTCCAAGGAGCTCCGGCACCACTCGGCTGGCCATCTCTCTTTTGTCAAGCCAAGCCAACAGCTTCCCGGCCTTATCGCCCACATCGTAGATGCGGCCTTGCTGTTCTTTGGCGAGAACAAGAGCGGCATTAGTGGCCAGGGCGTGGTACTCCGCTTGTTTCAGCGAGAGATTGTGGAGGGCCCGGGGGTCCGGATCGGAGCGCAGCCGGGCCTCGAGGTGGAGCACCTCCTGCTCAATGGCCAACATATCCGAGTCCCTATCACGGCGGGTGGCCGCGATGAGTGCTTGGGCCTCACCACGGAGCACCGTCTTAAAAGCTTCCCACAGTGTAACGGCCGACCCCACCGAGCCCACATTTTCGGTGAAATATAGGTCAATAGATTTGGCCAAAAGGGTGCGGGTCTTAAAATCACGAAAATACCAAGGACTGACCGCTGCCGGGCGTTCCGACAGAGTCACGCCAAAGTCGAAGGAGACCCATAACGGGGAATGATCGGAAATGCCTCGGGCAAGGAAGCGGGCCTCCGACACGGCAAGCGCATCCGAAGCCAGCGTAAGGACATAGTCAATACGTGAGAGACTCCTGTGCGCGCCCGACAGGAAAGAGAATTGACGGAGCGTGGGGTGCAAAAGCCGCCACGCGTCCACCAGCCCAGTAGACTCAAGGAAGGACGGCAGCCACATCTGTGGTCCACGTAGGTCGCGAGGCGGTTGGCGATCGAGGAGACCAGAGCAGACCGAATTAAGGTCACCCCCCACAATCAAACGACCAGCCGGCATAGACAAAATGGCACCACCAAGGTCATGAAAAGTACTAGACTGAAGCCCTGGGGGGACGTACACAGACAACAACGTGAGGGAACGCCCTTCCCATCTCCCGGATACGGCGGCGTACCTCCCCCTATCATCAATCAAGGTGGTCCCTATCTCTAAGGGAAGGGATGCCCGCACAAGAATTCCCGCCCCCCTGGAGCCGGAAGAGAACCCCGAATGAGCCACCATTTTATAACCTTTGCGATTCAGGGCTTTACAGGCATTGCCCACCAAGTGCGTCTCCTGAAGAAGTACAACATCCGGCATATGCCGTTTAACCAGTTGAATAACCACCCCTCTCTTGATACGATCACCCAACCCGTTAACATTCCAACTAAGAATTTTCAACACCCTACCCCTCATCCCTCCGCCGCCCGGCCCACCCATCACCCAAAGACACTTGCATCAGATAAAGTCCAGGATCATCATTGTCCGTGTGCCACAAAAAAAAAGAAAAGAGAAACACAAAACAAACCAAAACTGTACCCAACCAACCCCCCACCCTGCACCCCTGCGTTAGACTAAAAAGCCCTCCCAACCTGCAGTGTGCCTGTCGCCCCATTAACTACTCTACCGAAGACCCAGAGGAGGAAGGAATCCCCGTGGAATCGTCCCGCCACCCACCATAAAAGTAAAGGAGAGAATAATCACACCCAAACAGTAGTCCGGCGGTCATTCGAGGCAGGGGTAGCCCCGGCTCCCAGTTCATTCTTGCCGCTCCGCTCCGCCAGAGGCTCCTCCAACATCTTCCTCACGCTCTTCCCGTTCTGGTGTTACAGTGTCCAGCCACTCGCTCACATTGTCCGGGTAATCAAAGAAATAGGCACGGCCCTTGAATTCCACACGGAGCTTCGCAGGAAATTGCATAGAGTATTTGAGTCCCATGTCCCTGAGGCGTCTCTTGACTCCCGCGTAGCTCAGTCTTTGGCGTTGCACCAGCCTGGTGAAATCCGGGTAAAAATGCACCTCCGCGTTCTGATATTGTAGTGGCCCGTGCGATCTGGACGCTTGGAGGATCGCATCTCGGTCCCTGAAGTTGAGAAGGCGCGCCACAATAGGTCGCGGCGTCGCCCCTGTTTTAGGTGGACCACCGGGCACACGGTGGGCACGTTCCACCGAAAAGAAGTTGCTCAGCCCAGAGGGCGCCAGATGCGTCTTGACCAGTTCTTCCACAAAGAGATCCGCTGCGCCATCCTCGGACCCTTCCGGAACCCCCACTATGCGGACGTTTTGCCGCCTGGCTCGCCCCTCAAAGTCCTCCAGCCGTTTCGAGAACTGATCGGCAGTCGATCGCAGGTTCCGGACCTCCGTTTGTAGTTCAGAAACATCCGAGGTCAGACTAGTGGTCTTAATGTCTAGCGCTCTCACACGGTCGTTCGTCTTGCCCAAGTCGGTCCTGATTAGAGAGATATCAATGGCCATGGAATCCACCTTATGTGACAGAATCTCGTGCTGGTGTTGTACGTCGGCACGGAGGCTGGTAATGGCACCCATAACGTCCACAAGGGTAGGATCCGAGCCGTCCGGCGGGGCAGTCGCTGGGGTTCCCTTGGAGACAGCACCCGACGTAGGTGGCGATTTGAGATTAACATACCGCTCCATGCGGTTGTTCTGCGTCTGCGGTTTGCCCCGACTACCTTTATTCGATGCCCTCTCCGGATCGCCTCTGCCCGCCATGTTGGGTCCTCGAGAACAAAGGACCGATGGTCGCAGGTCAGGGTCCACAGCCAGGAGGCAATCAGATCAGAAAAACAATCAGGTCGACCAGGGCAAGGCTAGAGCACTGCGTCTTCACCAAGGAGATGGCAGGCAAGGCCCGTGCAGTACGGTCGAGCGAAGTGGCGAAGTGACGAAGTCCGGATGGACAACGGCACCGTTACGGAGCGGAGTTCAGCTCGACGTAACTTCGCTCAGGAGCCACCGATTTGGGACCCGATTGCAGCCCCCGCCTCAGCAGGCCGTCAGCTTTACAGTGCCACCAACGTGGACCAGGATTCTAGGCAGGATAGTTGCGGTGGATCGGACGGTCCACGGAGCTCCGAGCTTACGCAGCCATCTTGGTCGCCCGCGAAGCTCCTCCCTACGTGAGAACTATTCTTAACATGCTGAGAGAACTTATACAACAAGAGTTGGATAAATTATTGCAACAATAGATATTCAGCCGGATGGGGTGCCCAAATGGTTGTCACTGATTGCTGTGGTGCAAAAAGAAGGCTGAAAATCCCCCTGTGTATATATTTGCTTGACTTGAATAGAAACATGTGGGTGACTAGGCAGACAATTCCTAATATGTCAAAAATGCTAACAACAAAGGGTGCGAGAGTCATGTTTAGCATTTTGGACATGTTGGCTGCATACTATCAGATCAAACTGCATGTGCAGTCGAGACACCTAACATCATTTGTCACTCCATTATGTGCTTTCCACTACAAATGCATGCTTTTGGCCACAGAAGTGTTTTCAGAAGATAATGAAAAAGATTTTTTGAAACTTGATTAAATATTGTGCTTCCACGATGACACTCATCGTGGGAAGGAGAAAATGTGAGCATGATCAGTTGTTCAAAGAGGTGATGAGGTGATTGAAAAGACATGGATTGACAATAAAAAGAGAGAAATGCCAGATTAGGAAGAAGGACGTGACATATTTAGGACATGTGATAAGTGATGCACCAAGGAAAGGTATAACATCAGCAATAAAAAAAGCACCAAAGCCATTGAGTAAAGAAAAATTGAAGTCATTTCTGTGACTTGTAGAATATTGCTCAAAGTTTGAAAAAGTAGTTTTTGGAAATAGTGGAACCTTCAAGGAAAGTGATGATGAAGGGTACAATGATTCAATGGGGGGAGGAGTATGGAAATGTGTTTGAGAAAGTAAAGTAAAGTATTGTACAAGCCCCCATGCTAGGACATTTTGACATTACTGGAAAAATTTTTATCATGACAGTTGCCAGTAATGCAGGAATTGGTGTGGTACTCACACAGATCAAGGATGGTACAGAATATATGGTTAGTTTTGCATCCAGAAGGTTACGAGGATCAGTAGCCATATATTCTGTGATAGAAAGAGAAGCCTTGGCTTGCTGATGGGAAGTAATCATTTTGGGTTTTATGTGTGGGAGCCGATGAAGCCTAATGGCCTGCGTGATCAACCTCAAATCTGGGGAACCCGGTAGAAGTCTCTGCAAGGACACACAACATCCTGCGATTCTGGACAAATCACGTAATCTCCTTGTGCCTAACAAAATTGAATGCGTCCTCATGTAATGCAACTGGTGCTTCTGTAAAGCGCTCTGATACCTTTGGGTCAAGTGTGTGCTATATAAAACTCTTTTAAAAAAAGAATGTGTGAGGTTTACCTTTTAAGATTAAGACTGACCGCAAGTCCTTAATTTATATTTTTAAAGGGGCGGGGAGATTTCAAAGGGAACGTCACACACTTATATCAAGGTGGCTGTTATCAGTAATGGATTACAACTTTGAGGTAGAATTTGTGAGGGGAAGCAAAAAGGTGATGGCAGATTACTTATCTAGAATATCAATGAATGAGGAAGAAGTTGTTGAAGAGGTGTTTGCTTAGGAGGAATGGGGACTTGAGGGAAAAAAGAATGATCTAGTGATGAAAGAGGTGAAAGCGAAAGCTGTACAACCACCGGGTGACAAAAGTGAATTGAGTAAAGAATGTCATAGTCAAGGATGAATTTAGCATAATTGGTGAAATATTAACGAGGAAAAATCTACTTGACTCTTCAGTTCGAGTCAGAACACATATTATCAACATTGCACATTAGGGCCATCTGGGCCATGGGCCTAGGGGGTAACAAAATGGAAAGTGAGACAGTCATTCTAGTGGCTTGGCATGGACAGTGATACTGAGAGGATGGTAAGACGTTGTGTTGAATGCACCAGCAGTGATATAAACCAAGAAAATAAAGCAATCATTGTTGGATTGTGTGGCCTTGGGACCATGGGAAAAATCTCTCATTGATTTCTTGTGGCCTTTGGCAAGATTGGGATAAAAAAAACAAATACAATTTGGTACTGGTGGATTGTCACACTAAATGGTTTGTTGTGAATACTGCATGGGTTATTGAATTCCTAGAGGAAGTTTTCATGGAAGAGGGAATACCTAAAACCATTGTATTCCTAATGGAATGCAATTTGTTTCTAGGGAAATGAACCATTATCTTTCCAGAAGCGAAACAGTCCAGGAGAGAATAGCTATCTTAAGACCACAGGCCAATGGATTGATTAAGAGGGTACATTGTTTAATAGTTAAACATATCCAAATGTCTTTAGCAACTCCTATTTCTTGGAGAAAAGGGTTAAACAGGATGATTTGGGCTCATAGAACAGCTCCTCGTTCTGTGATGGGTGTGTCACCATTTGTATCTTTGAAAGTAAGTGAATCTGGCATGAAAGAGGCCCGTGTGGCTGAGTGGAGTAGTGGATGTGAAGGATGATCATGAAGATGTGAAGGGAAGAGTTAGGGAATCGCAAGAAATGTAGAATGCGATGATGAATAGAATGGTGGAGGGAGCTGGGTCTAGGAAGCAGAGAGGATGACAAGGAGGTTTGCTGGAGGGTTGTACTTTAATCTGTAAATAAAAGATTCAGAATATTGAAGGTGTGGAAGCCTCATCTTTACAGTCATACAATGAGAGAAGGCAATAGTCACTACACTTCTGGAACCTCTGAGGCTTTGTCCTCTTTAGCTGCAGAGCAGGTACGTTTTTTTGTTTTTGAATTTTGAGTTCATGCATGCATTTATCAATAAATGAACGAGTGTTGTTAATTGGAGTATGTGTTCGCATGTGTGTCAATGCAAGGGGGTGAGTGACTTTATTTGTGCATGTGTGTCTCTCTTTGACCCCCCCTCCCTGCCAAATTACCAACCGCCACTGCAAGCTGTTAAATTAAAATTCAGAGGCTCAAAATTCCAACAATATTCATGAATGATGTGTAAACCACATGTAGGATGCTGACAAAATCACTACACCAGCACTAATCTAAAAGTTTAACAAGCCCTAAATAACATTTAAGTATGCAAAGTTCAGGATTTATAGAGCACATAGTTATAAAACTTATAAAATTCAAAATTGCTACTCTATATTGTTGAACACTGATGAGTAGCTCTTCTCACGTACAAAAATCTTAGTTAAGGAAACACTGTTAAGAGCCACTCATCTAAATCTCTGCCACTTGCCTGAATCTGATAATTGTGAAGTGGTAGTCTTGATTGTTGATAGGGACTCAAATTCAATTGTCTATGACTGCGGGGCTGAAAATGTGATACCCTTAGTGATATCCATAAAAAGTATTTCACCTTGTGACTTCCTCCCATTTTGTAATACCCAGAAATCAAATGTTGTGGGTATATTGTCAGGTATCATGAAAACACGAAAAGTAAGAGAGTGTACAAGGGAAAAGAGGTCACTTTAGCAGAAATCAATTCATCTGGTTGGTTAGCTTTTTTAATTAAGTAAAGTGCCATTTCTGCCAGCACATAGTAACAATTGTCACTGAAAAAGAAGGGAAATATGTAGAGGAAGTCGATCATATGGTTTCATCATTTGATCAAAGACCTGAGAAGAATTGGGGCGATCAATGAAATAATAAATATACCTTGATATTTGAATCAGTTTCTGAGCAGATGAATGATGTAAACTTTAAAATCGAGGACTTGTACATATGGCATAGGAGCTTAAAAAGTAATTAAGGTTACAGACTTGGTAGAGGAGCAACATTCGAAGACGTTTTTCGTGGATTCGCTTATTGGCAAAAATGTGAGTGGTATGAATGATACTTTATAAGGGACATGCAATAGACCCAACAGTTTCCTTTTCATACCAAAAGATAAGAATGAGCCTCCACTCTTTCTCATTGATTGAATGAACAACTCCACCAAGGGTCTAAACCTCAATAAACCAGTGAACTGGAAGAGCAAATGTTTTTGTCTGAAATCATAAATGACATTGTATATTGACAGTAGTAACTTTGCCAACTAGTTCATTCTGTTAAGGAATATGGGTATTTAGCCAAACTAAAATAGCAGGTCACTAAAATTGCTCCAAAGGGAAAAGTAATGGTTTAATCCCTCTTCGATCTAAAGAGTGCCTTTTTAGACTCCAGCAGCTCCCAGAAATCTGATATGTATTATTTTGCTATATTCACCTGATGGCAGAGAAGAGGGTTTAACTTAATTTATTTTGAGAGTGTATGATTAGGTAAATACAGGTAAGTTGGTAATTCCCCAATGGGTACAGGGTGAGTTTGATAAAGGAACAAAGCAGAGGCAGAGGGCGGGGATTTCCTTAAGGAAGAGGCACTGCAAAATAATGTGATGACAGGAAATTAGAATTGGCACAGAAGTACATATACTATTAATTTGCATGTTGACCAATTTAATGATGCCTAACTAGAATTTCGAATGCCTCAATTGTAAGGCAACGATCAATGTATTCCTTTACAAAGCTCAATTTGTCCGCAAACATACTGTCTCTACCTTAAAGAACCACATGTCCCAGAAAAATAAGAAGAAAATGTTTCAATCCATGGTTAATAGGTAGAATTTTTCTTTGCCACATTCAATTTCAATATCAGGTGTTGAAATTACGGTCCTCAATACTATGTTCAATCTTGTGATATTCAAGCATGCATTTACTCCTTGCTTCTGCTAACATTTCCAATATCATTATTAACTGACAGTTATGGGAATTCTGAAACCTGGAGTCCATCATATTGGAATATCAATCAAAACCTACTTCTTAAATGTATTTTGTTAGATATTTAGAGAGACAGATGATGACGTTTTATTAATGTGAAAAGAATGTCACAGACAAGGTGTTATGATTGATTTATAAGGCGTCAAGTTTGCACATATCCAAGAAGCCCTTTTACACAGTCAATATCAGACTGCAATTTTGGAGCACATAATTAATATAAAAACTCAAATTAGGGCAATAGCTTATGTCATGATTGCTGAAACCAGTGTAACAAGATGTTTGTACAGGAGACCTATTAGATAATGTGTCAGCAATGTTGGCTACGAAGAAGGTTTTACAAACAATGCATTCATTTATAGCACGTAATGTTCCCATTTATTACAGGTACTCATATTTCTAGATTATTTTTAAGCAGTCTGAGAATAAGTATAAATTCTTATTCTTTATTATTCATCATAGGTACATAAAGCTACCTGAATACAAATTATTTATATGTTTACTTATTTCTTCCATAAATCACTTGAATTTCAGATGTTCAATTCTTTTGACATTGTTTATCTTCAAGGCATAAAGGATATCCTTCCAGAGAAAAAAATCCGATCTAGGAGATTCAAAAAATGAACATTTAACAACCTTACTATGTTTACAAAAAAATATTCTTCTACTCTTTTCATCTACTGCCTTATCCTAGTACTAAGTTGTCTGAATGTCTCTCATGCAATGAAAAATAAGTAATTTCCATTCTCAACAACTCACTCATCAGAGTTATTCAACAATGCCAACACATATGGGCTTCATTCTTTGTGTCTTTCATTTGCTCTGTTCTGTTTCACTTCCTTTTTGTGAATCTGCCCCACTTCTAGATTTCTGGTATAAAGTTTTTTCAAATGTGTAATTGTCTTATACTTTCCTTTGGTCCCCTTAGAAAAAGTATTGTTTCCCAATGAAGGATAACAAAGAAATACTATTTTTAAATCATTGTATTCTGATGATAAGTATCTAAAATACAATTAGGCCTCCAGTCCTATTATTTCTCACACTTTGGAGAGCCATAGTCCCGTTTGTTGAATATGAGGTTTTTTCCCTACATTGTTCCCCACAGTTTGTTTCCCTTCTTTTCATTATCAAAATATAAAGTTGTTTTTACATACGCTACTTCCCATAGTTGTTCCTCTATCTTCCCTGGAAGTTTATTAATAGAAACAGTGAGAGTACTTTGCCCTCTAAATTTACATCTTATTTTGAATTGTTTTCACATCTTAATTGACTAATCATCACATTTAAAGCATTGTCCAAATTAAATCAACATTTTCATTAGCAAACAACATTTTTGAACCATTGATGAGTACATATATGTGGGTTTCTCAATTCTTTTTTCTTCAACAACGTTTAATAGGAAGAATCCTACAATGTGTCGTTTATTCATCTCATTGTACAGACTGTGTTTTTTTCTCAATCTACCATCATTCTTGTTGAAGCAGAATTTGTATAAAATCACTTCCTCTGGTGTCTCACCACCTTCCATATATGTACCTTTAATTGTGCAACTGTTTGGCAAGCTTCAATAAAATGTCTCCTTATACTAGATTTCATATCATTATTTTGAATATTTGACTTATGTTTATTAATACTTATTCTTACCATGCATCATGCTTCCCTAGTGCAGCATTTTCCAAAGGAAAACCTCAATAAATAAACTACACCCTTTGCTATATACATTGCATAATATTTATTGTGTATTTTGATTCCTGTTTTGTGATGATGCATGTACAATCCTTTTAATTTTTTAATCCGTTTTACATTTGTTGTTGTATTGATTTGTTTCTTGAAATTCTTTGCACTTTCTGATGTGTTTTCTTATCAGTTTCTTCTAGGTTTCCACAATCTTGAAATCTTTGAATTGTTCCTCTGCACCTATTAAAACATTGTTTAATTAGACACACATCTAATTGAGCATCATGCCTGGCTGTATGGTAAATTTTCAATCATGTGTTTTGTATGAAAACACATGAATATAAATAAGCTATTTCTACTTAACTTCTTCACAATCAAATCTGTTCTGAAACCACTAACTTTAGGGGAAATCTTTGGTTCTCAGAAGTTTGAAAGAAAGGAGCCTCTGGTTATAATTTGCTTAATAATAAATCATGTGATTTCAAATAATCATCAAAGGCATTCAGTTTTTCCATTGCTCTATTCCAAAAGAATTGTCAAGGAATCAGCATCACCATTTCACGTAGACTCCAAACATCATCTTCCAATATGTATTTCCTTTCCCATATATTTATAAATGTATTTGTGTACGTTTGGACCACACTACAGGCCAAAGCAGCCCCCATCATTTATTGGAAATATTTTTGTGAACTCTAAAATAATCATTGAATAACAGGAGATTTGTCAACCTTAATATGTCATTGTATGTGATAATGTTATAATGTTTTATAAAATGCTCACTTCTTATTGGGTTATCCAAAGTGATTTTAAGTCCTCTCTGAAGTTGAAATATGATTTTATTCCCCTTCAGAGAACAATTGAGAGTATTCCAAGCTTCAGCGGACAGGGCCAGACTAGTTTGAAACAAGGAATTCTCATGTTATTCTCTTATGCTGATTGAAGACACTAGAATATACTCCTTAGTTCTCTTCAGGAGTTACAAACTACCTCTTTTCTCAGTTGTTTGATAAAATAGGCATAGGGTCTTGCACTGAGTTTGTTATCCACTTGGAGCCAATGATGTGTGTTTTGGTGGGAGGAGATATGCACCGGGTTTTCTAGCAGGAAAGTGAGTCATGCCAGTAACGTTTGGATCACCTGTAACCTCTTAATCTTGATCTTGTTTAATCTCAAGTAGAGACTGCTGCAATAATCTATCCTTGGTAATAGCCTGTACTTCCAGCTTCATCAGTTACTTCCCTCTCTTGGCTGCTAAATGCTCTACTTACTCCCAATAAGCAATTCTTCCAAATAAGGAAAACTGTGAATGTTCATCAACATCAATACATATAAACCTTGAAAAATATTCATGGTTGGGAACCAGAGGCCATAGGGCCTCGTGTGTGAGCTGGCCTCCCGCCACAAACTGTTATATACAAACAAGCCACTTGAGTAAATCTTTTGAGATTTTTATCTAAACTAACACATTATGCGTTATGCTCATGTTACATCAGCCTGGTCCTACATATACACAAAAATGTAACAGGATGTCCTCACAAACCACCAGGTGTTATGCTTCAACATAGGAATCTTCAAAATCTAGGCTTGATGAAGAGTGGTC
Organism: Lissotriton vulgaris; assembly: GCF_964263255.1. Classification (NCBI taxonomy): domain Eukaryota; kingdom Metazoa; phylum Chordata; class Amphibia; order Caudata; family Salamandridae; genus Lissotriton; species Lissotriton vulgaris. Next base: position 461,782,758 of record NC_141697.1, read on the forward strand.
CTACACCCTGAAGTTAGGGAGGCACTTCTAAGTACAGTCCTGTGACAGATCCCCTCATCCAAAGTCCATCTCAGTGGGGGCGTGGCTTGGATGGCAACGCAGGCAGACGCCTAAGTCCAAGAGCTCCACAACCCCGTAACAAACATCGGCGAGTTAAACAGCGAAACTGCCCGGAATCCCTACAAAAAAGGTAGCGGCGGTCGTGGGAACACTCAGGGCACAAGGAGAGACGAAGCAGAACAATAGAGGCGGAAGGGTGAAACCGCAAGGAGGCAAAAGGTGCAGGCAGCGGCGAGGTGAACCGCACAGCTAAGATGGAGGCGTAAGCAGGGGGAGAATACGAATAGACCACCACACACTGCAAAACAACCCTCCGAACAACGCTCAAAAGGACAAAAAGGACAAAACAACGCGCAAAGCGGAAAGGTAGCTCAGGCATGACAAGACGGGTAACAAAACGGCGATCTATAAGTCCGAGAGCCTAAGGTGTGTACAAGGTGCGAAACTGAAACCAACCCCCAGTACAAGGACCCAAGGCAGCCATCTTGAGTCGGGCAGCACATCTGCGAACCGGAGAAGGAGAGCGCAGAGAGGCAGAATAAGCTTTACAAGCGGCGATCCAAACTCGGAACATCAAAGGTAGAGAGCGGAACAAGGAGGAACTAAGAAGCTGGCCAAAATCTACTCCGTGGCACAACGACCAAAAGAGACCCCGAGAGGCGGCCATCTTGGGAGGGGCAAGCACGGCCCAAGCACCTGTGACACGCCCACAGCAACACTGGGTGAAGGAGGCTCCAGAAGAGAGCCACAAGTTTCGTCGCGAAGGCTGCACAGACAAGGCGAGCCGGCGCTAGAACCGAACACACAGAAAAGCGGAAGGTGCAGGAAGAGTGTCGTGCTGGCACCACACAAGGATCGGATTAGCGGAAAAAAACAAAAAAAAACCCCGGCGGAGTGCACAAGAGGCAGGTGAGCAGCCTAGCGAAGCGCCAGCTAAGCGACCAGTGCCAGTCCCCCCAGTGGGTAGGTCCGAGCAATCCAAGCTAGCCGCAGCAAGCAACAGCAAGCAACAACAGAAAAGGAGGGGCAAACGAAACGAAACCAAAACTACATCCACTACTGGGACGGCCATCTTGAGACCTCACCAGAGGGGAGCCAGTTCCGCGCAAACACAGCCAGGTCACAGGATAAAGATTAAGCTTGCTACTAGGCTGCAGCAATAAGCGGCGTATCACGACGAACCCAGGCGCTCCTCTGGGCAGCCAACCCACTGCAGAGACCTAGTAACAGCATCCACAACCCGCAACACACACCGCCAACCAAGCAAAGCAAGAAACACGCCGCAAAACCTAAACCCAAGGCGAAGTCGGCTTGGATCGAGCGAGCCGATTCTGGCCCAATACAAACCAAGATTGTATGATGGTGCTGAGCATCGTAGAACGCAGCCAAACAAGGGGTAAATAGACAATATAACTAACGCAGAGGAAGCCAAGCTGAGACAAATAAGGCGGACAAACAGAAGCAGCAGAAAACAAACCTAAGCATAGCACTCCCAGAAACGCATGCAGGAAGACCACAACAGGCAGCAGATCACCACAGGCAGCAGCAGCAAACTCACAAGACGACACACAGCAGAAGCGTACAAAGGGAGTCCTGGCGTCCAGTAAAACCAGAACAAGAACAATAAGGTGGCCCAGCAGGTTCACTTTCAGCGAAACCACGAGAGACAGGGCAACCGAATAAACAGGCAGCAGCGGACCACATCAAGGAGGCCAACAGACAGGCCAACAGAAAAAAGACAGGTTGTCTTTATACCTCGCGAGAAGAGTGTTTGACAAAATGGCTGGCAGGGATGACAAGATAGCCAGTGACAACAAGAAACTAAGGAAGGAAGTGTCGGAGTCGCCAATTAAGCTGAAAAACACACCCACAAACGACGCAGCGATGGACATACTCCTCAAAAAAATCACGGAAGCCAATGACCTGGCCAAAGCAACAAAAAATTCCATCGACAATATACAGCTAGAGCTTACAGCCATACGAGCGGATCAGAACAAAATTTCCAGCAGGGTCGATGTAGCGGAAAAGAGAATAAGTGACATAGAAGACAGCACAGCCAGAACAGACAGAGACATGCACTACGTAGCTAAGGTGACCAACAACCTACAGAGAATGTTTGCAGAACAGGAGGACAGAAACAAGAAGGGGAACATCAGGCTCTTGGGTGTGCCGGAAGACGAGGAGGAAGCCGTAGGTTTGTGCGTGGCAATGCTGGAAATCCTACTGCCCAAACTGACTGGCCTCAATTTTGACAGATCCTTCGAGATAGACAAGGCATTTAGAGTACCAGCAACAAAACAACCGCAGGGGAAAGGTCTGAGACCCATCATATGCAAGCCAATGAGAGCATATCACACTGATGCCATTTTTGCCTTTGCAAGGAAAGGACAAACAGTGAAGTGGAATGGCCACAAGATAATAATAACCCAAGACTTATCGAAGGTGACGGTGGAAACTAGGAAAGGCTTCCTAGCACTCAGAGACAGACAAAAAAAAGCTAACATTGCCTTCAGTTTTGCAGGCCCTGCAAAAATGTGCATAACTGACAGGAGAGGGACGCGTATCTTTGACGACCCAGCTGATCTACGAAGATACCTTCAGGGACCAGAACCGGAGGAAATGGACGCACAGAGCCCAGGAGCGGCTAAGAGAAGAGCATCATCGGATGACTCGGAAGGCGGCGCGGCAAGAAGACACTGAAACGACAAAACACGGCACATTGATCAAGCATCACCTTAGACCATGGGTCTCCAAACCGGTCCTGGAGGGCCGGATCCATGCCAGATTTTTGGGATATCCCCATAGAGATACATGTAGTTATTTTAAAAATCTGGAATGGATCCGGCCCTCCAGGACCGGTTTGGAGACCCCTGCCTTAGACTACCTCAGACAACGTAGCTACTTCAAACGGCCGCCTCGGCATGGCGCAGCCAAAACTGATCTACTCCAAAAAGTACTACGACTCTGGAGGAGGACACAGGAAAGACAAAACACGGCCAACAGGAGCATTGATCAGACACAATACCACCTAAGACTACCTCAGACAACGTAGCTACCTCAAACAGCCACCTCGGCTTTGAGTAGCCAAGACTGAACTACTCCTAAAACTGCGATGACTCTCAGGGAGGACCGAACACTGCCAATCGTCTGGCATACCCATTGAGATATCCTTTACTAAATGTGGACAGTGCCTACATGGGAGGGCAGGGTGAAGTGGACTCGGGGGAGCGGGGGCGAGAGGACCGTTGTTGTCTCGAGTTTACAGTACGTTGACAGGGGGTGGGGGGTGCGGGCAGGGCAGGGAGCCAAGCAGCACGAACAATCGCAATCTTGTGGAGACACTTTCTCTCTTCTTTCCTTTCTATCTACAACCTTTTCCACACTCTAAATCAATCCCGAGGGGGGAAGACCAATAACAGACTGGGGCAAACAGTCAGCATGAGCACGGAGCGAGAAGTGTGGCCAAACTCTAGCATCTGCGCGAGAGCAAGCGAGAAACACAAACCACCATGACCACACCAACCCAAACACAAATAGCCTCGGACATCAAAATAGTATCCCTAAATGTCAAGGGCCTCAACCACAAAAAAAACACACAAGAGATCAGAACAGGTCTAGTAATGGTGTGTGACCATACCAGTGACTAAGGGACAGTAGGATGCATATGTGAACCAATGTTGTTGGAGGTTATTGGAAACAAAAAGCTAGTACAAATCCCATCAGACCACCCTTCCGGTGGAGTTTACGTCAAGGGCCTCAACCACCCCAAAAAACGCTGGAAAACACTAGAATATTTAAACAAACTCAAGGGCGACGTATGTGTCCTCCAAGAAACTAGGGTCTCAGTGGAAGACGTGAATCGCCTCAAGGCAAGATGGATAGGCTAGATAGTGTGCTCACCAGCGGTGAACAAGAAAAGGGGGTGATAACCATTATCAGCAAAAAACCGACTACCAAGCTGACACAAAAGGAAGAATGCTAACCACATGCCTTAAGAGAGGGGAAGAAACCATTCATGTAGCCAACATATACGGCCCAAACTCAGCAGATAGGGAATTCTGGGAGGATGTGGAGAACGAGCTCAGCAACATCCCTCAGGGAGAGCTGCTGATCCTAGCGGGAGACATGAACCAAACCATTGACAATGCCACGGACAGACACCCACACAGAATTAGCCATACAGCACAAGAGCAAAACACACTCAAGAACATATGCGCCAAGTTAGAGCTGTCATACCCATGGAGGCTACAACACCCCAGTGCCAGAGAGTACACATTCTACTCACACCCGCACAACTCATACAGCAGAATTGACTACATACTCATGTCCTCCACCCACACACACCTCACAGATTCAACGTAGATCGGCCCTATAACAATCTCAGATCACGCACACATAACCCTCTCAATCAGCGGGAAGCACAATGAGAGGCCGAGTCGTAGCTGGCGACTCAACAGCGACATACTAGAAAGCCCTGCAAATATAACGGAGGTAGAAGGTGCGATAAACGAGTAACTAGCATTTAACGACACTGCGGAGACAGACACCACAACCCTTTGGGAAGCACTAAAAGCCACGATAAGAGGGAAGTTTCTGAGCATCAAAGCTAGGATGAACAGAAACAGGAACAAAAAATAATAGAACTAGAAAACCAGATAAAGGAGTTAGAAAAGAACCACAGTGCGAACCTTGTAGACAGGAACATGCTTACCGCACTTACAAAAGAAAAGTATGAACTTAACAAAACACTAAGCGAAAGGGCAGGTACTTGGATTAACAAGTACAAATCCATAAACTTGTGCTCAGCAAACAAGTCAGGCAAAGCACTAGCAGGATATCTGAAGGCAAAGCAAAGGTAACACTCGGTTGCAGCGATAACAGACAAAGCGAACAAGACACACATGCTAACAAACAAATCCTGGAAACCTTCAGGGAATTCTACAAGGAACTGTATACAGCGGACAAATCACTGGCGACAGATGGAGGAGCTAACCTGCTAGACAAACTCGCACTCCCCAAACTCACTAATGAACAAAGAGACTCACTTGAGCAGGACATAACTGAAGCCGAGGTAGGGATGGCAATAGACTCCCTAAAGCCAAACAAGGCACCAGGCCCGGACGGGTACACGGCCGCCTTCTACAAACAATTTCAGCACCTGCTTAAGGGTACCTTGGTCAAAGTCTTCAGAACATGCGCAAACAGAGGTAGCATGACGAACTCGATGGCAGAGGCGAACATCATTGTCCTCCCCAAAGAGGGGAAGGACCCACAGCTCCCGCAGAACTACCGCCCGATTTCACTAATAAACGTGGATTGCAAAATCTACGCCAAAGTAATGGCAGCAAGGCTGAACACCTACCTGCCTCACCTCATACACAAATCGCAAGTAGGCTACCTGAAGAACAGACTCTCACAAGACAACACTAGACTACTATGCCACCTCATAAACAGCACGGCCAACAGCATGGAAAAGGCAGTAATGATTGCGCTGGACGCAGAAAAGGCCTTCGATATAGTCTCATGGCCCTTCCTCGACCAATGCATGCGCAAATTCGGCCTAGGCCACAAATACCGAGGTATGGTGATGTCACTCTACCACAACCCCAGTGCACGGGTAGTGGTCAATGCGACAACGTCGGCAGTGTTCACCCTAGAGAGGGGGACCAGGCAAGGCTGTCCACTCTCACCAGGGCTGTTCCTACTCACACTAGAACCATTCCTCCACATGATTGAGAAGTGGAGAAGTGTGGCTCACTGGTTAGAGCAGGCAGACCCTGAAGCAGAGGTCAGACCCGGGACCAGGGTTCAATTCCCGACGCGGCAGGGTCTTGAGCTCAAATGTCCATGGACTCGATAATTCTCGCTTCGGTGCCTGACCTAATCATGGGTTCACACTCTGCAACTCTGGGCATTAAGCTTGCTTAATCTCCACAATGGCCCCCCGCGGCGGGATGCCTGGCTTTCACCTTGGGGATGCCCTGTAGGGGCTATCTCACAGGGAAAAGCCAGGACGGGTTCCCAAGGCAAGCGCGGAGATACCCCTTCGGGGGTCGATTCAGGCGCTATATAAGAAACATAATAATAATTAGGAACAACCCACTGATAACAGGCGTACGCGTCGGAGAGAACGCGTTCAAACTGGCAGCGTACGCCGATGACATCCTAATCACCACAAATGACCCAGAAACCTCAATCGAAGCTCTGATGCAAACAATTGAGGAATATGCGCATGTCTCAGGATACAGACTAAGCCGCGACAAATCTGAAGGCAAGCCAATGAATTGCCACACAACAAAAACAGTGCTAGGCACGTCCAGACTAGCCTGGCAAACGAAGCCCCTGAAATACCTGGGTCTTCTCTTTGGAAGAGACCTAAGGGCTACCCTGGACCACAATGAGGAGGTAATGCTGAAGAAGATCAGAAGCAAACTAGAGGCCTGGAGCCCGAAATTCATCAGCTGGTGGGGTCGAGTCGAGACGATCAAGATGATGATCACACCAATGCTGAATTACAAGCTAAGTTTGCTACCACTAACCCTAACCATAGACTTTCACAAAAAACTAGACAAGGCGATCAACTCTTTCCTCTGGAGGGAAAAAAAAGTCAGAGTCAGCCTCTCAAAACTCAGACTGAAGAAAGATCTGGGGGGGCTGAACATGACTAACTATAAGGCCTTCCAAACAGCATGCCTGGCGAAACAAGGCATACACTGGATCTCCCCTACGCCAGACTACACGCCAGTCTGGATTGATCTGGAAAGAGACATCCTGGGGGGAGGGGGGCGACCCACTAATGGCACTGACGGCAAACAAACACCCAGAGGCCAATAATGCAATCATCAAAAATACCAAAGCGGCGCTTCTCAGAGTAGACAGAGATATGGAATTCAGTATTAAAGGGTCGAAATGGAAATCAATCTGGCATAACTCCAGAATAACATACAGGGGGAAGACACTAGCGAGCAAAGAGTGGTATGGAAGGAGCATCACAACACCGGCCCAGCTGGAGATAGGGAACAACCCGCTCACATTCGAAGCGCTACAACGCACACACAATCTACCAAAACAGGAATTCTACGAATTCCTCAAGATCAAGGCGGCAATCACCAAAGCCAACCTCTCAAAACACAAACCCTCCATCATACAGTACACACACAACCTAAACAAGATTGGCCATCAAACCGCACACATATACAAACTCATCACCCCTCGTACCACAACACTGAACAACAAAACCTTGGCATTCTGGGAAGGGAAGCTAGGGAGACCTCTAAGTGAAGAAGAGAGGGCCAAGTTCTGGGTCTCAGCCTCCAAAAACAAAGTAACCCCGCAGCTAGCCCAAGCAAAGTATTGGCTACTACACAGACTATACTGGACACCAGCCAAACTTGAAGCAGTAGGTGCCAGTGAAACAAATTCATGCTGGAACTGCCACAAGGCAAAGGGCGACCTGTCCCACATCCTATACGATTGCCCCAAGGTCATGGTGTTCTGGCGCAAAGTACACGACTTCATTGACACGCTCATAGGAAGTAACACAAAACGTGGACTACCTGGTCTTGCTACGGCCTTTATGGCCACAGAGCTCCAATCCAAAGAAGACCGCGACCTAGTTTCCCTCCTGCTAACAGCGGCGGCCAAAACAATTCTAGCTAATTGGAAAAACACTGCCAAAGCCACTTTCAAGCGATGGTTGAACTGGGTAACCTTCCTGAGGGGGGCCGACAATATCACCGCAAATCACCACTCAGCGAACCACACCCCCAAAGGGGGAATGTGGGCCGCCCTGGACGCTCACCTGGAGCGATAAAGCCCCCCTCTTTTTTCCTCTTTCTCTCTTTTCCTCTTCTCTTCTTCTCTCTCCACCGCAGCCAGGAATTTTGATATACTGCATTGTAATATACTTGCAAAACTTTATTTTCAATAAAATACTTTGAAATAAAAAAATAAAAAAACAAAGTCCATCTCAGTTCATCCACTTTATCACGCAGTACCAATTCAATGCTTTATCTATGTTAAAGCCCTCATTGTACCTGGTCCAGTACTAACTGGGAGTCTATAAATTTCATTAAATGTTGTTCACATATTTTCCAAGCATTGTCACTGGAACCCACAATAGCGACACAGGACAAAAACTTGCTTGGAGATCTAGGTCTGCTGTGGGAATTTCAAAGATGGGGGTGGCTATGGGGAGTTTTCAGCTCCATGGTTCAACTTGTGTTATTAAGGACATATTACTCAGTGAGGCAAGGGCAGAGCTCAATTTATGCAAAGACATAAGATGTTTTGTAGCACAATGTCCTTCAGGAGAGCCAGATTTAACATAATAATAGCTCTCTGCCCCCTTCTGTATGGAGCCTCAAGCAATATAGGGAAAGGGGGAATGACTATTTGCTTATGTCCGGTCCTGCATCACAAAAGGAATGACGGTTTCATTTTAAATTCTGCCCACATCTTATTCATTTGTCATAAAAGAAAGTTGAAAGTTGCAAGTTTATTGCTCATTTCTATAGGGTCCAAGATATCCAAGGTTTGACAGCTAGGGTTAATTCTTTAGAAAACAAAAATCATTTATTTATTTTTATTTACAAGGTATATAGATGGATCGTAGCAGTAATAAATCAGGTAAAGACATGTGGTACAGTTTTACAGCAATAGGAAATAATGTACGGCAGAGGTTCAACTGTGTGGTAACATCATATCAATAATATACATACAATATCACAGAAGTCCACAGTGTGTGCATCCAAGTCGTCAATACACAATAGATTGAAAACATTCAGAAAGCATTTAGTGCAATCCATAAGTAGCCATTAATCATAATCTAGTCAGCAGATATGCTGCAGAGGAGTGATTGTTTAAATATATATGCAGCGGTGCCCAGATGTTTTTGGGTCTAAAGCAAGCTGGCATGAGTACATGAAAACTATCAGACAGTCGTGATTGGATTTATATAGTGCTTACTACCCCTTACAAGGTGCTGAAGCGCTCTAGGGTAAGTAGCATGTCACATCGAACCCAAGGTTAGTGGTTAATGTAGTGGATATTGTTGGCTATTTCGATTGTTCATGTGTTCACAAGAAAACATTGCATGCATTTACTACAGTTACTCTTTGTTATGTTAATACCAGATCATTAGTGGGATCTATGTGATTTCAGATGAATGGTTGGTGAGCTAGATAGGCTGGCAGAGATTAGGTAATGTTAGATTACATGCATGGGGTTTAAAAAGGAGAGGTTGTGATATAAGAAATGAGACATCAGCTAATTGCAGAATCACAATAAGAAGGTTTGAGGCAGGAAGGCGGGCATGAAGCTGAGAGGAGACTATACCCAGAAATAGAAGGTATGCATGAAATTGAAGGTAAGAAGAGGGTCACTCTGAAAAATCAAAGTATGCAAATGTCAATTTTTCATGCAGGGATTTAGTAATACAGTAGGCTAAAGCTTTCTGACATAGCAAGCAATCAGAGAATATAAGTTGTAGAAAGAAACAACATTATACATAGTGCTCCATATCCGGGGAAGACAGCTTAACCCCTTCGCTGCTGATGACAAGCTCAGCTCGTCATCAGTCACGGTGGTTGTGTGCGGCTGATGAGCTGAGCTCGGCATGTAACGCGGCTTTTCGTAATTTGCCGTACACAGCGGGAAAAGCCGCCGCAGCGATGCGGTTAAACATGTAATTCCAAGTGTACACATCATTTAAAAATTAATGGCCGTAGCCCATTGTATACAAAGCCTAGGACAGCCCTTTTAAATATAGTATGGAGAATCACAACCTCAGTACAAGAGGCTGTATGCTGCACAAGGGGGCAGTAAAAGAAGGGTCTCATTTAAAGATCTCCCCTCACTATCTTGTAAATTAGAAGTTTTAGTCCCTCACTTATTAAAAATGAGTTTTTTGGCACTGGCTGAGAGTGTCACTTAAATGTGCAGTCAATTTTATACTCTGTTTGGTCACATAATTCCATCCAAGTGTATGTTGTGTTTGTGTTATTCTAGTTTCTGCATTGAATGCATAATTGAAGCAGAATGATGAAGGCCTATGGGGTCCATTTTGAACATCGTTGGCAGGCTCTTGGGCAAAATAGTTTTGCAATATGTAAGATCCCTCATGAAGTCTGTTACGGTTTGGAGTAGTCTTCTGCGATATCGCATAGCTACTCATCATTTAGCCCAAAGTAATGCTGGTGTATTTGATACAAGCATAACTTTGATATATCCAGGGAGAGCTATCAGAGGGTCTGGCATGATAGCTATATTGATAATTTTGCTGAATTCAATGGAGATTTGGTTCAAATAAGTCATATCCATGATAAGTTAAGAGCAGGAGGTATCCCTCACTCATTATTTATAAAGTTTGATTGGGGTGTAATAAAACCTTTGTACATATTTCAACAGTATGAGTGTGTTATGCACTGATGGAGATCTGTTTGATGGCTGAAAAACAGTATAACCATTCCTCATCTGTAATCTCAGTACCTATATCAATTTGCCATTGCAGTTGAGATCTTGTGGGCCCTGGCAGTGCAGTACTCCATGAAAAGCATAAAGACGTGAAATGATGTGATGTGGATTGGTTCTATGTATTAGATGCAGGGGTGTATCTTAATCAATGACATTTAGCGGTGTGAGTCTCAGATTTTCTCAACTCATCTCCTCTTTCAAATCACACACTATATGTTGGCAGAATGAACCTTATTCCTTGTTGCAATTAGCTTGCTAAAGAAATAAACAAGTGACAGCACCTTCTCAGAGACTTCTGGGCTACCATTGTAGCAAAATGAGCATTTATCATCAAATGCCATATTACATGCTACACAGAAACCACATTTTGATGTGTTTTTTAACATGGTGTCTAGTGAATATTATCAGCAGTCGGGCTGATAATATTTTTGATGGTGATGCCTCTGTGGTAAGTTACACTGGGATGAGATGTTACAAATTTGTAAAGTGATGGATCTTGGTGGAGCATGACCCAAGGTTTATTTAAAATATGACTCATTCTACCTATGCATTTTTACCCAGAAATATTAAAATACTTTACTATACCTTTATATCCCTCCATCAGATTATAGGACACCTATATTAGGTGGAGAAGGCTCTTTTGGTAACTAGCACATGTTTCCTATTGGCTTCTTTTCTTAAACAGACTGTAAAGTATTTATTGAGTTTATGAACAGTATGGTGGTCTCTTGACAGGGGCCTTTCCTTATCTCAGTTTGATTAAATGTGTGCATATACATATTTGTTTGGAAGGTTAGGAGTATTTTTGTTTTATTTGTAGTGTGATTTTCTAGCCCTGAGGAAATCCTTCAACAAGATGAAACACAAGTTGGATAGAGAGGTGTAATATGAAATAAACGAGTATTAACTTCGGTGAAGATTTGGACTGTTCATTTTTGGTAATTCAGGTTGTTGTTGCTAAATTTGGAGAAAATCCAATTCTGCTGATTAATAAAGCGTTTTGGTGTTTATAAAAACGGCTTCTGTTTGAATATGTAAATGTATTTGAGCTTATATAGCGCACACCTACCCGCAGTGGGTTTCCCGGCGCTTTCTTAGGGAACCCGTCCTGGTATTCCCCTGCGAGATATCCCGGCAGGGTATCCACAAGGTGAAAGCCAGGCATCCCGCCGCGAGGGGCCGATGTGGAAATTAAGCAAGCTATTGCCCAGAGTCGCAGAGTGTGAACCCGTGAGTCGAGAAGGCACCGGAGCGAGAATTATCGAGTCCGTGGAATTTTTAGCCCAAGACCGGCTGAGGCGGGGAATTGAACCCTGGTCCAGGGCCGATCTCAGCTTCCGGGTCTGCCGTCTCTAACCCCTGAGCCACACTTCTCCAATAGCCAGGTCTAATTGTGCAACTGTCTCAAAGAAGGTGCTGAGATTAGTGGCTGTTGTATGTTCTGGGAGGATGTTCGACTGTACAAGCAAAACTAAATGTGGCAAGAATATACCGAGGCAGGTAACAAATACATTTGCAAACATTTAGGTATCAGTATTCAGGAGCAAGAGCAGTGAGTAGGACAAGCATAAGTTTGCAGGTGTATCTGGTTGCAATACTGTTATTATTGAAGACTCACCCATAGTAAGGGGAGATATGCTCCACTCACTATTTTTTCAAAGAGGCTAAATGTGAGGATAATTTATCAAATTTGGCGGTGAGGCCGTGCGATCCAGGTGCTTTGCCTATTTTCATACTTTCGTACTAACTACTTTTTAGTCTTTTAAGGAGATAAGGGGCCAGAAAATGTTCTCTATGGTAATTTTCTAGCCATTCCATGGGTATTTTGTTATGATATGTGGCTTTTTCTGCAGCAGTGGGCGCAACTTGAGAGGAGCCCCCTGTAGTATTGTCTGAATTAGTCAGCTATAATAGAGAAATCGTACATTCCAAATGACACAAAGGTTAAATTCTGAATTCTCACATCACAACCCTACATGACCCAGAACAGTACTTACCTTTAATAAATACTGAAAGAGGAGGTGTGCCATGTCTCCTGCAATTTGCTGGTGAAACCCTTAATTGCCTGATGCATTAAATTCATTTCCTGTAACAACGCTACGTCAATGCATTGTCTTTTCAAATAGGCTAGGATGTTGCAAACTTTTCTGAAACCATTTAATCCTGTAATATTTCAAGTCTGTAACTGAGAGTGGTTGTGTCTGTTTCTGTCATGTACTATTCAAATAGGTATACATCCTGTATACTGAACCTAATTCCCTTTTTAATGCGCTCTCAATCTTGTACTGTCCAATATGTTGGTTTGCAAACTCTCCCTTGGACCATACCCACCGACTGCCTCATCTCCACAAGTAAACTCAAAACACCCATATGTTGTAGAACATTTGGCAGTTTACACAGTGGATGAAGCATTGCAGGATCTGATTCTACCACCAAGGATTTAATGGTGTCCACCTCTAGATAGTCAAAGACAGGCCCTTAGCACAAGTAGATAATATTCACTAGTTGTAGTGTCAATCTACATAAGCTTCATAAATTTACAATTACACAAAGTAACTGCTATAATAGTATGCAACTTTGCATAGAGAATACACATATCTAACATTTTTCCAATGGTTAATACTAGTGTAAGTTTGTTCCTTGTACCATGTGGATACCATATTATGTATTCTATGATACCATTTCAAATGCAAACGTATGCTTAAAGGACTTTTATACCTGTAAAAAGAGAGGCACATGACAATCAGTCATTGTCCTCCATTGACTCTTAGTACCAAAGTTCAGTTTGGATTGGGAACAAACTGTCTTGCCCATTGTAAAGTTTAGAGACACAGAATAGTTGCAAGTAGAAATGTATGTCTGGATTTATGGGTTGCAACAAAATTTGTATCTTTGGCCAGATCCACCCTCACATCACAGGGGACTCGCAAATTGTCATCTGATACCAATTCTGCTATCCCTGGCATTTTGGTGAATAGATGTCCATGACTGGCAAGGGAAAATGTTTGCCAGTAGAAGACCTTCTGCAATATATCACGATCGTAAATTACCAGGTCTAACTCTGGAAAGGTCGATGAATCCACAAAAAGGGAAAGATCTGCTGCAAAGATAGGGGAACCCTCAGGAGTTTCGACTTTCTTTATGAACAGTACTGGGCACCCATTCACTTATGATCCTATAACAATGAAATACTGGAAACAGCGTTTACAACGCAGGTGTTACCACGCAGGTAGGTAACAACACGGCCATTACAACGACCGCGTTGTTACCATGCGTGGCTTTACATCGCAAGTCGTTTCTACAACTTGCGCTAGGTGGCGTGCATACTATTCCTAAGTCCAGCGCACCATCTAGCGCAAGTCGTAGAAATGAATTGCGATGTTAAGCCATGGATGGCAACAACGCTGTCAGTGTAACGACCGGGTTGTTACCTACTGCGTGGTAACACCACGCGTTGTATTGTCACATATTCTTTAAATACATTATATTAGCATACTGGCTATTATTTTCACACATTGACGGGTCCAAACTGGGATCAGGCAGAAAAGATGAACAAAAGAATTATATTTCTTAAATAGCTCAAGTACACAATAGTACATACGAAAGGAATATTGTGGCAGAAAGAAGACACAGAATGTCTCAAGATACGCTTTCTTGTTGTAAAATCTAAATGTTCTGCTAGTGGCTCAAAAGATTTAAGCACTGTCTCCTGTCTCAGCTTTCCACTTAAAAGTAAATTCAATCCTTATTATTTCCAGTTCACATCCTGTAGAAATTGTTGCCTGTTTCTGTCTGGAATGAAATGTAACTTGATCCTAAGTAAACAGCAGTGGCAGGTACATGAACTTGTCACAGCAATTGCTGTCTTCCTGATGACACTACCGTTTCCAGTGAAAATCTTTCTTGAAGTGAAGATGTTTACAGTGTTCACTGTTTTCTTCTATCACTTCCATTCACATGCAGGAACCCATCACTCTCCAAATAATACAGACGAGCATCAAGTGTACCGAGAAGATGAAAGGCAGTTGTTCTGCTAGTCAACACATAACCTGCTAAGGTGTTAGAGAAGTGTCAGTCGAGTTTAGAGCAAGTCTCCTATTTTCGTTTCGAAAAAATCAGCTACATTATATTTAACTTGCTGCTCCTGCACCCCCATCACACAATTATGCTACAATGGATTACTGGAATGTATTTTGTACTTCACTATAAATAGACTGGAATATATATAGTTTTAAAAAGCCTGCATTTATTTACAGGATATTAAGTCTAAGGCATAGTCTGCAGTCTAGCATGGAACAGAGTTAGTAACGGTAAAATCTATTTTAATTATTCAGTATTACCTGTTATAAAAGTAATAATGTCTTATGATCAGGAGAGATGGCATTGCTTCGTTTTTGAACAAGCTCCTGGCATTTCTTAAATACTTTACATTTAAACATTACTTCTGGGAACAGTGCCAGTTTTTAGGAAATATTAATACCAAAATGAAATTGACTTAACAAGAACAAAATAAATGTAATGACCAAGAAATTATGAATATAATCTCATATGTACTCTTACTAAATGAATTTAGTCAGTGTATTGTAAATGGTGTGAAGGGGTGTAGTGACCACCTTAAAATAATGTCATTCTGCCCGACACCTTTTGTCAGAAACCTAGCTATAAAAAACATAACTAACAATACAGAATTCAATTCTTGGAATCCTAAATATCTGTTGGTGGTATGTGTACTCCACCGTAATGGTGATGGAGCATAAATACCACCAACATAATGGTCTGCCCACCAAATTTATATGTGGGCGGATCTTTGGTTAAATGACTGTGGCAACCCAGCCATCTCCGCAGTGATTAAACCCTTACAATGGCCCAGTAGAATAAGGGCCTTTGAAGGCAGACCTCTAATTCCGCCCACCTAATTTAGATGGGTGGAATTGGAGGTCAGTTTTCACTGCCCATCACCACTAGCAGGTAAATCTCCTAAATGCTCCCCTGCTCATGTGAGAGGGCTCCCATTGCGAGGGGAGCATTTTATTTCTTATTTTCAAAAAGAAAATCCTGATTCAGGATATTCTTTTTGAAAAGAAAGAGAAAAAAGAAAAGAATTTAGTACAGGGCTCTGTCATGTTGCCGAAGACTTGCACCAAACTGCAAAAAGCATTGGTAGGAACCGCTGTGACTGTGGTTCGTGGCATTGCTTTAAGAAATGACCACCTGCTTGGCAGTCATTTCTAGAACAGCCCATGATAATAAATCTGGACCTTGGTTTTAAATGCCCCATAGGAGGCTGGCAAATTTCTGAATTGCCTGTATAAAAACCTGCAGGTTTTTATACAGGCAATTCAGAAACTCTACATCAATCCTCGGGCTATGGTGATGGTTAATGGCTGCCTCTCTAAAGAACTAATAATCTCGAGAGGAACTAGGCAGGGATGTCCGTGTTCCCCGCTGCTGTTCGCTATCTACATCGATCCGTTTATTCGGAGATTGGAATGTAATAGGAACATAACCCCTATATCGGCACATGGATATTTAACAAAGACCCTTGCATATGCCGACGATATCGCCATTGTCACTGCTAACCTAAACTTGGCTATGCCTATCATTGAGTTAGAGGCTGAAATATTTGGGAAAGTTGCAGGGTATGCTCTGAACCAAGGGAAAACACAAATAATTATCAATAACAAATGTGATATGGTAGATCCACGCATATCAGAATCGGCTACTTATCTAGGGGTCACTATTACATCTGAATTAGGAAACCTAGTCGACCTGAATTTGAAACCCTCACTAAATAAAATGCAAAAAGATCTACGCCGTATCAATAATTTACATCTCTCTCTGATTGGATGGGTGAACGCATTAAAATGGTCTATTTTCCAAAACTCCCGTACATATTTAGAGCCATTAATCTGGAAATTTCAGACCAGTGGCTTAAAACAATGGAGCGTATCTTCATGAACTTTATCTGGTCGTACACACAGCCCCGCCGCGCCTACAAACTGCTGACGCTCCCCAAAGAAAGAGGAGGATTAGCCCTTCCAAATCTTAAGGCATATTACTGGGCAACAGTTGTGCTACATAATCATGAGCTCTTTCATATTGATGGGACTGGGACAGCAGTGGATAATGACGCCCCTTCAATCCACCAAATAATACTGGGTGATAAAAGCACTGGCTATCTCTGGAGATATCTCTTCGATAGCTACCACAAAAAACTGAGATTAAAAACACTCATAGTAGCATTCAAGGTTTGGAAATTTGTGAGGAAAATGGTAGGTCTGGGACGCTTATCTTTTTACACACCTATTCAAAATAATCCCTCCCTACCAGAAATATTTAAAGATACCTGCATCAATAGGTGGAATACAGCCGGAATCACTCATATAGGATGTTTTTTTCTCCTCAGAGGGGCTATATTCTTTTAAATCCTTGAAAGTTAAGTATCATTTGAAATGGAGAGACTTCTTCAAGCATCTCCAAATTAGAGATTTTCTGTTACGACGTACAAGGGGAGAGGGCACCTTGAATAAAAATGCCATAGCCGACATTCTAAACCACTCTCAGGAAAAATTCAGGATTGGGGGGTTGTATCCTTTATTATTGATGTATTTTACGGACGATATACAGAAAATCTCTCAGAAATGGCAAAGTAAAACTACTATTTCCACAGAAGAATTTGAATATGCATATGGGCTATTGCAAACGGTCCTTATGTCAACCAAACTACAAACCCAATTTTATAAAATATGCTTCTTTATGTATTACACTCCGGACAGAATCTCCAAATGGGGTAGTGGGAGAGGTACATGCTGCTTTCAATGTAATTTACAAAATGCGGACTGTGTACACATTTTTTCTTCCTGTCCCTGTTTAACTCCTCTTAAATCAAGAATTGAACACTTCCTCTCACTGATTCTCAAAATAGTGGTTACCCTACCTGATGAAACAGTTGTCTTGGGTGTAACAAATCTTACCAACCCGAATGTCGGCCATGAATTTATTTTTATTTCGATGGCCGTATTAAGAATTTGTATAGCCTCAGCCTGGCTAGAACCCATGGCCCCATCATATCAACAGTGGTTTTCAAGACTGTTAGCAATCTTTAATTTAGAAATGGCAATATATAAAACGAAAGGCAGGAAGCGTCGGATAAAAGGACTAAAAATCTGGTCACCCTTAATAGAATGGTCTCAATCTCAGTGACATATATAGTAGTAATTTGGTTGTAATGATTTAACTGTCACCTGTATCTCTGTAAACTTATGTTCATCTGTCTTGGAATGATTAGCTGCTAATTCATTAGTTTACATTCAATGTTTTTTTATTTTTCTCTATACTACTTTCCCTCTTTCTAATCTCTTTTTAAAAAAAAAAAAATCATATCTGCTTATTTGCTTATTTTTCCTTTTATGACCTGCTCGACCGGAGGGGAGGGGAGGGTGTTGTATTATGTGTTGTATTGTCTTGTCTTTTTTGTTATAAAATCAAATAAAGATATTTAAAATGGGAGGCTGGCAAATTAGCTCGACCTTAAAACAACTGGTAATTTTAGAATTTTACAAGTAGCCTGTGCACACGTAATCTTCATAAACAGTATTGGTACTGCAAATATCCAATGTACATAGCAATCACAGTAGTCGGATTGACGTTTTCTTTCTGTGTGGTTTATTTATGTTTCAGGTGCCCAGCCAACACGTGTTTCGTCAGGGTGTAAACCCACGACTTCTTCAGGGCTACAGGATGGATAATGGCAATATGTTACAACATTGCACCGTACAGTTTGAGTCAACTAAATATGGCAGGCTAACAAACTGTGACTCTAGTGTGACCTTCACCCGTTGTGACAAGTGCCTTCCAATCCAAGATCTTTGGGTGTGCCCAGCAGAGCGATAGAATGCATCCCCAGTGGCTTTTAAAACTTTTGGTGTATAACAGCAAGTTCTTACATGCTATATACATACATGTTATCTATTAGTTATCGATCCTCATATATCAAACATGTCTAAAATACAGCAGTTCCATTGTGCATCATCAGTGTCTTACACGAATCATCATACTTCCGCGTGACAAGTGCTGAAAGTAGAAGGGGCACATTCCCCAGAAAAGACCAAAAAGGAATATGGGGAATGGGATGAGAGGGCATGCAGAAGGCTGGAAGACCATAACCAGAGAGCACATCTTACCTATTGGCCAGATGGCTAGGATGAAAGAGCATCTGTGAGAAGGGCAACAGGATAAATAAATGAGCATTAATGTGGGGTGGCGATACACGGGAGTAAACAGAGGTGAAGCGGTTGAAGATAGCAACAGTGCTCACCTCTCCGTCGATTATACTTCCATCCCGGCTGTGGCGTAAGTCACTCAGTAATGAGATTGATCAGAAATAAATGGTAAGTACCAAAATCGGAGCACTATGGAGAGAAGCGGGAACAATGTCAACCTAGACAGTCCAAGATAGCACATCTGTAAAACATATCATCCTGAAGGCTATTGCCCAGTACCTAATATCAAAGAACCCAGAAATCTTAATTGATCAGATCAAGCTAAGACGCGGTAGCGAGCATATGAAACAATGTCATCCTGAAGGCTAGTGGCCAGTATCCAATGTTAAATACCCCAGAAATCAACACACCGATTAGGTTAAGTTGAAATGCTAGCAAAGAATAATGCAGCAATTAGACCTGGTAGTCACGGTAATGAAATAAAACCCTCTGATACAAAGTGTAATGCAAATGCATTCCCGATATTACGATAAGTAAGGAATTTCATTTGGTAGCCTGCTAAGGCCTCCCAGATAGGTAACAAAAGAACTTATAAAGCGCTATGTGGAGCAGTACAGTGCTCATAGCTAATGTGACATTAGTCTCAAGATAAATGTGGCATATGCCAGTTAAAGTGCAGTCCCAATCGGTCAGGGAACTATCAACATCAATAATATGGCTAAAGGCACCCAATAATATAGAACATAACAATTAAGCTTAGAAAAATATTATCAGAGCATCTAATTCACGTTTGTGTTGGCCACAATTTGAAATTACACAAGCGGCGTCTGTGACCAGAATGTACGTGTACCTCTAGTCCATTAACGATTCGTAGTTAAATTAAAACCAAACCTCGATCTGGTAAGAGCTGGTGTAAGACCAGTCTTCCACTTGGTATGCAAGAGTAACCAAATGAGGCTACTTGGCTCACCTTTTCGTGCTTGTGTGTAGGCGGCGGCAGCAAATATGCTGGTGGTGCCGCTTCTTTGAAAAACTGGAAGTATGGAAAGCTCTCTGCTTCCGTATTAGTAGACGGAGCAACTTGGGCTAGAGCGCCGACTCTACATCCGGAATGAAAACCGGAAGTGAATCAGAAATCTCACTACAACGAATATGTTCCTGCCAATAAAAAGTGAAGTTGCATGGTAACCTGAGTAAGATTCAAGAGAGATCTGAGGCAATTTAAAATTTACAAACGAATTACAAGATGCATATAAATTAAAAGACGTGTCTTTAGTGTGTCTAGAACTCGGTAAGAGTGAAGCATCTGGAAATTGCTAAGTTGTGAAAGCAGGTATCCGGGTGACATCTCACAAATGGTCAAATCGCCATTCCAGAAAGTAGAATACAGTCCAAAAATAATATCTGTGCAGAGATGACATCCCAGGAGGGGTAAGAACATGAGAAGAAATGAACAGTAGCAAAGTAATGCTAGTGGATTGAGGTGACAAATCGTGCACTTGTGACATGAAACTTTTTTGCAGGTGATGAACCCACCCACTAAACATCATGACGGTAAAACACCCACGAGGCTATGAATTATATGTTATGTTAAGGCGACAAATTCTCACCTAATACAAAAACAAACTTATATCAGATTCAGCTGTCAACATCAGTAAGGTCAGCGATGGATGTTACAGATTCCATCCACTGCCCCTGATGCATTCCTTAATTGAGTTGTACATTGACTACATTAGAATGACAATAGTGTATTGCCGGTGACACATATATGGTGAACATCATTTATGCAGAGGACACATATGATTTTTCAGAGTGTCTTTGCTGTGATAGATTCTTAAGCACCCAGGAAAAACTGTAACTCGTGGTCGGTGTTGAATCCCAGCTCTACCTCTTTTAGACGTATTATCCAAGTAGCTTCAGCACGGCATAGTGACAATTCCCTGTCACCGCCCCTCTGATGTGGTGGTGCCATTTCTATGCCAAAGAAGTTGAATTGCTTATACTGATCTTGTTCTTTACAATTAATTGCATGGATTGCCATTGGGTATCTGGCGTCCCCTTGTTTCAGTGCCTTATCATGTTCACTAATACGATCTTTAAGCATCCGAATGGTGCTCCCCACATATTGTTTGCAGCACTTGCATACAATCGCATATACAACAAAGCGAGTCATACAATTGATGTTTTGCTTAATCTGGCATTCCCTCCCATCAGGACCATGGGATTTGGATATGTTCTGTAGTGCCCACCTGCATACACCACAGCTTCCGCATTTGTGAAAGCCTAATGCCTGTCTAGTTAGCCAGTCATTGTCTCTGATTAGTTTGGGGACTGTTGGACTTGGAATGCTTCTCAGTGTGGTCCCTCTTCTGTATGTTACCAGTGGTCTGTTTGTGGTAAATGTCTCTAGGGACTTATCAGCTCTTAAGATGTCCCAATGTTTGTGCATGCTCCTGGTCATGATGTCTACTTTCTGGTTATGTTTGGTGATTAATCTCACTGGTTGTTCTGTAGTGTTTATGGAATCTTTCTCTCTCAGTGTCTCAGTGCGTGTAACATGGAGTTTGCATTTCTCCACTCTGTCCAGGGTTGTCTGTTGATAACCATTGGCCTTAAACCTCTTTTTTATAGTTTGTAGGCATGATTGGAATTCTGTGTCTGTTCTGCAATTCCTTCTTGCTCTTGTGAAGTCCCCGTAGGGGATGGCCTTAATTTGATGAGTGGGAAGCGCACTAGTGGCATGCAAGACAGAGTTACATGCTGTGGGTTTGCGGTGTAACCTGCTATGAATTGAGCTGTCATGTACATACAGCTCCACATCAAGGAAGACAAGGTGTGCTTTACTGTGTTGGTGTGTGAGTTGCACTCCTAATGTGTTGGCATTAAGGTATAGATAGAATTCCTGTAATTACTTTTCTGTCACTGACCAAAAAAGCAAAGTTGTCAATATAACGACCCCAGTACACAATGTGTTGACTGAACCTGCTTCCTTTGTCACTCCGAATCCATTTGGCCTCAAAATACCCCATAAAAAGGTTAGCAAAGGAGGGCGAAAAATTTGAGCCCATCGCCACTCCTCGTATTTGCTTATACCATTGGCCCTTAAAAGTAAAGCAGTTGTTACTGAGTATAAGCTCTGTCATGGTCAGAAGCATTCTGGTGTGCTTCCATTGTGTGGCTGTTTTTTTGCCAAAGTGCCACTCCATGGCTTGCATGCCCATGCTTGGATTGATGTTCGTGTATAAAGAAACCACGACAAGTGAGGCTAAGATAATGTCATTTTCCCAAGTCAAGTCTGTTAGTAAGCCTAAGATGTGTTTTGTATCCCTAATGTAAGCAGGAAGGTTCTGTACTATAGGTTGCAGAAACATATCGACGTATTCTGCAATTCTCTCTGATAGACCTCCTATGCTAGACACAATGGGTCTGCGAGGGGGAAAAGGGAGGTTCTTATGAACCTTGAGCAATGTGTAAAGTGCAGGGAATCTGGGCTTCTCAACTTTTAGGTACAGTATGGCTGAGATACCCGCCACCCCCTCTCAACACAATCCCCAAGAATGGGAATACGGAAACGGTTCTGAACTTTTGGAGGCGGGAGGGAGTTACCCTCCCGGCCGTATTTATTAAAAATATGAAACAAAAATTAAAACATTAAAATAACAGTTTCATATCATGTACAATTTCATTTCCACATTACGATGCTTTTGGCTAACCTTAACACATCTCTAATACAAAGGTTCTCCTAGCCGATACTAAACATCCTGTAAATGCATTTTTCAAAATTGAAATTGTACATCCTAACATTACGGGCCAACGGCAAGGTCGTAACCGGTGTCAGATCCCTAAACCAGCACTCCCCCCTCACTTGTGAGGGGCGGCCGCACAGAGGACTGCACCTTTGTGCCTATTCCAATTTCCCTTGTCTTGACGGGGGCCCCTGTTAACTCGACGCCATCTTAATGGTCGTCCGAGGACTCGTGTGAGGTGTCTAGAAGGTAGCGTAGACCCCCCTCCCACCCCACACAACTTACCACATCTGCCGTTGCAGATGTCCTGGCCCCGGGAAATTCCCAGGAGGGGCCCGTAGCCCCTCCTACCCAGGGAGGGGCCTTGGCCGCCTTCCCTTTCGGCGTCCCATCCTTAGAGGGGACCGCCTCCCCGTTGAGGAGCCAATGGCCACCTCCCCCCGGGCGCTCCCATCCGTAATGGGTGACGCCCCACCCCTAGGGATCTTCCAATTACTGCTCACCGATCATGACCTTACCGCCACAGGCCGGATAGTTGACCGGCTATC
Organism: Lissotriton vulgaris; assembly: GCF_964263255.1. Classification (NCBI taxonomy): domain Eukaryota; kingdom Metazoa; phylum Chordata; class Amphibia; order Caudata; family Salamandridae; genus Lissotriton; species Lissotriton vulgaris. Next base: position 461,805,807 of record NC_141697.1, read on the forward strand.
CGGACCCCCCACAAAACTCCTACCTAAAGGTCATGCTGTAAACTCTTTAACCAGGCTACGAGGTCTCCTATGAGTAAAGAATTCCCCACCCGGGACAAATGGACCCCATCTTCTAGATACATATGGTCCCCCCTGATACATCCATGAGGAATCGAATGCAATGTATTTGTCCGGAACAATCTACCAAGTTTGTTATTTACTTTCTTCACCGACTGATTAATAGCAAGCACAGAATTAGCCCCCCGCCACACCTTCCGTGGAATCATATGGGACCATGCAATCGTGCACCCCGGAACCCTTCTCGCCAACCAATTTACAGTGGATAGGATCAACTCGAGAAGTACTCGTCGACCAGTGGTCACCAAATCATTGCCCCCAAGATGCACTATGATTATAGATGGCGGTGACCTTGCCCGCCCTAACAAACCCTCCATAAAAGATTGAAACTGGTCAATACAGAGCCCGCCCCTTCCGTAGAAGGTCACCCTGTACCCGTATTCCCCAGCCATGTGAATCATGTCACCTGCTTTGAATACGTCTGCGGCACGCCTCACGTATGAGTGGCCCACGACCCACACCACTCTCTCCTCAGCCGGTGATCTTTGACCGCTGGTTCCCAGGTGTCGGGTCGACTGCACAGTCCGCCCCGCCTCGTAAGCTTGCGAAACTGTAAACCAAACAAAAAACAAGAAGCGTGAGTGCATGATATCAGCTTCACAACATGTGCAACCGCACATACCTTTTGTAACAATTTGAGGACCAACGCCCCAACTGTTTTACTTTTTCCACACTCAGACCCCTGGCTGTAGCCTCTGTAGCAGCCCCTATCCGGAAGGAATGGGTCCCAAACTCGCCCGGGTTCAAGCCCGCGGCCGAAATTGCCATTGCAAGCACCCGCTGGAACTGAAACCTCGTCAGTGGGGTGGCGTCGGCGTGTCTCAGCAAGGTCCCCCCCCATGATGCCGCCCTTTGCGCCAAATACTCCTCAACGCATGCAACCGGGCACATGGGAGATCCGGGAATCCGCTGGACCACTACACTGTCTCCGATTGCACCCTGATCGGTCTTGGACCTGGCAAACGAGACAATCATCGTCTCCCCCTTAATTTGAATGTGCTCTCGGCACAGACCACCCCCCGTATCCTGCTTATTCTTTGCTACCAGTTCGCTAACCCGCATAGCCCCATGGAATGCTAACGCAAAAGCGGCCCGGAATAGCACCGTCTCTGATTGAGATGAACATGTTGCAGGGAGTACGGACAGCAACAGGGCCAACCTTTCCAGACCTATCGGGTGCCTTTCATCCACTCTGCGACCCTCAAGGCGTTGCCACCCACGCAGCGCTTTCTGTACCACAAAAGACGCCGTGGGGTCCTGGATACCATGAGCCCGTGCCATAAAAGAAATGGTGGCCCGATGCCTCTGGGCCGTAGCTACCGATTTGCCTGCCTGATGTAATGACAACAAAAATTTCAGGACATACTCTTCCTGGCCCCAAAGCTCCCCCCTAGCAGAACCCAAAAAGGACCAATAGGAACGGAACACCCCTTCGTATGCCTTCCTCGTCCCGGGTGCTAAACTCTCTCCCACGAGGTTTTGTAGTTCGGGGCACCGAGAGACCAGAGAGCTTCGGGAAATGTTGCCGCCACCGGGTCCGCTGTGGGCAGAAAACCCCAGAAGGCCTTCATACGGAAACGAGAAAGCGCATCAGCAGCCTGATTCAGCACCCCTGGCACATGTCTTGCCCTAAAAAGCACGTTCAATTGCATACATAGCAAGACAATTTCTTTGAGCAATCTCAGAATCCATTTGCATCGTGCTGCCTGACTATTGATACACTCAACCACAGTCATGTTATCAGACCAGAACACCACAGAGTGATCCCGAAACCCCTCAGGCCATGTTTTCAAGGCCACCAGAATAGGGAACAATTCGAGAAACGCAATGTTACCTGTAAGCCCACACTCATGCCACCATGACGGCCATGTCTGAGCTGACCAGTCATTACCAAATATGGCGCCAAAGCCCATACTCCCTGCCGAGTCTGTCCACAACCCCAGCTCTTCGGAGGACACCACTGGTTTGTTCCAAACAACACGCCCATTGAAATCCGCCAGGAATGCCAACCATATGCGCATGTCCTGGCGAACCTCTGCCGAGAGCCTCGTGCGGTGATGCCCTTCTTTAAGGCCGACCATGGCCTGTGCAATCGAGCGGGAGAAAGGGCGAGCCATTGGTATCACTCTAAGGGCAAAATTCAGCTGACCCACAGTCTGTTGTAATTGATGCAAATTTACTTTTGCCTCGCTAATACATGTTTCGAGCGAGGCCTTGAATTTTATTACCTTTTCTTTGGGCAACCGGAAGCACCCCTCTTCGGAATGGAGCTCTATTCCAAGAAACTCGAGCGAAGTGGATGGCCCCACAGTCTTTCCTGGCGCCAATGGCACACCAAAATGTCTAATGAGATCACAAAACTCATTCAAAGCCTGTGCACATTCAGAGTCCCCGGCTGCCCCCAGGAACAGAAAATCGTCAAGATAATGCATAACATGCCTAAACCCCGTTATTCTTGTGAACGCCCATTGAAGAAAACTACTGAATTTCTCAAAATACGCACAAGATATGGAGCATCCCATCGGCATACATTTATCCATGTAATAGCGTCCCTGAAACATAAAACCAAGGAGACGCTGATCGTCTGGGTGTACCGGGAGCAACCAGAACGCTGACTCGATGTCCGACTTGGCCATCAGCGCTCCGGGCCCCAGGCGATTCAACATGGCGACGGCCTCATCAAAAGACGCGTACCGCACCGAACAAACTCCCGGGTCAATCGCATCGTTCACCGAAAGACCTCTCGGGGCTGACAAGTTATGTATCAACCTAAATTCGCCTGGGTCCTTTTTGGGGACCACTCCCAGGTGTGAACAAACAAAATTAGGAACTGGCGGTATGTCAAATGGTCCGGCAACCCGACCCCGGGACACTTCTTTCCCAATCTTTGTTTGTACCACGGTTGTATTCTGCAGAACCGACAGTTGGTTCCTACATTGTGTTTTACCCTGAAAATTCCCCGCCGGGATGCGGAAACCATACGAAAAACCGTCTCGCAACACCCCAGCGGAGGTATGATCCGGGTATTCATTGAGCCAAGGAATCATTGCCATGGTATCAACCGGGGTAGGTAGAGGCGCCCCTCGGACTATTTCAGACCTGTTTGGCGCTCCCCCTACTTCCCGTGTCACCCGTCTTGGCTCTGCACATGGTCTCGGGATGCGAGGACTGCCCACACCCTGCACATTCATGCCTAAACTTGCATGACCCCTGGGGCCTTGTACATTTGCCTCTGTTAAAACTCCAGCATACCCCTTTTTTACCTGTGTTGCCATTAGACCTTGAGTGGTGCTCGTTCCCTGATCCCGCCCGAAAGGGCGCCCCAGACGAGTGGCGGGAAAACTCGCCCCCGTCCCCCCCCAACAATGGCGACTTTGCCATGCCTGATTTCTCCATTTTCTGCCCGGAAATGGAGTCGTAACAATCCCACGTCAGAGATGTGTCCAACTCCTTGGCCTTACGAAATATGTTATCGTAACAAAACCACTGATTACCCTCATATGTCTGAGAAAACTCCATGATACGTGTCTGATACACGAGTAACTCCGCCAACAGTTCAGGCCTTCGTTCCCCCATAATTGCAGTGAATATCCCAAACGCTCTGCCCCAATTACCTATCGTTTCATCAACTCTGAAAGCGGCCATCTTAGCGCGCCAAACACTAGGGTGCAGAAACTCCTTTTGAATTTTCACATGCTCAATCTCATAATGATACGTTAATAAAGAAAACATGTTTATATATTTCTCAGCCCATATCCTCTCTTTGATTTCCATCGGGATATGCTGAGCAACTTTTTCCCTTCTCGAGGGTACTGACCCCTCCCCCGCAATCGGCAATAGCTGCTTACCTGTACCGGTAGCTGTGACCGTAGTCGCTGCCGAACTCACGCCCGCTGCGGGTTGTCCTACTGGAGCCTGCGGAGGAACAAAAGGACATGGTGCCTTCGCAGCCTCTCTTGATTGCCGCAACTGCCTCATCACTGCCCTGGCGTCATCTGCCGTGGCCCCCTCGCTATCTTTCCCCAACCATGCTGCCAACTGTGCAGCCAGTTCGGGAGGCATATCCTCCCCATTCACTGGGGTGACTACAACCGGAATTGGTTGCCCTTCATTCGGGACCGGGATCGGGGCCTCAGTCGGTGCATCAGGGTGCGCCGGCGGCGCCTCGGGAACCGGGGCCTCCCCCCCCTGACGCTCCCTTCTTGGCCCTTCTACCTCTCCCGTTAGGGACTACTCCCGGCAATGCTGGTCCGACGACTCGCTTAGGTCCCCCCACACCGTTCATTGCCGCCATCTGTTTCTTCATCTCGGCCATGTCTTTCACAAGCATGCGGAGCATCTGATCGGTACCGACCCGCTTTCCGACCTTCTTGCCCGGCATCGTCCAACGCTGATTTTCTGAAAGAACGAAGACAAAATTAAATCGTTCAAAATTGGCTCTTCGTTCCGTCTCGAGCTCACGTGCAACGGGGAGGTGCAGCTTCAGAGCACAGGAACAAGAGGATGCTTCCTTGGCTTGTCGCTCCTTTTATCCTTCTTCGGGCGGGCGTGGACCCACCTCAATCCGCCTCCGGGGGCGTGGCTGGCGGCTTCAGTGTCTAGGACAACCCACTCTTGGGCGGGAAAAAACGCGCCCCGGCTACGCCGCTTCGGGCATACCAGCCGAGACTCGCCTCCCGCCCAAGATGGCTTCCCGGGGGGATCGGGGCACTCCACCATATGTTCGGGGGGACCGAGTGGTCGCCCCTTTCCAAAATTCTTCTTCTCTGAGTAGGCCCTCCTCATGCCAGTCTTTTAGATGTTTGTTGATGAGGAATGTAAGTGTGCCTGTAGGGTTGGCAGTGAGGGTCTCGTAGCATGTGTTGTCATTCAATTGTCCCACGATCTCCCTATTATAGTCCTGCCTGTTCATAATCACAATGTTACCCCCTTTGTCTGCCTCCCTGATTGTGATGGATGTGTTAGTAGATAACAATGTCAGGGCTTGCCGTTCTCCATGGGTCAGATTGTCTTGATTTGATCTCCTTTTATATTTCCTTTTGGACTCTTGTCTGTCTATGTCTTATAGGACCAGTTTGTGAAATGTGTCAATAGTGTTTCTGCCAGGTAGAACTGGATCTGAGGATATGAGGATCGATAACTAATAGATAACATGTATGTATATAGTATGTAAGAACTTGCTGTTATACACCAAAAGTTTTAAAAGCCACTGTGGATGCATTCTATCGCTCTGCTGGGCACACCCAAAGATCTTGGATTGGAGGGTACTTGTCACAACTGGTGAAGTTTACACTACAGTCACAGTTTGTTAGCCTGCCATATTTAGTTGACTCGAACTGTACGGTGCAATGTTGTAACATATTGCCATTATCCATCCTATAGCCCTGAAGAAGTTGTGGGTTTACATCCTGACGAAACACGTGTTGGCTGGGCACCTGAAACATAAATAAACCACACAGAAAGAAAACGTCAATCCGACTACTGTGATTGCTATGTACATTGGATATTTGCAGTACCAATACTGTTTATGAAGATTACGTGTGAACAGGCTACTTGTAAAATTGTATCAAGGACTTCTGTCCATTCTAGGGGTTTTGGGATATCCTCTTACCTGTTGCACCGTTTACTGTATAAATTTCGCTTCACACATGCGTTTACAACAGGAGGCGCCAACGCATACCGCATCTCTGTAAACCCTCTGCTGGTATTGAACTGGTAATTTTAGCCCTTCTGCTGACCTGTTAATATTTGTCCCTGACCCTCACCTATGGAAGGTGTTTGTTTTCCAAAACTCAGGAGCATTAGTATGAATTTACAAAAGTTTCCTTTTCACTTTGTTTTGTTGACTTCTTTTTAGGCCCAGCTGAGGGCATGTTTGCTGTGTGACAAAGCTTTTGCAATCTATACAAATAGATGCTTGAAGCTAACCCCATATCTGGAATTGGTTGTAGGTGTCAGCCAATTGTTGATTGTATTTTTCATTTTAGAGAGAGGTAGTTTTATTTTTGCGCTAAAGCCTATTCTCATTTATTAGTGCAATAGCAAGATGAATCAAAATAGGGAGTTGTGTTTTTTGTGTGTTGTTCAGCAATTGTAAGGAATGGGATAGATTTAATTCCTTGATTACTGACCAGTAATCGCCATCACACCCTGGACCTTTTTTGTTCTTTTCTTCAGTATGCAAGGTAAAGCATCTCCCAGACTGTCCTAAATAAATTTTTTTCACAAATATCTCCCCTACGGTCGTAGCCATAAAATAGGTAGACACCCAGACCTCTTCCTGTAGTTATTAAGCCAACAGATCCAGTTGCGAGGCAAGGCCACAGGCATTAAGAAATTACTGATAGATCATCACATAATTTTCCCCTGGGATCACTTCCTCATCCCCTTACTGACTCTGTGAGGATGTACCAAGCGATTGCCTCTGAATTGACACACACACACACACACAGCACAAAATACCACATGGGGCCTAAGGACAGTTAGTCCACATGAAATCTGCAATACACCATAACACAACATAGATTCAACCCAAGCCTCCAACAGAGAACACCTTGGAATAGAAGCCAACTGCACATCACCTTCCATCCAGAGACCATAATGGAGAAAGCCTGTGGAAACCAGAGTCCATGAAAACTACGATTTTCAAAACCAAGTCAGAGACATTCTAGGCCTCCCTTCAAGAAACAGGGAAATGTCATATATAAGTCTTCTGAAAGTACAGCTGGAGGACAGCAACTCAAAAGTGGAGTTGCAGAAAATGCAGGGATGACATAATTATTGAGGGAAGGCACCTGACGGTAAACCAAATTGACAAAGAGGGAATCACAAGATGAAACCCTGCCCAGCACTCTGTGCACAGCCTAGGTTATGTGAGCCTAATTTTTCTCTGAGACAGGGAGAATCAGTGACCTAATTCAGATATGGTCATGTGGGGAATAAACAGAGAACCTAAGACCAAGAATTTCCCAGCCTGGAAATCCCCATACCCAGATCAGGAGGCACACAGAAAAATGAACTTTATTTTCCCAACAGAGCAGCAGAAGCAATGGCCGAGAGACAGAACATCTAGAGGCAGGCACATAAAGCTGACCTCTCTCACTCTCCAAGAGGATTTAAATGAGTGATCAGTAGAACTCTAGATATGAGATATAGAACCCATGAGACCTGAACAAGGGCTAAGTTACAGTTCAACCTCAGAACTTCTAGGGAGCAAAGGTCCCACCCGCATCCAAACAGTTGTATATGATTTAACAGAAAAACAATTTCATGGAATACCGTTACTGAGAAGCTATTTCACCAAACTTGTTTAATGGAAATTTTCAGAATGAATTGCATTTGCAGTTTCATAGAAACTAATTCATGCAATGTCTTTTTGTTCAAAATTGGCATTCCTGTGTTTATTTTTTAAGGTTTAAATACAAAGAATAGCTTTTTCTGAAGTATTTATTTCAGTGCTTTAATTCAGGGGACATTTTTTCGGATTTATATTTGTCAAACAATTACTTTGGATGATTTTCTTTCTCTGACACTTCACCACCCCTAACCACCATCCATCCCTGGCCCGTCACAGCCCCTAAACACTATCAATACATGCCTCCTACAAGCTCCCAACCACACCTAAGCTACACCCATTCCGGAACACTAAAATTCCTTTCCATCCCTAAACTACAACCATCCCAGAAACCTCGAAACCCTTCACTGAACGTAAACTACACCCATCCCTGACCTGTAAACTACACATAGCCCTGAACCCTAAAAGCCCTTTCTACCATTACACTCCACCCATCCTTGAACCATAAAACACCTTTCTATGCCTAAACCCCAAACACCCATGCCCCTAAACCTCCTCATCAAACCCAAACTCCACGTATCCATAAACTCTAATTTACCCTCACCGCCCTAAAACACCAAAACATATAACATACCTAAAAACCCTTTTCACATCAAAACTCCATGAATCCTTAAAACCCCTCACCACCCTAAACTCCATACAGTCCTGAACCCTAAAAACTCGTCACCACCCCTAGCGTATATCCATTCCTGAACCCTAAAAACTCCTTTCTACATCTGAACCCCACCAATCCCTGAATCTTTAAAACCTCTCACCACCCTAAACTCTACCCAATCCTGAACGCTTATAAACCCCTAATCACCCCATCCTCTACCCATCATTGTACAGTAAAACCCCTCTACAACAACTTAATCCACCCATTCCTTAACCCTAAAAATACTTCACACCCCGAACCTCCACTCATCAATAAACTCTTAAAACCTCCCACCTCCCCTAAACTCTACCCATTCTTAGTACTTAAAATAAAACCCTCACCACCCCTGAACTTCACCCATTCCTGATCCCCAATAAATCAACCAACTTCACCCCAACACATTTCCAAACCCTGAACCAAAAAAAACTCTCACTAGTCCGAACTTCTACCCAGGTTTTATTGTCATTTTGGATGTTTTCTTAAAGTGATCTTTCCATTAAAACATTTTCTTTAATTTCCGATTTATTTGTATTTTATTTTTAATGGTCTTTCCTTAAAATTGTTTTTCTATGATTGGGTTTCCTCCAATGGGGTTTCTCAGTTTTTGTTTTTCCATTAATTCCCATACATCACTTTCAAATACCCTCGAGATTACTAGAAGGTTGATCTCTGAAACCACAGAGTGGAATAGCAATATCCTTGACAAACAGAAGCACAAAAAAGGGGTTAACGATATAGAGTTCCAAAATGCAACCACAGGTAGCAAAGGTGAGCCCACAGTACAGAACACATGACGGAGGTCCAGGATTACTCCAAGGGAATTCCACACAAGACAACTACCTGAATGGTGTCTAATACCAGCAAAAGCCATGTTAAGGGAGAAAAAGCTAGGCTAAGATCAGCATGAGATATGCAGAAGGAGTCTTCACAATCCAGTACCACTAAGAAAGGTGAAATAAAGCAAAGTAGCAGCAGGAACCAAAATATTTGATAAGAGCCTGCAAGCATGACTAAGAGTAGCATCCAACACAACATCCCAAAATGGATAAGATCAGCAACTCCTCTGAGCAAAGGAAACCAAGCTGGGAGGGAACCTCAAACCGTCACTGTGCCTGTTGGTAAGTGTTCCAGTGATGACTTCATTCGGTTGGAAAAAAGGGACATCCAGCAAGAAATGGCCACCCAAGCATGCTGATGAAGAACACAATTTTTGCTCTCCACAGAGCTGATACAGGAGCCAAATGAACACCCCTTCCATCATCAAGGGTATATTCAATTCCTGCCAACCTATATGGTCATCAGTGAGAGGGAAGCAACATTTGAACCACTTATTCAATTGCCAGAGAAGATGCAATAGAACAACACAAAGAGGTGAAGAGTTTTTGCAAATTAATTGAGAAGCCTGACCAAGCAAGATCTAGAGCCCTGGTAAAAAGCAAACTCTGCAACCCAAAGGGGCACAACAAGTAACCCAGAAATAGGAAACAAATAAAAGGCGTTTTATTTTAAATCCCTACCTCCATTCTTTTCTGTGGGAGGGTGTTGCAAAATTAGAGGTTGGGCGTTTGTAATGTTGGACTTACTACAAAAGTGTAAGCTACTAAAAAATGTTTGGTTTCTGAATACCGTAAAGTAGTAATCTTACTGAAAAGTGTAAACTTACTCAAAAGTGTAAGCTTACTCAAAAGTGTAAGATACCATTGTGAATCAGCCCTTAGTTCTTCATCAGAAAGCTACACAAAACAAAATTGTGGTCTGCACCCATTTCCATAAAATGACTTTTAACCTAGTGTCTGCTATAGGTTGATCGAGACAGTAAAGGAGGGAAATGGTGGAATCCATGTCACTCATGAAGCAAGGTGCAGGAGAGAATGTGAGTGGCCCTTGACACCTAACCACTATTATACGAGTGACGTTTGTGGAAAAGATATTCTCAGCTATACCACCACTTTAAAGGACAAAGAAAGAAATAACATATAGCAACAACTTGAGGAAGCTTAATAAAGTGCTGCAGGTGACCATGCACATCACGAAGCACAACTCTTGAAGTGCACTATTAAGAGTGTGGGGAGAAGGGACCTCCTCATACATTAAATTAATTCACATTATATCGCACAAATAGTCAAAAAATCAACAAGAATGATGTAGCCATTGAAATCTAGAACCCATAGCATACCTTGTAACATAATAGAGGGGTACTGTAAGTTGGTCATTGCAAGCCTTTAAAGTTCCTGTGGTTTAAATAAATTCCAATCAGTCCTTTTTATCTTGCTTGGTATAATCTTATTATGAATGTATTTTCTTTTTCTGCATCTCTTTATGTATGTACCAAGCATCTATGTAATATAGTTATTATAAGAACATACCAGCTGTCACTTGAAACAAGATTTTAATACTTTTATATTGAAAGGACTCTGTTACCCACAGGTATGTGTGAGTAAGCGCTTTAAACCTGGAACAGGTGCAAGCGTTGCTGCGCTTAGGGCAAGCCTCATATTTGGAGGGTGTGTGCGTAGCTACACAATATCTTCTTAAGGAAGGAAGAATGATATAAGTAGTAATGCTCAGGACAGCTTTCAGGATGATAACTGGCACAGCTGTGTGCTGAATGGTTAGGTTTGCAGGTGCAGGAGTGTATTAGAAAATGGAATTGTCAACTTATTTTTTTTTCCTTACAGGTAATATCCAAAGAGCAGGTGGGCATGGGCTTTGGCCAAGGTGAGCGCTGCATGACCTTCACCTTGCCAAATCTGTCAGTAGTGACATGGGAACAGCCATCATCTGTTTGGGAATGCCCTACAGGAAGTGGGAGTTTGAGAATAATGGGCTGGATATTACTTGCATTATCCCTGACATTACCATTGTAAGGCAGGCACTCTGAGATTAACCAGTAGCCCATCCTGCTAATGCATGGATGTGGGTTAAGGCTGTTAAGGGGTGGCTTGAATTTGACCAGTTGATTCCTTGATTAGGCAGTAAGTGAATATTACACAAGGAGTCAGTCACTACTGTTGGGGCATAAAGGGTACCTCAAAATTAAGACACCCAAAATGTTACCCTGTTAATGTTAATGTTATGTTAATGTTAAGGGGATGCTTCTATAGCGCACGGCTACTCCGAGGAGTGTCCTGGCGCTGAAAGAGCCTCAGCAAGGTCAGAGAATAAAAGAACGGATGAGTGACAGAAAACATAGAAGCACAAGCGGTGCCTATTGCAGGAAGAGGAATGTCTTAAGGTCTTTTCTTAAGGCAAAAAGATTGGAGCTGGATCTCAAGGAAAGAGGGAGATCGTTCCATAACTGAGGGGCAAGGAGTTTAAAAGAGCGCCCCCCACAGCGGGCACGCCGGATCCTGGGAATCGCTGCCTTGGCTTGTGAGGAAGAGCGCAGGGATCTGGCTGGAGAATAGAAGCGGACCCATTTCTGAAGATAGCGGGCACCTATACCATGCAAGGCTTTAAATGCAATGGTCAAGGTCTTAAAGATGATACGCTTCTTCATGGGGAGCCAGTGGAGAGTCTTCAGAAGCTCACTGGCCCTTGATCTCCTGGGGAGGTCGAAGATGGCACGGGCTGCTGAGTTCTGAACCACCTGCAGACGCGATAAGAGGTATTCAGGCAGACCGAGGTAGAGAACGTTGGAATAGTCCAGCCTGGAGCCGATCAGGGCCTGGACAGTGATCTTCCTATGTTCCAAGGACAAGAGCGGCAGGAACGTCATCAGCATTTTTAAAATGGCAAAGCATTTGCCGACTAAACCTGAGACTTGGGCCCTAAAGGAGAGACAATTATCAATCTGAATGCCCAGGTTTTTAGCAGCTCCAGAGTCGCCAGTAGGGGGAAACATGGCCGCCGGCCACCAGTCTTTCCATTTAGGGTCGGCGGGGCAGCCAAAGAAAAGAACCTCGGATTTGTCGGAGTTGCACTTGAGACTGTGCCGACTGAACCGGTCAAACACAGCCCCAAGGCAGCCCCGGATGGAAGCCCCGTCGAAGTCCTGTCCCTTGTCACAGGTGAACAGGAGTTGAGTGTCGTCAGCATAAGATACGATCTGGGCCCCTAAACTCTCCGCAAGCACCGCCAAAAGGGTCATATAGATGTTAAAGAGTGAGGGGCTCAGTATTGAGCCCTGCGGCACTCCGACCTCCAGAGGCGGCATAGCGGCAGAGAAAGGTGGAGCGCAGATCGTTTGCTGCCGGCCAGTGAGGAAGGACCTGAACCAACTGAACACCGTCCCCCTTAGACCTATCTCCCAGAGTCTAAATAGGAGGCGGTCATGGGGGACGGTGTCAAAGGCCGCTGATAGGTCTAGCATCACCAGCATGGCTTTTCCTCCCCTGTCCAGGGTCTCTCTAATCATCTCCGTGACCTCGAGCAAGGCAGTTTCAGTGCTCAAGTTAGAGCGGAAACCAGATTGTGATCTATGCAAGATGTCATGGGACTCCAAAAAATGGGACAGGGTGGAATGATCATGTTTTTCGGCCACTTTCGCCAATGCTGGCAGAAGGGAGATAGGTCTGTAGTTGAGATGAAGCTCTGGTGACAAATTGGCCTTCTTCAGAAGGGGGAGGATGAGGGCCTGCTTCCAAGCTTGAGGTACAACGCCTGTGTTAAGTGAAAGGTTCAGAATAGGATTAATGATATAATTAAGAGTGGGGGCCATGCGTTCCAAAAATTTAGCGGGGCACGGATCAAGAGGGGAACCTGACTTTAGTTTGGAAAGAAGGTCAAGAGAGGACTGAAGAGAAAGTGGGGGGAAACTCCAAAGGGAGGGAGTGGGCGAAGACTAAGAGGGGTCAGAAAGACTGGACAAGAGGGAGGAATCCTGGGTGATGGTTCCAAAAGAAGCCTGAATGGCCCTAATTTTATTAGTAAAGAAGTTGGTCAGTTCGATGATCCATGACTCCGAATGGGTAAATGTAAATGTATAGGCATTTATATAGCGCACTACTTACCCGTAGGGTCCCAAGGCACTTCGACCGCTGCGAAACCCTTCCTGGCTTCCCTGCGAGATGGTCCCTTAATGGGTATCTCCAGGGTGAGACCAGGCATCCCCGGTGGTCTGGTGGGGCCGTTAGTGAAGATGAGGCAAGCTAATGCCCAGAGTTGCCGAGTGTGATCGCTGATCAGAGTGGGCACCAAGGCGAGAGAATTATCGAGTCCGCTGACCCTGGTCCAGAAACCTGCCGCGCCGGGAATCGAACCCTGGTCCCGGGCCGTCCTCTGCTCTCGGGTCTGCCGCCTCTAACCAGTGAGCCACACTACTTCACAGTTTGGGAGTGACCCAGGGGGGTGAGATAAAATCCTTAACTATTTTGAAAATTTCTTTACAAGAGTTGGAAGCACCCTCAATTTTACTAGCTAGATAGGCTTTTTTACAGGCTGCAATATCATGGTGGTAATCCCTAATCAGTTCCCTATAGGTATCTTTGGCGCTGGCGTCGTAAAATTTACGCCAGGTCCGTTCTGCTTGTTTGCATTGTCGACGTTTGGCGGCTAACGCCGGGGAGAGCCAAGGGGCAGAAGATCTCACTGAGCGTGGCTTGGGAGGAACAGGGGGGGCAAGGATGACCAGTTGTTTAGTAAGCCAGTGCTGAAAAAGATCAAGGTCGGTAGAGAGCGAACCTGTCAGTGGGCAAGGGTGACTCTCGAGTGAATTGGCCAGCATGGTTGGAGTAATATTCTCAAAGGCCCTGGATGGAAGCGCATCGCGCCAGTGGCCTTGGGCAGCTTTCCTAACAATAGAAGGGATCTCAAAGGCCGCTAAGAAGTGGTCTGACCATAATACAGGGGCAAGGGAGGTAAGGATGATAGGGACAGTGGAAAAGATTTGGTCTAAAATATGCCCTTTACAGTGGGTAGGGAGACCGAGATAAGGTAGGAGCTGAAGGGTAGAGGTAATGTCTTTAAGTTTGAGGTTGTCTGGGTCATCCTCCTTATCCATGTGGATATTGAAGTCGCCCAGCAGCAGACAATGGTCAGCTCTAAGGCATAATGAAGAAATAAGTGAGTGAAGTTCTTCTAAAAAGGTGCCCATAGGGCCGGGGGTCTATAAATCAGCAGGCCGATACAGGATTGGTGAGGAGATAGAGAAAGGGAAAAGGCAAGAACTTCACAACCAGTGATGTTATCGACTGGACTAATAGAGCATACAATAGTCCTGTCAATGATTTAATTTGATTTAATTTAAAAACATTTGTACAGCGCTCGCATACCCAGCGGTTTCATGGCGCTAGTGGTGATCAGTGGATGGCAGCAACAGAGAGATTAAGGGTAAGCTTGTGTAAACAGAAAAGTTTTGAGATTTTTCCGGAACAAAAGGTAGGAAGGTGAGGTGCGTAAAGTAACCGGGAGGGAGTTCCAAAAGGTTGGAGCCAGGACAGCGAATCTCGCTCCGCCCGCCCGCTGCTTTTTAAAGCGGGGGATGGTAAGGAGGGCCAAGTGGGCCGAGCGAAGCTCTCTGCCTGGACAGTATGGCTTAATGAGAGAGCAGATGAACTCGGGAGCAGTGCCCGATCTGGCCTGATACGTGAGGCAGCCGAGTTTAAACAGGGCACGCTCTCTCACAGGGAGCCAGTGCAGTGTTTTGAGTAGTGGGGTGACCCGATGATATCTGGGTAGGCCATGGATCAGGCGGGCCGCCTGGTTCTGCACCAGTTGTAGTCGATGGGTCATGTATGCAGGGGCTCCATTATAGACTATGTTTCCATAGTCTATACGGGACAGTACCATGGCCAACATAATGATTTTCAGAGCTGAGGGGGAAAAGAAACGAGAGACTTTCCTAATTACTCTGAGGGAGAAGAAACATGAAGAAACCACGGAGCTGACTTGCGGGTGAACAGTGAGCTGGGGATTAAGAAAGATTCCCAAAGTTTTCACTTTGGACACCGGGAGTGGAGGGGCACCAAGGGAGGGGGGCCAGAAGGAAGGGGACCAAGGGCTTCAGCCACCTCCGGTCAGGACCAGGTCGGTCTTGTCCGGATTAAGTTTGAGGTGGCTGCAGTTCATCCAATCTTGAATGAGAGTCATGGTAGTTTGGACATTCAGGGCAGATGAAGGTGAATGGGACTGATTGAAGATTAACAGGAGGTCATCCGCGTAATTGAACACGGTGACCTCCAGTTGCTGTAACATAAAAATGAGGGGAAAAATATAAAGGTTGAACAAAAGAGGGGAAAGTGATGAACCCTGGGGGACCCCGCATTCTACCTTGCGAGAGGCCGCCGCAAAACCAGCCAAATGGACTCCTTGTGTTCTCCCAGCAAGAAAGGACTCCTGCCAAGAAAAGGCTAAGCCCTCTATGCCCGCCGCCTTGACACGGTTAAGGAGGATGGTATGGTCCACCGTGTCAAAAGCGGCGGATAGGTCTAGGAGAATCAAGGCTTGCGGAAGGTTGATGTCAATGCCTTCACGCAGCTTGTCCATGACTGAGATGACCACTTTTTCTGTAGAATGCAGGGGACGGAAGCCAGCTTGGCAAGGGGAGAGGCAATGGTTTGCCTCAATGTGAGTGCTCAGAGTATAAGTAATGTGAGTTTCAAGAACCTTTGCAAGGTAAGGGAGGAGTGAAATAGGGCGGTAATTGGAGGGGGAGGAAGGATCGGCGTCCAATTTTTTTAAGATTGGGATGACAGCCGCCGATTTGTGTGAACTGGGAACATGACCATGAATAAGTGAGTCGTTAAGGAGGGTCAAAGGGGGGGTGGGGCAGGCTGAGCAAGCTTCCCTGAGTGTGCAGGCAGGAGCAAAATCCAGGGGAGAGCCTGATTTGACCCGTTGGAGCAGAGGGAGGAGGGTGTCAGTGGTTAAAAGTGGAAAGTTAGTCAGTTTAACGGTAGTGGGGGGAGGGGAAGGGTCAACAAAGGTGAAGGAGGGCGGAGGGATGTTGTGTTTAATTTTAACGACTTTGTCTATAAAAAACTTGTTGAGCGAGTCACAGAGGGATTGGGACGGGGGAATAGTTGCCGTGGCTCTGGTGGATGAGGCAAGTTCATGGACAGTGGAGAAGATTTCTTTCGATTGTGACTCAGCGACCATTATCCTGTTGGTGTAGTATTCAGCTTTTGCTTCCAGGATGCTCTTTTTGTAGGTTTGCAGAACGGCCAAGTAGATGGTTTTTTGGGCAGGGTCATAAGTTCTTCTCCAGACTCGTTTGGCCCTTCTTGCAGCAAGTTTTTTCACTTTAAGGTCAGAAGTAAACCAACGATTGGCTGCGTGGGCCCGTTTAACTGAGAGCCGCTTGAGGGGGGCGAATTCGTCACCTGCCACCGTGAGCCAATTGTTAATTGCGGCCAGCTGTGGGGCGGCTGTCAGACCGGTAAGATCAGGACAGGTCTTGGCCAGGGCTGAACAAAAGGAGGGCATGTCTACCTTACCCCATTTCCGAACCCAGGCGTTTTTGGGAAGGGGGGGTTTGACCAGGGGTGCTAGGGCAAGGGAGAGCGTGATGGTGGAGTGATCTGACCATGGGCAAGGGGATATAATAGGGGGAGTGGATGGAACGTTCAGTGTCCAAATTTGATCTAGCATGTGGCCATGTAGGTGGGTTGGACTGTGGATGAGCGGTACAAAATTCAAACTTTTCATGAGGCTGGTGAATTCCTTAGATTGGGGGCTTTCGGGAGGGTCATTGGGCCAGAAATTGAGATCCCCTAAAACCAATACAGAAGAATTATTAACTACCAAAGTGGCCAGAAGGGTCTGGATATCGGGGAGAAACGAAGGGGTGGACTGGGGAGGACGGTAAATAAGAACAAAAGTGAGGGGGGCTTGTGGGAAGTAGAACGAGCTACAAGGAGGTCAACATCGGTGATAAGTGGGGACGGAAGGATTTGAAAGTTGAAATCAGTACGAGCTATTAAAGCCACTCCACCACCCCGCTTGCCTTCTGGACGATCTGCACGAATGACGGAATATGTCGATGGTAAGGCGGCAAGCACATTGGGCCGGGAGTCGGTCTTGAACCAGGTCTCGGTTAAGAAAAGGAGATCTGGTTCATTGGAGTCGAGATAGTCAAATAGCTCGTATTGATGGATTACAGCGGACCTGGTGTTTAGGAGGGTAGCCGAGGTAGATCATGATCATGGCGACACCACCCCCCTTTCCCTTACATCTATCTTTCCTGTGGATCACATAGCTCGGGGGAATGGCGCAGGCAATGTCCGTTCCCGAGCCCTCCCCTAGCCAGGTCTCAGTCAGGAATAAGCATTGCGGACTGGAGTCAGACAGAAGGGTGTAAATGTCGACAGCATGCTTACTTAAGGATCTAGTATTAAGTAGCATGCATCTGGTACTGGGGGAAGGAGGGGATAAAGAGGCAATGCGGCGATCACCAGGTTGCCAGCCACACGCAGAGCATTTGTTGATCAGCCGGGATGGTTTGGGAAAGACCGCATTACAGGAGCCATTGGTATGTCTTAGCGCCAGGAGCTCATCCCTAGAAAAAGAAGTCATCCTGATAGCCCAGGTGAAGGAGGTCTGTGCCCGGGCGCCTCCGGGACGCTGACGGGCGCAGACAGGCTTTCCTTCGGCGCTCCTTAGGCACCTCCGCAGCGCGCGTCCGCAGCGCGGAGGGGAGGGCACTTACTTTTATGGCGTCGCTGGCCGTCCGGTGCGAAGCTGCACCACTAGACTGCCACCCATGCAACAGCCTACCCCTAAGATGGCCGCCACCAAATGCGCGTCAGCGCGTCCCACGGGCTCCCTCAGCACCTCTATGTGCCGACTAGGGGGCTGGGAAGGCTGCCGATAGGTTAGCGCGGAGCAAAATGAAAGCAGGTAAGAATGAAGTGGTTTAAGATTGAGAAGAGCTCTAAGGTCACCCGTCTTCCCCCTCAGGTGCCTGGTGATGCAAAGTGTGGAGGATAAAGTAAAAGTGTGCAGAAGCTAGTAGTCAGCTTAGAAGGCTATGCAAACATGGCAACACACTCACACTCGTAACTAGCACAAAATTGACAAGTTAAAAACATGTGCAGCAACAAACAATTAAAACCGCTAGTCATCAGCGCTAAGTATTCACTCACACCCGGCTTCCGCCTCAGGTGAAATGAGCAAGCGAGGGTCTGATCAGGGCACTGCCGGATCACAGTTGTATGGCGTCGCTGGCCTTCCGGTGCGAAGCTGCACCACTAGACTGCCACCCATGCAACAGCCTACCCCTAAGATGGCCGCCACCAAATGCGCGTCAGCGCTTCCCCCGGGCTCCCTCAGCACCTCTATGTGCCGACTAGGGGGCTGGGAAGGCTGCCGATAGGTTAGCGCGGAGCGAAATATCCCTAATCGGATATCCTACAATTCACTGCATCGGGATGGTATAAAACCTCAATTTCATGAGGCAATGTATCCTCACATTAAGGCACCTCCAAAGACAGTAAAACAAATCATGAAATATAATTAATTGATTAATTGGGCCCACTCAATAATTGAGTTCCAGATCACTGGAAAGTTAAAGGCTTTTATTACAGAATAAAAAAAACTAAGCAATATGGAGTCAATGCCATGACGGCTTTCTATCGCAGAGCTATACAGAATATGTAAAAATCAGAACATTTTTAAGTACCAAATGGGGGACTTAGAAAGAAGCAAAATCAATGCAAGGTGGGAGAAATGTGTTGCAATAGTCAGTATTAGAAATTACCCTAGATACATAACTTTGAAAATACTTTAGCCTTTCTATGATTTTATTAATGCTTCCAGAAACATATCACAACCATAATACAACCATGAACCAATAAAGCATTTTTCTATGTATGTATGTATGTATGTAAATGGTATTTCTATTATGTAAACCTAGCCAAAAGACAGGAGGAGCACTGTACAAGGTCAGAGGCAAGCTTAACATCGGTTGAGTAATAGGAGAGGAAGCCAGACTGGGATCACAAACCAGCTCTGGCTATTAGATCTAACTGGCCCCTGGGGGTACAAGGGGAGCATAGCATAGGTGGAAAAAAACCTGTTGTCTTGATTTTTGCACTTATAAATCTGCAGTGTGATAGTGGCCTTGCTGTGGATGTGCCAAGAACAACCACAGATGGTGAGCTTGTCTGCAAGATCCCCAGGAGTGCTGGTTCTGATGGCTTTGAAAATGATGCAGCTGGATTTTAAGATAGTATGTGCTGGAAATGGGAGCCAATGCAGTTCCATCAAGTGGGCATGATGTGATCATATTTCTTCAGGGACAGGATGGAACGTGCTGAGGTGTGTAGTAGCCTAGGGGGTACAACTGTGGAGTCTGAAAAATCATGACGTTGGCATTACAACCATCCGGACACAAGAGCACAAGGACTTGAACAGCAGTTCAGAAGTTGCTGGAGTTGCTCTTAATATTGGGTACTCCATACCCCAGAGTGCACCAGCCAAGGTGAGAAGAGCTCCTCCCAAGCTACTCCAGCTGCCATAAATTGGCACTGCATACCCATAGCACAGGACGCAATTCAGATGCAGGTGGGGACTTCATGCCCCAGAGTGCATCAACCAGGGGGAGGGTAGTGGAGAAGAGCCCCTCCCCAGTCACACCAGTTGCCATAAATTGCAGCCACATACACATGGCACAGGACACAATCCAGCAGCACTATGGGACTCAACCCCCCACAGTTCATCAACCTGGGAGAGGGCAGTGAAGAAGTTCCCCTCCCCAGCCACACCAGCTGCCATAAATTGCCACTGCATAGCCACTGTGAGGAATGCACCCAGGCCAAACTTGGGCCAAGAGTGGGCCAGTCCATGCCTGTCTGAGGATTGGCTGGGCTACCCTCCTAACGCCAATTAGCAGATCCAAGGTACTGTCATCTTCTTTCCAAACAAGGGAGCCTTCTTATTCTTCAATTTAACTTTCACTGTAGCTGTCGTTTAAAAATGATGTGCAGTGTTGAGCTCTTGAAATAATGCTTTTAAAGTTTTGTTCCCCCCACTGAAATACTCTCTGAGAACGTTTAATGACTATCATTGACTTCATTAGCTCCCGCCTTTGATCACTTTGGATCATAAATTCCTGTTAATTGCCCAAACTGCTACACCAAATGTATTTTTCAGCAATTATACAATTGGTATTGTCTTTTAGAGGTGAGGTACGAAACAAACTCCTCCAGGCAGTCTAGGCATTTCAGGGCTGGCCATTTCCCTGAACCTCAGTAGGGTGCAGACGGGGGAAGCTCGAGTGGTTGTTTAGCTGATTTTTGTTTGGTCTAGGGGTGGCGGTGACTCTTTTTGACCTCCCTTTCTCTCTTCTAGAGTAACGTTTGTGGCAAATTACATGTGAAGGTTATTCGGCTCACAGCCAGAGGTATAAAGTATTCTTTCTTATTAGGCAATTCCAGAGCAGTTTGAAAGAGGTGTTATATAGGGTGTCATTTTTCACCATCCTGCTGTGTTTGTATATTAAGGAATTTTGGTATTTTAATTAGCAGAAGCATGTGTATTTCTATCAAACTGTCCTATTATGAACTTTTAAATGTCTAATGAAATATTTAGCTGAAGAATCCCAAATACTTTCCTTCTGACCATAAGTTATTCCATTTGTGGAATAAATGTAAACATTATTTTTTACCTAAAGTACCTGTACTATAACCAGTTGGGAAGTATAGTTTTACTCTAGGTATCCCCCAGGAGAAATGGGGAGGCACAAATCGGTTGAAGAAGCCACGGGTTCAGTCAAGAACCTCTTATTTTTTTAGAGTCTAAAAACTGCATGTTAAACAAAATAGATAGCATAATTGATGAAATTGAAACCATTCTAAATCCATTTATAATTCCAAATGGCAAAATTAAAGGAAGTTCATGTTGTATTCCAAAGGTATTTCATAAAGTAAAGAAACCTTGCACCACAGCAATTTACCATGTCGCAGTAGAGCTAGTGATACCTCAACTACCCCTGACATGCAACTTCTACCAACACTCACTTTGAGCCAACAATTATTTGCCATAATTGATTGGCCCCCTATTAAAAGACCTCCTGAAGATAATCCATGAATTAAAAGCCAAGGTACAAGAGTTGAAGGAAATGGTTTACAATTTGGCAAACATTGCAAGCTATACTCGTCTTGAAGCCTCAAGTAACCCACCTAGTAGTGATAGCATGAGAAATTCTATGTGGACGCACAGAGAAGAAGGTATAACTAATACAACTTACAAAGAACGCAAAAGTACCTTGTCCCATCCATCCCTAATTATTCCCAAAAATAATTGTGCCTGCTTTGAACAATGTAGAAGACATGCAGAAGGCAATGGCCAAAGGTGGAACTTGTCATATCACCCCAGAAAGGATTCTGTCCAACAGAGTTGGGCTGGATACAATATTAGAGAAGTCGGCAAGGACTCATTCACTCCAAATCCATTAGCTCCCATGGTGTGCAACTTCCAGGGCCTAACTATCAATGGCAGTCCATCTAATTAAGGCACAAACATGGGCAGTGAGAAAATTCACCTAGAAAGTGTAGTCTGCAAGGTCAGATATGTGAGAAAACAGCATCAAAGAGAGGTGAGACAAATCTTTTTGATATCAGTACCAAAGTTAAAACCATCTACTAGGGAAAGTGATAACTTCCTCAAAAATAAAGTCATGGGTTTGTTGAGGATCACATGGAATTGCACTTCAATTATCAAAGATTATATGTATATATATATATACTAGCAGCCTGCCCCGACGTTGTCCGGGGGCAATCAGGCTTGCTGGTATTTCACCCGCTGACATGTAATTGCACTGGTCCCGTACTTTCAAGCAGAGTTTTGGGGGCTGGTACTTATTCTTAACTCTGCTTAACCCCAGGCTCACTTCCAATCCCACGTTGTCCGGGGGCAATCAGGCTTGCTCCCAGTCGCCAAAACCCAGGCCCCCAACCACCTCCTCAGCCCAAGTTCACCGCCACCTTCAGTACCCCCAATCATCCGCACATGCCCTGCTCCCTAACACTGTGGTCACGCATCCGACGCTGCAAAAGAACAAAGCCAGTATACACGCCCGCTGCAGCGCTAAAGTTTACCTGTCATCCCGCTCCAGTCCGCCTTACTTCACTGCTCCTCCCCGCGGTTCACGTACCTCAGGCCGCAGTGTGGCTAAGTTCTCCGCTCCTCCCCGTGCTGTTGTCCGCCGCCGCTGCAGTCCAGTCCTCCTTACTTCACCCCTCCTCCCCGCGGTTCACGTACCTCAGGCCACTCCAGTGTGGCTAAGTTCTTCTCTCCTCCCCGCCCTGTTGTCCCCCGCTCCTCCCCGCGGTTCTGTCCGCCGCTCCTCCTCGTGCTCCCGTCCTCCGATGATGATGTCAGCACGTATGTGGTTAGCGCACACGGCCGGCGCTACTTCGAAGGGACTACTTTTTTTATAGTAAATTTTTTAAATAACGTATATATATCTTTTGTTATATAGCGTATGTCCATCTACTGGACCTCCCCTTTCCAACGCTGTATTGGGTGTTGCGATTGGTGATGTACTTTTCGAGTTTACCTGGCTCAAAAGACACAGTTCTCTCTTTATAATAGTAGTATATATATATATATATATATATATATATATATATATCATCTACCGTATGGCTCCCTTCCTCTCCCGTTAGGCGCTGCTGCTTTTGGCCGTGTTGCTCCTGCCATTGAGCCCAACTGCTAACAATTTCAGCAAGGTTCCCCGCTTCGGGGGAAGTATGGAGTCGCAAATAACCGGAATCGTTAGTCCGTTGTAGTAAAGATGCTTATTTTATTTCTTAGTGTAGTTATAATGAACAAGGGTACCCCATTAGTAGAACCTGGGGTAGAAGTAATAGTATGAAAAACAATGGTTTGGGTGGCCTCAAAAGGTCCTAATGTGTTAAGGTTTTCACTATAGTACTGGAATAAATCCTGGGAGAAAGTGTTTGTAAGGTTGCATACATATAACGTACTTTATTTCGGTTTTTTCTTTCAATTGTATTTTTTCAGGTGCTCACACATGTGACAAGGTGCTTATAGTGACTAAGTGAACATTTGTTAAAACAACTTTATACAAGGTGTCACAAACAAGGGTATTCCCCAAAAAATATATACAGTAGGGTAGGGGAGTTTCCTTGATTGGGTCGACGGCGTTTCGATCTAAACAATTCTAGATCATCATCAGGACGTGAGCTTTCCTAAAAAAATGAAGTAAATCAGTTTTAATACTTTATCCTTACATGAACTTTCTAATCAAAGTGGTATGGTGCTCCCAGTGGCATATAATTCATGCACATTTCTATAAATTATTAGAAGTAGGCAAACGTGGATTGAGCGCCGTGCATCCTCTGAGCAAGCACCCCATGGCGCCTGCCTGGACCCGCTTTGGACACGGTGAGCCTCTCTCAGAGGATGCACGGCGCTATCAGCGCGATGTTCGACAATTGCATCTACAAAGCAGAGGCAGGTGATTCAAACCTTGTCCACGGTGCCACTTGGAATTATAATTTATGCTTTGGGAAATAATGTAAAATAACGGACTCACTGGAGAAATAAAGATAATGACTACCAGATCCAGCAGGCCATGTGTTTGGCCACGCCTACTGAGGCAGGACTAAAACAATTGATAAATGCCGATTTTCCCAACTGCAGTACTTTTAACTTTGCCACTGAAGAAAGAACATGGGTTCTGAAACGCGTTTGGCACAACTAATTCTCTGCTGTGTGCTGGTTTGAAATCCCTGCTGGCAAGCTGCAATTAAAGGAGTTCGAACTACTATCGTGTAGTGGCCTCTCTCCGTGGGGTGAAAGTGTGTTTAATTTAATTAGCAGCTGCGCCCAGCTGCTGTTGGGAGAGGCTCACCGTGTCCAAAGCGGGTCCAGGCAGGCGCCATGGGGTGCTTGCTCAGAGGATGCACGGCGCTATCAGCGCGATGTTCGACAATTGCATCTACAAAGCAGAGGCAGGTGATTCAAACCTTGTCCACGGTGCCACTTGGAATTATAATTTATGCTTTGGGAAATAATGTAAAATAACGGACTCACTGGAGAAATAAAGATAATGACTACCAGATCCAGCAGGCCATGTGTTTGGCCACGCCTACTGAGGCAGGACTAAAACAATTGATAAATGCCGATTTTCCCAACTGCAGTACTTTTAACTTTGCCACTGAAGAAAGAACACGGGTTCTGAAACGCGTTTGGCACAACTAATTCTCTGCTGTGTGCTGGTTTGAAATCCCTGCTGGCAAGCTGCAATTAAAGGAGTTCGAACTACTATTGTGTAGTGGCCTCTCTCCGTGGGGTGAAAGTGTGTTTAATATATATATTACCTACTGGCGGTCGCCAGTAGGTATATATAGTTAGGATTTTTTCCCTATGGCATTTCTGAAAATTCTATGTCTAATAACTTTGGCGTTTGTGGACGGAATCGGCTGAAATTTTCAGGAAAATGGCACATTTTGTTTCTGAGCAGCTCCTGGAAATTTGGGGGGGGGGTCGTCAAGGGGGGGCCGAGAAAAAAGGGGGGTCCCAAAACGCGTTTTTCCCATGTTAATTTCCATAGGGCGGTTGGACTCACTTTTAGCCCGAACGGCTGAATGGATTTTCCCGAAACTTGGCAAAATTGTAGGGACTGTTAGCCCGATGTGCCTTTGCTAGGTCTCAATATATGTGCTTCAGTGGATTTTGATAAATTAACGTTTAAATCAAGATATATATCTGTAACAGCGCTCCGGGCAGCGATCCGGTTAGCGAACATTTCGCGTATCGGAACTTTGCGATGCGAAGCTGATTGGCCCTCCGGTGTCTGTCAACATTCTAAACAGTCCGGAGCGGCCGCCATCTTGTCTCTCGGTAGGATCGAGAGACAAGAGGAGGCCAAAACAAAGGGGGAAATTACCATAAGGGGGCATAGTAGATCCTCGTTGACCCCCTAGGTTTTATGTGGAGGTTTTAAAAGGGCCTAGGAGGGTCCAAAAAAAAAAATATATATATTTTTTTGCGTGGTAAGCGCCAAGTTCGCGAACCGGAAAGCGTTCTGGGCAGCGTACTTTAAGGATAAAAGAATGATAGACTTTTCTAATACTGTATGTTAATTATTTGTTGTTTTTGTTCGTTTTTTTTATTTATTTATTTATTTTGATTGAAAAAAAAAAATTATTTATTATTTTCATAGTTCATTAAAACTTCCAGCATTATATCATCTGGTATCTCGTCAAACATGGATGTTTCTGTCTCTTGAAAGGTTTGAATAAATTGTTCGTCAAAAGATTGATCCATAAAATCTTCATCCACATTTTCTTCAGTTACAATGTCTTCGGATGTAATCTCGAAGGAAACATTAGTTTTTTCTTGCTCCCCTTCCATTTTTTTGCTGTAAATTGCATAAAAAAAATAATTATATTAGAAGAGTTAGGGCACTGTTGGGTTTAAGTTCAGACATGTAGTTCCGTTTTTTTAACAGTGAAGTTAAAGTAAGTAAATTCATAATTATAGCAGAGAAGTGTAAGTCAATCAATAAATGTAACAGAGGAGGTTATCTGTATCTATAACTATAGCAGGGGGACAGTAAATAATTATCAATAAACGTTTTTACAAATTAATTTAAAGTGCCACTTACAAATTATCAAATAACTTTACAGGGAGGTGAAAAGGCTCTTGAAATGTAGTTCAGGAAGTAGTAGTGAAAATGGCAGTGTTTCCTTCTCTTCCTTTATATATATTCAGGTATATAACCAATCAAATATCAGGTAATAAAAATTGTAAATGAAAGTAAAGTTTTCATTGGTTGTCAATTCCAATATTTTAGATGTGTTTTGTGAAGTAATTTACTTCAGGGTATTTAGATAGGTCTACAGGCTAAATGGCTAAATGAAATTTCAATCAAAGTTGTGAGAATGAAAGGGATTGTTATGTAGTATGAGCTAATCTATATTTGGTGAGAGTGTCTCTAGTCGTTTTTCTGCTAATTACTTTCCCACCTTTTTTTAGGACCGCTTTCTGGAAAGCGGCCCGGTTAGCGAACCTTAAGCGTCCCGGGAGTCCACCATTTTGTGTTTCGGTCGCATTAAGATACAAGATGGAGGGCAAATAATGTTCAGAATGTGTAGAAGGGGGCACGGTAGACTTATCTTGACCCCCTAGGTTTTCTGAGGGTGGCTGAGGAGGCTTAAATGTGCAGAAAAAAAACATTTTTTTTAAAAATTCCGCGAGGTTAGCTTTCGGTTAGCGAACCGGGGAGCGTATTTTGTGGAAAATTAGTGAAAAAAGTTAGAAAAAAATAATAATTGTGAGTGATTAGATGAAGGGTAGCTCTGAGAAGAGCTTTTGGGTTTATGGTACATTTAGGTACTTATAAGTAGGTACCAATGCACATTCTTAAATTCAGAATGAAAATTCTGTTGCCCTCATCTGAGAAGTGAACTCCATCTCCTCTGTAGATATCTTGCATGTAGTAACGCAAGTTATTGTTGTACAGGGAGCCCATTCCATGGTCTCTCATGAAAGCTGAAACAGATTTGTTTACATGCTTCCTCGACTTTTCAATTTGTGGACAAAATTGGTTGGACCACCTCCATTTCTGTCTTTGGCATATATTGGAATATACCAAGGCAGTTTGAGGAAAAAGTGCCATTAATTGCTCAAAGGTGTCCTTTAAAAGCATTTCCAGACCTACCCCTGTCAAAGTGCCCAAATCATTACCTCCACAGTGCACAATTAACAGGTGAGGTTTTGGCAAATGCATAAAGGTTTTCACCAATGGTATCAATTGGTGACATTTTAATCCTCTTTGGCCCAACCACTTAATTTCCACATCTTGTAAATTGAGGTTGTGTAAATTTCTGCTCTCAGCATACCTTTGAGCCCAGTGGATGTAACTATGTCCAACAATCCAGACGTTAAACATGGTGGGAGAAGGTTGTGCTGCAGTCAGATGAAGTGTGGTAATGAAAGGGCAGTTGAAACAGTAGGAGTTTGTAAAGAAAAAAAACTGTGGATTTCCAATGCTAATGATTCATTAGCAGTGATTGGTGTATTTCCATTTCTTAAAACAGAAAGTTAGGGTGCATGGATGTGTTCTTTGAAAGATGTAATTTGAATGGTCAAGGAAGAAACTTTTAATGAAAGATTGCACTGGATACGCAGGTGCACTGAGAGTTCAGAGTTCAATTGAAACATTGTTGTGTGAATTTGCAAACATGAGAGGTCTTCCAGGAGGTCGTTGCTATGGAAAAAAGGCAGAGAGGGCAGAGGGGGGAAGGGTTTTGATTTGAAAAAAGTGAGGGAAGAGTTATGATTGGCTAATATGAGAGATATGTGAAATGAATATCTGTATTTCTGTGCTTTCAATAGCTGCAGACTCTGGAGTGCATCCTTTTTCTTCTGCTGAAGACAATTTGGTGTATTTCTGAGACTGTTTTCAAAACTCAAAAAGTATTTGCTAAGGTGAGAAAAGATTTATTTATTTTAGATAGAGAATAGTATGAATTAAGGAGAAAATGATGAAGAAAGCTGTGTTTTTAAACTGTGGCTTTGTCTGTAGTGATATAGAAATAGATTTTGTTACTTTGAGAAATTGTAATTGCATATTCGGTGTAGCATTCTGGAATGCAGTTATACAAGTTATTGTTGTATATGAAGCCCAGTCCATGGTCTCTTATGTAAGCTGAAACAGATATGTTGTTTATAAAAATAATTTTTGAAATCAATTACATTTCTGCATATGTACTGCTAGAGCTTCATAGGTTGTTTTGGGTCATATTTATAAGGCATTTGAGTGTCTTTGATGTTATTTTTCCTTTTTAAATGGAAAGCATTCCTCATGGGGCAAGTGTCTTGTAAATACGCTCCCACCTGCGCTTGGCAAATTTAGATTTTGATTATGGGAGTTACATAGCCATGTTAATAATGTCCAAAAAATGGTGCTAGGGCATTCCAGAAAACGCTTTCATGTGTCTCAAGGATATTTTCAGTCATTTCCTCTTGAATGCAGGTATACAATTGATTTATATGTTGTGTTTAAAAACGATTCTTTTCTATAATGTTATTTTTTCCTTTTTAAATGGAAAGCGTTCCTCATGGGGCCATGAGCAGTTCTTAGCCATGTTATCCAATGGGAGGTGGATAACATGGCTAAAAGCATATGCTGGATAATGCATGAATATCGCTGACTTTTCAGCAATATTGATGCATTGCGGCCGCTTCTTATCGCATTTGCGAGCAGTTCTTAGCCATGTTATCCAATGAGAGGTGGATAACATGGCTAAGAGCATTTGCTGGATAATGCATGAATATCGCTGACTTTTCAGCGATATTCATGCATTGCGGCCGTTTTTTATCGCATTTGCGATAAACCTTGCTAATAGCAAGGTTTATCTGCGATAAAAATCGCCGATGTGCGGCGATAATTTTTGTCTCTAAAGAAGTTATCGCTAGTGGTTGGTAATATACCCCCGCGTTTTTGGTTGCAGGAATCGGGAGGCGGGAGAGTAGCACTGAAATCAGTACTCTGACGCCTGAATCGGGAGGGTTGGTATGTGTGGATTCTCTACAGCTGGGGCTAGGTGATAGCCTGGGACCGGCCTGGCATCTAAAATGGCTACCGTGCACGACAAAATTGTGGCATTGTAAAAAAGACAAGATGGCGCAGACAATGTTTATCAATAAGGATTCATTTATAACGAAATATTTTATCGCACTGACAAATTGGTGGTCAACACTTCCTGATTTCCTTCGAAAAATTATCAATAAACATGTAAAATATATTTTGGGTTTTAAAGTAGAAAACATTTTACAGCTACAGATGTTAGCTTTTAAAAAACTTCACAGAAAAAACCATAGGTTATAGTCCATATATAGTTAGGAATTTGCATTTACAAAACCTTGAAAATTCAATGAAAAAACCATTGGTTATAGAACATATATAGTTAGGAATTTGCATTTACAAAACCTTATTTTACTCGCATAAAACCATTGAAATTCCATATATAGTTAGATGCGCTAACTATATATCGCGCACCCGCAATCCACTGCTGATGATGTCACATATTACATCATTCATGACATGGTCAGTGACATCACTGATGACATCACTGATGACATCTCAAATGACATCACTGATGACATCATCCAGTGACTGTATGTTTCTGTAAAGTTAAAATATGTCTTACATATTGAAGAATGAGTGGATGTATAAGTGTGTGGATGAAGGAGTTAGTAGTTGCATGACCGACTGTATGAGTGAGTGATTAAATGTGTCTCACTGAGTGCATGGGTTAGTGACTAAACTGTCTTAATTTGTGCATCATTATATCTGTTGTTCTGTAAACTGCTGCATGCATCAGTAGCTATATGAGTAACGATATGGGTTATTGATTGGTTGCCCAAGTATTTGTATGGGAGAGTGAGTGTGTGTGTGTGGGTGTCTGGGAAGTGTGTGACTCTGTGCATAGATGTGTGACCAGTTGAATCACTAGATGTATAGGTTCAAAACTGCATGTGGACACAGCTGTATGGGTGGATGACTGTGTGCATGTGTGTATTGGTGAGTGAATGGATATCTCAGTGCTACATGTCAAAGTAAGTACATATGTAAAACACAGTACATGTGAGAGTTCACATATATAAATTACTGTGTATAAGAGCCAGTGAATGTGTGAGTGGCTGCATGGATCATTGAAAACTTGTATCAGTGATTGTATAAGAAAGTAAATATGTGTTAGAATATGTTTGAATAAGTAAGGTGTGTATAACTGTATAGTTGAGCAAATGGAGGTGTGATTGATTCTTTGCATGACTGACTAGGTGTGTGAGTAACTCCATGGATGAGTGACAGTATGTGAGTGTCTGTTAACACTGAGTGTATCTAAGGTTATATTAGAGTCTGAAGAGGTTCATCGTATTATCACATGAATGATGTCATCAGTGATGTGATCAGTAATGTCAAATGAGATGTCATCAGTGATGTTTTCAGTGATATCATTTGAGATGTCATCAGTGATGTCAAATGAGATGTCATCAGTGATGTCATCAGTGATGTCATTTGAGATGTCATCAGTGATGTCACTGACCATGTCATGAATGATGTAATATGTGACATCATCAGCAGTGGATTGCGGGTGCGCGATATATAGTTAGCGCATCTAACTATATATGGAATTTCAATGGTTTTATGCGAGTAAAATAAGGTTTTGTAAATGCAAATTCCTAACTATATATGTTCTATAACCAATGGTTTTTTCATTGAATATATATATATATATATATATATATATATATATATATATATATATATATATATATATATGTATATGTATGTGTATATATATATATATATATATATATATATGTGTGTGTGTTTTTTCACTAGATCTCATCTCAAGGCTGGAGTACAGATGCACCACCCTATCGTGGCTTCTCAAAATCTCAACTGCACCTTTAAGAGCATGTCTCAACACCACAGCAAGACTCCTAACAGGATCTAGACAAATTGACCATATATCGCCACACCTGAAAGAACTCTCTTGGCTACCTTATGAAGCTCAAATCCACCTAAAAATGGCATGCAGCACTCACAAAGCGCGACACCACAATACCCCCAAGTACCTATCCCAAAAACGTACCTTATGTGGAGGAATACGAAATTTTAGGAGTGCCGATAATCTACTCCTGAATCCCACGCGTTTCAGCATGCTGAAATAACGCTGACAGAAAATTCTCAGGAGTGGCACCAAGAATATGGAACTCGCTTCCTCCACCCCACTGTTCAAAAGGGAAGCAAAATCATTCCTGATGTGCAAATTCTTCTTGTAAACTCTCCCTTGTACCATTTCAGTTCTACATCCTCAAACTTGCCTCCTCTCTCCCATTAAAGACACCTACGCCTATATGACCTGTTCCTATTGCTCAGAACAATCCTCATGCTTACGACCCACCGAACTTTATCAAAACTTGTTGATTCTTTCTATGCCATACATTGCTAACTGTTTTATTCATTCTGTGCTCTCATCGTAAAGTGCTCTGATACCTTACCCTTGGTCTGGCCCGCGCTATAAAAACTCTAAAATAATTAAATTAAATTAAATAAAACTAGAAATTTAGGATCTCATTAGTCTTGCTTTCCATTGTAATGAAATGTTGTTAGGGTTAATGCCAGGTGATGCAGGTCAATGAGCTCTGTACCTTCTTCAATTGAAGTAAGATATAAATTGCCAGCAGAGTGAGGGGTCGGGGTAGATGACCATGGGTGGCATAATGAGTGCCCTGTGAGAAATGACCAATTACCATATCTAGGCAAGAGTGGACAGACTCACTTAAGATCAGGAAATAAGGGCTAATCTTGTGCAGATAGTTGACAGGACAGAACAGTAGACTTATCGATCTTCAGCAAAGAGGTCATGCTAAATTGTGATCCAGGGAATGCATTGAAAAAGTATGGTTTAGGGCCTACTTTTGCGTGCATGTTATGTTAGCATGGCTTATTAGCAGTTTAAATGCCATTTTACCTTTTGCTGCTTTTGCACACGACACTGCATAGCTGTTTTTGTACGTTAGCCTTCACGAAGGTCTACACATGAGAAAAGGTTTGGTTTTCGACATCTCTAGACATACATCATGCCCGTAGTCTGCACAGTGAGTGCTGAGCTGTCAAGGTTATCATAACATGTGAGCCTGTTTATCGGCATTGCCGTGTAACACATTCTAGACACAACATTTTGGCAGCTGCGAACCAAGTAAGATTCTGGCGCCTTTATCATAGCCCACTTGCTATAATTTCACACAGTAGGAAGATTCCTTTTCGAAGGAAGCAGAGAGCCTTGCTGATCCAGATGTAATTTACTATTACTGAGCGGAAAGGTAATGGGCCCCCCAAACCAAGCTCAAGAGACCTTCTTTAGTTTATAATACATAGTTCCTATATAGGGAGGGTGTTAAAACTAGGTGCTATATGATCTGTTTGCACCATCATTGTAATATGATTTCTCCTTATGTATTTTATGGAGTTGAAGGACTGGGTTATTTAAGACCCAGCGGTGCCAGGGATAACACCTGAAACCTTCGTGGGTTACCTGTTCCGGCGTACAAATGACAGAGACACGGGACACTTCCTTCGGCGTCAAAGATTCGAGGTTTATTTACTGCAGGGAACACAGAAGTCACGTGAAGTACACAGCATGTAAGTTCGCGGAGTCTGATTCAATTTGCTACTGTGGGTCGCTCCTTTTTATACAGTATTCTCTCATAGGTTAACATGGTACACAGAGGTTTACAACTTGGTTCCCATTGTAAAAACCACAAGGGGTTACTTTTATGCATTCAGGGCCCGGAACATAAGTACGGAGACATTTGGTGGTTCCCAACTGTAAAAACCCATCTTCCCACCATT
The DNA here is from genome assembly GCF_964263255.1 of Lissotriton vulgaris. Classification (NCBI taxonomy): domain Eukaryota; kingdom Metazoa; phylum Chordata; class Amphibia; order Caudata; family Salamandridae; genus Lissotriton; species Lissotriton vulgaris. Next base: position 461,838,192 of record NC_141697.1, read on the forward strand.
AGTACATTCCAATCGGCAGTAAACAGATCGAAGAAGGAACAGGAACAGGTGTAGAGGAAGACGGAAACAGTGGGGAGATCGAAAAGGGTGTAAAAGGGGTGGTATCGGGAAACACGAGTTGCGGGCATCAAAGGGACGTGCCTAATGAGATGCACGACTAAGACAATAGACCGGCCCGGCAAGATGTGCCTCAAGCGGAGCTAGCTGCCTTACAGTATCATCTCCCTCGTCATAAAGACACTTTCAAAGGAAACGTGTCTTCCGCAAGAGTCTTGGGAATCCCAGGGTCGCGAAGCGGACAGCGTCCGTTCGTTGGCTACTTGAGGGCAAGAAACAAAATGGATGCCGTATCTAAGATGGAACCCGTGGGTACAGATAGATAAACCCACGAAACAGACGAACGGTTTAGGCTAGTACAGCGAAACTGCGTACACCCACTAAACTCGTCATTTGCGGTTCGTAGATACCAGACTCGACCATATTCGTGTGAGTCGAAAACATCACTTACGATCGTCACGGAACCTCAGACGCTCCTTTTGCCCTCATGTAGGCAAGCACTAGTCAGAATCATACTCGATATTCATCAGACCATCTAGATGTTGCTGCAACATAACTCTATCCATCTGAGCTCCTTTGGTAACAGGCGGCTGTCTTATACACGTCGTAGCACAGAGGCCACATAAGGCAGGACCACACTGCACACAAAGGCAACACGTGAACAGAAATGCTGCAACAACCCCGATGATCATCAGAATCTTCCAACCCCAAGTCGACATCAGGCCCCAAAACCACCCAAGTAGCGTCCAGTCCCCTACGTCCACGTGTATGGACTCAGAGATCTTATGCAACTTTGAGATGGCTTGATAGACAGTCGGAGCATTATCTGGAATGAAAATACAGCAGCTCGAATGGATCACCTTACATACTCCACCTCGATCTGCTAAAACAACGTCTAAAACCATACGGTTTTGTAACGTCATGAGCCTATCCGCCTGAAGTTCTGTGGTGATATTACCAAGGGCACTGGCAGTGATATTAGCTGTCGATTCCACCACTCGAGTCAACTGTCTCAGGTTCCTACTATTGACCATAGGTACCCAAAACGGAAAGAAACCCTTGAAAAAGTCTCCTGCCTCTTGACCGGCAGTGTCCTCTACGCTAATCACGCCCCTCACAATTCTAGTCTTGTGATAATCTGCATCAACGGTAAACGTCGGAGGCAACAGATTTGCGATGTAACATGAGCCCACAAAGTCAGGGGGCAACCACGTATACGCACGATCATGACAGACGAAGTATGTACCCTTGGCAGCCAGAAACACAGGGGAAGAGAGCATCGGTAGGATATAAGTCTCGGAGCAAGCGCTCTCTCCAAGACGAGCTCTCGATCTTCGGCCACGGCCTAGTAGACAGAAATTACCAAGGTGGGGTACGATCCATATCGGAGGCGAGCTTCTAAGCTGTCTTTCACCCATGAGCGCACTGTACTCAACCTCACTTAGATCCCTATAGGCTCGCACCTCTTCGTCCGGGATAAGCGACGGTTCGTAGATATCCCTATCTAAGTCCGCAATCGCTATGGCCAAAGACTTATGGTACGGACCAGGACCAAAGTGGGGAGGACACGGCTCTCGATTGGGGTAGGAATCTAGTGCACTTCGAAACATTGTTTGGAATGCTTGAGCTGAACCCTGGGAACTATAAGGCAGAACCAAATATGGAATTCCCTTGTCCGTGGTATGTGGCATTAACCCACACACCCAGCAATTGGTAGTGTTTACAACCAACTGATGCTGGTGAAGGAGTTGGATGAAGGAATTATTTTTGAATTCCGCACGTCTAGCCTGCTCGTGTTGGGGTAAGATATGAAAGGAATGAGGGGACACAGTGGTGATAGATTTAGGTTCAGAAGTAGGAGTAGGTATGGCAGAAGGTAGGGAGTACTGTATCATAAAATACACCCCACCCACCAATAACGAGGAAACAATTAGAAACAGAAGGAACACCTGAAACATAAAGCATTTGGTACGAGTAATTTGTTGGAGTTTGAATCTTTGCGCCTGAGCTTCTTCCAAGTCCATCAGCTTTGAAAACGCCATCCCCTAAGACCGTCCGCAACGTTTCTTGACGCACTTCGTTCTGTGTAGCAGTAGTCAATCCCCAGGAGTTCCCACGAATCGATTGCCTTCGACCTAGTGTCAAGACCTACTAACCAGAAGGAAGTACACGCGCGGCCCTACGGTACACCTGGATGCAAGGTATCTTATTCAGAAATATATACAAAAGTCTCTCAGCTGTGGAAGCAAAAACACAGATGTGGAAAAAACTCAATATTTACACAATCACAATTATCCGAGTGTTTAGACTGATCGTAGCAATGGGGTAACGTAATTGTCGAGGAACAAAAGCAAATTTTATTTGTCCTTGGTATTAGATCGCAAAAAGTATCGGTTTTTTCCAGGACGTGTCTGTTCGTCAAACAATGGATCCGATGAAGGAACAGAGTTCTGCTGATCAGTCAATTGTTCAGATCTTGAGTCTTGTGGTGACAAATGTTCAACAATGTCGTTCTGCTGCACTGAGGATTCTCCGACAGGCTGGGCGTCGCTAAAAGGTACAAAGGTCTGCAATCCTTCGGTTTCAGATGAAGCAATGCCCTTCCTCACCCACGAGTCCGCTGGTAAAGGTATGGGTACCTTTTTAGTATGGGTGGCATGCACCCAATTCTTACGGCCTTCCAAACGGACAGCGGTTCTCGTGGCAAGGAGGACCTGGAAGGGTCCGGTGAAGCGGGGCTCAAGGTTTCTTTTGCGTGAGAAATTCCACGTTACCACCCAGTCTCCGGGCTGGAGCTGGTGGCCTGGACCCTCCGTCTGCGTCGGCAGTGCTTCAAAGACCTGTTGGTGAATTAACCTCAGTTTAGCAGTCAGATCATGAAGATAGCCAATCAGCATTGGGTACTCAAGATCTGAAAACACACTCGGTCTAGGAACCCCCCAAACATTCGCAGGACAGCCGAACACTATTTCATAGGGACTGAGCCCTACTCGGGAGTGTACAGTCGCCCTTGTTGACAACAGAGCTAGAGGCAAAGCGTCAGGCCACGAGAGACCAGTTGTAGCCTGAATCTTCGCTAGTTTTAGTTTAAGGGTGCCATTATACCCTTCAACCAAACCTGCAGACTGGGGATGATTGGCGCTATGGAATTTCTGAGTAATTCCAAGGCCCTTACACACACTCTTCATCACACTCCCCACAAACTCACTTCCGTTATCAGACCATACAATTCGTGGCATTCCATACCGAGGAAAATATTCCTTCAGTAGGATTTTCGCAGTGGACAAAGCAGTGTTGTCCTAAAGAGGGTAGGCTTCGATCCATCGGGAGAATGCGCAAACCACAACTAAAACGTATTTCAGGTTATTGCATCGCTCCATATGGATGAAGTCTAATTGGATCACCTCGAAGGGACATGAAGGGGGAGCAAAATGGCCAGGAGGTGTAGGGGTTCCTTTTCCCGGGTTGTACATCATGCATACCATTCAATTCTTCACCAATCTCTCAGCACACTCCGTGATACCATCGTTCTTCCACACAGGGGACAACAACTTACAGATACCTTTCGCACTGATATGTGCTAACCCGTGTGCCATCGTCACAACAGCTAGCACATACGCATCTGGCAACATCCATCTCTTATGCTCCGACAAATCAATCCAACAACCATTCGCATCCAGCTTTCCCGTACTCTCTTTCCACTTCGTCTTTTCAGTCTCGGTGGCCTCGTTCTGTATCGTTTTCACACTCTCGATGGTATCCTCGCACATACTAGTCTCTGTAGGCCACCTAACCGAACTCGTCACATACATTCTAGTGCTAAGGTTCCGGGCAGTCTCCTTAGCAGTCTCATCAGCAAACGCATTCCCACGACCAACATCATCCGTCACATTACGGTGTGCACTACATTTAACAATCGCCACCTGCTTAGGCAATGTAAGTGCATCCAAAAGATCATTCACAAGCTGTCCATGCTGAATCTTAGTGCCATGCGACGTCATAAAACCTCTCTCTCTCCACAAACGTCCAAAACTATGGGCGACGCCAAAAGCATATTGGCTGTCGGTAAACACATTCACACGTTTCCCTTTCGACAACACACACACAAGTCAAAGCGATCAGTTCTGCAGCCTGGGCAGAGTTCTGATTCAATCTCGCAGCTTCCACAACAGTATTCAAAGTTACCACAGCATATGCAGTCGTCACATCACCATTCGGCAATTTAAAACATGAACCATCCACATACAAGGTCCCATCGGGATCTTCCAAAGGAGTGTTTTTAAGGTCCACACGACCTTTTGTTTCCTCTTCTGTCCGTAAGTAGCAGTCATGAGCTGCTACTTCATCTGATTCCATACTAATTGGCAATAAAGTCGCCGGGTTCAGGACATTACAACGTTTTATCTGAATATGACTTGCCAACAGCGTCAACTCGTACCCAGACAAACTCGCACTCGTCAAGTGCTGAGTTTTCGTACGATTCAAAAGAGTGTCAACTGCTTGCGGAACCATCACCGTAAGCATGTTATCCATGACCAATCCTGCTGATTGTCGGATGGACACCGCAGCTGCCGCTGTTGCTCTCAAACAACTCGGCAATGCTCTAGCTACTGGGTCCAAGGTCGAGGAAAAATATGCACATGGACGCTGCTTACCACCAAAAGGTTGCGTCAAAACACTCAATGCACAACCTTCTCTCTCGTGAACGTATAGTGTAAACGGCTTACTGTAGTCAGGGGTACCTAACACAGGAGCCGAACACAATGCGTCACGCAGTTCAGAAAAACTTTTCTGACATTCTTCCGTCCATGGTAAAGGAGTTGGAACATCCTTGCACGTAAGAGCCACCAATGGTTTCGCCAACAATGAAAAATTTGGAATCCACTGTCTGCAGTATGACGTGATACCTAGAAAGGCACGCACATCTCTCTGAGTAGTTGGCACAGTCATTCGAGCGATCGCTGCAATTCTCTCTGGGGTCAACCTTCTTCCCTCCTTTGACAATAAGTGACCTAGATAGGTTACTTCTTGACAACAATATTGAAGTTTAGAAGGCGACACCTTATGATGTAAGTCACAGAGATGTTGCAACAACGATATCGTGGCAATTTTGCAAATGTCCTGAGTATCTGCAGCCACCAATAGGTCGTCGACGTATTGGATTAAGGCTGCACCAGCCGGCAACACAAATGCATCTAGTTGGCCCTTCAAAGCTTGACTGTATATAGATGGACTTTCACAGTAGCCCTGAGGAGCGCGCTTAAACCTAAAGCTGCGACCTCCGAGACAGAAACCGAAAAGGTCCCTGCTTTCTTCGGCAATCGGGATGCTAAAGAACGCATTCTTCAGATCGATCACCGAAAACCAAGACGCAGAGGCTGGAATCAGAGTTAGTAGCGCCGTGATGTCAGGCACAACAGGGAACTGAGGAATCACAATTTTATTTACCTCCCGTAAATCGATAACAAAGCGATAAACAGGTGGTTTTGATGGATCTGTGCGTTTTAAGATGGGCAGTACAGGGCTATTGCACACGTTTCCCCGAGTCTCCTCGATAACATCTTTCTCGATCAAATCATAAATGATCGCTAACAGTGCTCGCTCACCATCAAGGGAGATACGATACTGCGGAATACGTGGCAATCGCACATTTGATTTCACGTGAACAACATAAGGGGAGATGTCAAGCAGGCCCACGTCATTGGGACCTGTTGCCCACAAAGATGATGGAAGAGAACTCAATTCCGGTGGAAGCTTATCGAGAGATAAGTACATTGGAGAGATAACTCTCTCATCCAAAGTAAGCTTTACTCCCGCAGGAGAACAATACAAAGTCGCATACAGACGTTTTAGCAGATCCAGACCCAAAAGATTTTCACCACACCCAGTGGTCAAAATCAACGGAGCTTTCAGCTCACGTGGCCCAATGGTAAGAGGCAAAGGGCACGAAACTGGATTGCTAACAGGGGCGCCAGAGAATCCAACGGAAACATTTGTTAAGCCAGACAAAGGTGCGCCAGGGAGTTTCGAATGCATTATGGAACTTTTCGCTGCACCAGTGTCCAACAGAAAAGGCTCAACGACGCCCGAGGTGGCAACTGCAACGTAAGGCCCTCTCTGATCAACCGGAACTGATACTACTCCCTCTCCTTGTCTATGGCTGTCCTAGTAATTACCGTCGTCAGCGTCTTGATCGACGTAATAATCATCCACATTGTACTGAGCAGATCGCCCTTGCGACGATCCACGCTGATCAAAACAATTATTAGAGTCAGAAGTATTAGTGGAACGATCGTTTTGAGCACCACGTCCTCTACCACGTGGCGTCTGCTGAGAACCACCACGACCTCCTCTAGACGAATTACCACTATTACGCTCATTGAGAACTGGACAATCAAATTTTAAATGACCCTCATTCCTACAATAGGCACACTGATTGTACCCTAACGAAGATCTTTGCGAAGAGGAGTCATTTCGTGATTGCGACCTATTAGACTGCGGCTGCGATCGATTACGTTGTTGCGAATCATTCTGATGCGAACGCGGAGGATACGCCTGTTGTAACAACACTTTAGTTTTTAGCTCTTTCGTCTTCTTGTCAGCACGATCGTTCTCCTCTTTCTCCCTATTCTCATAATACTGTGCCGTAGCCAGTATTTGAGCAGACGTAGAAACAGCCCACGCACTCTCAGAATTTCTTAACTTGTTGCTCAAGTCAGGTAATAAGTTAGCAACAAATTTGTCCACAAACAACCTCTGACCACCCTCGGTACCCATATCCTGACCACTATGATCGATGAATGCCTCCTCAAATCTCGTAAAGAAATCAGAGACACTCTCATCCTTCTTCTGTTTGCAAGCTGACAATTTGTCCCAATTTACCTTCATAGCTGGCATAAGCGTTTTCATTAGGGTAATAATTCTTTGAGGCAGAGCCGTAATGAGCTGTTCAGGTTTAGCCCCACCAATTTGTCGTGTATCTGCTGCTACAAGAGCAGCCCAATCACCACCTAATTCTGCCGCATGATTTTCTTGACGAATTTTTGCCCATACCGGTTGCGGTACGACATTGCCAAACAGCATATCGATATCAGCAAGATTCATTATCGTAGCATCCACGAGCTGCGATAATTCCTTATTATACCCTGCAGGATTTTTGCGAGGGTCAGGCAAAGATTGCTTCACCTGCAGAACTTCCGATCGTTTCCATGGGAGGTGTATCCATACTCTCTGGAAATTTGGCAAAATCGGTGGAGCGTGATTAGCATCACCTGGCATCCACACTGGTGGAACCTCGCGCATAGGGTACTGACCAGGCGCGTCTAGCGGTCCCTCAATGTTTTCTACAAACAATGCCCGAGGCATTATAGAAGGACGAAAAGATAACAACTGCTCAACAGCGCGTCGAACATTAGAATCAACTATCATTCCGCTCGAAAACTGAAGCTGTAGATTAGTCAAAGCAGTCAATACATCATCAGATGCATCGGCCGATATTTGATCACGTAAAACCTTGCACATTTCTTCGAAAACGTATCTTTGTGTCGGTATATTGAATTGACAGAACGTATCAAGCACAGCACGTGGAGGATTTCTAAGGGGGTGTCTCATCCAACCCATCGCCATATTATACAATGCAGCACGTTCCTGATTACCGGGAAGCTGACTACGTCGTTGAGGACCGTCCGAACCAGCGGACTCAAGAATAGGGCCAAGAGAATTAAAGAAATTAGCAGCAACAGAGGGGGTACGACGTCGGGTAGATGGAGAAGTATAATATAAAGGATTAACAAGAGAAGAGTCGGAACCAGACGAAACAGCAGGAGCAAGTAGAACAGGAGCAGCAGCGGGAGCAGGAGTATGAGGAAGTACAAGCGGTGGAGCAGTAGGAACAGAAGTAGGCAAGGGAGCAGGAACAGTCGGAAGAACGGGTACAGGTTGAGGAGGAGGTTGAGGAGGAAGTATAGGAGGAAGTACAGGAGGAACCACAGGAGCCGTGGTACCCTGTGCGTACGGAGGTGGTGACTTCAAAAGATAGGACATTAAAGGATCCTCAACTAATTCCTCCTTCTTATCCGACTCCGTTGGCAAAGCGGGGTAACATTTATCTATAGACATACGCTGAAGCCTATCAAAAACTTCCTTTTCCTTTTCCTCCTTATCTCGCTGGAACTGTTCTGCTTTCTTTACTATGGTAGCGACTCCATCTCTCTGATTACGTTTTTTCTGTCTGATTTCTTTCTGTTTGGCTTCTTTACGCCACAACCGAAAGGCATCAAACATGGCCGGCCTAGATTTCTTCTTAAACAATTTAGCCTCAAGGTTATCTAAAATCGAGGTCTCGAAACTACCATGAGGTGGCCAACTAAGAACACCATCCTTTTTGGTATAGCGAACCCAACATTCATTAAAGGTAATTGGACCTAACCCATGCTTGCTATATAATTCATACGTTGGAGTTCCAACCGGAGGTATCGGACACGAAGTCCTCCAGTCCGGAATCCGCACCACATTTTCTAAAGCAACCAAACAAAGTACTACGACCAGGCATCTTGCACACTAGCCGAGTTTCACAAACTTCAAGGGTTACGGGATTTACCAAGTCCCTGCAAAGAACAAAAACCCTCGGTTTTTGGCGACTGCAGACGTCAAATATCACAACAAAGAACCAAGTACTAAGAACCACAAATGCAATGGAACCATGCAACAACTAAGCACCCACAACTAAGAACTCTGGGAGCGACCCACAAATACTTAACTCAAAGATCGATGGCGTCACCAGGAAGGCCCGTCAATCGTCTCGCTGTACCAAGGTCTACGCCAGGCGCCAAAACAGGTCTACAGTCAGGGCAGCAGTCCATCGCAGCCGTCAGGAGGCGGGAATCTTCGCGGGAAAAGTCGTCGGGCCACTTGTTTCGACAACAGGATCGATGAAGCGGGGTGCACCTTCCCTCGGAGATTTCACACGAAGTTCCTCGCGATCGTCGGGCTTGGACCGGTACCACTGATGCAGGCCCACGTTGGGCGCCAACTGAAGGACTGGGTTATTTAAGACCCAGCGGTGCCAGGGATAACACCTGAAACCTTCGTGTGTTACCTGTTCCGGCATACAAATGACAGAGACACGGGACACTTCCTTCGGCGTCAAAGATTCGAGGTTTATTTACTGCAGGGAACACAGAAGTCACGTGAAGTACACAGCATGTAAGTTCGCGGAGTCTGATTCAATTTGCTACTGTGGGTCGCTCCTTTTTATACAGTATTCTCTCATAGGTTAACATGGTACACAGAGGTTTACAACTTGGTTCCCATTGTAAAAACCACAAGGGGTTACTTTTATGCATTCAGGGCCCGGAACATAAGTACGGAGACATTTGGTGGTTCCCAACTGTAAAAACCCATCTTCCCACCATTAGTACATTCCAATCAGCAGTAAACAGATCGAAGAAGGAACAGGAACAGGTGTAGAGGAAGACGGAAACAGTGGGGAGATCGAAAAGGGTGTAAAAGGGGTGGTATCGGGAAACACGAGTTGCGGGCATCAAAGGGACGTGCCTAATGAGATGCACGACTAAGACAATAGACCGGCCCGGCAAGATGTGCCTCAAGCGGAGCCAGCTGCCTTACAGTATCATCTCCCTCGTCATAAAGACACTTTCAAAGGAAACGTGTCTTCCGCAAGAGTCTTGGGAATCCCAGGGTCGCGAAGCGGACAGCGTCCGTTCGTTGGCTACTTGAGGGCAAGAAACAAAATGGATGCCGTATCTAAGATGGAACCCGTGGGTACAGATAGATAAACCCACGAAACAGACGAACGGTTTAGGCTAGTACAGCGAAACTGCGTACACCCACTAAACTCGTCATTTGCGGTTCGTAGATTCCAGACTCGACCATATTCGTGTGAGTCGAAAACATCACTTACGATCGTCACGGAACCTCAGAGTTGTACCCATGCCGACCATATTATTCTTAATCATATGTCTGCTTATGTTGGCTAAGATACTGCACATGAGATCACGTCGTTAAAATAAATATTTTAACCTTACCGTGTCTCCTATTTACTCCTGTTGTGGACTGGTATGATAGTATAACAAAAGAGTGTTCTCACTTCCCACCATTCCTGAGATAGTCCTAAGTCGCATGTTCTAGGTTGGTTACTTTGCTGTAGGACAAAGAGCTAATGGGACACTGATGCTAGCTGGTTAGGGTTTTCCTAGGTACTGATGTGAGTTTCTTGTACACCACAATTCACTAATGTCCTAGGTCTCTGTTCACAGTTCTGTGTATGAGCAGAAATCCTTGCAACATGGCGCCCAACGTGTTCCTGGGTTATGAGCTCAACAATGAAGGGCAAGGTTTAGCTCCTCACTTCTTGGAGAAATGTGCACTTTTGCGAGCTCCCGCAACACTGAAAACGCTACAATCTTTACTTGGCTTTTTGAATTTCGGTCATACCTCCATTCCCGAATATGCCCAGCGTATCAAGCCGCTTTCCGTGTTATACAACCTACTTTTTCCAAGTCGTGCTAGCTGCCTGAACATTCAGCAATCTAGCAATCTTTGCAGGCTGATCTTCTTGAATCTAAGTTCTTGTCGTCTCGTGATAACCACACTAACCTGGTGATAAGAATCGTGCCAGGGGCAGTGGGTTTCACGTACTTCACTTTTAATGGGGGTAACACAGTCCCTATCGCTTACAAGTCACACTTGTACACTTCGGCTGAGTTGCGGTTTTCCACTGTGGAATCCTTAGGTAGTGCTTATCTTCATGAAGTTTTGAATCTCCCGTTCACATACAGGTGTTTGAGGGAAGGAAGTTTATTTGAAAGGCAAAGATTGCACCACCACACCAGATCACTCTTTAGTCTGCAGAAACCTGCAATTGCACGGTTCATGAAGGACCTTGCTCTGAACCTTTCCTGTGTTTTAAAAGGCACTCCTTCCCCGGCTATTACACCAGCATTCACATTGCTTGCAAACGGTAGTTATTTGTTATTAAATAATGAAGATTGTTGTGGTATGCATTTTGGTATTCATTATATCGTTACGGTTTCCCAGCGTTTAGTTTGCTGTAAGAATGTCTTATTTCCTCCTCCACATGGGAGGCTCGATGTTTCAATCTGGCCTTCTATTCTGACCTTGAAAGCAGAGTTCAAAAAGATGAGATGAATAAGAGCTCTTTTGTCCCAGAAGTAAGTCCCCTTACATCTGCGTGTGAGACATTTGTCCTTCATGTTGCAAATACTCGTACTGAAGTACATGCCTTGTTAAACACAGACCTGCCCCTGCATTTCAGTGCTTTGATTCACACAATTTTTAATGCGTCGTCGACCATGGGCCTGGCACACTTTTTTAAATTAGTAAGTTCCTGCCTTGTGACCTCATTCCAGACTATGGGGCTCATTATGATCGCGGACGGACTTGAGTCCGTCCGCGACCATAAAGCAGGAGGGAACCTCCGCATGGCCTGCGGAGTACCCTCCTGTCCAATTAAGATGTGACCGCCACCCTGGCGGTCACATCCTCTATGTTTAACATTGCGGCGGGTGCGGCTTCAAGCTGCACCCGCCGCAATGTTAAAAATGCATACATTGCATTTGAATGCAGAAAGCATCAGGCACCTCGCGGTGCCTGCCGATTACTGCATACAAATGCAGGGGGGTACCATAGGTACCCCCCATGTGCACCCCCACCCCCACTTCACCCAGGGGGCAGTAACGGCCCCCCACAGTAAAGCTTCGTATGCTTTTCCACGGCAGAAAACCAGCCGTGGAAAAGCATTTCAATTTTGGGCATCCTAATATGGCTGGCGGTGTCTGAGAGACACCGCCACCATATTAGGGCTTTTCCGCCGCGGTTGTAAGCCAACCGCGGCGGAAAAGCTGCGGACGGAAACCAGGATCCACGAGCCACCCTAATGTGGCGGTGGGTCTTTGGTGGGTCCGCTGCGGTTTTTCCGTATCCTCCGGGCCGGCGGTGGCTTTTGCCGGCCCAGAGAATGCGTAAAAACCGCTATCCTAATCTACCCCTAAATTTGGTGTGATCCCTGCATTTTTTCATTCCATTTTTTCGAGTGTCTTCGGCATTTTCCCGTTACCTCTTGCTTTAGACGCGGGTATACTACTGTTAATTTTTTTACTCCAAAATGGATGCACAGTCTGTGCTCCACGACGATCTGTCCCAGCCGCCCCAGCTTAGTAACTGGATGCTAGAATACATTGGATAGATATCTTGCGCCATTCTGAGTGTGGCGTATGGTTTATCTTTATGGTTCTCATTCTTCACCAGTATGCAGCCTGTTTTCCATTGCCTGGATTGTGTATTTGAATGGGCCCTGGATTTGTGTCTCTGCAACACAGTGTCTCCTGACCTGGATTTTATTCTACTAATGAGTCCCTTAGTTGCTCATGAAATAAATTGTTCTAGTGCCGGGATTATGGCCTGCGCAGCGGCTCATGAGGTTCTAGCCAATTGGAACATTTGGACTCCAGTCAATGACTTATTGGTGCACAGTTATCTTGAAGTAAGCCTGAGTTGTCCTCTGATGGTACAAGAGGCTCCGGCAAACGAGGAACATGTATGTTCGTTCCCATTACTTAATTGGATGGCTAAAATGTTCATGGATGATAACAACAACTTGCTATTGGAGGCAGTTGCAACGTATGGTGCTTATATGCTGTTGGATTGAAGTGCAGATTTTTTTCTGCTTCATTAACACCTACTGAACTCGGGAATATTTTTTCTTTAATGCCTTAGGGCCAGATGTAGGTCGGTCGGTACCGGCCGAAAATCGGTATTTTCGGCCGTTACCGACCGGTATTTCAGAAATGGTATGTAGGGGCATTATTTTACAGAATCGGTAAATTTACTGATTCTGTAAAATACCAAATTGCTATTTTTACCGATTCTGTAAATCTCAGATGTAGGTGGGACTCTTCTGAATCCCAAAGGCCCTACAAATTCGGTATTTTAACACCCAATCCAATTGGGTGTTAAAATACTGAATTCAGGTGTGCATGCACACCTAGCCTTGTGACAGACAGACATGCCCTTAGGGCATGTCTGTGTGCCACATGGCGCACATGCCTATTTTTGGGGAGCCAGAGGGTGTCAAAGTGACACCCCCTGCACCCTTGCAAAAGTCGGTATTTACCGATTCGGTAATTACCGAATCGGTATTTCCCATTCATTCCTATGGGTTTCACAGCCCATAGGAATCAATAGGGAATACCGATTCGGTAATTACCGAATCGGTATATACCGAATTCTAACGATTCGGTATTTCCACATCTGGAAATACCTACATCTCCCCCCTTCATATTTACCGACTATGAAATACCAAATCGGTAAAATTCGGTATTTCAGAGTCTGTAAATATGATTTACCTACATCTGGCCCTTAATGTTTTTCTTCATTTTTGAGGTCTTTTTTTTCACACCATGGCCACACGTGATTGGTTTCACTGACTTGGTTACTTTTTAATTCGGATTTTTACTCCAAATTCTCAAGTTTGGCAAAATTCCTGAACTTGGTTCTGTCTCATTCGAACTTGAACTCTGCGTTTTATGAAGCTTGCCCCGGTTATTGTGCGTTCCCCGAACAAGGGAGGGTGTCATATGATTTAGGGCCTACTTTTGCGTGCTTATTATGTTAGCATGGCTTATTAGAAGTTTAAACGCCTTTTTACCTTTTTCTGCTTTTGCACACAACACTGTATAGCTGTTTTTGTATGTTAGCCTTCACGAAGGTCTACACATGAGAAAAGATTTGTTTTTCGACATCTCTAGAAATACATTGTGCCCCTAGTCTGCAAAGTGAGTGCTGAGCCGTCAAGGTTATCATAACATGTGAGCCTGTTTATTGGCATGTCCGTGTAACACATTCTAGACACAACATTTTGGCAGCTGCGAGCCAAGTAAGATTCTGGCACCTTTATCGTAGCACACTTGCCACAATTTCACACACTTGGAAGATTCCTTTTCCAGGGATGCAGAGAGCCTTGCTGATCCTGATGTTATTTACTATTACTGAGCGGAAAGGTAATGGGGTTCCCCAAACCAAGCCCAAGAGACCTTCTTTAGTTTGTAATACATAGTTCCTATATAGGGAGGGTGTTAAAACTAGGCGCTATATGATCTGTTTGCACCATCATTGTAACATGATTTCTCCTTTTGTATTTTATGGAGTTGTAACCATGCTGACCATATTAATGTTAATCATATGTCTGCTTATGTTGGCTAAGATACTGCACATGATATCACGTCGTTAAAATACATATTTTAACCTTACTGTGTCTCCTATTTACTCCTGTTGTATGAGAGTATAACAAAATAGTGTTCTCACTTCCCACCATTCCTGAGATTGTCCAAAGTCACATGTTCTAGGTTGTCTAATCATTGGTTACTTTGCTATAGGACAAAGAGCTAATGGGATACTGATGCTAGCTGGTTGGGGTTTTTCTAGGTACTGAGGTGAGTTTCTGGTACACCACAATTCACTAATGTCCTCGGTCTCTGTGCACAGTTCTGTGTATGAGCAGAAATCCTTGTAACAAACCTATAACCAAGGCCAGAAAAACCTTGGGGGGTCTTGGGAGCCACTTAACTGCAGAGATCTTATAGATCATATAGCTAGGAACCTGACCACCTCCCAAAATAGCCAATTTGCTTTGGTAAAAATATCTTGAAATATAGCTGGGTTAGTCTCTAAACTAGGGGGCTCCAATTGAGACTGTTTATTGAAAATGTTGACATTTGCCTGTTCCAAAAGGCTTGGTCCCTCTCACCTGTCTTTCATTTAGTCTACTCATCCGGTCATAAGCCAGTAGTTCTTTCTGGTAAACGAAGAACCTCTGGAGTACTAGCAATTTGGGTGAAGAAGCCCTGCAATATAGGATTCCTGAAGTTATAATTGATTCTAAAGATATAATGCCCATCAGCTTGACTTTACCCACATGCATTACACAAAGGGTCTTCATTGTCTATAATCGATTCGAAGAGACTCCAACACCCTTCAACAACTTGAAAGTTGCAAAAGCACATCAGGATCTAACCTTTGAACTCCACAGAAGACTGGAATACACACTCTGTAATTACCTTCAGTTATGTGGTCTAAAAGGGCTTCCCAAGTATTCTCCCTTCCCTCAATTGAGATCTCTGTGCTTGCCATGGCAAAACACCTTTAGACAGGGCTGGGTGCTTGACTTATAACCAACCTGGCTGGTCCAGCAGCATCGACTATATCCTAGGGCTATAATCAGAAATAGCGAATATGGTCATAGTTGACTGAAAAAACAGTGATCATAATACTCTTGCCCAAACCTTGATGGGTTTACTTGAGAAACGTTGTGAAGATCCCCTACCCACACCGTTAGTTAAACCTATGCTGACAAACAATAGGAACCATTAAATGGGCATGAGCATAAGAGAAACCAGAGATCTTATCTGAGATTGAATCGATGGTGGCACTTGAAAATGACTGCTTACAATTGGCCCCATTCACGGAAAGAAGGGTAATATCCTCAGATCGCCATGATTTGTTGTTCAATATCATGAGAGAGCTTTTGTGCCAAGCTATTGATAGAGCAGGACTTTGTGCCCCACATAGAGTACCTGTTAGGAGTGCAATGCAACCACTTGTAGTATGCACTCACATATTATTCAATGTTATTGGTAAAACTGGATGTTAGAATAAGCGTGAATCAATTAACATGTTCTTGTGGAATTAGCACAATCTGATGTGAAGTTTAACAAATCATTTAAAGAATTTTCCTGAATACATGTAAACAATGTAACAAACTTATAGGGCTCATTAGTGATGTGATGTGTTCACACATTAAATGTATTTTAAATGTTATTAGGCCAGTGATGTAGTGGAAGTTGACATATTAATATTGTTTAGTGAATGTCTCCATTGAAAATTATAATGACGTTATGAAAAAACTAATTGTGAATAACATGGTTCATTTATTATTTTTGCATAAGTCATAGTCCTAAATCCACAGCATATTTGAATTTTCACATTTCAGAATAATGCTTAGATTCCCATGTGAGTCTTGTTGGATGTTATTTGGTTAATGTTTTGCATTGCAGGTGGACAAACGCTCTATTAGTGAAGAGTAGGGGAATTGTTCCCGTAGATAGTTAAGGAATGAAGGTGTTACAGTTAGCTCAGCCTTGCAAAGATAAGGTGGAAGGAGGTGCGTTCCAGTGGTGGCTGGTGACATTTGAAAGTGGTGAGGCGGAAAGTTTCTGTCTAAGTGCACCGTGGCGAGCGAGCCTAGCCAGCGAACCCAAACAGCTTTATTTTAAATTGGCAAACTTTGCAGATAAATCTAAATGTATCATTTGTCTGCCAATAACCAGGCATATAAAAAAATAAGTCGACCGCATCTGTTAAAATCATCTCTTAATCCCAGTCAGCACAGGGCGAAGCGGCGGATGCAAAAACAATAGAAACACAGCCCTGTACTACAAGCAGCCCATGAACTGCTTCAGCTGCACTGCCCAAATTAATGATCTTGCAACGCCCTGTTGAATTCAGCGGTACAAAAGGGGGTGGTGATGGACGGAGCATCTGAATCAATCAAACACTCACACCCAGTCATAAGATCTGGGTTTAATCCATCACCGTTCTTTAGCCCACTCTGCCACCCCAGTTCAGACATATGTCTTCACCGGACCTGAAACAAGCTTCCGAGGACCGGTTTCTGGCATTCGAGCCGTCTTCAGCCCGGCTTGCTAGAATCCAGTGGCAAAGTGAGCAAGGAACTCACGTCTGAGCATACCCTGCCACACTTATGGCGGCCAAAAGCGGTACAAAAGGGGGTGGTGATGGACGGAGCATCTGAATCAATCAAACACTCACACCCAGTCAAAAGATCTGGGTTTAATCCATCACCGTTCTTTAGCCCACTCTGCCACCCCAGTTCAAGCAAAACAATGGATTTGGGCCCAGATCTCTGTACTGGGGTGAATGTATGACATTGTTCTGCATTCTGTCCATCAAATGTGGTTTTTGCATCTGTCACCCCGAGTGGGATGGGTATGCTCAGACGTGAGTCCCATGCACTCCACACCACTGGATTCAAGAAAGCCGGGCTGAAGATGGCTGGAATGCCAGAAACCGGTCCTCGGAAGCTTGTTTACGGTCCAGGGAAGGCATGGCTTGGCAGTTCGGGCTGGACTGTTCCAATGAGGCACAGGGTCAGACTGATTTGCATATGGCCATGTCTGAACTGGGGTGGTGTGTAGTGCAAAAAAACGATGGATTTGGGCCCAGATCTCTGTACTGGGGTGAATGTATGACATTATTCTGCATTATGTCCATCAACTGTGGTTTTTGCATCTGCTGAAATCAGAGCAGGCGTCCATGCTATAATCCCAGACCAGCTACAGGCACATGGCAGTAAACGCACATCTCATCTGCCTGGCTGCACGAGGTGGGCCAAGCCTTTTATTTCCTAGCTCCATGTCACAGTGACAAATCATTCACACTGTTTGAATTCCATTCACACCTGTGGTCTCGCTCCGCTCCCTCTTTTGTCTGCCCATCCTGTACTCTAAACTCTGCCTTCATTAACAAGCCACTCTTATTTTAGTAGTCATAACAGATTACTTAAATGTTATTCCTTCCCAGAGATCTCATTGTTCTTGTCAACAGTGGCAAATGAGTCCTACACTATACACAAATTATACATTTCTTTAAGTAAATTGTCAATTGTGCAACTTAACATCTCCATGTGTCTCTGCACTGTTACAGTTTTTATTATGTATTGTGTATCAGATCCAGATGCAAGCGACATCTCTTCTTTTCCTAGTTTTCACTGCTCCGCAATGTTTGCATTCGTTCCTATTTTTTCACCCTCCCCTATCATCACCCCAACATGTAGCTCTTCATTCTGTCCCTTTACATGAATGTCCTACTCGTCACTGCCCTATGCCTCCTCTCCCCTCTTTTATCCACCCCTTGCCTGCCTCACTTCATCTCATCTCTTCCCAGCTCTCTCCTCCTTTTGCTTTTCTCCTTCACATTTCTCTCCTTTATCCCCACCTCTTCTTCGCATGTCTCCCTTTGTTTCACCCATCTCTGTCCGTTTAATTCCCTCTTCCACCACAATGTGCCCCCTCGTCAGCTACTTTCTTGATGCCCTTCTCCTGCCCCATTTCCCGCCCTTTTCTAATTCTCGAAGTTTCTGTGTCTCTTCCCGTATTCCAGTGCCCTTTATCTAGCCCCCTTGCTCCCCTACCTCGTATCTACACTTCTTTCTCCTGCTCGCCCCGTCAGCTCCATGCTTCTTCGCCGCCATATCTTTTCCCCAGCTCTCTCTCTCTCTCTCCCTCTCTCTCTCTCTCTCTCGGTATGTCCTGCGATGTCTCCCCTATCGTTCCCCCCATCTTCCTCATAGGTATTACCTACCTACTCCCCTCCTACTCCCAAAGAGCTCTTACTCCTTCCCTTCCCTTGCTGGTGCCTGCACTAGTTCTTATCTTTAGCAGAAACACACTCTTCAGACAGCAGGCATCGCCTCGAGGCCCAAACAATGGCAGAGTAGCGCTGTATAAAATCAAAGTATTATGGCTTCAAATTTAGCTTCCCGATATCTGCACACATTTCTCATTTTTCCTCCCTAGTCTCTTCCTCTCAATATCTCCTTTCGGTTATCCTCTCCTTTATTTCCCCATGCCCAGTCCCCCTATTTCCTCTCCTCTACCATGTCTAAAATTCTCCCTCCTTTTTCTTAGACTCCCACATTTCTTCTCTTTATCTCCATCTCCCCCTACCCACGCTAATCTTCCACATGCGTATCATGCCCTCGCCTGACTCATTACCCCTTGTCTGCAGTCTCTCCCTACCACTTACCCAACTATCTCTTCCTTCCCCCTTTACCTTCCCTGTCTGCAGCGCCCCCTTGCCTTTCATGTCCACTTTCCTTCCTCCCTCTCTCCACACACCTCAAGCTCCCGGGTCTGCTCTGGCCACACATCTCGGCTCCTTAATCCAGCATATGTTTATCAGCCTATGTTATGTTATCTTATGTTGGGGCACTTACAGCGCAGCGACTCACTCCCGAATGTGTATCTCATCGCTTTGAATCTTGGCAGTTGGTGGCAGAGAGAGGCTGTGGTCACCTGTGTTCTTTTATTACGTGCGTACAAAGATGTTGGTCATCAGAGGGTCTCACTGAGAGAGAGGGGGGCTTTGAAGAAAGGGTGTGGGAACATTGTGGCCCATTACGCCCCCCCTCAGACCCTGTGTCTTAATCACTCCCCATCTATGCCATAATTTCTCTCTGTCTCCCCTTATTCTCTGACCTGCCCTCTCCATAACTCTTCCCTCTCGCCGATGTATTATAAGCCTTTTCATTGTGCCTTCCATTGCAGCTGTTCACCCCCTCCCACCCTGAATATCAACCCCATCACCCCCACACAAGCTTCTTCACCCCCATTGCACCCTAACCCCGTCCCATGGGGGCAAACTTTGAAACCAGAAGACTCTTCAGAGCCCCGAGAACAAAACTTCGTCTGACCCCAAAAGAAAGAACCAGAATGTAACACAGAAGGGTATGAAAAAAATAAAATAAAAAGGAAAACCAATAAACTTAAAACTTACCGTCGGTCCCGCGTTGCATCAGCTCTACGAGTCTGAATCCTCTCACAGAGTGACATTGGCAAATCATAAGACTGGATGCAACTGAGGGCGGCTACACGGCTAGATCTTACCATTTGACAGGGCATCGGGCGAAAGTACGTCATCGCCCGACTGGATCCTATCTTTAGACTCCTGCATTACACTAGGCATGCGCAGCATACCTAGTGTAATTTCAATGGAGTGGCCGTGCAGAAATGAAACCGCCCTCAGCTTACACTTGCGCAGTCGGAGTCTGCTGGACTCCTGCTGCTCTCGCCGTCGCCTGCGTGCCTGCGCTGTGCGTTTGATGTTCACCATGACTCATGCGCACGCACCGCTGTGAAGCACAGGCCAGAAATGTAAACAGACGAATTGCGTCTGCTTACATTTCTTGCTGCCCTCTATTCTGTTGCTGATTCTGCCTAGTGGGGCACCGCCCCCGGCGCCCCTATAGACTAGCGGCCACTGGTACGTTCACACGGGAGAAGGAAAAGAGACCAAGGATGAACTGTTTGAGAGGGGCGTACTTAGTGAAGGCTGTGCAAGGAATCAACATCATAGAAGATTTTGTGGCTGAGCCTATTGTAGAGTATGTGTGGGAAAAGCCTTATGGGACATTTGCTGAATACAAGTTTAGGTATATGATTCATTGTAGAGAGGGACAGATTCCCATTTCCATCTTGCCCTTCTGACAGAAAGCACCTGAGTACTATCTTGATACTTTATGCTTGTGGCTTTATGATGCTTGACCCACTGGATGTTGGAGTGACCTCTTAGAAAGGCTCCAACTGCTGACACCTATCCTTTTTCAAACTCTGTGCTTAATTTCTAAATTAGGGATGACACTTTTAGAGTTATATTATGGATAGATAGAACTTAATGCTGTTCATCAACGAAGTGCCGATGCAGGGGAACCTAAACTTTTGCTTTCTGATTACATGCATAATAGTCTTAGAACTTATTGTTCTTTTCTGGCTGCACTGAGTGAATCTCTTTGGAAGATTTAGATTTCTTATGTTTCTTCTGTATTTTTACACTCTTATACGGAGATTCATATATGTCTAACTGTTTGACTTCTTAATAAATTTGACTAGCCTTCATTTGGTTGTCGATCTAGGTTATTGTGTAGACACATTAGGGTACACTGTAAACAAATGTGATATCCCAAATGTTGTTCCCCTTTACATTTTCATGTTGCTAAAAAAGAACCATGGAAGGATCGGCATTGGGGGAGTCCTGAACAAATAAGCCCAGGCTCTTTCACTGTCAATAAGGTCCCAAAGAAAAAATAAAAGTAATAAAAATGTCACTGCATCCTGGTATGACTAGGACTGTAGCAAAGTGAGAGGCAGCCTGGTATTAGCATTCAAATTAAACACCAAAGAGTGTCCAATAGCTACAATGAAGATATTCAAAGCCACCTTAGCTAAAGCAAAAAGAAACTGGGAAAATTCTCTCTGTGAGGACTTATAGGCAGCCACAAAAAATAAAGATAACAATGCTTTTTGGGGAATTAGTACGTACAGGATCTTCTAAAGCAGCAAATATTATAGAATATATTATTCATCCACATGGGTGGGTGGACCACTTTAGTGTCTTCTATAGTCAGGATGTCATCACATCCATGGCTGCCTCTGTGGACACCTTCCTCCAAAAAAGCTAAAATATTCTACTTCCTTGGCTATCCTCATCAATGATACTATTAGGGCCATCAAAAGTATCATTCCGGGGGAAACTCCCTGTCCTGGTAAAATACAAGGAGATCTTTATCTGGTCTATCCAGATTTGTGGGCCCTCTAAATCAACTGCATCTCCAATTCTGTTCTTCAGGGGACCAAGATGAACAGCACATGGAACAAGGCAGAATTAATATCCCTATACAAGAAGGATTGGGTGATCGCCCAAATCATTACCGTCCCACCAGTTTTCTTGAGTATTGAATCAACTTCAAGACTTTATAGAGAGCAACAATGTTTTCTCAATATTTCAGGCAGTGTTGAGATAGGGTGCGAGCACCATTGTTCAGGTCTTCCGGTATTATACTATATACTGGTAGAAGGTTTTGACAACAAGTGCTGCTCTGCCTTTGATCCGATACCTATAAGAAGCTATGGACAGCGCTGGATTAAATGGGTCTTCTGAAAAATCTGCTGTCCATAATAGTCCTGCTCACTGGAAGAACTTTGCCCAAGTTAGATGGTGAAAGATGGAACACTAACATAGCCTATAATAGTCCAGAGGCATGTCAGACAGGGTGGGGGGTCTTGGCCCCAACTTTTGGTTCCCTTCACATCAATAGAGTAGTAGACCTTCTGGATAGGGATGACTGTGATGCACCCAAAATAGGAGGGCAGAGGCCCATAGCCTTACTGTTTGCCAACAACAACCTCTTGGTATCTAAGACACCTCAAGGTTTACAGCAGCTGCTGAACGACTTCTATTCATTGTGTCTAGAAAGGGGGATGGAGCTCAATAGTGTAACAACAAAATTCATGATTTTTAATGCTGTCAGATCCCCAAAAACAAGGTTTCATGTAGGGAATGCAGAGGTCAAGCTCGTCTCATATACTGATCATCTGGGTACCCGAAAATCCATAAAAGTCAAATTAATCTTATACATTACTCTGGGAGTATAGTGAAAATATGTAAAAGTACGGTCAGAAGAGCACTATCCACTGCCCTTGGGATTTATAACGTCAAGGCCAATAAGGGATCACATTATGGAGCAGAAAGTAGGGGTATGCTAACTGCAATTTACTATCCATGACTGAGAATAGATATGATTCCCATACCTTTGAATGTGGCACACAGACAAATTAGAATTAAGATATGTAACTGATATTCGTTATGCTGGCATTGTTTATGTTCTTCAAATGAACGGTCTGCTTGTAAAGAGGGCTTTAAGAAACCCCTAAAGTCACCTGGTACTTCCAAGGTCCATTGGCTATGGCCAGCTTCTATCCAAACTGTGTCTTGAATGATTTTGGTTCCACCCAGAGGAACTGGTTTTAACTTTGAGAGGAAATTATAAAGAGACATATTTGAAATGTAGTCTTGTGGAAATTACATACAATTGCAAGAGTGGGAGGTTTGTTGAAAATGCTCTTAATTTTAAATCTGTCCCCTGATATGAAGCCTTTATGGACTTTGTTTCACACCCCCCTTGTCATAAAACTCGATTTACTATTTATATATTGCACCTGTACTGAACACTAGGGGGGTCATTATGATGACGGGCGGACTTAGTCCGCCCACCATCATACCGGGACCCGGGACCGCCCGCCATAAGGGCGGGGGTTCCGATCAGGGCATTAGGATGCACCGCAATAGAGGCGGGCGCATCCTGCATATGTATATGTACTATTGCGGCGGGCGGATCAGAAATCTCTGCCCGCCGCAATGGTAAAAGTGCAAGTTGTGCTTTTCTAAGCGCGACATGACAGGCACCGCGCGGTGCCTGCCATGATGCACTTAGAAATGCGGGGGGGGTACCATAGGTACCCCCCATGTGCACACCCTAAGCCACGGACTTCCAGGGGGCCCGCAAGGGGCCCCGCAGGGAGTCTCCGCGTGCCTTTCCCTGGCGGCATTGCCGCCACGGAAAAGCATCAGCAAAAGCCCATTGTAATATGGCGGGTGGTATCTAACAGACACCACCTCCATATTAATCATTTTCAGCCCCGGCCGCAAGGCGACCGGGGCGGAAAACAGGCGGGCAGTGTTTTCACACTGCCACGGTCCCCTCCGCCATCCTACTATGGCGGGGGGGAATTGGGCAATAGATGTCGGGCGGATTTCCTCCGCCAGGCTGGCGGTGGCCACCACCAGCCTGGCAGAGGAAATCCGCCCGACATCGTAATGGACCCCTAGATGTTTTTGCAAAAGTGGTCTTCAGTGGCGGCTTTCTCAGACATTTGCTCCGCCTGCAAGTAAGGAGCTAAAATGCTGGTGAATCTACTGTTCTGTGGGGCATACACCCCACAAAAGAAGAAATAAATAGTGACCTTAGGCAGGCCCCTTGATGACATATTGAGGCTTTTAGGCTCTTAAGAAGTGACATGGACACTTTTGTAGGGTATGCATGGCTTAAGAGGGAACATCTTGAGGTGAAACATATTTCTGCTGCCAAAACTGCAATTTTAATGCATTTTATGAACTTTTCTAATGATTGCATGCATCTACCGAAAATTAGATTCGATGGGAAATAACTTTTCAATGTATTTATTTTTTAAGATGTAAGGACCAGATTTAAGAAGCTTTTTTCTGCTTGGAAACGGCACGATTCAGGCTGTGTTTGACCAGAAAAAATAATTTCCTGATGTAACAAACTCTATTTGTGATTTGGTAACCTATTACCAAATTTTAAATAAGGTATGCAATACAGCGTTTGGAAGGGGAGTGTTTGGGTTGTTCATTCCTAATACCGAATTGCAGCTTCATGTAACAATGTTTTGCATCAAAATGCTGTTGCAAAACATTCACATTTTACCACCAACTTCAAGTTGGTGGTGACCCTACGGAAATTGTGAATGGTAGTACAAACATTTTTTCACAGCAGGCAGTATTCCCACGGACCACTCCCTGCTCTTAAAAAATGAAAAGATAACTTTTCAATTTTATTTTATAAAAAAATATTGCTTTATTTAAAAGCAATCATGGACATAGTGTTCTGCTGACCCCAGCAGGCCACCATTTCAGTGATTTTAGAGATTGTCAATAGGGGGGAAATTGTGACTTACTTTATTAACCCCTTCACTGCGGCGGCTATTCCGCCGCAATACTAAGGGGGCGGAAAAGCGGCGGGCGCATGCTGGTGACGGAACCGCTCCGTCACCAGCGTCGGTTGCGCTGTGATTATGACGGAGCGGTTCCGTCATGGCCCCGCCCACTCAATAGAACGCTCAGTGCAGGTGCGGAATTTGCGCCGCGCATGAGCGGCGGGCGGGCCATGACGGAAAGGCTCCATCATCAGCACAGCGCCACCGCAGCTGATGACGGAGCGGTTCCGTCATCAGCGCTCAAGGGGTTAAAATTCATGAGGTAGGTCGATGTGCGACCCACCAGGAATCGCTAAATGAAACTCATGGAGTTTCATTCATTAGGAATAACGATTAACTAATTGCGATTCTCAGAAAATTACAATTAGGTAATCACTATTTCCAATATTGATACATATGGCCCTATGTTTTTTTCTGAAATAAGCAATTGTTTTTGCTTTGTTCTTCTCTTCTAGGAGTAACCAAAGCTTAGCCAGAGTGTAAATATGAAAACCAAGGGTTCTAGTAAATTCATGTGGGCATTCAAAGCCAATCACTTATTGAGCACAACGTACAGTGACTTCAAATAGTTCTTGATCCTCACTGCTCATGCTCTCATATTCTGCTCTGAGTTTCTGGTTAGCATCATTCGATATTATTCGTATTCATTTCTGACTAGTTGCATTGCCTCCAGTTTCACATATTTTCTATGAACTCCAGGGGCTAGGACCTTCGTCCCAGCTGCGTGTGGCCTCTCACTGCAAAGGTTTGCCTCTAGACAATGTTGAGAAGTGCCTGCAATATGACCACCAAAGAGAACGAATTTGCTCTGATGAGCAAGTTGAGCAGAAAGGGAGAGGTAGAGACTGGCAGCAAGCCTTCACCGACGCCATGACACGTCAATGTACCCTTACACGGCTGATCAGCAGTCCAGGTACATCCAGTGGCATAATGAAACTTGAGGAGGGTCCCCCAGCAAAATACATGGAGTCTCCCCACCCTCCTCGGGGCACCATTTACCACTTTTGCTGTAGGTAGGGTGACTAGGCATCCCGGGTTTGCCGGCATGGTCCCAGTTTTTTTACCAACTGTCCTTGCAGATTTCAGGAAATTTAGCTCATGTCCTGGTGTTTAGAGAGGGTTGACTGAAAACGGCAGGAGGTGCTTTTTTATGTTATACAAAGCAGGGATACTTAGCAGTTGTTTCAAGGAAGCAATTTAATTAACAAGCAAGCTACTGGGTTTAGAAATTGCATTGTATGTATGTTCGTACTGCCTCTTCTATAATTCTCTGCTGAGGAGCGCTCTCCTTCTGTGCGCTCGCTTGAAGTAAAATTGTAGTCCTTCTTCTATTTTCGAGAAATGTCCCAGCTTTTGGCTTTAAAATTCTGGTCACCCTAGCTGCGGGGGCTCCCTGGAGATGAGCACCCCCCCTGCACCACGGGGCTGTGGTGGCTTATGTTACACATCTGGGTACATCGAGCCCTGCTCCCGCCCTTGTTTCCCTTGGCAGCAATGATGGCACACTGCTTTGGAGCACCTTTCCACCTCAGGTGAACTACGGTACAGGTTTAGAGGGCACTTCCCAGGTATAGATGGCACTGCCCATAATCAAAAAAGAATATGTAGAATCACAACTCAGATAATGATGAAAACAAGTGAACCAACCTGTGGTACCATTTGCCTCTTCTGCAGCTCCAGTAACTCTTTTAGCTTCAGAAAATCTGAAAAGTTGGCCCGACATTTTCACTGTCTCTTCGTACAATGACAAACTTCTTAGGACTGTTGGTCTGAAGTAAACACCAAGAAATTGGTATGAAAAAGTGCCAGACATTGGAGGACAAGATAGTATGGATACACTTTTCTGTATAACAAGGAAAGCTGTGCTACTCGGTTGATCCCAGACCTGTGTGAGAAGGCCCCACAACCTTTCACAGTTCTGCCAGGGAACATTCTGTACAGTACACATTGGTTCAGTCATGTTCCAAGCACCTATGCCACTCTCACATCTTCTGTATACCTTTTCTATCCTGTACTTTTGCTTTTCGAAAAGAATGATATGTTTTAAATGAAATGCATACTTAATGTAAACTCATATACCTCCATTACCAAACTTTAAGGAATGACCATAATTGGTGGAAATTTGGGAGATTAGACGAGTACATTTACTATTCTTCCCTAGACAATGAGTCTGTGGGTCAAACATACATCAGATACATACTTTTAAGACGAGTATCAGCAGAACTGTGCTCAGTACAATGATTGGCCCTAACAGTGTATGTCGGTGTGGGGACCAAAAATTGCCCACCTTTGTTCTTTCAAGCTGCCCCATTAGGCAGTGCTAGACTGCCAGACTGCCTGAATACCCGCCCAGCACGGAGATTTACCATGAGAGCTTGGAAACAAATGGTGTCCTTTTCAATTTCACCTTAGGCAACTGCCTTCAACCTCTGGAATGGGCACTCCGTGAGGATCGGTGCACATATTTCCACTGCTTAATTTGAGGCTATGGTTTCCCGTGCTCGGCACCGGCATTTATTTTGTCAAAACCAGCACCTATGAAAGCCTACCAAATGGCGGCGCTGCTTATCTTATTTAGAGATGAGTACAACAACAGTTGTTTATTATTTCAATATACATTAAAGAAAATACTAATACCAGCCGCTCAACCCATTCTTGTCTCTTTGGGTGCCCGAAATCATCTGAATTGCCGAACTTGCATGAGTGTGATGGTGATAGTTGTGTTTGTACTGTCATTGGATGCGCTGGCAGGGGAAATGGGCGGTGTGAGCTGAAGTGACCTCCCGACGAGGGCACTGGCACATTTTTTTTTTACAAATTAAGCACTGCATGGTTCACTTGCTATGGTCAAAATGTTTGTGATATTTATGTTTTCTAATGTCTTGAATGATGTTACTGTCACCTGCCTATACATTTCAAGCATGGAATTTCATGCTAAAGGAAAAGGTTGGGAACCTGCCAATCCGCACATTCCAGCAATTCTTAGCGGCTCCTTACTTTGAAAAGCAAAATTGGAATCTTCGACTGACATGTTTTTGGCCAACACACCATTCAGCTGCCTCACCCTGTAACACCAGCTTTTATTTATGATCCTTCACAATCACAAAAGCGTTATGCTTGCCTGGAATGTGGTATTGGACTTTTCAGAGTCCATTAAATCAGACCTGACGCCCTGCTACCTCTTTTATCACCTTGAACCCTGTTGTTATGAGCAATGGGGACAAGAGGCAGATCATAAAAAATCACAATGTGCTTTAACAAGATTACTCTGCCTTTTTCTAAATATCTATTGCGAAAAAATGTCATTGAGGTTTATTTCTGATTTGGGTCTAGGCTCTCTCTATTACCTAAATCTGTATACCTGCTTATGCATATGTGATAAATACATACATGCGTCAAATGGATAAAAGCTTGATGTTTGATACATATGTGAATTTCACAGATACAGAAACTGAAATGTGCGTGCTTTTTCCTTTTGCTATTTAATGCTTCCTCTATGAGTTCACACATTGTATGCCCTTGTCTGACCTTCAGCAGCAAATTGTATGAAAAGCTTGATGTTTACAAGAGTAGATTACTATGATATTTAGTCATTGAAGAGCGCACATGAATCATTAAGTCGTTGTCTTTATTTTCTTCCGTTTTTGACAGCATCTCTTGGGGCTTGGTATGGATTTGAGAGGTGGAAAAGCTACCATCTGTAGCAAGGGTCATCTGGTTCTAGGGGGCGGATTTACTAAGTTGTCATGCAACGCACAGAAGCAGCTAAAGTTGCTGCAGTACTGTATGTGATATTGAGAGAACAGAACAGCGTTCAAGCTAATAAGATATGGAGCTCTTGCTCTCTGTCAGAAAATCAGGCTGCCTAGCACCACACACACACATTTGCACCACAGTGTCAAGGTGTTTATGTGATATCTCACTTAGGTTTTGTGCAAGAAGCGTACCCAATCAATACATAATACTATGCCAAGAAAAATTTCAAAACGTTTCCCCCTTTGGATGTGTGCTGTACAGTCAACAAACATTAAACGTCTGAAACGTTTGCAGAAATAAATACCATTTCTCTTTTATAACGCCTGCCTCAAAGAGGTGTTATTTTTTGGTGCAAAGACCTGTGTACCATTGTTAGTACATAGAGCTTTGTGTCAAAAACTATAGGAGGTTACATAGGAACACCAATATACCACTGATGGAATGCCCCTTGACAGAAAGTGTGTTTTTTGCATTATTTTCAGGTAACTTAAATAGAAATTGTTCTTATATAATGCTTGACAAGGCCTGCACTGATTTGCATCACTTTCGTGACATAAACCTAGTACAAAATCTTAGTAAATCTGTCTGCACCTTTGTCTCTCTGCCTTTCCTACAGAGATCAACTCTAGAGTGACCCTCATTTACGGTAAAATGGTAACTCAGAACTTCAGTAAATTCACAATTACTACAAGAAATGACAGTATCTGTATGATAACAGTTTGGAGATGTTACCAAATGGTGGCATTCCTAAACATGAGGTAAAATCGCATGTAGTAATTTGCCCAGATAAATCTAACAAAGTCTAGGGGACAAATGCCATAACAACAAAAAAATCTGTTATATTCAATAAGGCCAACTGGAAGCCCCAAGTCATGTGTGTTAATATGCTATTGAGGACTAATGATACCACATCTGATACTGCTGTATATTTTTCTTGGTCAAAGAGTGATATTTTCCTAATTTATTTATTCATCATCTGAAATGTTTCAGCATTGCAGGCTATCCATGTCAAGAAATCATTATCACTGCATTACACTATCATACAAAGGCTGGTAAGTACAAGGACATTACTTAATTGTCTTTACAGGGGTGCAAAGTGGGGCGTCTTTGCTTTAGCTGACGGATTTTTCTACACCTTCACCAACTTTGTGAACCTAACAAAGTTGTGAACATCTGTAAAAATTGCTAGGGAATGATATATTGAATAGTAGGGTTTCTTGATCAATACACTCAAGTACATTAATAACATTTTGTTAATTTTGTGTGGTTGACAACAGGCTCTAAATGAAGATTCGCGTCTGCGTCTCTCTCACAATGTTCAACTTCTTATACTGCTCATGATTGTTTTAGTTACTTAAAATATATTCAATGATCTGAATTCCTGAATCTGATGGTAATAGTGGGACTTTCTGGAATCATACAGTGACGTGGCTATGGCACTGTCAGATTAATTACGGATTTCCAGCACTTCGCAACAAATTCCCCATCTGCTGAATAGTTTGCATATTTCAAGAAAAAAAACTGCTTCTACCTCAAACAAGTCACAAGTTACTAAAAGAAACAGTCTTTTGGTGTAATGTAGTGCCAACACCTTTCAAATTAACAGCCACGTTTGAGTTGACTGCAATTTTAAGGTTTTAGCACAGTACTCAAGAGATGGAACTATTTCCCACAATGTGCTAATGTCGCTAGTTGATAGACTTGGACATTATTTTTGTGTGCATCCTTACATTTATGAATAAAATTGAAATATGGTGAAAATAATCATTAATACTCATGTCTGTTTCACTATTTTTGAAAATTCATGTTACACCAGAGACTCTGTTCTCAGAGAAGCAACTATTTCACGAGAGTTTTCATGGTGCATACAAATCCCTACCCTTTTAGTTCTCTTTTTAAAGTCTGATCGTTTGATTTTACAGTGCCTCCTGGTGAGTCACGTAGGGTTCAATTCACAAAGTTAAATATAAATTTAGATAGATGCACTTATGTACAGATCTTCTCTTAGCCCTAGTTGTAACTCTCCAATTGTTTGCTAGTTACCATTTTTTCAAGTCGAGATTAATACTTAGGTGTAGACAAACATGTCTCCATCCCTTCCAATGAAGGGTTGGCACATTCTACAGTAGAGTGTTAGTCACTACAAGTTACTTTTCACCTGTTGATGGAGAGCTAAGTAACCAGGGTGGATATTCCCTATGGGAAACTGTAAGGAAATGTAATAAACCTTTCTTTTTTGTTTTTTTAAGAAGATGAAAATATATTTCAGTTTAAAATGTAAATGTGAAATAAATTAAAATGATTAACACTAACTGGGAGCTAATACAATATTTTTTTAGGCTATTACTAACATCACAAGCTGGCAACGGAGCATTCTGAGGCAGCCAAATCCCTGATCTTTTGAGTGTCTTTTCCCAGTGGACAGCACCCCAGACCACACCCACAAATCACCGACAGCCCTAGGTGCCAGTGCGCAACAAATGTCTTCTTCTTAAGGCTGTAGAAACAACTCTCCAATTAGAAGCTGCTTTTGCTGCCATTATGTGAAGATCTTTCAGAGCAGGTGTAGCATGTGGAAGCAGGATGATGAGACAATGTTGATCTGGCAGCTCATGGTGAATGAGGAGTCCAGGATAAAGCCAAGGTTTTGTGTGTTGTCTGTGGGGGGGTCCAAGATATGCAGCCCACCATGAATCGTCCCTCACGGAGAGGGTGGTGCCTAGGATGAGGACTTTGGTCTCCTCAGAATTGAGCTTCAGGATGCTGTCCTTCATCCAGATAGTGGAAGCCTTCATCCTGTTGTAGAAGTTGTTCTTGGCAACTGTGGGTCCGTTGGTGAGGGAGAGGATCAGCTGGGTATCGTTTGCATAGGAGGCAATGTTTAGTCTGTGGTTTCTGACAGTGGCTGAGAGCAGGACCATGTAGATGCAGAAGAGAGTGGGGCTCTTGGAGGATCTCTGTAGGTTCAAAGTGGAATGGAGGTAGTCTGACTCTCTCTCGCTTGGCTGGTGAAGAAGGAGCAGATCATTCCAGGGCTTTGTCATGGATGCCGGCATTGTGGAGTCATGTGCATAGGGTACAGTGGGGGTTGATGTTGAGGCAGCCGAGAGACCCAGGAGGATGAGAGCTGCAGTTTTGCCTTGGTCGAGGAGAGTGTGGACGTCATCTGTGGCATTGAGGAGGGTGGTTTCGGTGCTGTGGTTGCTTTTGAAGCCAGATTCAGATAGGTCCAGGATGTGGCTTGCTTCGATGAACTCAGAAAGTTGGGCGTTGATGGCCTTCTTGATGGCCTTATTGATGACCTTGGCTGGGAAGGGGACCAGAGAGATGGGTCTTAAGTTCTTGAGGTACGATGGGTCGGCAGAGGGTTTCTTCAGCAAGGGGTTGATCTCTGCATGTTCCCAGTCTCTTGGAAGGTGGCCGAGTTATGGAGCAGTTGATAGTGCAGCAGAGATCGGGGCGATGGAGGTGCCGGCTCTGTGGAAGATGTGGTGTGAGTAGGGGTCAGAGGGTGCTCTGGAGTGGATGCTTTTCATAACCTTGAGGGTGTCGTCAGTGGTGATGGGAGCCCAGATCATCATGGTCTGCTGGGATCTGGTGTCGTTGGGTGCAGTGGTTGAGGGTGGGGTGAGATGGTCTTGGGTATCAAGGCTTTTGAAGCTGTCATAGATCTCCTTGATATTGTGGTGGAAGAAGGTGCCAAGATTGTTGCAGAGGTCTTGGAAAGGTGGGATGTTTACTGTCTCTGTGATGGGTTTGGCGAGTTCTTTGACCACAGCAAAAATGTCTTTGCTATTGAGTGCGTTGACGTTGATACTTCCTTGTAGGGCTTTGTTGTTCTGATGAGGTGGTGGTGTGCAATGATAGAGGTTTTGAAGGATTGCTGCTCTTCCATCTCTTCTTGAGACATTGAGAGGTGCATTTGGAATCATGAAGGGCAGGAGAGAACCACCTGGCTCTTATGGAGTGTCACTTGCCTAGTTATTTCTTGAGGGGAGCCAGTGTATCTGTGCAGTTGGAGATCCATTGATGGAGGTTGGGTGCTGAGGTATTTGCATCTGTGGATGTCGGTGGTTGGATTTTGCTGAGGGCGGTGGTGAGCTGTTCTTCAGTGACCTTGTTCCAACTTCTGTGAGATTGGTGTGGGTATGGTGGTGTACGGTGGGCTTGGTGAAGGAGAAGTGGATGCAGCGGTGGTAGGGCCGAAGGAACTCAGATGTGTGGCTGATGGCGATGTTGTCACTGGCAGAGAATATGGGGTCAAGTTTGTGTCCTGCTGAGTGGGTGGGGGAGGTGACCTGTTGTTTGAATCCAGCGGTGGCAAGGTTCTACAGCAGGGAAGCGGCCTTCTGGAATTGGTGTTGTCCAGGTAAAAGTTGAGGTCACTGAGGAGGATGTTGTCTATGAAGGTGAGAGCGCAGAGTGCGATGAAGTTAATGATGGAGTCTCTGAAGGGTGGACAGGGCCTGGGGTTCTGTAGATGAGAGTGCTGCGAAGAGTGGTGTTTTTCGGTTCATCTGGACCTGGAAGTGTCACTGACTCAGGCATTTACCTTTTCTCCACAAAGTAGTTCAGTACTCCACAGCCATCTTACAGTAGGTCTCCTCTGTTAAGAAATTTAATTAGAATGACCATAATCACAGTGTGACAAACAAAGCTCATCTGCATGAAGTGTACTAAGTCCACTAGAACAGACAGGATCCTGTGTCTCCCAATTATTTTGTGTGTCGGTTTTTTGCAGCCATTCTTTATTGATTTTTAATCAAAGCAACATAGCATATGAACATAGATATTGTAACAAGCATCACTCTTGAATATCGACACACACTGTTGAAATAATCTGAAGCATTTGACAACATTTCTCACAAGTTTTGCCAGGGTCAAAAACCTCAAAGTCCCAAAAATCAATGCATACCAAGCCTCAATCCTTGATTTTAGTTCATGGTATCTCCCTGTGGTCCCCGACCTAACCTCTTCCTACTCACTTCTCCCCTTTATAACCTTAATGCTCCCTGTACTTTGTTCTGTCTATTATATACAAAACAACAAGGATCCCTAATCCCTTCCAAACAAGAAGTTCCACATTGTTCTCTCCTTCCTCATTCATGATTATAACCAAATGGCCTATCACAAATGTGACTGCAGAATGAGCAGTTAATACTAGACTTTGCAATCATTCCTCAGGGATGCGTTCCAGGTTTACCAGATATGACTTAAAGAATGGACTCCACATGAGTTGGAAACTATCCAACTGATTATTAGTAGAATAAATCATTCTTTCGCATGAGGCTACTCTACTCATTGCAATCATCCATTGCAATAATGTTAGTCTGGCTCTGTCCTCCAATAAATCAGAATACATAACTTTCTGCTCTGGTATGGCATCAATCTGGGTATTGTAAAAATATAGAAAAATTATGGCATCCCACTAGTGTGCATCATCAACATTTATCATGTGGAAGGATCTGTTCTTTCCAGCCTCATTGTCAATCATGTAACTCTTTTAAATACAGAAATGTGTCTCACATCTTGAATGTATCATGCATATTATGGAGTCCACCCATTCATCTTGCTAATACTTCCTACCTAACAATCATTCCTAGTATCGCTGGGTGGAATTTTTAATCACAGTCAACCAAGTATATTCAATGTTCAGGTTATAGAGGCCACCCATGACACATTAAAGTTTCTCAGCGATTTGAGAGATGCCATAAAAGAGGATTATTGTTGTAAACGCAAACCTATATTACAAATGTGTCATGCACAATGACTGGGTTTTCCAAAGGTGTTTGTCATCTAATCCATATTCCCCTTGAATTGTTTGAAAGGTTTTGATTTCTTCATCTGCTAACAATTGGTCTACGTATGGTATACCCTTGCCTCTCCAATATATCTCTCTCCCTCCAATGTGAATATCGGCATTATTTGTAAGGCAGTCTAGGTCAACTTTACCCATCAACTTGTGTTAATGAGACCAATTGATGAGCTGGCAGATATAACTGGGTCTTTGTTAGGAGTGGGTGTCCCTTTATCTATATATAGAGGAGAATCAGGTGACACGGAGGAGGATTCTAGACAGGGCCTGCTGTTTTTAAATACTGCTTCATGAAGACTGATGACAGCTAGGTGCAGATATCCAACTCTCCATAGTGCCCTCTCATGTGATTGGAGGCAGCCCTCCTGTTTCCTGCTCTGAGCCATCACCATGCATAAAGGCTGTGTCTGATGAGCTGCCAAAATATTTAAAAGAGAATCGATTCGATTCAATAAACTTTATTTCGATTCATAAAATAGAATCATACAAATATACACAGTTTAAAAGAAAACATTACACAAAATTATTAAAAAGACCATACAATAACATTTACATCCATAATTACATATTATATGACCAAAATGGGTATACAATTCATTTAATATAAAAGGATCGCGTATATAAACAAATTGGTGTAAAGTGCTTGTGCATTCCATTTAGATACCAATCTATAGAATAATCTGCTACTTGTATACCAAATAGTCACAAAAGATTTACATTGATGCTATTTAATAACGATTTCTAATAGTAAGCGCCAATCTAATAAAGCTAAGTACAGCACTGCATATAACTGGGGTTGATAAGGACAATAGATACTCATAACCCTCTTTATAATAACGGGATCCAAGATTTAACAAAACAGGCTTAATAAACCGATTTCTAGGGTCTTTATACAAGGTACAAAAAGAAGAAGGTGCACAGTACTTTGTGAAACCTTATTGTTACAAGGGCAAGGAGGTAGCCTCTCACACCACCCTCCTTGCTTTGGAAAAGCAAAAAGAAAGTGCAGTGTGCTAAGACGGAACCATGTTAAATAAAAGCGCCATTGAGTATGCATGATATACGATAGGTAGAACTGTTGCTTCAGTTTACTCCCACTATTTAATGCCAGCTCAGTATTTCGTAACATGCCCAACCTAGTACGATAGGCATTTTTAATTGTCAACTTAGCATCCTTTCCAACAGATTCGGGGTTTTGGTATATATGCCCCAAGCCAATTTTATGAAAGGTTTCTTTTACATATAGCAACCATGGGATCTTCATTGAATGATCAAGTTTAAGGGAGTCTTGCAAAATTTCCTTTGTAAGTTTCAGATCTTCAGACTGCCAAACCTTGCTCCTTAGCAACAAGGGAGAAACATGTATGATATCACTCACGAATTCAATACCCATCTCAGTATGACAGAAACTATTTGAAGTCCAAGATGGGACAGATAAAAGGCGCTTTATAAATTTATTTTCCATGACTTGGATCTTGTTACAATTTTGTATCCCCCACACTCCCGCACCATATGTTGCAACAGGGAGACATTTTGCTTTATATAAGGTTTTTAGTTCTGCAATCGGTTTTTGACCCAATTTGCTAGAAAAGCGAAAGAGAGCATCTATGCATTGCGAAGCCTTTTGGACACGTGCTAATATTAAAGGGTCCCAACTCAGTGTTTTACTAAATAAATTCCCCAGATAATTAAAATTATCGACTTTCCCAATAATTACGTTTTTCACCACAAGCCTGCGAGTTTTTGCCCCTTTAGGGCCACAGGCCATGGCAAAAGACTTCGTAAAGTTGACCCTAAGATCTAATCCTTTCATAAAAGCATCGAAGGCACTCAAACAGGTTTGCATGCTGTTAGCAGTAAAGGTCATTAACACTGTGTCATCTGCATAAGATAACATCGGTACCCTTTTACCATTTACCAGAGAGAAATCTGCACAAATTTCCAACAAGAAACTTTCCAGACCATTGGTATACACCAGAAACAAAAAAGGCGCTATGATACAGCCCTGGCGGACGCCTTCGGTGGATGGGATAGGTTTTGTCTTCTCACCACCTGGGCCAAATCTTATCCTCTCTGTTGTGGCAGCATGCAGTCTGCGAAGCAGTATAACCAATGGTTCTTCAAACCCCATGGCCTCCATCATTTGCCACAGCTTACCTCTACATACAGTGTCAAAAGCACTGGATAAATCCATGAAGGCCAGGTGAATACAACCACCCTTGGCCTTCATGTACTTACCCATAATTAGAGCCAGATTAAGACACTGCTCTGTGGTTCCTTTACCCCGCCTAAACCCATACTGTGAATCAACAATAATACCGGATGACTCGGCCCATGCTTCCAGGCGTGCCAGTATCACCCTACCCATCAACTTACAAGACGCATCTATTAGCGATATCAGTCGATAACAGCACGGGTCACTTTTATCACCCTTCTTAAAAATCGGTACCACTACCGCCTCTTGCCATGAGGTCGGAATACGCCCTACCACAATTG
Organism: Lissotriton vulgaris; assembly: GCF_964263255.1. Lineage (NCBI taxonomy): Eukaryota > Metazoa > Chordata > Amphibia > Caudata > Salamandridae > Lissotriton > Lissotriton vulgaris. The sequence continues at coordinate 461,874,723 of NC_141697.1, forward strand.
CTCTAAATACATTTAATAAAAGTGGTGCCCACACCTCGACATTATATTTAAAAAGATCTAAAGGGACTGCATCGGGCCCTGGGGCCTTCAGTGAGATACCCTTCCTTACAACAGCCTCTACCTCTGAGAGAGTAAATAAAAGGCTGTTAGTGCTGACTCCACATGGGGATCACTAACTCCCTCATTAGCAGTTGACAACTTCACCCCCTTTGGATTAAAAATTCTGCCATAGTGTGCTTCCCAGATATCCCCTGGTATATGCACCAACATATCGCCCTTTTCTTCACTATTTAGGAAGGGACAGTTTATTACCTCCCAAAATAGCCTACTATCCCTCAGGTCTGACGCTTTCCCCAGGTCATCCCATGCCTTCTTCCTTAAGTCTAATTTTCGCCTATTAATAGCCTCTCTATACATTTTCCTTGACTTTCTAACCAGCTCTGTATCCGGTGGTGCTTGATGTAGTGCCTTCGTTAATCTTGTTTGTGCTGCGGAACATTCAGCATCAAACCATTTGCAGCCCTTTTCCTTTTTTCGCCCCCACAGTTTTTAAGAGGTGGGATGCCACATTGCCTAAAGGAGCCTCAAAATTCTTAATTATTACATCCGGCTCATGGGTGGGGGTTAGACAAGCATCTATCCTTGCCTTAGTTCTTTTAAGAATCTCCACCTCCAATTGCCTTGCGTCTACCTTTTCCCATTTTAAAGTGACCCCTTGATTCTGACAATATTTTATTGGCAGTTCAGGGGTCTGTATTCTCTCCAAAACAGGGCTCAAACTTAAGATTAAAGGGTTGTGGTCGCTAGCAGGATTCACCTCAATCTGAAAATCATTAACGAAATGAATATACCTGCTAGAGACCATAGTGAAATCAATTACGCTCATTTGGCCCCTGTGCCCTGGAAAGTGGGTATACCCGATGGTCTAGAGAAGCTAGGCATATCTAAGACACAAAGTTCGTTAATCATAATGATGTTATTCAAAGCATCACCTTGTTTTGAATGCTTGAAATGTGCCAGTGGCTGATCATTTAAATCTACCAAACCACAATCTCTAGTTCCGCTAAATTTACACAAGACACAGTTACATTCACCTACCCACAAGATGAATAGAGGAAATACAATGTTAGTCCCTTTGACAATCTCCTCCTGTAGTTTGTCAATGACAGATGTAGCATCGGGATCAAATATATTATAGTACCAATTGATTAAAAGCAGCGGCACTGAAAAAAGGCCCTTAATCATAAGCATTTGATACCAGGGACATTACACCAATGTGGCCGTTTTTATGGAGTTATACTTCCCAGAAATGGCTGTCGTGAGACCACCTTTAGCTCTTCCAGCATGTGAGGGTTCTGCGTGTACATTAAACATTTGATAACCATCCAAGCTAATGACCCCCTCTGCTCCAGGTTTCTTGGAGGCAAATTATGTCAAAGGATTCGATGAATTTTATCCACACCTGATCCTCTAACCTCCGGGAAAAGCCAGCTATGTTCCACGAAATCAGGCAGAAGGAACACACCTCAGCCAAACTATCTCCGTCCTCGTCCCCCAGTGATATCATTACTGTCGGCCTGAGTTACTACACACCTCAGCCAAACTATCTCCGTCCTCGTCCCCCAGTGATATCATCACTCCCACCCTGAGTTACTACTATGGGGGTGATTCCTACGCCCGAGGGTACGATTTCTGTCTGTCAGGTCTCATCTCCCCCATCCTGGGTTGCTGCTGTGGGGATGATTTCTGTGCCCAAGGGTACCATTACTATCTGATTGATCTCATCTCTCCCACCCTGGACTGCTACTATGGGAATCGTCAACGAGTTAGCGCAAGGGTTTATATTAATAACCGTTTCTACCCAAGTTGCAACTACTTCATCTTGGTTTTGCCTCTTAAAGATGCCAGCCCTTTCCCTATCCGTTTCTTCAACCCTGCTATTAGAAATACAGACATTCAGGAGTCAATCCACCCCCTCCAGGCCCATAAGTGGATCGAATCTGTTTCTTAGCGGTAGATGCTGTACAGCCCAATCCAATCTATTGTCACCTAATGGTCTACCCCTGCCATAGATCTGTGATAAGCACGGCAAACCAAAATTCACATAAGAATAAAAATATTCTAGGCCTAGCGATTGAATGTCGCCTAATCTGCCAAACCTTGGTTCCCTACGTATAAAATCTACAACCCATGGGTCTCTAAAATTAACAATTATACAATCTCCCTCGAGATCCTTAGTACTATGGCCCAACCAAGCTACTCTCCTCACGCCTAAAATCTCCGTATTTGAGCCCGGAGGTAGTCTCCTATTCTTGTTGAACCAAAAGATAACTTTGTTCATAAGTTCCCTATCTGATTCCCGGGATTCTGGACTAATACTTGGTACCCCTGTTAAAATAATAGTAAAAGGCACAGATTCCGGGGGGAGATTAACACATGGGAGCCTCTTACCCGAAATTTCTTTAACCTGGGATACATTACTCAAAGGTTGTTTGGCCACTTGTTTTGGATTTAGGACCTGTTTGGAGGCAGCCACCATATCTACCTTAGTACTTTGGGCCTTTTTGCTTGCTACAACTTTTTCCCCTATAGCTGGTTGGATATTCTGAACTACAGAGGTTACATTTGTCATTAAATCTATGGCTTTGGGAGGCATGACATTTCCTGAGGATATAATAGTGGGGACTCTAACATCTTTTTTGTGTGTGCTCTTTATAAGAGCATCAAGTTTAGAGGTGTTCCCTTTTACCAGCAGCTCTAACTGATCCAATTTCACATTAATTTGTTTCGTTCGTTCAGCCAAAGGCAATATTAATGACCGTAATAATATATCCATTTTGACAAGGAGTTCCTCATTGGTATTCTGTTGGGACGAAGGTTGAACAGTGTTAGGTGATACACCATTTAAAATGAGAGACTGGGCTATAACCTGCAAAACATCGCTAGTGTTTTGAGTTTTTGTCAGTTTCATGCCACCGCCCTTCCTATGGTCACCCCTTCTCTTCCTTTTTACAGACTTAGAAGTTACAATACAATTCTTACACACTCCCCCGTCACCCGATCTTGTTCTGTCTGGGGGGCAGGAGGTGATGGAATCGGTGTGGAGGTTCTGCGGCTCGAGGCGCTAGAGACAAAACTGGATGAGGTTAGGCTCAGTATAGAACATGTCACTGAGCCACGTGGCCTCTCCTCTAAGGAATAAGGAATTGGACTAGTGGCTACAAGAGGGTCTGGACCATTACAATGGGCCAGTGTTACAGCTGACCCTATCACGCCCATGGAAGACTGCTTGCCCGTCAATGGACAAGCGCTTTTGCGTAAGAGCTATTTCCTTCTCTAAAATTCCAGTGGCCCGTGTCAGAAACTGATCCAATGTGCCCGAAACTACCCCCCCATTAGTATTCAAAGTAACCTTTCTACTTCTCCCAGAGCGTAAAGACATGTTAACGAATCAACATGTTAACAGTATACACTTATGATGGCCAGGAAGTGAATAAACAATTTTTTTTTTTAAATATAATGTCCCAATAAGAAAATAAACTGGAATCAAATGAGGTGGCCCAGCCCAGCCTCAATCGTCCTCGAACGGCCTCAGACGGCCCGCCCTTTGCCCGGGCTTCGCCCGGTCTGTCCCGCGCGCATCCCACAATTTGCGGATATGGGCGTGGTTAAGTAGAGAGGGTTGGGGATGGGAAGAGACACCAGCTGCGTTAGGTTAGGAGGCGCAGTGAACGCTGTGTCTCGCAGTCCCGCACCTTTCAGGTAAGGTCTATTAGGTCTATTAGCCCCAATTCAGCGGTCTCAGGCATGCAGGGTTAATCCGTGGAAGCAGGTTGCAGATATTCCAAAAATGCCCACTGTTGAAACGGCTTTGAGCGGCACATGCTGAGCGGGGGCCGTGAGCCATAAAGTACTGCTTGAGGGCTGGGGGCGGGAAGAGATACCAGCTGTGTTAGGTTAGGAGGCGCAGTGAACGCTGGGTCTCGCAGTCCCACACCTTTTAGGTAAGGTCTATCAGGTCTATTAGCCCCAATTCAGCGGTCTCAGGAGTGCAGGGTTAATCCGTGGAAGCAGGTTGCAGATATTCCAAAAATGCCCACTGTTGAACTGCTTCGAGCGGCAGAATCATTCCAAACCAGTTATGAAGGATGCCACATTTAAATTTTATACATAAATAGTAGATCCACATTCCCGGTCTGGAAAATCTGTATATTAGAGGTATACAAAGCGCTGCACTTTATTCAAATTCCAAGGTATTCACGACTAAGGAAGAGAGTTTGCAGATTCCTTAAAAAAGACTACTCTGTAACCAGGACTGATGTCTTCATGACAGCCAGTTTCCCAGTGATGAGGGGACATCATTTTAAATCTGCACATTTTGCTGCAGTATCTCTGGGTCTGCATACTGCCTAGAAGCATGCCTGCTCACTGAGGAAGGGAAGGAGAGTGCCTTGCACTGCAGGAGGAGACAATATAATGGAAGAGAAGACAATCATGTTCCTGGCATGAGGAACACGCACAGAAAACTGAAAGCAAAGCCAGAGGCGAACCATGCCTTTGAGAGGATTTACCGGTATGTGAGGTTCCTGTGTGGACTGTGTCAAGAATTTCCAAGTATGAGCAACATTGTATCATCTAACAGTCAACATGGGTCAGAGAAGTGGTGGTGCTGCTGCTGATACTTGAGAAAAGGACCTGGGTTGCTGCTGAAGTGGAAGCTCAATCAGCCTGGAAAACTGCAACTGCTGAAGTCACATTTCTGCGGATGAATCAGCCCGGAGGCTGCAACTGCCATGCCTGGGTACAAATCTGCACTTGGTCTACAGGGCTGCAACTCACAAAGACCTTGTGCGGTGGCGCCGGAACTGCCACAAAAACTGTGTCAGCGATTCCTGATCCAAAGATTGTTCGCTATTCAGGCCCCCGCAATGAGAAGATAGCACTGCAAAAAATGTAAATATGATCTGCACTCGCTGCACCACTAGAATTGCAATGACCATTAAGCAGGTAACACAGGGCTTAGCTTGCAAGTGGTACAGAGGAATCTAGAGCAAGGACGTAAGACATTTTTGCCTGAATGAATGTCTGGGGAGAGAATTATTGAATGGATCTTCGCATCTATTTAGTGAGCAAATAAAAGTGATCTGCGCCTGTGCCAAATTAATACTTACACCTGTACCATCCTTTGGATAGCAGACATTAGAAATCTCTTAGAATGGAAAGAGGGTATGGATAGGAGTTATAGTGCCTTACTGATGACCTTACCTAGGAACACAACCATGTAACTGTGATTTCAATTGAGCTGCAGTATTTTCTTATGTTGTGACACTAGGCTGGACCAATATTTAACTGTGTCTTCTTGGTTGGCTATTGAGCTCCAGGCTCTTGTTCCCACACTACCTCCCTGAGAAGCCTTTTCCTGCCTGCCTTTGCTACCATGAGAGACAAGTGTGGAATGGGTTGTACTTGGCAATGTTTGCAGAGCCTTAGGAGGGCTGACCTCAGGACATCACGCGGCTCTACTCACCAAGATTTGGTCCTAGCTGCCCCTGTCAGCTTGATGGCCCCGTGACTAATGTCTGAGATTAATTCTAAATCTTTTAGAGGAACACTGAATTGTTTTGAAGCTAGCAATTCAAATTGCCCATTGGTTGATAGGGAGAGTAATGTATATGTCTTGTTCCAAGAATGGATGTTAGAGTTCAGCCTATCATTGACAATTGGTTTTCTTGTTGAGGGTTTAAGTTTAAGTTTTAAGTTTAAGTTTATTTGCATAGTTAATTAAAACCATTGCATACGATAAAACAAATCAAGTACTTCAAAATATAAAAATATAAAACGTCTCAGAACAGCTCTAAAAACCATTAACATTTTTTACATTAAGCAGTGCATTTTAAGTTTGTGCTAAATATCCTGCTGTAAAAAAGCCCTTGTACAAGAGATTCTTACAGTAAACTCAAGATTATTATGTGTTCTTAAAGGTAGCCCTCAATGACTTAGTATTATAACAGATAAGCCAAAAATCAGTTTTTTTGTCAGGGTGTCGTTCAAGATGCATTTGCTTGCTGCGAGCCTTGGTCCAGTGCGATAGGGAATTGAATCTGTAAAAGTGGTCATTGTTGGATTGTGTTCCCATCAAGTAGGTTCCCATCAAGTAGATGGCATGCATTGGCAAGTCCTTGTTTATCTTTCGCGATTTTGAGCAGTTTTTGTTCGACTATCATTAGGAATTTTGCTAGTCGGCAGTTTAACTGGGTGTTTTCTGGATTTAGACAGGCTAACACGGCTTGCCTCCAAGTGCGAAGGCCCTTCAGATTAAACGATTTTTTTAGGAGTTGCCACCGTGCTTGAAGCATTTCTTTGCATAGGCAGATTAGATGTAGTATGTTGCCTTGCTTTGCATTGCACAGTCTGTAAGTGACTTGGGCTGATGGCCTTTGCCATGGTGGAAGGTGCTGAACACAAAGCAGAATTCCCAGTCTTTGCCTCATAAAACTCTTTTTTATTGCTTTGTTGCTTTGGGGTACCCCCTGGTTGAAATATGTTTGGGGAGCAAAAGCTTTGTATGTATTAAGGGTCATCCATGCATGAGCTCTATTTGAAAAGGTTGCCTTGTCTTCCACCAATGAGATTTGTTTAATAGCCTTCCAGACCAGTTTTTTGAAGTTATGATAGCCTATTTGGGCATCCCATAGCCCCTTGAGTTTGGTGTGTTCCAAGGTTGACTGAAGATAAGCTCTGGCTTGGGAGATCTCCCTGTGCTGTAAATCTTGCCACAACAGATAATTAAGGGTGTGAATGTGGGCGGTTCTAATCTTAAACCAGGAGATGATGTATACCCCATGCCTTGCAAGGTCTTGTCGTAGGAGCTCAAACTCCAGCCTTATTTGTGCTGGAGAAATGTAGTTCAGAAGGCAGAACATTTTTCTGTAGGCTTTGACCTGTATGTTGTCCAGTTCCTTTGCATTTTTGCCCCGCATAGCTTCTCTGCCGTATGCAATTGAGGGAAGTAGTTTGGGCTGAGCTACGTTTAGTAGTGGGGTCAAAATCGGCCCCTCAGTTTGTTAGCGAGGTTATTCATTGTTAACGCCATTAGCAGACCCTTTCTTCTTGCTTCCTCCATCTGGGACTTAAACGACCCTCCATTGTCAAATGTGACTCCTAGGTACCTGTATTCATCAACTGACTCATTTTTTGTTTCCCAGAGGAACCAGTTTCTCTGGCGCTTCTTTTTGTTGTTATATATCAACATTGTCCGTGTCTTTTGCAGGTTTATTCTTAAATTGTTTTCTATGGCGTAGTTCTGCATTGCCGTGAGTAGATGCTGTAGGCCGACATAGGTATGACTAAGCAGAACTATCTCATCGGCGTACATAAGATTGGTCAGTGTATTCCCGCCTATCCTCCGTGAGTGTGAGTTGCAAGCGTCAAGTGCTTTTGGCAGATCGGCCATGTACAGGATAAACAGGGTTGGTGCAAGCACGCAACCCTGTTTCAGGCCTTTTGTTGTGGGAATTTTTGTAGAGACATGGGTGCCACCTCCTAGTTTCACCTGTACCCAAGTATTTGTGTATTGGAGCTTCAGCATGTTTAGGGTGGACTGTGGTATGCCCCATTGTGCCAGTTTCCCCCACAGTCTGCCTCTCTCCACATTATCGAAAGCAGCACTAAAGTCAATATAGCATAGGTGTAGAGGTAGCTTAGAGACTTTAGCTGCGACGATTGTTAGGGACATTGTGAGGATGTTGGTAGTTGTACTGGTCGATTTGCAAAACCCAGTCTGGTTCCATGGTATAATAGAACTCGCCTCAGCCCAGGTTGTAAGATCTTCAAGTATGCTGCCTGCAAAGTATTTTGCCTCGTTATCTATCAGTGCTATGAGGCGATAGTTGTTAGGATCAACTTTGTCCCCTTTTTTATGGATTGGTGCTATTATTGACCCTTTCCAAGATTCTGGTATTATGTTCAACCGCCTAACATCCATGAATAAGGAGTGCAACATTTCTGCCCAGTCTTCTCTCTTTGCCTTATATAGCGCAGGAGGTATTCAATTTGGTCCCGGGGTCCCTTCGATCCTCCCTTTTGCGATCTGTTTTTTGACTGCTGTGGGCAAAAGGTGACTGGCGACGCCCAGTGATATGTTTTTGTTGGATGGAGATTCCTGATCGCTCTTCTCAATTGAGCTTAGTCTAGCTTGTTCTTGCGGCGTTTGAGTACTGGCCTGTTGTTGTCCATGGCCTTCGGTATAGTTGTTAAAATGATTTGAGAGGTATTTTACCCAAGTTGATTCCAGAATATTTGACCCAATTCCAGAGTGATGTGGGCGGATGATCCCGTTGACTGTTTTCCAAAAGCGACTCCTGTTATTGCTTTTTAAGTCACTTAGAAATGTTGCCCAATGATCATTCGCTGATTCTCTGGTGATGTGCCTTTTCAGTCTTTTTAATTTTGCCCTTTGCTCTTTCAAGGTTGCTCGCACAATGCGTTCCCAGGGGATCCTCTTATGTTTTCTTGGTGAGGAGGGTGAAACCCTACTCAAGCAGAAACCACAATCTCTGTTAGGGTGAAACACAAGCAAACCCCAAATTAACGTTCAAGCAACCCTCTGGTAGCTCGGTACAAAGCAGTCAGACTTAATCTAGAGGCAATGTGTAAAGTATTTACGCAGCACATCAAACAGTAATAAAGTGAAATCACAGTCAATACATTGGCATAGATGGACTCGAAGCTAACCTCAAAGACCGTGAGACCCCACGCTATTCACAGGGAACCAGAACCACTGGACAGTGACTCTCGTGGTTATCAGCTACTATCACCTGTTGGACTACATTAGGGAGTATCTGCTCTGAGGAAACCAGATTACACCTGACAGTTGTCATCCTGGCTGTTGTGTCTCTCAAAGCCTCTACCCTCTGCCCATTGATGGTAATCCACTGCCTATTTTTCTTAGTTTTTCTAGGCATATGGGCTCTTGGTGCTGTCTCCCCTTTACCTAGGGACACTAGGGTAACCTCTGAACTACCACCCATGTTAACTGGGGCAATCTCGTCCTCAAGCGCTACAAGCTCTCATGGGGCACTTGGTGTCACCCTTGAAGTGCCCAACCTGTTGGGACTCATAGCACCTGGAAATGAACTTCCCTGAGGACTTATTGTCAGGCGACTTACTCTTCAGGTGAGGTAGGGTTTGGGAATCTTGCCCCATGGGTGTATTTTGGGGACCATTAGAGAACTCCTTGTTTTTATTTTCATTTCCCCCCTTTTTCCTCTACTGGAGACCCTTCCCACCCTTGGGGTGATCCTCCCCAGATACCTTCTTGGGGACCCTGGTGCTGAGCCTATTGTCAACCTCATTGGCAAGCTCTCTGGGTAAGTGAACTTGCTATCTATCTGGTGTTGGCACCGATCTGCAAAACAAATACTGAACATGTGCTCTGTTGCCAACAAATTGTACATCCCTGGTAATCTTTTACTTCACTGCCCATTGCCCAACCATCCAGTGCCTTACAAAGGAAATCTATATATCCCACCCAAATGTAATGGGGCAGCTTCTGGCTGTACCAAAACGTCTGCCTACATTTTTCTGGGGTGAGACATACTTTTTGACAATGGTGTCCTTAAAGGGGATTACCTCATCCTGTTCCCATTCTCTGGGTCCAGTAACAAATCCCTCCCTTCACTAGATATATGCCTCCAAAGAATGGCTCCTCAATCCTCCTCAGGGACCATATTCCTCTCCCGCGCAACCCAATAGGCTTCAAACCACTTGTTGATGTCATCCCCCACAGATGTAGACCTCATTGCCTCCAGAGGGCACTGCGGGTATGCTGCCACCATTACTGCTGGAGTCAGCCTGCCTGGTTTTGAAGTCCAGCTCTCTGAAGCTCCTTCAGGAGCTTGTTGCTCTAAGGCAAAATTCTCCTCAATGGCCAGTTTCCTTTCCTCCATTTAGAGTTTGGCCATCTCCAACTTAAACTCCCTCTCATCCTCTCTGCTATATCTTCTCGGGTAGGCTTTGGAAAGACACAGTGCTCTCCACTCTGCAGGGAGTTGCAATTAAGGAGACATGGCCTTCCACCCCCTGAGTGCTGCTTCTAAGGGCTTGCATCCAGTCCCTGCTCCTGCTACTCCATATCTTCCTCCTCATTCCCTTTCTATGTTGCTGTCAGCATTAAAAAGTATACAATTCAATCTAAAGCTTATTGCTTAACCGCATCGCTGCGGCAGTTATTTTTCCGCTGAGCGGCTTTTTTCCAAAAGCTGCGTTAGATGACGAGTTCAGCTCGTCATCCGCACACGACCACCGTGGCTGATGACGAGCTGAGCTCTTCATCAGCAGCGAAGGGGTTAAAAGGCATATATATTCTTTTCAACTGGGTGAATTAAAAGCATTTAGGAGCTGTATTCCATCCCCCAAAATAATCAACCATTTCATGAAGCACGTAAAAGTGCAAGAACTGAGGAACATTGGGGAGGAGTTCAGTTTGAACAAGGGCTAGCAGCACAGTGTGTGATGGAATATACATAGATCTACATAGGTTATCTGGTTAAACTGATGCCTAGCGTAGTAGACAGCTCACTCAAGCGGGGCCACGCAACCCATAAAAATGATACTGCGCAGTTGACCACATATGTGCCATCTGGCCTAATGCACAGCCCAATTGCCAATTTAACACATTTAACTCAAAAGAATTTGAAAAGGGGAAGGAGCCATCACCGCCTTGCAGAATCATATTCGTTACAGAACATCGTAAAATGTTATCTATCACTCCAAAACTACAGTCACAGTGGTCAGATCTAACAGCGAGCCTACGGGTTCAAATTAAATATTCCCTAGTTGGCAGGGTACCCAGCCTGTATTTTACATACAGTGTTCAATTAAGTTTGAGGTTCAACACATAGAGTTATTCAATACAGGGAAACCATAAGCATTACTGAAATAATCCCACAAAAAAGAACCAGGCCTCAACACCAGGTACTTTCTTATGTGCATGTATTCGTGATACTGACCTTCGATCAAATCTGCAGTATATTGCCTCATTCTACAGGGAACTGCTAACAAAGACTCCATCTAAAGCTCATTTAAAATATTCCGCACATTTGACAGCCATGTGTGCCCCCACAGACATTGGTGGTGGTAACGTCTTCCAGGGATTTCATATATATTGCTGCCTTAGGGTATCTTACCAATCTAAACCAAAAAAGAAATGGCCAAATGACTACGATTTTCAATATTGGGGTGAGCTTAAGCTCTGAATAGAGTGCCACTATGGGTGAGCCAGGTCCCAGCCTAAGCAGAGCTCTTAGATAGGTATTCTCAGTCACTTGGAGTGATTGAAAATTTCCACACCCCCAGAGCTCCACCCCATACAGTACAGCTGCTACTGTCCTTTGCTTAAATATTTGCAAGATGACACTATTACTTCTGGCACTGGCCATTTGTCTCAGGATTAAATTTACCTTCTGCAAATGACTACCCCAGTGTAGATTCTCAGAGAATTGTATTCCCAGGTCGTCAAACTGCTTAACAGTTTCTAAAGGTACCCCTTCAATCAAAGGCTTCCACTTTAAAGATGGAGGATGGCCTCAGTACCATGCTCTGTTTTGCTGCCTTTAATGGTCTGGGACTTCTTGTCACAGTATTCCTCAAAGCATTTTAAGAGCCTATGGGTGGCATTTTCCGTTCATTAATCTGTGTTTAACCCTATGGTAGCTTGACACAAAGCTGTCAGGTCAGGGTTAACTTTGAGGCAATGTGTTAATGCAGCACTTCAAACACTAATAAAGTGAAAAAACACAACACAAGAAAAATCCCACAGCAATTGAGAAAAATTGAGAAAATATAATACATTATTTGATACCGAAACAACTAAAAGCCAATCAGGAGAACCCTAGATAGGCATTTTCAATATTTTGAGTACAAATAGTGCCTAGTAACACAAAGTGCCAATAGTGGTTATCTGGTTGCGTAGGACCAGGACAAAGTGGCAAGTTCAGGTCAGTTACAGGGGGGGGGGGGCGAAGTTAAGCACACTGACTAAAAGTACCTTAAAACCTGGTTACATAGAAATATTTTGAAGCGTCGCTCAGCAAAGGCGATGCAAGATCTTGCGTGTAGATGCGTTCTGAGGGAGCTGTGGTGTATATGCAAGATCTGTGCATGGAGTTGCGCTTTGCAGTAGAGGTTCCGAGGAGTTGTGGTGGCGATGTAATGTCCTGCATGGAGATGTGTCGCGCTGCCGCAGTTCTGAGGGGCTGCGGGCTGCGATGTGAAGTCCAGCATCAGGGATGCACTGCCCAGCAGTTCCAATGCAGTTTTGCAAGGCAATGCATTGTGCTACATCGGATCTGCTAGGACCACAGATGGGCTCACTGAGCACATTTAGGCCCACTTCATAGGGTTCAGGACAGGGGTGGCACCCCTTGTGAGGACAGGACTAACTGGTGGCAGAGTACAGGTGCTGGGCTCAATGTTGCTAGAACCTCATCAGTCCCTGAGGATCTGATCACGAGACCAGCCAATTGGCCCTTGGAGTTGCTCTGGTGGTCCTGAGGTCAAAATGTAGGTCCAGTCCTTCACCCAGGTACAGTACAGAAGTCCTTCTGAGTCTTCCACGGGTCCAGAAAAGTACTGCAGAGTTGGGTCTGAGGGTCCAGTGATTATACCTGGTTCCCACTCTGAAGGAGCAGAAGGCTCTGGAGGTTTTCATCCCCATAGGTGTATCGAATGCCCTGCCTCCCTGCCTTGTCCCCATATTCTATGGGGTCAAAATAGAATGGGAAACAGCCTTTACAAATTGGCTTTTTTCCCCTCATTTACTTAACCGCATACATGTTTCAATGAATTACGTTGTAAAGCTGAGTGTGGGAAAGGTATATGTGCGGTAAGGGGGGCCAATCAGCGTAGTTAGAGGAAATGGACCCTTCCACTTCCTCTGTACAATGTGTGTCGCATTTCAGAAGAGCTGGCGAGGTGATGTTGTGGAGGTGTAAAAGGGATTTTATATTAATATGTTTAAATGTATTAATTTTATTAAAAATATAAAGACTGCTGTTAAACGATTTTAATGATTTTCAAGGCAGGGGAGGTGTGGTTATTAGACAGGCAGGTGTCCAGCGGGGTGCGGGTGTAGAGTTCCCCTTCTAGGGCTCAGGGGCAGTGTTGTGTGAAGAAGGGCCTGGGGTGAGGGGGAAAGAGAGTCACGCAGGGGTCCGTTTTTAGAGTTAAGGATAGGTGAGGGGTATTTGTTAGAAGGTCCCCATTTTGGGCTCAGTTGAGGGGTAGTTTTTAAATGGGCTGGGGGCCAGGGGCAGGGGTTGGGGTCCACTTCTAGGGCTCAGGGATGGGGTAGTTTGAAGAAGGGCAGGTGGGATGGGGGAAGGGAGTCACGCAGTGGTACATTTTCGAGGTTATGGGGAGGAGTATTTGTAAGAAGGGTTTAGTGCAGGGGTACAGGGAAGGGGTATTTTTATTTTTAAAAAGGACGGGGTTCAAGGGACTGGACTTGGAGCAGGGGTCAGGAAAAACCTTTATCACGGATATGCCCTTAACCGTATGCTTTTCCAACAACATTTGTTGAAAAGATATTCATGGTAAAGGCATATTTGTGGTAAAGGTTATTTTTGGTAATGACATTCACATTGCAACGCATGTGTTGTAAAGGAATGCATTGCAAAGGAAAGCGCTCTAACGTCATACAACCCAATAGACTAGTGTCAGATCCTTTTGTGAGTGTACGCAGGCAGAGTCTTTGTGATATGCAAGTGTTGTTGATGACAGCTCCTGCCCGTCATCAAGTCAGAGATGGTCTAGCCTGCCTTTGCTTCTTTATTTCTCTGTCTAGATGCGATATACAAAGACCAACTGCCAGCTACACCTAGTCATATGATCATGGAAACAGACTGCAAGACACCAAATGGTTGGGACAAGAAAATGCCAACTTTCAAAAAGTGGCAATTTCAGAATGATGACCCAAAATCTGACTTTATCATTAAAGTGGGCTTTGCATTTCAATTCTTTAGAGACTAAACTAGACATACCTTCCTGCTCTCAATTGAAAATGATCACTTATTAAATGTATTTAGGGAACCTGATGCTATTTATCCTATTGGAGAATAGGCCTCACAGTAGTGAAAAACGAATTTAAGACTTTTTCAATACCAGGACATGTAAAATGTTAAATTACATGTTCAACTTTTTAAAATCACTGCAAACTGTCTTCTGGGTTGTTTAAGGCCTACCCTAGTGTGAAGTATATGTAATAAAAAGGGAGGTTTGGGCCTGGCAATAGGTTTATCTCGTCAGGTCGAAATGGCAGTTTAAAACTACATGCAAAGGCTGAAGTGGCAGGCCTGGGACATGTTTAAAGAGCTACCGAATTGGGTTGCACAATGAGTGCTGCAGGTCCACTAGTAGCATTCAATTTACAGGCCTTGGGTACATTTAGTACCACTTCACTTCTGCATTTTGCATATATATGCACAATTCCACATCATTTTGCCAACATTTTTAAATAATGATGCAAAAGCAAATTTTACACATTCCTAAATTCTTAACAGACATTTTATCCCTGCACCACCACCTATCTTTTTTATCCTGAGAGCTTACAGCCACTTGGCAACCAGAAAGCTCTCTTCCTACGCCACCTTCCTATATGAGAATCACATCTATATGAATGAAATGTTCAAAAGCATTAATGACTTTGGCTCCCTTAAAAGACTTGTCCATATCTTGCAGATTGCCGGCAACTAGTTGTCTGTTGCTTGGCAACTAAGAAGGGAGACAACTTACCCATGGACATAGAGGTTAGCAGTTGTATGTGTCAATGCCAGGAGGACATTCTCGATTCAATGTCTTGACATACAGATGTATGGTGACTTTTCTATGTAAAGAGACGCGTTATCGTTAATTTTCTACTCCTTACATGAAGCAGCTCTGATGCCAGATACAGTGCACCTGTCGTCAGATTTTCTACATAGAACTTATTACATACTGAATATATTGCTGCACTTTGAAATCATTCTACATAAAGATGGTATTTTTACAGAGATCAGATAACAAATGAGAAAAAGTGTCCATCAAAATATACGTTAACCATCAAGATTTGTACAGCGCCGTAATACGGAAAGTTCCTCTGTTGGCACTTCTCTGTGGAAATCTTACTTAATTGTATATTTAACATGCGCTTCAAATGAGGAAAGTTTAACTCCCTAGAGAGTTGGTTAGGTGGTTTCCAAGACGACATCTATGAGATCCCAGCCACCAACCGCCTCATATCCCCCCTTTCTCTCTGGCGATGAAAACCACCACTCATGCTAATGACTCTGCGTTCTGCAGCCGTATCACATAAAGTGATCACTGGAAGTGCTAATTTGAGGCATGGCTTCTGCTACAGTTTTGAGGGGATGTGTCTTAAATGGTTGAAGAGCTGTAGCAGCAGTATTTTCCCATCTTGGGCGCTGATTACAAACTGTAGGTGAAATTATGATCCTTGTGCAAACAGAAATTTGAGCAGGGAGTGGAATCACACCTCAGCTGTTTTCTCCTGATAGATTATTGCAGATCAAATCTGCTAAATTTATCGGTGGCAAAGGCCAGAAAAGACGCAAAACATGCAGAATTTGGTGGGATAAATAAAAATTCTGCACAATCCTAACGCTAAGAATTTACCTTGTTTGGTACATACCTTACCGTAATCTGCACAACTTGGAATCAGGACTTAGACCATGCTAAATTACTATTTGTCACTCGAACTTTAAAGAAAAGTGGCAACACATCAAAAAAGTTAACAGGACACACTCAGTGGCAGCTGGCACGGATCGGTGGTGGTGAGGTGAGGGAGATGTTAAAATAGATAAAACCACTTACCTTATCGCCGCATCCCGCGTCTCTCCTCCGTCGGACTCGGCTAAACCAGGAAGCATTGCCAGCCTCCCCTGACCAATCACCAACGCTGCAATGCAGTGTTGTGATTGGTCTGAGCACTGTGGCTCGGTTCTCAAATGGGAGCTGGGGGCCTGGGCATGTTCTTCACACAGGCTGTAATGCAGCCTGCATGGAGAACATGCAAAGTGTGCATGGCGGTTTGGCCGGCCCAAGAAGGCTGGTCAAAGTATCATTGCGGACTTAAGAGTGGGCAAACCACTCCTCCCTTGCCCTGCTCTGAGAAAAAGCAGTCTCGCCCATCCGCCGCCTTCAAAGCAGATGTAAACGATAAAATGATAATAAACACGTTATTATAATTTTATTGTTTCTTAGTTACACTGCTTTAGCAGAGGAGTCGCCACTGGACACACATGACACAAGTGGTGAAACAGATGACTGCACAGCATTATACACATAATACAATAAATAGCACAAAATAGAAAACATCACCACTTCTACAAAAAGAAACACAACAAATATGTACAAATATTCTAGTTACATAATACCACCTACACAAAAGGGCATATTATTAAAGCCCCCTATTGCCACAGGAACGTCACTTCCAAAGACGGTCCTGTGGCGATACATGCTTCGCCTTATTTACAAGGCAGTGTTAAGCCACTTAACGTGGCTCAGCGCTGCCTTGTAAATAAGGCATCCCTTTCATGCTATACCTAGCGTGAAAGGGGTGGGCAATGGGTGTTGTTGTGGTTATTCCACCGCAACACCCATTAAGTTTGACGCTGTCGCGTATTTACAAGGGAGGTGTAAATAGGAGGCAGCGCAAAAATTAAGAATGTGGAAAACTTGGTTTTAACATGACGAAATGAGGATAAATGCTTTATTTCTCGTCATATTTGCTGGTCTATGTGTGGTGCATTGTGTAGCACGCGTAGAAACAGCAAAATGCATGCATGATTGTTTATGTGCAGGAAGGTGTCCCTTGCTGCACAAGGTGCAAGGGTGCCTGTGTTAGAGCTAGGCAGCTGAAATTAGCGCCAGCGCAGGGAGACACGCAGGGCTGCACCATAGTGTTGTAAATATGGTGCAGCCCAGCGTTTCGGAAGTGGCAGAGCGCAGCGTTAAGCCAAGAATGCTAATGCTGCACTCCTTTAACTTCTTTATAACTATGCTCCAAAGTTTTTTTCAAGATACATTGACAAAAGTTGTTTGCATCAAGCACTGCCATACCTACCAATAAGGACATGTAATAGTGCAGTCAAAAATGCTCTGTGATCTGGCCACTAGCCTTGAAATCTCAGGCCCTAGCTGTGCTTGAAAGCAAGTAAATGCACATTCTACACTGGATACGTGCAATAATACGTGAGAAACAATGTAATACCACAATAAGCAGGTTCTCTGAGAAGCCCTATATAAATATGCCTTTAGTCGCTAGCATTAAATGCAAAGTCATAATTTTGGTGCAGGAGGGAAAGAAACATTAGATCACCAAATAATTAGGGACTGGCGTAATTCTATCTGGCGTAATTACTTGCAATTACAGAAAAAATACTTGTAATTATGTGTAATAACATGAGCAGCGTAATCCAACATTTAGCAGGATTTTCATAGAGCAAAATTTACTCTTGTGTCCAAAATAGTACAGCGAATGCATTTGAAGCTAAAAAAAATAGCACTATATGCTACGAGTCACATGCAGCAGTAGCCAGCAGCCGCTCGCTCTCTCTTGGATTATTGTTCCTGTGCTTATGCAGTGGGATTTGTGCCCCATATTACTCTTAGTTACTCAAGCTGGCGTAATCACGTAATTTCGCATCACAAGATTAATGCGTATTTACTGAAATTGCTCCCATTACTCCGGCGTAATAAAAATTTCTCCCAGGTTTACAAATAACAAAGGGTATTCGAAGGCAGGCGTAGCAACAAAAAGCTGAACAACTCCACATTCTGAAACAAAGTTGCCTTGGAGTCCAGAAACACCTGGTCGCTGAACAAGAACCAATGTTGGTACAAAATAAAGTATAGCTATCTAATTGTCATCAATGATCATATTTGGAATCAACGGACGTGTACAGGTACGGAATGTCTTTACTTTGGTTGGTTCGTCAAGGTTCCCAGTCTTTATAGCACATGGTGTTAGCACCGGCAAGCCTGGGCATGTAGGGCGACCTTCGTGAGGTGCTTAATTGTGCGCTGAAAGATGGGCGTCTGCAAGGCAGCAAAGGGTGACGGATCACAGATGTGTCAAATGCGAGGTTTACTTTCTGCAGATGAGTGATTGCTGTAATAAGAGACCTCAGGCCCGGCAATTCAGCAGAAGTCAACAACGGTGTCAGGAAAGCAACATTTCTAAACATCATGGTTATGATTCTTCAGTATCGGTGCAGTTGGCATTTTTATAAATAAATCACAGTGATAAAAATATAGCACAGTTTGACGTAATTTAGAATACAAAAAGCAGCTAATTTTGGCCATTTTCGTTTAATAATTTTGGACCCTAACATTTGTTAAGAGTTATATTCTGTGGGCTTTGTGCTCGTACTTATATAGTTTTTCACACCAAACAAAGTGAAAAGGTATTTTGCTAATGGATGGTACCAGTGCTGGATCGGCCTTTTGGGCAGTCTGGCACTGTTAGATGGAGCAACATGAAATGGCAAAAGTGTGGGTTTTTAGTGTGAGTTTTTATTTTCTGGTAACGTTATGACCCACAGAACAAAACAAAAAAAGACCCACACGCCTCTTAAAGCTGGCTCATCACAACACTGCTCAAAATGAAATGGCTGACATTGTTCTAGAGTTTCTGATCTATGCCAGATTTTTACAGCATCCCAAAATATTAATTTGTATTTACAGGGCCTTATTGCAAGTGGCCCGCTAAATTCTAAACTCTGCACAAACACCTGTTTCTGCAAGGATCGGAATTACAAATGGTCCGATGTTCATTGCACTCCTCGTTATATTTCGGAAAGTCCAAGCTGGAATTTAACAAGGGGATGATTCCCGTAATTACTAGAACATGCAGATTTTGGTGCAGTAAGCATCAACATCTGCAGGTTATTCTCCAGAAACTGACCTATGGTAATCAGCCCCAACGCATATACATGACACATGCATTCATAACTTGTGGTTATCCTGAATATGTGGTAGTATCTAGGCCTCCTGGACTTACATTAGACATCTGTTACGGAAATAATTTTTCTTTCTTTCTTTCTTCTTTTCTTTCTTTCTTTTCTTTCTTTCTTTCTTTCTTCATGTATTTGTTTGCTTATTTATATTGCTATTTTGGAGAGTTAAAGGTACGAAATGTTATACTAGTATGCAAGAGGCTGGAGTACCTGGTGGAGATGGCTAGGGTAAGATTGAGTGGAGGACAGAATCACACGTTTGTTAAATAACAAAAAACAAACAACAAACTTGTTTTCTGCTGACAAAAAGCACATGAACCTATACATGATCATTAATCATTGGCATTCATTTCTGAAACTATAGCTAAGCATAACACCTCTATCTTGTTTTAAAACACTGTGAATTCAAATACAGCTGCCAAATAGATTCCCCATCAAATTTACCTTTAATTAATACCAACTTGCAGACAAAAGCTGTTGTTATAGCAGAGTTTGCTGTCATGCTCACAGACAGGGCTCGCGTTGGGGGTACACCCAGGTCCACGGCATCCCACTACTGTTTTCACAAGGTGAATGCCACCCCCCCTGCAAGAAGTTGGGCCCCGCAGAAATATGCTGAACTTGTCTCGGTGTAATTTTCAGACAGCGGAACACGTTCAGCAGCACCCGCACGTTGCCTGTCTTTCCATTCCCAGCAGCAACATGCAGGCAGCGAGGGAGCCTTTTTAAGCACTATTTTATTTATTTTATAGCGCTACATCGTGATGTCATGAGGTCATTTACATATTGTCTTACTTGGTCAATCCCCCCACTTCTTTTTATAAGACTTGTGCCCTGCTCACAGAGAAGGAAATGTAAGCAGCTATCAAGGATTCCACTTTCAACTCTCAATAGACTTAAAATTCATGGGAGCCCAAGGAGAAAAGTGAAATACTAAACCTTTTTTTCTCTATGGTTAAAATATGTTTTTTTTGCCCTGCGAATAAAGTTAATAATAGGTTTTCAAAACGCAAGACTCCTTCTATTATAATCAAGTATTTATTGACAAAATATCTCAACCCCATCCAAAACATGCATTCTCCGATTTTTATCCAATTTGAAGAAATCAATGAATCTGAAAACAAACAGCTTTGTGATGCAATTCCTCTTTTCTGTTCATAGACAAACCCTGTGGCAGATTTACAAGAAACTGACGCATCTGTAGACATGCGTCAGTTTCCCTGCGCCAGCCTGCGATACCCTTGCGCCACCATGGATGTGAAGTATTTACAATACAGCGCGCCATAGCGCTAGGATTGACAGATGCGTCAGAAATTATAATACATCTGTTGCCCAAAAATCATGCATTGTTGGAGTCATGTCGCAAGCACAACACAACTCCAGCAATGCATTTTGAGGCCTATACTTATTGTACTGTGTTACTCCTTACACCTGCTTCAAGAAAGCGTGAGGTTTGGTTGCAGTGACGTCCTAGAAGTGGCGCAGTGAAATCTACAAGATTTCACTGCATCACTTTTACGAGGCTTTCCTGGGTGGGAACACCCACCCTGCACACATTATATCTGAGGCAAGTATAATGTGACGCAGGGCTTTACAAAGTGACGCATCTCCTACAATGTGACACGTTGTAAATTGGCCGCATTGTGTACGCCACCGTTGCGTCTCAAAAGTGATGCAACGTCAGCGCAAAAGTGTCCCAAGGGGCTTGTAAATTTGCCCCCTGTGTTTTCAACCACATAGATTTTATTAAAGAGAGTTTCGATCTACTGAAGAGTACAGATAGCTATATATAGCGAGATGCCACGAGTATTATGAAACATCCCTCAAGATGTCACCATGGCTCCCCATAACAAAACTGATTGCCCTCGAGTTGCTCCGGCCATGTTCACACATTTCTCTGAGGACACATCACAGTTCGCTGCGAGCCTAATCCGTGCATGAATGAACCAGTGCTCTAACCGAGCTTAATGATAGCGTTCACTCTCATCTATATTGAACTGCTGTTTACAAGAGTCAAACACAATATTTCCTGTCCACTAAATATGTCTGAGATCATTAGGCACTCCCCCATTCTCCATCTATGAGAAGGGCCCGGATGTGAAACTAGATATAGAATGGGTTGTTATCTAAAGGGTTAAATGGTGAAGGGAAAGTAGCTCCTTGTGTGTGTTTGCAAAGAGAGTCCCAGAAATGCAGCAAACGGAAGTTGATGTGCTGATATAAAGTGTTTGCCATTCTGTTCTCCCTGAGCTTCCAAATAAAACCCCAGAGTGTTCTGCCAACCACTGCTCTGTCCACGTGTGTCTGGTGTCAGTGCTTAATTTGAGCCAGTGGTTTCCACTGCTGGGCAAGGCAGTTAACTGTCAAGACTGGCGCTTGTGACAGCCTGCCAAATGGTGAGGGGCATAATATCAAGGGTGGCGATAGGAAATTTTTGCCGCTTTAGCGGCTGTTTTCGGCCGCTAAGCAGCGATAATTCTATCGCCCTACTAGCAAGCTGTCGCTAACAGCAGTTAGCGACAGCTTTTAGGTGATAGCGAGCGGTTTGGGGCACCCTTTACATGTTAGCGATACCATCTCGCACAAAGTGCTAATACACATTCTTAAAAACTAGGGCATATGCGGCTCGGCATTAGATTGGATCATTTCCTTCTTGGAAAATCTTACTTTTCAAATCATAACAACCACAGCCTGTTCCAAAACATATACCGCGCCGCATGGAGTACCTCAGGGCTCGATCCTCAGTCCACTGCTATTTAACCTGTACGTCAGACCTTTAGCGGATATAGCAGACCAAGCTGGACTAACTCTGTTTACCTACGCAGACGATTCTCAAATTATCTTCTCCCCCTCCAATCCTAACCCCTCGGCACCCTCCCATCTCAAACAAGGCCTTAGTAACATCTCCAATTGGATGACCAATAACCACCTGAAATTAAATGGTGAGAAGACCGAGGTCCTCATCCTGGGTAAACAGAGAGACCTTTGGAAGCTTTCTCACTGGCCTACTCAAATGGGTAACCTCCCTAAACCAACTAGCCACGTTCGGAACCTGGGCGTCATTGTTGACGACACACTGACCTTGCACCAACAAACCGTCAAAGTGACTGCACTCTATTTCACCATTCTAAAATGGCTCAGGAAAATCCTATGGATGTTGCCCGCCCCCACCCAAAAGACCATAGTTCACGCCCTCATTACATCAAGACTTGACTACGGCAACATTCTTTACTTGGGGTCAAACAAAGCTGTGGGTCGTAGACAGCAGCTAATGCAGAATTCTGCTGCCAGGTTGCTCTGCAGAATTCCGAAGACCTCTAGCATTTCTTGATATTTCTACGTGACCTACAGTGGCTCAGAGTGAAGAACCATATTAAGTTCAAAGCCCTGAGCTATATGTTCAGAAAAAAAGCAGGCACAGCTCCCAAATACCTCCAAGCACTAGTACGTCCTTATGTACCTTCCCGCAACTTAAGATCTGAAACCTTGGGCAACTTTTTTGTGCCCAAGATCAAACTCTCTAGAATGGGAGGAAGATCATTCTCCTATCTGGGCCCCTCTATGTGGAACACTCTGCCCACCTTCATCCGCTAAGAAACAGATTACATCAGTTTTCGCAGAAACCTTAAGACCTGGGTGTTTGATCAGTAACGGCAAATACAGGACCCGCAAGCTGCCTATGTTCCATTCTGGCGCCGGGAAACCCTTTTTGGGTAGCTGAGCGCCTTACAAACTCAATAAACAAATAAACAAATAAATAAATAAATTAGCGATATTTATCGCTAATGACATGCAAAGTGGGCGTACTCAAACTATTAGCGACTGAAAACAGACGCTAACATCGCTATCGCCTATTAGCAAGGCAGGCATAGCGATGGAAATATTCGCTCTAAGCGCGAATATCTCCAAATACTAACACCAGCCCAGACCAGTTCTTAGCCATGTTATCCAATGGGAGGTGGATGACATGGCTAAAAGCATTTTGTCGCTAATGCATGAATATGGCTGTATTCTCAGCGATATTCACGCATTTCGCCGCTATCGCCGGAAAATTTATCGCTTTGGAGATAAACGTTGCTAATAGCACGTTATCTCAGCGATAAATTCCGGCGATGCTCAGCGATAAAAAAATCATCGCTAAGCCTATTTAGCGATAAATATCGCTACTTGTTGGTAATATGCCCCTTTGTCTCTAGCTCACTTCAGTGTATTTTTGGTATCTTAACCTTTCAATTTTGTTAGACAACATAGGGCTTGAATTAGCAAAAAATGGGTAATAAATACAATAAAATAAAAAATAAAGCACAAAGTTGTTCCAAATAGGGGCCCCAAAACAGCTTGTTACACAGACCCCCCCAAATCATTAAGGTGTCGCTGCCCCTAGCACAAATGTTGTCATGACTGCCTCTGTTACCAGGGTCCTCGCACTTCAAGTTAGTGGCTTCTATTTGAGTTTTTAGAGAGGCGACATCTCGTTTCATGGTGGTCATCTCGTTGTCCAGTTTTTCAGCTTTAGGTTCAACGTCAAAGAGCCTAGTTCAAGGGGGGGCGTGGCTAGCAGCCGATCATGGCGGCAGCATAAGGGACAGGCTCTGCGGCTAAAGCGGCCTCTTCGACTATCCGGCTCATAATCAGCCACAATTTTCAAGCCCTGCAGGAGGGAACCGGAGCCTAGGACCGGGCGGAGCAAGTAGCGAGAAGCGGCGTTCAAATCCGACGCCTGGGGACCGAGCTGCGGTTTGGCCTACTTCGACCACTTGAACCGGGACCTTCCCTGATCGAATAGCCCGGCAGGAAGTACAGCTGTTCCGGGGGACCTGGGCCGGAAGTGCTGGCACGCCGTACAGGACGGCCGAAACCCGAAACTACGCAGCCAGACTGGGCACCGCCTACGATCCAAGGAAGTGTGACTGCACTATTGCACTGTGACCGACACCCCCGACCCTGTTCGCTGACTGACCGGCGGCCACGGGCGGAGTGGAGCCTAGGATGGTGAAGGACAGCCGCCATTTTCTAGGCGGAGGAAGACACTGCGCACTTATGGACCGTTAGCATACCTCGCCCTGCGGAACGCCCTGCAGATACCCGGCTGGTGGGCCAGAACACTCGCAGCAGAATACACCCGGTTCGGAAGCACAATACGATCCCCCGGCGGCCCGGGGGGACAGCTCATTGGTGCTGGTGGACATTTGAGAGGCTCCCTGGCCGCGCTCACGTGCGGACGAGAACACCAACACTCCGTGGCCGAGGTGGGTGAGCCACTCCGGACAAGCTGGAGCGGAGAGGCCCGAAAGCCACGAAACCCAAAGGCATGGCAGGGAAAGGACCGAAGGGCGGCGCCACGCAGACCCGCATTGAACGATACACGTCCGACAAGCCAACTACCTCCCCCGTGATGGGGAAAGACACGGGAGGCAAAACTGCAGATGCCCCGGGAGGAAAGAGGGCAACGTTAGAGGACGTGATACAAGCATTGGCTCAGCTGCAAACAACGGTGGGCTCGATCTCCACGGATGTCACTTTGCTTAGAGCCGACCTCCACAAAATGTCGGAGAAGGTCAAAGACATGGAAGTGGTCACAAAATCCCTCGTGGAGGATGTCTCAGAACTTCAGCAGGCAATGGGGAAGATGGCACAGGACAATAAACTGCTGCGTGAGAAGCTTGATGAGCAGGAAGGGCGTTCTAGGCGGAACAACATCCGCATTATTGGAGTACCGGAGTCGGAAGGCACAAGAGCCATGGACTTGTTTGTGGAGAGCCTAATTACAGACGAACTTAAGCCAAAGGGTTTGTCCACTTTCTTCTCCGTAGAGAGGGCCCACCGCGTGCCAGGCGGTCAACCGAAGCTGGGGGCGACTCCGCGGCCCATAGTTGCCCGCCTATTCAATTTCCGAGACCGAGACGCCATCTTACAGGCGGCCAGGACGTCCCCTCCTATCAGGCTTCAGAACTCCACCATAGCCTTCTTCCCCGACTACACGGCGGACGTCGCACGCAGGCGAAGGACCTTTTTTGAGGTTAAAAAAGAACTAAGGACAAGAGAAATTCCATACTCCATGCTCTTCCCCGCGAGGCTCAGGGTAGTAGCAGAACATAAAACTTGGTTCTTTGACACCCCTGAAGCGGTGCAGGACTGGCTGGAGGGATGAGACCAGGCCCACCACCCTCGGCAAACCAACCGGCCCCCAAAGGGCCGAAATGCAGGAAGACATCCGGACTCCCAGGCGTCGGGAGGGGGCCCAGAGAGCAGCTCGCCTTTAAGAGAAGACGGCGGTCAGGAGGAAAACGAGGAACTGTAATCTCCAGGTTTCCATACTTTACTTGACTTATTGTGCTGCGCACACGCTACCCGCCATTGGACACTGGGCGATGGACCTCTGAGTGTGTGAGTGAGAGACCGCTGGCAGCGGAGAGTCCCTCACCCCGATGCGCAAGTACACTGTTTTGGGGTTGGGGTATGCACTCTGCTCAGTTGGGGGGGCGGGCAGTTTCGAGTCCGTATAGCAGGGGGGCAGGGAGGGGGGTAGGCAGGGGTACAGGGATGGTTAAAGTTTGGGACCACTTGGTCCTACAAGTTCTGGTTTTGCACACACACATGTTAATTGGTATGACTCAGCATTTGGAAAGCATCGTAAGTCACTGGGACAGCCCGATGGCGGGAGGTAAGGTAGAGTCGCACCTGCCTTGCGCATGTCTCCATACAACACCTCACTCATGGCGAGAAGGCCTCGCGGCCTATAGTGATCCCTCCGTAAGGGACTGCACCCTACGGGCTCCTTCGGGCCCTAACACCAGCAATTCTTATGGCCAGGATAGATAGCCACACTCCACCAGCCCCGCTGCAAATCATGTCGTGGAACGTTAGGGGCTTGGGCGACAAGATCAAAAGGGGCCTGGTGCTGCAAGGTATTAAGAGACAGGGGCCCACCCTAGTTCTTTTACAGGAAACACACTTGGTGGGGGCGGCCACACGAGCTCTGGACAGGAGGGGGTACCATATGATAGTGCACGCTGAATTTACCTCAGGGTCAAGTGGAACAGGCATATTGCTACGAAAGTCTTCCCAGTATATAGTTAAATCCACAAAAATAGATGATCAAGGCCGCTTTGCAGCAGTACATGGCCAGTGGGAGGGTAGACTGCTAAACGTGGTCTCCGTTTATATCCCGCCGGCGCTGCAAGCAGTAGCACTGCCGGATCTCGGCAAGTTCCTGCTGGAACTCCCTGAAGGGGATTTACTTATTGGTGGAGACTTTAACATGACGCTCACGAACACCCTTGATCGGTTCCCCACACGAACACACACAGATGGCCCTAGCAAGCTCCAGAACTTTCTAGAAGCGCAGGGTTTAGTGGATGTGTGGCGTACACTACACCCAGATCAGCAACAATACACCTATTACTCAGCGACCCACAATAGCCTTTCAAGGATAGACTACTTTTTTACATTGGGTAACGGTCTCCTCAACATCGGCGAAGCAAAGATACAGCCGAGGGGCATCTCGGATCACTCGCCGGTCACTCTGACCGTGGCAAGTACAGGCACCAAACGTAGGAGGATGTATCCGATTTTTCCAGGGTATCTCAAAGTCCCACAGATCAGTAAAGACCTGAAGAAAGTGACCCGGCTATATTTTGAGGAGAATCAGTCTTTGGTAGACTCCCCCTCAATACTGTGGGAAGCATACAAAACAGTGTTCAGGGGTCAGGCTATTGCGACGATAACGAATCACAAGAGAGCACACAGGAGGGAAGCATTGGAACTGGAGTTGGGCCTCGAGAGGGCCAACACTGCCCATATGGCGGATCCATCAGAAGACACACTTCATGACCTACAGATACATCAGCGCTGCCTCAACGACCATCTGAGGCGTGTGACCATGGCGGACGTCGCCGCGACTAAACACAGGGTTTATGACATTGGGGACAAAGCTAGTAAACTCCTAGCATGGCTGGACAAGAAACAAGGGGGAGGTAGGAACATACTGCAAATTACGGACGCATGTGGCACTGTACACACCCAGCCGGAGGAAATAGTAGAAGCACTGGCTGATCACTTCAATGAAGTATACACTCCGACAATAGTGGTGACGGAGGACGAAGCCCGGGACACCCTCGACTGTGTGCCTCTGCCAACGCTGACGGAAGAGGCGGCGAAGGACATCGACGCCCCCTTAACAACTGACGAAATTCAGTCGGCCATTAACTCCCTCCACTCGGATAAGGCTCTGGGCCCCAACGGGGTGCCCATTGAGTGGTTTAAAACCATGTCTAAGTCCCTGAGTAAGCCCCTTCTTCAAATGTATGAAGAGAGTAGGATAAAGGGAACATTGCCCACAGATTAACGGATGGCAACTATAGTCGCCATCCCGAAACCGGGTAAACCGCCCAGCGACTGTAAATCCTATAGACCTATTTCCCTCCTGAACCCAGAGGCCAAAATAATAGCGAAAGTGCTAGCGAACAGGCTTATGCCATGCTTAAGTCAGTTGATTCATCCGGACCAGTCCGGCTTTATGCCGCATAGAAGCACGGCCTTAAACCTTCGCAGAGTGCACGGAGTTGTGGCGCGACTCTCAATGTTGAGGGAACCAGCAGCGATATTATCACTGGACGCCAAAATGGCGTTTGACTTGGTGGAGTGGAACTATCTCTTTGCGGTGCTCACTCGCGTGGGCTTTGGACCCGTCTTTATTTCCTGGATAAGGATGCTCTACAAGGATCCCATGGCCAGGATAGTAGCGAATGGACACACGTCACGAGCCATACGTCTAGGACGTGGTACGCGACAGGGGTGCCCACTCTCGCCCCTCCTATTTGCTCTGGTCCTAAAACCGCTGGCGGTCACTATCCGAACTACACAACTTCTGAAGGGGATAAGATGGGATCCACAGTGGGAAGACAGAGTGTCCCTATACGCGGACGACATGTTGATTTACCTCACTGACTTAGAAAACAGCCTTCCAAACCTCCTAGCAATCTGCAACTCACATGGGCGAGTGTCAGGCTATACTATCAATTGGTCGAAGTCGATAATCTTTGAGCTCAAAGGGCCACTCCCGCCCCTGCCAGACTCCTGTCCGCTGGAGATAGCTCCCTCTTCCTTTAGGTATCTGGGAATCCATATCACTCGAGATGAAACTGAGTTCTCACTGCTCAATCTGCAACCCCCTTTGATTCGACTCCGTAACGATGTGCAACACTGGAAAGAACTCCCACTAACATTGCTGGGCAGAACAGCATTATTTAAAATGATGGCGCTGCCGCGCTTTCTATACGTCCTTGAAAACGCCCCACACTTGATACCCGCCAACTTCCTCCAGAGAGTAACAGCACAGATTTCGAGTCTGCTCTGGGGAAACCGGCCAGCCCGAATTTCCCACACGAAGCTTAATAGGAGCTGGCATGATGGAGGAATTGCACTGCCTAATATGCAATTATATTATTGGGCGGCCCAACTCAAGATCCTCAACCAGTGGGTGCATGCCCCGCAGGACGACCCAGCATTCAAAGCAGACAGGGCACAATTAGGTACAAATAGCCTACTAGCACCCCTATACCACCGGGGCATGGCGGCAAAACTTATAGGACCCACCAAACACACCGTACAACTATGGTACAAGGCGCAAGCGAAGCTACACTGGGATGGGACCATCACAAAGCTCACACCACTGTGGGACACCAAGGCACTGGGACATCTACGGCGCACTATGGGCTTCACCCAGTGGAATAACATTGGGATATCGACTGTGGGAGACATGTGGACTAGGGAGGGAGTGATTCCGTTTGCGACCCTCCAGGAACAGTACGAACTGGGGGATAGCGAGCTGTATAGATATATACAGATCAGACACGCCCTCCAGGCGGCGATCCCACCAGACACGACTCCACCAGAGTCCTCCCCGCTGGAGGACCGTCTGCTCACAGATTTCATGCAGGAAGGTGCAGCCTCATTAACATATCGTAAGTTAATCAACAACTTACCTGACCCGCTGGGGAGGCTAAAAGACAAATGGGTAACCGACGTCGGAGACCTAGATGAATCCAACTGGAACGCCGCCATGGCATCTCCACGTGAGGCTGGTATATCGTCTAAATTTCACCTGGTACAACTAAAAAACTTGCACAGGATATACTACACAAGAACTACACTACACAAACTGCAGAGAGCAGAGCATCCATATTGTCTCAGGGGTTGCGGGGAGGAGGGCACGTTCATACACACGCTCTGGGGCTGCACACGTATTGTCAGCTACTGGCAGCAGGTACTCCGCACTATAGCTCAAACACTTCACACCTCACTCACACTGGACCCACGGGTATGCTTATTGAATGTGTGGGGGCCTACAGATCTTACATTCTATGAGAGGGTGTGGACTACGATAGGACTTATCACAGCCAAACGAGACATTGCACAAAAATGGGGAACGGCGGATCTCCCCACATTGGCACAATGGAGCAGGAACATGGATATGCTCATGTTGACAGAAAGGGCAGTTTACAAACTGAGAGGTAACCCACGCAAATGGAATGGGGTTTGGCAACCATGGAACACTTATAGGGGGGATCTTTGTGAGCCGTTGTCGGAGGAGGATCTTGAAGGCTCTGAGGATGAGGAGGACACTGAATAGGGGTCGAGACCAACGGTAGGCAAAACACGTGAAGGGAACGGGGTTGGGTACATTGCAGTGGGGTTTGGCAGAGGGGGGATGTGCAGGCGGGATGTGAATTTGGGAGAATTGCACAACTATTCTCTCACAGGGCAGCTTCGATGCCAGATAATACACCATGTGTAACTTATTGTCGTACTGACTCATGTGTGAAGTTTATTAGTTAAGTTTTAAAAATGAAAACAAAAACACAAAATGCAAATTGTATTTTCACTGTAAATTTCATTCGTTCCGCATGACTGCATATCCTGAGTAATTGATACTGCCTCTACAACCAGACAAGGCTACAAGGTCTTCGTTCAGATCATCATTACATTATGCTGCAAGCCGGCCTCAGGGTTGTAAGCACATATATGTACTGTGATGAAAATTCTATATAACTTTGCAATAAAAAATATTTTTTTTAAAAAAAGAGCCTAGTTCAAATTGAATCCACATCAGCATGAAGGGTATCAATCTTGGTGCATAGGTCACTTTTCAGCTTTCACAGAGTTTTTAATAAATTTGTTTTTACTTTATCTCTGGGTTTGTTTTTAAAATGAGGAGGCAAGAAAGGTCTTTTTTGGTTAATGTCATATAAGTGGAAGCAAAGAAATGTGTTACCTTTTTTAAAGTGCTTTTTGGAGGCATTGATAAGCCGCACTGTGTCCCTGCACACTATTTCTTGGTCTGAGTGCATCATAGCAGATATAGTGAGTGACTTCTCCCCACAGAGAATCAGTTGACCTTGCCAGGTATCCTTCAATAGCCTCCTAGACACTGGTGGGAGACTCAAGACAGGGAGAGGTCCATACTTGGCTCCCTGCTCCCTGGCACCTCCATAAGTACAAGTTTAATTCACTTGTATATGCCATGTGTTTTCCTTCATTTATGCCCCAGAGTGAGTCCCAACTAGTGCCAGCAATGTTTGGCTACCAAGTCTGCGATTGTCAATTTATCTCCCACTTGGAACCACGCTGCAGGAGCGACGATATTCCCTTCTCTCTACCCCCACACAAACTGCAGGCCACGATATAAATACCAATGTACTCTACAGCCTGGGCCAGGAGAGAGGGAAGAGTAAAAAATAATAATCCCCGGGAGGAGGAAGGCTTCGGGGGCTCAGGTAGTCTCCTGATTAATCTCATGTACTTCCTTTAGCATACAATGTATCTCGTTCCCTGCAGAGGAGAAACAAACAGAAAGGAGCACTTATAATTATCACTTCCGGGTCTGTCTCTCTAAGCACATACAACACCCAGTACCAAACACAACCTCTACCCTCCTTCTTACCCGTTGTGGATTTCAGCAGGGCTGCATAGGAGACTCCTTTCCTCACTACAGCGAGGAAGCCTTCAAAAACGGAACACCACTCCAAGATAGTGTACCTTGCTCCTAAGTACACGTTAGGGGGAAAAAAGTCCTTGGACTAAAAAAACCCCGTTTTCATTTCTGTAGAGCCGAACTAACTCTCCTCTCGCTTCCCGAAAAAAACCCGTGGCCACAACGGTAACAAAAGAGAAGCGTTCAAAATCGCCGGTTCGTAAGTAGAACCAAAAGTCTTACACAAAAACGCCGAGTGTAACACAACACCCGGAAATGACCATACCGGCAAGAAGGCAATGTTCGTGCGCAGCCGCGCACCTGAATCCCAATCCTTGTCGGTAGCAAGTTACGTCACTTGCAGAGTCCCAATTCTCCTTATGTCGGTAATCCAATCCCCGTTTTCAGGGAAAAAAGTACTTTGAACGTCAGAACGAAGCCTCGCTCTGACTCTCGATACAGTCCCAGGAAGCAAAAATACAAACTCCGCAAAATTCCCCAGAGCCCGGTCCACAGATAGATAACGTGACCGAGAGTAAACCAAGCACTGACTGCCTGGCGTCCGGTCATTAAATACAATCACATGGGTAATGAGGGGAGGAGGGTCTTCAAAATCATGTGCATAGAGAGAGGACTATTCAAAACCCATTCTAATTCCCAACAGTACCTCCCCTCAAAGGCCTCCCAACCGGACGGGGCTTAGAAGGGTGGCGTAAATGAAAAAGCCTCACTAATCTAGGAGCATGAACCCCACTCGCTGCCTCCCATGTACGATCCTCAGGGGGATATCCCTTCCAGTCTATCAGATACATGAGCTTCCCGTTCCTTCTCCGGGAGTCCAAGATAGCACTAACCTCAAACTCTTCTTCCTCTCCAATCATCACAGGGGGAGGTGGAGGCAAAGCCCGAGTGGTAACGACATAGGGTTTCAGAAGGGAGGTATGAAAAACAGGATGGATCCCATACTCATCGGGTAACCCCAACTTCATTGCCACAGGGTTGACTACCTT
This sequence comes from Lissotriton vulgaris, assembly GCF_964263255.1. NCBI lineage: Eukaryota > Metazoa > Chordata > Amphibia > Caudata > Salamandridae > Lissotriton > Lissotriton vulgaris. Next base: position 461,906,720 of record NC_141697.1, read on the forward strand.
GAGTACAGGAAAAGGACCCACAAACCTAGGCTGTAATTTACGGGACCCCCCTATTCTCAAGTTCTTGGTGGAAAGCCACACCTTATCCCCCACCCGATAAGAAGGAGCAGGGGCCCTATGTTTATCTGCCTGCTTCTTCATGTCCACCTTGGCCTTTTCTAGATGTTCCACCGCTGTATTCCAAATCTGAACCAAAGAGAGGCCTAAGGCAGTCACAGCAGGCACCTGGCCAGATGGCTGGAAAGGGATCGCTCGAGGGTGGAACCCCATGGAACAAAAGAAAAGCGTTCAAAATCGCCGGTTCGTAAGTAGAACCAAAAGTCTTACACAAAAACGCCGAGTGTAACACAACACCCGGAAATGACCATACCGGCAAGAAGGCAATGTTCGTGCGCAGCCGCGCACCTGAATCCCAATCCTTGTCGGTAGCAAGTTACATCACTTGCAGAGTCCCAATTCTCCTTATGTCGGTAATCCAATCCCCGTTTTCAGGGAAAAAAGTACTTTGAACGTCAGAACGAAGCCTCGCTCTGACTCTCGATACAGTCCCAGGAAGCAAAAATACAAACTCCGCAAAATTCCCCAGAGCCCGGTCCACAGATAGATAACGTGACCGAGAGTAAACCAAGCACTGACTGCCTGGCGTCCGGTCATTAAATACAATCACATGGGTAATGAGGGGAGGAGGGTCTTCAAAATCATGTGCATAGAGAGAGGACTATTCAAAACCCATTCTAATTCCCAACAGCGATGGGCCGATGCCCAGGGCAAGTGGACCGTCCTCATTACAGACTGCATCAATGGGTCAATGGGGAAACCCAAGACATACCTCTTGGGTGGGTGGGCATGGGGCAGTCCCGGCAATCCTGCAATGCTCAATTTTCTTTTGTGTGATGGGTCTTTGCTCCCCTTGGTTCCATGCTGGTAGGTTCTCTCTTAAAGTGCAAGACTCCTTGCGATCCTGAGCTTCAGTGGGAGATCGAACCTTCCTTCTCTGACTCACTGCACTGCTCCTTTCAGACCCTCCAGGCCCGCCTCTGCTGCCAATCCATCATCTGGCCCCCCACCTAGTTGCATGCCTTATCTGGTGCTGCCGGTCTGGAGCCAATATTTTCTGAGTGCCCACCGTGGTTGATTTGTATCGCGGTAGGATTCAATTTCCAATGGTACTGTCATCTTGTTTGTTCATAGGCACTGCACACAGACTACAGTCACAGCTGGATTCCCCTTGATTTACAGTTGTGATGCAAAAATCACAGCATTCCCATCTGAATAGCTCTCAGGGGGTTATGTTGCAGACCATTTCAGCCTAGATCACATCTTTTTGGCTTGTTTTGCTGTAGATGAATGGGGGCCACGGCAGATCCCCTAAGGAAAGGGTTCTAGGCAGCCATCTTGCATGGCTACTCCCCGTCTGAGTTAAAACATTACTTTCATGGATTATTCATTGCCAATCAATCACATATTTCACCAATGTAGTGATGAAATCATGGCATCTATTATATGGCCCTCACTACATGATGACCTGTAATTGTCCTGAGACTGGTATGTATCAGGAGCTACACATCAGGAGTATGAGATGCATGGTAAATCTGCAGATCTTTGGTGCTTCACCTGGACAGTTTGATTTACTAGGGGAATTAGGTGCAGTGTTCCAGATTCTCCAGCTAATTCCTTATTTCTGAGGGTACCCTCAGGTACAGCTCATACTCCTCAGTAATACCTCCTGGGAGTTACCAAAACTGTGAGTATTAGAAATTTTGTGGAGGGGGAACTTGAAAAACTGAGACACATTTTGTAGCACTCATGATGCACTGTTGTGGAAGACGATTAGTTCTCTAGATTGGAAGGTGTTACAGGTGCTTTGGTCACAATGTGAACGTCAATTTGTGCAGAACATCATTTTGGATTAGTGTGTGCAGGTCAGGCTGCAGGGGACTAGTCTTCTTCACTCTTTTTGGGCACATTCAGTGGTATAGGCCCTATTGGGTGATGTGCTAATAGCGGTATTGGGAGACAGTGCTCTGCGCCTGAATGGAAATAATCTAGGAGCTGAAGCAGTGATGGTTGTTGATTAGCTAAAAATGCCATACCTGTAATTCTGGAGGTGGCACTGTGATGCTGGAACAATTTTCAGAGGGGGTGGGCAGCCATCAGTGGTACATTACCTAAGTCATAGGGATTGTGAAATATCCAAGCATCAGACAAAGAACAAATGAGCCACGCCGATTCAGCAGGAGAGTGGTAAGGATGTGGTGTGTACCAGGTGGTGCATGTTCTTACACACGGTCACAAATGCATTACTAAAGCATGGTGTGATGGTGCACTGTCATTTACAAACAGCACACATTTCATTGAAATGGCAACTAAATTTGCTCAGACATGCAGTTTTTCTGCTAAAACTATATAGCGCTGAAACAAATTGTGGAAATCAGGGTTCAGTGAATAATTATCATTTGCACATCACTGAGTAAAGTGGCTTGGTTTGTTTTGATCCTATTAAAATGTTTCCATCACATTTTAGAATAACAAAAATATGCTCCATTTGTGTTTTCTTATCTGCTGATATATTTTGAAATATTTGGACAGTCCATTCACAGGTATTTACATTTTACAGCCTTCTTCTAGCAAGATTGTCGCATAGTTCACAACATCTTCTCGTTTTGTAGTCAAAGAATGAAAATGAAATACCAATCTCCATGTTGAAAGAATAAGCAGCAATTTGGAATAAGGCATAGTCTGACATTGACCTCTGTCTTTGAACACAAAGCAAATGGGACAAGCTAAAGACAACATGTAAATGCATCTTCATTTCTCATTCACCTACTGAACTCCAGCTTGGTGATTTTGGGGGTTGCTGCAGCATCCCCTGCATCCCTACTTCCAGCACCCATGTCTCTGGAAAGATTTGATGGTGAAAATTCACAGTCATAGATGGGCTTTGAGATTGCGGCGGTGGACAGCAAATAAGTAACACTTTCAACCTACATAAAATATATGACGGCATTGAAAGCTCTTCCTACTTATATATGACATGTCAAGGGGTTACCGGAAGTGACAATTCGTATGGAAAGCACAAAGCAGGCATTTGCGTTAGTTTTGCTCCGGGTTGTATTGAACAGCTGTGGAGATGCATTGGCTCTGCTAGATAACCACAGAGGTTGGCAGAGCACATTAGGCCCACTTCCAAGGGACCAGGACTGGGGTGGCAGCACTTGGCATGTTAGACTTACAGAGGACAGAGCCCAGGTGCTGCTTCAAGATTGTTGGATCCGACTGATCATGAGGCTCAAGTCAGGAGACCAGCCAACTGGCACTTGAAGTTAAGCATGGGCGAATTTTGCGAATCTCGCGTTCGCGAATTTTGCGGATTTGCGAATTCGCAATCCGCGAATTCTCGCGAATTTGCGGATTTTTTTTTTTTGTGTTCGCAAGTGTTTCTGCCAGTTCGCGAGGATTTGGTACTAGTTCGCAATTGCGAACTTACTTGTCGGCTCGCAACAGTCGCGACTATGTTGTTTCTACGTCTGGTTCATCATCACAGCCTCCCAGCACCCTCTGTTTCACCACTGGCACCCTCTCTTTGACCCATGCCACCCTCTGTTACATCAATGCCACCCTCTGGTTCATCATCACTGTAGAAGATGGGGGGGAAAAGCAAGCCCACCTGCCCTGCTTGAACTGACATGAATTAATTTGGGGTTAGTTTATTAACAACACCTGCCCTGCCCCAACTGACAATAATGAATTAGGGGCTAATTAATGTGTCACTGAAAGAATTTCAAGTTCCAGCCTGGCACCTGCTTGTCTGCTCCTTTAGCGGTAAATCAGGACCTTTGTGGCATACAGTTAAGGTCAGAGCAGGGTCACACAATAGTTGCAAGCAGGCAACCGAATTCTGGAGGGCCCCCTCAGGAAGCACTACAGAGAATTGTTACAAATCATGAGGTTGACCTTTTGCACCTGCTCATTGCTTTTGCTTTTGCTAAAATCGTTTTTCGTTTTTTTCGCGCTATTCGCGGGGCGCGGCGTCGTGCGAAACCGACCGCGGAAGCCGCCAATTCGTGCGAATGAGCATTTTATTTTTTTGCGGCTTGTTGTTTCGCGAGTTTTTTTGCAGTATTCGCGAGCCGCTTGCAGCGCAACACGCGAATTTACCCCAAGGTCGAGTACGGGCGCGGCCATTTTGTTTGCGTGACGTATTTCCATTTCCGCCCGCTATGTATAATCTCGCACAGTAAGCGCATTGCGAGTAGAGGTTCGCACGAGATCGCGCGGGAAATCTAGAGGTTCGCACGAGATCGCGAGGAAAATCTCGCACAAACTTACTTTCGCGCTCGTGAACGGGCGCCGGCCATCTTGTTTTTCATTCATTTCCTGTGTCTGGGCATGGTGTTTAATCCTCTTGGTATCTTTGCCATCCTTTGCTTGTTTTCAGTTTTTTTTTTACGATTTTGCTTCTTATCTATCCCTCTCTTTTCCTAGCTGTATATTTTTGTCTTTTCTGCTATTTTTCTTTACTTTTAAACTACTTTTTTAAACTCTTTTCTTTTCTTCTTCCCTATCCTATTCTTTCTTAATTTTCTACTTCTTCCTACCTTACCTGCCCAGACCATGGTCAAGCCAGGCGCCGTGAAGCTGCCCAGGCACTTGAGGGCCGCAGCGGCGGCGGGGAGTAGTGCTGGACCCAGTGCCAGGACAGCATGCGGGAGATTGAGGGGGGAGCAGGTGACGCGACGGGAGATATTCAGCCCGGAGGAAGTGGGCGCGCTGGTCTACTTCGTCCAGCGCCGCCTGCCCAGGACCATCGCGGGAGGCGGCAGGATCGCGGCCGGCGGCTACAACATGCGGGAGCGCCGGAAGCGGTGGGAGAAGGTGTGCTGGGCCATATCCCACCTCTATGGGGTCCAGCGCACCTACAGCCAGGTCACCCATCGCTGGACGGACCTCCTGGACCGCGAGCGCGACCTGCTGGACCAGCTCGGCTTGGAGATCCCCGGGCTTGGTGAGTAGTTGTAGCCATTTAATCACTCACTACTATGATGTTTTCTCCTGCTCTGTGTTGTTGTATTGAAAATATTTGTTTTTTACATGGAGCAAGCCAATAATGCCGCTGATGACGATTACATTGTAGTTAAATTATATTTCAAAATCTTCTGTGCATTTCAGGTGCACTGCTCTCCTTCTCAGTGGCGTTGCTACTATGTTTATTTGTTTTCTATTTCGTGGTCTCATTGGCCTGAGTAACTATTATGTATGAGTGTACTTTACAGAACTGCGTAATGCTAGACACTAGGGGGCAGATTACATTTACAAGCCCCTTGCGCCACGTTTACGTTGCCTTGCGTGACGCAACAGCGGCGTAAACGTGCCGCATCCCTGCGAGTCATTTACAGCATGACGCATCTAGGGAGATGCGTCACGTTATAAAGCCATGGGCCTGCACCACAATGGGTGCGTTCCTAGTACGCAGGGTGGGCGGTCCGGCGGCTGTGCGCCTCGCAAAATTGCCTGCGTGAAATCTACAAGATTTAACGCAGGCACTTCTGCGACGCTGCTACGTCAATTCAATTCCTTATGTCTGCTCGAAGCAGGCGAAAGGACTGACACAGCATGTTAAGTATTGGGTGGCCCTGAGCATTACTGGAGTTGCATTGCGTTGGCGACGTGACTCCAGCGATGCGCCGCTCTTACGTGACGAGATGCGTCACGCAAGTGCCTACCCTTGCGCCAGGGTGCGCCGCATTGTAAATGAGGCGCATCTGCCGTGTCGCAAGGGTAGTTTTGCGTGACGCATTTGATCTGGCGCATCTCTGGAGATGCGCCAGAACGCGTAAGTAAGTATGCCCCTAAGGGGCAGAATTGCAATTACCGTCGCATCCCTGCAAAGTAGCAGGGATGCGCCATTAATTGTGCGGCCCGCTACCACCACCAAACATGGTGCGCCGTATTTGCAATGCGGCGCACCATGGGCCCAAAACGTCACCGAAGCTTTACTGCTGGAGTTGCGTCGCAACGATGGCGCAGCTCCAGCAATGCTCTGGGGTACCCTATCTCCCCAATGCTGGGTCAAGCCGTACGTCTGCTTCAAGCAGGTGCAGGGTTTGTGTGACGCATCATAGTCCTAAAGGTGACTGATTGAAATTTTGTAGATTTCCCTCAGCCACTTTTAGGATGTGTTCCAGCGCAGGAATGCCCTCCCTTGCGCCGGAACGCCCCCTGATGGCGCAGGGCTTTATAACGGGATGCATCTCCCAAATGCGTCACGTTGTTATAATATTATACGCCGCACCATGGCGCCCTTTTTTGTTTAGCTGCTGCGTCACAAAAGTCACGCAAGAACGGCACAAAAGAGCCGCAAGGGGCTTAAATCTGCCCCTTCCTTTGTACCCCTGACAATAAGAAAAATAGTGGCGGTGGATTGATAGTTTGACTATTTAAATGACTGGTAATGTAGCAGGCAACTGTTAGTGTTGTCACTGATCTGACTGAAATCACAATGGAGTTTGTCTGTCACTTTGCGTCTTGCCTGCGGACTGCTGCCTGCCAGTCCTAGGTGAACGTTTCAGTACTTTGTTTAGTGAGTTACGTGACTTTCGAAGTCACAGGTCCGCAAATAAATGAAAACTAACCCTAATCAATATAATTTCGCGGAAATATTTTGTTATTGTTCCTTTGAAATGTTTGATTTGGTTGACATTGACAAGCAACAATCATCCATGTTTTCTGTTCTTTCTTTCATGTTGTACGTCATCTCCCCCCAGGGGCGAGAGGAGGACACAGGAGCAGCAGGCGGCGGATGCTGTTCAACAGGGCCAGGATCGGGCAGGCGAGGGCTCCTCTGCTGGCCCCAGTAAGTTTTCATTTTAGACTCGTACCTATTTTTCCTAGCGTTCCTCATTTGACTTTTTTCAAAATTGTCTTTGATCTTCTTGTAAACTGTATCTAAATTCTTATCCTGCCTCTACTATGACTCCCTGTGGTATTACTAGATTATTCTTATTAGTCTGTCTGTGTAGCTAACTAAGATTGCACGGTTGGCGAAACTCCCATGATTCTAGTCAGCAATAGCTCTATCAACTTAGTGCAGTCCTCTGGGATTGTCCATAATGTCTTTTGAAGTGTTCTATCTGGACTCATGCTTGCAAAAATTGCAAAACCTTTCGCTCAGTCACTCTAGTCTGGTCAAAAAAACACAGATTGTATTTAAGTTTAAAAGCTTTATTAAAAGTAAACACATTTATTAAAATGAAGTCATAATAAAACTAAACGTTTAACTGATAATGGAAAAGTGGTTAGTGCTGACGATTAATTGAAGACATTTCTTGTGGTCGAGCCGAGCTCTCACCTGGTTTCAACTTGATCTTGTTGTTAGAAGTCCATCTTCTGTCTGTGTGGAGAAAAATGGTGCGTGTTAAAAAAACAGCCTTCATCAGTTGTGCCAAAAAGTGCAGCAAGACAACCTTCCCTGGAAAAAGGGACATTTTTTTTAACTTTAAAGTAGACAGTCACAAATTACATTGTTTTCACATGTCTTCATTCCTAGACCAAAGACTAGTGAGTGCTTTATTCTAACATTCTTAAATGTACTTTGTAGGTGGAACATCTGGTGGCGGGGCCAGTGTGGAGGTGGTGGTGCTCGACACGGAGGCGGAGGGCGATTCTTCAGGGGAGGAGGCGGCGGCTGTGAGAGTTGAGACGGTGGTGGTGGCGGCCAGAGGTAAGCTCTTATATATTCCTTACTTATTGAGATTGAAGACTAGCTGGGAAGGCAAGAATATGAGATGCATGGCTGGGTGAATGATGAAGCAATGATGGGTGGAAGGACAACAGCCTGGGTGGGTGACACAGAAACTGTATGTGTCCATATACCTGGATCATGCTACTATCTGACTCTTAGATAGCATATGTGTATCTAGAGCAGGGGTACTCATAGTACGGCCCGCGGCCGCGGGCCGGTGGTGGCCCGGCAAGCCTTCCTTGGCGGTGCGCAGACCTTGCAGACAATCACTGCTCCCCCGGCCCCCACAGAGCAGAGGCTTTTTTGTATTTCACCTGTTAGCGCCCCTGCATCTCCACTCTGACAATCACTGCTCCCCTGGCCCCCACAGAGCTGAGTGGAGATGCAAGGCCACAAAGAGGTGAAATAGAACAAAGCCTCTGCTCTGTGGGGCCGGGCAAGCAGTGATTGTCAGGGTGGAGAAGCAGGGGCGCTACAACAAACAAAGCCTCAATAATATGTTAATGGTCTTTTAAAGACCTGTTAAGTACTTTGGTGTTGTTGTCTGTGTGTGCGCGTTGAGGAAGCGGTCTCAACCCGGGCTGAAGGCTGACACAGATAGACACACACACAGTGAGATGACAGAGGGGGAGGGAGAGGGAGGGCAGGAGGGAGAGAGAGATGGAGAGGGAGGGCAGGAGGGAGAGCAGGAGGGAGAGAGATGTATGTAAATGCTGGGTCTGGTGGCTCAGTGGATGAGGGCATCTGCTGCAGGGACCTGTGTGCAACCTCATGGTCACAAGTTATCGTTTTGCTTTAGCCCGCCCCCTCTGACTCCGCCCCCACCAGTGCGGCCCTCGGCCACAAACTACACTGTAAATTTAGCCCCTGAGAGAAAGTTTGTGAGTACCCATGATCTAGAGAGAGTAGACGGTCAGTGGATGAACTAAGTGTAACTTTGAAGAGCATGTAACACTGCTCCCGCACGTCCGTTCCAGTGTAGGAAAGGCAAGGAAAAGAAGTTTTAATTTTGTCCAAATACTACCATCAATAGTAGCAGTAGTTTGTATTGCAAGCACAGCATAGATCCGGTTATTACGGTGGCCACTCCCTACCTCTCTTAATAAGTTTAGTAGTACTCAGTCATTCATGTGTGGATGTATCACTGGTCACTCAATAAAAAGCAAAGCACCTAAAGTCATCCCATATATAAGCAAAAACATCCCATGTGAAGTGATAGATAATCAGATTATTTATCTTCTTCAATTTTCCATTTCTAGTACTCATTTCCACTGTAGGGTGAAAGTTAAATTAATTAAGCAGTAGCCCTTGAGTTGTAACAGAGTATTCTCAGTGCCACCCGTAATAGAAAAGTAAGAGCTTCACCACCTGCATGTACTGGACGGGTACAGTAACGCAACGCAAGTCTAGGTCACTCCTCATGGCGTGCGTCTCTTTTTCTCTGGTGCAAGTTTACTGCGCTGGCATTATGCCGGCTTGCAGAAGATAACGTACCAATTTTCCTAAACAAGAGACAAGAAGAAGAATAAGACTGGTGTACTTTCATAGTCGACTCCAATGGAAGTCCATAGTGCTCGTAGAATTTGTTCCTTAAACTCCCACTAATGTTAGAGCAAGGATGAAGAAGTGTGAGGTTAGATAGATACTGGCCTCAATAGTTATGTAATGCGCTTGCAAGTTGCTAGTTGTAGTGCAACACAAATTTCTGCTGAATGATTGAGTTAATCTTAAAGAGCATTGGTTACAGACTATGTCTTTCTTTCTTCATATAGGTTCTCCTTCCAAACGAACAAGGAGGAAGGAGCTGGCTAGAGCGGCCCGGCAACGGAGGATCGATGCCACTGTGGCCGAATATCGGCGGCTGGTGGCCCTGGAGGACGAAGAAAGTGTGCAGTCGACCACAACAACTACGTCGTCTGCATCGGCCTCCGTTCCCCCACGGGCTGCCAGTGCCACCCAGACTGAGCCGGGCTGCCAAAGCCAAACGCCACCGCCGAGTAGCAAGGACAACAGCTTCCTCTCACAGCCGTTGCACCTACAAGGCATTGAAGGCACGCCTGCGCCGCAGTACCCTGATGGTGTCCCGCCTCCAGCAGGAGCTCCACCACTTTTCAAAGGAGTTGGAGGGGCTCCGCGTAGAGCACGCCTTGCTCCGCCAGGAGCATGATGCCCTGGCCCAAAAAGTTGACAGCATCCACCCATAGTGTCCCTTGCCCCTTTTTTAGAGACTTTTGGGGGGTGGGAATTGGGAGTTGGGTTTTTGGGGACTTTTGAAGAACAATCGTTGGGGTTAGGGAGGGTCTTGCGGGAGATTATTTTGTTAGGGATATAAATATACTTTTTCAAACTTTATCTGAGCATACCCGTTTCTTACTGCTTGCCTGGTGCGTGGGGGTTTAACAGTGACTTTGTTTTCCTGAAAGTTTAGTTCCATTTTCTTCCTTTAAGTGTAAATGCCCAAATGTTTTCAACACTAAGTGCCTCTCACAGACTAAGTGAAGTGAATCCAAGAGTCCTAGGACTTTAGTAGTACTACCTTCAGTCTCTCGTCTCTCCTACAAATACTCCATTATACCCCCAAACCACCAAACGCTTATCTTACCTGTAATTTGTGTTTGAAAGTAGGGCTAGACCCAGGGCTGGCTCCACGGGAAACAGCGAATAAGGTTGGCAATCTTGGTCGGATAAAATTTCCTCATAGCGGTGGTACTAGTGGTGTGACACGGTGGCAGTTGCATGCCTATGAAAAAAAAGAAAATGAAATCTGGTTTGTCCTCCTGAGCAATTCAACGGTACAACTGAGAATATAGCAGGTGACAGAAGTACAGTAGAACAGTGCCACATTGTAGCCTAACAAATGGTAAAGTATAACTACTAATTCGGTTGAAGTTCTTTCACATTAGCAATGGTTCTTTGTCAAGCAGAGTAAGAATATATCCTCGGATTTCTTCACCAGCCTGTTGCTATCACCTTATCCTCCCCAGCAAGTGTGTGGATTTATTGCTGTAATTTAGTCACACATCAATCAAAACCACACAGCCCGGGGGAAGAGGGTTAGGGTTTGAAAAATGGATGGGTACGGGGGTTTTTGGGAAAGGTTTTGGGAGACAAGAAAAAATAGCACAGCATAGACAAACAATTGTGAACATAAACAAATCTTTGGGTACAAACCTATCCATCAATCTTTGAAAGTGCATGCACTACTGCATGCATGTCAGTGAAAAGTAAGTAGTACTTTCGACAACTGTGGAAGAAAGAATGCGACAGTACAGGGCCTGTGTGGAATTATTGATAACGATATTCAACATAAGGTCTCTGTAGCCAGATACCCGAGAGCCTTGCTGGTCACTATAAATCCATTCACAACAACACTCAGTGGGGTTGGTCTGGAAGGTATAGTAGATAGAAAAGGAGAAATTGCTTTTTTTCTAGGTGTCCCCTCACTCACCAGGGTTGCCCCTTGGTGACATGCTTCATCATTGGGGCCATCCCAGTCCTCTACGGCCTGGGGCGTGCTGCGACTTGCGAATTACGTAGGAGCACTTACAAATGACTATGTGTGGTGCAGATGTGATAGTGGAGTGGACTAAGTGATGTGTTAAGGGATCAATTTAGAAGCAGAGAGAGATCCAAGAAATGCAGTCACAGTCAGAGAAAAAGGCAAGGGATACTGTATCTATGTGGTTGTAGTGGTCCTGTTGGAAGTGGTAAGTAAGTTGCCTGCAGAAAAAAAATCCTCCTATTAGCGGCACTCCTCCATTGCAGCCGACGCTTCGTCCATCGATGTTGGTCACCAGAAGACACCCTGTAAAAAAAAGCACAGCATAGACAAACAATTGAACATAAACAATTCTTTGTGTACAAACCTATCCATCAATCTTTGAAAGTGCATGCACTACTGCATGCATGTCAGTGAAAAGTAAGTAGTACATTCGACAACTGTGGAAGAAAGAATGCGACAGTACAGGGCCTGTGTGGAATTATTGATAACGATATTCAACATAAGGTCTCTGTAGCCAGATACCCGAGAGCCTTGCTGGTCACTATAAATCCATTCACAACAACACTCAATGGGGTTGGTCTGGAAGGTATAGTAGATAGAAAAGGAGAAATTGCTTTTTTTCTAGGTGTCCCCTCACTCACCAGGGTTGCCCCTTGGTGACATGCTTCATCATTGGGGCCATCCCAGTCCTCTACGGCCTGGGGCGTGCTGCGACTTGCGAATTACGTAGGAGCACTTACAAATGACTATGTGTGGTGCAGATGTGATAGTGGAGTGGACTAAGTGATGTGTTAAGGGATCAATTTAGAAGCAGAGAGAGATCCAAGAAATGCAGTCACAGTCAGAGAAAAAGGCAAGGGATACTGTATCTATGTGGTTGTAGTTGTCCTGTTGGAAGTGGTAAGTAAGTTGCCTGCAGAAAAAAAATCCTCTTATTAGCGGCACTCCTCCATTGAAGCCGACGCTTCGTCCATCGATGTTGGTCACCAGAAGACACCCTGTCCACTGCCTGCCTGATGCTGAATTGTGGCTCGCTACTGTGAAGCCTGACTCCATCCTTTTTTCCCCATTGCAGAGACTGAAACCCGGCCTGTAATTATTCAACGAAAAACAGGAAGTGATATAATATTACAACACCACTAATAAATAAATAGAAGGTATGTAGGCTGTGGAGTGCAAAAAGTCACAATTTGATTTTCCTAGTAGACAGTACAATATTTTTGAAAGTGCGTACTCTGTCTTAGTCACCTTTTGAAGGATAAATAAGTATGGGCAAATTAATGTAGCGGATCTTTCCCCTCAAGCTAGGTGTACTGTAAACTGTGTTTTAGAACAAAATTAGATCTTCCTAGCAGTGCTCCCACCCAGACCCTTACTAAAGCCAGTCACAAAAATGTAGAAGACCCCCAATCAAATCTCAAAAAACGAGGCCTAGCAGAAAACTGGTGACAAAACTTACTTTGAAAGTAAAAGTAGGCCGAAGTACCCCCTTCCTAATTACCCCTTACCCACCGTGGATTACATTCAAACCACTTGCAAGCAACCAAGCAAAATTAGCCATAGCCAGCATCGCTCCAAGACTCGAAATCCCCCCCACTCAAACACAAGCAATAGAAATACTGCTAACCCTAACGAACCCTAAGTTAAGAATAGTGGCAAAGGCTTTCTTTAACTATGCCAAATCCCCCCTTTCCCACCATGGATTTTCTTCAAATGACTTGCAACCAAAATTACACATTCTCACGAGTGCTCTAAGACCCCAGAACTCAGTTGCAAAAATCTAGAACACCCCGAAACACATGCAATCCTGCTGCTAGGGCTAACCCTAATGAACCCTAAGTTACAAAAAGTGCCAAAAGGCTTTTCCGCGAGGATTTTGTTCCAACCACTTCTACCCGGTATTAGACCTTCCCAGGAATGCCCCAAGGCAAAGACCCGCCAACCCAACCCACCCGCCAAGAAGCATAACACCCCCAAACAGGCCAAAAGCAAAATCTCATACTTGCAATATTTCTCGGCCTTCGGTCCAAACGCACTGCGTAGCTAGGCCATAAGTCGGGGTTGCCACGACGGATTTCCTGAAAAGCAAATGCAATCAAGATTAGAGTGTCCCAGCAGTGCTCCCAGACCACGAAACTCACCCACAAACACCAGGAAGCCCCCCAAACAGGCCCCCGAAAACGCTACATTGAGCAAAATGTCAGAAATAGCCAAAAAAAAATCGGCCTGGATTTTGTCCCAACCAGTTCTACCCGGTATTAGACCTTCCCAGGAATGCCCCAAGACACGCCAACCCACCCGCCAAGAAGCATAACACCCCCAAACAGGCCAAAAGCAAAATCTCATACTTGCAATATTTCTCGGCCTTCGGTCCAAACGCGCTGCGTAGCTAGGCCATAAGTCGGGGTTGCCACGACGGATTTCCTGAAAAGCAAATGCAATCAAGATTAGAGTGTCCCAGCAGTGCTCCCAGACCACGAAACTCACCCACAAACACCAGGAAGCCCCCCAAACAGGCCCCCGAAAACCCTACATTGAGCAAAATGTCAGAAATAGCCAAAAAAAAATCGGCCTGGATTTTGTCCCAACCACTTCTACCCGGTATTAGACCTTCCCAGGAATGCCCCAAGACACGCCAACCCACCCGCCAAGAAGCATAACACCCCCAAACAGGCCAAAAGCAAAATCTCATACTTGCAATATTTCTCGGCCTTCGGTCCAAACGCGCTGCGTAGCTAGGCCATAAGTCGGGGTTGCCACGACGGATTTCCTGAAAAGCAAATGCAATTAAGATTAGAGTGTCCCAGCAGTGCTCCCAGACCACGAAACTCACCCACAAACAGATGGAACCCCCCCTAAGAGCACCTCAAAGGCAAGCAAGTCATCAAAAACACAAATAAATTTCCGCCTGGGATTTGGTCCAAAACACTTTTATCAGGTATTAGAGCTTCCCAGCAATGGCCCCAGAGCCGTCAACCCAGGAGAAAACGAGTAGAAGACCCCCAAACAGCCAAAGAGCAAAAGTACAAAAATGGGGACTTAGTCAATTTTTCAGAAATTTCCCAAATCACTCCGCGCGCGCTCTGCAGCTAGGCCCTAACTCCCCTCTGCCACCATGGATTTGCTTCAAACCTCTTGCAAAGTAAAGTATATATAGCCAGCAGTGCGCCCAGACCCCGAAACCCACCCACAAACACCAGGAAGCCCCCCAAACAGGCCCCCGAAAACGCTACATTGAGCAAAATGTCAGAAATAGCCAAAAAAAAATCGGCCTGGATTTTATCCCAACCACTTCTACCCGGTATTAGACCTTCCCAGGAATGCCCCAAGACCCGCCAACCCACCCGCCAAGAAGCATAACACCCCCAAACAGGCCAAAAGCAAAATCTCATACTTGCAATATTTCTCGGCCTTCGGTCCAAACGCGCTGCGTAGCTAGGCCATAAGTCGGGGTTGCCACGACGGATTTCCTGAAAAGCAAATGCAATCAAGATTAGAGTGTCTCAGCAGTGCTCTCAGACCCCGAAACTCACCCACAAACACCAGGAAGCCCCCCAAACAGGCCCCCGAAAACGCTACATTGAGCAAAATGTCAGAAATAGCCAAAAAAAAATCGGCCTGGATTTTGTCCCAACCACTTCTACCCGGTATTAGACCTTCCCAGGAATGCCCCAAGACCCGCCAACCCACCCGCCAAGAAGCATAACACCCCCAAACAGGCCAAAAGCAAAATCTCATACTTGCAATATTTCTCGGCCTTCGGTCCAAACGCGCTGCGTAGCTAGGCCATAAGTCGGGGTTGCCACGACGGATTTCCTGAAAAGCAAATGCAATCAAGATTAGAGTGTCCCAGCAGTGCTCCCAGACCCCGAAACTCACCCACAAACACCAGGAAGCCCCCCAAACAGGCCCCCGAAAACGCTACATTGAGCAAAATGTCAGAAATAGCCAAAAAAAAATCGGCCTGGATTTTGTCCCAACCACTTCTACCCGGTATTAGACCTTCCCAGGAATGCCCCAAGACCCGCCAACCCACCCGCCAAGAAGCATAACACCCCCAAACAGGCCAAAAGCAAAACCTCATACGTGCAATATTTCTCGGCCTTCGGTCCAAACGCGCTGCGTAGCTAGGCCATAAGTCGGGGTTGCCACGACGGATTTCCTGAAAAGCAAATGCAATCAAGATTAGAGTGTCCCAGCAATGCTCCCAGACCACGAAACTCACCCACAAACAGACGGAACCTTCCCTAAGAGCACCTAAAAGGCAAGCAAGTCATCAAAAACACAAAAAAATGTCTTCCTGGGATTTGGTCCAAACCACTTTTATCCGGTATTAGAGCTTCCCAACAATGGTCCCAGAGCCGTCAACTCACCTGCAAAGAGGTACAACAACACCCCCACAAGTGCTGAGTCTTTCTTCATTGGGCGTAAACCAGCCCTCTGGTTTGATGGAAATAGGAGTCTGGAGGAGGAGGATAGAGGAGCATGTTCTTCTGAACTTGTGAACCTGAGGAATGCAGACTGCGGCAACTTCAAATCAATTAGCAAACCAGTGAAGACAGTTCTGCTGATGGGCTTGATTTTGTGATTATCTGATTAAAGTTTGAAATATATTAACTGTGCACAACAAAGAAAGACAGTCACACAGGAATAAAAGTGAATAGGGACGAAAAAGAAAGTTATTGATTCGTTGTCTCATTTTCAGGGCTCGGTATCACGGTCCAGGAATAAGAATAAGGCTTCGTCATCATACTCTGCGAATTCAGGCAGGGTGAGCTCAGTGTCACCTGACAGAGTAGAAATTCCCTCATCTATGTTGCTGGCCACCTCCTCTTCATCCGGCACGCTCTCTCGTACTCTGAAATCTGGTGGTATGAGGTGCTGATTCATCTTGATCATTGTTAACCTCTCCACATTTTTGGGCGAGAGGCGGCTCCGTTTGGGAGTTACAATGCCACCAGCAGCACTGAAAACCCGTTCAGAAGACACGCTTGCGAGTGGGCAAGACAAGTAGTTTAAAGCAAGGTTGGTGAGCTGTGGCCACAATTCTTTTTTCCCATGCCAATACGCCAATGGGTCAGAATTAACATAGACCTCTGTTGAGTCATTCAGATAGTCCTTCACCATCGACTCAAGGTCCTCATCCAAGGTTCCTCCACTTTGCTTAGCTCTTGCTGTGCCTCTGACCTTTTGAGAACCAAACCCACGCAGAGCTAGCCAATCCTCTTCAGCCTCCAATGTTTCTGTTGTGTTTCGTGCAGATGATCCGGTTGCCGGTGTCTTTAATGGCTGAGAGGTCACTTGTGCCACAGCCACAGGTGCAGAAGTGGATTGTTTTGACTGGGGATGGCCTGCTGATGTACTGCCATTTCCTTCAATTTCCAGCCGTTCTCTTTCAAACCTCTTGGCTGACAAGGCTAGCCAACGTTTGTACTTTGGAACATGTTCATCATCAAAAGGAAAGAATGCTTGGCCTGCCAGCGCCTTTTTGTAGCGTGGATCCAGAATAGTAGCACAAATGTAATGCTCTTCTGAGTGGATCTTTTTAAGACGTTCATCACCTTGTAGGAGCTCTAATAATTTCTCAGCCAGAAGCAAAGAGTCTTGGTTTTTGTCATCGTCTGCAAACACAGAACACACCTCCTTCAGTTGGTCCTCCAGCATGTACAACAATGGGATAGCTTTTCCCAAATTAGAGTCCTCCTTGCTGACTGCACGCGTGAAGAACTCAAAAGGACGAAGCATGCGTGTCAGGCTTTGAACTATGTTCCATTGCGCCGCACCCATCCTCAGCTCCTCTGTACCCTCTGTAAGGAAATATTGATTGAGTTCCTTATACTGCTCATACAGACGCTCAAGCATGTAGAAGGTTGAGTTCCAACGTGTTACCACCTCCTGGATGAGTGCTTTCACTGGCATTTGATGTTGATATAGCAGGCTCCTCAGCTGCTTCCGGGCCTTAAAAGAATGGCTGAAATGCTTGCACATTTTTCGGCAGGTGTCCAATACACTGTAAGCTGCACTGCCTTTATTACCCAAGAATTTTTGGACAACCAGGTTTATACAGTGCGCCAAACACGGCACTCTGAAATAGTCACCCAGCCTCATGGCCTTAACTATATTGGCGCCATTGTCCGTGGAAACATAACCAACCTGGCGTTTTAGTGGGGACAGCCACTTAAGGACCTTTGTCTTAAAGACATCCAAAATGTTTTCTGCTGTGTGACGTTTCTCCAAACCAAACATGGCTAGTGTTGCATGTTTCCGAGCAGCTTTAAAAACAATGTCTGTGTCAACACCTGTGTTTAGCTTTGCTTTAGCCCCTGAAAAAGAGACCCAGTGTGCAGTGATGCACATGTAATCAGCGCCTGCGCCACTGGTCCACATGTCTGTTGTCAGATGTATAGTGTGAACAGCACTCTTCTGCAAAGCTGCCCCAATCACCTTCAGAACATCTTCATGTAGTGCTGGAACCGCAACTCGGGCAAAATAGAACCGGCTAGGAACCTTCCATTTAGGGCAGAGCGCTGCCACTAATTCTAGAAAACCAACCCCTTCTACAAAAGAAAAAGGGAGAAGGTCCAGAGCTAGCATTTTAGCCAGCTTAGTGTTATACAGACGCGTCAGTGGGTGGTTGCGTTCATATTGCGCTTCTGTAAACAACATCTTTTTAATGTTGCCCTGGACCAAGGATTTACGGGATGATGATGATATCTTCGACCCAGTTACGCTCGCTGATGAACTTTTCCGCATTGATGTCTCACTCTCTCCCACACTCTTAGTGTGCCTCACATGGGGTGTGCTGCTGACAGGGGTACTGGTTGTAAGTGAAGTGTTTGAATCGTCTTCTTCCTCCTCGTCATCATCAGATGAAAAATCAACGTTTTCATTACGTGCAATTCTGGCTTGCTTAAACGCCTCTAGGTGCGGAAACCATTGGACAGCGTGCGCTCTCTCAAGATGACCTCTCTGGCCTCCGGTACCATAGTTAGAACCAAGCTTACCACGACCAACTCGAACCTTACAAATGCTACAAATGGCTACGTTTTCCATTTTTGGGCAAACACTAAAGAAGTCCCAAACTGGAGACTTGAAATGTCTTTGGGGGCCGGAGGAGGCGGCGATACTGGTGGTGGTGGTCCTGCTGCTAATGCCAGATGAAGTGGAGGATGTGGATTGCCGAACCTTAGTACGTTTTGCACTTTCACCACCACAAATTGAGGTCGAGGTGGGTACCTTCTTGCGAGGAAGAAATATGGAAGCGGTAGGTTTTGGTGTACTACTTAACTCCAAATCTAATGATTCCATTTCCATTGCCTCCTCGTCGACATCATCTTCACGCTCAGCAGCTTCTCGGGATAGGGTCAAAATGTCTCTTTGCTGCATGCCCCGTGGGGCTGCAGTGACCTTTGTGATGACTGGCTCGTCGTCATCGTGAGAGGCTTCATCACCAGCAGTATCTGTCACTTCTTGTTGAGCCTCATCACACTCCATAGCTATGAGTTTTTCGACGACCTTCCTTTTACGCTTAGGTACTTTTGCCAGATCATGGTGTGCCTCACTCTCAGGCTGCGGTGATGGTACCCAATCGTCATCCAGATCATCAGTAGGAGGTGGGCTTGAAGAAGATGTAGACACCCCCCTTGATCTTTTCCTTGCTGGGGATATGGAAGACAGTGAATGATCATCAGGAGGAGTGGCTTCCAATGATACCTCGGCTTCATTGTCGATTTCCTGATGTGCCCCTACTTCGGGAGGAACAACTATTGTGGGCACTTGTGAACCTCCATGCACCTTTGCTTGCGCATCTCCTTTTGCTGCCTCTCCTTCCACATGTACTTGGGCGTGTACTAGCACATGGTGTTGTTGTTGCGGCTGTGGTTGTTCGACACTTGTCAGATGAGTTACAACAACCTGTGTTGATTCAGGGACATTGCTGCTACTTTCTTGCGATGAGCCAACATCACTGGTCGATGGTGATTGGAGAAGTACACTGACTGCCTCTGAAGCACTCAAGGGCTTTGACTTAAGTTGGCGTGGTGGTGGAGGCACTGAACCCAATGGAGCAGGGGTGCTGCTCCCAGCTTGGTCCCCAGCAGATCCTGCTGCTGCAGGCGTACTTTTTTTTTTGCTCCCAAAAAACATGGCGGGTGGCACACCAGCCTCCTTGGTAACTTGCTTCTTCTGCTCCTTACTAGCAACTTTCTTGCTAGAGGAGCTACGGAGACCTTTTTTTGGGGCCATCTTCTTCAGAGCAGGTCAGACAGCAGGCCGCAGTTGCACGAATTGTAGAGTTGTCTGAGGCCAGACGTGACGTCGCGTGACGTTATGCTGCACACACACACCGCTGCAGGACTTCTTCCTGGCACTGGTGGTTCTCTTGAGTCTTGTGCACCTAAAAACAATGGAAGACAGAGGAACATCAGTTCAGTTATACAGCACAAAAAAAATCGAAAAACACTGCAAAATCAGCACAATCCCAATCCATCCATGCCCTCCATGATGTTTAAGTTCAAGACAGCCCACAGAAAGACTAGGCCCATGCTAGACTCAAATACCCCTGGTGAAAAGGCCACAAGTACAGCCCCAAAAAACGAAAATCACTGAAAAATCAGCACAATCCCAATCCATCCATGCCCTCCATGATGTTTAAATTCAAGACAACCCACAGAAAGACCAGGCCCATGCAAGACTCACTACCCCTGGGCATAAATAAAGGTTGAAAAGTAGGCAAAATGGTTGCAGGCCTAACAACAAAGCCTGCATTCGAAATGGCCACTTGCCTGCCAGCACATGGCCAGTGCCTGTAGCTGCACTCAAAATGGCCACCAACCACATGGCCTGTCCCTCCCCATGAACACCCCCAAAAATCGAAAAACACTGCAAAATCAGCACAATCCCAATCCATCCATGCCCTCCATGATGTTTAAATTCAAGACAACCCACAGAAAGACTAGGCCCATGCAAGACTCACTACCCCTGGGCATAAATAAAGGTTGAAAAGTAGGCAAAATGGTTGCAGGCCTAACAACAAAGCCTGCATTCAAAATGGCCACTTGCCTGCCAGCAGTGGCCAGTGCCTGTAGCTGCACTCAAAATGGCCACCAGCCACATGGCCTGTCCCTCCCCATGAACACCCCCAAAAATCGAAAAACACTGCAAAATCAGCACAATCCCATTCCATCCATGGCCTCCATGATGTTTAAGTTCAAGACAGCCCACAGAAAGACTAGGCCCATGCTAGACTCAAATACCCCTGGTGAAAAGGCCACAAGTACAGCCCCAAAAAACGAAAATCACTGAAAAATCAGCACAATCCCAATCCATCCATGCCCTCCATGATGTTTAAATTCAAGACAACCTACAGAAAGACTAGGCCCATGCTAGACTCAAATACCCCTGGTGAAAAGGCCACAAGTACAGGCCCAAAAAACGAAAATCACTGAAAAATCAGCACAATCCCAATCCATCCATGCCCTCCATGATGTTTAAATTCAAGACAACCCACAGAAAGACTAGGCCCATGCAAGACTCACTACCCCTGGGCATAAATAAAGGTTGAAAAGTAGGCAAAATGGTTGCAGGCCTAACAACAAAGCCTGCATTCAAAATGGCCACTTGCCTGCCAGCACATGGCCAGTGCCTGTAGCTGCACTCAAAATGGCCACCAGCCACATGGCCTGTCCCTCCCCATGAACACCCCCAAAAATCGAAAAACACTGCAAAATCAGCACAATCCCATTCCATCCATGGCCTCCATGATGTTTAAGTTCAAGACAGCCCACAGAAAGACTAGGCCCATGCTAGACTCAAATACCCCTGGTGAAAAGGCCACAAGTACAGCCCCAAAAAACGAAAATCACTGAAAAATCAGCACAATCCCAATCCATCCATGCCCTCCGTGATGTTTAAATTCAAGACAGCCTACAGAAAGACTAGGCCCATGCTAGACTCAAATACCCCTGGTGAAAAGGCCACAAGTACAGGCCCAAAAAACGAAAATCACTGAAAAATCAGCACAATCCCAATCCATCCATGCCCTCCATGATGTTTAAATTCAAGACAACCCACAGAAAGACTAGGCCCATGCAAGACTCACTACCCCTGGGCATAAATAAAGGTTGAAAAGTAGGCAAAATGGTTGCAGGCCTAACAACAAAGCCTGCATTCAAAATGGCCACTTGCCTGCCAGCACATGGCCAGTGCCTGTAGCTGCACTCAAAATGGCCACCTGCCACATGGCCTGTCCCTCCCCATGAACACCCCCAAAAATCGAAAAACACTGCAAAATCAGCACAATCCCATTCCATCCATGGCCTCCATGATGTTTAAGTTCAAGACAGCCCACAGAAAGACTAGGCCCATGCTAGACTCAAATACCCCTGGTGAAAAGGCCACAAGTACAGCCCCAAAAAACGAAAATCACTGAAAAATCAGCACAATTCCAATCCATCCATGCCCTCCGTGATGTTTAAATTCAAGACAACCTACAGAAAGACTAGGCCCATGCTAGACTCAAATACCCCCGGTGAAAAGGCCACAAGTACAGGCCCAAAAAACGAAAATCACTGAAAAATCAGCACAATCCCAATCCATCCATGCCCTCCATGATGTTTAAATTCAAGAAAACCCACAGAAAGACTAGGCCCATGCAAGACTCACTACCCCTGGGCATAAATAAAGGTTGAAAAGTAGGCAAAATGGTTGCAGGCCTAACAACAAAGCCTGCATTCAAAATGGCCACTTGCCTGCCAGCACATGGCCAGTGCCTGTAGCTGCACTCAAAATGGCCACCAGCCACATGGCCTGTCCCTCCCCATGAACACCCCCAAAAATCGAAAAACACTGCAAAATCAGCACAATCCCAATCCATCCATGCCCTCCATGATGTTTAAATTCAAGACAACCCACAGAAAGACTAGGCCCATGCAAGACTCACTACCCCTGGGCATAAATAAAGGTTGAAAAGTAGGCAAAATGGTTGCAGGCCTAACAACAAAGCCTGCATTCAAAGTGGCCACTTGCCTGCCAGCACATGGCCAGTGCCTGTAGCTGCACTCAAAATGGCCACCAGCCACATGGCCTGTCCCTCCCCATGAACACCCCCAAAAATCGAAAAACACTGCAAAATCAGCACAATCCCATTCCATCCATGGCCTCCATGATGTTTAAGTTCAAGACAGCCCACAGAAAGACTAGGCCCATGCTAGACTCAAATACCCCTGGTGAAAAGGCCACAAGTACAGCCCCAAAAAACGAAAATCACTGAAAAATCAGCACAATCCCAATCCATCCATGCCCTCCGTGATGTTTAAATTCAAGACAACCTACAGAAAGACTAGGCCCATGCTAGACTCAAATACCCCTGGTGAAAAGGCCACAAGTACAGGCCCAAAAAACGAAAATCACTGAAAAATCAGCACAATCCCAATCCATCCATGCCCTCCATGATGTTTAAATTCAAGACAACCCACAGAAAGACTAGGCCCATGCAAGACTCACTACCCCTGGGCATAAATAAAGGTTGAAAAGTAGGCAAAATGGTTGCAGGCCTAACAACAAAGCCTGCATTCAAAATGGCCACTTGCCTGCCAGCACATGGCCAGTGCCTGTAGCTGCACTCAAAATGGCCACCAGCCACATGGCCTGTCCCTCCCCATGAACACCCCCAAAAATCGAAAAACACTGCAAAATCAGCACAATCCCATTCCATCCATGGCCTCCATGATGTTTAAGTTCAAGACAGCCCACAGAAAGACTAGGCCCATGCTAGACTCAAATACCCCTGGTGAAAAGGCCACAAGTACAGCCCCAAAAAACGAAAATCACTGAAAAATCAGCACAATCCCAATCCATCCATGCCCTCCGTGATGTTTAAATTCAAGACAGCCTACAGAAAGACTAGGCCCATGCTAGACTCAAATACCCCTGGTGAAAAGGCCACAAGTACAGGCCCAAAAAACGAAAATCACTGAAAAATCAGCACAATCCCAATCCATCCATGCCCTCCATGATGTTTAAATTCAAGACAACCCACAGAAAGACTAGGCCCATGCAAGACTCACTACCCCTGGGCATAAATAAAGGTTGAAAAGTAGGCAAAATGGTTGCAGGCCTAACAACAAAGCCTGCATTCAAAATGGCCACTTGCCTGCCAGCACATGGCCAGTGCCTGTAGCTGCACTCAAAATGGCCACCTGCCACATGGCCTGTCCCTCCCCATGAACACCCCCAAAAATCGAAAAACACTGCAAAATCAGCACAATCCCATTCCATCCATGGCCTCCATGATGTTTAAGTTCAAGACAGCCCACAGAAAGACTAGGCCCATGCTAGACTCAAATACCCCTGGTGAAAAGGCCACAAGTACAGCCCCAAAAAACGAAAATCACTGAAAAATCAGCACAATTCCAATCCATCCATGCCCTCCGTGATGTTTAAATTCAAGACAACCTACAGAAAGACTAGGCCCATGCTAGACTCAAATACCCCCGGTGAAAAGGCCACAAGTACAGGCCCAAAAAACGAAAATCACTGAAAAATCAGCACAATCCCAATCCATCCATGCCCTCCATGATGTTTAAATTCAAGAAAACCCACAGAAAGACTAGGCCCATGCAAGACTCACTACCCCTGGGCATAAATAAAGGTTGAAAAGTAGGCAAAATGGTTGCAGGCCTAACAACAAAGCCTGCATTCAAAATGGCCACTTGCCTGCCAGCACATGGCCAGTGCCTGTAGCTGCACTCAAAATGGCCACCAGCCACATGGCCTGTCCCTCCCCATGAACACCCCCAAAAATCGAAAAACACTGCAAAATCAGCACAATCCCAATCCATCCATGCCCTCCATGATGTTTAAATTCAAGACAACCCACAGAAAGACTAGGCCCATGCAAGACTCACTACCCCTGGGCATAAATAAAGGTTGAAAAGTAGGCAAAATGGTTGCAGGCCTAACAACAAAGCCTGCATTCAAAGTGGCCACTTGCCTGCCAGCACATGGCCAGTGCCTGTAGCTGCACTCAAAATGGCCACCAGCCACATGGCCTGTCCCTCCCCATGAACACCCCCAAAAATCGAAAAACACTGCAAAATCAGCACAATCCCATTCCATCCATGGCCTCCATGATGTTTAAGTTCAAGACAGCCCACAGAAAGACTAGGCCCATGCTAGACTCAAATACCCCTGGTGAAAAGGCCACAAGTACAGCCCCAAAAAACGAAAATCACTGAAAAATCAGCACAATCCCAATCCATCCATGCCCTCCGTGATGTTTAAATTCAAGACAACCTACAGAAAGACTAGGCCCATGCTAGACTCAAATACCCCTGGTGAAAAGGCCACAAGTACAGGCCCAAAAAACGAAAATCACTGAAAAATCAGCACAATCCCAATCCATCCATGCCCTCCATGATGTTTAAATTCAAGACAACCCACAGAAAGACTAGGCCCATGCAAGACTCACTACCCCTGGGCATAAATAAAGGTTGAAAAGTAGGCAAAATGGTTGCAGGCCTAACAACAAAGCCTGCATTCAAAATGGCCACTTGCCTGCCAGCACATGGCCAGTGCCTGTAGCTGCACTCAAAATGGCCACCAGCCACATGGCCTGTCCCTCCCCATGAACACCCCCAAAAATCGAAAAACACTGCAAAATCAGCACAATCCCATTCCATCCATGGCCTCCATGATGTTTAAGTTCAAGACAGCCCACAGAAAGACTAGGCCCATGCTAGACTCAAATACCCCTGGTGAAAAGGCCACAAGTACAGCCCCAAAAAACGAAAATCACTGAAAAATCAGCACAATCCCAATCCATCCATGCCCTCCGTGATGTTTAAATTCAAGACAACCTACAGAAAGACTAGGCCCATGCTAGACTCAAATACCCCCGGTGAAAAGGCCACAAGTACAGGCCCAAAAAACGAAAATCACTGAAAAATCAGCACAATCCCAATCCATCCATGCCCTCCATGATGTTTAAATTCAAGACAACCCACAGAAAGACTAGGCCCATGCAAGACTCACTACCCCTGGGCATAAATAAAGGTTGAAAAGTAGGCAAAATGGTTGCAGGCCTAACAACAAAGCCTGCATTCAAAATGGCCACTTGCCTGCCAGCACATGGCCAGTGCCTGTAGCTGCACTCAAAATGGCCACCAGCCACATGGCCTGTCCCTCCCCATGAACACCCCCAAAAATTGAAAAACACTGCAAAATCAGCACAATCCCATTCCATCCATGCCCTCCATGATGATTAAGTTCAAGACAGCCCACAGAAAGACTAGGCCCATGCTAGACTCAAATACCCCTGGTGAAAAGGCCACAAGTACAGCCCCAAAAAACGAAAATCACTGAAAAATCAGCAAAATCCCATTCCATCCATGGCCTCCATGATGTTTAAGTTCAAGACAGCCCACAGAAAGACTAGGCCCATGCTAGACTCAAATACCCCTGGTGAAAAGGCCACAAGTACAGCCCCAAAAAACGAAAATCACTGAAAAATCAGCACAATCCCAATCCATCCATGCCCTCCATGATGTTTAAGTTCAAGACAACCCACAGAAAGACTCAGTCCACCCACCACTGAGTACCCCTGGGCAAAAGGCCCCAAAACAGCCCAAAAATCGAAAATTACAACATTTTAGTTGCAGCAACTGTAATGCCCCAAACAAACTTACTTGTAAAATTTCTAATCCAACAGTGATCCAAAGAAAGTCAAAAAGGCCTCAAATCCAAAGATCCAGCAGCATCCACAAAAAGTAATCCTTCCAGCTCCAGATCCAAATGAAAAGTGACCAGGAGATGGACAAAGCACTGGGAGGAGCCTGCTGAACAGGAACAGGAAGTTGAAGACTGTGGGGCACTTCCTTCCTCCCACCCCCCTCCCCCCTCCCCAAAATGGACTCCTCGCTAAAAAAAGTGCAGGCAAATGTCAACCTAAGGAGTTATTCAGATAAAAATCATCATTTCAAGAAGGTTTATGCTGCTTGCTGGTGGATTTCTTGTGCAGAATTGCAAATTTTATATTTTAGCTTGTGCGAGATTCTTGCTGCTCGCCGCATCTCAAATCTTGCAATTGCGAAGTACCGCGAGACGTGATCTCGCCGTACTCGCGTTGACAAACTATCGCTGGCAAGCCGCGATGACGTAATCGCGCTCGCCAATTCCTGCGGGATCACACAGCAAGATCCAAAATGGCGCAGCACTCGCAAACTATCGAGAAAAACAACTCGGCAAACGATGATAAACGCCGCGCGCCGCAAAAATTGTATCACCAACGCCGCGCGCCGCAAAAAAAATCCGCTGCGTGCGAATTTGCGGATTTTGCGGGAAATTCGCAAATCTCGCGGATTGCGAATTTCCCAAAAATCCGCAAAATCCGCGAGCGAAACGGATTTTCCGCCCATACTTACTTGAAGTCACTGTGGGATCCTGTGCAAAACAAAACAGGTCCTGTCCTTCTCACACAGGCAAGAGGGCAGCAGGCCTCAGACAGCACATCAGGGCAGCAGTCCATCAGAGCAGCATTTGAGAAGAGTGGCATTCCTTTCAGCAGCGCTGCAGTCCTTCTTCCTGACAGAGTATCCACAGGTCCAAAACTGTACTTAGGAATTGGTGTCTGAGGTCCAGTATTTATACCCAGTTGTGCCTTTGAAGTGGTGGGAAGGTTCTAGAGGGTTCCCTTTGAAGTCCCCAGGCGCCCTGCCTTCCCAGCCCTGGCTCCAGCCTAACTACAGGGCGTATGCAGCCCTTTGTTTGAAGGTAGGACACAGCCTATTCAAGTGTAAGTAGGCCTGGGCCCATCACCCCCCTCCCATCCTGCCAGTGATGGTCCATGCAGTCACACCTACGCTTTATATTGTGTGTGACTGTCTGGGAGGAATACTCAAAGCCTAGCTATCAGCTACATCATTTTATGTGAGCCAGAGATAGGCTACAGGCACTAAGTGGCTAAGTGGCTAAGTCAGGAAAATGCCAACTTTCTGAAAGTGGTATTTTCAAAATTGTAATTTAAAATCCAACTTTACTATAAGAGAGGATTTTTCATTACAACTCCAAAGACACCAAACATGAAGCGGGTACAAACTCCCATTTAGAAATTGCATCTTATTAAATAGAATGAGGTAACTCCCATGTTATCCTATATGTGAGGTAAGCCTTGCAGTAGTGAAAAACGAATTTAAAGGTTTTTCACGACAAGGGCAGGTTAAATCTAAAAGTACACGTCCATCTTTTTAAATACTCTGCACCCTGTCCTCTGGACTGTTCAGGGCCTACCCTAGGGGTTACCTATATGTACTATATACTTATATGTATTTAAAAGAAAGCTTTGGGCCTCGCAAAAAGGTTTCTTTTGCCAGATAGGAGTTGCAGTTTAAACCTGCAAACACAAGCAGTAATGGCAGGTTTGAGTCATGTTTAAAGACAACTTAAGTGGGTGCCACAATCATTGCTGCAGGTCCACTAGTAGCATTTAATTTACAGGCCCTGGGCACATGTAGTACCACTTTACTAAGGACTCATAAGTAAATTAAACATGACAATTAGGGATAGGCCAAAGTTACCATGTTTTAGGGAGTGAGCACTTGCACTTTAGCATTAGTTAACAGTAGTAAAGTGTGCAGAGTCCAAATGGAGGAGTAAGGTAAAATGTTTGGGGGAAGACCACTGTAAGGATGACAGGTCTAACAAATATCTAACAATCTACAAGGGAAATTAGGGCATGCATCGGGCATTGGGCTCTGGACCCTGTCATGATTTACTATTCCCAGAACGTGTTGAAACTGGATCACATGGTCTTCTTTTGACAAATTGACAGATTGCTTGGTCCTTTACTTGGGCTTCTAGTAGGATCATCTGGTAGGGTGGGACAATGGCATGATACAAAGTGACATGACACTATAAACCAATCAAGGTGTCTCTCCCTAAGACAGCATATTCTAATTGTGAGAAAAGATCACCTCTAAAGATGATGCTGCAGTGGGAAAATGAGGGATCAGGAGGCAGAGAGAGACAGGTGAGGTACTGATGTTAAGATGGCTTAGCACATTTTGGGAAGCCACAAAGACTTGCTCAGCATTTGAGTTTCTATTTAAAAAAAAACATAACACATTAGAAACCGATCTTAATAGGTGTGCATCACTCTAAAGTTAAGACAGAATATGGGGCTTACTGGGATAAAGTAAGGGAAGCTCTGTTACTAGCTCCCCCACGCAGATGGAGCCAGAGCACTAAAAGGGAAGTAGGCATTGGTCCAGCAGAGATTTAGACATTGAGGTATTGATAACAGAGCACTAACACCAACTGCTAAGTAGCATGGGAATTCAGGGGATTTGAGGGAAGTGAGAAAAATTATAAAGACCTGCCCAACATGACGGGCTATGTACCAAGGAAACTGTAGGAAGTGAAAACACAAAAAAATAAGGGAATGCCAACTTAGTGGCACATTATTAGATAGCAGATGAAGCCCAATAACCGATGTACTCCATGCTTGCTGTCCTTTAAACTGGCACTTCCTCTCGTTGCCTAGGAGTGAAACCAATAACTGACCCCTCAGACCTGAACCTTGCAGCCCCATCCGAAACTGTCCTTCCCAGTTTCCATCTACCCATTCTCCAGAGCTTCCAGGCCTGTGCTCATTTATGACACTGTTGTAATTTGTTAGGGCCTTTTGGAAATAATTGTCTTGACTGGGAATGTATTTCTGTAGGTGTCACCCCTGGAGAATCCTTAGTTTGAGACTGATTCCTGGCAATAACCTGAACAACATATAATGCTTCGGATGTTTTTCTATATTATTCTATGTTCTTATAACTATTCTTTATAATAATAAGGATGGTCATGATTATTTTAAGCGGTACAAAAGGGGGTGGTGATGGACGGAGCATCTGAACCAATCAAACACTCACACCCAGTCAACAGATCTGGGTTTAATCCATCACCATTCTTTAGCTCACTCTGCCACCCCAGTTCGGACATGGCCATATGCAAATCAGTCTGACCCTGTGCCTCATGGGAACGGTCCAACCCGAACTGCCAAGCCAAGCCTTCCCTGGACCGAAAACAAGCTTCCTAGTACCGGTTTCTGGCATTCCAGCCGTCTTCAGCCAGGCTTGCTTGAATCCAGTGGCAAAGTGAGCAAGGGACTCACGTCTGAGCATACCCTGCCAACTTATGGCGAACAAAGAGGTATAAAAGGGGGTGGTGATGGACGGAGCATCTGAACCAATCAAACAGTCACACCCAGTCAACAAATCTGGGTTTAATCCTTCACCGTTCTTTAGCCCACTCTGCCACCCCAGTTCAGACATGGCCATATGCAAATCAATCTGACCCTGTGCCTCATGGGAACAGTCCAGCCCGAAAGACATGGCTTGGCAGTTTGGGATGGACTGTTCCCATGAGGCACAGGGTCAAGGCTGATTTGCATATGGCCATGTCTGAACGGGGTTGGTGTGGAGTGCAAAAAAAACGATGGATTTAGGCCCAGGTCTATGTACTGGGGTGAATGTATACACACAAAAGGGATGGGAAGAGTAAATAATAACACCATATGTACTAATATGGTGAAAGATAGAGCCAGCCCCGATAGGGCAAATTACTCTATTTGGAAAAACTGCCCTCACTCACATACCGAGGTATGTGACATGCTTCATCATTGGGCCTGCTTACAATACGCCCTGGTGTACCCCACACAGGACGGAGCATAAGGAAGGGGGAAAAATAATAAATTCCACTTAACACAACATATAGTCAAACAAACTAAACAGACACAACACTTAACACATCCAATGAGGTGAAAATAGTGCAAACACCATGTGTTTCCAAACCGAAAAGTGCGACAAAGAAATTGTGCAGTATGAGGAGTGATTTAAAACTGATTAAAGGTGTCAACCAAAAAACAAACTTTATTAGACTTTACTTGGCACCTCTACCAGGATAAAAAAAATGAGAGAACAGAGGATGGGAAAATGCCTTCAGGAGATAATTAGGAACCTCAAGGCTTCCCTCCTACCACTGCCTGACTCTGGATGTGTTAAGTGTTGTGTCTGTTTAGTTTGTTTGACTATATGTTGTGTTAAGTGGAATTTATTATTTTTCCCCCTCCCTTATGCTCCGTCCTGTGTGGGGTACACCAGGGCGTATTGTAAGCAGGCCCAATGATGAAGCATGTCACATACCTCGGTATGTGAGTGAGGGCAGTTTTTCCAAATAGAGTGATTTGCCCTATCGGGGCTGGCTCTATCTTTCACCATATTAGTACAGATGGTGTTATTATTTACTCTTCCCATCCCTTTTGTGTGTACACTATTGATCTCTGGGGGTTCGGGGTGGCGGAGTATAAACTGTCTTTAACCCTCGCCCCTCTTTTGTGATTGTACTGGGGTGAATGTATGACATTGTTCTGCATTCTGTCCATCAACTGTTTTTGCACTTGTCACCCGAGTGGGATGGGTATGCTCAGACGTGAGTCCCATGCTCTCCACACCACTGGAGTCAAGCTATCTTGGCTGAAGACAGCTGATAGCCAGAAACCGGTCCTAGGATGCTTGATTCCGGTCCAGGAAAGACATGGCTTGGCAGTTTGGGCTGGACTGTTCCCATGAGGCACAGGGTCAAGGCTGATTTGCATATGGCCATGTCTGAACTGGGGTGGTGTGGAGTGCAAAAAAACGATGGATTTAGGCCCAGATCTCTGTACTGGGGTGAATGTATGACATTGTTCTGCATTCTGTCCATCAACTGTTTTTGCACTTGTCACCCGAGTGGGATGGGTATGCTCAGACGTGAGTCCCATGCTCTCCACACCACTGGAGTCAAGCTATCTTGGCTGAAGACAGCTGATAGCCAGAAACCGGTCCTAGGATGCTTGATTCTGGTCCAGGAAAGACATGGCTTGGCAGATGGGGCTGGACTGTTCCCATGAGGCACAGGGTCAAGGCTGATTTGCATATGGCCTTGTCTGAACTGGGGTGGTGTGGAGTGCAAAAAAAACGATGGATTTAGGCCCAGATCTCTGTACTGGGGTGAATGAATGACATTGTTCTGCATTCTGTCTATCAACTGTTTTTGCACATGATTATTTTAAGCCTGGTCAGAGTATTTTACTTTAGCTGTAATCCATTTTATTTATTCTTGTCATTTTTGTTATGGGCAGTAAAAGTAAATGTATACATCTTTTGAGGCTTTAATTTAAAGTGGGTGCTTGTCTAGAAAGCAAGCAGTATGTATTGTACGAGTTCATTTTGTATACTAACTACTGATTTTTAGCTAGCCCATATACTCTCTAAGTGAGGGACTAAACAATTCGCCTTCTGGTAAAATGCACAGAACCCTCAGATTTCACCCCCCACACCTCTCCCCACTTCTTCGTGGAATTCATCACATGGCTTGGGATGTTTTCAAGATCCACGTTTTTTACAAATAAAAAAACAAAACTTCCTGAAATGAAGAACAACTAACCATGTACAAGAAATTCTGTCACATACCTCATGTATGGTTTATATTAGTGAAAGATGGAGTTATCTCCCCACTTGCTGAACAAAACAACTGACCAGTAGCGGTTTGTAGTGGGAGTGCTTCGGGGCGGTGGGGGGGGGCAGTTGAGCTGGGTGGGTGGCTAGTAAACTACGGAATATGACCCAATGGAGGAAAGTAAACAAATAAATAAATAAAACTAATTTTGTTGCGCGTGTTGCATCGCATTTGGCAATGCAGCGCACACAATGAAATTTGTTTTATTTATTTATTTGTTTATTTACCTCTGTTCTGCCATATGTCGTAGTTTTCTACCCCTCACCCTGCTCCTTCCCCACCCCGCCCCACCGCCGGCAGCATTCCTACCACGAGCAGCTACTGCAACTGGCAAGTGTAAACATCACAAATAAGTGGAAGAGACCTTGTTTGTATACTCTTTAACTGAGAGTGATCATTATGCCCACTCTTTGACAATTGTCTTTTCACTAAGTGATAAGAACAATATTCAAATGGTTCATGAGCAGAATCCCAGGTGCATACACATAACAAAAGTATAGCTGTGTGTAGGAGGTACATTACAAAAAGACTAGTGACATATTTTGACAGCACTATGGACAAAATCTGAAAGTAAGTTTGATTACTCAGAATTTTGTACCTCTTAGTCCCTGTGACCACATGTATGTATAAGTATGAATAACCATTTTTAGAGCACAAAACTTTATAGGGAGCAATTAACTACACACAAAAGATAGACGCCCTGAGTTACAGCTCAGGATTGTTTAAAATCAAGCAGGATAATCGTGGGTATAGAATCCAATTATGCATAGAGATAGTGTTTTCTTCAGAAGCCACTCCTTTCTGAAGTGCAGAAGGGTTAGGAAATTTCTGATGTTGATGGGGGTATTGTTCCAGATCCCTGCAGCATATATGAAGAAAGTCTGGTTTCTGGATTTATTTGTTTTTTCCATATTTTGTTTTCAGTCTTGCAATGGCCTGGCTTCAGGTGTGGTACTGTTCACCTGAAATGGTTTGATTCTGTGCAAGGAATGGAGGTGTGTTGTTTCTTTTGCCTTTGTGTGTGATACAATTTGTCTTGAAGATGATGCAGACTTGGAAGGAAGGGCCAGTGTAGTTCCTTCAGGATTCCATCATGTGCCTTTCTTGAGACATGCTATCACAATTTGGATGCCTTCCAGGGGATTAGGGGCCAGATGTAGGTGTCCAAATACCGGTCGATAACGGCCGAAAAGCGGTAATTTTGGCCGTTACCGACCGGCATTCCGAATTTGAGATGTAGGTGCCAAAAAGTACCCAAATCGCTAAATAAGAGATGGTATTATTCCGAATCAGTAGTTTCCGAATCCTTATTTACCGAGTTCTTATTTACCAAATCGGTAAATAAGAAATGGTAAAAATGGCCCATCGAGATGTAGGAAAGGCAAAAAATACCGAATTCCATGAAATTCGGTATTTAATAGTCGGTATTTACCATGGATTGAAAGCAGGTGGTAACCAGGTTCAGGCTGTAAAAAAGGGCCCAAAATGCAACAGTTTAGCAAGAATGGCGGCATTCTACGTGATTGCGAGGCGGCTACGGCTACAGGCAGCAGGAGAGAGGGTTTGGAGAAGGGAGGAGCAGGTCTACAGACAGAGGATCACCCTATTCCAACTGACTGAGCCAGAGATACTGCAGAGGTACAGGCTACACCCCAGAACCATCCTGGACCTGCTTAGGGACCTCCACCCATACCTGGATCACCCAACACCCAGGGCCCAAGCCATCCCACCCCATGTGCAGGTGCTGTGTAGCCTACACCTGCTTGCCTCTGGGAGCTACCAGAGTCTGATTGCTGTAGTTGGTGGTGTGTCCCAGAGCTGCATGTCACGTTTTTTTCCGGAAGTTTGTGGAGGCCATGACACAGAGAATGGAACATTACATCCGGTTCCCTGACACACCTGTGGAACTTGCAAAAACAAAAACTGATTTATATGAACTGGCACACTTCAATTTCAATTTCAAATGATCTTTATTCGGAGTTTAGAACATCCATAAAAGTACATACAGAATGAAGCATTAAAAACACATAAAAACATGTATAAACGTTAAAAGCAAGATACCGATTTGGGTGTGAGCAACATATATAGCAAAAAGTGCATAATACAAAAATAGGAAGACATTAGTCTGTTAACAAATGTAGTCAGGGTTTCAGATTATCCAATCCCGTTAATCATATAGATCCAAACATACATATACTTGATTCTCTGTACAATTTATATCAGGAAGTTAAAGTGCAGTGTGCGTTCAGTGGCCTTTATACATGTTCCATACTGCCCTTGATCTCACACAGGCTTTTATAAAGCAACTTACAGTGTATATAACTTCCCTCATGTGATAGGCTGCATAGATGGCACCCACATTCCACTCTGTCCACCTGCAGCCACTGAACACATCTACAGAAACCGTAAGTCAACGCATTCCATCAAGGTGCAGGTGATATGCAATGCTGGCAACATCATCACAGACATAGTGGCCAAATTTCCAGGTAGCACCCACGACTCCTACATTTTCCAGAATAGTGGGATATACACACGGCTTGTTGCTGGAGAGTTTGGGGACAGATATCTGCTAGGTAAACAACTGTGATACACCCTGATAGTCATAGCAGATGTATGTGTCATGCGTATGTAACTAATGGACCTCTCTTTACCACCTAGGCGATAGTGCATATGCCCTGCGTTCCTTTGTGCTCACACCCTACCTCAATCCAACTACCAGGAGTGAGAGGCGTTATAATGTGGCTCACAGGTCTACTCGCAACGTAGTGGAGCGCACATTTGGACTCCTCACGAGCAGATTCCGCTGCCTCCACAAGAGTGGAGGTGCATGGCAGTACACCCCCATCCTGTGTTGCAAGATAATAGCGACCTGTGCCATGTTGCACAATCTTGCCACCAAAGAAGGCACAGAGGTGGAGGTAACACATCACGAGGACATTGATGATGACCAAGAACAGG
Organism: Lissotriton vulgaris; assembly: GCF_964263255.1. Classification (NCBI taxonomy): domain Eukaryota; kingdom Metazoa; phylum Chordata; class Amphibia; order Caudata; family Salamandridae; genus Lissotriton; species Lissotriton vulgaris. The sequence continues at coordinate 461,941,462 of NC_141697.1, forward strand.
CAGAGCCCCAAGCAACAGGAGCAGCAGCAACAGATGGTAGATTGAGACGGGCAGAGATCGCACGTCGCTATTTCTATGTAATGAATGAGACACAGACAGGTATAATATGTGAAGTATGTAGTTTAATTATCACTACATTATGCAAATGTTCAAACGCCATTGTCCGACATTGTCTGTGTCCATGACTGCGTGCTCACAGTTACCCTCACTGTGACCAGTCCTGTGGGGTGTGGGCAATCTTTAACGTTTTCGGCCACGCACTACAGTGCGGGATGAACGAGGCTGTGACTCCACACTTTGGGTGGTGGCTGGGTCTGAAATGTTGTGCCTGACGCTTCTACGCATCTCAGGTACAGGTGTGCTGGAGCCACTCCTGCTGGTGGACCCTTCTGTTTCATCCACACCTGTGTCACCAGCAGTGCCTGTCTGGTTAGTGAGCATCTGCTCCATTACAGAGGTGACTCTCCCCATGCCCCTTGATAAATCTGTGCAGCAGTGCACTATTGCATCCTGCATTGATATTGAACGCCGGCACAGCAGTGATGTTGCTGTGGCAAAGCGGTTCAGGGCCTTAGACTGCTGCCGCATACACTGGCGCTCTCTGCGACCCTTAAGTGGTCTCTGTCCAACTTGTCAGACAGAGAACCCATGTACTGAGTGATGTCTGACATCACCTTAGCAATTGCCTCCATGTTCACAGAAATGTTGACTATTCCATGGTCAATGTGTGAAAGTTAGTAATTGATGCTGCGCACCTGCCTGTGCACAGTCAACAACGCCTTCGCCTGCAGGCGCTGCACCTTAACCATGGTGGCCTCCAGGCCACAGAAGACCCCCTCTCCTTCCTGCCCTTCACCACTCTCTCGTGCCCTTCTGCCAAGAACACTGGCCTGCACAGCGCCTGCAGTACTCTGCTGCTTGGCCTTGTCAGCCACAGGTGGATTTCTCTGCATTTCACCCTCCTCATCCTCCTCCTCTGAGGTTTGCAGAATCCTCAGAGGGGGCACATCAAGCCTTCTTGCTCTTCCCTGCATGGATGACTGTGTTGTTGGTGTGGGCGACAGTGCTGCTGGTTCCAACTCAGGTGTTCCAAACAATAGAGGGGAATGCGGCTGAGGTGTTGTGGCTTGCTCAGGTGTTGTGGCTTCCTGGGATTTGGTGTTCTCTTTTTCAACAGCGCTGTGACCTGCACTTTGTCTTTCATTTTCCTTTCTTTTAGGTACTGGTGCCCTCTCCTCCCTTTCTGGTGCTGTACTGCGTGAGGACTCTCATGTGAAAAGATATGGACATAGGGTCAGTGGTGTCCTTCACCTGTGTGTCTCAATTAAATACATTTATATCACACATTTGCCTAGTCTACATCAGCTGCTCGAAGGTGTGTGTGGCATGCCTTGCTGGATTCTATGGTGTATGCATTGCATGTTTGTAACTATGACTACGTCTCCCATGATGCATTGCTGGCCATCAGTAAAAGCTGTTCTGGAGTATTATGCTTACACACAGTGGGGAAGGGGGACAGGGTAATGGGTGGGGATTACTGTCCATGCATCTTACCTCGTTTCTTTGAACCTCTGGCAGAGCAATCCATGTCCCCAAATCCATGGATGCTCTCTGGCTCCATGGTGGATTCCACTAGCTCCTCAAGCTCTGTTAGTCTTGGAGCTCGTTTTTTCCCCCACCTGTGACACCAGCTTCCGTTCTTTTCTTCTTTGTGAGGATGCGCAGGTCGTACCATCTTTTCTTGAGGTCGTCGATCTCCCTGTGCGTCACCCCAATGGCATTGACCTTTGTCTGGATGTCAAGCCATGTGTTTCTTATTACAGACTCTGCAACATGCAGAGATTGTTTCCCAAAAATTTGGGTGTGGTGCTTTACCGCTTCTTCCACAAGCACCTGCAGTTCTGCTGGGCTAAATTTTAGTATCCTTCTTCGCTCTCCTGCATCTTTCTGCCCTTCCTGAGACTCCATTGTGATGAACAGGTAAGCTCTGGAAAGCCAGCTCCTATCTGTTTCCTCCTGCTCTGCTAACTGTTCAGTTGCTCTGCACCTGCATGGGTGTGGCCACTCCCAGGTACTGGGGAGGGCTGCTTGATTCTGATTGGTTGTTTCCTCTGTTCCTTTGTTGTGGGGTGTGGTGGGTGTTCCTGATTGGTTTAGAGGGTCATATGTCATTTTTAAGAACTCTCGATTCGGAATTTACCGATTCGGTATTTACCGAATCAGTATTTACCGATTCGGTTAAATGCCGATTCGGTAAATCCCATTCATTCCTATGGGCCAGAAGGACCATAGGAATGAATGGGTATTTCCGAATCGGTATTTACCGAATCGGTAAATACCCATTCGGTAAATTCCAATTTGAAATTCCGAATGATACCGACTCGGTAAATTTTACCGATTTTTTATCTACATCCCGTTTTCCGATTCTGAAATACCGATTCGGTATGAGTCGGTATTTAAGAGTCGAAAAAAAGATTTACCTACATCTGGCCCTTAGTGTGGCATCATGGATACTACAGAGCTTGGCCATAAATTGTCCTATGAAATGCATGTGTTCCAGTAGACCTGCTGCTTTTTGGGCCATCCCATGACTTATAAATGGTATTCTGAATAAGAAAGCATAACAGCTTGAGCCCCTTTCAACCAGGGTTTTTTTTTGCGAGATACTTTGAACTCTTGGTAACATGCACCCATGTATATAGCCCAGCGATTCCAATTCTCATAACATAGATAAACACATATGCATTCAACCTTGATTCTGATCCAACAGGGCATCAGTGGAAACATTCATGATAAAAAAAGGTAGACAGTTAATTCATCGAAAAAAATTGAAGGGCCTTATTATGATGTCGGTGGGACCGCCACCGACAGGCCATCAGTGGTAGTCCCACTGTCATCCAGGATAGCGGTCCGACCGCCGCCTTATGATGTGGTCAGTCAGACTACAGCGATTGGTGCCACAAACCGCCATTTCTGAAAGGCTTAAGGAGCCTGTTGGGGCGGGGGTCGGATCGTAATCCCTACAAAGAAGGGGGCGCCTGCCCAAGCTCCACCACATGAATTGCAATGTCCATTTCCCACAGCCTTTTCATGGCGGTCTCACCGCCATGGAAAGGCTGTTGGAAAGGGACTTTGGGGCTCCTAGCATGGTCCCTGTGGACCTCTGCTCTGGGGCCAGGGGGCCACATGTGGTGCCTCCCCAAGCATCCATTCACCGTGTGTCTGTCACCACATGGTGCCTGGCACAAGGTGCATGGACGTCTGCACACATGCATTTTACTACTGAAGCATGTGCTGTGGCCCTTTTCCGAGCCGTAGCACAAGCTGCAACAGTAAACTGCATGTTTCCGGTTGCCTACATGGCGGTCGTATCATAATACGGCGTATGCAACCGCTGACTACATGTAGGACGGTCTCCATCCCGCAGCGATGATGGTCAGCCAATCATCCGGCTGCCACTGTAATGAGTCCCAAAGTCTTTAGGTGACTTTGAGTAGGCACATAGGAATGCACCTTGGAAGGTTTCTCTCACTCTATGTTCTGCTGTGTCATGTTATTTTATTGATAAGGTAGAAGTTCCCAACGTTAGCATGGAGCTGAGTCTGCATGAAATGGAGGTGAACATAAGTAAAAGATAATGTTAATAAGAAGACTCAGGTTTTTATAAGCCTTCTAAAACTCAGTGTTTAATAGCTCTAATTACCTAGACTGGAATGGGTTTTCATTGGGTTTTATGTCAAAATATAAATAACAAAATTAATATCTGACATAAATTTTGCATCCTAAATGTAGTTTACAAAAACATCATTCCTTTGGATTAGATTTTCTACTATTAACTCTATTGGGACACTATTTTTGTAAACAATGCTTAAGACAAAATGTATGCCAGACTATCTTTTGGTATTCTCATACCATACCTCCACCTATTTGATGCCCAAGTATTGCCAGGAAATTACCACCACCAGTAAGTCCTAACTAACTTGAGCTTCTTTTCCTGTACATAATGGATGTGACCTTGCGCTTAGGGCTAGATTGGTCCTTTCTGTCGTGCCTGAGACGATTGCACCTCTTTTGTCCTCTCTGTAATGCCACAGTGAGCAAAATGTGATGGAATAGAGGGCACACAGATTAATTTCAAGTAGTTTAAATTATTCCTATCATTCCATACACAACTTTTTGTTGTTCTCTAACTATAAATACAGCAAGACGTTGCTTGGCGCAGTCCTTAATAACAAACACATTATTATATTTTCATGAGTTGTACTATTTCTGTGTTGCAACTGCATGCATGTTGATATATGTCAATCTTCCTCTAGCAGCTAAAAACTGAAATGGTTAATTGCCTTAAGAAAAGCTGAGTAGAATCACTGGTCAGAGTATCACTATACAAAATCCTTGTCATCTGTAAATAATACCTTTATTTTAGAGCTAGGTCTTAACAATTATATAATTCTTTTAATGCAGCACATCATTTCTGTATGGGGAACTGTCATTTGCTTTCTATTTGCATGTGAGTTCTGATAACATAAATGAGAAAATGACTTTAGAAATCTCCTGTATTATTGTACTAAAGATGATTAAGTATGTCATAATGCACATTGACATAGGCTTGCTTTAATTTTCCAGAGAAGGTCAACATATGAAAGAAATGCTGAAGGGAAAAAAACAAGTTTAGAAACTTCTACAAATGCAAGTGTGGCACTTTAGGAGGTAGTAATGGGCCCTTCACGGAAACTTGTTACCTATGTAGTGGTGGACCTCAGTTCTCACCAAGGACTGTATTGTTCGGCCTCTTCTGTTCCAGGGGACTCCTTCCTCCATCAAGTACCAATTATTTCTATTCCTAAGCATCAGCAGTGTAGATACGGGACAGTGGGCCCTTCCATTGTACCAGAAAAAAATCTATTCACTCTGCCTCCTATTCCCTGGGCAGGGATGTATACATTCACAAGATAGTTTCATGGGTGTATTGCACAGCCTTAATCTAGGACCCAGGAAATACCAGGCCTCATCTTGGACTAAGAGGACAGTGGCATCTATGTGTGTCACCCAATTTATTAGGATTTCAGGCCGTCCGCTGACCAGCAGTGGCCAAGGCTTATCATGGTTGCATATCATAATACTGAGGATGGAAATATTCACCTGCACATATTTTAACTCTACTATATATTTGTTCGAAATGGCCTTTTTTGCAGGGACATCCTCAAACTTTTTGCTTCGTCCTCCCTTGTTTTTCCTGACCTGTGGTTGTTGGCAATAGGACTCTGGGCACTTTACCACTGCTGATCAGTGCTAAAGTGCATATGCTCTCCCTATTGCAAATTGATGTATGGATTAGTGATTCCATGATTGGCATGTTTGGTTTACTTTAAGTATGGGCGAAATTTGCGAATTCGCGTTCCGCGAATTTGCGCGAAATCGAATTTGCAATCCGCAAAATCCGCGAATTCGTGCGAATTTGCGGTTTTAGTTTTTTTGCGTGTTCGCTGGGCTTTTTGCGTGTTCATGAGCCGCTTGCATGGCGAAGTTACCCATGCGGTCGTGTATGGGCACAACACCCTCTGGTTCACCACTGCCACCCTCTGGTTCATCACTGCCACCCTCTGGTTCACCACTGCCACCCTCCAGTTCACCCCTGGCACCCTCTGGTTCACCCCTGCCACCCTCTGGTTCACGACTGCCACCCTCTGGTTCAGCACTGCCACTCTCTGGTTCACCACTGCCACCTTCTGGTTCAGCACTGTCACCCTCTGGTTCACCACTGCCACCCTCTGGTTTATCACAGCACCTCTGGTTCACCACTGCCACCCTCTGGTTAACCACTGTCGCCCTCTCGTTCAGCACTGCCACCCTCTGGTTCACCACTGCCACCCTCTGGTTCTCCCCTGCCACCCTCTGATTCACCACTGCCACCCTCTGGTTCATCACAGCACCCTCTGGTTCACCCCTGCCACCCTCTGGTACAGCACTGTCACCCTCTGGTTCACCACTGCCACCCTCTGGTTCACGACTGCCACCCTCTGGTTCATCACAGCACCTCTGGTTCACCACTGCCACCCTCTGGTTCACCCCTGCCACCATCTGGTTCATCACTGCCACTCTCTGGCTCACCCCTGCCACCATCTGGTTCATCACTGCTACCCTCTGGTTCACCCCTGCCACCCTCTGGTTCAGCACTGCCACCCTCTGGTTCACCCCTGCCACCCTCTGGTTCATCACTGTCACCCTCTGGTTCATCACTGCCACCCTCTGGTTCACCACTCCCACCCTCTACTGAGACTTTTTGTGAAGTAGCGGCAGCACAAAAGATGTGCCATGGTGCTGGGTATTAACAATGTGACGCATCTGAGAGATGCGTCACTTTGTAAAGCCCTGCGCCATCAGGAGGCGCCCCGGCGCAGGGAATGGCGTTCCTGCGCAGGAACGCCTCCTAAAAGTGGCTGAGTGAAATTTACAAGAATTAACTCAGTCACTTTTAGGCCAATGCTGCGTCAAAACCCTGCGCCTGCTTGAAGCAGGCGCAAGGCTTGACGCAGCGTTGGGGAGATAGGGCCCCCCAGAGCATTGCTGGAGCTGCGTCGCAAGCGCCACGCAGCTCCAGCAATGCGCTGCTTTTACGGCACAGATGCATGATGCATCTGTGCTGTTTTTGCCACATGGTGCCTCGCATTGTAAATGTGGCGCACCATGGGTGGTGGAGCTGCGGCGCACAATAACTGGCGCATCCCTGGGGATGTGCCAGTTATTGTAAATCTGCCCCTATACATTTAGCCAACGAGGGAGCACTTACTGATTAGACAGTAGAAAGTACTCCAGTTGAGTAGAGGTATTGCACAAAAAGGTGGCATCTTCGTGGACAAACATGCAGGGCGGGATTCATTCTGCCCCCTGTTAGACTCGTTTTTTTGTGCCCTTCTGCCCTCTGTTAGACTCGTTTTTCTCTTGTTTTTCTGCCCTTCTGCCCTCTGTTAGACTCGTTTTTCCCTTGTTTTTCTGCCCTTCTGGCCCCTGTTATACTCGTTTTTTGTGCCCTTCTGCCCTCTGTTAGACTCGTTTTTCCCTTGTTTTTCTGCCCTTCTGGCCCCTGTTATACTTGTTTTTTGTGCCCTTCTGCCCTCTGTTAGACTCATTTTTCCCTTGTTTTTCTGCCCTTCTGCCCTCTGTTAGACTTGTTTTTTGTGCCCTTCTGCCCTCTGTTATTCCCTTGTTTTTGTGCCCTTCTGCCCTCTGTTAGACTCGTTTTTTGTGCCTTTCTGCTCCGTTAGACTCGTTTTTTCTGCCCTTCTGCCAGACTCGCTTTTCCCTTGTTTTTCTGCCCTTCGTTAGACTGCTTTTTCTGCCTTTCTGCCCTCTGCATCACCACATCATCACTCAGAGCTATCCCAGCATCACTCAGCACCACCACATTATCACTGAGCACAACCACATTATCACTCAGCGCCACCACAGCACCACTCAGAGCCACCACAGCATCACTCAGTGCCACCACATTATCATTCAGCACCACTCAGCACCACCACATCATCACTCAGCACCACCACAGCATCACTCAGCACCACCACAGCACCACCACAGCACCAATCAGCACCACCACAGCACCAATCAGCACCACCACATTATCACACAGCACCACTCAGCACCACAACAGCATCACTGAGCACTACCACAGCACCACTCAGCACCATCCCAGTATCACTCAGGATCACCACAGCACCACTCAGCACCACTCAGCACCACCACAGCACCACCACAGCACCACCACAGCACCACCACAGCACCACCACAGCACCACTCAGCGAAACTCAGCGCCACTCCAGCATCAATGTAAATTGATACTTGTATAGCGCACTACTCACCCGCAAGGGTCTCAAGGCGCTTGTACGAATACCGCTGTGGAACCCATCCTGGCTTTCCCTGTGAGGCGTCCAATCCTGGGCACCCCCAAGGTGGAAGCCAGGCATCCTTAGCGTTGTGGGGGCCGTTGTGGAGATTAAGCAAGCTATTGCCCAGAGTTGCAGAGTGGGACTCCATGATTGGAATAGGCACCGAGGCGAGAATTATCAGGTCCGTGGAATTTTGAGCGCAAGACCCGCCAAGGGGGGGAATTGAACCCTGGTCCGAGGCCAGACCTCTGCATCAGGGTCTGCCGCACTAACCATTGAGCCACACTTCTCCACAATCTGCGCAACCATTCAACAACAACTGGGTCAAATATGTTCTCTCAATGTTTCAAACTTGTTTACACATGTCACAAAAAGATGTTAATATTTCACTTCTGTTCTTGGATTTTCGTCTCAATAAAATACACTGAACATATTCTTCACAAAAGTTATTTACAAAAGTTTAAGCTATTGCCATTCTAAATTAAAATCACTTTTAATTAAGTATTAATTATTTAAAAAAATTAAAAGCCATTGTAGTTTGTAATATCAATACAGCTAAGTCACGTAAATACAAAACATGTTGCATTACAAATGCTATAGGTGTCACATTTGAGAAAGTTATAACTATTGGCATTGTAAATGACAAAGCTATTAATTTAGCTATTTTCAAAAGCAACACATAAATAAAAAACATTGTCATTTACAAGACCAATAGCTCAAACTTTCCTAATACGAGACCTATTGCAAAATGCTTGGTTTTATATCTGTCAGTTCTTCCTGTTGAGGTTTAATTTTCATGACAGGCGCCTCATTGCCTACTTGTAACTATTCTCTGACCCTGCTTCAAGTGTCAGAGCAGGGTCAGAGAATAGTTGCAAGTAGGCAACGAGGCGCCAGTAAGCACTTACAGGCTTACATCAGCAGGTGCCCAAGTTGAAGTTAATTTCTTTGTAACCCTTTTGTAAAAGGTTACAAAAAATTAGATTGAACATTTGCACCTGCTGCTATAACCCTGTAAGTGCTTGGCTCAAAATTCATCGCCGCTCATTCGCGGATTTTACCGTGATTTCGCAAGATTCGCAAATTTTCAGCCCATGCTTAGTTTACTTGTCAGACCCTAGTACAGTGCACTGCGTGTGTCCAGGCCTTGTAAATCCAAATGCTGCTGGTGGGCTTGCAGCACTTGTTGTGCCACCCACAGAAGCAGCCTTGTAAACTGTGTCTAAGGCCTGCCATTGCAGAGCCTGTGTGCAATCTGGTACTGCCATGTTGACTTGGTAAGTGCACCCAATTGCCAGTCCCTAAACCTTCCCTTTTTTCATATCAGACACCCCTATGGTAGGCCCACGGGCAGCCTGCGTTGTAAGTATAAGGTGTGCATGTCCTAATAGTGAATTACAGCCATTTTTCACTATTGCAAGGCTACCTGTTCTCCGTAGGCCAGAATGGACAGTTAGATTATTACATTTTATAATCCTAACTGACTCAGGGAACATGGTAGAAATTTGAGTTTATTATGCCTGAACTCAGAGTGATAAAATACATCTTTTAGTGAAGTTGGTTTTAACTTTCTGTGTTTGAAAATACCAGTTTTAGAAAGTAGGTATTTTCTTGCATAACTAGCCAAGCCTGCCTCTGCTAGGTTGTGTATTCCTTGTCTGGAGTTTGAGTGACAAGGCTGGGGTATTCCAGGAGACAGAATGAGTCTACCCAGTGGTGAATAGAGAGATCTGCATCTAGATGGGAGGGAGGAGTTGCTCCTGGGACCTGAATAGGACTGTGCCTGCCCCCCACAGTGCTGGCTCCACCCCCTGTGGTGCATCTGATGTATCTGTCCTGCACTGTGGAGGGGGAGAGAAGGAATCATGTCAACAAAGTGCTCTAGGGCTGTGCTTTCCCTCCACAATGCTGGCTACTCCTCCTGTGGGGCGTCTGATGTTTCTGCTCTGCAGTGTGAAAGGAAAGAAGGAGTCATGTAAACAGAGTGCTCCAGAACTGGTTTGGACCGGGCTCAGAGCCCTCCTGCACAAAGGGAACACAGATATATTGGGGTATTAGTACAGGACCCCAGACCACTGAACTTTAGTTCATCCTGGAATCAAGAAGGAACCTCTGCCAAGGAGAAAGCTGGAAGACTGAAGAGGAAGAACTGTCCTGCTGTGCGCTTGTGGACTGACCTGCAGTTGCTTTGCTGCCAAGGAGAGGGGAAGGACTTTGCTGTGTGCTGTGTCCCCTTGCTTGAAGAGATCACCAAGGGCCTGAGGAGAGCTGGCCTCCTGTTAAGAAGTCCCAGGAACAAAAGGACTTCACTCCAGCTTCCCCCCTGAACTCTGCTGAGAGAGTTTTGCCCTTCCTAGAGTGCTTGATCCAATTGTGAGGCCTCTGGAAGTTGTGCCTGCTGTTTGGGAAGCTGGACAAGGAGAAAAAAAGACAATCTGCAATTTTCACGCATCGCTCGCTTGCGGAGCGCATCCCTGAAAGCGCAAGGAAATTCCCACCGCCGCGAAGATTGAGATCGTCGCAGCGCCTTTTGCCGCTGCAAGAACCAGCTCACCATTCGCTTGCATGACGCAGCGCCCTGGTGCGGGAAGTTTCCTGACGCTGTGAGTACCGTTGGTTCCTATAGTTACCTATTAAAGGAATTACATTTTGTGAAGTCATTCACCAACGTGAAAGCGAGTCACCACAAAATTTGAGGAAATATTATCGTAAGGAGGACGGAAAACTCTGTTTGAGGTGATTTGATTTTGGTACTTGTGTGTGCTTAGATGCTTTAGTTTCATGTAAATAAATAATACTATGAATGATACTAAGGGTGCTGCTTTGAATTTTGTTATAGACTTGTGTTCTATGACTGTCCCTTATAAGAGAACACATTGAAACTGGCGTATGACCACTTCATGTTACAGATTTACTTCGGTAAGCTGAATCTAATTAGTATTCTCTCTAGTAACCCATTGCGATCTTGTGGGATGATAAAAATCTGGATAAGAATAAGAACAAAATGACAACATATGTAATAGGCCCAAATGTGTTTTGGAGCTGTTCCTCTACCTTTAAAAGGTTCATATGTATAAAGGCAAATGATGTAGAATCAGTGAAGGAATTCATAAAATTGTATGATTTGGATTATATGATGATTGTAAATATTGTATAAAGTGCACATACTGAGAAAAGGATTGTAAAAACTGTATTGAATTGAAAATTGTTTTAATTGTACATATTGTGTGATTATTTTGGATAATAATTTTTGTATGTATGTGTTATTCGTAGCCCTGAAGAAGTCCGTGAAGGACGAAACGCGTTGGCTATTGCTACAGCATTTTAAATGAAGAATTAATAAAGAATGAACTACTACAAGATCACTGATTCAGCCTTTGAATAATCAATTTGTGTACATAGAATTTGGTTACTTTTTGTTTAAGTGTGCTGGACCATTTTGTGTTGTACCGTTGCAGGCCTGTCGTCACTGGGTGAGATTGTTGCTCCGCTTGCTTGTGGACCGCATCACGTCACTGCAAACATCGTCACAGAGTCATCGCATCGAGGGGCCGCGAGAGGAGAAAATCGCCGCTCATCGCTGCCGCACCTGAGATGGTCGCCGTCCCGAAGATCGTCACATCGTGCCTATGCGAGACACTTCCTACCGAACCTGTGCACCGGAATCCATAAAAGGTATCGCATCCCTCCCCATACAGACCTGATTTGTCGCAACAAGCCTGCTGCGTCCAGCGGGGCTGTCGCATCGCCTCCCCAGGGTCTCAGGAGTGACGCTTGTTTTTCTACGCTGCAGCTTATATTTGGAACTTTGGTTGCATCTCCAGGTACTTTGGGCTAAACATGACGCAACTGTGGATTATTTTAACGCAAACCCTAGAACTCTTTTAAAATTATATTCTTGAACTGTGTATGTTGGATTTTTGTTGTTTTGGTCTTGTGTAGTTTAGATAAAGATACTTTTATTTTTCTAAACTGGTGTGGAGTCCATTTGTGGTGTTTTCACTGTGTTACTGTGAGTGTTGGTACAAATACTTTACACATCCTTTGATAAGCCTGTCTACTCGTGCCAAGCTACCATGGGGTGAGCAGGGGTTATCTAAGAGTGTATCCCCCTTACCCTGACTAGGAGCAAGGGTCCCTATTTGGACATTGATACCTACCTCTGCCAACTAGAGACCCCCAGATCCAACAATATTCAAGGTATGTTTTCATAGGGAAGTATAGATTCGCTATTATAACTCTACATCTATATAACTTGATTACATAGTGCAGCTCAATATTATGAAGTTGATATACTCGGAGGTTGATATTAAAAACCTGATAAATTAGTCCCACTCACGTTTCTCCAATAGATGGGAGATCATGTGACATAGTCATTCCCAATATGTTCACTGTAGCCCACCATTTCGTCCAGCATGGATAGTGATTATCTGAGAGGATAGCTTAAGAGGATCTGATCGCCAGGTGTTGTCTTCTTTGGATGGTCAGAGTGCCAAGAAGAACAACATAAAAGCTGCTGTGGTTTTAATGAATGCACCAGTTTGGTGCTAAAGGTATTATCACCGGTTGCATGGCCTCTGACACAGCAGAGCACCAATTACACCCCTTCGTGTCTATGTAGTACGTACTGCAATTGTAATTAATCTTGTAAACTGAAGTGCTGTTCTCAGTTTTGTTCCAAGGTGGGGATCAGTCATTTGAACTCTTTGTGCCAAGGCAGCTCCATTGTGCTCACATAACTGTTTACTGCAGGAGGTCCTACTCTTTGGCAAGGATATTTCGTTTTGTTCTCCAACCTACTGGCCTAAGAAACTTGGCTCCCTTCCATCACCAGTTTCCAAAGTAAAAAATCTCAAAGTGACATTTGACTGTAAACTCACTGGAGGCATTTGAGGGCCACATCTACAACATTACTTCGGCCACCATTAACATTCTTAACCCCTCCCCTGCTGGTGACGGAACCACTCCGTCATCAGCCGTGGTCGCCCTGTGCTGATGACGGAGCGGTTCCGTCACGGCCCGCTCGGCACGCCTGCGTGGCGCGGATTCCGCGCCTGCGCTGAGCGTTCCATTGAGCACAGCGCAACCGCGGCTGGTGATGGAGTGGTTCCGTCACCAGCCGCGCGGCCCCCTTAGCACTGCGGCGGAATAGCCGCTGCAGTGAAGGGGTTAAGCTCCTAATATTTGTTTTCCATTCATATCTTTGGGCCTGCAAAAAAATGTCACTGCTGCACTTGTAATGTCCAAAGTCGACTACTGTAATGCCCTATTTCTTAACATCCAGAAGCAATCGCTCAACAAAATTCCAATTTTACAGAATGCTGCAGCCTGCCTACTTTTGGGCATTCCTAAATATGAGTCTGTCTCTCCCACGCTTGATCTTTTCCAATGGCTTCCGATGAAGTAGCACATTGACTTTAAGGCTTAATGCATCGCTTTTTAGACACTCCATTGCAGTACCCCTGAATACTTTGAACAAAGCTTCTGATGGTACATTCCATTTAGACCATTATATTTGGCATCAACCTACAACCTAATAGTTCCCAAATTCAAAAAGTCCTGTTGGGGAGGAAGAAGCTTTGCTGTGGGCACCGGCAGACTCTTGAACTCTCTCCCCAGAACAAAAAATAAGAAAGGTCGCCTGGCATTTAGAAACATCCTGAAAACTTAGCTTTTTATTCAGAAATCCATTTCCATTCTTTCTAATCAGCAGTTCCTCTATCCTTAAGGCAGCTCCTTGACACCTCAAGGTAATTGTGCGCTATGCAAATCTTATTTCCATTTCATTTTAGGCCAGATAGCTGCCATTTATTACCTTACTGACCAGTTACCTGGACAGTGGTCCCGTGGGACTCCCAAAGGAGTCCCACAGTACCATAACTTAAAAAAATAATAGCTTGAGGGCACTTTTTCTCCTGTCAGCCTTTTCGGTAACTGAGAAAAATGTTGAGGCCGCCATTACAGGACTCGAGGACCTGACCCCTGGTTACTTAAGTAAAAAAGTAAAAGGGGGCATATTTATATATATCATCGTGTTTATGTATGTGTGAATACATATATATGTACAGTATATGTGAAACATGCATAGCGTGCACAGTGTTTTTTTAGTTTATCTTAGATGATTACCAATATGCCACATCGAGATGACAAAGCAAATACAGGCTTTTGAATTATGTTTTTTTCCCTAGAGCCAAAGCAGGTAATTATATATTATGAAACCTCAAGTGAAGAACAGGTTTCTTGTAACATTCCATCCAGAATTGACATATTATTCATGATTGTTCACATCTTAATAAACCTATGAAAAGAAATGTCAAAAAGAAGTTTGGTTTCATTACAATGAGAGAAACAGAGTAAGAGTAAAAATTCTGATGAAGAGACAGTGATTTAGAAATTAGAGCTCAGTGTGTTTAAATGGCACATAATAGACTCCATGGGTGTCAAATCCCTTTACATAAGAACGGTTACACTAGACAAGCATGTAAGGTTTGTTAAACATGTTGCTAAGGATAAGTTTCAGGTTCCAAGTTACAATCAACACCTTTTCTGCTACTCACTTTGTGAAAATATTTGCTGTCCTCTCTTCTACTTTCTCAGCTCCTATATGGCAGACCAGAAAGAAAGGACTTAGGGCCAGATGTAGGTCGCCAAGTACCGGTCGGTAACGGCCGATTTCGGCCGTTACCGACCGGTAATTGGTTTTTGAGATGTAGGGGCCTTTATTTTACAGAATCTGTAAATTTACTGAATCAGTAAATTTACTGATTCTGTAAAATACCGAATCAGTAATTTTACCGAATCGGTAAATCCCAGATGTAGGTAGCACTGTTTACAGTGCTACAGGCCTTCAGAATTCGGTATTTTATCACCCAATACAATTGGGTGGTAAAATACCGAATTCAGGTGTACATGCACATCTTTGCATGTACACCTGTGCCATGTGACACACAGACTTGCCCTTAGGGCATGTATGTGTGCCACATGGCACACAAAGCTGGAATTGGGGTGCTACAGGGTGTCAAAGTGACACCCCGTTCACCCTTGCAGGATTCGGTATTTACCGATTCGGTAAATACCGAATCGGTATTTCCCATTGATTCCTATGGGCTTCAAGGCCCTTAGGAATCAATAGGAATCGGTAAATACCGAATCATACCGATTCGGTAATTCTAAAATAAGAATTACCTACATCTGCCCCCTTCCTATTTACCTACTCCTAAATACCGAATTGGTATGATTCGGTATTTAAGAGTAGGTAAATAGGAATTACCTACACCTGGCCCTAACATACTCCAGTAGATTAGAAAGGGATGTCAACAGGATGCAGGTCACAATACTAAGAGCCAAAATGTTTGTAAAAGATATCTAAGGCACAATATTTTTTTGTCAGGGGTAATTAAGCAATGCTATTATAGTACAATACTGCCAAGGACATATAGTGCAGTCCATTATTTTTAAGCCTCTGCTCAAAAATGTTTCATATATTATAACCTGAAATAAACAAGTTTAGAGATTCATATTGTCACCATGTACTCATCTGCTTTGAGGAGCCAATGGTCTTTTCAATACCTAGTTACACGTGGTTGTGCGTTGTTATTATTTGGTGTCAAAGCATTCAGTTGTTTTTGCAAAATTAGTGTTATAAGAGGTGCTTGCGGTGGTCATGCTGCGGTTAAAAATGTAATTATCTGGACAGTGGTCCTGTGGGACTCAGCACCATAACTTAAAAAAAAATAGGAACTTGTGATTGGCTGAGGGAACTCTTTCTCCCGCCATCCTTTTCGGTACCAGATCTGGTTGCTTCGCCGCAACTGTGAGAAAAATGTTGCAGCCGCCATTACAGGACTCGGGGACCGAGCCCATGTGTACTTAAGTAAAAAAAAAAAGTAAAAGGGGGTATATTTATATATTTTGTCATGTTTATGTAAGGGAAACGTGCATAGCGTGCACAGGGTTTTTTTTAGTTTTTCTTGGAAAAATGATTTCCACTATGCCAAATGGAGATGACAAAGCGAATACAGGCCATAGCAGGTTTGAAATTCTTACCTTCAGATATTGAAAATGAAGACTAATTAGAAAAAGGTATGACTGCTTTGTGAAACAAGGACATTAAAAATACATCTAAATAAGCTTTTGAATAATGTTTTTTTCCCTAGAGCCAAATCAGGTAATTATATAGTATGAAACCTCAGTGAAGAACAGGTTTCTTGTAACATTTCATCCACAATTGACTTATTATTAATGATCGCTGACATCTCAATAAACCTGTGACACTCAGACACTTCTGAAAACCTGATTCTCTAACAGTACCTATAGCTTGAAAGGCTTTCAAAGTCCCCTTTTTAACAGACAGAAAAGAGATGTCAAAATGAAATTTGGTTTTATTACGAGGGAAACAGAATACAGGTAAAAGCTCAGATGAAGAAACAGTGATTTAGAAATTAGAATTCAGTGTGTCTAATATATTTGTTTTCGAGTTTTATGAGTACAGATTATACTCCATGGGTGCCAGAGCCCTTAACATAGGAAAAGTTACACTAGATAAGCATGTACGGTTTGTTACACAACATGTTGCTAAGGAAAAGCTTTTGGTTGCAAGTTACAATCAACCAAGCAAAACCTTTTCTCCTATTCACTTTTTGTAAATATTTGCTGTCCTCGCTTGTATGGCAGACCAGACAGAAAGGACTTACATATTCATGTAGGGTAGCAAGAGATGAAGACCAAAATGCAGATCAAAAATACTGGTAGCAAAAATGTTCCCTGACAATAATATAAGAGCCTAAACATCGTTTTCAACAATATTACTCCTTTGAGTCTTAATTTTTCTTTAAATAACTCCAAAGGGTGTGGATTTTTGGACACGAAGCTCGAGGCACAATATTTTTAATCAGAAGGTAATTAAGACACAATTTTATTGTACAATACTGCCAAGGGCATATAGTGCAGTACATTATTTTTGCCTTTGCTCAAAAATGTTTCATATGACCTGAAAGAAACCTGTTTAGAGATTCACATTGTCACCATATACTCATCTGCTTTGAGGAGACATTGATCTTTTCAATACCTAGTTACACCTGGTTGTGCGTTGCTTTTATTTGGTGTCAATGCATTAAGGGCCATATGTATCATCCAAAATTACGATTGCAAATGCCGAAATTCACGGAATTTCGGCATTTGCGATTGCAATTTAGCTAAGTGGGATGTATGAATGGAAAACAGCCTTGCAAAATAAGAAATCACAAATTTGTGATTCCCTATTTTGCAATTGCATTTAAGGAATCGCAAATTGTGATCCCTTAAGTGCAATGTAAGAGGCCCAGAAAAAGTGCAATTAGGCCATAAGGAAGCACAAATTACCACCAACTTCAATTTGGTGGTTATTAGCAATTTCTTTGAAAAATTCACTTTTTTGCATTTTTCAAAGTGCCATGTGGCGCACATACATGCCCTTAGGGCATGTATGTTTGCCACATGTGCACACATGCACATTTCAGGGATGCAACAGGGTGTCCTTTTGACACCCTGGCACCCTTGAAATTGCATTCTCAATTTGCGATTCTCTAATTGAGAATCGCAAATTGAGAATGTCTTCCCATTCATTCCTATGGGCCTCCTATGGGGAGGTATTCCTTAATTGCGAATCGCAATTTTCAAATCGCAATTCACAATTAAGTAATATGTAGAATTAAAAAAAAAATTATTTGAAAATCCTACATACATAGCGGTTTGCGATTCTCAAATAGCGAATCGCAAAAAAACGCTATTTGAGAATCGCAAAACTAAAGTTTCATACCTATGGCCCTAAGTTGTTTTGCAAAATTCGTGTTTTAAGAGGTGCTGTGGTGGTCATGCAGAGGATAAAAATTGAGTTATCTGGACAGTGATCATGTGCGACTCCTAAAGGAGTCCCATGGTACCCTAACTTAAAAGAAATAGGAAATTGTGATTGGTTGTGGGAACTTTTTCTCCCGTCCCGCCCGTCCCTTTTTGATACCAGATCTGGATTGCATGGTCGCAGTTGTGAGAAAAATGTTGCTGCCGCCATTACAGGACTCGGCAACCAAGCCCCTGTGTACTTAAGTTAAAAAAAGTAAAAGGGGGCATACTTAAATATATTGTCGTGTTTATGTATGTAAAACAAGCATAGTGTGCACAGTGTTTTTTCGTTTTTCTTAGGAAAATTATTTCTAATATGCCAAAAGGAGATGATAAAGCCAATACAGGCCATAGCAGGTTTGAAATTCTTACTTTAGATATAGAAAACGAAGACTAATTAGAAAAGGGTATGACTGCTTTGTGAAACAAAGACATTAGAAATACATCTATATAAGCTTTTGAAATATGATTTTCCCTAGAGCCACAGCAGGTAATTATATATTATGAAACCTCAAGTGAAGAACAGGTTTCTTGTAACATTTCATCCACAATTGACTTATAATGAATGATCGCTGACATCTTAATAAACCTGACACACAGACTCTTTGGAAAACCTACCAAAACCTGATTCTCCAACAGTACCTATAGCTTGAAAGGATTTCAAATTCCCATTTTTAACAGACAGAAAAGAGATGTCAAAATGAAGTTTGGCTTCATTGCGAGGGAAACAGAATAAAGGTAAAAGCTCAGATGAAGAGACAGTGATTTAGAAATTGGAACTCAGTACATCTAATATATTTATTTTCGAGTTTTATAAAGTACAGAAATACACTCCATGGGTGTCAGAGCCCTTTCCTTAAGAACAGTTACACTAGATAAGCATGTAAGGTTTGTTACACAACATGTTGCTAAGGATAAGCTTTTGGTTGCAAGTTACAACCAACCAAGCAAAGCCTTTTCTCCTATTCACTTTGTGTAAATATTTGTTGTCCTCTCTTCTACTTTCTCAGCTCCTATATGGTAGACTAGACAGAAACGATTTACATGGTCCTGTAGAGTAGCAAGGGATGTTGCCAAGCGGATGTAGATCAAAATACTGATTGCAAAAAGGCTCCTTTGACATAAATATAAGAGATTAAATATCGTTCTCAACAAAATAATTCCTCTGAGTCTTAATTTTTCTTTAAATAACTCCAAAGGGTGCGGATAATTCTATAAACGAGTTTGAGGCACAATATGTTTTGTCAGACAGTATTTAAGCCACAATATCATTGTACAACACTGCCAAGGGCATATAGTGCAGTGCATTATTTTTGCCTTTGCTCAAATTTTTTTCATATATTATGACCTGAAAGAAACCAGTTTAGAGTTTCATATTGTCGGCATGTATTCTTCTGCTTTGAGGAGCCATCGAACTTTTCATTAGCTAGTTACACGTCGTTGTGCATTGGTGAGCATTGTTGTTATGCTGAGAATACAAATGCAATGCATGCAACTTAAAAGTTTGTGAGAATCTCCTCATACTTTTGCAAAGCTCAATACTTTTAACTTAGGCTGCATCTTGTTCTCTGTCTTTCCTGAGGACTGGGGATTGCACTTTGTCTGAGCACTCCTGTAATTGCATTGCATGCCCAAATCACAGAGGCAAAGGAAGGCACAAGTCCGAACAGATAGTTTTCTAAGGAAGATCCCAAAACACCATACACAACTAAAAACAAGCATTGGAAATGAAATAGGTCTTTCATTTGTTTGTGGTAGAGCTATTGACATTATAAATGGCAATGTATTTTATCTATGTTTTATGGGGTGTATACATGTGGTGTCAAGCGAAATTATGTGGGTGAATTCGATTAGTTAGTTGTGGAACTGTGTGGCGTGGAATTGTGTGGTGTGGAGTCGATTTGTGTAGTGGAATTATGTGGCATGGTGTGCTGTGTAATTATGTGGTTTGAGTGTACTGGAATTATGAGTGGTGGTATTGTGTGTTATCGGGTGTAATTATGTGTAATGATATTTTGTGTTGTGTGTACTGGTATCTGCACAAAGACCATGGTAGTACTGTAAAAACAAAGTGCACATTAACACCAATGGCCACATATGGATGAATGACAAAAGTAGAGTGCAGCTATGACCTCAAACGGTGAAGTAGTCTGCTTACTAATGTGCATACTTGCAATTTATTGGAGGCTATATTGCTCATTATACAAGACTCCTCAAGTATTCCCAATTGCATACAGATTACCTCTTAGCGCTAGCAGCATGCAGCCTTATTTCATATGTTAGCATCACACTGATCAATAGCTTAATACATTCAACTGGACTGCAGCAACCCATGATATGCATGATGCTCACACCTGCGCTTGTGTTCATAAGCAGCAGGTGTACAAAACCACCAAGCTGCCTCAGTAACTGTGCGTGGGATATTCAGTGACTGGATAGCTACGCTGCAATGTCTGTGGTGGGTTAAAATAAAATGCGAGAAGTGGTTTCCTTAATGAAAGGCAAACCTTGAAGAGAAGGAGGTGGGGCCACACTGCCTCCTCAGTACAAAAGGCATGTATTGCTTAGCGAGCTAAGAGCTTGCTCTGATTGTCGCCCACAGTCATTTGCTGCTGCTGCTGGTTTCCCACCAACATGTGCTCAGACAGAGTGGTCCTGGTTCTGGCAGGGGCTTGCCCCATAGGCTCTGGGTTTGTGAAGCACATGGTACAAGAGTGACTGGGAGCCAGAGGCTGCGGGGTTGCAAGAAACATACAATGGCAAAGAGGGCAGGGGAAATGGGAGGGGGTCAAAGAGATACTACCTGCATCAAAGCAGACCACCACCAATCAAGGGGAATTAATCTGTAATTGAGTGGTGTTCCTCAGCTACAAACAGAAGTGATGTATCGCGGTGTGCAAACCAATTAGGATGCAGCAAAGAAGAGCAATACTGGAGTTATTCTATGGTTGTAAAAAAAGATAAGGATGCACCCTATCTTGGTTTGTGGGACCAGGGGAGATAAGTAGAGAAACACAGAGGTGTCCCAAAATAACACAAATGTAATATCCTATCAACTACTGCAAAGCTTAATGCAACAAAGTGCAACTTAGTTAATCACACAAACATGAGACACCAATTATGAGAGAGGCAAGGTAGAACTAAAGGTATATTGTTACAAGTTTAGTATAGTAATCATCTGCATCAGACCAACACATTAGCTCCAGAATTAATAAACAGTCTGTTGTCAATGTAGTAAAAAATATTGTGAATATTTATTACATATAGCTGTCTGGAAACAGTTTGTAACTTGTAATGTATTTAAAAACATATGCTAATCAACATAAGTATATACGAATCACAAAATGTAATAATCATTCACATAATCATCACCAATCAGACATAGAAATCAACCAAATACAATCCGATCCTGTCGAATCCTTTGAATACCTAGGCCTTAAGGTACGATCAACAGGCATTCAAAGTTGCAACCTGCATGCCATATATCATCCGCCAGGAAATAATGCTACTTTTATAGACCAGCTAATGGAGATTATCACGGATAACTCTAACATTCACTCTAACGACATATTCCTGGGTGATTTCAACTTACACTGGGACGACAGTAAGGACAAACTGATCAACACTCTGAAAGACTTCCTGACTGAGTTAAACCTTACCCAAGCCTGCACACAGCCAACACACTCAAAAGGAGGAACACTAGACTGGATACTATCAAGAAACAATGACATAGGGATCCACTCAGTTAAGCCGTGCGACTGGTCGGATCACCACGCCATAACCTTCCTAATACCAACGCTGAAAAGGGGAAAGATCAGGCAGCCTATTAAACTCAAAAAGTGGACCCGGGAGATTAATGAGTCGAATACTGAACGATTAGTAGTAGATTGCGAGAAAGAACTTAAGCCACCGAATAACGTGCGGAACGTGAATGACCTAATAGACCACTTCAACACGACAGTTACGAATACAGTTAACACCTCTATGCCACTAAAGCTAAAAAGAGTCTTGGAAAGGGACAAAAACCCTTGGTTTAATGAGTCACTGAACGATGATAGACGGAAAGTAAGAATGGCCGAAAGGAAATGGAGACAACATCCGGCAACACCAGAGCTGAAATCATTAAGAAAAGTCAGGAATGAATACAACAAAAAGATCCTAAAGTCTAAAAAAGAATTTATTAGATCAGAATTGGATAACGCCAAAAACAGACCACGGAAACTATTTGAGATATTAAAGCAACAATCCAACAAATCGGCAAAATCGGCCCAAGAAACCACTAAAACCCATCTGAGCTGTGAAGAATTCTCTATTTTTTTCACCGACAAGGCCATCACTTTGGATACAGAGCTCAAATTAGAAGCGGACAACCTGCACATCCAACCACACAGTCTGTACAATACCACTCAGACAACTGACCTTGAGGAAACTAAAAACAAAGCGCATTGGGATACCTTCAAGATATATGATCAGAATACCATCGCCAAGACACTAGGGGACATCAAACCAAATAACCACTACAATGATCCACTCCCCACCAAAGGTCTTCAAAACATCAACCACGTCATCATCCCGATGTGGACTAAAATAATAAATGCCTCGCTATCACAAGGGGTCCTTCCACAATGCTTAAAGGCAGGCCAAGTTACACCAATCATCAAGAAACTAACAGCGGACCCAGCAGATCCTAATAACTTTCGCCCAGTTACCAATATTCCATTACTGGCCAAACTAATCAAGAAATGTGTACAAAACCAGCTAAGCCAACACATCACAAACTTCAGGCTATTGGACAACTGCCAATCGGGATTCAGAACAGGACACAGTACGGAAACAGCGATTCTACATATCGTTGAAGACGCATTACAGGCCCTAGATCTTAATAGAACATGCCTACTAGTCTTCTCGACCTATCATCTGCATTCGACACGGTTAATCATGAAAAACTACTAGACAGACTACTCAAGAGGATGGGAATGTCGGCACTTGTACTGAAATGGTTTGAATCCTTCCTTCAGAACAGATCTCAAAGATTCTTGGTCAACCAGTCATTATCCCATTCTGGTCCAAATTCGATCGGAGTCCCTCAAGGCACTACACTATCTCCTTCACTATTTAACCTATACGTTGAACCTTTGACAGAAATCCTCCGAGACGCAAACATATCCTATCACATGTACGCGGATGACACGCAGATTTACATCAAAGTAGCTTCTCTGGAGGACATCAAGTTAATCAATGAGGCCTTAAAAAAGACAATTTACTGGTTAACAAGTAATCACCTGAAGCTGAATGCACAAAAAACTGAATTCCTATTAATCTCACCGCCAAAGAACAACACAGAGGCGATAGAAAGGACCAAAATGATCACAGCACTAAACTGCACCCCTACACTAGTGGACTCAGCCAAATCATTAGGAGTCACATTGGATAAAAATCTAGACATGAAAGCACACATCAAATTAATGGCAAAAAATGCTCACTTTCATCTGAACTAGTTAAGGAAAGTTAAACCTTTCATCTCATCGGCAGATCTCAAACTGGCAATACAATCTTTAGTTATTTCAAGGATTGAATACGGATGTACAACCTTAGCAGGTCTACCAAAAATTTCCATGGCACCACTAAAAGCATGCCTCAATGCAGCAGCAAGGCTCATTACCGGATCGAGGAAATTCGACCATATAGCGCTGTTACAGCTGACCTTTTTAAAGGACGTTTTAAGAAGCCTGTGTCCGTGGTGACGAAGTCGACGTCCTCGCAACCCGCAGTCCCGGAGAATCTTGAAAATATTCAGCTTCACTTCACTTTAGTTGCAGGTATGTGAACCGCGGGCAGTACTATGGGTTATAACTGAGTTGTAAATGTATTTGCTGAAACATCCCATTTCCGGCTTGGAGGGAAGGAATGCCCGCTTCTGATGTCTAAAGGTCATAATGTCGAGGGCACTGAAATGCAACCATGTGGCCGATGTATCATGGAGGGTTATATCTGTAAGTAAAAAGCAAGCCCTCCTTTGCCGGATGGCTGCGCCTCACCTCGCTGGCCTCTGACCCCTCACTAAGCCTGTTAAAGTTGTTCTCCAGGCACAGGAGATAACCTGCACTGTGTTAATGCAAAGCCTTGTGGTGAGAGGCACCCGCCACGTGCCGCCGTCCACGAGCGGCCACAAATTGTATGTGCAGTTAGTCCCAGAAGTCCCGGGCGTTTGCAATGTGAAATATTTAATGTCGGCGGGAGACGAATGGCTGCATTTTCACGCCATCCCTAGGTGAATTGAAACCCTATTTCATGATTCAGCACACTTTTGCTTTCCTCCCGCAGCCGGGGGGGGGGGAGAGGGGGGCGGGGCGGAGGTTTGTTGACGACCCCTTTGCGTTTTCATTTCTATTTCTTTCTAGCCACAACACGAAACGAGCGGAGCAGATATGGAGCTGTTTTAAACTCTACTACACACAGTGCTTTATGAATCCTGTCCTCAGCCACTGCTAAACCCATCCCAGCCTGCCAGAGCACGACACACATGCAGTGTTTGCATGCGATAGAGATCTATAGAAACAATTGTCCTGGCAAGAACAGGAGACACAAAATGAGGGAGAAGAAAGGATGCGGAGAGAATAGAGAAGAAGCAAGGGTGAAGAGAAAACAGCTCGAGGTGGAAGGGGGAAGCAGAGAGTAAAAATTAGGGAACACCAAAGGTAATTGGAGAATAGGAGAGAAAGGGAGGGAACATGAGAGAGAAGAAAGGAATAAGGGAGAGAAGAAGGGATTAGGAGAGCAAGGGAGGGAATGTGAAAGAGGTTATTAGTTGAGAGAAAAGGGAACAGGAGAGAATAAGTGAGGTGGATAAAGATGAAGATGAGGGAAGAAGAGAGAACAGTGGAAAGGCAGTAAAGAGACATCCCTCAGTTGCTTGCCAGCTAGTTTTGCCCTAAATATAAATGTCAAGCCACACATACCTTCGTTATCCTCAATGTGCACTGGCTCTGCTGTTTGAGGGGCATATGTTTGTTTGTGTGTCTATGCCCGCCAATTGCCAAATGATTTGCCGACTGATATGTCCTCATATGGCAGACAACATTAAGAATAAGAGCATATTATATTGTTCAATGTCTGCAGTGAGTAAAATTCTAATGCGCCTGCCATATGCAGCTGAATATTAGATTAACTTCTACTCTTTTTCATGTTGAAATGTTGATATTATCATTGAGGACAGATATGGCGTTTTTAGCGGTTAATACTCCTTTCCACATTCCTTACATGAAAAGGACATTGACGCATTACCTTTGTTTCCCTGCAAATGCATTTTGTAACCCTGCAACATTGCAAAACAATTGCTTTAGCTCTGCTGATTTAGAAGACGGTTATCTGAAAAGGTTTGTATTTCTGTGACTGATGTTCTGTCCCTGAAAAACAGCGAGTTTTTACCAAAATGCAAGAAGTGACTGCAAATGTTGCAGAGTGAAAATGTTTGTTGTCATGAGCCATCCAGAACTGTCTGTATGTGGCATGATGTTTTCTAGAACAACAAACTGCATTCTTACACCTGTGTTTGCCAGAGGACCTGTTGTTAGCATTAATGTGACCTTGAATGTTTTATGGATTAAAGTCCTGGCAGCTTAGCCTTGCATCCTTGTTTTTACTTTCAGCTAGCTGGAGATAGTTAAGAATGCGGCAAATCAGCTGAAATAGAGGGCAAAGTTGAGCTACAATGTTTTGATAACATTGTCAGATTAAGCAGCAGATGATGTATTATGTGTCAAATATGGCAGGGCCATATTATTGTAGAAAAAGGGATGAGAAGTACTGAAGACAGAAAATGCATGTGACGGATACAAATGGCTTGTGAATCCACTTTTAAGCGTAATTGGAACATTTCGGTGTTTGGGAACATATTCAACTTTGTGAATGTATTTTAATGTCAAGAACTAATATTAAACCGTAAATATACATGTGTATCCATTGGTTGAAATACATAACGTAATGAGCTGCAACTGGGCAATGAAATGTGAAACAAATACTAAAAATTGGGATGTTTTGCTCTTTCTGGCCACACCTGACTCTGCCCATTGGCCCAATCTTCTGGTTATTCCCGCCCTCTGATTCTCCGGGCGCTCTACTAACACCCACCTGAAACCTCCGCTCCATCACCCATCCCCTCTCTACAGGCCTGACCATTGTATCTGAGCCTTTCAGATTCCTTTAGTTTGACAGCTGCTCCACACCAAATAGCGCTGTCCAGATTAGCTCCTTCCATATGTGTTTCTACTCTGTATCCTTGTACTGTGTGCATGTCATTTATTTCAAATCCCTATTGAGTGAATTTCCTGCATAAACCACTGGCTTTAGGAAAGCCTCCTGTTTTTCATGTACAGGTTTACCCATTAGTTTGTATGTTTAAACAAAACATTACTTTGGTGTTGCTCACAGATCTGTGCGAGAAGTGGTGTTGGTCCATCGGTCGTGAAGTGGTGTCTGTCCAGCGGTCGTGACGCAGTGTCGCTCCATCGGTCGTGGGGCGTTTCGGTCCATCGGTCGTGTCGGTCCATCTGTCGTGGGGCGGTGTCGGGCAATTGGTAGACTGGTAGAAAATCAGATTCCTGGTCCTTGCTACTTGTTGCATAGTAACAAACTAGCTGGAGAGCTCCGTAATGGCCTACAGTCCAGTTTCCAAGCCTTACAAACGATCCAGAGCGATTAAGAGCGAACACAGGACCTTCCAGGAAGCATGGGAAGAAGAGTACTTGTTTGTAGAATGTCCAAAAGAAAAAGCCACCTGTTTGCTTTGCAAAGTGAAAGTAAATGTTCTTAAGAGGTATAACCTGGAACGGCACTACAAAACGCAGCACTCTGGATACACTGTGAACTTCCCACTGAACTCTAAACTGCGTTCTGCAAAAGTGGCATCGTTGAAGCAAGCTCTTCTTTCCCAGCAGAAGATCTTCCTTTGCCAGATGAAGGAATCTGAGGCTGTAACAGAAGCGTCTTTCAAAATATGCTGGTTGCTAGCTAAACATAAAAAACCATTCTCAGATGCAGAGCTGGTGAAGCAATGTTTCCTTTCAGCAGCCAAAATTTTATTTGACAACTACAGTAATAAAGCCAGCATTTTAAAGGAAATTGGTGCATTGCAGCTATCGGATACCACATGTGCACGTAGAATAGAGGCAATGGGACAAAACGTCAAGGAGCAGGTGATCCAAGCAGTGAGAGAGTCACCGTTCTACAGCATTGCCATGGATGAGTCCACAGACATAGGCGATGTGGCCCAGTTATTAGTTTGGGTGAGGTATCTGGACCAATCGCTTAATCCCAAAGAAGAGCTCCTGTGCCTTCTACCACTGCAAGGGCACACAAGAGGAGAAGATATACTGGACAGCATGTGCAACTACTTTGAAACACATCATATACCACTGAACACTCTTGTCAGCATAACAACGGATGGGGCTCCTGCCATGGTAGGCCATGACAGAGGCTTCGTATCTATGCTTAAAAAGAAGCTCATAGAACAGACTGTGCTGGACTACCACTGCATTATTCACCAGGAAGTACTGTGTGCAAATTTGAAGCATGGAGAACTGAATAATGTCCTAAAAGGTGCAGTGAAAATTGTTAATTTTATCCGTGCTAAAGCTCTGAACCATAGACTTTTTACAGCAATGCTGCAGGAATCTGAAGCAGAACATACCGACGTCTTGATGCACACTGAAGTGCGTTGGCTAAGCAAAGGGAAGGTTCTGGAGCGGTTCATCACATTGCTTCCTGAAATTGAACTCTTTGTGAACAGTAGGGGCCAATCATTCCCAGAACTAACAGATGTGAAATGGCTTATTATGCACCATTTTCTTTCAGATATTTTCACACATTTTATTGTTCTCAATTTGACCCTGCAAGGTAAACAACAGCTTGTGTGCTCTCTCATGAATGGTATTTATGCTTTTGAAAGTAAGCTTGTGCTATTTAAAGAACAACTGGGTGATAGTGACTTCACCCACTTCCCAAAACTGTTGGCTGTGATGCAGAGGTTTCCAGATGCACAAGGCATTCTGGCAAACCTAGACCTTGGTGCATGTCTTGAGTACATTTCTGGGGAGATCAAACGACGATTTGCTCAATTCAGAGCCCTCACCCCTCTGTTCAGGCTGGTTGAAAACCCCTGGATGGTGAGTGCACGGAATCTTGATGTTGTTGCCCTTATTGGCATGGAAAGGGCTCAAGCAAAAATAGAGCTCATTGACATGCAGCACAATTCAGCCCTCGAAGCATCTTTTTTTGCGGCAATCACCAGAAGAATTCTGGAAATTTGTACCCTCTGACAAGTTTCCTCTTCTTTTTACAGTGGCCCAGAAGGTAATTTGTATGTTTGCGTCAACATATGCTTATGAATGTTCATTTTCCACAATGGGACTGTTGAAAAGCAAACTCAGAAATAAGCTTACAGACATACATCTGGAGCAGTTCTTAAGGATTGCTGTTTCCAACTTGGTACCAGATTACAGAAAACTTATTGGTGACATGAAATGTAAAATAAGTTCGTAGTGTTTGTCTTTAACATGCCTGTTTTTGGGACTCTGAAGTCTGTACTGAATTTCCGGTTACTGCAAATTGCCATGCAATCCCACTTAAGATTGCTATTGTCTGCTAATAAAAACATGTTATAAACATGTGCTCCATGTAGTTACAACTGCTTTGGAAATACAGCATTGTCTAGTAATGTTTTGAAACGGCAGTGATTTTTTTCCCCCTCTAGTCCCGCCCCCACTAATCCCGCCCCCGCTGACCCCGCCCCCACCGGTGCGGCCCTCGGCCACAAACCACACTTTCAATTTGGCCCCCGAGAGAAAGTTTGTGAGTACCCATGTATTAGACTCAGTCATGTACTGGAGTTGTTGCGCTTTTTCTTAATTCTTTATTTGATAAGATCGTTCTGCTGGCATATCCCAATGATTTAGGAGACTGTAAGGTATAAGAGTATTTTTGCAGTCAAATTTTACTTAATATCTCTTATAAAATTGCCATTCGTTATTCAAATTTTTGTCATTTTTACCTTTAACAAGTTGATGCCAGCTTTAAGCTGTCCGGGGGAGCCACCGATAATGTGTAGAAAGATTTTTTCTCAATTAAAATTCTATAAAAAAAGGGGAAGATAACGTCATGAAGGGCCCTATACCCTGAACCGGTATGTATGGGTGGTTGGCATGAGTCGGCACTCACCTTTTATATAATATGACAATTGCTGCAGCCGAAGGCCTTCTTTTTGCTATGGCACTACGGGCTTGGGGGTTGACCTCCCTGCGTTCAGTTACCAAATCTGAAAAAATAAGCGTTGTCACTAGTACTATGTTTATTATTAGCTATCCTTGTGACAAGCTGAAAGTATACACACCTCCTTTTCATTAGGGTGAATCTTGTACCTAATAGGCTACTAACCAACCCTGTTATATCATGGCTCGTATAAAGGGTATATTGCTCCTTTGTGTACATTAAAAAAAAGGGCTGCATATAAACATTTTAGGCATTCGTGAGTAAATGAGCCTTCTCTTCATGTTACTAATTTTATTAAGCATTCCAACGGTTCATTTAAGTTAAGTAGGTATCCATTGATACTGTATAGATTCAATTAATTTGGACATTCATTTTAGCAATTGAACAGATAAGTATAACTACACCTTCGGTACTATTTTATAGTCACAAACAATCGATTATTAGCTAGTATCTTGATTATATTGGTCATGTTACGAAACTCCAGATATTATTGGAGGTTATTTAAATTACTTAATTGCTGTTTTTAAATGGTCCTACGGTGTAGCTTAACCTACAAAGTACACTTACAATTCTACTAACTTATGATGAACAGCAAACGGCCTACTTGCACTCACCTAGTATCAAAGGTTTGGCCTCCCTGCTCCTCGACCGGACTGGAATCTCTCGGTTTTCAAAGCGCGTTTGTGCCATGTACGGAAAAAATCGCGCTTAAATAGTCTAAATCTTTTCATTGGTTGTGACTTGGCTCCTCTCTGATTCATCCTCGTCTTGTCCAATAGCGGTCTTTATTATGATTAAGCCGCGCAGCTTGTTGATACTTGGGTTTAATGCGTGTGCGCTGATTGGAGGGCGATACGAACAAAAAGGACCGATAGGCTTAATTTATAACGCGCTGTCATAGTAACCGTTTAGCATTATGTTAGCGATGTTTTCATTGGAGGTCAGTTCTATCGAGCTTAGATGCTGATAGGCGTAACTATGGTGACTAAACCACACCTTTTAGGCACAATGTCATCGTGATAATAGCAATGTTTTAATTGGAGGTCAGCTCGAGCAAGCAAAAGTGCTGATGGACTTGTTTGTTGCTCTTTGTAAAACGCGTAACTATGGTGCCATGACTACAGCATACTACTGTCATCGTCAAGTCTTCATCAGAAATGAAGATATTATAGAAGGGGCAAATTTAGGTTATGATCCTAATTACAAGTCTTTCTATTAAATCCCTATGTTCCCGCAAACTGCCCATTCAGTTCTTGCGCAGTGAGTGATAGAAGGCCTTTTGTGCAATTGTCAATGTGTTACGTTAGCAGAATCATACACATGCTCTCAAATGCTGGCTACATCTATTGTTAATACAGAATGGAGGTCATTCAACCTGATGCAAGACGAGCGACTGTAATGGCATAGCGGAATCACAAAGAGATGCCTAATAATTGAAAATACACACCATATTCATGAGCCGTCGTGTCGATGTACATATCTGTTAAGAGAAAAACGTCGATAGATTGTTTCCTTCTACTTGAGGGGTTCATTTCCAAATTTCTTACGGTTAATTAAAAGATACCCCCACTGTACTTCCTCACAATTGTTGTCTATGATGTTTCATCTTATGGAATACTACGCTCCCAGTCCTCTCTGGTATTGAGACCACATCTCACGCTATTCAACCGGGACATAAAAAATTGCTTCTGTTTTTTTCTTTTGGCATTTAAATTGCCACCTCGTGCCTTGATCTCAACTGATTCAAGGCAGCACCACTTGAAGTCATCAAACGTGTGTCCTGCTGTCTGCCAATGTTCTGTAAGGGGGGCACCCTGTTTGTTGTTTCTGATTGCTGACCTATGTTCATTGAGGCGTATCCGCACTTCCCTAGATGTCTCACCTACATAGCTACATGGGCAGGGGCACTGTATTAAATAGATTACATTTTTTGTTCTGCAATTCATAAAGCTCTTTATCTTGATTTCAGTTTTTTTGCTTAGGATGCTATTGCCCTTAATTATGTTTGCAAAGTTCACACAACCTGTACATGGGAAGGTGCCGTTGGTAATGGTGCATTATTTGTACATGGTTGGATTACTTGTTTATTCTCTCTTCTGATGGTACGGTTACGTCTGAACGAAAACATAGGTTTGGGCAATTTCTGTTTATGATTGTAGTTATCAGGTGCCAATTCCTGTTCACAATGTTTTTTACTTTATTCCACACTTGATTGTAATTAGTGACGTCAACTAATTATTGGTGCTTCTTTTTCAAGGAAAGTTTCTGTCTTATTAAACAAACTCTCTCTATTAAAATATTTTGCACGTTTGTAAGCGTGCCGTACCAGCCATCTTGGATAACCTCTCTCTAAAAATTTCTGTTTTAGAGCTTGGCATGCTTATCGTCATCTTGCATACTGGTACAGTTCCTTTTCAATCCAAGGAATTGCCCAAATGGGATGTTATTTTTCTGACAGTGGGGGGTGATTGCTTTCAAAGTGGAGCATAGTGTTTCTGTTAGTTGGTTTTGTATAAAGTTCAACACAAAGTGTTCCCTCTATGTGTTTGATGATTATGTCTAAAAATTCAAATTTTTCATGATCTCTATAGTACGTGAATTTTAAATTTCTGTCACCCAAATTGAGCCATTCAATAAATTCAGTAAGGGTCTCGGTTGATCCTGACCAGATTAAAAAAAAGTCATTGATGTATCTCGACCATTCTGATACGTTCGCACAAAAATGGGGCAGACTGATTAAAAATATGTTTCTCTTCGAACTGGGAGACATACAGACAGGCCAAGCTTGGAGCACAGGTGGCACCCATGCTCATCCCCTTGACCTGTCTGTAAAAGGTTTTGTTAAACAAATTTTTTTTATTTTTGAGCAGCAACGTGATACAATCAACAATAAATGTTTGGTGGGCTGCTAGGTCTCCTTCTTCTGTTCTCAAGAGATTTTCAATCATTGCGATCGTATTGTCCTGCGGTATATTGGTATAGAGTGCCTCTATATCAAGTGTAACAAGAATGTGTGCACTTTAATTAAAACTGAGGCACTCTACTTTCTCAATTATGGCAGTGGTATCCTTAATACACCCCTTCTGTCTGGTCACTAGAGTTTGTAAGAATACGTCTGCGTACTTGCTTAGAGGTTCTGTTAAGGAACCAATGCTAGATACGATCGGTCTCATTGGGGGATTTGACATATCCTTATGGATCTTTGGGAGACCGTATAGTGGAGGTATAACGGGCTCAGAATTGTTCAAGAAAGCAAACTCCTCCTCACTGAGTACCTCGTCTTCTTTGGCCTGAGTGAGTAATCTTTTTATTATTGCTTTTAGATCAATTCATTTCTGTCTGTTTGATAGTCTGTAGTGGTCTTTATTATCCAGAAGCCTTTGCATTCTGTTTTTATAATCTATAGTTTGTATAAGGACAATACTCCCGCCCTTATCGGCCGATTTTATCACCAACTCTACACATTCCTCAAGGTTTTTTAAGGCGGCCACCTTATTTTTATTAAGACTATAAATAGCCCAGTTTTTCTGTGTTAAAAGGTCATCTACATTTTATCTACTATACGTTCAAAAACTTCGATGTTTTTATGCACCATATTGAGATTGGGTTTCCAAGTGGGCTTGTTTTTCAAACCTGATTTGTTGGGTATAGGTTGTCTATCTTTGCCCTCAAAAAAGACATGCAGTTTTATTTTACAAGATTTTTTGGGGAGATCTCTCTCCAAAGAATACCTGTCTATGAGGGAGCATAATGCAAAGCCTAAGCCTTTCTCCAAAAGTTTAGTTTCGATTGGGGATAGGGTACGATTTGAAAGATAATTATTGCGGCCTTTTGGGTTTTCTCTAATCCTAAATCTTCTGGCTCCTCGTCCTGGGATGTTGAAGGAACTGGGGTTGTGAGTTGTAGTTGCCCCGTCCTCTCCCCCGTCCCCGGGGTTGCCCGATATTTTGGTGGCGTTACTCCAAAAAAGACAGCCCTTCCCTAGATTGACCTGTCATGGTGTCTCTTTCTTTTGTATTTCTAGTCTCACCCTGAAATTCACCCTCTGAATCAGAGCTTGTATATGATTGGTCAAAAAATCTAACCTTCTTTTTGGGAAAATTACGTGGCTGTTGTTGTTATTAAAAGTAATAAATTAAGTAGGGGAAACTGTACGAGAGTGTCGTACCAGAATAGGAGAACATAAGTTAACCACCTAGGAATTAAAAATGCGCCAAGCGAAGAGTATGAAGAAATTGTGAAGGAATGTATGAATGAGTGTTGAAAAGTTAAAATGGTGATTCTTCCGCCTTCTCCTGGGTCCATTCTTTCTGACCTTCGGCTTCCTGATTGTGGGGAGTAACACTTTGGGAGTGTTTATATGATATCAGAGCCATGGCATATATATTTAACAGATTTAATCATGAGAATAAACCAACTCTGTCTAAAATAGTGTTATAGGAAGTATGTATTAGAATATATAGTCACTTGACACTAAGAAATATATTTTTTTCACAGCGTGTGTTTTCCCCTCCCTGGCTGTACCCGCCGGCCCTGATGAAGGTGCCCAACACCCAAACGCGCGTTGGCGTTACCCATAAGAATGGCAGTACCCTAGTCCTTGTGGACAATGGTTCTTCATCTTTTCTGCCCTCTTATTTTGCACTTACGTCCATGCAACCATAATTTTATCTCCTTGTTGCAGGCCATGCTGTACATATATGATAGAAGTGTTTGAATGTATGTGAATGTGATTGATCCCCTGAGAATATGTGTGCTTGTGAAGTCCCTAGATCTGTCCAGGAGTGTGTGGAACACTGATAATTACTGAAAAGAATTGTTCTCTCTCCAAACACCATATGAAATATCCCTTCCTGTTTTATCAATAGAACCGGTTGTATTTATATATTGAATGTATCTTAGAAACGTCAGATCCAATAAAAATAAAAAAAAATATTTTTTCAAAAAAATAATGAACTGATTTACATTTCCTTTATGTCACTGGCTCTGATGCATAGCTAATGTCGCCCCTCCTATAATTGCTGTGGATCTCCTTGGGGACCTTCTGTGACGTACCTTGGCAGGGTCTTGCTTTTTCTATTTACAGTGTACTAATCCCCTTTTTCTCCTGCCTATATCAGTAATACCCTTGGGGAACCCCCTTCTATTTTGTATTAACAATAGATATAGCCAGCATTTTAGAGCATGTGTATGAGGCTGCTAACGTAACACATTGACAATTGCACAAAAGGTCAATTAGTGGCCCTCTATCACTCACTGCGCAAGAACCGAATGGGCAGTTTGCGGGAACATAGGGATTTAATAGAAAGACTTGTAATTAGGATCATAACCTAAATTTGCCCCTTCTATAATTCCTTCATTTCTGATGAAGACTTGATGATGACATTGTGTCCAAATGCTGTAGTCATGGCACCATAGTTACCCATTTTACAAAGAGCAACAAACAAGTCCATCAGCACTTTTGCTTGCTCGAGCTGACCTCCAATTAAAACATTTCTATTATCACAATGACATTGTGCCTAAAAGGTGTGGTTTAGTCACCATAGTTACGCGTTCCACAACAAGCCTATCAGCATCTGTGCTCGATAGAACTGACCTCCAATGAAAACATCGCTAACATAATGCTAAACGGTTACTATGACAGCGCGTTATAAATTAAGCCTATCGGTCCTTTTTGTTCGTGTCGCCCTCCAATCAGCGCACACGCATTAAACCTGAGTATCAACAAGCTGCGCGGCTTACTCATAATTAAGCCTGCTATTGGACAAGACGAGGAAGAATCAGAGAGGGGTCAAGTCACAACCAATGAAGAGTTAGACTATATAAGCGCAAGAGATTCCAGTCCGGTCGAGGAGCAGGGAGGCCGAACCTTTGATACTAGGTGAGTGCAAGTAGGCCGTTTGCTGTTCATCATAAGTTAGGAGAATTAAAAGTGTACTTTGTAGGTTAAGCTACACCGTAGGACCATTTAAAAACAGCAATTAAGTAATTTAAATAACCTCCAATAATATCTGGAGTTAGTAACATGACCAATATAATCAAGATACTAGCTAATAATCGATTGTTTGTGACTATAAAATAGTACCGAAGGTGTAGTTATATTTATCTGTACAATTCCTAAAATGAATGTCCAAATTAATTGAATCCATACGGTATCAATGGATACCTACTTAACTTAAACGAACCGTTGGAATGCTTAATAAAATTAGTAACATGAAGAGAAGGCTCATTTACTCACAAAAGCCTAAAATGTTTATATGCAGCCCTTTTTTTTAATGTACACAAAGGGGCAATATACCCTTTATACGAGCCATGATAAAACAGGGTTGGTTAGTAGCCTATTAGGTACAAGATTCACCCTAATGAAAAGGTGGTGTGTATACTTTCAGCTTGCCACAAGGATAGCTAATAATAAACATAGTACTAGTGACATCGCTTATTTTTTCAGATTTGGCAACTGAACGCAGGGAGGTCAACCCCCAAGCCCGTAGTGCCATAGCAAAAAGAAGGCCTTCCGCTGCAGCGATTGCCATATTATATAAGAGGTGAGTGCCGACTCATGCCAACCACCCATACATACCGGTTCAGGGTATAGGGCCCTTCATGACGTTATCTTCCCCTTTTTTATAGAATTTTAATTGAGAAAAAAATCTTTCTACACATTATCGGTGGCTCCCCCGGACAGCTTAAAGCTGGCATCAACTTGTTAAAGGTAAAAATGACAAAAATTTGAATAACGAATGGCAATTTTATAAGAGATATTAAGTAAAATTTGACTGAAAAAATACTCTTATACCTTACAGTCCCCCAAATCGATGGGATATGCCAGCAGAACGATCTTATCAAATAAAGAATTAAGAAATAGCGCAACAACTCCAGTACATGCCTGAGTCCAATACATCCCCCCTGTTTTCAACATCGAGGTACGTACCAAATTGGAATTATGGTGAACACATTAGAATAAATAGTGGCTTGTACAGATGGAAGATCCAAGTCTTTCTCAAGCATAAAGTTAGAGAGAGAGAGGCATTAAAAGGTATTGAACAAAATGTATGTTGGTGGTAAAAGAAAACGAAGGAGCATAACTTTAGCATTAAATCAAGAAAAGAAAATTGCCCCTCATAATTAATGCTTACTAGATTAAGCATATTGTATTGTTTTTTTTTTAAGAAAAAGAAAATGAATCTCTGTGACTAATTACGGTTTGGTAATTTTGTGTTTTTTTAACAATGCAGAATCTGTCCTGAAGGAGGTATTTTATTCACAAAAAGCAGAAACGCTGCGTCAACACTTGTATGTTCCTGATTATTTTTTATCTTTTTTTATACCATTTATGTATTCTATGTAATTATGTATTATTTGATTGATTATTACATTTTGTGATTCATATATACTTATGTTGATTAGCATATGTTTTTAAATACATTACAAATTACAAACTGTTTCCAGACAGCTATATGTAATAAATATTCACAATATTTTTTACTACATTCACAATAGACTGTTTATTAATTCTGTAGCTAATGTGTTGGTCTGATGCAGATGATTACTTTACTAAACTTGTAACAATATATCTTTTGTTCTACCTTGCCTCTCTCATAATTGGTATCTCATGTTTGTGTGATTAACTAAGTTGCACTTTGCTGCATTAAGCTTTGCAGAGGTTGATAGGATATTACATTTGTGTTATTTTGGGACACCCGTGTGTTTCTCTAGTTATTCTATGGTTAGCAGCAGGTAGGATCAAAGTCCATTTAGTGAATACAGAATGTTTTGCAGACAGCGCATGAGTGTTGCCAGGCTCAACCTAAAAATAGTCAGCCTAGGAAATACTTCTCTAGGGCTTTCTAGAATATATTAAATTTCACATAATGAGTTAAGCACTAGGAATTCTACTACGACAATGATCCAATGATTCTTTGGTAACAAACTGCTCATAGTTCCCTGGGCTATATTTATGGGCACTCAAGTCACATGATGTGCTCAAACCTTTCATTTAAGGGGCAATTGAAAGTTGTCATCAATGGGCTGTTCTTTTCCCTTTTTGTAAAGTTTGATGGATTTTTTCAGTGGAGTATATAGAATTCACACAGACCTCCTTACATATCTTATTGAAAGTAAGAAGATATGAATACACAGTAGTGTGCAGCCTCCATGCTAATTGATATCCTATTTTTTCCACAAGAACAAACAATTTTGATTGGATGTTACAAACAGACCTGAAACTAAGGCAAACACATCATTTTTTGGTAATTAAAACATCTTTGGATGATGCTATTGAATAACAATTTGAGCGACTCATGTTACTGGGGGCTTAAAAATATATCCAACAGGTGTTACATAAAATGTGTCTGTATGAACATCTGCTCATTGTTAGTGTCGCCTTTGACACTGTCTCCCATCAGATTTTGCTCCACCAGCTTGAAGAAGCAGGTATCACGGATATGGCTCTTGCCTGGTTAAGATCCTTTCTGACAGAGAGGTCATTCCGTGTTTCTACCCCTCCCTTTCCCTCCAGTGCGCATGCCATTGAACAGGGTGTTCCTCAGAGCTCGGCATTGAGCCCCACCCTGTTCAATCTTTACGTCTAGCCATTAGCTGCGGTCGCCAAAATATGGGACCTTAACATCATCTCATACGCTGACGACACGTTGCTAGTGGTCGCCCTTACGGAGGGTATTACCCTCGATCCTGCCAGATTTAAGGCTGGCTTGGCTGCTGTGGCAGAATGGATGACATCTAACTGTCTACAGCTGAATGCCGCCAAAACAGAGGTTCTACTGGTCGGAAAGAACACTCACCTATGGGGAGATCATTGGTGGCCAACTATTTTGGGTAAAGCTCCTACGCCTAAGACGGAAGTGAAAAACCTGGGGGTCTGGCTAGACTCAGCTCTCAGCTTCTGCACCCATACGAAAAAAGTTGCTGCCACATGTTTTGGCATAATATGCAGCTTGAAACCAGCTCTAAAAATGTTTGATCCCGCCACAAGACAGCTAATTGTCCAGTCTACTGTTTTGTCCAGACTGGACTACGCCTGTTCTCTGCTGCTAGGTGCTAACCAAGCAGAAATTGCCCGAATGCAACGTATTCAAAATGCAGCGGCCCGAGCCTTAGTAGGCCTGCCCCTGTTCAGCCCCATCTCTGCTACCTTCCGGAGGCTTCATTGGCTACCGGTAGTTCAGGGGATACAGTTTAAGACCTTATGCATTTTGTTTAAAATCTTAAGACTTGATACTCCCAAAATGCTTGGTACTCTGCTGAACATGCATGTTCCTACCCGTGCTCTACGCTCGGCTGGTCAAAACCTGGTCATTGTACCCCGGATCAATCGAAGCCGAGCGGGCGGACGTTCCTTCTGCTTCCTAGCAGCAAAACTTTGGAATGCTTTATCAGCCCACCTTCGCAAAGTGGAAGATCTACTAGAGTTCAGGAAAGCTATTAAAACATATTTATTCCCCCTGAACTGATCCCTTTTGTAGACCTGCCTGCTGACTCCCTGCCTCCTTCTTTAAGCTGGATTCAGCGCCGGGACGCCCCTTTGCTGGGGCAGCTGAGCGCTTTACAAGACTGTAACATAACATAACATAACATAAAACCAGTTTTGTAGTACCCTTTTATTTTGTTTTTGGATAACATCTTACAGTTTTGGGCATCAATTTTTTTTCTTTAATTTAACTCCATAGGTGCAGCAAATTACATGTTCATGTCCTCCACATTACAGTCCCAGTGTGGATGATGTGAGTGTCCCATCCTCTTGGAGGTAAAGGGGGAACCTCTGGACCTTCCATTAGATTCTTCCCCCATTTATGCACTTTGCATCAGAAACAGTGATCAGTGGCATAAACATGCTGTGGGTGTGCCTATGACATCCATTCACCGGATCACACTGCTGCAGCAGACCAATGTGCTGTAGTCTGCATTGAATATTCTGCTTCCCACTGGTCATTGGTACTGTTGAAAAGGGAGAGTCTCCAATTTCCAGCTATACCTCTCCCTGATGAATTCCAGCTCATGAATCACAGCCATGCTGCTATACCCCAGCAAGAATCCACTGCTAGACACCAATAATCTTTTTTCTAGGGGGACAACCCCCTTCCAACAAAATAGAGAAAGACTTATTCCATTCCCTGGGGGCTAAAGCCTTGCACCTCGCCAATTGGGTCCAGCGAAAAAGAAAATGGCTGCCACCATTTTTTATTCTGTTTGTGCCCAGCACATTGTGCCGTCTCCCAGGTGCCTAACTGGATAGAACCTCCCACTGTACCAATGGTGCCTGGCATGGATTGATTCCGTTTTTGGGATACCTGTAGCATAATGATCCCCAAGCAGGAATTCACCACTAGGCACAAAGGATCCATATTTTTGGGAGATTGCTATCTAAGAGAGTAGCCAGAAAATTAAAATACCCCCACTATACTCTCTAAATCTAATCACATTGAGTTTTTGAAGCACGCAAACTAACCAAGCTTTTAATCAGCCATCTATACATCCATCCTTTCAATAAATATATCCATCCATTCACAGATCTACCTGTCAATGTATTCATGTATCCATAAATCCATTATTTCAGCCATCCTCCCTTCACTCTACGCAATCTGTCCATTCTTTCTTCCTTTTATTCATTCACCTTTCGACCTATCAATACTTTCATTCATTCATCCATCCTTTCATACTTCCCGCCATTTATTCTTTCACCCTTCCATTCTACCTTTTACCATTTCTTACTTACTCCTCCCATTCTTTTCTCTATCCAATCATCTTTTGTCTCTCATTCTTTACTTTTTTCGTTCATTTGTCTCATGTATTACATTTTTCTATCTGCATATCTGCCCACATACCACACCCTTCTGCTGCATTTTGCCTTACAGTATTATTATTGTGAACTTGATCTGTAGACCTGCAGAAAGAAGAGGGCAATAAACAATTATTTCATGTTTAGTGAAACACAGTTCATCAGCCCATGGAGCCCAGCCCCCCTGTTAAGCTGCTTAAGTGGGGGGTTTTCTACACCACTGTTGTTACCCGCAGGGGTCTTTAGGGTAATATAAAGTTAGATATTTTCCCTTACCTCTGGGAGAAATGATTGGGCCCAGCCCTCCCCCTTCAGTTCCACAGGGAAGGGAAAATGGCAGCCACCATTTGTAACTGATTGTGCCTCCCAGGAGTCTTGCAGGATGGAAAAGCACCCTTGGAAAGGGGAGCCTTCCCTTTCCAGTGGTGCCTTTCTTGATGTATTCCTGCTTTGTGATGGAAGTCATGTTCTTCAAACAGGAATCCAGTACTAGACACAAAGGATCTGTTTATTATGCAGGGTTTAATCCCACCGTGGTATAGGGACTGACACCCCAGCCCTTTCCAGGTGCCTTCTCCCAAGAATGAAAAATGACAGCGGCCATTGTTTTTTATACTGTTTGCACCCATATTAGTCCCCTTTCCCCCGGGCAACGAGCATGACAGGAGATGCACCATTGGAAATGGGAAGCCTTCCCTTTCAAAAGGTGCCTCCCTTAAAAATTCCTGCTCAGGAATGTAGGCTGTGATCCCAGAGCAGAAAGAGAAATACTGGCCATCATGTTGGATTTGGCTTCTCTGCATATTACGGCACCTGAGCATCCATCATGTTTTGATAAAGTTACCCTGTTGGGGATATTCAAAAAGTCCTTAGTATTTTTGGAAATTAATTTTAGAAAGCTTTGGATAGTCTCACCTTGAATTTGATTTGACCATTGTCTACTGCATTTTTGAAAGTCATGTTGGTGGTCATCAGCCAAATTCCACCCAAGCAGCAATCCTGCCCAGCACAGTGAGTATGCTTAAACTGCATGAAAGAAAATACCTCCTGAGACTAATCAGGCCTTTACTAACGCCATGGAGAGGCATAAGTAAAGGTTTACCTGGTGACCTAAATAATATTAGTCAGGATGCGGAGTGATACAGAGAACTGAAGAAATAGTCAACAAAAATAACAAATATGGGGAAGTGACTTGTGTAGATGTCCCTGACCCATTTAAATCTAATGAGTCTGAATCTTCAGGAGAAAAGGCTACCTGTGGTGGAGACCTCAGTACTGAACAGTCAAGCAAGCTGCCTTTAGAGCAGGACAAGACAACTGGTAAAGATGGAAACACAGGGGTTGTACAATCTAAACCCCCTCCCAAAGGAAGAGAAAAAAGCAAGTAAAACTAAAATCTCTAAAGATTTGAAAAAGCTTCCTGATCATTTGGCGACTCAAATCTTAGGTCACACTGAGCATGTTCAGTCTAAGGCGGGGGTCAATATGAGTCCAATGCGGAAATGGGGCGCTACCAAGGGAGAAGTAAAGGCAATAACATCTAGATTGCCAAACACCGGCCATGTGAGCGGATCGACCTTACTTATCCATGATGAGGTGCCTTCTACATCCTTGGCTGTTAAATACACCAATAATTTAGAGTCACAGGAAATGCCCGACAGCTTAAGATCTAGTTCAGAATCATCAGCAACATCACAATCTTCTGGTCTTGCCCTCTTTGGCAAACACTGAAATGAATACTCTCTCCTCCCCCAAAGTATTGGACTCCTGTGGATCCAATGAACCTTCATTGTCTATAATTCTTCAGGCTGTTCACGATCAAAGGGCTGAGGCACAGGAGTATTATGTGCAAGCCAGAGCAGACAATCTCCTAATACAGCAAGCTTTGACAAATGTGACTAGTAAAGTGTCAACACTGACCTGTGACGTAGCAGAGTTACAGCAGAGGGTGGTGAATACGGAAGTGTCTACTGCGACAGCGGCTAAAGCAATCAAGGTGCAAGATGGTCAACTTCCCTTTCTTAAGGAGAAAGTCAAGGACTTAGAGAATCTGCAACGCAAGAACAATTTAAGACTTTATGGGATACCTGAAGGGAGAGAGGGATCTGACTTATGAGCATTTATTGTCCAGCTTTTCCAGAAGTCTTTTCCTGATTTAGTGGACTGGGATTGGGACTCCCAGATCCAATGGGCCCATAGACTCCCAATCTTCTTAAATCATGAAGCCAAGGCAAAGCAGAAACATCCTCGTCCGATCCTTATTGTTATCTGCAATTTTTTGGTTGCCACAGGCTATTTTTCTAGAGCCCGCCCCATGGCCCTATTGCAGCTAAGTCTCTCACTATTTTTGTAAGGTCAGAATTTTGTAAAAGTACAATGGATGGATGCTGGAAGATGCACCAGATGATTGATCCTTTAAAGATGGCAGGGGTGCAGGTGTTCCTGCAGGAACCAACATACTTAAAGGTTATCAGAGAGGGCTGTTCTCAGATCTTCCATACTGACACTGATGCTCAGCGGGCTCTTAGCCTATGGCTACATCAGGCAACTATCTAACTGATAGATAGCGGGGGCTCTTTAATTTAGTCTTGCGTCATCACTACATCTTGTGTCTTCAGTCATATTACTGACATTTTCTCTTTATCTCTTTTTTTCTCTTTTCTTTCTACTAATAGAATATAGTCTAAGTTCTGAATGAAAGACTCTTCTCTTGGACAATATACGTAATATGGCATGTTTCTCTCTTTGGTTTAAATACAAATATTTCTCAACCTCTTCCTTTGTAGGTTTCATGGTTAAGGCGGTGTGGTTGCTGCAGGGGGGTTGCTACAGTTTGGTGGTCTTTGTTTGCTGTCATTCCAACTACAGCTCAGGGAGGGATGATTCCTTTACCCAGATACAGGGGAAGGGTTGGGGTGGCGAGCGTTCTTTGCTTATACAGGAAGGAATCTTCTAGTTTACTTTACGTGCTTCCACTGGTATTTTTTGTTTTGGAGGGGAGGGGGCTTGAAGTTGAGGAGGGGTGTTCAATGAGGACTGGGGAAGGGAAAAAATTTGACAAGTATAATTGCGGGGAGAAATGTAACAAGTAATGGATTTGGAACTATAAGGTTAAGTTGGTTTGGAGGATTACCTTTATTTAGATTTTCAGATTTAAAAGAGAGAGAAGGGCATAGGCAGACAATTCCTGGAGGTATTATTACTACTTTGCCATGGGAGTAATTAGATGTATATGCTGGAATGTC
The DNA here is from genome assembly GCF_964263255.1 of Lissotriton vulgaris. Taxonomy (NCBI): domain Eukaryota; kingdom Metazoa; phylum Chordata; class Amphibia; order Caudata; family Salamandridae; genus Lissotriton; species Lissotriton vulgaris. Next base: position 461,984,529 of record NC_141697.1, read on the forward strand.
TTCTGCTTAAATATAGCTAGTGAATGACAGCTGGTTCGGGAAGAGTTGAAGATGTACAAACCTCATATATTATCCCTCACTTAGACTCATTTAGCATATTAGATAGGGGTTTGTTTAAACAGCTTGGCTATAATGTAATTGCTTTTACATCCCAGAATGTGTCTATCAGAGCGGTTGCTATCTTGATGACAAGGCGTTCCAGTATACTCTTTTTAAGGTCCCTTCTGACCGGCGGGAAGATGGGAAATCACACAGGTCTTAATTAATAGCACAAAGTATGTGTTGTGTACTATTTATGGACCTAACTCAGGTAAACCTGAACTCTTTCCTATGTTAACACTAGAATTACTGGAATGGCAAGGGGAGCTTTTAGTTATAGGTGATTTTAATTGTATTATGGATCATGCCATAGGCTCCACTAATCAGCGGTTCTCTTTAAGGATGGTCAAAGTGAGGGCTTAGATAGCTGAGATGGCTCGTCTAGATTGTCTTGGGGATGTAGGGTGGACCTTATTTCTAACCAAGCCAGGATATACATACTATTTCGCCCCACATAAACAGTATTCCAGGATTGATATGTTTCTGGCTAATAATAAGATACTGGCATAGGCAAATTTGGAATTATGCCCGAAGATAACTTCGGATCATAATCCTATTCTGTTTTCGGTTCGAGTAAATGTGGCTATTAAGCAGAAATGGTTATTTGCATTTCCTCAATATTTACTTATGGATACATAATATGACTCGTCAACTAAAATAAATATAGTAAAGTTCTTGCAGGAGAATGTTGGTACTGGTTCAACCTATTTAATTTGGAATGCAATGAAAGTGTTTATAAGGGGTATTGCTCATCAATATATCTTTTGACAAAATAGAAGTAAATAATTTACCATAGGAACAGCGGGCCAGGCATTTCTACAGTTAGAGCTTCTTCATGCTGAAGAGATCAGACAAGGGGGCTTTGAAAAAATACAAAATCGAATTATCTTTCTTAGATCGAGAAGCACTCTGCCTTGGGTAGGATATTGAAAGAAAATAATGTAGCCAGACACTGGTTTCTTCAATATGAATATGGTGAACAGGTGGGGAGAATTTTAGCACACCAACTTACCGATAAAATAGTTATGAGACAGATAAAGGTTATTTAGGGTAAGAACGGATTATTGCACACTTATCCCCAGGTAATAGTCGAACAGTTTAACCAGTTTTACCAAAATCTATCTGGCCAATCAGATAGTTTCTATTGAGGCAGATATGCTGAGTATATAAGGAAATGCAATCTCCCAAGGCTTAACGAACATCAGACAAATGCTCTCCATCAGGAGATTTTGCATGTGGAGATTGAGGAAGCACTATCAGCATTGCCCTCTAGAAAGGCAGCAGGAGACAACGCCATACCAGTTGAGTTTTATAAAACCTTCAAATATTGTATTGTTCCTTTTATGAGCAAAGTTAAACAACATATAGGTGACATTGGGGAAGTGCCAAATTCATAGGATATGACAAATATTGTTTAAAGAAAAAAAGAACAAACCCCTAGAAGAATATGGGTCTTACCAACCCATCTCTATTATAAATGTAGATGCAAATATTTTAGCTAAAATCTTGGCAACTCGACTAGCACCCTTGAGGACAGAACCAGCAGCATGGATTTATCTTAGATAGAGATACTACAGCTTATGTTAACACAGCCATAGTCACAAAAAAACTAGGATTGGAAATGCAGATGGTGCTGCTGGTTGCCGAGAAGGCTTTTGACCAGGTTGCCTGGGACAGTCATTGGGCTACATTAGCAGACTTTAGTTTGGATGGGCGCTATTGTACCTCCAAGCCAAATATAGTACATGCCTAGTTTAAAAAACCAGGGGCAAAATTGGTCCATTTACAATCACAGTCTTTACCATTTTGGATAAACCAGGGCTCCCGTCAGGGATGCCCCCTCTCTCTATTGCTTTTTGCATTATATATAGAGCCAATTATATGATCATTACTCTTGAATAAAGGTATACTTCTGGTGCGATCAGGTTTCGGTAAGTTAAAGGTAGCTGCCTATGCTGACGAGTCGACATAGCTGTCTTCTTTGCTGATCAAGCAACTGCTATAGATATTCTCAAATTTGAGGCTAATAAGTTTGGTACTTTCTCAGCTTATAAGCTGAACATAAGCAAGACACAAGTCCTTCTTAGCGTCCAATCTAGCATGTCAATCTCGGGATCCTGTTCGGTAGCTACTTATTTGGGGGTTCAGATTTCCCCAAAAGTAGAACAAATACTAGGATTAAATCATGAGCCTCTGTTGCAGAATGTCATTAAAAGTTTTAAGAATTGACACAAATTACCTATTGGTATTATAGGAAGATGCAACATCATTAATATGAATGTATTACCTAAATTTGTATACCCCTACAGGTCCCAAATTATAATTTATTTAAATTAGAAGGGGCAATTAGCAGCATCATTTGGAGGTACAAACAACCACATTGGGCAATAAGATGTATTAAATTTCCTTGCAAACAGGGGGAATGTCAGCTCCCTGAATTTAAGCTAAATTATTGGGCCTCTTTTGTGGGACACTTGATTGGTCTGTGGTCTATAGTCAGTCAAGACTGTTGCTACTGTTTCGCATTAGAATCCGATAGTAGAATGTTTTTGTATAAAATTAATGGCACCGCCAACTATTTTAACAGAGTGCACTTGAAGACAGTTAGGGCTATTGTCTACATTTGTCAGAACTGTTATCCAAGTGCGCTTCTCCTCTTGTTCATACTAGTCTACCCCTAAGGAGAAACCCGTCCCTACCGGAAATCTTCCATGACAGTGTTGGTAGGATATTAGCAAATAGTGGGTTGGACCAACCAGGGCAATTTTATGATGCAAACAGATTTCATGTATTCAAAGACCTGCAAATTTCATTTACCCTCCCTCATTTTTTTAGGGTGACAGGGTATAAAGACACTTGAAAGCTCTGACTTCGTGTCATGCCTACATTCAGTCTCACAGAAACCATCAATTAGCAGTATCTATCAGATACTGTCTCAATATAGAACTCACAATATCTCAAATCTGGCATCTAAATGGAGCAATCTTTTGTCAAAGGACATTACTTCCTCTGATATCGTCAATGCATTGGGAACACTAGACGCGTCAGTATATTAGTTTAAAACTGCAGCAATTTTGAACTATATGTATGCTACACTACAATCCTGACAGCATAGTTACCTGGGCTCGTAACAAGAGAAGGGATGAATGGGATAAAAGCAAATGCCCTGAATGTGGTTTAGTTGCCGCAGATATTCTGCATATGTTTGCTACTTGCCAAGGGTTGAATCTGATCAGGAAAGAGGTAGCTCAAACTGCTGAGACTCACCTAGGTTTAGATCTCCAATTAACAGAAAAAAAATATATGTTTGGGTATAGGTCGGAATTACATCTGGATCTAAGATCTCTTTTCTCCATCTTTATAGTCACTGCTTGATTGTGCTTTACTCGTGCATGGATATCTCCAACTCCTCCAAGAGCATTAGAATGGTGGGTAGCTTCAAGAGAAATATATGAAAGGGAAATGGCCCTAGCTAAAAGTAGAGGAATTTGTTCTATAAGAACATTTTAACATGCATGGGGTAATGGGAGATAGCTGCTAATAGGAGCCAAAGTGCATTATTATGCTTTTTTGGCTTTCTCACTATCATGCATGCAGGGGTCTGCTGGTTGAATATTTGGAACTACAGTAGTAACTGTAATTTTGATGTTGCAATTCTCTATATTTTAGTCTTTAAGTCTTTTTACTTTTGTTCTCTCATTTATGTCTCTATTACCTATTGTATGCCTTCAATTCAACCTAATCGATGGGAAGATATTTCTAAATATAATACAATTTTGTTTTAGTACTGTCAAGGAATTTATTATTTACACTTGTATATCTTGTACTTAATGTTTATTTCCTTTGATGTAAATAATAAGAAAATTTAAATAATTACATAAATTCAATGAACTTTGGGATAATCACATTGATGAGACCCATTGCTTTGACATAATTCTTATAAAAAGATCACATGGAGTATTTTCTATTGTAGATGTGGAAAGCAGGCCCCATAAAGCAATTTGATTTCTGGAGCTCGTAAAATTTACATCAGCATGGTCATTAATGGGCCTACAATATCATAATTCTAATAGAGGGTCTCCTATTTTTCCAAATTAATTGTAATATTCAGGGGCGTACCATTAGGGGGTGTTAAGGGACTGCTGACCCCCCCCCCCCCCAAATAAATACATTTTTGGTTTGGTAGTTGGCCCCAGGGCCCTAAATTGGGTCTGCTATTTCAGGCCCATTTTGTCATCCCCATTGCAGTCACTGATAGAATATCGTGGACATAAATATTGATGCCCAAAATATCCCCCAAAAATATAGACCACAAAAATATCGACTCCCAAACTTAAACATGTAAGTACAAACATATTGAATAAAAAATATTGATGTAAAAACTATAGATTTAAAACATATTGATTTAAATATATATATATATTTTCTTGGACTCGTTGCGTTGGCAACATTGTACGCTACCCACCCCGAAGCTGGATAATGACTGCGGTAAGGAGGTGATTCCACTTCCTTGTCTGGGTAACCGGGATTCCTGTGTTGCCCCCGTGGAACACGTCTGGCTTAAGGGTTGCGGCGGTAACAAGGTGGAATTGAGGGGGCACTGGACTGCTTACGTGCCTTCCTCCCAGGACGCTATCACACCTGCACCTGCCTGTAACACCTACTCTGGTTGTGTCACCCCTAGGCACATCACTAGTTCCTGCAATCAACAACACGAAGCATTGTGGGACATGCAGTCCGTATACCTCGGACTACATATGATGGCCGTTCTACAACAGGGGGTGGAGCATGGTGGGCTCTACAGCAACAAAGGCAGGTCTTTCCACATCGCAGCTGTGAAGCATCTTTGAGGAGGGGCGCTGAAGAAGGCAGACACGCCGAAATGCATTCACCATTGGTCACATGAACAATAAAGTGCTTCTTCATACCTACCTTAGGGTTGCTACTCGTTCTTTTGAAGGAGGTGAAGGATATATATATATATATATATATATATATATATATATATATATATATATATATATATATATATATATATATATATATATATATATATATATATATATATATGTATTTATACATATATATATTTACTTTAAAATAATTAATATACTTTTATCTTTAATTTAGTTTAAAACTTTAAAATTGTTTCAAATATTATATATATGTATACATATCAATAATTTAAAATATAAAAAAACATTCTCTAAGAAATTAAAACATGAAACTATTAAAAAATATTTAAACCTAAATTTCCCAATACAATCAGTGCAAAAGTAGGGAAAGTGTTGGATAGCAAAATAATTAAATTTACTATTCCAACTCCAGTGAGTGCAACATGGCACATATACATCATCTATCCTAGGTAAGAAGGCAGCATTCTATGAAGCTAGGATTAGCTTGGCGGGAAACAAACAAAAAGAGATCTTCGCAATACTGAAGGAACTGAGCCAAAAAATGGGACAAATACATCATGGGAGACCAGCCGACCTGTGATAGCTTCCAGGAGTTTTTCCTTAAAAAGGTTCGGGACACTGTCTTAGAAATCACCGCAAACCCCGTAGACCCCAGTCTCCTGGACCAGTGTGCCCCCCCATGCCTGAGTAGCCAGCTGGCTAGCTTCCCAAAACTTGACCAGGCCACCTTAACTAAAGTGGCCAAACAGATTAAATCAAGCTCGCGAATGGACCCCTGCCCGCCGGGCTTTTTTCAAATGGCCCTGCCGGGAGTGGAAAAACAGTCTTTTGATCAGGGCCATCTTCCAGCGATGTTGAAGGAAGCAAGGGTTACTCCCCTATTGAAAAAACTAGGAGCAGATGTGTCAGCCTTAAAAAACCATAGGCCCATCTCACATCTCCCTTTTCTTGCTAAAATACTGGAACAACATGTCCTGAAATCCCTTTCAAAATATCTAGACAACCACTATCTGCTTCACTCTAGACAAGCGGGTTTCAGGACACATGATAGCACTGAGCTGGTGATGGTGTCGACTTTGGATGAGCTGAGGATCAGAGCCGATAATAAACATCTGAGTGCTCTGATTCTATTAGATCTGTCAGCAGCATTCGACACGGTCAGCTATGACATCTTGCTGAGCCGTTTGTCGAATCTGGGCATAAAGGGGCAAGCACTTCAGTGGCTAAAATCCTTTCTGACTAACCGTACCCAGAGAGTCCAAATGGGGGACCAGGTGTCGACTTTGGGCTCCCTGACCTGTGGAGTCCCCCAGGGCTCTGCTTTGTCTCCACTCCTCCTTAACATCTATCTGCAGCCCTTGGTGGTGGCACTCACAGGCAGGGAGTGCAGGTCTTTTACTACGCTGATGACACCCAACTCCTGGTCCGTCTTGATCATACCAGCCAGGCACAAGAATCAGTGAGAAATCTTCTTAGGTTTACTGTTAACTGGATGGCAGCCAATTCGCTAAAAATCAACCTGGATAAAACCAAGGTGCTTATTGTTCCAGCTCAAAATAGCCCTTGGTGTGAATTGTTCTGGCCCTCAGAATTAGGAGTGGCACCAACCCCACTACCAGTACTAAAGAGCTTGGGCCTGAAGATCGATGATTCTGATCTGTCAATGTCTAGCCAGGTATCAGCAGTGGTAGGTATCTGTATGGGCCTACTCAGGTTACTACAGAAACTTGTTCCTCTTCTCTACACCCCTGTCCTACAATCAATTGTATCAGTATGGTCATCTCCCGGCTAGACTATGGGAATGCCCATTATTTAGGCATCCCACAGAAGCTACTGAGGAGACTGCAGGTTGTACAAAATGATGCAGCCAGGTTAATTTTTAGCCTCCCTAGGCTCACAAGAGCCACTTCCCTGCTGCATAAACTGCATTGGCTGCCTATTGAACAGCGGGTGCACTTTAGGAGCCTGTGTATAGCCCATAAGGCCCTATACGGAGATGCGCCAAAATATATAAAAGACAGAGTACAAAAGTATGTGCCGGGTCGGGCTCTGCGTTCCTCAGAGACCTGCAGACTGGCCTCCTCCAGATACAACCTTAAGACCAAAGGGGGCAGAACGTTTTCGGTCCTCCTGCCACGGATCCGGAATGATCTACCAGAATCTTTGCACAAGGAATCAGACCTGCTCCCCTTTAGAAAGTTGCTAAAAACCCACCTGTTTAGAGAAACACTGATATCTGTTTAATCCTCCGCCCTGCAATCATGCAGTGCCCTGCTCCTTCTTTTAAGCGCTTATAGACCAGTGGTAATTTGCGCTATATAAAAATAAAATAACATAACATAACAGTAGGGAAACTGTTGGATAGCAGAGTGGTAAAAAGTACTATTTCCACTCCAGTGAGAGCAACAGTAGGGAAAGTGTTCGATAGCGGAGGGATAAAAATTACTATTCCCACGCCAGTGAGTGCAACTGTAGGGAAAGTGCTGGAGAGGTAAAGATAACTATTCCTACTCCAGTGAGAGCAACATTAAAGAAAGTGTTGGATAGCGAAGAGATTAAAATTACTATTCACACTCAAACAGTTAAAACAAAAATAAAAAATATAAAAAATGTAAAAAAATCATACAAATAAATAAACAATATTTAGAAATTAAAAATTAAATATATTGAATATATAAAAAGAAAACATATTATAATATTAACTACTTATAAAAGCCTACAAATAATATATATTACAAAATAATAAATACATTTATTAGAAAAAAATCTTTTAAACTAGAAAATATTTACAAACAAATAAATGAATTAATACATAGAAGTATTTATTATATTTCCCACCCTATAACACCACACCAATAACAAAATATTTCAACATTTGAATTAATTTTGTTCTCCAAAATTAACATAATCAATAATCAATTAAAAAATATTATTAATACAAAATAACTAATTCACATTAATTTACTACTCATACTTTAACACTATGATATCCACAACACACACCTAAATTAAATTTTATCTTTACTCCTATAAACACCAAAACACATACTTAAAATTAATTACACAATTCCCATAATTAATTACCAATTAATTAATTAAAATTAATTAATATCCAATCAGTAATTCATTAATTAAAACTAAATTACTTCCTACCCTAACACCTATAAACACCACAACACCTATAATTAATTACACAATTACCATAATTAATCAACAATTAAATAATTAAAATGAATTAACATCCAATTATTAATTCATCAAGAATAAAATTCATTACTTCCCTCTCCTAACACCTATGAACATCACAACACACACCTAAAATTAATAACCATAATTAATTACAAATTAATTCATTTAAATTAATTAACAACCAATTATTAAATAATTTATACAAATGTACTTTATAAATTTAACACTAAAACATCTCAATTACACAAATATTAATAAATAAAAAATAAATCAATAAATGTGATATAATAAAATTACTTCCAACCCTATTCCCCTATAAACTCACAACCCTCTACAATTCGTATACAAAAAAACATACAACACATACATATAAAATATATATTAAAATACATAACATTAATAAACAAACAATATTTTTAACAAATATGGGGTTCATTACAATAGTGGACAGACTGCAGTCTGTCTGCCATCCTCCCAGGTATTGGGAATGGCCGCCTATATGCCGGCGGTCCCACACATGACATTACAATGGGACCACCACTGTAGCGGTTGCATTGTGCATAAACACCATTGCGGCGGGTGCTGCTGGCTGCAGCACCCGTAGCAATGGTAAACATGCATGTTGTCCATAGGTGCCCCTCAAGTACCTACTCCACACACCCCTTCACAAGGGGGGGCTACCAACCAGCCTTTTAATGACGGTTGAACTGCCATAGACAGGCTGACGATGATGCAGCATCCAAATCTGGTGGCCGGTGCCTGCTAGGCACCGCCACCATTTAGTGGATACGGGGTGGGTCCAACAGGCATTCTTAATGATTAACACTGTTGGACCTGTGGCGGACGGGCTTTCCACCCGCCGGGCACACTGCCCACCATCCCCATCTAGCGGGCAGAAAATGGCCTTACGCAGGCCGTGAACCCGCCACGGCAACCTGCCAGTGGTGGGTTTACCGCCTTCGTAATAAGGCCCTATATTTTTGCAAACGATATGAAACACTTCGATATTTTTAAAATTCATATTACCTATGGTAAGTCGATATTATTGACCACAATATTCTTCCTGTCGATATTTCTGACCCACGATATTTGCAACTCGATATTTGTGCAACTCGATATTTGTGATTCAATATTCTGTCTCTACAACCTGATTACTCTAGGAGGTTTTAATTTGTTCAATTTATGCATCACTTTATGGATCTGGAACATAAATATATTCATGCCCAGATTTACAAAAGTTTTGCATTGGATGTGTCACTTACTAGATGCAGATCAACCCAAAATCCTTTTTGTTATTTACAAAGCCACACAAATGTTGATTTGAGGGGATTTGCAAGAAAAAGTAATGCAATGCAGTGCATAGAGCTACCTTGAATTACTTTTGTCAGGTGGGCATCCCATTGGTGGTGTACGGGTATTCCCATGCATCCACCCATGGTTTTGATGCAAACTCAAATTTACAAAGGGTTGTAGAACTGGGCTTGGAATAAAATCTGACTTCTCAGCCCGCCTGCCCCATTGGCACACAAACCATCACAAAAACCTCCGTCCAAGATTCAACTAATGATTGGAGTGCCCCAAAGAAATGAAAGACCTTGATGGTCTGTTACAACTGAAAAACAATGCTAAGTAGTAAGACCTCAAACCCATCACAGAAGGAGAAGTCTTCAAAATATTGGGGAACTTGAAGCCACATTGTACACTTATGATCCCCTCCCTTCCACTATGGTAAAGAACCTCAACCACATCATCTCTCTTTTTTTAATTTGATCATATATTTTATAGAGTTTTTAAGGATCAATATAAAGTTTCCATGCCATGGTGGACATATAAATCGTCAAATGAATATCTAGGTGGGAAATTACAGTCCACATCTTATCATATAATCATCTCTCTTTTTGTACCAAAATCATCAACGCCTCTCTCCTGCCAGGCCGTGTTCCTGAGTCCCTCCAACTAGAGCAAGGGACCAAGGGCAGACCCAAATGTCCTCAATAACCTCAAACCTGTAACCAACCTTCCTTTCCTAGCTAAATCTATTGAGAAGTGTGTCCTTCTACAACTCCTTGAAACTCCACAGCACATTCCAATCAGGATTCAGGGAAGGTTGTAGCACAAAAACTGCTATGCTCAATATAGCAGATGACATTCACATCCTTCGATGAGGACGACTCCTGCCTCCTAATGATACTTGAGTTATTGGTGGCATTTGATACAGCAAATCATCAAGTTTTACTTGAGAACTGGTATCAATGGCATAGTCTGGCATGGTTCATGTCCTCTCTACAAAATTGTTCTCAGGAAATAGAAATCAACAGTTGTGTCTTGAAGCCGGCTCCAGTTCCACAAGGTGTAACTCAAGGCTCAATTCTCTCTCCAGGCCTATTTATAGGCATATTTACAAGCTGCCTATCGACACCACAATGTCACTTTTTCTGACACTGTAGTGGTGACAAGGGCTTAGTCTTAGTTACAAGGCAGCGTTAAGCCACTTAACGTGGCTTAAAACTGCCTTGTATATACAGCACACTTTCACGTTATATTAAGAAAGGGGTGGGCAATGTGTGTTTCGGTGGGCGTTCCACTGCAACACCCATTGATTTTGACACTGCCACATATTTACAAAGGTGGTGTAAATATGGAGCAGCGTCAAAATTAAGACCTGGTCTTACCCTAGTGCAACTAGGAGAACATTTTATTTTCTCCTCGTTTTGCTGTTTCCATGTGGGTTGAGTTGTGCAGTACACATAGAAACAGCAAAACTTAATTTATTGTTTATGTGCAGGAAGGTGTCCCTTGACAATCGTTTTAAAAAAGTGATGTTTTGCAACTTCTATGTGTGCTGCCTTAAGCAGCACACAGAGAAGAGACAAAACACCATTTCAGATTGTGTATGTGGAAATACAGCTCTGCACTGTATCTCTCTAAATACGATGTAGGCCTGTGTTTCAGAAGTGGTGGGGCGCTGCCTTAAGCCAAGGAGGCTAACTCTGCGCTATGCCACTTCCTCATAATTATGTCCCTTAGACTTTCCATGGAACCCCTCACAATTAGTCTGAAACAAACAGGGGTCAAATCTCACTTACATGTGATGAAACACAACTCAACTACAAAATAACATCACCAAGAGACATCTGTCGTCTAAATACCACACTATGGGGTTCATTCCGATTCCGTTCGGAAATCGGTCCGACCGACCCGTCCCCGGAACGGAGTCCGACCGACACCTACAGGCACCGTACAACCCGTGCAGTGCGTTGTAAAGCCCGTGACATACAACCGAGCCGTCAAGAAAACAAGCTGTACGACCGAGCCATACAGAAATCATCAATTCGGACGGAAACTGAACACGAGCCGCACCGACCGATACGAACCAGGAATGAACCCGACAGAGACGTACCCGTGACATCTGACACGCACAGTACGATGCAATACCTATGAAACCCGAACAATTCGCACGGAGCCCAAGCCGCACAACCGACACGCACAGAAAACGTACCTGAAGCAAGAGAGACCACTGCGACAGACACGCATGCAACACAGAACAAAGTCAGAGTGAAAGACATGGAGCCGCCCACACAAGCCAACATGATCGTCCGACTTGGTCATAAGAACGTCTCCTACATGCTCACAAAAAACAATGGCAAAAACACAAAAAAGGCCAAACAAGCAATGACAAAGTCAATAAATAACAAAAAAATCACAAAGACACACCCACAACTCTACCTATAAAAAGGCACAAATTCTATTACAGGACCGGAGGCTTCAGATTATGCTTCTCAATCTTTACTGCAATAAACACAGCAGCCAATGAAAATGTATATTTTCATAAAAAACAGTAAAACAAACTACATTTCCCATGATGCACATATGTATAGGCACGCCCCCATAGTCCATAGGAACCCCTTGCGTGCTCCCATCATCCTCTTTCTTTGCTGCTCACAGCAAGAGTGAAGTGCACCTATTTACTGGTTCCCTCACTTTGCTTGGCAAGGGGGTGTTTGCTTTGTGATTGAGCTTAGATCATTGTGATACGATTTATTGGTGGTTATTTAGCCTCTTAGTACGTTTATTTTGTGGGTATTTACTTTGTTTGCTAATTTTGGTGCACTGTTACGAGCCGAGCCAGTGCCTTGCTCCGTGGTTGTCGGAGTTTCATTCAGGACGCCGCAGGCGTTCCTGCGTCTTTAATTGTCTTCATTACGCTTGTGACGCTTGTGTTGCATTGAGTTACGGTCCTTGACCGGCAGGGAGCCGGCCACTTCTTCCATCAGAGCCCGGTTACCGGCAGCGCTTTCAGCATCCCTAATAAGCCCTCCCAGGCGCATACACCGGGTGGCTCACGACCGACGCGCGCGCCCAAACGCGACCAATTTGGGCTGGTTTTTGGGCGGATTTGGTCGCGTTAGAGCTGTGCGCCTCAGCGCGATATCCAAGGCTTACATGAACGCATTTTCAAAGCGTTCTACACACCGGATGCCTCCCTGTGTGATCGCCTCCCCAGAGGTTGTAAAAAAATAGGCCACAAAGTGGTTCCGTTCGTTTCTCAGGGATCGTTCCTTCTGTGTGGCGTCCCCGCCCTACCAGTCCAAATGTCATCCTCTGTCTCTTGGGGTCCCACAGGGTTCCTCACTGAGCCCCACGTTGTTTAACATCTACGTGAGGCCGCTGGCTGAGGTTGTGAAGTTCTGTGGTATGACCATGGTGTCGTACGCAGATGACACCCAGCTAGCGGTCACGATCAGCGGGGACTCTGGGGTGGATGCCCCAAGATTCAGAGAAGGACTCAGGGCGGTGGCTGGTTGGATGACGTCCAACTGTCTCCAACTAAACGCCAAAAAAACGGAGGTGATGATCTTTGGGAAGCGGACGGACCTATGGGGAGATACTTGGTGGCCCTCTGAGCTGGGGCCGACCCCCACTCCGGTTGCGGAGATCAAAAACCTTGGTGTTTGGCTGGACCCTTCCCTCAACTTCGTTGGCCACACCAAAAGGACGGCGGCTTGCTGCTTCGGCATCCTGCGCAATCTGCGCCCTGCCCTTAAATACTTCGATGCCGCAACTCGTCAATTGGTGGTGCAAGCAACGGTTTTGGCGCGGTTGGACTATGCCAGCTCCCTTTTTATAGGATTAAACCAGGCTGAGTTAACCCGACTTCAAAGAGTGCAGAACGCTGCAGCCAGAGCAATCGTAGGTCTTCCTAGGTTTTGCTCGGCCGGTCCATCTTTGCGAGCCTTGCATTGGTTACCCGTTAGGCAGCGGATCCACTTTAAAGTTTTGTGCCTTTCCTTCAAAATTCTGAAGGGCCTATCACCTCCCTTACTGCACCAACTCTTGCGCCCTTACATCCCGGGCCGCACTCTGCGCTCGCTAGACCAAAAATTTGCGGTAGCCCCTCGGTTCAAACTCAGTCGGGTGGGGGGTCGCTCTTTTAAGGTGCGGGCAGCCGCACTCTGGAACGCTCTCCCTTTGAAACTCCGGACCTTTGGTGACCTGCTCTCCTTCCGCAAGGCCGCTAAAACTCATTTATTTGCTGAGCTTTGCTAAATCCTTCACTCCCCAATTTCTTAATAATTATTTCTGTTCCCCAGTTGTGTTGTGTTCGCCACCTTGTCGGTGCGCCGGGACGCTTCTTCGCTGGAGCAGCCGTGCGCAATACAAATAGCACTAACATAACATAACATAACAAAGAGTGGGCACACGCTCTCAGAACCGTTTGGGCCCAGGTCACTGACCTTTTGATTACAGCTTTGCTGAGGGGGTTTGGGTAACGTTTAACAAAGTTTTAAGGGTGCTGTGGGCTGACCCCCCCATTACCCCTCCTGGTGGTGGACAGTTGGGAGTTATCCCTGTCAGACATTCTTACTCCATTTCATTATGGAAGAGGGGGCTTAGGACGCTGAGGAGTATTACGGAGAGGAGGAGGAAGTTGGTGATGGACAGCAGGAGGCTGTCCTGGAAGATAATATTGTTGAAGCATTGGATACTTCTTTCCAGGCTTCAGTAAATAAAGCCATGGAGACTAAAGTCCCTCAGACTGTGCAGCAGGCGCTAGCTGTGGCCCTACGTAACCAACTTGAGGGTTTTGCTAAACGTCATGGTTATGACACGAAGAAGAAACAGAAGAAGACTGAGGCCTTTTCTTCCGGCACGAGCTCGAGTACCCAGAAACAATGGCCGCATTCTCAGACCCTTGCGACCTTGCCCGCTGTGGCGTCGGCAGAGCACGCCTACGCAGGTGGAAAGGCGAAAACCAAGTGCTCAGCTCCGGTAGATACTGATACCACTACCACTAACACGGATACAGACACTGATACCTCAGAGGAACCACCTCCCACTCCTAAGAAGGCCAAGGGTGTCCCAAAGGCCTAGGCAGAGCAGGTCACCACTCCTTTCACCTTTGACCCTTCCGACATTGTGCATCCCCGGTCCTCAGACTGGATACCGCCTCCTGCGGTGTCGGACTACCTTCACGAAAATCTAAGGAGAAGCTTCTCAGGAGAAGTCCACAATCGTTTAAAGTCGGAGTGCCCAAGCCCAGATCTACCAGACAAGGTGGCAGAAACGCCCGAGATCAATGCTAGTATGCTCACTTTCCTAAAGAAATTTTCGAAAGACCCCAAACGAGGCTTGGACCGTGCTTGGCGCGGTTGCCAAGATAAAATGCTTGACGTTGTGGGTCCATTAGCGAAAATATTGGAGATGGCTCTCGCGGCCAAGGAGGGCGCAATGGCAGTAGATCCGGACATTTTTGGCGGGCTGGACACTGCGCGCTATTTGCCTCATTGGTAACGCAAACTGTGCAATCTCATCGGAGAGACGCAAGTCCTTGCTCCTAAGGATGGACAGTAACCTTGCAGAGTTGGCGGAGGCTGAGCCAGGCCCTCTGGCTGGTGGTCATTTGTTTGGTGACCGTTTTGTCAAGGATGTGTCAAAGTATGTTGGGACTTTCACCGCCCTGGATAAATCGCAAAGCGGTATTGAAAGGGCCCTTAACCAGGGTGTTTTCAATCGGGCCGGGCGAGGCGGGGGGCGCTCGTCAGGCTGAGGCTTTCAGCAAGGCTCCCAGCACGGCGACTTTGGTCGCGGAAGAGGAGAGTGGGACTCCACCCGTGGAGGTACCTTTTATCTGTCCCGCAGACGGTTCAACAAGGGTTGTTTCCAATCCGGTAACGACAGGGCGAATTTCAAGTTCCAGCAAAATGCAGGTGAGTGTAACAGATATCTCTATTCTGCCATTGGGGGGTCGAACACAACATTGTCTCCCGCAGTGGCAGGCACTGAATCAGGACGCCTGGGTGCTGCAGACCGTTCAGGGGTTTTAGTTTGAGTTTTACTCTCATCCAACACAACCATTTCCTCCGCAAATTCTCAATTTTTCCCAAAAGATCGCAGTTTCATAGAAGAAGAAATTGCAGGAGTGCGCGATTGCTCAGTGACAAGACGGGCCTCGCGGATTCTGCAGCAACGTCTTTATTGTTCAGAAGAAAGGGGGTGGCAACCAGCTGGTTCTGAACCTCAAGGATTTCAATCAGTTCCTTACCTACAACCATTTCAAGATGGAAGGAATTCATCTGTTAGAGGATTTGTTACAGGAGGGAGATTGGCTGGTTCGACTGGACCTCAAGGACGCTTAAATTCTCCATACCAATATTTCCTCCACACCGCAGGTTCCTGCAGTTTCACTGGAACGGCCGGTGTTACAAATATTTGGCTTTTCCTTTCGGGCTCTCCTCAGCTCCTTGGTGCTTCACCAAGGTGATAAAGCCAGTGGTGGCTCACCTCAGAGAGAGGGAGGTCAGACTCATAATTTATCTAGACGACATATTGATCTTAGCGCAGAGCCAGGCCACACTCGAACCGCATTTGGTCATGACAACGACGCTGCTTCAGAGTTTAGGTTTTGTCATCAATCAGAAGAAGTCGGTGATGGTTCCAACCCAAGTGATAGATTTCCTCGGGTTCACAATAGATTCCCAAGCGGCACAGCTGTGCCTTCCTCAGTCGAAATTGAGAGACCTGATGAAGGAAATTCTGAAGCTATTGGGCTGCCAGGCGAACATGCTCAGGGCGATTGCCAGAGTGGTGGGGATATTGGCCTTGTCAATTCAGGCAATATTCCCGGGCCCTCTTCATTACAGGGCCCTCCAGTGCCTGAAGATCAGGCACCTCCAGAGAGGTCTATCATACACGGACTCCATACCCCTGTCGGAAGAAGTCCGAACCGAGTTGCAGTGGTGGCTCGGCCACGTAGACGCCTGGAACGGCAGAGCAATTTTCAGTTCACAGCCAGAGGTGTAATTGAATAGGACGCCAGCAGATGGGGCTGGGGCACGTGCTGCGGGGACATCTCCTCAGGCGGCAGATGGTCCACGCAGGAGCTCTCTCTGCACATAAATTGCTTAGAGCTGCTCACAGGGTCGTTCGCAATTCGCACGTTATCCCCGAAATAGACCTCTTGGACAATGTGTCCGCAGTGAGGTATATCAACTAGTTGGGCGGCAGGAGATCGTCGCTTCTTGTCCAAATATCCAAGGATTTTTGGCACTATTGCCTCGAGAATCAGATCTCGGTGATAGCAGAATACATCCCGGGGCAATCCATTCAGGTGGCGGATTGGAACTCCAGGCACCTCAGGGATTACAGCGACTGGAAGTTGCTTCCAGAAGTATTCCAGTGGCTCCAGACACTTTGGGGTCCATTTCAGACGGACCTGGTTGCCTCCAGACTAATTTACCAGATCCCCAGGCTCTTCAGCTGGAGACCAGATCCGATGGCGACGGCGGCCGATGCCTTTCTTCAGGACTGGTCGCAAGCGATCCAATATGCCTTTCCCCTGTTCTTGTTGATTCCGAGAGTGATGACAACGGTGATCAGACAATGGGCAGAAATAGTCATGGTGATAACATGGTGGACTTCCCAGTCGTGGTTTCCCAAATTATTGCAGTGGAGTTGCGATCGCCCCAGGCTACTACCGGACTCGGAGTGGCTGTTGCAGGGCCCTCGTCAGGAGCACAACCCGTTGCTTTTGGAGGGCAGGCTCTCGCTGATGGCATGGAGGCTTTCAGGGAACAGTGGCAATTGCCAGGAGTTTCAAGCAAAACTTCTGAATTTATCAAGCAGGCATGGGCACCATCCACCAGAAAGCGCTATTCCGCAGCCTAGAAGAACTGGGTGGATTGGTGCGTGGGAAGGCAGGTGGATCCCGTGGGGGCAGAGTTACCCCACGTGTTGAAATTCTTGTCAGATAAGGCAGCTGAGGGTCTGGCTTATCGCTCAGTGAACAGTTTCCGTTCAGCCATTTCTGCGGGGCATGTCCAGATTGACGGGAAACCGGTGGGCATGCATCGGGTGGTTTGCAAAATTCTTAAGGGGATTAGGGTAGCTAATCCTCCTAAACCCAAATATACGGATCTGTGGGATGTTTCCCTACTCATTTCATTATTTAACAGATGGCTTATTAATGCACTCTTGTCTAGGAAACAATTGTCGGCCAAACTGGCCATGTTACTTTGCCTGTCATCTTGCAGACGTTCTTCGGATGTGAGACCACTCGGCGTTACAGGTAGAGTATTTACACCAGAAGGGGTTTATTTCAATATTACAGGTCGTACTAAAACATTGTCACGTCATATTGATTATAATGCATTTCTGGAAAATGAAAAACTATGTGTGGTACAATGTTTAAAGACATATGAGGAATGTACAAAGGCCTTGAGGCCTCAAGGTTGTTCACAACTATTGATTGCTTTGCAAAAACCTTTTAAACCAGTGGTGGCTGCCACTATTGCCAGATGGCTTCGCTTCATAATGCAGGAAGCGGGTATTGATACGCAGATCTTTGGTGCTCATTCAGTGAGAGGCGCGATGGCGTCAAGATCTTACATGTTGGGATCTAATATCCAAGGCATTATGCGTTCTGCAGATTGGTCTTCTGAATCAACGTTTAAGACGTTTTAATATAAGCCGGTGGGTGATATTACTTCTGTGGTTTTAAATGAGCGTTAAACTAGCATAATCTGAAGGCTCCGGTCCTGTAATAGAATCAAAAATTTGCTAGCATTCGCACCAAGAATTTTCAATTCTATTAAGGACACGGAGGCGAGGATTGTCCCACCCGGATTAGTATACAGTAATAAGCTTGCCCACCCAGTTATTCAGTGATTACGGTGGTTTTATTTCCTTTCTTTCAGGATCAGATAAGAAGTCTGACGACGGATCCCAGGAGTTTCTGCCTGAAATTTTGTTTCTTCCATGTTGGAGGAGTTGTACACTTATTCAAGTTACTGTTGGACTTGGTTCCCTTCAAAGAAAGAGGATGATGGGAGCACGCAAGGCATTCTTATGGACTATGGGGGCATGCCTATACATATGTGCATCATGGGAAATGTAGTTTGTTTTACTGTTTTTTAAGAAAATATACATTTTCATTGGCTGCTGTGTTTATTGCAGTAAAGATTGAGAAGCATAATCCTCGCCTCCGTGTGCTTAATAGAATTGAAAAATCTTGGCGCGAATGCTAGCAAATTTTTGATTTAATACCATGATCCTTTGCAAATGCAACAGAGCAGCCAGCACAGAACAACTTGAGACACCAACCACAGACACACACACAACTCACCCATCACACAACCTACACACTATCAGCACCTCTCCAAAAGATCTTACACATACCCCTACCAAAACAGACACCCACCCACACTTGCACCCACCCATCCACATCACTCCTCACCACCACCCATCACCATGCCCCCTAAGAAGAATCCACAGTTCACAGACATTGAGTTAGAAATATTGGTAGATGAGATCCTCAGAGTGGAGTCACATTTGTTTGGCACATTGGTACAAAAGGACCCCCATGTGACAGAAAACCAAGATGTGGGAGAGGATCATGGACAAGGTGAATGCACAAGCACCAATGTATCGCACAAAGACCGACATCCAGAACAGGTCATATGAAGTGTGCAGGAGGGTCAAGAAGCTCCTCCAGAAGGAACACGCCTTGAGTCAGCGCACTGGTGGTGACCCTCCTGCCAAACCAGTCTACTTCAGGTCCTGGGAGGGGAAGGTACGGGACATCCTACCACCAGAGAGCATTCATGGCCTAGCAGACATACCAGAGCCTGGTGAGTACACAACCAATATACTCAAAATTGTTTCGCAACATACACATTACCGTCAAGGGGACAGTAAAACCATGCACTGATAGCAGAGGCATAGTAAACAAAAGTTAATCAGCCCAAGAAATGTATGCTAGTCCCGACAAACACAATAATGGCCACATCATAGTGATTTGTAACTGGGTCATGACAAGTACAAACCTACCAGCAAATAGAGCTAGGCATTGGCACCAATCTAGGTAAACACTGTCAGACATTCTTGCCACCACAACCACTACCTCGCAGTGAAGCTGACTGACAGGAAGGAATAGTGGTTATGCTGGTGAATTGAGTGTATACAAAACCATGATGGTGTTGTTGTCACAGACAATGCTCCTCCTCCCAATTGGACAATCAACACCTCTCTGAAGAATGCTCACCTCACAGAGGGTAGAAATGGGCTGGCAAGTACTCTGGGACTGGGCTCTGTTGTGAGGAGCACAAGGCCCTGCTGGGAATCCGCTCCCACCAAACATCAGAACTCCACTGTCAGCCATATTGTCAGCACAGGCACACCCCTCACAGGGAAGCAGAGTCCAAAGGAGGGAAGTGAGGGCATGCTGGGAAGGAGGTGTAGGCCAGAGCATGGTGGGAGTTGCAGTCACTTACTAGCCTCAGGCACGTACATGGCCCAGCAAGCCCACACTGCACCATGCACACCTCACAGGGGGTGTAAATGGGCTGGCAAGAACTCTGGGACTGGGCTCTGTTGTGGGGAGCACAAGGCCTTGCTGGGAATTGACCACCACCAAATACCAGAACTACAATGTTAGCTATCTTGTCAGCACAGGCACACCCCCTCACAGGGAAGCAGACTCAAATGTTAACATGGATTACACTCCTGTGTCAGCCACCTGATGGCCCTTGAGTACCAATGACCATGTACATCAAAATCCATACACAAGTTGGTTATGCACACACATCAACATGCACATTGAAAGGACAATGTGCTACAACAACATCAACTTATGTCTGTGATGACTGAAGACAATACAGTGTTCACGCATGCATCCTGACATCCCATTGCAAATTTCATGTATATGAACCATTGTTACAAAAATCAAGGAGGGGTGAATGGTTCACACATCCTGTGCAACCTGGGTCATTATGTATTGTGTTGCCTCCATTGAAAACATCACATACGTACACATGCTTAGTGTGGGATATCATGCTTTTCTGCTTCAGTGTATTGTAGCGGCATCATCATTGGCTCCCCATTGTAGCAAATATGCTGTGCCTCCACCTGGAGGTCAACTGGCTGGTTTCCCAGTAGTGTCCAGAGATGAAAACTGAGAGTGTGTGTCTGTGCTGAAGTGCTGTTAGTCAAAATCACTCACAACACCCAAAGACATAGGAGAAATGGTGAACATTGTGCCGTATGAAGTTACAAACAAAGGTGTAGCGTGTGTGGATCCAGCTACTGATCCACCTCACCAGGGTCGTTCACTGTTGGGCAACATGGTGCAGCCCCATGTGATTCTAGAGCCTATGTCTCCCCTGGACACTACTGGGAAAGCAGCCAGTCTACCTGCAGGTGGAGGCATATCATATTTGCAACAATGGTGACACAATGCAAGAAACCGGTCCTAGGTAGCTTGTTTCCGGTCCAGGGAAGGCATGGTTTGGCAGTTCGGGCTGGACAGTTCCCATGATGCACAGGGTCAGACTTATTTGCATATGGCCATGTCTGAACTGGGGTGGCAGAGTGGGCTAAAGAACAGTGATGGATTAAACCCAGATCTGTTGAGTGGGTGTGAGTGTTTGATTAGTTCAGATGCTCCTTCCATCACCACCCCCTTTTGTACCGCTTTGTTCGCCAAAAGTTGGCAGGGTATGCTCAGATGTGAGTCCCTTGCTCACTTTGCCACTGGATTCAAGCAAGCCTGGCTGAAGACGGCTGGAATGCCAGAAACCGGTCCTAGGAAGCTTGTTTCCGGTCCAGGGAAGGCATGGCTTGGCAGTTCGGGCTGGACTGTTCCCATGAGGCACAGGGTCAGACGGATTTGCATATGGCCATGTCTGAACTGGGGTGGCAGACTGGGCTAAAGAACGGTGATGGATTAAACCCAGATCTGTTGACTGGGAGTGACTGTTTGATTGGTTCAGATGCTCCATCCATCACCACCCACTTTGTTCGCCATAAGTTGTCAGGGTATGCTCAGACGTGAGTCCCTTGCTCACTTTGCCCCTGGAATCAAGCAAGCCTGGCTGAAGATGGCTGGAATTCCAGAAACCAGTCCTAGGAAGCTTGTTTCCGGTCCAGTGAAGGCATGGCTTGGCAGTTTGGGCTGGACTGTTCCCATGAGGCACAGGGTCAGACTGATTTGCATATGGCCATGTCTGAACTGGGGTGGCAGAGTGGGCTAAAGAACAGTGATGGATTAAACCCAGATCTGTTGACTGGGTGTGAGTGTTTGATTGGTTCAGATGCTCTGTCCATCACCACCCCCTTTTGTACCGCTTTGTTTGCCATAAGTTGGCAGGGTATGCTCAGACGTGAGTCTCTTGCTCACTTTGCCACTGAATTCAAGCAAGCCTGGCAGAAGACGGCTGGAATTCCAGAAACCGGTCCTAGGAAGCTTGTTTCTGGTCCAGGGAAGGCATGGCTTGGCAGTTCGGGCTGGACTGTTCCCATGAGGCACAGGGTCAGACTGATTTGCATATGGCCATGTCTGAACTGGGGTGGCAGAGTGGGTTAAAGAACAGTGATGGATTAAACCCAGATCTGTTGAGTGGGTGTGAGTGTTTGATTGGTTCAGATGCTCTGTCCATCGCCACCCCCTTTTGTACCGCTTTGTTCGCCATAAGTTGGCAGGGTATGCTCAGACGTGAGTCCCTTGCTCACTTTGCCACTGGATTCAAGCAATCCTGGCTGACGACGGCTGGAATGCCAGAAACCGGTCCTAGGAAGCTTGTTTCCGGTCCCGGGAAGGCATGGCTTGGCAGTTCCGGCTGGACTGTTCCCATGAGGCACAGGGTCAGACTGGTTTGCATATGGCCATGTCTGAACTGGGGTGGCAGAGTGGGCTAAAGAACAGTGATGGATTAAACCTAGATCTGTTGACTGGGTGTGAGTGTTGGTTTAGATGCTCCGTCCATCACCACCCCCTTTTTGTACCCTACAATACACAGAGGCGGTGAAACAAGACACACCGCCCCATTCCTGTGTATGTATTTGAGGGTATTTAATAATGAATGAAAATATGTAAATACCATGGTTGCACAGGATGAGTGAACCATTCCAGCCTCCTTCATTGTAAGTACTACCCATTGCAAGCTGAATGCATCAGTACCTCTTCCTCCCTCCCCGTTGCAAAATACATGGGTTAACCATTGTTATGTATTGTTATGTTATATAGGGATTTATATTGTGCTCAAATACTCTAGAGTGTCCTGGTGCATGCGCAGTCTGTGGGAGAACTGCAGAAAATTACAGAGCCATTTTAAAGAGATGGGATTTTCAAGTTTTTTTTAAAAAAGACAGAAGTTCTGTATTTGCTGTAACTCCACGGGGAGGGCAATCCAGGCAGCAGCTGCTTTAACAGAGATGGACTGGCCACCCAAACGCGCCTTACGAAACCGTGGAATGACCAGCCGGCGCTGGGTGGCAGATCGTAGAGGGCGGTTTGGCGTATACAGGCCAAAACCTCTCCTAAGTTACGCTGGCCCTTGCCAATGAATGGCCCCGTGAGTTAGAATGAGGGCCTTAAATTGCACGCGCTGGACCACTGGTAACCAATGCAGATCACACAAATATTGCCGGACACTAGATCTCCGCGAGATGTAAAATAGGAATCCAGCCACGGCGTTCTGTAGGATCTGGAGTTTCTTTCCCAGATAGCCCGGAATGCCAATGAAGAAAGCATTGAAATAATCGAGGCGGGAAAGGGTGAGGGCACGCGCTACCATTTCTTTAGCCTCCCCTAGAAGCAGGGGAAAGAACTTTCGTAGGGCCTTGAGGGTGCAGAAGCAAACTCCTGTTTTTTAATATGCTCTTCAAACCGTAGATTTTCTCCGAACCATACCCCCAAGTTCATCGCCGGATCCCCGCAGAGCTGGGACAAGGGACATTGGGAGGCCACAATGATACTCTAAAAGCGGGGGGGAACTGACCATATAGGAGTACTTCTGATTTGTCCTCGTTGCACTTAAGTTGGGCATGTACAAGCCAACAGAAAACAGAAGAAAGGCAGGTCTGAGCGATCTTGGTATCCAGATCCGAACCTCTCAAAGTAAATAGCAGCTGGGTGTCATCCACTTAGGCTATAATTTTTGCACCCAGTTCCTCTGCTAAAAAAATCAGGGGGGTCAGATATATCTTAAAAAGCAGAGGGCTTAGTGTGAAGCCCTGAGGTTCTCCAGTGGAGAGTTTCCTCACAGAGGACGAGTGGGGGGGCATCCAGACCTGCTGGGTATGGATATCTAAAAACGATTCAATCCATTCTAGAGTAGATCCAATACTAATGGATGACAGCCGGGCAAGAAGAAGTTGATGGGGCACCGTATCGAAGGCGGCAGAGAGGTCCAACAAAATCAGAGCCTCCCTGCCGCCTCCATCTAAGCACTCCCTAATTGCCTCAGTCACCAACGCAGTCTCCGTACTATAGGAGGCTCGGAACCCGGATTGAGCAGGGTGCAGAGCATTGGATGTTTCCACAAAAGCCTCCAGCTGCCAGAATGCCACCTTCTCACAAACTTTTGCCAAAGCTGGCAGAAGAGAGATGGGACGATAAAAGGAACAGAAAAGTCTAGCCCAGATTTTTTGAGAAGGGGTAAGAGTTTGGCCTGCTTCCAGCACGTAGGAACAGTTGTCGCCTGAAGGGAGAGATTAATAATCTCAGCAACCTCTGAGCAGACCACCTCTGCTACCCCAGCAAGAACTCGGGCCGGACACGGATCCGTTGGTGAGCCAGATTTCAGTGATTTCAAAATAGCTAAAATGTCGGGCTCGGCCATCGGTGAGAAGTGCCTGAACTGGTCGATGCCTGTAGTAACATAACTGACAATGTCTGTCTCCTATAAACACAGGTGGTACAGTGGAAACAGAAGCTAGTGAAGAGGAGTCCCTGTCCCAGACTCTGGTGGAGGATGAGCTCTCTGGTGTAGATCTGGCTCTGTCCTCTTCGGATGTCAAACAACAACCTGGCACCTCTGGAGTGAGTCATCATGCAGTCCCAGCATCAGAAACATCTGCACCCCCTGCAGCCACGCAAACAACATCTGGCCACATACCAAGCACCCCCGCCAACACGGACAGACCTAGGACCCCGATTACAAACAGCACAAGACCACCTGATGGGATATAAATACGATGAATACATGTTATTGGCCTAATATATACAATATACCCTATAAACGTTCGTTAGCATTGCATTATTCACATAGTATTATTATAGTTAGGACGATTCACTCTAGTGTTGCCTAAACCTATTGGTATGACCGGAATCATCTTGTTTCATTTCTCTCTCTCCAATGCCGTTTCCCTGAAATCACGTGATTAGGCTTTCTGCACGAAACCACTATGGCAGACCGAGCTGTCTGCTCCACTCGTTAGTTTGTAGCTCAGGGAAACCCAAGGTCACACCTGCGCTTCTTGTGGGATGAGCACATTCTAGTAGAGCCCGTTCCTGCATTCCCCGAGCTACAGATAGAAAGGGAGGCACCTTACTGACCTGCCCCCGGAATAGCCTAGGCCCAGCTACTAGCAATCAATTTTGCCTTATATGGGTCTTCCTGCTGGCTCACTGACAAGTTGTATCTTTCCTAGTAAGGTGATGTGTAAAACGTATATATGCTATGCTCTGCTTGTGTGTAATCAGTCTCCTCTGGGCACCTCCGAGGGTCGTGTAGACTGAGGCTACCCTGTCAGGGCCTGTATCTGCAGAATAAACAATTGAACCTTCTCCATTGCCGACTGACTTATTATTTACGAATAAGGTATATGGGCTATTGGTGAGTATAGTCCATTAGTATAATATTTTGGTTCCTTCAGTTGGCGACTCCACCGGGACTCCACAATAGGGTCGTCCCCTCCTCCAAGCAATTCCACTCTCGAGCCCAATATCCCTTCCAGCTGCTAAAGACCCTACGCCGGAGTCCTACGGGCTTAACCCGAGAGAAAAACAGACTGTGCTGGTCTGTCTATGAGTCGGCAGTGGAGAATTTGCAATCGACCTGAGTGCACCAGGTGAGTGAATCTCTGATTGTATTGGATAAGAAACTCTTGGAAGAAGTGTTTTCCTCGGTAGCGGTTAACTGCATTCTGAAGGTGGCCGGGGAAGCAGGACCACAAGGGAATCTGAGGGTCTGAGGTTGCGGCGAAGTGGCTGCACGGGTAAATGCCTCACAGACTTGTTTGGTGAAAACTTGAGACCACACCTGGTGCCTTAGCGGTGTACTGAGTTACTCGCTCGGCCGAATCCTCTTCGGAAAAGCCCGGGAGCAACTGGGTAAGCTAGGGTTCTGGAGCTGCGTTCCCAGACGCCCGGCCCAACCAGAACAGGACCATGGGATGGCCTGTAAGAGGGTTCATGGTTCGCCTACCAGGTGATCTCAGAACAGTCTAGTGACTGTTCCTCTTGTTGTTGAATTTTGTTGGTCTGGAATTCTGTTGAATCGGTTCCCCGAACAGGAGTCGACGGGCTCTGTTCATTCTGAAGACATGTCATCTGCATAGAATAAGTATTTAGTACTGACAAAGTTATTGTCTTGCGACGCTTTGCAGCACTTTATGGCGAGAAAATAGAAGAATATGAGAGTGTGAGTGGTGAGGAGGACGCGTCCGAATGAGAATGGTTTTTGGAGTATATGAGTAGAATTGTGCGAACATTACAATAATCTCTTGTTTTAGTAAAATATGTTTTGGTTGCTGCTGTCGGCGAAATAAACGGCTGGAAGAAAGACAGCCCGCCCCTCCCGAGGGCAGCCCCAGTTTTGATATGCATGTAAAACACGGTCTTACACCGATTTTGTTTAATACGATTTGGAATAAGTATACCAAAGATAATTCCGATTTGCAATGGCTTCTAACGGGGTCGTTTGATGAGAAAAAGATTAATTACATCCAAAGCAAATTGTTTACGAAGAAAAGCCGCCAGTCGATGTCCGACTCCTTGAAACTGTGGTTGAAGGAGGCAAAACGACGACGGATAAGAGAAGAGAAATTGGGAAAGCTTAAATCAGGACAGACAGTCACACAGAAAGCTATAGCTTATGATAAAGGGAAGGTGGAAGAGAATATCGCACAAATGACTACCGGAAGCCTTTCTCACTTTATGTGCATGAAGTGGACGGTTGTTTGCTTTCAGTGTTAACACAGGGTTTTGGTGGGAAGCAAAGAACCTGTGCATTCTTTTAATCAGTTTTGGATAATGTTGCACGAGCCCTCCCAAGTTGCCTGAGGGCCACGGCTGCAGTAGCGGTGGCCATCCGGCAATCGGAGGGAATAGTATTAAATACAGACCTCACAGGTATGGTACCACATGCTGTGGATATCCTTTTGAACAGAAATAAGACTCAGCACCTTACAAGTGCTAAATTGACAGGGTACGAGCTGACCTTGTTTGCACCTCACATCACGATCAAACGATATGCCACTCTGAACCCAGCCACATTGTTACCCCTCCCTCCAAATGATGCAAAGGACGATGTCCATGATTGTATTTTTAGAACAGAAGAAGAAACAAAGGGACGTGTAGATCTCACTGATATCCCTTTAACTGAACCTCAAGGAGAGCTGTATGTGGATGACTCTCGTTTTAAACTACCAGATGGCACTGCAACAGCTACCTATGCTATCACGACATTGAAAACGGTGGTAGAGACCGCAAGGATTTCTCATCACTCGACCCAGGCAGCTGAACTAATAGCCTTGTTAAGAGCATGCGAATTGAGTGAAGGGCTAAGGGTGAACATTTTTACTGACAGCCAATACGCCTTTGGCGTAGCCCATAGTTTTGGGAGGCTATGGAGGGAGAGTGGTTTCTTTACCACACATGGCCAGAAAATTCAACATGGCCCCTTAATTGGCCGATTGTTATTTGCTTTGACATTACCAGAAAAGTGGCCATCATTAAGTGCAGCGCCCATAAATAAGTTATTGATTCCACTGGAAAGGGAAACGCCTTTGCTGATTCAGTAGCGAAAGAAACAGCCCAGACTAGAATGAACCCCATATTCCCTAGCACATCGGCCCGGTGGGTAGCGGAAACATCTCTGTTTGACAATACTATTGAAAGTGTAAGAGAACTGCAAAAGGAAGCAACAATAGATGAAGTACAGAGATGGGAACAGGAAATAGGAAAACTAGATAAGAATGATTCTTGGATAGATTTATCTGAAAAGCAGCGATGGTTACTGCCCAATGCATTAGTATATGCTGTAGTGACAATGGCCCATGGCCCAGCCCACATAGGCGCGAAAGGTATTTGTGCCGTATTAGACCCAGTATGGAACAACCCGAATATTTCCAAAACTGCAGCACATGTAGTGAAATATTGCCCAGTGTGTTTACGCCACAATCCTGGAGGTAGTGATTCTGTTTTGAGTGGAAATTTTGCCCCACCGTCCTTGCCCTTTGAAGTAATACAAATTGATTACATTCAGATGGAAAGGGTAAACAATTTAAAATACGTATTAGTGGTGGTATGTGCTTTTAGCAAATGGGTTGAAGCCTACCTTACTAAAGAAGCCACTGCAGTTGCAACTGCCAAAGCCCTGGTTAAGGAATATCTGCCCCGATATTGCTTGCCCCGTGTCATCTGGTCTGACAACGGGCCTCATTTTAATGCTCAGCTAGTACAGAGCGTTTGTAAAGGATTGCAGATAAAACAGAAGTTCCATGCTGCTAGACATCCCCAGTCAGCTGGATAAGTTGAAAAATGTAATACCACTCTGAAATAAAAAATGGCTAAAATATGTGAGAGTACCGGATTGAATTGGCCTGACGCACTCCCATTGGCATTGTTGTCTCTAAGAACCACCCCTCACACTAGAACTGGATTGTCTCCTTACGAGGGGATTTTTGGCAGGCCCGCCAATGTGTGGGGAGTCCCCAGACCCCGATCCTTTAGGGATATAGATTATCCTTTGATGACAGACTACCTGTACGCCTTGACTAAAGATTTGCGTTCTATTCATCAACAGGTATCGGACACATTGCAGCCACTACAGGAGGGTCCTGGACATCGATTGGAACCTGGCCAGTGGGTACTGGTGAAGAACTACCAACGGAAATCGAGTTTGGAGCCCAGATGGTCTGAACCCTATCAGATCCTCCGGCTACGAGAACAGCGGTGAAAGTGCATGGAAGAAAGCACTGGATCCACGTCAGTCATCTAAAATGCCTGCCGGTGCCTTTGCCGTTTGATCTACAAAACCGGGAAGGAATTCCGAGCCAGGAGGGAGAGCTCATTCGAAGCTTTGTGCCTTTTTCTGACGCCCAAGAAGTAGGGTAACCGAGTGAGGTGTTGCCAACAGGTGAAAGTGAGACAGCTCAACCACGGAGGCTGTCATTTCCGAGGCACCACAAGTTTTGAACGCATCAGATGCCTTTGCAGCTGAATTGTTTTCTGACCAGGAGCAGCCTGGCCGTTGTAAATACGACCTGCGGCCCCGAAAACAGCTCAGTAACCCAGCTTCCAATGGTAGGAGCTCGACAGAGACTTGAGTTGAGGAACGTCAGATAGAATTACTGGGGTACTGACTATTAGATGCATACCAGGCAGACAATGGGAGTAATTGTATCTTTCCAAGTACCAGGAGTACAGCATCCATTATCAAGATTAGAGGCTAAATGTACAGACAGAAAAAGGTGTATTCCCAATAATGAACGACCTAAGCTGGTAGAGGCTCAAAATACCTCATCAGAATCTGCATGGGATTTTTTACCCCCACCACAATCCACATAATTTCCTTTCTGTTATGAGCTGACAGACTTCCTTACATTGAAGATTTATACTTGTTAAACAATCATTCCATAAAATCTACTCTTTCAATACCCCTGCCTCTTCTACTGTGGCTCTCTCCTTTTTGAGAGTTTTCCCCATCTTCAAGGCAGTTGTCACAAAGATGTTTTCCACCTGTGAGAATGCCAACCATCAGTGAAGAACCCACCACACCAATGTTTTGCATTTCAGACTCATAGCCGTAGCCACCATCATTTCATCCCTAGAAAACGTTTCTCAACACAGAAACATCCCTTGGACTCTCAAGCACTGAATTGATAGATTGTCTGTATATCATGGCAGAAATATTGCATTGAATAAATATTGTGGAATATCCCATTAGTTGCAGATTTGTTACTATTAACTCTAGTGGGAGAATATTTTTGTAAATAATATTTGGGACATGATATTTTTGTTCTCACTATGATATTCCAATACAATACCTTTGAATTACGGGCCCCACCTGTAACATAAAGGTGCAGATCCTGCAATTTTCTTCTTCTAAACATTATTCTGTCCTTCTGGCTCTAACTAAGATGCTGAAAACTACTGCAATGCTGTGGTTCTTCATACACTTAAAATAATCTTTTTAGTCACATACATTCCAGCTTCCACTCTTACTGATAGATTGTAACAGTCCTACAAACAGGGGGGAAGAGGAGCTACTTCCCTTGACAGAGGATGAACAAATATGTATGCTGTATGATTCCTCGACCTCTTTGTGGCCTTCAACATCATCAATCTAAGCAGTCAAGACCATACATTGGCTAATTTGCAAATAAATAAACACAACTGCAACGGTCCAACTTTTTTCTTAAAAGTTCATCACTGGTGCTGCCTGAATGCTAGGTTGTTGCATGGCAAGGCAAAATAGCCTCAGCCACCTTTCTTCTGCCACCCTACAATTCCTGTCTCTTTATCTCTTCCTTGGAGGTTCTTTAAAAAAAAATTGTATTGTACATTATATTATTCTCGCATTAGGTTTTATACAATGATCTCAGTGTGTAAATGAACATGCCAAAATAATCTTTTTTTGCTTAATAATTTTTATTAAGTTTTCAGAAAGAAGAGAAAAAAAAGAAAAACATTATCAAGCGAATGAACACATTTGTGAACTAAAAAGAACAACAATTAATATGTAAGGGAAAAACATGAGCAAATAATTTAAGAGAAAAGAGAAAAGGAGAAGAAAGAAAGAAAGAAAAAAGAGGAGAGAAAGAGATAGAAAAGAGATAAAAAAAATATAAAAATGCACATAAAAAGAAAGAATAAAAGGAAGTTAGAAACTAGGATGCAGGTGCATATGTAGAAAGATAAGAAGTAGAGGGTAACCATCGTAGGTCAGATTTAATTTTCTGGGAAAGAGTAAGAGAAGAGACATTAGCAATTCTGTGTTCATCACAAATATTGTTCCACCATGTTAACAATGATAATTTAGAGTTGTCTTTCCAGCAGGACAAAATCACTTTGAATGCTAAAGCAATAAATAGATCAAACAAAAAAGAAATAGGAGTAGAAACATCCAAAGAAGGTGAGGAGGAACATTTTGCATTGATAATGGAATATTAGATGGAAATATTTTCATACATTTAGACCAAATAGATTGCCAACACTTCATAACATTAGAACGTTCATAAAGGTAGGATGAAATCAAGTCCAAGTGGACTCAGAACAGGACCAACAAAGGGAAGAGGAAGTAGGGAAAAACTTGTATATACAAGCAGGAGTAATAACCGCTCTGCTATAAATGAAGTAATGGTATTGAGTATTAAGGGCTGCAATAGAGGTTTTAAATAACTTGAGCAATAATTTATCCCAAGTAGAAATAGAAAGCGATAAAGATGAGTCCGCTTCCCAGAGTAATTGTGTATGAGATTTAGAACGTTCAGTAACAGGCAATAACAACATCTTATAAATAGAAGCAGCCTCAGACCTATGATCCTGAGGATCACTATATATCGGTGTGGGTGGAATAAGTGAGGGAGAAGCTAGTGGAAAATTGTTAGCTGTTAAATAGGACTGCAAAGCAGTTGATATTAAAAGGTACTAATTAAGAAATGAACTACGTAAGTTATATTGCAACTGTAGTTGGGAGAAGGGTATAACACAATTATGCTGGATTAACTGATGAATAAATATAATTCCCTTCTCCTTCCAATGCTTGTAATAAAGCGGTTTACATCTATATTTGATACATTTATTATACCAGACAGTAGAGGATAAAAAAACACTGATATGGATCTAGAACATCAGACAAAATAATATATAGTAATTGTTGGGAATATTTTAGAATAGGATTATCTGATATGAAAGTACAATTAGACATGTATATTAAATTCTAAAAGAAAACCTTTTAATAGGGAACACTCAAAAACAATCCAGCGAGGAATAGGGATGTCAGCAAAATCATAAGTTGAAGGCAAAAGATTGACAAATTAAAAATGCAGAGTAATATGATTTAAAATCAGGAAAACACACTCTACCTTCTGTTTTTGGACGTTTGAGGTTCATAAGTGCAATGCAGGGGTTATTCCATAAAAACTTAGTGCAAATAGAATTAATATATGAAAAATATGAGACGGAAATCAGAAAAGGTAACATGGATAGTGTATCACGGACATGGGGAACGATCATCATTTTAAAAGTGTCTAATCTGCCCCACCATGACAAATGAAGAGGGGACCAAGATAGAAGTAGAGATTGCAATTTGGTAATTAGTGCATTAAACGTATAACTGGTTGTGGTAGCTAAGGTAGAAGAGAACCAGGTAAAATTAGTATTGTTGAACATATGTTGATAACAGAGAGAGTTCAAGGGTAAGACTTCTGTTTTAGAAAAGTTCAACTTATATTAAGAAATGCTGGAATACAACTGAACCTCGTCCAAAAAGGGAGAGAGGGAAGTATTGGGATTAGACATATACCAGAATATCATCAGCATATGCTGACAATTTAGTTTCTATAGAATTATGTGTAAATCCAGAAATAAGTGTATTGCTATAAATGCATTCAAGGAAGGGTTCGAGACATAAAACAAATAACAAGTGTGAAAGAGGACAGCCCTGACGAGTACCCCTATATTAAAGGCAAAATTTAGAAAAGCGGTTATTCACAAAAGTACTAGCATTGGGAAAAGAGTATAACAATTTAACATAAGGGAGAAAATTAGGTACAAAACCAAACCACTGAAGTGTATTAAATATAAATTGCCAGTTTATACTATCAAAAGCCTTTTCACAATCTAAGGACAATGCTGCAAGTGGAGACTTGAAATTCCTCCCGAAGGAGATAACGTTAGCAAACATATGAGCATTATCAGCCGCTAACCTTCCCTTAACAAAACCAGTTTGGTAGCAAAAATAGAGGAAAAAGTAGAATCAAATTCAACAGAAAGACCATCAGGGCCTGGCACTTTCGATTTTTTTAAGGATGTAATGGCATCTGTTATCTCTTGAAGAGTAACCTCTTTCTCTAGTAATTCTAATTCATCAGGTAGCAATGGGGGTTTAGGGAGATCTGAAAAAAAGGTGTGTAAATTTTGTTTAGAGGGAT